>NC_036464.1:17226915-18485040 GCF_002775205.1 Xiphophorus maculatus
ACAAAGGTACATTGACACAGGGAATCGGGAACTAAACCTGCAACCTGCCAGTTGACAGACAACTTACTCTTCCCACTGAACTGCAACTTTCACCCATCCATCCACTAATCTATCTATCTGTCCATCACTGTTCCTGTTCGGAGTAACAGAGAGTCACCACAGAGCAGGGAGGACAGAAACAAACATTTAATGTTCTTCAAAGAAGTTTCAGTTGTTGCTGTGTTGTTTTTCCTGAACTCTGAGGAGTATTTATCAGGAGCGACAGGACTGGATGCGCAGAGAGCAGAGCTCTGTCCAAGGTGAGTGACATGGTGATTATGAACATTTGTGTGCCTCTTTTTAAAAGAAATAGGCGACCATTGCATCAATAGTATAGTTGCTAATTTATTGTGCGTGGCTGTTGGGTTGTAATTTAATTTACTGTTCAAACTACTTGTCATATGGTTACTTTGATGGTGCATCATTTTCACTTAAAATTTTCAATAAGCAATGCATTAAGAACTTGGCATTTTATATAGGAATCTGGTCATTCTACCATCTTAAACATTTTTTTTTCCCATATTTCAATCTTTCTATTTTACACTCAGTAGCAGGTGTGATTTAAAAGATAACTGTGTACAATACTTAAAGAAGTGCTTCAATAACGCTTCTTTAGAAATACGTAAGAGCGTAGAAGTAAACAAAAATATATATACATTCACAAGAAAAATGTGAATGCTTTACTTTTTCATCTGGAATCAAATGTCAGTTCAGCCTCCTAAGAAACAGCTGCTTTCTTGATAAGTATCTCCTTTTCTCTTTGCTCTGTTATTGCAGAAGGATTTACTCAATTCATATCCAAAGACCTAACCCATCCAGCTATGAAAGGAAGCCCTTGGCATTAACGACACTTCTATTAAAAATGTAACACCTAACCAAAACTTAAACCAACATTTGGTTGGCTTGAGATTTTCAGCTTTTATTTTTTCATTTTTTTCCATTTTGTAAGACAAGCAGTGTTGGATGTCCTTGAGAGTCTTGTAATAGCTAAATATCTTTCTGACAGATAAAATAAAATAATCAATTCAATGTCTCATGACAGCAGCTTAGTGTATTAAGGGATGTAGACTTGTTGAAGATGACTTGCTGATGTCTAAGCCGAACATTAGAAAAGGAGGAAAGAGGATATAAGAGACCTGAATTGCATCATGGTTTCTAATGAAAAAGAATATAGATAGATATAGATAGATCTCTATAGATAGAGATCGATCTATCTGATCTCAAACTCCATCCATCCATCCATCCATCCATCCATCCATCAGTTGAGTTGTGGGGACAGCCAGTCTAACAGGAAGGTTTATTCTTCTTCTGTGTAATCAACATACTCCATATACAATACTACATATGCAGTGCTACATATCAAATATTTTGGGTATCACTGAGTAACTCCAACAGATGACTCTTAGATTCACTACATCATAATATTCATAAACCAAACAAGAATTCTTTAAACATTATGAATTTAATCCAAATTTATTCACAGATGGCTTTTAATTCTCTAAACCATATTACTTTTTTAGTAATAAAAAAGTTAGTGCTTTTTCTCAAATACCTTGTCCCTTTTTCTCACTTTTGTGTATTTTTAACTATCAAAATAAAATATATAGATTTGCTTTAACAGCTTTTAAAACTTTTATTCTGCACCAATAAAATATACTTTAATATTTATGCATTTCAGCTTTTGACTATATCTATTGTTGTGAAAAAAGAACAGTATTTTTTCTCTTACACAAAATACTACTATTTAAGCAGAAACCTGAAAAAGGTGTAATGCTTCTTTAATGCTGTGTCTCTTTACTAAGCTTCACATTGGCAGCCTGAATCTCATAACAATATTGTTTCTCTGGTTTTTGAAGTAACCCATAAAACAGAGCAAATTTTTAAATAAAGAGACCTAAATAATGTCCTTTGTGTGACAACCATCTCATAATGTGGAAAACACAATAAATTCAATGTGAACTCAACAGTCTCTCAGATGCCTCTCAGATGCCTCTCAGCTGCCCCTCAGCTGCCCCTCAGCTGCCCCTCAGCTAGCTCACACACGTACTAAGTCCTCTAGCATTAGCACTGGTTAGCTTTCAGAAATGTCCCTTTTTCTACACAATACTAATCACAAACCGAATAATTTGACTCAGTAGTTGACACCCAATTTATTAAACCTCTTCAACTCTTAAAGGTAGCAAATGTATATGCATCAAAATACATTTTTACTGACCTGTGATATAGAAAAGACAAGACACACATGCTGAACTTCCTTTAGCATCTAACATGAAGGTTTATAATTCTTCTGCGTGCCCATGGAAACGACTAGCTCTCTAGCATTTGTATGTGGGATCGCACTGAATAAGTGAAATAACACTAAAGACCTTATTATAACAAGAAATTAAGGAAAGATAACAAAGTGCCTAAGAAACATTGTAAAATATTAGATTTAAGTGAATAGTTTTACAGATGCTTTAACACAGCTATGTCCAGATGAAACCACCAAATGCACATTTGGATGCATTTTGGCACCATATGTGCCATTTGATCTTATTCAGGTGCAAGACTGGAAATGAATGTATTTCATATTTGGCACAACTGGAAGATGATGCTTTCAAATCATTCATAAAGTTCAGAACCCCATCATCCACCACTGTGTTCCTGTGCCCCTCAGTCGTTCTTAGTATTCCAGCAATGTTGTGTTCATCAATCACTGCAGCAGGCTCAGGTGGTTTGCCAAAAATAGTGAGGATGGGTGAGATTAAAGCGGCAGACATATTAATACATAGAGCAATGCACAGGTAATAGGTTGTGCATGCTGTTGTGAAGTTCCTGGCTGTCCACCTTTCGGTTCGACACCTTTGGGAGGTTTTTCATTTGTTTCACTTTTAATTTGACTGATTCTTATCCAACAACAGATTTTATTTAAAATCTAGGAATATTCTTTAATAAACAGGAAGTGCAGATTTTTTAAAGTACTTTGAATTTACAAATTTGTAAAAGCTGTTTAATATAAAAAAAATTTTAACAAAAAAATTAAGATTATCACAACATGCATTATGTTAAAATGAGAATCTTTCAACAAAGCTGTAAAACACAGCATTCATGAGATGTATTAATAGTTAGCATATTATGTTCTATTTTTGCAACTGTGCCAATCTGTGTCAATTTCAACATATATTTATAACATGAGACCATTTTTAATGTAAAAAATAAACAGCATCAATACCAAATTAAAATGCCCCTTTTGTGTACTAATGTATGCGCTTTTGGGAAAAAAAATATTTTTGCAAAAGGATCCAAATAATTTAATCTGAGAAGCAGCTTCGCAGAGGAAAGAGGAGAATTACAGACATTAACAGGATGAAGTTTTTGTATTTTTGTTTTCCTATACATTGGTACTACTGCATTACCAAAGTTGTTCATCACCACAACAGTTTGCCCTTTCCCTGAGGTAGCTATTTTCTATAGTGTACGGTTAGCTACTCATGACAGCATCACAAACTTCTTCCAACGTTAAGTGAGCCCCAGTTGTAACTTTGCCTTCCAGATCAGAGTCTCAGTGGTGAGCGTTCTAACCATTCAATGACGGGAGTTTGCCTTTTTATTTTCATGCTACAGTGCTGTGTGTTTTATATAAAAGAGTCGGCTGACCAAAGCAAATAACTTGGCAACTGCTCAAATGAGATCAACTAAACACAAGAATAGCACATTCCAAAGAATCTTAAATGCACCAAGACCGCAGACCCAAACATTCATGCCCCATGAGAGAAGCTTTGATTTCTACTCAGCTGTTGGGCTCTGTGATAAAAAAAAAAAATAATAAAAAAAAAAAACAGCAGCAGAACCAAACAGTGTTGATGCCTGTTCATGTTGCTGCCAGTCTGAAAGCAACTTGAGAAAGTGCCAGAATTCACATCTACAGCTGCACACAATGCAGCTCTTTTGTGCAGGACTTTCAGTGTTCAACTTTCTGGAGAGATTATGGTGCCACGCTTCTCCCATCAACCTTCCATAGCCGTGGATGACAGATTACATGTTTTTAATCCCTTCTTTTTCCTGACAATTCAGTCCAGCCTTATCTGTGTGATATTTGGTCTTGCAATCCTTTCCTTAGGTTTTGTTGTTGCTGCAAAGAGCGGCACATTATATCACATTAAAAAAGACAAACACCATCTGTGGTAATCTTCCGGAATTAAAATTAAGTCTAGCCTTGCAAATTTATTTGTGGAGTTTATATAATATCCAGTGCCAAATGAAGAGAAGTTGTGTTTCCCGTTGTTCTTTTTTATCACCTTCCACCCACTTCTATACATCGTGTCAACATGTCCGCTGCTGCATTGTGCAATGTGTTAGCGGTAGCCAATTTTTGTGATCATGTCACGGCTTTCCTTAGAGACACGAGCCAGATCCTTCAAAAATGCTCAAGTCCTGTTTGGGCTGAAATCTTTATGAATCTGATATTCTGTTAGAACTGGGGAATAAGAACCTCCCTGCCAACCCCCCAAATGCCCTTCTTCCCTCCATTCCCCTTTTTCTCTTTCTCTCATAGCCTTTGTTTTTTTGTTTCCCTACCACCAACAACTGATTGTTTTTATCATTTATTGTTTGCTACTGTTTTCCCCCAAATATTATATCTATATTTATTATTACACCAATCCAGGGTGTAACCACCTTGTAAGAACAACCAGTTATAGATAATGGATTATTATTTGTATTTATTCAGATTTTTCTTTTATTATTACTCTTTGTTTTTTAAATTCATAATTTTTAGTGAGCTGTTTATTTGTTAATACCTCTGTTAAAAAAAAAAAATATATATATATATATATATATATATATATATATATATATATATATATATATATATATTTATATTTATGTTAATATTTCTCTCCCTGCTGGAAGAGAACATAGAACCCACTGTTCACTGATTCTGTAAGACACGTCTCATCTATTATTAGATTAGACTGTCTGTCTCATGCTCTTTGAGTTGATTTTATTGTTACTTTTTCCAAAAAAGAAGGTTATTTGGCTGTTTAATCTTATTGTTACTCTCAGTGTTATTATTACTGTAAAATTATTGCATTTCTCTGTATCTTCTTTATAAATCTGTCTGTGAAAAATATGTAGAGCAGGTTTAACAAATGAACACAAAAATCTTTAAAAACAAAAAATTGTTTTAGTTATTTTTAAGTGAATAGATCAATTTAAAAGTCCTGATCACAAAAATGTTGCATTTTAATAATTCAACATTTTAAAAAATTCAAACCACCCAGTTGGAGTTCTGCTCTCAGAGGGATGTCGAGAGCATCTGACTGACACCAGGATCTGACATACAAACTTCACAGCCCAAAGCTACCAAAAACCTATTTTCTTGATTTTCTTCTTTTTCTCCCCACATCGCTGCTGGAGGATCCACAAAACAGAGTGACAGCCGATGCAACACTGGAGGAAAGCCTGCATTTTTAAACTCAAATGGTTAGCTATGTCGCCACTAGATGGCAGTGTAGTGTTAGAAAAGTTCTAAGCAAGTTTCACCCCACCCCGCTCCCTCAAAAATGCATCATTACACAAACTTTCAAAGGATTCTTCTCCTTTCTTTTTCTCTTAGAGGCTATGAATATGTAAAGAGAAATACTTGCGCGAGCCTGGATATTTATTTTGGGAAGTTGCCTCCATCGTGCCGTGACTCCTGACCTCATGCCTCGTTTGACTTGGGTCATCCTGTGGGTGTGGTTGCAGTGACTGCAGAGAGCTCAGGAAATGAATGTTTTATCAGCCTGCAGAAAGACAACAACAACAGCAGCGTAGTGGGTGGGAACACACAGAAACCTCTAAATTTATCCCCGTCAGCTGAGGCCAACCCAAATAAGATCAACAGCAGACAGTTTCCTGTAGGTTCCTCTTCCAGAACATCTGAGATTTCACCAAACAGAATGCTCCCAAGTTTACTGAGACCTCAAATTATATGGATGCAGCTTCATAGCTGCTACAGCAGCAGGATGGTGTTGACAGTGTGGGGAGGAATCTGCGCCTGAAGTCATGACATTACACAGTGTCAGTGTTTCTTGCAGAATTCGTGTCAGTTTGGAGGGCTACACAGAGACCTCTCGAATCGCAGGTTTGCTTCCCACACATCACCTCCCATCATTGTGTCCTTGCTGTGGCAGTGTAAGCCAGTGTCTATAGTGCGTAATTACCTCGTATACCCACCAGAAAAGCGTGATCTCTTCAAAGGTCTTCTGTATTCAGGTGGTGCAGAGGAGAGGGAGAGCTGCTCGTCCTACTCATTCAGTGTAAAGAGACTATGTGGGAGGAGGTGAACGCAGGCAAGCATTCGCTGTGTGCAATGCCATCCTCGAGAGCAAAATTTAGAACATGAGGCAGTCAGAGCAAGGAGGAGAAAAAAAATGTGCCAAGATGGAGATAGATGCAGTTTCCTTCCATTTATTTTTCAGCAGAAATGAAGCTTGATTATTCTTGAATATTAAAGTTTTGTATCAGTAGAAAATGAAGTTGAGCACATCTCTACCTGAAGGAAATTACTCATTGTTACAATGTGTAAATAGGAGGGGCGGACGCTTGATCCACCCATTTTGCCCATTGCAGTCCAGTCTCATTTGAAGGTTTCCACAAACCCCCTCTGTCAGGTCTTCCTGCCTCCCCATGAGAATAGGCAGTCGCCGTCACAGACGAACGGTGGGAGTTCAGGAGATCTGAGGCAAAGCAGCAATTGCCTGTTTTTTCTGGGAAACCAGATGACCCTTCTCATGCTGATAATGTAAACAGTCGTCTAACAGAGCCTGAAACCGTGGGACTTGGAAATAAAACCCGAGGAATTTCGCAACAGGATAAGTGTGAAAACAGCCAACTCTGCAAGGTGTGTTCATTTTTCTTTTCTTTACTCTTAAATACAGAGAGTATGTAAGTTACAGTGTCGCATGCAGGAAGTCCAGTGATAAGTGAAGGTTGATGGTTGAGGAAGTGCTGATAACTGAAACGAGAGACATTCACTCTGTCAACATATATATATTTAGCACATTGTAAATAACAATTTTTTTCTAGATTTGGATGAAAAAGGAAAAATAGGACATATGCATTAATTCCTACTATTTAAAAACTTCGTCGGTTCATCCATCCATCCACCCACCTATCCATCTATCATTATTGTTCAGCACTTTGGTTGGACCTGGTCGAAATTTAAAAGTACCGCCTAAAAAAAGTGTTATGTGCTGTCATTCATCCATATCTGTTCATTCATTTATCTGTATAGCCATTCATGTATCTGTTGACCTTCCTGTCCATCCATCAACACAAGTTCCATATTTCAGACTGGTCAGTGTAGAAACATCAACCGCAAGTTAGTAGGAAACTATTGTATTCATACTTTAAATTGGTGTAATATAGACAGAGAGCTCATGTAAATGGAGTCTGGAAAAGTGGAAACATTTTACATGAAACGTGCAGGAATCCTGTTGGTCTCTTCTTACTTTACTGGACTTTTAGATAACACTCTGGCGCTACCGAACTCTACTAAATGGACTGTTTGCAGCTGCACTGTCAACTCCATCTACAGAGGTTGCAAACAGCTGGTTTCAATAAATGTGGGCCAGCAGAAACATTACTCTGAGTGAGCATTTGTTGACTTTAGATGTGGAGCTGGGGGAGCACAGGGTCTCATAATATGAGGGTCTGGTGATGTGAGTTATAGGTTCCCATAAAATCAAATAGGCAGGTCATGACCCACCCAGGTGATCGATTATTCTTTGGACAGTTCATATCTCTTTACATATTTTGCGTGCTATGAATTTTAGCTCAGGTTAAGCTAACTTTAGTCTCTTGCTAAATTCTTTCAAACCTGCATTCATTCATTACTCTGGTCAAATGGTAGATATTTTATTAAATGTCAGCATGTAGTTTAAATATAAAAGAGACTTTTAAGACATACCAAAGTGAAAACTACCTTGTTTCAATCAGTTTGGCCTCAAAAGCCTGCGTGAGATCTGCTACAGCCACACCACCTCCACCCAATTTGAACTGAACCACATACTAACCACTGGAGGCCATCCAAAGACAACCACAGTGGGGACTCCAGCTAGCTCCTCCACTTTTGTAAACAAGTCTGCCTTTTACCACACAGCTGCAATCTGCGTGAGTTTGTGTGTGTGTGTGTGTGTGTGTGTGTGTGTGTGTGTGTGTGTGTCTGACTGTAATTACGAGCATGTGTAAGTTGACGCAGTTGCTGCAAAGGGAACCGTTCCAACTGTAACAATGTGAATTATTTCAAGTTCAAAGTGGACTCTCCGTGGTACCCCTCCGCCCTCCCCCTACCCTACCAGTACAGAGGGGTGTAGCCCAACCATTTTCAACTAACGCTGGAGTTTGCAATCTAAATATATCCAGACAATAACACTGTTTTTTTTGCAGAAACACAAAGTCGCTTGCACAACACTTCCCGCTCATTGGCCTATCCTTCTTGTCACGGTGTAATTGCGCGCAGTACATTGTTTTTCCTTCTTTAAGTCATAAAGTTTGACCTTCGTGTCAGTTTCTGATTTTCTGATTTCTTGTAGCTCACTCAAAGGTTCCCCGATCCGTGATAATGTTGCATTCAGAATGAAGAACTCAGCATCAGTGCGTCACACAATGTCCACTCATGACAAAAGTAGTGATAGCAAAGTCTTGATCTGTGTTTACTTCCACCGAACACCCAGATTCCCAGCACATTTGTTTGAAAGTGTCTTGCAACATCCCTTTTCTCTCCTGCCAACAGGTGGTTGCATGCATTTGAAATATATTTTTAAAAATTAATGAAATGGTCCTTCTTAATCAAGAAAACAGTAAGTATCATATGCAAAACTGTCAGTCACACACTCCAGATTCAAATGGTCATTTAGATAGGTCAGAAGATAATTTTGGCTGCAAAGGCTTGTTTGTTGTCAAAAAGTGGTTTTAAATTACATATCTGCTTTGAAAAACAAAGATTATGTTTTGTATTTTTAAATTTATGGGTTTTATAGCTCTAAAATATATCCACCTTCAATACTATTAAACATGTAGTACATTTTACTTCTATAAGGGCATACTCTGTGCATAACACAAAGTTATGCTATTGCTCTATATAAAATATGATAATAAATTAACTGACTTGAAATGTTTAAAGTTACGTCAAACTTAATCTAAAGCCATCCATTCTCCTTTTGAGCGTTAGAATTCTCAAGGCTAAAGTTTTATCAAAAAATCTTGGCTGTGAAATCAAAACTTGAAGAGTCCCAGATCACCATACTGTCAAAACCCGAACAGCAGCCAGTATCATTTAGCTTGCTCTCAGCGATAAGAGTGATTGCGCTGACAAAAAGGTTCCTAGCAGAAGTGGATATCAGGGAAGGGTTGAGAAAACCGTGGTCAATATTTAATGTTTTTATGTAATTCAGAAACAGTTTTGATCTCACCATTCAAGAAGACAGAATGTCTTTTGTTATTAAGAAAATACACACTCCCTTTTCCACAGGCTCTAATTACGGCGGAAAAGTTCAATTAGGCAGCATTAGCAGTGATATTGATATACTGCTTATGCTTCAAGATCTTTACTTGTGTTTCCTTGAACCGTTTAGGCCAAAATGACTTATTTCTACACCAATCTAGATTAATTATCAAACAATTGATACTATTAAAATGCAAACCAGATACCAAGGACCCAACTTAACGATAATTTTAATTGATGTTCAGCAAACAACAGCCTATTCCAGTGCTTCAAATATTATTAGTTAAGTTGTATAGTACATTCTTCCCAGACAGGGTGAAAATGTGAACATGGATGCCTGTTCTCTTAACTGCAGAGGAAAGACACAGATATCTCTGTTTATTCCCCCGTGTTTCATCATGTAAGGTAACATCATATGAAACAGACATAAACACCAATAGTCTCATTTTTACTACAAGACAGTTATGAATGTATGTTAAGCTATTCAATATTGAGGAAACTATATCAATAATTTGTCTCTCAAGAGTTTAAAATAAAGTTTTTATGCTGTCTATTTTTGATTATGAAATCAACCTTAAATTGCAAGTGAAAAGGACAAGGAAGCAAGGATCCAAAGGTTCTTAGTCACCTGAACCCATTGGCTTTCAGCACCAAAGACACAAACTAAAGAAAGAATGCACCTTTTTGCATTTCATTTCATACAGAGGGTTTGGACCCTAAGCTATTGAGAAATAATTGCTTACTGGAGATGTGGACTCTGTTTCAGTTTTAAATTTTACGCAATCGCTATTCATGCTCTCCTGGGATAAATAGCAGAAAACGTGATCAAAGAGCCAAAATAATAATTCCTTAAAACTTTCCGGAGTTTTACATAAATAGTCAAGGGACTGCCGCTTATTCATAAAATATTTTGACAAATACAATTTAAAGAATTGAATGAATACTTTTAATATTTAGTGATATCTGTGCGTGAATTATTTGATGCATAAAGTGATACATTTCATTTCTAAATCAGTATCAAATAGAATTTTTGGTAACAATTTTAGAAACTAATGTGCATTTATATAACAATTAAATCGGTATGACAAGACGCATGATGCTGTATAACAAATCCTTTTATAAAAAGCCTGGATTATTGCGATTCTTTTCTGTGTGTTCAGTCAAAGAAACCAAATTCTGCACAAGCCTCCACAAACCAGCAGAGATAAAAACAAACTCCTGGGTGGGTCAAAGGTGGACTCAAGCTTCCCACTTTTTTAGTGCGTTGTGCTCTTACAGACATCCTTCTGAAAGATTCAGCCATGACAACACTCTGACTCTCAGTCTCTGAGCTGAGGTCCCTCTGGATTTTCACAGAAGCTTCTTGTCAAGCATGACAAGCTGACAACTTTCAGATTTTCTATAAACCTTCGATCATGGCAAACTTGTTCTTGTCTTTCATTTTCAGTGTCTTGAGTTCATTTTTCTGAATTTAATGTGGTTTTACTTGGCTTGATTGAATTCTAACAAGCTGCTGGTTATTGGATACTTTTGTAGTCAGGTGAGAATCTACATTTTAATCTTTTGTTTGATTCTTTTTTTTTATTCAATTTTACATTAAATTCTTCTTTAACGTAAGGATCTGAATTTGACCTTTTCCCACCTTCTGAGTTATTTGTTGGTGGCTCCAACGTGCCGGCCTCTTTTAATAAATCACAGAAATCTCTCCATCAAAAAAATAAAAACATTAGCTTTCAATCATAGGCATCCTGATGGCCATCTGTGTGAACAAAGTGCCGGCTTATGCTAACCGACATTTGGTCAGTAGTTTCCAGATAAAACTCCCTTCTCTGAAAAGTTCAAGTGGTCCGAAGGAATGTGGGGGCTGGACGATGGGAGGCTGTTGTGTGCAGGAGTCTAAGCTTACATGTGGTTTCATTGGGAACTCTGCCAGGCTCAGGGGCTGTTTCTTTTTTTTTTTTTTTTTTTTGGTGGCGGGGCAGTGGGGTGGGTTGAAGGGTCACGTTGCTCCAGAGGGGGGAAGTTCTGTTTTTCATTACATTAACCATTAGATCACATATCTGCTCCGCCTCTCTGACTCTGCTGTGTTTCCTCAAATTTTCCTGTCAGTCAATGATCCAGTCCTCCTCTGTATTGCACCACAAGTAAAGATAAAGGTGTAAGTGCCTGATTGTGTTTGACTAAAGGTGTAATAACTTTGTAGGGATATGTGGGCAGTGTAAGAAAAGAAAAAAAAACATTCCAGAATAGATTTCAGTTAATATGGGACACATGAATACTGCTGAAACTGGCAATGCAGCTTTTACATAAAACAAAGGCGAGGCGATATATATAGCAAATATGTTAATGTTTTTTCTTATAATTATCATTTTGAAACCATATATTTCAATGTATTTTGTGAGAATTTTTGTGTGAAAAAAATAATAGTAAAGTAGACAGACAATAGTGTCTTTTTTATTTTGTCACAATGTTTTGTGCACATTTATACCCTCCAGGTTTTCCTACAGTATTGCCACCTGTGTAGCTCTATCTATTTTCCCAGTACAGTTAGTTTTCTACCAAGCATATTTTGAATTTAGGTCAAAAAGTTCCAGTTAAGTCTCATTCGACTGGAGCACCTCTCTCAATGAGTTTCTTATCTTAACAGCATGGCTCAGTGAACTGGGAACAAGATTTATTAAATGTTTTCTTTTTGCCACTCTTCAATAACTGCTGTTGTGTGCATTTCCTAGTTGTCTCATGTCAACACATTCCCTTACCTGAGCTGTGGATCTCTGCAGCTCCACCAGAGTAACCATGATTTCTTTTTTTTTTTTTTTTGTCTGTTGTTTTTGCCTGCTCCTCTGCTTCTTGCAGTTTAGTTGGGCGGCTCCACCTTGCTGTTGTGCCATTCTCCTCATTTTCATGGCTAAAACAGCACAGTTTGAGATTATCAAAATTTGGGATAAACGAAGCCTTCTATAAGCTTCTACATCATTTATTTCTGACCTGTCTTTTTTTTTGTTTTGTGGTTTCCTGGTCTTCACTAATTTTCTCTAATCTTGTAGTTCACCCATTTTCCCCTCTGTGCACCACCCACCGTCCCTTTACCAGTTCCAGTACCCGACCAAAACCCCTCAGTGTCATTATTTGACAAATAATCAGATTTGGTTAAGTGCAAAACTGGCTTTAATGCCAAAAATGATCAAATGCTACAAGCCATGCAAGTCATACAAAGTGACATTCACTGTCCAGAGCTGGGCTCCATTTAGCTCACCTTAGGGGTGACACCAAAGTGAAGCAAAGATTGTTGCTCAAGTTCTGCTTTTATCTGCTCCTCGTTCTGCACCTGCTCTAAGGGGGTGTTGGTCTGCCTTAATCAGTTTTTATTTGTGTGATGGTCTTAAATGTTATGGTTATGTAAGCACGTGGACAGATAAAAGAGGCAGAGGAAAGACAAAGAACCATTTTTATCCACAACACTAACAAACATCTGAAGGCCTCATAGAACAGCGAGACATATTTGGTTTAATAGAAGTCAAAGCATATTTTTACTTTTAAAGTTTGCTGAATCCCACTAAAATATATGTAAAAAAAGTCAAGGGCTATTGATGCTCCTGCAGCAAACTGTAGGCACAGCTGCAATCACTTCAACCTAACCTTTATTTATGTTCACAGTGGAGGAACATACAGATATTTAGAGAAAGGCATGCATGTAAAAGCTTTTGCAGCAAAGCCTACTGAAACGCTTTAGTGGCTTTAGAACCTCTGTATTATTATTATTAAATCTACACGTGAAGTTACTTTTATTAAAATGGTAGAACAATGTTAGACACAATTTGTTGGAGACACTCGAGTTTTAAGTTCTTACAATATGGAAACGTTTAGGAGGGAAACATGATCTGTTTTGATACATTAGAGCCACAAACAGACAGCTGTCTTAAAGGAGGTGATAATTCACAGACACATAAAGGAAACAAACTTTATTTTTATTTATTTATTTATTTATTTGTAATTCACGCAACAAGCTGCTTAAGGGGTTGCGTGAATTTTAGGATCCATGTGGCAAAAAAAACGAAATCTCTGCTGAAAATTCAGACATCTTCAGCTTCAGCGCGCAGTTGTAAAATCCCGTCCACAATAAGCGCCTCTTTTGTCCCGCTCGCGGGGCCCCGGTGGTGGGTGGATAAGTGGAGTCACATGGTCACTTTTCCTTTTTCCCACACAAACACACCCACATCCTCCTCCACGCTGCCGCTCTTCTTCCTCACTCCTCGGCTGAGCACTGAGAGGACCGCAGCGGGCAGTCCCGCTCCGTCTGGATACTGTAAAGCAGCAGCTGCACAAGTTGCGCCTCGCAGGTTTTTTTACTTTTTTCCCCCGTCCACCCCAACACAATGAATCCGAATCGACCATAACAGCCGCGCTGTTCCGCTTGATCCCAGTCTGTGTTGGAGAAAGTCGACATCACGCCGTCCGGGAGGAGTTGGGAGGACTGTTTTAGAGGTAATTATTAATTTAAAGAGTTCACCATTTGTCTTGTTTTCTTTAATTCGAGTTTCACTTTTATGTGCATCATCTTCTGTGTTGCTTTTTGGTTTAAATGCTTTAAAGTTGTCTGCATGGTCTGCTTTGTTGTAGTAACTTTTAAGCAGGCCTAATGTAAATGCAGTCTTCTATCCCCGGTAGCCCCACATCCAGGTGCAAACTGCTTTCAATATGAGCTCGTTTACAACAGGCCCTTACCTTTGTTTACCCTGCACCATTCTTTACAGTTTCCCTGAGTGGGGGGGGTTGCGTTTTTAAGCCTTTTTAAGCCATTTGGGGGTGAAAGAGTTCTTGGATCTACCTGGATCATTGGTCTTGTTGTGGAATTATAGTTGAAAGAGTTCCCTTCCATCATGTTCAAAGCATCTCTGACTAATACAGCTTTGCACAAATCTGCCTCAGTCACAAAACAATGTTCTGGTCTCTTTTGTCTATACGACTGTAATTACATGAGTCACCACTGCAGCCAGAACAGCTTCTTTCCCAGCAAAAATAACACCAGTTGCCTTGACAGCCTCAATCTGAATCTGAAGTTGAGGTGAGTCGATCTTCGTGTTTTTCAGAGAAAAGGAGATCACAGAGGAGGAGGAGGAGGACAAGACATGAGTCTGGTTGAAGTGAGGCGAGCGGCCGGGGCCCTGACCCTGCCCCTGTCCGGCAGTGACTCCAAGGAGCAGCACTTGGACGGCGTGGGCGACAGCGACCCAGAGTCGCAGCGCAACCGGACCCTGTCGCCGGATCTGAGGCAGGACTTCAACATGATGGAGCAGAAGAAGAGGGTCACCCAGATCCTGCAGAGTCCAGTACGTAGAGTAGAGCTGCATGAGACTGCTTTCCTCCTACACAGAAGCTTTCACTGTGTATGAGTAATGAGCGGTGGTGTTAGAGCCAGAGAGGCAGTGAGATGCTTTCTTTTTCCATGTTTAAAAAACCTTCTGCATTTACAAATGTTATACAGTAAATAGCATGTTCTTTTTCTGTGAAATGCTGCCAAAAAGGTTTAACTTATGATACAGCTACACTGTAAAACATGAAAGAAGGTTCTGGAACAACCAGAATTGAGTTTTATAGAGAGAAGGAAGATGCAGCATCTCCTAACTTCCTCCACATGTTGCTGAAATCTGCTGGTCAGCTAACTTAAAAAAAAAAGAAAAAATGCTAATACACTTGTTCAGCAGAAAGCTAAATTTGACTCCTTTAAGGTCTTTGTGGTTGCTAAAATCATTAGTAGTTTTGGCCTAAAATGAGAGGAGTGCCACCCATCATTCTTTTTAATGCAGCACTTTGAACTATAGCTAGCAGGATACCCGTTAAGCAGCCAAGGGCAGATTGTACCAGATTTAATATGCTGGCTAACTGGTTAATTTCAGCTTGTCCTGCAGGGTTTTCCGTACAATGGGGAAAACGGTAATATTTGGATTTAGATTTTTTTTTTCCATTTATGGAAAAGTGCCAAAAAGTGACTTTTGATGTTTATATGTCCATCATTCCTTTGTCTCTCCTTGCATCCCTTAATCAATCACTGTAGAGTTGCCATAAACTCACAGTTAAGTTTGTATTTAAACATTAAAAACAGGTTGAAGAAGAAGGAAGACTCTAGAAATGTAAATCAGGAAAAGTATGAAATTGTGGCATGAAAACTGCATAAGCCTCTGGGTAGCAAGACTCTGCTGGTTCTTAGAAGGAAATGAATGGCCATTAAAAAGGGACGCATCTTGTAAGTGATATACCTTGAAAAGTTATGTATTTTTAAATTTAGATCTTTCTATTAGGTGTTAATTTTGCTTTATGCTAATGTGTTATCAAAATAATATTGCATAAATATTTTACATAAAATGATGTTTTATTTTTTCACTTGTCCTATCACATTTCAGGCATACCATATGGAAAATCATGTTGCCTACAGGGATGAGATACTATCTACAACAATCAATATGCTAAAGTATTTTAGCAACAGCATTAGCACTTTTAGCTTTTCTGTTTTAAATTAAATGTTTATGTAATTTTATACATTTTTATCTAAACCTTTTGCATAAATACAGTAACATTATGGCATTCTTTTTCAATATTATAATTTTGTCATAACCTCATACCTACTTAGTTTCTACTTGTTGGATTATTGTCTTCAAAATCTTAACCTTTATCTACATTACTTATGTTTGTTCATTCATCATTAATTGTTAAATACTGCAATGATCATGTTACTGTGTGTCAAGTGTTTTGCTCTCTTAAGCCACCTCAGCTTTTGCACAAACTTGAAAAAGCTTGCTTCCTCCAAAGAGACACAGGAACAACTCATCTCAGCGACATCTTTTATTTATCCTTTCTTTTTCTTGTCTTCAGATGAATCTCATCGACAGCATATGAGCAAACGTGTTCACATGAGTAGGTCAAAGAGTAGGTTGAAAACCTACAAACAGACAGGAAAAATATTCAGTACAGATCACAACCAGTTAATTTTAACTTCAACTAATTAACCAGTTTCTCAAGTAATGATTTAATAATTTACTTGTAAGTTGACAGTGAATAAATAAATAAACTATATTCCAAATAGTGCAATTAATTTGTTTCCAAACACATGAAAAACATTGCATCAAACAAATCTATTTTGATCTTCTGAATGCAATTTGAATTATGTAAACTGTGAATAATGTCCATTCCTACCAGCGGTGTCATTGAGGAAGCTTTCAGTTGAGGCTCTTTGAAGAGAGATCATTGTAAGCACAGCTGTGCCAAGTTACCTTATAGATTTGCCTGCTGAGCTTGAGAAGTGAAAGGGATGGGTGCGCTTGATTCTTTGCGAGGTGCGTGCCAGTTTGGGTGGAAATGGTGAATACATTCAAAAGTGTACCATTTGCTGTTTTAACTTGACGTTGTGGTAAAACCACATCTCCTGACTGCTGTCTGCCTAATCCACAGGTGTCAAACTCCAGTCCTCAAGGGCCGGCGTCCTGCAACGTTTAGTTGTGCCTTTGCTGCACCACACCTGAATGGAATAATTGGGTCATTAGCAAGGCTGTGGAGAACTGATCTACACAAGGAGGAGGTCATTAAGCCATTTCATTCCAGTGTTTTGTACCTGTGGCACTTATAAAAACTGCAGGACACCGGCCCTTGAGGACTGGAGTTTGACACCCCTGGCCTAATCTGTCATTACAATACTTCAGCCACTCTGTGTGACTCTCAGTATGTAGAGTTACCTCTATCATGTACAGACATCAAGACCAGCAAACCAATTATATAATCGGCATGCAATGCATGAATATCATGCCGACAGTGATATATTCTGATGAGACCCAATTTTTCTCTCTTGAATTTCTCTCTGTATTTTGATGAAATTCAGAAAGTCTTCCCAAACTGCTTCAGAAAGCATTTTTTCTGTACAGCTAAAAGCAGCACCGTCTAAAGCACCAGGAGGTGTAATGCACAAATTGCCAATGAAGTGCATAGAAATAAGACGAGCACACACTCCTCTTTCATTGCATAACAGGCACAACAAGTGTAACTCGTCACCATGGGAACTGTGGATGGATGGAGCAGAATACCAGAGCTCAGCTGTAGCCCACAGAAAAAAAAGAAAATAAAAATATTTCTGTTTCAGGACTCACTGGCAAGTTCTTGATGCAAAAATTGATAGTCGGGTTTAATGTACACCCTCCTTCGTACCCTCTTTGCTTTTAATGAAGCCCCCTTTTCACAGCCTCACAAAGAGCCTTTTAATAAGCCTTTGGTGATTTGTGTACAGTGGTAATAAGGAGAGCCGCGTTCCCCGGACACATCCTCCGGAGACGCCGGAATGAGGTCAAGGTTGTGTTTGTCCCAGTTGTCAGGGTGACGTGAGATTTACAACAGTGTTTTTCCTCCTTCTCCTGCCTTGTTTACAGGTGTTCAAAGATGAGCTGGAGGGCCTGATTCAGGACCAGCTGACGAAGGGCAACAACCCCTCTGGTCTTCTGGCTCTCAGGCAAATTGCTGACCTGGTCATGGCCAGCACCGTGGGAGGAGCTGGCCCTTTGACTTCACCCATCAGTGAGTGGCTGTGTTTGCAAAAGAGTCTGTCCTCGTCCCTGTGAGCCCAGTTGAATCTAAGCGCGCTACATGTGTACAAGCGTGTTCTGCACCCTGATTAACCTCATTGTTGGAGGGTAAATTCTCAGACTCTTGTGACGCTCGACAACCCTGAAACTGCAGAAGAGGCACAAAGTTGTTGACAACGTCCTTCATTGTGTGCGTTTCTCATGACCACTCTTGGTAAAGAATTATAGCAGTTTGCAGTGGTAATTATGTTAGTGTGACGGTTTGCCTCAGGGGAGTTTTTAGGGAGGTCATGGAGAAGTTATAAACATTTGGATCATGCCATGAAGGAAGTGGCTGTGAAACTGCTTATGCAAACCTTTCTTTCAAAAAGCCAGAGTGGCTGTAAAAGAAGGCCGAGTTCTGTATCATTATATGTCCTTATATGGAGGTAAAGGCCAAAAATATCCTTCGGTTTCACATTGGGAATTGTGAGACCTTTTTTAGCCTTGGAGTTGCATTCAGCCATGGAGACTCCAGTTTCCTGTTTGTAGGAAGCTGCATATACAATAAAAGCAAACCCTGCAACTGGAACTCAGTTACATGGTTTCTATGCCATCTGGCCAAGAATGGAAAAGGAAGATTTGCTTTGTTTTGTTAAATTGAGTGTATAAACTAATATAGACCATGAAGAAGAATTTATTTTACCAGACCTTATTTGCATTCATCCATCCATCCATCCATCCATCCATCCATCCATCCATCCAAAGAAAATGTGAAAAATATGGACTTGAAAACTAACATTACAACAAGTAACTTTTCAGTAAGATAAAGGAGCTTGTCTTAAATCACTAATTCCTTAATATTGATGAAAAAGTACAAGTTCCACTGGCAAACTATTTCACCCTGAAGTTTGGGGTTTTTGACACGTGACATTGTGTCGGAAACGCAGATGTAAACTCTGATTCGCATCATTGAATCGGAACAATGCACTGAAGCTGTTATGTCTCGCTGCAGGCTTTGGGATGGTGCCTCCAGTAAACGACCTGTACAGCATAGAGTCTCCGTCCTTTGCCAAAGGAGAGAAGCAGAGCCGCTGCAAACTGGCCACCCTCTACAGGCTTGTCGATCTCTTCAGCTGGGCTCGTTTTACAAGCTCCTACATAACTGTGAGCACAACTTCACTGTCACGCTTCGGTGGATGGCTGCTTATTTATGCAGTGGTTTGCATTTCTGTCATTGTGACCTCTTTAACAATCTATAGAGGGAATCCCTCTTTAATTTCAGAAAGCATAAATGATAAATGGTGTAGATATCTGAGATCTTGAAGTAGAAACGGCTTTGAGAAGCCAAGTCACATTTCTGTCTATGTATAGAGTTATACTTCACTGTCATCAATGCAAATCGGCTTTTATATGTTGGCCAGAGTGAATCTTCTTTCACATGGTTGGAAGTGTTGATATGCAGCTTTGCAGCTGGTTATTGTTGGCCGAGGAGAGAGCTTATAAATCTCTCTGTATCTCAGGTGCGTGTCAGCAAAGAGCAGGACCATGTTCTCATCAGTCCACGAGGCCTGTCATTCGCTGAGGTGACAGCAGCAAATTTGGTAAGAACAACACCCGAGCAAGATGTCACTAACTGAATGTTGTTAGTACCGGTGTTACAATGCTTTCTGCTGCTTATCTTGTTTTCCATCTTTTGCCCAAATTCACTGAAACATCAACATTTGCTATGAATTCATTCAGTGCGAAAACTGGATGATTGTTTTTAATTAGGAATATCGAGACAACAATCTAACTTTGCTGTTGTTGGCATGCAGTTTTTTTCACTTTCTGTGTTCTCATATAAGTATGATGTATTAGACCTTTTTCCAAAATCATTTAAATTACATTTTATATTTTAGTTTCTGTTGCGTTTAGAGGTGCAGAAAAATCAGCTGGCAGGTAAAATCAGACTGGCTTTTGCTTGACTTTCTATCACAGAAAGCACCACTTTTAAGAGGCATCACATCACTCTAACCACAACATTCATCACTGTGGAAGAAGCCACTGCAGGAAGGTGTTACTGTGGAAGAAAACTTAAAGTTCACTATTTTTAGTATCAGTGAGGCATTTTAGAAGAAATCAGATGATGTATTTCTGAAGAGATATACTGGCTGTTCATTAAGACAACATAACTCTCTATCTTGTTTTATTTTGCTAAGGTCTATTCATATATATATATATATATATATATATATATATATATATATATATATATATATATGAACAAAACTCTTGGTATCGATGATACGTTTTTAGACAAACTGAGAGAGAGAGGATGCAATTGACAGAAGGAAAATACATCAGCACACCACCTATATATATATAAATATATATATATATATATATATATATATATATATATATATATATATATATAGGAGGATTTGCCAAGGATTTACAGATCCCTTCCTAACCCAATTCAAAAAAACATCCAAATGCTAAGATACATTTGAAATGGGAACAAAACTGTGCAGCACAATGATGTAGTGGTTAGCACTGCAACTTCACAGAGAGGATGTGTCAGATCTTTGCTGTGTGGCTGTTCTTCAAGGTCCAGGGTGTTAAATTAAGATTAGAATTACACCTGTACATATTATTAGATGATAATTGTAAATATAATGTAATACTCTGGACCCTGTAGAAGCCCAAACTTATTATATTTGGTTTGCTTGTTGTAAGAAAAAAAAACAGGTTTTACCAAAAACTAAAAGGAACTGTGTGATCTTTCTGTTAGTCTTTATTTACAATAACGGATTCAAGATAGCATAACAAACTTAACAAAATAAGTGCAATTTAACATAAAAACCTGAGTAGAAAAGGTAAAAAAAAGAACAATTCATGAAAGTACTAAAACAGAGAACTTAATCAGAAATCATTACTATTACAGGAAGAAAATCAATTCTTAAACGAATACATTGCTATAAATATTAAGCTTATGTATCCACCACCAGGTGTGCAAAAGTCTTAGATTTGGATGATTCACCAAATAGAAAAAAGTCCCTGTCCTAACACAATTCAAAAGACTTTTAGTCACATTCAAACAAAACACATATTGATTTTTCCTCTTAAGGGAAAAATTAAATAAGGCATTTAAATAAATTTCGCCTGGGTGTGCCGCATGGCGCAGAAGGTACAGCGTGCGCAACATCTGCAGCAGCTGTAGACCTCAACACAGTTATCCTGGGTTCAATTCCTAGTCTTGGGCAATCTGCTGCATGTCATTCCCTTCTCTTTCCTCCCAATTTCCTGTCCAAATTTCATTTCCTGAAGGTCCATTCTAAAGAAATTAAAATACAAAAGAGAAACATAGGCACTGACATCAATCAGTGACTTCAATAATTGAAATTCTTTCTCCAGCTTGAACTATTTGTCTTACATGCAAAACTCTTGTCAGAAAATTCATCACCTTGAACACACACCCACCCACCATGAAACACGGTAGTGGCTACATCATGCAAAGCTGAACCTACAATAAATCACCATCTAGCAGGTGAATAAACACCTGATTAGGAAAGATGTTTGTCACAGATTTGATATTATGTATGGGCTTGTTTTTTTTTTTTGCTGTTTTTTTTTAATGTTTCAATACTGCTATTACTTTCATAGCAGTATTGACTAGTGCTACTTAGAAAGTATTAGTCTCTCAGCTAATATTGATCTTTTAACTGTGTTTTGTTTTTCTTTTGCATCACATGTAGGTAAAAGTGAACATAGTGGGTGATGTTGTGGACCAGGGTTCCACTGACCTGGGCCCTGACCATTTTGGATTCGCTCCTCATGCTGCCATTTACTCGATGCGCCCCGATGTGAAATGCATCATCCATATACACACCTCAGCTACAGCTGCTGTAAGTATGCCCCGGTCATATTTTAATTGAGTTTTTGTTTTTTTATCTCTACATAAAAGCTGCTGCTTTACAGCTGAAAAACATGATCAAGTGAAAAGCAGCCTGTCACATGCCTGGTTGGTTCAGGTACAGAGCCCCTGTAATGTATTTTTACCATCTCTTTTGAAGCCTCGCCGTAAATTGCAGAGCACACTGCAAGCATCGCTATAAAACTCTGTTTTTATTTGTGCCCAAAAGCAAAAAAAGAAAAGAAAAAAAAAACAGTGCTTCTGTTGAAGACGCTCGTGCATCACAGTCTCGCTTGTTTTCATCCCACGCTAACAGGTGTCCTCGATGAAATGTGGAATCCTGCCCATTTCCCAGGAGGCTTTGCTGCTGGGAGACGTGAGCTGCTTCGGTTACCATGGCTGCCTGGATAATAAAGAGGAGAAGGTGGAGTTTCAGAAAGCGCTGGGCCCGACTGCCAAGGTACCGCCAAACTGAAGCACCTCATTAACAGCTTGCTCACATTAACATGAGGCAGGCTTATTATATCATAATGTTTCACACACAAGGGAGTCTATGAATGTTTTGTTGAACCGGCTTAATCATAGCCATACGTGCCACTAGGCACGGCTTAATTATTATAGTGTATGCATAGTTTCTAAAAAGATAGTCTCAAAACTTTTCAGAGATGTTCCACTATAAATTTCTTTTTTAAAGAGCATGGTATATGGCTGGTTATTGGACTGAAAGAGGGCTAGAGCAATACATTTTAATGTTTAAAAATACATACAAAAACACATGGAGTCATGGTATAAAACCTACGAGAGTACTTCTAAAATGTAGCAAATATGAATATTGCCAGTAATCCTTGCTGACCTA
This sequence comes from Xiphophorus maculatus, assembly GCF_002775205.1. Taxonomy (NCBI): domain Eukaryota; kingdom Metazoa; phylum Chordata; class Actinopteri; order Cyprinodontiformes; family Poeciliidae; genus Xiphophorus; species Xiphophorus maculatus. Next base: position 17,249,721 of record NC_036464.1, read on the forward strand.
AAACATGTACAGTTTTGTTTTGATGTTTACTAGTTAGAAAAAAACATTATATGCTACATTGTGAACCATTGTGTATAGGAATTATGCACAACATTTTAGTCGTGCCAAACACATCATTAGAGATTTAAAGTAATTAAGAGGAGAAGACAGCCTATTTTGAAACATGATGAAATATAAAAATTTGCTCTCATAGCTGAGTATTATGTCCTTCCATTGCATGTTACACCTATACGATGCTATTTCATACCCATTTCCGTAAACCATTTAGTGTTAGTTTATTTCTCTTTGTGTTTTAAGTATTTTTCATGAATTATGGAATGAAGTGTTCAGATAACTTCGTGCATATTGTTTTATGAAAACTTTTTATGGTTGGTGTTTACTCTTTCAGTGTTTGTAGTTGCTGCCGACCCCTGAAACAGCGACCTTGCAGATTTTGCTGCCAGTGCGTAAAGGCTTCCCACCCTCTGAAGGCACAACATGCATCTGCAAAGCAGTCCATAGAAACTGAGTGGTTTTACTAAAACTTCACAGCTGAGAACAGAGCTCAAGTTTCGTTTTCGTTTTCTTTCTTTATTCTAGCCCGGGCAGAATATTGAGCAATTTTGCTCACCAGCTTCAAATTATCAAAGCTTATCCTGTTTTTCTTTGTTTTGTTTCGGTTTTGTTTTTTTAATTCAGACAGAAAAACTAGATCACATACCATGATCCTATGATGTGTTTTTCAGGTGATGCTTCTGAGAAACCACGGGCTGCTCGCCTTGGGAGAAACAGTGGAAGAAGCTTTTCATTACGTGTACCATTCACAGCAAGCCTGTGAAATCCAGGTACGCAAATGATGCTCCTCATTGGTTTCCCTGTGCTGCACCATTCGGCTCATTTCAACCTGAGTGTGTCCCTGTACTCACACTTGCCACCGCCTAAGGTAGCCGAGTTATTGTTAATCATATGTTGATTAATGAGTCAGAAGGATGAGATAAAGTCAGCGCCTAAAATAGACGCGCAGCAGATGATGTCTGGCATGCAGGATTTCCAAGCAAATCTAAGTCAAATATGAACTGGACGAGGCTGTTCTTGGGTTGGATTATTTTGTTTTTTGTTTTTTAGTTCTGGTCACAAATTTTCAGTCAGGGCTCCTACACAGTCTAGGAAGTGTGAAAATGTGTAGAATTAGACCTCTGTGTTCTCCAGATTTGGATAGATATAGAAAAGAAAAGAAGAGGATGGAAAAAATATAGCATTTGCGGACTTTATTCCATTTTCTTTTTCTTAACTCTCTTCATCTCTTTGGTCTCTTTGTTTCCTACCTACATTTTTTTTGTGATCTTACTTCCTGTCTTTTTTCCTTTTGTCTAGCCTTTCTTGTGTTGTGCCTTACGTCCTTCTGTTCTGTGTCCTTCCTTTTCTCTCTCCTGTCCTTTTGTTCCTACTTTTCTCACTCCTTTTTTCTTTCTCTCTCCTTCTTATGTCATGTATAATTTCCTTTTGTCTGTTCTTTCTTCTTGATGTTTGTTATTTTTTTCATTTCCTTCTTTAATTCCTTCTTACTTCTTACTCCTTCCTTGTGCTATACATTTCTTCCCTTCATGTGTTCTTCCGTCCTTCCTTTATATAGAATAATAGTATCTCCAAGTTGCTTTCATGGTGCTGTTTTTGAAGTGCGTTTTATTGTACACGTGAGGAAAATTATAACTTCACACAGTGATAATTTAGCTTTTAACACTCTGCAAACACATATTTGATGCCTTTCTTAAGGTGAATTCTCTGAGGTGTTCAGGCACCGTGGACGACCTTGTCCTTCTGGACAGGGACAAGTTTAAGCCCCGCACCCAGGGAGTGGCTGCCGCCGGGGTCGTCATTGACAACGAGGTCAAGTGGAAGGTGGGCGAGGCCGAGTTCGAGTCCCTCATGAGGATGCTGGACAACCTGGTGAGTGAACCCTCACCTCACCTTCCCAGAGGAAGCGCCTGATTAGAGAACACAATGAAAAGACTACATGTGTTTGTTAATGTAATATTTTGTGTAAATTAATCATATTGTTATGTGATGGTATTCCCATTCCCCTCATGGAGCGTGTTTGTATTTTTAAGTCGTTGAGAGCAGTGAGTCGTTTCCAGGGGTTTTTAAAAAATTTTTTTTTACCTCTCTAAGGATTTCTGTGGACTGATTGCAGCCACTGTCATTGCACCAGCTCTGATAATAAAAAGCATCCGGCTCGCTCTGTGGACAGACGAGATGTCAGGCTGTAAATCTGAGTGGACTTCTCGCTAACAGCTGCTGCAGCTGCGTTAACTCTGTGGAGTCATTACCCGCCCGTCCACTTGATCACAGCTTTTCAGACGGGAAGGAATGCTGTGGGCAGCTAGGAGAACCACAGACCACACAATTGCTTATTGGAACAGCTGTATTTCAACTAGTTTATATTTGGCATTTCTTCAAAGGCTTTTAGGGGCCACCACGTGAAAATACAAGTTCATTAAGCCTAACTGGTGGTCTGACCTTTTAAACCAGAAAGGGAAGTGGGCTAGTTGTGTGGGAAATGAATCATAAGCAATAGGCCCTTGCAGAAAGAATAACAAATTAGGCTGAGTGCATTAGTTTTCTGAACTAAGAAAAGAAACTGAGACGGGTCAGAATTTCAGATGGGATTTATGATCTCTGGTTTTTAAAAACCAAATATTAAGAAGTACAAAGAACGACGTTGAAGCCATCAACTGCTATCCCTAATTATTATCATGGATAACATACTTGATGGCTTAGACAGCCTTTAGTGACCTTATGTTAGTGATTAGCATGGTTAGCATTAGGAGTCTTTGTGTGTATTCTGTAGACAGAATGTAGATTGTTACTTTAAATGTGATACTTTCAAAATGCTGGCAACTTTTCCAAATCTAGCCTGTTCCATTACAGACAGAAGTGAAATTCTCATTTTATTCCATTCTGCCTTCCTACAGTATTATCTGCTGTTTGTCTTGCTCTCTCATACTCCGAATGAACACACTAAGGATGGGCAGTTGTCACTAAATTTATAATTATTAAAAGATAAATTTATCTTGACACAGATTAGAATTCATTGTGAGCTCAGTAATCTCTGATGATGCTTGCAAACCCCAGAAACGGGCGCTATGATTGGAATTATTACTATTTCCTTTTTCAGAACAACTTCTTTCACTGTTTTACTGTTTCAGTTACATGTACGAAAATTGGCATTTTGTAATGCCCTTTTTAATAATCAATATCAGGATTTTGATTAGTATTACAGCATGCAAACCTTTTAATAATGGTTGACCAGGTTTTTTCCAGTTTCCTGTGGTATTTTACTGACAGCGTCTACAATAAAGAATGTCCTATCATGCTCAAAAACTTCTTTGCTGTCACCTTTATATTGACATTGGCATTACCATGATGATTCTAATTTGATATGTATAGTTGGAATTTTTTAACGTTTCTGCTCGGCTGAAAATCATCTGATTCCCAAGTCAAGATCTTGCTGGATCTCTAAATGAAGCAGATTTGAGGAATCCAGACTTAAATCCCTTAGATTGTGAATTTAATATACCATCACATAATAATTAATTTTTTATGCATCTTCAGTTTTTGCATGTTAATGAGGACGTGCTGGTTAAAACTGTGCTTCAGGCATATATATGTATATATATATATATATATATGTTCCTTTTTTTGTAGGGATGGTGCACAAACAAACTCAATCTAAACATTTTAATTAATACTCTGCTTTTTATGTGTTAACAAACTGAAAAAGGTTTGCTCTTCTCGTTCATGGACTTGGCAAATCTATAAAAATTGTTTGTTTATGTTTTGGTCTGTTTAAATATTTAAAAGCTAAATGGAAATGGATGTTTTGGGGCCTGTGGATTGTTTGCATTTAAAATATTTTTGAGTGCAGCTCTCATGCCTGGGTAATGTAAATTGTTCCATTTTCACATCACAATTTAGTCATTTGTTGTCCCCTCTGCACGCCACCTGATAGGGATACAGAACAGGCTACTCTTATCGGAACCCCATCGTCCGGGAGAAGCCCCGTTCCAAGAACGACGTGGAAATCCCCGCCACGGTGTCGGCGGTGCCATCGGACGATAGTGACCCAGGTCTGCGCAGCCCCTTTAAGTTCATGGCACAGAAACAGCAGAGGGAGAGAACCAGGTGGCTCACCTCGCCTCACAGCTACCTGAAGGTCAACGTTCCTGAACAGTCACCCAGCGGGGATGTCAGCCCCAGGACCAAAATCATGGTATGCTGATTTTAAAAGCTCCACCTGTCATAAGAAATTGAGTCATTCCACAGTGATGGCCTCTGCTTCTGGCTGCAGAAACAAACTGTGCTCAGTACATTTTCTTTTTATGTAAGCCTGCCCTCTTGTGGTTTTTTTGGAAGAAAGCATGCGTTAGATGTGGTTGTTACTTTAATTTTTCTAATGAATCTGCTTTGAATTATTTTCAGTGGATGAAGTCGTCACAGCCAGGCAACAGCGTGGGGACCCCGATAAAAATTGAGGACCCTAACCAGTTTGTCCCACTTAACACAAATCCCACAGAGGTGTTGGATAAGAGGAACCGGGTCAGTTTTCACTGCACAACGAAATTTCTGTCTCAGTTTCAGGATATCACTTTCAAAATAACAACCTGACATGTTATTTAAACAATTACTGATCGTCAATATCAGGTAATCTGACTACTAAACACAATATGTAGTTATTTTCATTGTTTAGCGTAAACAGCAAGCAAACAACCAGTCAAAAAATGTTTAAGCTTTTGTACAGATACTTGGACAAGCAACTAAATAAAGCAGGGGTGGGCTCTTTACTTTTTATTTAAACATAATTTTTTAAAATTAAATTATAAACAAAATGAAAAATTTCAATACCAGCAAATAAAAACACCTAACTGTGAATTGTATTTTAACACTAATATGAATATATGTGATATCTATTTACTTTTATAAGAATAACTTTTTAGACTTAAAAAAAATCTATAAATCATATACATTTTTATGTGAACATAGGAAGTAAAAAGATAAATAAAAGAAGCATCTTAACACATTGAAAAGAATGCAAACATAAAAAAATTTATATGCGGTACATTTGTTTTCCTTTGACATTCTGATATAATTGCTGTTCTGAACAGTGAACTGTTCATATAAAACAGATTAGCTCGAACTAACACATAATCCACATGGTCGATTTTCAAACACAATAATTCATCAGTCTCTAATCCTGATTTTGGCAGACCAGGTTTTTCAGCTAAATCAACAAACTGCCTCATTAGAGTAGCATTGGAAAGAAGACAAACCAAACAATGACTTAAGACTCATAGTGGTTCTCTAAGACTTCTCTATCCCAAATAAAACGAGAGAGAAAAAGAGAATTGTCAGCTGATTCTATCGCTAGGAAAAGGGAAGTTTGGTTACAGAATCTCACTTCTTGAGTGAATAGAGTCTGGAGAGCTTTTTACTTTGAACTTCACAAGAAGTAACTAACACAAATTCACTCAGTATGACTACAATACTTCATATTAACTAGAATGCATTTTGGTGCCTATAGCACTTAGAAAGTAATTCAAAATATCCTTTGTTTTGGATTATTATATTAACTAGGTATCCTACATTTGATCCATAGTTTGTGAGCTGAATAAAACATGAATATTAACAGATATTTTTCTTAACTTTTAAATATTACAAACATCTGTATGACATAAAACATATTTATCCCAAGTATCTAAAAGGATCTTTGTTGAGTTGACGAATCCACTTAGTACACAGCTTTAAGTTCCTGCTCTCTAACGTAAAACCTTTGTTTTTACCGGTGGTGTATTGTTCTAAAATCCTGTCAAAAATGTTTGTATACACATATTTTTTTTAAATATGTTTTTTTTTTCAGATAAAGGAACAACACAGGGGTGATCAGATGACTCCAGGACCAAAATCTCAATTACTGGCAGGCATTGTAGTGGACACCAAACCAGGACCAGTGAGTATACGCACATGTGATGTTAAGAGTTCGTCACTGTAGCTGTAGTAACTGTAACTGTAGTTTACTAGTTTTGACCTTTCCTTATGCATGTTGAACATAACTTTATGGAAACATGTTGTTCTATCCAACATAGTTCATTAGAATACAATATTCCTTTCATTTTGCTTAAAACAGGAAACAAATATTTAGTAGTGAGGATGATTCATCCATTCATTTTTCACATTTTTTGCTAAAGATAAAATTTTAAATGTTTGAAAGTCTCCATTAATAATATTGAGAAAATAAAAGACCACATTCTTTTTAGTTAAAGTGTTGTCTGTCTCTCTGAGCGTTATTCATCTGCTATTGACATGACTTTTTCTGGTCAAATGAGTGTTTGCTATTATTAGCTATTGTCATGAGCCATCGATGTGAAGGTATGTTCTTAAAGACACCCTTTTTCTTTACGCAGTGGTGTCTTTCAGCCTTTAAATAAAGGCTTTAAGACATCTTTAGCTTAACCTTAATCTAAGGTTCTCTTAAGGAGAAACTTAAATTAAGATAAGCGTTTAAATCTCAACATCAATCTAAACGTGGCCTAAAGTATTCTGCACTGATCGTATATTCCTTGAAATACAGTTTCTGATGCATGGAAGATTTACTTGGTTTGCATATATGAAAAAATGGGGAGTGTTTCCCCAAAATCATTGCTAGTGTCATCTCATTTCATGAACCCAGTATTGTTTACAGTCTTGTCTCGTAAAATTAATTAATCTCTAAAGTCCTATAAGTAAAACTGGAGTAAGAAATGGATAAACCTCGAAATAAGGTGAAATTACTGAGTCTTTGCCTTTTTCCGAGCTCTTCACACAATAGTTGTGCACAGTGACCAGGCTAACTGTTATTAGTATTCTAAGATAATAACAATGTATTTATTAGCCTTTTGTCTACTGCTATTTTAACTGGTTGACCAAAACTATTATGTGTACAATTTTATGAAATCCAAACCACACCAGATTTCACTGCATTGGATTTTGATGTCTGCTTTGCGAGAAATGTGTAACTTTTAAAAAAATACGTACCAGTGGCACAAATATATAACTTAAATGCTTTTTCCAAACAGTAGCTGTAACATGTTGGCTTAAATCAAAAATACAGTAGCCTACCAGGAAAAAAATCATTGATTATTCTCTTCATATTCCTCCTTCACGAAACCACTGAAGTCGTCTTCTTCTGTGTCGGAATTGAACAGCCTCTCCCACACATCCTCAACCTTGCTTTCCATTTCGCTTTCATCTTGAGACAAATTCACTTTTCGCTTGTCCCGTCGTCTTTATCACCCCTTCATCAGTCCAGAAACCTGTTGGTGACAAGTCTCATATTAACCACATCACAGCTCTTCACAGTATGTGAAAAAAAAGTAGCAGCTTATAAGTCCAGAAATTACGGTAATAAAATTTGACTTCTCTTTCCTCCAGGCTTTTATCATTGAAGATGAGGCGCTCACCCGCACTCTTCCTCCCAACCCTTTCAATGATCTCACCGAGAAGGAGCTGGAAGAATATAAGAGCCTGGTAGAAAGAAAGCAGCAAGGCCAAGAAGGTATTATTGTTGTTGTTGCTGTTATTATTATTATTACTGTTATTATTATTATTAGTAGTAGTAGTAGTATTGTCATTACAGTGATCAGATTGTGTCTAACTGCCCAGCCCTCTCCCATGGCAGAGCAAAAGGGAACACTGTCTGATTTTCAGATCTTTCTGAAGGTAGATAAGATTGGTTTTATATGTAAATATCGGCCGATACTCAACCGCCCAAAATGTAGGAAATTGGGGCTGATCGGTTCACCGCCGCTACCGCACAATAAAACACAAGTTTCACTGGAGGGTGTCACTGTCGCTGTGTGACCCAGCTATAATATATTTCTGTAATAAAACTATTTTTATTGGATTTAAGTAATATAACCTTTTTTTTTCTTAGGACCTAAATTATGAGTTTTTATTAGCAGAAAGCGCTAACTATCAAAATGAGCGGAAATCTACATAACAAACTGAATCACTAAATACATTATTTTTTAATTATTATTATAGTATATTGAGATGATATTGTAATACATTGTAATACATGCTGTATATAGCAGTTAGGTTATTAGATTGTTTTCCAGGCAGTTCATTAGTCCATCCCAGAGTTGGATCATTTCTGCCTGAGGAAATGTTAAGGCAAGATGAGCAGAACCTTGAAGTTTCTTCCAAACAAGCGTTGGGACACCCAGCTGTCAGCCTGTGCTCGGCGCTGTTCAGTCAGCTCACAGGACGATGAGGGATGAGCAGCAAAGACTTCAATCTTGTCTAACCCTTCATGTCTCGGTTGTTACTGCAGGCAGGAATGAAATGTGCGTGCAGGAGAAGAATGTGTTCACAACTGTGCAGCAGAGTGTCACCTTTATTTTCCTTAATAACGTGTCATTTCTGAAACATGTCAACTTTATCAGATCTAGGCAGCTTGTTTAATAAGCTTCTTGTGTCATTTTGGTTTGTGTGTTGTTATGCTAACAGCATCTGAGCAAGTATCAGACGAAGGAAAGGATGGACCGTTGGATGGATTTTTTTATGATTTCATGTCTTTTGTAGAGGATGAAGATGCAACTGATGCAGATGAGATGACCACATTCGATGGGTCTACTATCTCCCTGTCACTTTCTCCGATAATGACACCAGCTAAACAAGGTAACCAGAAAATCAGTTGCCTTACAAAATGATTCATACTCCTTGGATATTTTCACACTTCAACATAATAGGATCATATGTGATTGAAAGTAGAACGTAGCTTTGGAGTAAAATGGAAAAGTCTTGGGCGTGCCGTGGTGGCGTAGTGGTTAGCGCGACCCATATTTGGAGGCCTTGAGTCCTCGACGTGGCCGTCGTGGGTTCGACTCCCGGACCCGACGATATTTGCCGCATGTCTTCCCCCCTCTCCTTCCCCGTTTCCTGTCAGCTCACTGTCATATAAGGGACACTAGAGCCCACAAAAGACCCCCTGGAGGGGTAAAAAAAAATGGAAAAGTCCTAATAAGCACAAATCAGAAACCCCCCCCCCCCCCCCCCCCCCCCCCCGCCGCCGCCGCTTACTCTGATCCCACAACATGTAATCTATCTATCTATCTATCTATCTATCTATGTATCTTTCTTTCTTTCTTTCTTTACTTTAAAATGTGATGAAGTCCAAGGAGTAGGAATCCCTTTGTAAGTCACAGTATAACAAATTGATGGTTTAGCTCGTGATTAAATGTCTCTTCTGAAGGAGCTTTCTGCAGCTCGTCTCTGACTCAGTCTTATGTGTCGACAGATTCAATACCCAACGGTAAGGACCACTTGTCTGAGCTGGAGGAGGATCTGAGCATCGAGGTATCCAAGCTGAGTGTGAGCACTTCAGAAACTGTGGAAATCTCCATAACAACGAGGGAGAAGACGGAGGAGGCCCAGACCCCAGAGAGCCAGACCAAGTCCCCCAAGAAAAAGAAAAACAAGTTCCGCACTCCCTCATTCCTAAAAAAGAGTAAGAAAAAGAAGGAGGAGAAGGAAAAGACAGAAGCTTGAGTTTTTACATGAGGGGAAAAGCATGAAATGAAAGCCTTATTTTCGTTGTGTTGAAGGGAAGTCAAATAAGAGAAACGGTCTGATAGGAGAGCCTTCTGTATGTTTCCCCTTATTCACAGCAATCTTTCCAAGTTCTTTCAATATTTTTTTTAATTTGTGACTAACCACTGAGAGCTTCAAATGGAAAAAATCAGATCAAGAGTGAATGCAAAACGACATTCCTGTACTTACCCATATTTATAATGGGCTGTCATCTGTATCATAAAGTAGTTCATACAATGAAACATCAAGGTGGAATCCTTAAACGGTTGTGTTTTTCTTATTATTGCACAAGTTGTTGAATGTATTCGACAATCTAGGATTTTCTAAAACACGTTTAGTTAACAGTAATAGAAGTAGTTTTAAGAGTGGCTGAAAAGTTTAAAGTTATAACGATGTTTAGCCTTATAAACAGTATGATTTCTGTTTGAGCTTTGAATCTAATCATAGTTATATTTACATGTAATAATATATGTGGGTCTATGTGACATCTATAACAGTATAGTGTTTGGTAGTAAATGATTTGATAGCCTTTATATACTCACACACTAAAACATGCTGTGATGAATGGGACGGTATCAATCCATGTTGTTTCCTACACGTGTTCAGACGTTTGCTGCTTTTACGGTATTTGGATGAGGAATCGAACTGTGACTAATAGAGAAAACTGATTAAGCGACTGTTTATGAATTTGACTTTTACTAATAGCTACTTTTTTTTTATTATGGGATGACAATTATGTAAGTGCCAAGTGTGAATTGCAGCAAGTGGATTTGAGGACTTGGTTTTGTTTGTTAAACTTGTCAGTGAAGGTATCGGGCTATAAAGCTTTTCTTGCTCACTTTTGGAGTTTTCCATGAAGTACAATGGAGGATTGTACATTTTTAACCCAGTCAATAATGTGAATGATTAGTTTGAACCCAAAGGGAGTGAACTTTTTTGTAAATAGTTTTGTTTTTGTGCAGTTCCTTTGTTATGCTGAGCCAAATGGAAATGACTCTTTAAAAACGTGACAGAACAATCTAATATCGATATTTTAACACTCCCTGAATCACAATGCAGTTTTACTTACTTTGATTAAGCTCCATAATTTTTTTGCGTTTACATTTGTATTGCTAGTGTGTGCTTGTGTTTCCCCTTTTGTTTACGTTGCTCTTTGTATTGCCTTATTTCAGTATTGGCCTTTTTAATACTGCCTTCTAGCTGAATAAAACATTTCTTCCGTAAGTTGTTCTCATGTCTTATCATTTTTTAAGAAGACATGCAACTCATTTTTTAAATTCAAAATCCACTAACATGCAGAAAAGAAAAAGATTTAATTAGAAATTTTTTGGCTAGACAAAATTACACTTCCCATTTAAAATAAAGCTTTTCTCAACAATCCCCCCTTCTTAAAATGCACTAAACTCTCCCCCACCCATCAGAAAACAACTCATTCATTCCGTTTGGTGATAATTACCCACGTGAAGCTGCATAATCAGCCTTCAGCCATGATATGAATGAGCGTTGTCATGGTAAACCCTGAGTGTGGGGGCTGTGAAGACAAAAGAGGGGATTTGGTGTCTCCAACAGGTGTTTGTGGTGGGGGAAGTGACGGGATCTGCACCTTCACGACCCCCTTGAACCACACACACATATTTCTCCATAAAACACATGGAGAGGAAGATTAGTATTTTTTTTCTGTTAATTAAGGCGGTAAAAGCATCTTTTGGTATATTAGATTTTTACCATTTTTGTGCTTGACCACCATCAGACTCCATATTTGCTAAATGAGCATGTGGAGAACAAAGCTCAGTTTGGTTTCTGCCCTGCATGCGGCAGGCTGCAGAGGGTAAAGAGCAGGTGACAAATGTCTGACCTGTAGCAGCGTTGAACTCTGACCTCTGGACAAAGGGTCTCTATTGTTGAGAAACAACTATAGAATCAACAGACCACCAGTAAGCTTGAACATAGGTTGAACCTTTTACATTTTTTCACATTGAACTACAAACTTTAATGTATTCCACTGGAATATTATTTGACAGACCAACACACAGAAAATTATACTTTTACAAACATTTTTCAACAAAATAGTACTTGGAAAGCATTTGTAATAACTTGACATTAATCAAGCTGTTTTATGAAGGTGCTGAGATTTGAAAGAGAAAATTAAAGCATCATTGAGACGAAGAACTAAAGTTAAAGAAGACAACAGTTTCCCAAATGTTGAGCACCTCATAATGCTGTGTTCAATCAATAATCCAGAAATCATAAAGAGTATAGCATAACTGGAAACTTACCAAGACAGATCGTTAATGAGAGAAGCAGCCAGCATGACTATAGTTACTCTGGAAGAGCAGCAGAGATCCATAAGGTATTGAAAGAAAGCCATGATGTGTCTCATTTGTAGTTTTCCACAAGTCGAATAGTAAACATGTTGAAGATGACAGATCAAATCAAGATCTGACTTTTTGGCCCAACATGCAAAATACCTTTCCCTCAATACGCTACGCCTCAGTATGGACAGGGAAACTGTTCACAATTAATGTGAAGATGGCAGTCCTTGAAGAAAACCTTTTTATATATATATTCTCAAAGCACCTTAAACTCCTGTAATGGTGGCAAGAACATAGCAAAGTTGTGAAAGTGTATTTAACATGTCAATGAGCACAACTCATCCTTTGTCCCATTCTATGTAGGGACGACAACCATTAAAGTTATAGGATGAGATACAGTGGAATGGGTTAAAACTGAGCTACACATGTGGCTCAGATTTTCTGAGACCAGACAGATAGATAAATGGATGGACGGACAGACGGACAGACAGACAGACGGATAGATAGGTAGATGATGTGTTTTCAGTTTAAAAAATAAGCAGCACCGTGTGTCTTTGCCTCTTCTATGATGACAGCCGAGCCACTGGTGTAATCCTCAGGCTTTTCAGATTACTCCAGTTGGGGTCACATTCTACACCAACCTACAGCGGGTCAGCTTTCCACTCCCTGCTATCACTCAGCCAGTTGGCACACAAGCCTCACAGCACAGATGAAGCTTTTTTTCTGGTGAAACGCTGTTAGGTTCCCTCCCCCACTGATCTCTCGGTGCAAATTTGTCCTATTGAGCACACTGGCCAGAGAGCTATAGGAGCAAAGGGTGATGCCTGAGTTACACACATCAGAGCTGCTGCAGCAGTGAAAACTCTGTAAAATGGAGTTTTTAAACGTGCAAATCGGACAGAAATGCAAATGAGCATCTTTGCCTTTATTGACCAGATTATGAGGTATCAGGGCTCCAGGCCTCACCAGGCGGCTGCTATAAGCTCCATGGGAGGGTGAACTCTCTTTCACTCGGGCGTCCGTTACAGGCCTGGCCACATCTGCAGCAGGCGAGCCATCTGCACCTATTGTCTCAGAGCCACAACACGGGCGTGCACGCATGGCTGGCCTCGTAAAGGCAGCGAGTCCCTTTCCCCTCTGTTCTCTGCCATCTCTCGTAGCGAGGGGGAACATGACTTCTTAATCTCACAAACGCAACAAACAGCAAGCAGACATCAGACTGAAAAGAGCTTTCATTTCAAGGTTAGCCTTATTAAACAGGAGATAACATTAAACATCAGTGAGGTCATTGTCACTGTCAGACACATGGAGATGACAGAAAGGACAGGTTGTGCTCATTGATATATCAAATATACTTTCACAACTTATACGTCACAACGTTCTTTCCATCATAACTGCAATTTAAAGTGTTTTGAGAACAATAAGTAAAGTGAAAAATATTAGAACATGTACATCTTTAAAAATGAGAAAATAGTGAAAAGGCTTAGTGTATTTTGTCACTTCAGAAAGTAGAACTCATGTAGTATTTATATTAATCACATAGGGTTCGTTTTTTCAAGTTTACAGATAATAAAACCCCTAAATTTATTGTCTCAGAAATTTTAACATCACACAAAGTCAATTTAAAAAAAAAAAAACATTTTCAATGTATAAATGTTACGTAATTGCCATAATACCCTCTGACTACAAAGATGTCCAGAAGGCAGTCACATACACCATCCACAATGAGAGTAAGATACAAAACTTCATTGCTAATGAAGCAGGATGTTCACAGAGTGCAGTATCCAAGCATATTAACAGGAAGTTGAGTGTAAGGAAAAAGTATGATAGGGAAAGGTGAAACCGGGAGAACCGCAGCCATGTGACAATTGTCCAGCAAAATCCATACCAGAACTCCGAGAAGCCTAATAAGGACTGAGGTTGGGACCTCTCTGTATAGACAAATCCACATATGGGATACAAATGTCACAAAGTTCACATCAAGCCAGGCCTGAACCTCAAACCACCACCGACTGCAATGTTTTGGGATGCCATGTCATCTGGTGACGCTGATCCACTGTGTTTATGAAAGCCACAGTCATAGCCATCAGTTAGGAAATTCTACAGCATTTCATGCTTCATTCTGCTGATAACTTTAATGGAGATGCTGATTTCATTTTCCAGCTGGACGTGGTGTCTCTCCCACAGTGACAGTGCCAAAGGTACCAAAAGCTAGCTCAGTGTTCCAGTTCTTGATTGGCCAGCATGAGCATACTCCTCTAACCTAACCCGCATAGAAGTTCTATTGTATACTGTCAAGATTTTTTCAGCCTTATAAAGAATAATATTCTGCTCTGAATGGATCAAAGGTTTCTGGTTCGAATTTGAGAAAGCAGTCATTTGATATTTACACACGGAGTAAAAAATAAAAATTAAATCTAGCTACTAGGCCTTATGGGCGACATAGTTGCATGGATGTTTTGAAAGGACTGTATTTCATATGGTTACAAAGAATACATATAAAACCATATCACTTTAAAGTGTTTAAATTTGTTGGGATTTTTAGCAAACAGCTAATAAGCCACTATTTAAAAATGGTGATGTCACAAACTTAGCCCTGAGCATGATGAGCATAACACCAGCAAGTTTCTGTCATGGAATGGTGTTGAGGTGGTGAGGCAGACGCAAATGGAACCAGGTTAGATGAATAATGATGATTTAATTAACAAAAACCAAAACAGTCCAAAAACACAGGCAGCACGACTGAGCGGAAGCCAGGGCTCAACGTCGGTAGCAACTGGTGTGATAAAAGGACAACACGAAGGACTGAGAGCACATTAGACGCCAAATGAGACGAGGACCCGACAAAGACACAGACACACAGGTGACACTAAATACACAGGAGGTAATTATGGGGATGAGAAACACCTGGGGACAATTAAGGGGAAGACAGGACAACATGGAAACTCAGAAACTCGAAATAAATACACAGGAAAAACACGGAACATGACAGTTTCAAGTGCTGTCCCAAGACTATGTAGGGCGTAAGGCTGAATTTCATTTGGATGGTATACTTCTATCTGTGGCCTTTACAAAGAGACTGTTTGTGGTGTCTGAAGTCGAAAATCACACAAGAGGATTGTGTTCCATTTGCAAGTTGGAAAAATCCCTGAGACTTGCAATTAGTTGCGACGATGATTATTAGCAATCATCAATAGGCATGTATTTGTCTCCATTTTATGAACTTAAATACTTAAGGGATTGAACTGCACTATTTCCTACTGCTTTAATCAGTACGGAATACAATCATCAGAAGAACTAATAAATAGTTTATACCTGCAGCTTTTACTCCACCTTCCACAGTAGCCATACTGGATTCAATGTCAGGGCTGTTCCTTGACCTCCAACTCCACCAGTCAGAACTCCAACTTTAAGGGACCCTTCTTGTTTTATTCTGACTAGAAACTTGGAAAATCCAACTCCAAGACACAAAGAGAGCACACCAGTATTGGAGATTGGTTCTGTGTGTTGCAAGTCCTAAAGAAAAAGGCTAATACCTTTTTTATCTACTTATAAACAGTTCCAGAAAGCGTGTGGCATGAGCAGGATTTTTTGAATTAGTGATTATAAATGACTTTGTTAAAAATATTTCTAAAAATATGAAATTTTTTGTAACTATGTATAAATTGTGAGTAACTGGTGCACTTGCAAACCTGTCCTAGCTGAAATCAAGTGATCCTGCAGTTCTCAGCTGGACTAATCCATCACAATGTTCACTAAGACCAGCCGTGGTTACAGGCACTTTGCTTTTGATGAATGTTGGTGACTGCTTTACAAACCCCACAAACGTGCTCAGCAAAATCAATAAAATGTTTGCTTTCTTTTTGCTTTTGTATAGAGCTCAGGGTATTTCTACAAACAACGGTATGCTCATAAGTACGTTGTTCAAGTGGAAAAATATAAGCAACCTACAACAAAATGTACAGTTTGATATGTATGCAACTTTTCTATGTAAACATCAAAATCAGATTATAAAAGAAACTTTTGAACTTTTGGAAATATATCTGAACTTTCTTCAGGAAGTTATTGCTTAGGCACAAATCTGTCTTCCAAACAGACAGTGACTAAATATATCACAAAAGTACTCAATATCTTTGAAATGGCTATCACAAAACCCTGACCACTTATGGATAATTTGTGGATAGAAGTGATAGATTTGTGTGAACCTATAAACTTCACTCAGTTCTGTCTGGTTCTGTCAAAATTCAAGCAAACTATAGAGAGAAGCTTGCGGAAGGGCAGCCGTAATAATTAAGCCAAGTTATGCAGTTTAAGGAAATTCGAACAACAGCAACAACAACAAAATAAAAAGAACATGTTTCAGGAATTTGAAGAAAGAAAATGTTTTGCTTATTGTTCTGGTGTTCATCTACTAGAAACAAACTGACCAAAAATAGCAAAGGTTTTGTCAGACAAATAGCTACGGATCTTTTTCCCCACAAGGTATTTGAATACTGACTGTCATGGCTGCAGATGACAGCCAAGTTGAACTCATACTGTGGCACCGAATTACTTAGAAATCAGTGTGCACAAAAAAAAAAAATAAATAAATAAATATTGCTTTTGGGTTTTTTTCTGAGGTAATAAAGTGGCTTTTCTGCTAGCTGAAGCAGCCTTTATAGTTGCATTAGCCGTTCTCCTGCAGTATTGATAATGAGGATTTATTATGGAACAGTTGACAATGAATGCAATGTGCATGCGTTAGTGGGAGGGATTATCCACCAAGTAGGGCAAGTGGAAAAGGCTAAGGACTGCAATTCCATCCAGCCTAGTTCATTTCAGTCATCCGCTCTGAGCACACACACATACGCACACAGGACAAGGGGAGCACATTTCTGCGCAAGCTCTTCCCCACAATAGTAATAATAATAACAATAAAAAGCCTTCAGTGAAAGGAAAAGGGGGTAAAATGGTAAAGTACATTCGACAGGATAGCAGCAAGCTGAGAAGCGAAGAGGTCCTGTCGGAGTCTGACGCGTCCAAGGAGCAGCAGGAGAGATTCGGAGAGATGTCCGGCTGTTCTTTCAGCGACGCTTTCTACTCCAAATGCTCCGCAATGGACCAGATCGGGACTTTCATGCGGAACGTGCAAGTGCTGCTGGAGGCGGCCAGTTACATTGAAAGCGCTGAGAAGAGCAACGGAAGTAAGTAAACAAACGGGACATTTAATGCGCCGAGCAGACAACAATAGAGAGCGAGGGCGACAAAAGACGCGCAGCGGACAAATGCACTGCTGGCCCCGAGCGGCGGCTGCGACGTTTCACCTGCTGCTTCCTATTAGACCGAGCTCTTTTGAGACCGACACATTTAAAACGGGGCTCATTTGCACACGAGTTGGGAAATGCATTGAAGTAGGAAATTGGGAGAACAATCGGTTCATCGGAAGCAATGTCTTGCAGCCGCCTCTCGCTGCTGTTTAAGATGATTATTTTGCCACTGTTAGATTAGATCTATTTTTTTTTATTGCGTGCACGATTTTAATGAGCCTTCCTTATGTGCACTTGAGTCCACATTATTATAGCCTATTTGCGGCTTCCCATTTCTACGCCTAGCATTTATTTTTCATTTAACAGAACCTGTCCCCGGATTATGTCCTTTAAGTTTACACTTTCACTCGGAATACGTCATGTTTACTGCCCTTCTATCGTAACCGAGACTCCGATTTGGATTTTATTTCCTCTTGGCTTTCCAAATGATCAGTCCTGCTGCCCTGTTCTCTGAAAGCTGCTGCTTCCTTGTATGTGTTGTTCACATGGTCTACACATGGAACAAATCGCAAAGTTTCTATTGGTCGGAAGCCACGTCCCCCAGCCCCTGGTCCACAGCAGCTAACCAATCGTAGGCAGGTTTTTATTTCTGACGTCTTGTGTTACCGAGAATAGTGGTTCATGGGAACTGTAGGAAACAGGATCCTAAACCAACACTAATTCTACTGTTAAAGGGGAGTAGGACAATGACAAAACATTATGGCGAGGGAACAATTTAACAAGCTTTTCCCATTTATTCTGACCTTTTGTAAACTGATAGATATATCCTCAACGGCCACTTTATTAGGTACACCCCTGCTGGTGTTGTTTTAATTATTTGCAGCATATTTTGGTCCATGCTGACATGATAGCATTCCAGTCACCACATCTAAAATGTGCCCAGTTGGTTTGAGATTTGGTGATGAGATAATTATATAAAATTTAAAAAAAACCATAGGAAGATTGTATGACATTTGTTACATGATGTATTCTCCTGTTGGAAGTAACCTGTTAGAGATAGACAAAGTCAGCAGCAATTCTAAGGACGTCTGTGATGTCTAAATGATGCTCACTTGATACCAAAGGGTCAAAGAGCACCAAGAAAGCATCCCTGCTGTCACCGCCAGCCTGAAATCTAGATATAAATCAGGATGGAGCCATTCTTTTTCGTTGTTTATGCCAAATCTTGATCTTGTGTGAGCCTGTGCAAACTGTCGCTTCAGTTTCCTGTTCGTAGCTGACAGCAGGTCTTCTAACAGATCCATGCGAAGAACAAATATGATCATCATTATCAAAATGCAACCAATACAGCAGCTCTATGTAGCTGCTTGAAGGACTCCCACACCAACAGGAAGAACACTGAATTGTTAAGAAGAGACATTTGCACATATAGCTGACCGTCAGCCATAGAAAGGGAGCTTTCTGTTTGATAACTTTCACTCTCCGCTCTATTGCGAGACACTACCGAAATTTTATTTAAACAACATAAGATATGTCATATGTCAAGACTTTAAACATAAACTATGCATTATGTCGCGTGATAATTTTCTTATAGCTGTAACTATATTTGCAACATTAGATTTATCATCAATAAACATACATATTTTGGTTGGTCTATGAAAGAAATGTCTAGGGCAATGGCTAGCAGTTGTAGTTGGAAGTCACTGAAATTTAGCTTAGGGACCCATACAACCCTCGGTCAGTTCTGGCAAGAGAGCATCAACATTTTCATTTGCTTGTTTGTTTGTTTCCATAATTCTGTTTTTTTACTACATGGACCTTTTTACAATTCAGTATGTAAACTTCAGGTCACATTTAGTCACTTTTATCAAGTAAATTCAGCCTTCCTTATAGTTGTTACAGATTCAATAAAGTAAAAATATTAATTCTCTATCTCCATTTATTTTTTTGCCACTTATCAGAATGTGAGCATGGTTATGCTTCAGCATACCCCGAAACACAGATTGCACATCAACAAAAACATCGCAAATTCAAGAACAGGAAAATGGACAATATGCACAACAGGTAAGTTAATATTATTGACTTGTTGCAAGATCCCCAATACTTATTATGTCATATTATCTTTGTTAATGACTGAATTATAGCAATCAACTTCAGTGTGTTGGGTTTGGTGTTTGCACACAGTATGATATGCTGCTGTGGATCTGGTTTCTCTATCAATTAAATAATTGACAGTAAATGTTTTAATGCTTTCCACAGATCAGCACACAATGAGCTGGAAAAGAACAGGTGAGTGAAGCAAGGTCCTTTCAATGCATGTTTTAACTTTTGAGACAATCCCACGACAAACAGTTCTAAATCTGGTGCATGCTTAACACTTGTGCATGATAGTGAGTATAAAACTTGAGAAAAAGGAGGAATAAATCAAAAATAAGAATAGACTTTCTTTCTTATCTGCAAGTTTCATAATGGAGCTCCAGGTGCACAAGCCCACAACTTTCCTTCCCTCAGCCACATTTGCATATCTTGGGTAAATGTTAAATACATCAGCCATATAATTTTAAAATAAGATGTGCTGCAGGACTGTAAATTAACTTATCGTCACAGCACCCTAAGGGAACTTTTATAACAAACAGCTTTGTCATTTCCGTACCGGATATCGGCGTAGGTTTTTGCAAGGCAAAATAGAGCACGGCCACAGTGTAGCAACACTGATCCTCGAGGACATGCAGACATTTCCCCAGTCAGCAAATGGGAAGCGTCCGTTTCCAGACAACAGGGTTCCTTCCTGAAAGATTTCCAGCTGCAAAAGCTGACTGCCGTTTGCTTTTGCTTCCCCGTGACGTGGTTTCTGCTTTGAACAGGGAGCCAAGGAACGCCTATCAACCTTTTATTCTAAATTTAAATCATTAGCCATATGCATGCGTAAGAAGTGTAACCTTTAAAATATAAGGGGAAACATCCTAAAGGAAGATTCAGAAGAGATTACTCTAATTTATAAAATGGAGGCCAATGCAGATATGACATCATGATTTGACCTACATTTTACTCCATTATATGCAGGCATACTGAGAGTCCTTTAGCCAGTTATTGTGCTCACTCAGACTGCAGAGGAGTCTCTGGATGGCAGAGTAATAGATGACTTCAGCAACTTTGAGATCCCAGCCCACATTTATGCCTACATTTGAAACACGATTAATGACATTATAAAATAGCAATTTTTCAAAGCCTTTTTTTTTTTAGCGGTTCATGTTCAGTGTGGGGAATGTAATGCACTCGTTGTGTCCGGTCCCTGCAGAGAAATTACCTGAATGATGTCTCCTCCCACAGGCGAGCACATCTCCGCCTGTGTTTGGAGAGGTTGAAGTCACTCATCCCTCTGGGACCAGACTGCAGCCGGCACACCACACTGGGACTGCTCAACAAGGCCAAAGTACACATCAAGGTGTGGTAGTGTGAGAGCTGTGGGAGAGGGGACTTCTGAAGGCTGCCCCTTTTTTGGCTTTTAGAAATACTTCTCATGAGGGCAGCTTTATTTTTGTTCAGGTTTCACCACAAAGTAGTAGCTGGGTTATTTAGGTTTTAGAAAAACTTCCGAAACAGTGAAAACATGTCGTTTCAGGTTATGAAACGCATTTTAATGTTAGACAAATATAGCTAGAGTAAAACATTTTATAAATCATTTCAAACTAACTAAAGCCTTTGTGAAAATAGAAATGCCCCTCAAAGTTTAATGATGTGTTATAATGCATTGGCTGTGTCTAACCACGTTTCTAGGCAGCTGAGTTGTATTTCACTTGCCACACCCAGGCCTGATTAGTGCCAGACTTCATGCTTAAAAAGCCAAAACAAATTAACAAAAAAAACCCAAAAAACAGATGAGTAGTTGGCACAAAACAAAGAGAGAAAATACAAACAAAATCTAAAGCATTACAAATCTCCTTTATCTCAGCTAATGTCAATGTTCAGGATTAAACAAAAAGGAAGAGAGGAGGAAACTGGAGGAAAATTGCATCATTGGGAAAGGTGCAGTTTGAAAACAGCTACTGACCAAAAAGAACCTGTTTAATATTTGCCAGAAAACATCTTGTTTGTCCTCAAAATCTATGGTACGTTTGCAGCTACAGCACATTCAAACAATGTTCAGATGATGGATGATCCTTGAGATGTTTAAAGCTTGGGATATTGTTTTGTAACTTATATTGCTTTAAACTTTTCTACAGCTTTCTTACTGCCCCTAACTTGATTTTCATGATGCAGTATGTCCAATAATATTTTCTGACACACAGATCGAGTCTGTTTACTAACTGGGTGATTTTTAAGGCAACTTATTTTGTCGCCATCACGTGAAACATTTCTAATCTAACTAATTAGATTTTTGTAGCTCCAGCATTGACCTATGGTATTAACACAGGTTAGCTTAGCAGACCACAGTGTCTAAGCAACACAAGACAGAGGAGTTAAATAAAAACAAAAAATTAAGCTTAAAAGCACCCACTATTTAACACAGCATGTATAAGTCAAATCATTTTTGAAGTGGAGTAGAAGTTGGAGGGAAGCCATATAAAAACTATCCTGGCGACAGCCTACAAGACGGGCAATAAGTGAGAAAGCTGCGAGGTTTGCTGTTGATGTTGGATTTGTACAATTAAAGTTCAGAAACTGAGGCTTTCCAAAAGTTACCGTAGTTTTATTTTTAGAAGGTGAGGTTGAGTATTTAAAGGTTGGAACAGGTGCAGCTGGCATAGGGCCATAAAGCCTCTGGGCATAAAAACAAAGCAAACCAAAATCAACAGCTGTTTTGCAGAGAGCAGTGATAAAAGCTCTTCTCCCTTGTATGGAGGCAATAACGTGGAATGCTCTCTATTAGTTTTAGATGTTTGACACGTCTTTAACTTTAAATTAGTCTTAAACAGTAATATTGGTCTCTGCTGGGTTTTTTTTCCTGTGAATAGGAAATACCTTGATCACTTCCACATTTTGTCATGTTGAATTTATAAACTTCAATGTAGCTTACTGGGACTATTGTGTTATAGACAAACACAAAGTAGAGCATATAGTAGACCAATAGTAGAGCATTGGTTGTAAGGGAAATGAAATGTGCCTCTCATAGGTTTTTACAAAAAAAGAAATATCTAAAATGTTTAAAAAATTATATATAAATGTATTAATTTGTCGATGAATAAAAAACAAGGATGTCAGATGTCAAACAAGGATGTCAAAAACAAGGATGTCATAAACTTTAGTTTAGGTCACCATAAGCCATTACAAGACAGTTCAGACGAATGACTGATCCAGAAGTGATGTACACAAATTACAAGCACTTTCTTTACATTTCCTTAACTACAAGAGCTCTTTAATTAGAAATGAACATTCCTTTTTTTTCTCTAAAGAAACTTGAAGAGGTAGACCGAAGGAGTCAGCACCAACTGGAGACCTTAGAAAGGGAGCAGAGGCACCTACAGAGGCAGCTGTCTCTGCTGCAGTCTCATGGAGAAAGAGAGAGGGTCCGCACAGACAGCCTTGGCTCCCGCATGGACTCGGACCGCTCAGAATCTGACAGAGGTCAGTGTCGCAATGAAACCCTTTACTTACTTTTTTCAATGGTTGATTACTTATTGATTGTGATTTTTTTTTTTTCCTGGATGCAGAGGAAATTGAAGTGGACGTGGAAAGCACTGAGTTCTCCCATGAAGAAATGGACAGTGTTAGCACCAGTGGTGCAAGCGACCTGGACGACCACAGCAGCCGGCAGAGCTCAGCCAGTGACGAGGGCTACTCCACCTGCAGTCTGAAACTTGCCTTCTCTGCTTAAACAACCAGCCTATACCTACACTGAAGCTGCAATCTTTTTATGGCTTTCTCCCTTCAAAGTACCAGCCTAGAGCTCCGTTCTCCCTCGACCTTCTTCAAACAAACCAGCCTCCCCACATGAAAAATCAAATATAACTCTCCCCAGAACCAGCCTTAAGTTCAGTACACTCCCCTTCAAAAGAGCAGCAGCCTTCTCTCTATCACATTATTACAATAATACAACTTTGGTAATGTACAACCATTATCAAAACATCGTTCCCTTTACCTTTTGTAAGTTCAAGTGAACTATACTCGTTTTAAAAGTCGATCCCGTGGAGGACCGGTTATTTAACCAGTGTCAAACACTGACGGAGGAACTCTGCTTTAAACATGCTGATCTTTAAAAAGAAAAAACAACCAGCAAATCCCACTTTCGCACATACACACACGCACACACAACCAGCAAGGAGCTCAGCATTGGAAACATCTGCGCCATATGCCTTGTAAAAAAAAAAAAAGCCCTTTTTTTCCCCCACTGGATAACATGTCCAGACAGCACTTCTTGTTAACGCACAAGCCGGCAAGGGCTAAAATATAGCTTGCATTCCAAAATACGCTCCACAAATCTGTTACTCACGCTTTAGGATCCACAAATCAATCCTTGATGTCATGTGGAATCCCTCTTCTTCAACAAAACAGTCCAATCAAGACAGGCGGCGTGTAGTCCACCTGTTACTCCTAATATATTTTGCATGATTCTATTTATTTTTGATATATTTAATTGTACTTTAGTTGTGCTTGAATGGCAAACCTTTCATCACTGTTTTTAAATGTCTGCCAAACTGACTTAGAAGGAAGCCCCACAAGAAGCATTTGCTGTGCTATGAGGTTCACCCATTGCTCAGTGTTTAGTTAAATGCTTTCACACTGTGTGCAAATTCAATGAGTTTAGTCGATAATAAGCTAATCTAGCACTTGTCCAAGCACAAAGCTCAAGCAATAATGTCTAGTTTGATCATGTGTGTAATATTGGCTGGGTTAATAATTTTTTCCCCCCCATCCGTCCAATTCCAAATACGAGGATATACACTTGCTTTTGGTAGTAGAATCAGCGACTAATAATCAGCAGTAAAATGATTGTAATTGACTCGAAACGCTATGGTGCATGTGTCTTGAATGTAGCCTTTCTAATATTGTAATGTATTTTGAATTGACAAGTCTCATATTAATAATGTTGGTAGCATGAACAGCAAGTGACAGAATATTGGTTTTGGTTTATACTTCAGTGTTTAATACTGTATCTTTTTTTGTACTGTAGCCAAGAAAGAAAAAGTTGAATTTCTTGATATTTGAAGACTTTCCACTGAAATTCAGAATATATTTAATACAAAACTGCACAGCTGATTTGTTTCAACAATTGAAACCAAAAATAGATATTTCAATATGAACATTTATCTGCGTTCTTCTGAACAAAGTCCTAAGTAAATCACCACCAATTTGTGTCTTAACGTGGGGATTGCCAACGCTTTGTCGTTGGAGATCGGTCCCCTACCCAGCGTGTTTGGGGAAACTGCAAAAAAGATAAATAAATAAAATGCACTATTTAAAAAAAATGTCAATTATGTCGAGGCACAATGTTTTTCTAATGCTTATTAAGCCGTCCAAGGTGACTTTTGTGCGAAATATGTGCTGCTGGTCCCCTGCTAACAATTTGTTACAACTCCTGAAAACTATTCCTAGAATCTTAATAAAAATACAAAAAAATATGGTTACGTTGTGTTTTTTAAGCTTACTAAGGGCTATGTACTTTCTGTACATCACAAAAGATGCAATTAAAAAGTTAAGTCAGTAAAAATTAAAACTCACTTTTTCATTCTAGTCACATATTTCAAGCATTTATTTCTGTTAATTGTGATAAAGACAGTTAATGAAAGCCCAACATTCTGTTTCTCAGAAAATTAGATTAAGACTATTTTAAACAAAGGTTTCTTTTAAGTACAGAATTGCTATGGCCTACATAAAACAGGCAAGCCTGCTGATTTGACAGTTGTCCAATAGATAGAACTATTTTAATGATGTTCTAAGTTACTATGATGTACCTTTGCCAGCAATTTTAAATCGTGTCGTTTGTTTACTGCTCAACTGAAGTCGGGCTTTTGTTTTTGTTGGGCATCTCCAAAAGGCTTCAAGTTTTAGCGTAATTGTACTGTACTGTTTATGTGTGTAAAAGTCTCTGCTGCCATCTGCAGGGTCGACAGTCACTATACTACTACAATGAGGGGAAAAAAAGACCTTTAAAAAAAAAACAAAACCCGAGAACATAACGTTTATTTTACGCTTTTATATATATGTACAGAAATTAAAATGTCAAGTTAGTCATTCCAAATTCTCAACATAATTAATAATCAGATATTATTGTTATTGATGAGAATTGAACAATCCAGCATCAAATGTACACTCCAAATCAACACATCTTAGAGGAGATTTTGCCTCAAAAATAAGTACAAACAGCAAACTCCACAGTTTTTTCCATAACATACGTTCTTACGCAACAGGAGACTTTGTTCCAGTGGTGGAAAAATCCCTCATGTGAATCTTTTAGTTGAGTCTATGTAATATACAAGAAAACTACAGCAATACTTTAAACACCGGTGTCCAACCAGTTCCTTTAAAAGCTTTCATTATACGAGGGACTTTAATCATGTAGAAAGACAACAAAAAGCACCGATACAACTAGTATACAGTGGATTATTATGTACAGAGTGTGCAAGGTCATTGTGGCATCAGATGTCTGACATTATATTTGGATGTGTCATTATACTGGGTCATAGGTTTGTCTGCAATGCCACATGTTCCCACTCCCACCTTTCCATTTACACTTTCTGGCGATGCAAATATGCTCCTCTTTACCTATAAGGACACAAAAAAAAAAACATGTTAGACAGAAAAGAAATAAAAAAAACAATAAGAAGAGGTAAAAAATATCTTACCTGTCCTTTCTTGTTCTTTGAGTAAGCTTTGTTGTTGAACTGTTGCCACTTAGACTTCTGCTCCTCCCTCTCTTGCTCCAGCTCCTTCATCCTCTGTACCTTTTTCTGAGCTTTCTTCTTCTTATACTCTCGCTGCTCCGCTATTTGCTCTTTTCTAGAAAGTCACACAAGATGAGAGAAAGTTAAAAAACAAACTTCACACCAGAAATCGGAAACTGCAATTTATGAATTGACTTGAAGTAGTACACCTGTAACAAAAATACTAATGTTAAAGGGCTGCAAGAAACAACAATTTTATTTTTATTATTTTATTTTTAATAGAATAATATTTCTATTCAATATTAGAAATACATTAAAAGATGCTAATAAAATTGCTCGGTTAAATAATAAACATTGTATTGCCCAAGATGCAATAAGTTTCAACTAATACAACTAATGTGCACAAATCAGCTGATGGTGGACATCCATGAATCTAGACTCAAATGCAAACTCAAAAACCTCCTGAGTGATGGCGCCTGATCTGTGGAACAGATTGCCTTGCAAATCAAGGAAAGGCAAGTGTTCATCAGTACTTATTTGGGGAAGCAGAATGTAAAGTGTCAGTAATGCAAGGCTTTCACAGATTTCAGTGTAGAAATACGAACAAAACAAGAAACAAGATGAGGTTGTTCATTACCTTGACTTTGACTTTAAACCTCCGTCATCCTCATTTCGTTTCCCTTCCTCCACGACTTTGAGGTTCTGCAGAGGAATCACTTCAGCATTCCCGTACTCTGTGAACGTAACGGCCGCAGTGCCGTTCTCTCGGTCTAACTCCTCAATCTCAGCTTCATACACCCTGTCAAAAGATCACGTCTGTAAGCAGGTGAGTATGAGCCAAAGACTCAAGGTCTACTTAATAAGCAACGTTCAATAATTACTCAGTAAGTACGAAATAATTCCATTTCATTGTTACAAACTCTAATTTCAATTTTATAAGAAAAACTGCATTTTTTAAATATCTCTCAACTATACACTTAAATACAGTTGCATAGACACATACTCTACAAAGCAACAATGTGTTTCCTCAAGTTACATAACAAGAATGTTAGAATAAAATGCAACTGAATGTCAAAATACAGTTTTAAGGGTATTCACACTTGCTTAAGGTTTCTGAAATGTTACAATTATGATTCGTATTGATCAGTTTCCATTTACAGAACAGAACTACAAATAAAAATATTTTTGTGAACCCATTGAAGATGGTGCTGCTTTATGGTGACACACATTACACTGGTGAGTCGTTTGTTTATTTAAAAAGAATGTTGAAACTCACTGGCCATCCTGGCTCCACGTTGCCAAACATCGTTCACCCACTTTCCAGCTCTTCTTCACTGGCACCGACTCTGAGCCGCTGGTGCTGGAAGCCCCATCAATGGGTTGCGAAGTCAGGAGATCTTTAGTCAGATCGATGACTTCCTGCAAAAGAGCAAGAAAAAAAAACGACAATAATTACAGGAACTAAGGTGCTCTTATTAGGTTAGGCAACATAATGACTTCCTACTTCCTCCCTTTCAAATGCTTCCATGCCATCAGTTATTTTTAGGGTACAGAATATTTCAAGTTAATACAATTCACCACATCTATAGACTTGATCAAACTTATTAGACAAAGGTAAGAGTGTGTATAAAGGTAAACCAGATATTTCAAAAGTTTAGAATCTGCTTAATTGTGTAAACCTACAGGTTTAAGTCATTTTAATGAGAAGTCACAGACACTCCTGGATTTAGTGGAGTTTTCTGTTGATGAAAAGAGCAAAGATCTCCCAACCTGTTGCTCTGCCAGGTAGCTAGTTGGGAGAGAGCAACTTTATACCATGAGATTGTCGCACTGGCTCGTGTCCATATGCAATTTTAGATTCTATAAATATTAAAACTTGGCATAGTTTCTCTTCAATTGGATTTCCTGCACTGTCCAAATTCCTGTCCTACAAACTATGCATGTGTGGGGCTCACATGATTATAGGGGCAAATTTTATTAATTTACAAACTTCAACAAAAATACTTATTACATATCAAGATCACAAAGAACTGCAGAAAATAAGTACCATCTAAAGCAGAAGGACATCAACACTATTTGCTTAAACATAGTTCATTTAACAATCATTGTAACTTTATTGATTACACGTTTCAAAGATTTTGTGTAGCACTAATTTCTATTACACATTTGGTTATTTTATTGAAGGTAGTTTGTCTTTTAAACCTATACAAAAAGAAGTTAGGTTACACAAAAAATAATGGCTTACACACCAAGAGAAAAACGCCTAAAAGCGACAAATGCTTTGTAACTTTATTCAAATTTTTCTAATAAAAATAATGAAAAGGCATACTTTTCAAGATTAATTTACTTAGTTTTCCGATGTTTTCAGTCTCATGTTATAAACGTACGGCAAAATATACCTACGGTACAAGGGTTCAGATATGTATAAGTAATCTGCAAAAAACACAGTAGTAAAGAAGAAGAAACAAAATGCAAAGGAAGGATGAAAAATATTGCAATGGAGGGAAGCACGGTTGTAGAAAACAAAAAAATATAGAACGAAAGGGAATAAAAATAAAACATTATCATTGGGATGGATGGAGAGCCAGACAAGACCGCATATCAACAAACATGATGACCCGCTCTATTCCGACTAAAAACTTTTTATAAATGCTACAGTGAAAACAATTTCCGGATGAAGGGAGAAAACAAACCTGCAAGTCCTTCTGAAGTTTTAGGAGGTCTTCATTATCTGGATCGGTTGATAAGGCAACTTCTACTTGCTGTAGCTGAGCTTTGTAGCTGCTCAACTGTTTCACCAAATCTTCCGACATTTGTGCGCTAAAAAACAAACAGCAAAATGTGACGTTGCCCAGTTTTCTACGGGTAGCTGATAGGAGGGTGTAGTATAAAACACGTTTATGACTATACTAGTAATCCCGCTTTATAAAAATCTGAATAAATTGATGTACAATGCGTCAACTAAAAAAAATAAACGTTAGCACAGCGCTAACACACTTAGCAAGGCCTTTTCTTCGACGTACGATTAACGTAACGAGGCTACCGCTAGCTAACAGCCACAGAGAAGAAACAACAAAAGAGGGGCCATGTGTGGTCTTACCTTTGTTTTAGAACCCTTATCTAATCAGCTGAGCAATAAGTACGATTCAAAGTCGATTATTTTTCGTAAATAGCCGTTCTAATTTTTAAAATGTGCTCTTCTTCTCTCTATCTGTGAATAGCACACCGGAAACCAGTGTAAATCCCATGCGACGATACGCTGTTCTAGAGGCTCATCAGCGCCCCTATCGGCTGGACATAGTATCTTCAGTCTCTCTTTGACTTCAGACTGAAAAACCAAAGCTTGTACGTACAGTCGCCAAAACAAATTCCAGTAAGCTTAAAGTTGTTTTGGTCTCTTTAAACATATAAAAGCGTACTTCTTACTCTCACCCCATCATAAAGTTATATGTACTTAACTTCCCACAGCTCTTACGCAAAAACGATGGCTGCACAGATGGTTTTAAGTGGTCAAAAGTAAAACCACATTTTCTTCCACATAATTTCTCCAAAACACTAAAGTATATAAAAACCCATTTTGTCACAACATTAAACATATTGCCAGAGTTATAATGAAATAGTTCAGCTCAAAGCAAATGTATTAGTTAGAATCGCTTAATCACAGTTTTCCAGTTCCCATGCACGACTTAAAAATTACTTTGTTCACAACCGCTTTGCATTCAGTCTGACAGAGCTTGCAAACAATTTAAAGAATATCAATCTTTAAATTAGAGAAGCTGCTATAAATATATACTTGCAGCTGTAACTGCAGCAAAAGATGAGTTGACAGAGTACTAAATCAGAGTCGATATAAATGCACATGACATCTTTAGATTTTCTCTCAAAAAGAAAATTGGAAAATATTTTTCTTTCCACTTCACAAATATGAAATACTTTGCGTTAGTCTATCACATAAAATCCCATAGACACTGAAGTTTGTACATATAAAGTGAAGAATATGGAAAAAGTCCAACAGATATGAGTACTCTAATGCAGCAAGGCTGAGCTCAGCAGCAGCTTCACTCACCCAGAATGTCACACATTGGACTGGAATGCGATGTAGAGGTGTTGCAAAAAACAAAATGAATAAAAATGAATAGCTTATTATGTAAAACTATGTGCAGCGAAAAATAAGCAAAATTTAATAAATTCAGAGAAACTGTAGAAAAATTACATTATTAGATAAGAAACACAAGAAGAGCAAGGATCCTAAAAACCTAAATTAAAATGACCCCATATGTGTATTCTTTCACTGGACACAAGTAACAACTTTAAAATATGAGCTGTATCTGACTTACTTTATAAAAGTTTAGTATATTAATCAAACCCAAACCATTCATTTTGATTAATGCAGTTCTGCTCTGAAAACAAGATTAGATTAATCTGTGTCAGGTTGTATGTCAACAGTCTTCTCTATCTGGGTCCTAAATGCTATTAGTGAAAAGCTGAATAACCCCCATCCTCTCTCTAAAGACAACCATTATTTCCAGCTTTTTTTCTTTTTCTTTTATTTTAACTTTCAAGATATATGATTGGCTTATGACACAGCAGCTCAAAACGATAGAGTGTACTCGTACAACACCGTAAGCTAATAGTGCACATAAATTGCTTCCATAAATCACCAACATAATTATTCTCAAAAATCAACCAATGACTTAGGCGTCTGGAAGCAGCACCGAATCACTTTTTATGTCTTCAGCAGTTGAACTCCTCCCATTCCTGTTCCCACTGTAGTGGAGGCAGCATCACAGATCTCCAGCGTCAGATCAAGCCCATTGAAAATACGAGCTTCACTACAACTGCAACACATGAAGAGACCTGCTTCAGTCAGAAATGAAAGGAAAATGGGTGCTTTATGATATGGCTTCCAGGGAATTAAAATGTGTAGTTTTATTCCTAAAGGTAGGTGGATTCATATTTCTTATTGCTATTACCAGCACCAAGTAAAAAAGAAAATTATGTAAAAGCTGGAATGCATTAAATCACTTTTAATAGACCTTGTCTCTTTAACACAAAGAGGTATTCATGGTTATTATGTTTATACTTGTTTTACTCTCAAGGGAGACACAAACTATTGACTTCTTCAGCAATCTCAGCAAAATGAAGAGACGATTCTCTGCTGCTGTTTTCCTTTAGAGAATCCCCTGAACAGGCAGTGGAAGAGCACAGTTTCTCCTCGGCTCACAGTGAACACAACTCAGACTATTATTTTGGACCCCACGGCTCGTCCTGATGGGCTGCCTCAACCTCACCAGCAGAAACGAGACTTTGCCTGGCAAGCAGCCCTTCTCGGTGCAGACCTCAGTGTTGCTCACCGCCCTGGTGGGGATGCTCATTTTACTAACCGTGTTTGGCAATGTCATGGTAGTGATTGCTGTGATCACAAGCCGAGTCCTGAAGGCACCCCAGAACTTGTTTTTAGTCTCTCTGGCTTGCGCAGACATTCTGGTTTCCACCTTAGTGATGCCCTTTTCCTTAGCAAACGAACTCATGGGTTACTGGTACTTTGGCACAGTGTGGTGTGAAATCCACCTGGCTTTGGATGTTCTCTTTTGCACTTCATCCATCGTTCACCTGTGCGCCATAAGCCTGGACAGGTACTGGTCTGTGACTAAAGCCATCGAGTATAACCTGAAGCGGACGCCCCGCAGGATTAAATGCACAATCTGCTTGGTTTGGGCACTTGCAGCCTTGATTTCATTTCCCCCGCTCATCACAATGACAAAGAAGGAGGGAGGAAAGGACAACCCTGCGTGCAAGATCAACGAGGTGAAATGGTATATCATATTCTCAAGCATTGCATCCTTCTTTGCACCCTGTGTCATCATGATTATGGTGTATGTCCGGATCTACCAGGTTGCCAAGAAAAGAACCAGAGCCTCACCGGGAGAACGGCAAAGAGAGAACGGCAATTTAGAGAACACCCAATTTGACATGGACCCCGGAGAAAAGCAAGAAAAAGAAATGGATGAGCCGAAAGATGGGGAAGAGGTCTACGGGCTGGATGTGGAGGAAGAGCCGTCCTCCTCTGATGGGAATGAAAACATCTTGTGTTCCCTGATGAAAAAGAGGAGCGGAAGAACACCCAAAGTGACTCAGGTGAAATCTAAAGAAACTTATACAAAGGCAGAGGACCTGTCCTCTGCGAGGGCGAGCAAGTGGAAGGGAAGGCAGTACAGAGAGAGGCGCTTCACCTTCGTCCTGGCTGTGGTCGTGGGAGTGTTTGTTCTTTGCTGGTTCCCCTTTTTTTTCACCTACACGCTTGCAGCAGTTTGTGACACGTGCTGCATCCCAGAGACGCTGTTCAAAACCTTCTTCTGGTTCGGTTACTGCAACAGCTCACTAAATCCGGTGATATACACCATATTCAATAAAGACTTCAGAAAATCATTCAAAAAAATCCTTTGCAAAAGAAACACAGGAGGTTTGTAATTAAACAAAACAAACAAAAAAAATTGTATTATGCTTGTTTTGCAATCTGTATTACAATGTTGCAGCATGCCAGTTTAGAGTTTCGATATTGTATAACTGTGACATTGTGGGTGGCTATTTATGAAAAATGTTACATTAAATGTTCATGTTTATAATCATAATTATAATATTGTCATGAAGAGTACAAATTTAAAATGACACAGATGCATCAAAACATGACTTATATCTGCATGCTTTTAGGAGACGGTATAAATCTCCTAAAATTTCAAAGTTTGTAAATAAACATAACTTGGCACATTATTTATTTCTGACAACTGTATAATATCCCCACAGCGGTAGCGATTCAGGAAGGGAAATTAAATGCCAAAAAGATGCATAACAGACCTGTGACACATACATAATCACCTCGTCAGAGCTGGCAAAAGACTATATGGGACCCTAATCATTTTAATTTGGGGCCTCATTTTCAGTTAAGCCCGAAGCCTCAACAACACCATAAATCTGCTTTAAATTAGATTTAACAACGCTAAGCTTTCACAGTTCACTAGCAAACCGACAATTAAATTGACTATTTGTATTTATCTTGACCCTGACATCATTTGCTTCACATTGGTTATTAAAGTAAAACTTGAAAATGCAGTAAGTTACGAAACTTCATCATATTTTGTTAGGATTTCTTTTCTCTTTTTTTTGCATAGTTGAAAAATGAAAGGAATAAAAAGTACAAATAAAAATCTAATAAAGTGTGATGTGCCTTTTAATGTAAATTTCTGAGGCACACCTATAATGTTCCTGGCTCAAGTTGACCCAGGGATTTTTTTTTTTAATATGCACTAATGTCAAAATCCAAAATGTTTCCCCCAAAACATTCTTATATCTGATCAGTGATAACAATTTCAATCAATATTTACTGCAATGATGTAATTTGCCACTTAGAGATGAAGGCTGAATGTGGATAATTCACTTGTTTTTCACAAAAATAGAACTATTTTAATTTTTAATCTCCACTAGGAAAGCCTACACAGACAAGTCAACCTCAAAATTATTTTGTCAATTATTTTGTCAGTGTTCAGTCATTCACCTGGTGCTATGTGATCCAGTAACTGTGTCCAAGTTACCTACTCCCCCTTTGACAGTATTAAAGGATTTGTTTTCTGGTCCTTTCAGGTGATGATTTCAGCACTTTTGTGCAAAGTACTCAAGAGGACAACATTTTCTCCCTTTTTATTAGGGCACTGTAAATTATCTCAGATTATGTTTTGCCCCCTGGGACCATTTGCCATAGTAAGCACCGCCCTTGTATCCTAATTCTTCTCTGGAGACGCTAAAGCTAGTTTTCCAACGAAAATCAGCATTGTCTATGTATAGCTAGTGTTTGCATCACATGCTGCCCATATTATTTATGCCATATTTAGCCCAAATATGCCCATATATATCCCAAATAAAAGTATTTCCTCAAGCTCCTTTTATTATTATTATTATTATTATTATTATTATTATTATTATTATTATTATTATTATTAATAATAAAAAAATATATAAATCCATTTGACCTTCAACATAACAGGAGGGTTAAGTTAATCTCCCTTTAAAATTGTAACTTTTTAAAAACATTCTTTAAAATTTGTGAACATTTGTAAAGGGTAAAAATTAAGACAAATCTTTATTAAACAACCAAATAAATAAATAAATAAATAAAAATGTTAAGAGCTCTTGCACCTCCTGCCCTACTTTTTTGGAGAAACAAATTTAGCTTTTTGTGGGGCCAGCCCTGCACCAGGTTGTATTTCTTCAAGCAAGTCAGTGATTTTGCTTAACAGCAAATATCTTTTCTTATGAAAAAACCTGGAAGGATTTACCCAGAATTGCTAATTTACTTTACTTTTGGTTGACAATTTCCATGATGGTTTCCATGTTTTCCACCTTCAACTTCAGGAAATATATTTCTTCTCGTTTTAATGCAAATGAATTTGGATAGTAAAGCCACTGTTGTTTATTTCAATGTGCTGAAGTGAAAATATACTTCACATATTTAACAGGCTGCAGTTTTTTAAAGTCTCTGTTGATATGACTAGCTGTGATGGTGTATGACAAGAACAAGGTCGATTGTTCCAATGTTCAACCCCAATAAATGACTTTTTGGCTTCTTTATTAGTTGTGACTCTGCTTTTATAATTAGGCTTTGTCAAAGAAGCAGAAAAAGAAAAATCATTAGCACCAATTATCTGCTGCATGATATGCAATGATTGTGGCAGCCAGGCAACTGAGCGTGTTTCACTGTGAGACCGAGAAAACAAGCAATATTGTAAATTTTCTGAAAACTGTCGTACATGTCTTCTAATGGCTGTACAAACAATTGTGCCCCCTCCTCACCCCCTAAAGCAATCTGTACAGAGGAGGATGTTATCTCCACCCCACCAACGAGCTCACTCCCTCATAACAAGCCCTAGAACAAGACAATTATACGAACAGAAAATTATCCCTGGGAGGGACGAGTAACACGACAGTATTGAACACAGTTTATCATGAATTATAGCCCCTCATATCAGGATATCATTAAATCCTCCCCTGGAGTCAAACAGAACTCATGCATGGATAGAAATATGAGTGTCTTCTGCAAATTACGCTATGGGGTTAATATCCAGCAGCTTATCAGTTTTTTTTTTTTGTTCTTTGAGTGTTATCAGTGTTCCTTGTCTCTTGTCCATTTTTGCGCACTTTTGATGCTGAAAGTTCTCATTGTTTGTGCTTTATTCACTTAGGTAGCTTTTAGGTTCAGATTGATCTTTTTAATAGTCAATCATTTGTTTATAACTTACAAAACATTTTCTACTGTCATGTATTTTATTTTATTTTTTTTTACTACAAATAACTGAGAGGTTCCCAGGACTTCCTTTCTGGGATTCTGGTATTGTAAGATTCCCGTGGCTCAGCCATTTCTCAAAGGCTTAAAATACAACATAATAGAATTTCCATAAAATTCCATTGTGAGAAAATAGTATTTTTAGGTTTTGTGGTGAAGCCTAATCATGCAACATGAATGTATTTCTACAGCAGCATGAATAGATCTGAAGGTACTCATGCAGAGAAAAAGTTGACATTTGGTTTGTTTTGGAACAAATTAAAATAAATATCTGCTTATGAGAATCTTGAGTATTAACAATATTAAATATTTAGTATTACGAAGAATTCAAGGGAAATATATATCGTTTGGTTCTGGCTCATTGCATGTCAGTGTGTTTGGAAAAAATAAAAAATAAATAAACTGCTATGATTAGTTTCTGAATGCCTCCTTTAATTAAAATGACTATTCTCTTGGAGTCTGCTGCACTGCTTGAGCAGCTACATTGCATAAATTACAATTTGAAGTGCCTCAACATCAAGCAATTGGGAGATTAAAATGCCAAAATGAGCATTACTGTCTTCCCCAAAAAGATTAATGAAACATTCGTAATCTTACCGACACGCTCAGTTGGTTTGGTTCAAACCGCAATAATGCTGGCATTATTTCAAGCCCTGCATGTTTTTAGGCTGTATTTTTGTCTCATGTCAAATTACAGTAATTTATGTGACTTATGTTTGGTTACAAACTACAAACACTATTGTTGGAATAGCTAAAGTACATGAGTCCACTTTCACTGTTTGCTGAGACAATGATTAATTTCCTTCTGCCAAGACCGCAGACCATCACAATTTATGCCCATGATGGCTCAACTTGTAAAACTATCTTTAACACTTAATCACATTTGGAGTTCCCACAGCTTTCACACTGTTTCCCTGTCAGTCCTCTCCCTTTCATAATACATTTCTACTCAATCTGTATTTTTTTAAAACTTTTTGAACTCTAAGAAACAACTTTGTATTATTTTGCTAATAATGGTCAAATACGATCCAATAGGTTAATTTAGCTCAAAAAGGTTGAATTAATATAAAAAAATTTATCAAATTTGGCCTTTCACCTAGATAATACACTTTTCTTCAAATTCCTTCAAAATATCCTTGCAATCCCATTTGGATGAAACTCTTATTAAATGTGTTTTTATTATGTTGACCATAGGAAGAGTAGGCATAGTCAAAACAATAGCTAATGGGGATTTTGAGCAAATCAACAAAGAAAATAACATACAGAACATTTCTTTTTCTACTAGTCATTGTTTAGATGGTAATTTGTGTGTTAAATCCTGAATGAGATATTGTGTTTGTATTAAAATAGACTGATCAAATGTCTGCGACCTCAAATGTGAAAACCATTTTAGTTATGACAGTAAATGTCTCTACAGTAATCACTTGTCCACATTTTCGGTGTTCATAGTCTTCTGTGATTTACAAACAACACCATAATCTACAGTACTTCCTCTGTGCAATCGGACATGCCCTCACACTTGTGAGACCCCACCTCTGATTGGATGATTAGCCCATTCTGAGGATTCCTCTGGTGCATGAATGCAAGAGCTGACTTGGACTGCCAATTTGGATAGTGAAGTTTGCCTGTAGTAATTTCATTACCACAGCCCACTGCATTAATGAGCAGATTTTTTTGTTGTTGTTCTATCTTCATGTTGTGGAAGACGTCAGTGAGGGTTCAAAATTGTAATCAGTGTGGAATGAAGACGCTCCTTCTAGCCTCTACAAACTGGATCATGATTTTTTTAGCCAATGTTTGATTTAAAATGCCAAATCTCTGTCCTGACAGAATAAACCAAACATTTGTGTTGAAGAAATCACCCATACGCCTTTTCTGTTTGCCACACTCTCAAAGAAGTAGTTAGAGAGACATCAGATAAACAAGAGTTGTCTAGAAGCCCTAACAAGTTTAAATAAAAGCATGAGATGAATAGGCTGTTTTTAATTTAATGGTAAGTCATCTATTATTTATTAATCAGAATGCACCAGGCACACTGGGGTATATTAGATCTCCTCCATGATAAAGACACAAGATAATATAATTTGACTCGGAGGACTGCAAGCGGCAGGAAGACCCTGTAATGTTTCATATTTCCTTTCCATTCCCGAGGGTTTACTTCTGCATATAAAATTAACAATTAACCCAGTTTTTAATCGTGTTTGAAGTAAGACACCTGTGAAACTGGAGTTGTTTTTTTTGTTTAGTTTTTTTTTCTTTTAGAAATAACAGACATCATAGTATGACTTCTAAAATATAGATTTGGCTATCTCCCCATTCACGCCCCCGGCCCCCCAAAAAATACATGATTTGCATATTTACTTATTTTTTTAACATTTTTCATTTACCATGCACTTGAACTCTGTTAATTCACAAAGAAATCTTAATTCGCTTTAGGTCATCTTCTGATTGACAATAACTCCTAACAGGCCCAGTGGAGACAGTGTACCCCAGTGCTTTCATGTATTTTTTTGCACCTCTGCATAATTTGAATATTTCCACAATCTTGAGCAGTTCTTACAAAACAGTTTCCCTGCAGGGATCAGTGAGATTTTTCTGAATCTGATTAAATCTTCAAGGACTCCACAACCAAATGTTTCTTGTCTGCTTTGACTGGAGGCCACTCTTGATCTCCAGAAGAACACCTCGGGGACCAGAGGACCTCACTGGGAATTAAAAGAGCTAGAATATGTGGAAGGCATAGAGCTTGGAATAAGAAATCAAACATCTCAGCATTTTAACAAGCCTGTAATATGCTAAGTTAAAGGTTTTCAGTCTTGTTTTAGTTTGTTTCATAGATTTAAAAAGGGTAGTTCTGTTCTCATACTGCTATGGCTTCTTCTCTTTCTGCCCAAAATGCTTATTTGGAAAAGAATGGCGAAATTAGAGGTGATGTGTTTAAATAAACCTTAGTTCCACATAATCCCCTCCTCGTGTTGTATAAACAAAATAATGAACAAAGGGGCGTGCTGTGGTGGTGCAGGGGGTTAGCACGTCCCACGTTTGGAGGCCTAACTCCTCGACGCGGACGACTCCCGGTCCCGGTCCCGGCGACCTTTGCCGCATGTCCTCCCCCCTCTCCTCGCCCTCTTTCCTGTCTGCCTACTGTCGCAAAAAAATACGAGCCACTAGCGCCGCAAAAACTCTTCGGAGAAAAAAAATGAACAAAAAAATGAACAAAACTCCTATGTTATGAAGCTGCGGGAGAGTTCTACCTACTACAAATGACCATTAATTTCAGTAGGAAAAAGCTGATTAAATAAGGTAAAACTGCATAATGCATGCAGGAGTTATTTGAGAAAATTAAACAAGCTGACTACTCTTTGTTAGTTACTTAGCATAAAAATGGAATAAGCACAGGAAGGTGTCCATTTTATATGTAGGAGAAATCAAATTACCTCCTGGCCAGCTGCAAATGTATTCTACTGTGATGCTACGAGCCATAACACATTTCAATGACTCAAGAGCGAGGAGAAAATGGAGCAAGTTTTCTGAAAGGTGATGATCTACACGGTGGTGGATGTGAGGGTAAGACTGCCTTCATCCACAGCAAAACTCACAACTTCAACTCCTTGAAATTAAAATAAAACTTGATATGTGCAATGCTAGCACAGTTCTAACCAGTAGATACTTTACTAAAATATTCACTGACTAAACATGTAGTCAACAGACTATGATTAAGCATGGGCTATACAAAATCTAACCAAATCTGGAAGTTAAACTGAAAAGTATAACTAACATATTAGTATAGTCCATGATCTTAAAAAGTATTTACCTGGTGCAAATTTATTGACGAGTTTGCTATCTTATTATATCTGTCCTGCTAATATTATCATTTCCACTCTGTTTTCTCCTGGTGTTTTGCTCACAACATCGTCTCATATATGCACATGCCCTTGGGCAATGGCAGCATCCGACATACGTAGACAACGTACATATCAATTTCTATTTACTTCTAAGTGAACTTCATCTATTCTCACCAGTCAACTGTTGAAAAAAAATCTATTGATGAGCTGTCATCTACAGCACAGCTAGACACACAAAGACTTAGCTGAATACAGGGACGGTTAAACAAGCTCCGACAGCTTCGGTAAAGGTGTCAACTTTACTTCATTTCATCTTAAAAGACTTTCAGAGAACAAAGTAAACCTACCAAGCTAGTATTGAATCATACCTAATGACATTTTATTGAGTGATGTAAAGATGTATCATAATAACTGCAACATGCAAATCAGTTGGCATTAATATTCAATGTTCTATTAGCCCATAAAATAAAAACATTGCAAAGACTGAGAGAGACATTTCTAAACAAGGTTCAGACTTTTTGATAACATAATATTTTAATTATGAATTTGATTGACTATAAGGCTACATACTGTATCTTTCTATGATTTTCTTTGTTGTTTCTTTGCATTAATCATCCAATATGTTTCTCTTGAAGCTGGAAATAAAGCAATGAAATTATTTCAGGTTATTATGGTAGGTAAAGTTTGGGGTAAAGTGACCATATCTCAAATAATTGGTATTTAACAGACTTTGAATTATACAGCTGTCTAAATCTTTCAGGTACTTTGGTAATTAAATGATAAAAATGGCTTGCCTTAAATTAAGGTTCTGCTGAAAACATCCAAAGGAAAAATAAATACATTACTTTTTTTAAATTATTACATTCTGAGTCGTACTGATACAAAACAAAAAGTGGTTTTCCTTCATTTCTACCATTTACTCCTCATTTTATTTGTTTTCACCATTCAGTCACAAGAAGAATGACTTCTTTTCACTTCAATTGTCTTATTCAAAAATAATATCAATACTTACATTGCTCAAAATAGCTCGCAAAAGTCAAAATGTCCTTTATGATGTTGATCCCAACCTTTTATTTTTGTTGCATTTACAAAATTAATTTAAAATAGTCTTAACACTTCTCTCTGCCTAAATAAATGTATTCCTGTGTGGAAAAGGAACTCCCATCTCAGAATAATAAGAAGCTCTCTCTATTGTAGAAATAATTACATTTTTTTTTTCAGGATAATCAGTCACTCTTATCTGCATGGGAGCTAAAATAATTACATTTGCCAGATTCAAAATTGGGCTTGCCTGATGAAGAACTAATGAACAATGAATCTGCATTTTACCTTTTCACATTGGAGCATACACTCGTGCAGTTCTTCAACAAAGGTATGACAGGTAATGTTTTTCATTGTGTGTCTGAAAACTTTAATTCACTTTGATCAATAGGTCTGTCACAGTTAAAACTTAACTGATTTGCCAATTGCTGGGCAAAAGTATTCATACCCCTTTTTTCCCACAAGTTGTTATGTTACAACAAACTTCAAAGTATTACATTGAGAAATCATGTGTTCAAACAACACAAAGTAGCAAATCATTTTAAAGCCTTAAGAAAATGATGCAAGTAAATGTGCATTAGTATTCTGAGTCAGCGCTGCGTAAAACGGCTGTTGACAAATGGCATCTGCTTCTGCAGTGTTTTGGGGGGTTCTTCTAGCAGCTCTGCACCTAAAACGTAGTTTTTTCCAGTCTTATTTACGTACAGCCCCTGTAAATGTTAAGACAATAACAAAGACATTAAAGAACATAACCTATATTAATTAATATTTAATTAACAAGTAACTTTGCTAAAACAATTGTTGAACCTTTACATCCCCCTTCATCGCCCCCCTCTCAAGTGTTTATCAATACTTGACCTCAAACAACATGTAGTGACACAGCTTGGAAAGTGCCAGTGCAGCGACAACGCTGAAGAACATGACAGTGATGAGTCATTGCTGCCATCTACAGACGGCTGAGTGGAACTGCAATATTTCAACAAACCTGCACAAAGAAATAAACCTGACATGAGCTAAGTTTTTTTTTTATATATTGCTACAGTGATAATTTAAAAGATTTTAATATGCATCCACGATGCTTTAAACTTAATTGAAAGGGTATACAGAAGGCGTAGATGTGACCCTGCGCATGCGCACTGTCTCTGATGTCATACTGGAACTTGGTGTGCGTTTTATACGCGCCCTCCTTTTTGGTTCCAATCCCAGTTCGGATAAACAAAATATTGCGTCACTGTTATTGTGCTAGTTGAGCCTCCAGCTGGTTAGGGACATTTCGCCACCGTTTCACCTACATTCAGGCCTTTAAAGCTGCGTTTCCGATTAAAATTCGTCACACGGGACAGGCACAGCGCAAATGTCGCTTCAAAAGGACGCTTCATCTGACGAGAGTTTGCAAGGTAAAGTATTTAAATCTAATGATATATAAAACATTAGAAACGCGTTGCTGTCTCTATATTTGATAGTGTCCCCCCCCCCCCCTCATCGTGTGAACTGTTTGTTGTTCTGCTGTGCCCTTTACCCTTCGTGGCAGTTGTTACCAATACGCATGTAAAAAAAAAAAAAAAAAGAAAAAAAAAAGATAATAACGAGTATTCATGTGTAGACACTGTTTATCCTAAGGTTCCTGGGTAGAGCTGCATTTCAGTGGAACTGGCTCCCAAGGTACCAGTCATCGAGGAAGTCAGGAGCACATTCCCACGTCCAGTCAGGAGGGGGACGTGGAGAAAATGCTCCTAGAAGCGCAACACGAGTCAGGCAGGAGCAGCTCCAAAGGAAGTTCCCAGTGCAACAGGTTGGTCTGCAAAAATAAAAATGAGGAAGAAGAGTCAGTGTTGCTCTTTCAACGTTGGTTGTGCAACACCTATTACCCAAGAAGCTGTCGTTGCGGGTGTGTTCACATCTCTGTTATGTATTTTCTTCTCCGCAACAGCCCACTCAGATCTCAGACTCCCCTTCTTCTGTGGAGAGGCTCAGAGGGAAACAGCTCTCAGGTAGAATATGTTGAAACTACTTAGTTTTTGTACATTTCCTCAAAAATGTATCAATGTTCCCTGATCTTTTTTTCCACATTCAACTGAAAAATAGTTTTTAGAACCACCTTGTGCTGCAATTGCAATTGGAAGTCTTCTGTGGAATGTGACTGTTGGCTTTGCAAGTTTACAGCCTGGGATTTTTGCCCATTTGTGTTTACAAAATAGCTCAACCTAAGTCAGATAGCATCGCAGACAGCTACTCCAGTTTCATGTCTTTTAAAGCCTTTAACTTCAACGCCTTCCTTGTATTTAACTCCATCCAGCTTTCCATATCACCACAGCGGATGTTGCCTCTACCATGCTTCACTTGGCGATGGTGTGTTCAAGGGAGGTTGTTGAGTTAGTTTTCCACAGTGCACATCATTTTGCTTGTAGGCTAACAACTTTAAATTTGGTCTCATCTGACCAGAACTCCTTTTTCCACGTGTTTGTTGTGTCCCTTACATCGCTGGTGGTGAAGTTTAAACAACTCTTCTAATGGTTTTCTCTCTGCAAATGCAGACTCGTTGTTCTTTTTTTTAAAAATAAAAGTCAGATTTGTGGTGTGGATCACTAACAGTCATCAATATATTCTCCCAGATATGAATGTGTGCAAGTCTTCCAGAGTTACCATAAGCCTCTTAGCTGTCCCTCTGATTAATGCACTTCTTGCTCAGCTTGTCGGTGTAAGTGGATGACCATGTTAACATTTACAGTTGTTCCATACTCTTTCCATTCTCATATAATGGTCTATAATAAAAACAATTCCTGTGGTTATAATGTAACAAAATGTTCAAGCAGTGTACTATAACGTGGTATACATTTACAAGACTGTAGCAGAACTATGTTTGACATGTCAAAGCAGGAACAAGAAAATATGTCCTAATAACTCCAGCATTCCTGTATAGGGAGGTCCTCATTTCTGCATTCAGGCTTAGTTTGTGCACGTGAATCAGTCTTAATATTACTAACGCTAATCTTGGACTTCATAGCCATTGTACACCCTGAAAATCATCTCTTGCTCATGTAACATTTTAAAACACAGACGGTTTTCATTGCTGTCTATTTTTCCAGTCAGACGAAGACTTTCAAGAGAGAAGACGTGAAGTGGAGAGTCTGATGAAGAAAAATGCTGACTGGATATGGGACTGGTCCAGTCGGCCCGAGAACAGTCCACCAAAGTAAAGACCTCTTTTTTTTGTTTTTTTATACACAAAAGTTTGAACGTTTAGGGCAGTGTTTCCCAACCCTTGCCCTCAGGGCACACTGCTCTGCTTTAACATGCCTCATTCAACAAAAGCCTGGCAATCGGCCATCAATTGAAATCAGGTGTGTTGAAGCAGGTAAACATTTAAACATAGGGGCGGTGTGCCTTGAGGAGCAGGGTTGAAAAACACTGACTAGGGCACTGCTGTTCGCTGAGGTGTGTAGACTGGTTGCTGTTATAGAATAGAATAGAATAGAATTCAACTTTATTGTCATTGCACTGTCACAAGTACAAGCATCGAGATGTAGTTTGCATCTATCCAGAAGTGCTCTACGAGATATAAATATTTATTCACAGATGTACAAGACTATGTATGTATGGACTATAAAGGGTTATAGCAAGAGATATACTGTAGATATTGTGTGTAAATATAAATATGGGAGCTATATGCACAGATACCCCGTTATCAAGATATACAGAGGTTTTAAAAGTTTCAAAAAAACTTACATCTACTGTCACACTATTCCTACTATTCAAAACCCTTTGAGATTCCAAGGAAAGGTGACTGAGCAATAGCAATGAACAGATGCCATGAAAAGCATTGCCATAACTGTAATAAACACTATATTAGCAGCTAGAGTAATCATTACTTTTCAGTTTTAAATTAAGTCACTTTAGCCAAGGCTGTCATAGTTCTAGTGTAGTTTTAACTACAAACACTCAGGGCTCTAATCTAACCTGAATTAGATTATATTTTCCTCATACTGTCATATTTGTGATTTGCTGACTTCACGGTGGTATCTGTGTGAGCATGGGCGTTCGCATGACATTAAACCAAAAATAGCTGATCTTTAATCTATGCAATAGACTGAAATATTAATGTGCTGCTCTGCAGGGAGTTCCTGCTGAAGTACCCCAAGCACTCGACCTCGCTCAGCATACGGAACACCAGTGTCATGAAGAAGGGCGGCATCCTCTCCGCTGACTTTCTGAAGATATTCCTTCCCTCGTTAATCATTTCTCACATTC
Source organism: Xiphophorus maculatus (assembly GCF_002775205.1). Lineage (NCBI taxonomy): Eukaryota > Metazoa > Chordata > Actinopteri > Cyprinodontiformes > Poeciliidae > Xiphophorus > Xiphophorus maculatus. Next base: position 17,294,172 of record NC_036464.1, read on the forward strand.
TCGCTCTTGGCTTGGGGTAAGCGGTAGGATTTATATTCCGACTCTGGGAATGTCGTGGAGTCTCATTAATTTTTACACAGCACACAGGTGCATCTCAATAAATTTGAATATTACTGATAGGTTAATGAATTTCACAAATGGAATTAAAAAAGCTCAGCTCATATATCCTATAAATTTATTAGACATGGCATAGTGTATTTCAAATATTTCTGTTAAATTCGATGTTATGAACATGATTGTGTGCATGGCCTACACAATCATGAAAAGACTGCTGTCTTGATAGTTGTCCAGCAGTTACTTACACATCCAACAAGAAGAGTAAGCCATAAAAGGTCATTTTTAAAAGTGCTACATCCAAACATTTTATTAGGAAGTTGAGTGGAAGGAAAAAGTCCAGTAGGAATTGGTGCAAAAGCCAGAGTGGTAATGGCTTCCTTCAAAAGGCTGTGAAATCTCCCTGGTTCAAGTACTGAGTGCATGCACTGTACTGTGCAGTTTATGGCCATGTGGGGTTAACATTTCTGTTTTGGAAAATATATATTTTTTGTCTCTTCGCTGAAAACTTTTTTTTTTTTATTATTCCATTTTGGCGTTTTATGAACTGTAAGCCATAAACATCAAAATGGACAGAAATAATTGCCTAAATTAACATTATATTGAATCTATATCAGTTTCACTTTTTTGACATATTGAAATAAATAAACTTTTTGAATATATTCTATTTTTTTAGATGCACCTGTAATATTTGAACTTAAGGACTACTTTAACATAAAAATGTTTTTTTGTTTTCAGGATATTTATTGGGAAGCGCCTAACTTCTCACAACACCTACTGAGCAAGCTGCTGATGCGTTTAGGGACACCTCGTTACAACCAGCTTGTCATGCCTTAAATTGGGACCTGTGCCATGTGACCTGTGATTCTGACTGATTGCCCCACGCCAGCATGAAGAGCCGAGAATCTCCCACTGCTGTGTTGTTGAATGCACCACAACCAATCTCCCTGTCCATGATGTGTTCACTGTTAACTGAGATCATCGTTTTGCTGCTTACTGCTCCTTACACATGCATGCTATGGGACAAATATATATATAATATACATGTAAATCACTTTTTTTGATTTAATTAAAATCAGATTTAATTTATTATGATGTTCTGAATTTGCTGTTCTTTTTAGATCAGCCTTGTGATAAAAACAATAATAGGAAAATTGTTAGCTTAGTGTTGATCAGAAACTGCTAAGTGTAATAACAATAAAATATGTTAGAATTTTAAGGAAATTGGAAGGACATTTGATAAATAAATCAGCAAGTATATTTGTTATTCCAAATACAGTAATCTAACATATAGATCATTAAATGTTACACAAGTTATATGACAAAACCATATCTGTTTGATATTTTGTTTTGCAGTGCACTGTGAAATAATACTTCAGGTTTTCATTCACACAGGAAATGTGACCGTTTTAGTCCAAGTTCTAGATGTGTCTGTGTATGAAGTTTCTTCAATCCCTGACTCCAGGTGAAGTTAGCGAATTGTAAATCTCCAAATTCCTTAATAGGCTTTGATTCACAATTCTCTAAAAGCTGCAGTTATTTTTCTATCACTTTTTCCTGCCACTAAACTTTCCCACATATGCTTGGATACAAAACTCTTCTCCAATGAGCGGTAGTGACCCACGTCACTGACTCTTAATGGTTCAGAACTAGTTAAAATAATTACTGATAATGTTTTTTGGAAAGTAAAATGCAGCTATATTTTTATCAATATTTCATTTCTTAAATATTTAATGCTACATTTGCTTTTAAATGCAAGTGTTGGGATCCATTGAATTGTGCAATGTTTGGACCCCAGTAGTGTGGAGGTTTGTATTAAACTTTAATGTGCCTGACGGACTTCCAAAACAACCCTTTACCACGCATAATAAAAAGGAACGGAAAACATGCAGATGAACACAATTAAAATTTTATTGAACTTTGGTCAAAATAATAAACAAGTGAATACATTGCCACCATGTTAGGAATCAATGGACAAAGACAATGCATTATTATGTGTTTGTAACGTCATCAGTATACTTTTTGCGTAGTCAACCTTCATGTCTGCATTCACAACTACAAAGATCCACATTTGCAGTATGTGGTTCAGATCTGGGTGGCATCCCTAATCAAATGGAAAAAAAAAAAAAAGGGCACATGTATGAGGCCTGTCTTTGTTTCCTACTTATTACAAGATTCAGAGGCACTCTATCACATAAACCGTATGTATGGTGTGCAATTTTCCTCCTTTATGTTTTTTCATAGACAGCCACATGTAGCAGCAGTGTATGAGGACAAAACTCTATAAAATAGGATTTACAAATAATGCACATGAGGTTCGTATAACGCTCGGGGACGCAACTTGTAGCTGTAGCTGTCACTGGTTGAAGTAGGTATTAAGGCTGCAGATTCCCTTTGTCCTGGACTCTATTTTGTGCCGTTCAGTTTCCAGTCTGCATCCTAAAACAGTGTCAAAAAGTAGGACTTTAATATCTTCACGCAGACATTTTCCGACAGTAATTTCCAAACCGATTGCCCCAAATAGTTTTTCCTCGACAAGTTTGCCGTAGATCTGCTCGAAAAAAAAAAGAAGAAAAAAACAGTGGCGTGACTGGACATTTCTCCACCTCTCTACAACATAAAAACATGCAAAGCAATAAACATGTTTTAATACCTTACTTCTAAATTTAAAAACACATCTGTAGTTTTAGTTTCTTTTATTATGTCGATGACAAGGTGTACTTGAGTAGATACAGTCAGTGAATTTTATGTTGCTGTATTGACTGGGGGATAAAAAGAAGAGAACGGGGGAGGGGAAGGGAGGAAATGAAACAAGTCCACTTTTCAAATTCATGGGCCTTTTTCCAGCAGTAATTTGGCCTGAATACAAGACCAATGGGGGAATGTTACAGTTAGGCCTACTGGCCTATTCACCCGTGCTTCTCAGGGCCCAAAAATCTCTGAAAGATGAATACAACCTTGACAAGACGTCATTTTAAGGACTTCCGAGAGTTCTGTCGTTAAATTGTGAAATGAAGGCTTAAAATGTCAACACAAATAGCAATGTTCAAGGGTTTGACCTCTAGGAAGTGCCATTCCATCAATTAGACCCGAATTGGGCTTTCTGGGTCAGGGGAGGGGCGTGCTGATTGCCCTGGTGCCAAAGGCAAAGAACAACCTAAGCTCAGACTCGAAAATAAAACAGGCCTATGGATCAACCTCCTGTGGCAAAAAAAAGTAGACACGTGCTTTCAATTTCTTCACCAGGAGGAACAACAAGGCTGCTTCTTCTTATACAGATAGACAAGTAGTAGGCTTAACTACACAGGTATGGTAAAAGCCCTATCCTCTGGAGCCCCAAATATTTTTTTTTTGTTTTTAGTTGATTTTGTCCTGGAAAATGTACAAGTTGTTGGTGGCTGCCACAGCTATCACGTTATCTTTGGGGTGCCAGGCAGTGTGGAGGATCTTCTTGTTGAAGTCCAGGCTGTCCACGCTGATCTCGTCCTTCTTCCTCTTGCCGCCGGTGGACACTTTGCGGGGTTTGAGCGTAGCCCGTGGTTTGCTGCTCTCCCGGGACGCCTCCAGTGTAATGTCCCGCCTGGTGTTGCGGTCAAACATTCGGAAGAAGTTGTTGTAGGAGCCGGTCATGATGGCACTGGTGGAGGAAGTAAAAACGGATTACCTGCATTGATTGTCTTGCCATAAAACGAAAGGAGAAAAAAAAAAAACAAAGCGACTCGTGGATCGATGATGCTGAAAGATCTAAAGCGGCAGCAGGGGAACAATAACTGCTTGCAATAGGGAGGATGTTTGTTTACCTGTCACTGCCATTCCAGCAGCACTCAAACTTGTCAAAGATGCAGTCGTTTTCATACAAGGAGCAGAGCTTACTGCGAAGGTATTCATGGACCTGAAACAAAAGATTTTAATAAACATGAATACTTGACTTAAAAAATACAATTGCTTTTAAAATCTTAAAGTAGTGACACAAAACTTATTATAAATTTATAGCCTACGTTATTTTTAAACAATCATTGTCTGCAAAAGCAATAAATGGAGAGCAGTGAATTGCATGTTGTCAAGCAGGAATAATTGAGCCCAGAACTCAAGAGCTACTTATCCTGCAGCTTTCAGATGCATCTGTTGAACACACCTGAATCTGATGAGGGAATTAAGGCATTTGATTTAAGTGTGCATCCAAAAGTTGCAGAATGTTCGCTCTCAAAGATTGGACTTGGGCACCAACGGCACCTGATAGTGTTCCATTGTATGCTAATGTTATTGTAGCGAAATATAGCATACACACATGACTTTCATAGTAAGTACAACTTATGTTAGGCAACATTTTGATGTATTGTAGCTCAAGACAGCATATAAATTCAATGAGCAGAGCTGAAAGTGGCTAACAAGCATTTGTTAGCATATTAGCCAAAGACAGCGTATACTGCTTTTAGCACAACAGACAGAGTTAGCTAACATAAGCCAACATACTATTAATAGCTTGTTAGCTTACACTAGCATTTTAGCTAATGAGCATTTTAGTGAAACATTGTGTTAGATATTGACAGGAACATGCTAGTGTTAGCATGTCTGATATTTATTTTGGAGTGCTATTACTCTAGATTCCCAGTGGGCCTGAAAATCCCAAAGTTAATACATTTTAGGGATAACATAGCTGTCCCTGTACACACCAGGATTTCTTCAAGACTTTTCTAGCTTAATGTTATTTTGATTATTTGTATGTCAATAGAGCTGTCATCAAATATATTTCTCTTAAAAAAAAACTCCGAATAAATATAAAACATAAAAATTACTCTAAATTTGATGGTTATTTACTGTTACTTACTCAATGTTGTTGAAATGATAGATATAAGTCATAATAGTCTTATTGGATTTACATTTGATATATTTGTACTAAGTGCAGAGAGATGCACCTAAAATAGTTGTTTTAAACCCCTGCAGAAGTAGATCTATGCACCTGATACGTCTCCACTGGTCTGTTCTCCATGTTGAGGTCCCAAACCTTGACGGAGAGGTAGTCACGTGTCATCATATAGCGTCCGCTGTGACTGAACTTCACGTCTGAGATGGAGGAGATGATCTCTGAGAAAAAGGATCGGCTGCTTGGATCCTCAGGTTCCTCAAAGACTAAAAATACACATACACACACATTAAAAGAAAAATGAGAATGGCTCCCAAAACTACATTTACAAACAGCAAGTGCGGTAATCCTAATATCCTCTATTGAGTCATAAACTTACACTTTGAGTGCCTATCGCAGAGTGCCGCTGCTCGCATGTCACACAGGCGGATGGTGCCTTTGCTACTGCTGTACACAAATACATTGCATTGGTGTGGATGGCACTCAGCAGCTGTGATTACTTCTGTCAGTTCTTCCATATTGGCGGGCTTGATGTCTACAATATCTGGGAGAGCAGTGTTAAAGGAACAAACCGCCTTCTCTTTCAGTAAGATACAGACGCCAAATGACGAGGCATGCGTTTGATATCTGATATATATGATCAAGAAAAGGATACTAAAACTTCTGTCTGTGATTTCCAAGTGCCATAGATTTATTCTTAGGTCATCTGCAGAGAGGTAAGTTTCATGGTCACTATTTACAGAAATGGAATTAATGTGATAGGTGTGCGCATTTGCAAAGATCCTCCGTGGGCTTGCTTCTACCATGAGATCCATTGGCATCAGAACTGGTACCTAAAAGAAAATGCAGAACAATCACTTGTTATCGATTTTAAAAGTTTTAGAACTCATCACAAGCAAAAAAAAAACACAAAAAAAATGAGGCAGGTTTGAACTGTGGTGGCACATACCCGTAAAGAGGTGATTCTAAAAGGATCTCTGAGTCGCCCATCTTCATCTTTTAGGTTGTAACCCTCTGCCCGTTTATCTCTTTCGCTTATTTTCCACAATTTGATAGTTTTATCTGCCAGAAGTTAAAGATGTCGTCAGTTTTGAAAATCATGTGTGAGCATAAAGTCTAAAACCAAGTCAAGGCCTCTTACCGTTTGTTGAAAGTAGAAAGTGAGCAGCATTTTGTTGGGGTAGCCATCTTATTTTATTAATTTTTTCCTCAATTTCTAAACTTTTCAAATAGTCAAATTCTGGCTCATGACTCTGAAAAGTGCTATAGACGTTGTACTCCCCACGCAGGTGTGGACGATTCTTAGACTGAGGAGAACAATAAATAAGAGCACACACACACACAAAAAAAACATGAGTCACCAGGTTTAAATCCTTTCACTGCAACAGAGGAGGGAGGGGGGATGGCATGGCAAACCATCCCTTACTATACTGAATAAATCTTACCTCTTGTTCATGTTGAAATATCACTACTCGCCCTCCCTTGTCTCCAGTTGCAAGTAAATCTCCAGAATAGTTAAACTCAACAGTTGAGATTATGTCAGCTGAAAAAAAAAACAAAAAAAACACGCATATTGGGTGACTGCCACTTCACCCAACATTGCCTTTTTGACAAAATTTAATATCTGTATGGCAGTTAATTTTAAGATCTCCAGAATTTTTCTGACTTCTCACAACCACAGTTATATAAATCTAAAATGATTTCAAATAACATCAAGAGGTGTGAAAATGAGCGTGAGGTTGCTATAGCACTATGCGGCTCTGTGGAGCATTTCAATAGTATCATCTTAAGGAGGAAGAACAATACTGATGTGAACACAGCAACAGATTTCTTGGTGACAGCAAGTGTTGACCTGATGATAAAAAATATATATATCTTTTGGTTTATGCTGTCTACTTGCTGGCCTAACATCTACATTTTCGCAGCAGCATTAATAAGTATAGACTGTATTTCAGTGTATTTGTACGTTGACCAGTATACTTGCTGGAGCATCACCAATATATTGGCCAGAATTCAAATTAGACATTTTTTCCTTGATTGACATGAACGTTTTATTTATTTATCTATCAAAACTTAAGAACCATAAAAATTTTCAGTCTAAAAAGAATCAACCAACAGCAACTACTTTGATTAACTTCTTTATTTTAATATATGGAAAAACACAAAAATAACAAAGAAACATTAACTTTGATTTAAAATAAAATGGGAATAGTTTAGCAATTCTTTAACTGGTTTTGTTACATTTTAAAACTGAAACCTTTAGTAAAGAACCTGCAGCACATGTTTTACTTTTAAAATATAAAGGGGAAAAAATAACCTGATTGGCAGGTCAGAAAATAAACACAACAGGCAATCAGCTTTGGCTAGAAAAGCTTGATTGATACGCATCTAAATATCCTTTTTATGCATGTCAACAGCAATAAGCAAAGCAGTAAGTTAGAAATAAGCTCTACGGATCTGGAACTCAAAGGTTGCACACTGGATTTCTGATTCAATATTTTACAGTGTTTTTAATTATCTGGATTGCCCTTGATATATTCTACCTCAAAATCTGCAAACTTTAACTCTGTCAAATCTGTGAAGGATTACCTTGATCTATGATTATGGTCAATAAAACTTTGGTTTGTCTAAATTTAGAAAAGTGTCAGTTTTCAAGCATTTTCTTTCATACCTAGACTGACCCAAGATCAGCAACATCATTTTTTTTAAAGGAATGTGGACTACTCCTGGTTTACATTTAAGTAGCTTTTAGTGTTATGTATTTATTACAAAGTATGCAGCTACTGTTGGTGCTCCAGGGGATTAACTTTTGAATATGCTAGTCATGGCTGCACTGTCCCTTAAGAAGGACATTTTATTTGCTATTGTAGATTGTTGTTTTGAAAATTAACAAAAGATAATTGTGTGTAACATACACAAAATAGCAATTGTTACTTGTTGAATATAAGTTACGTGACATGATACTGAGCTTATTTTAAAAGAGTTAGTCTTATGATAATTAAGTACAATACAAGTATAATTTATAAATCCACCAAATCGTCTGTTAACACTTTCTGCATATCCCGAAACTAACAAAAAACAAACTGATTTGATACATCAGCACAAATAAATCAGCCTGTGTGAGGTCCAGAGATTCCAACAAAAATTAGAAATACTTTATTTTAGGATGCAACAGTGTTTCATTTGAACAAGAATGCATCTTTTACATAAAGCAGGATTTTTTTTATTGCTTTTCCACCATTTTACAATGGTGTAAACATAATTCGCTACCAACAGATGTCACCTGTAGGCTGAATAATAAAAGACTATTTACAAGCCAATTATCTAACATTTAGTGGCCATTAAAAATCCTGAGTTGATCAAATATTGTAAATAACCACAAGTGTTTTCATTGCAGCAAATCTGAATGTGTTTTATTTTGCCTGTAATTTTGACATTTGTTTAACTGCTTAACGTTATATGGCAATCATAAATAATTTTTTAAATAAACATTGCTGTTTACTTTTGGTCACAACCTTAAACAAATTTCAGTATAAATTGAGAAGCATAAATTACTACAGAATTTCAGCTTTTAAAGCTGCTGTAGCAGTACTAATTTTTAACACGCACATGATTTTAACACTTGAAAGTCGTTACCCTTTCAGATAAAATATTTGGGTTTGACAAACAGGTCTTATGAGATACACAAATTTTGCTAAAACATCTAGCTTAATATTCTTTTAATAATGCCAGATCCCAAAAACGTGGTGAAACCCTGCAGCAAGATCAAAGGCCAACTTCGACATCAATGAAACAATTCAGAAAAGCAGAAGACAATTATGATGATTTCTAGTTTAAAAATGTTCCACTACTCATACAATGCCAAAAGGCTCCAACAGAAATTTGTTTAGCCTGTAAAATAGCATTTCCTTGAATGACTAAATATGTATACAGAGGGAGTAACAGTGTTGCCTCGCTGCTAGCGAATACCTGAAATGTCATTGTACTGACAATGAGGAAGTACGCTTCAGGTACAGGCAGTGCAGACATGCACCGAAAAAGGGAAGGACGGGCCATATTTCAGCGACTGGCAGCCAAATACGCACAGCGACTCTTCAAGTATGAATGAAAACAAGCCATGATGTCACGCCAGCAGCACACTGACATTTAGCTCCCACCTAGCTTACAGCTAGTTAGCGAAAACAGCAATTCACAGGGTAAGGGCGTTCCCACAACCACAGTCACACAAAACGGGAGAACTGACTTTTAAAATAAAACAGGCTTGCATCTGTGGCTACGTGTCGAGACTTTCCTTTCAAGCCCACAGAGCGCCATCCCCGCGGTATCCGAGTAGCAGCTTTAGCTTAGCTGCCGAGCTAACGCTAGCTACATACCTTCCGCAACATCTTCATCTATCGCTCCTTTCACTTGGGAGAAACACCACTGGAAATCATTTCCTCCTGTAACTCCTGTGAAAAGAACGATGGCGTTAGTTTGGGTTAGACCATTTCCTTCTTTTAGTTTTACAACTGGTGATGAGATGACCTGACAGGGACACAGTTTTGACAACTTAGCTCGCTAGCGCTAACGTTGGTTCAGATTCAGGCCACACCGAGAGAGAGGTGGATCCTTTTTCCTCCCTTCAAAAGTAGCTTACCCGCCATTGCTTCATTTAGCAGCTTTTGTTGCACGCAGCTTCCGATACCCGATCAACCCAACGCGGCTCGCTCGCTCCGGGAAACGGATAGCATCAACAATCAGTGAGAAGACTCGGGTCCAGATCTGTCAAGACCACGGAAATTATCCGTGATTTTTTTTTTCTTCCAAAATGGCGCACGGTACATGGAGAAACGACGTCATGCACACATGCCACATCCTGGCTCCATCCATCCTCCCGTGCATCCCTTTCTAACGCCTTATATTTCCTCTCTTTCTTCCATTTATCCAACTTTATTACACCAAACTAGATCATAAAACCTCCGCGTCTTGTTTTAAAGACACGTTTTCCGTTCTTTGGCGACTGAGTCAAACATTACATCCAGAGAACAGCTATGAAAATGATTTCTAAATTTAAAGTAAAGAAAATACATCTCAACGAGCTACTATCGGACTCTTACATTTTTAGACCGTGTGTTCAACAGGCGGCATATTTTTTTTATTTATATTTTAAATGCGAAGGGTTAGAAATGCAAAAATATTAGTTTAAAACATATCGTTAGATTTTTTAAAAAGTTTTGTGACATGATTACAAATTTAAAGTACGGTAAGATGTAATTTAAAAACGTGACAGGACAGGGTACCAATGGTTCTATTTGACGGGCATTTGGTGACATCTAGTGGTGAAATGGTGGAAGTCAATGTCACTGTTATTGAATAACTTGTATATGGTCAAAAAGTGTTACATTAAAAAAAAACATAAGCGATTAAATAAATATCCCTAAAGGTGATTATTAAACATTCGAGATAAATGTTTAATAAATGCATGCATAATTATTTAAATCTTTCAATGATGTATGAAATACATGGATAAATTGCAATTTGGATTTGTTAAATGACTACATTGCATACACATTCCAAACAAATGCTGACATAAGCAGGTTTTTCTGTTCAAACAAGTTCACCTTGAAAACAGATCACTAGATGATCTCCGATCTCCGAAAATATCTAAAGTGTTATCGCAGAACCTACAGGAAGAGTTTGCAACTGTGTGAGATACACCAAAGAAACACTGCATAGGTTTTACTCCTATGGAGATGCGCAAGGATGAAACCTTTGCTCTTAAAAGCCCATACATAATGCAGATAAAGACCAGGACTACTGAAGTAAAGCTCTTTTGGCAGATAAGGTCAAAATGGTATTATGTACAACACCAGAGAAAAGCCAATTAAAGCATTTGAGGAAAAGAACATTTTCCAAACCGTGAAGCATGAATGTGAAAGGGTGATGGTTTTGGGATGCTTTGACTCCACCATGAATTCTGTTGTTTGTCACACGGTTCTTGAGAAAAATGTGATTCTGTCCACAAAAAAATCAACATGGATAGTGACCCTAAGCATATCAGTGAATATGTCTGAGTGAGAATTAAGACACGGAAAGTCCTGGGCTGATTCAGAATTTCAATTTTGATCTCATTGAGATGCTGTGGGTGACGTGAGACAGGCTGAACATGGACCATGGCAGAACGGGGCTAGGTTGTCCTAATTTTTTTCTCAAACTAGATACATTTTGATTTACACACGGTTTGTTTTATCAATGAAATTACGGTCATGTTTTAGCACTCATCTATAAATAAATCACTATTTTTTCCAGCGAAAAAAAAAAACGATTAGAGATTAATCCTTTTAAATGTCTCAATCAAAAACCGCAATTTGGACTATCCTTATTTTTTCAAATGGATGAATTTGTGGGTGAAGATAAAAATAGAGCAAACAAAATTTCAAGCCAACAACACATCTGCTTTTATTTCATCGCTCGATCATATTAATGTTTCAACAAAAATATTATGTTTTTTTAGATACACTCTAAGTTGGGCTGCAGTTTCCACTAAATGCATCTTGCAATATGAAGGATAGCATCATAGCGAAAGCTGTAATGTTCCACTTGTGAAAGTAAATCTGCTGGCCTTCACCTCACAATTCTGAAACAGAAAGGTTACGTATAAAAAGCCAAAAGAAAACAACCTGTAATACTTTTCTTCCTTTCATTCAATGTTTTAAGATAGTCTCATTTAAATTTAACCCCAAAATAAATAATAAAAAACCAACAGAAGAAGAAAATATGTATGAATTAATGCAAAAGACTGAATATCTTATGAGGCAGCACATCATTTCAGCTGTGTATTTGTTTATTCCACAAAGTAGTATATTTCTCACAAAACAACTTTTCAAATGCTCCTCGACTCAACCGGAATTTATGCTGCGTACTTATTTATTTAGCGTGCTCAAAGTAGTGTAAAAATACACCGAGAAATAAATGTTGGAGCAGCAGAATTCGTTTATAGTTTCATACTTGTGATGCTGTGTGAAGTGCTTCCTGTACAATGAGTGCTGTCATGAACTGGGAATAGAATGCTTGCCCATTGGGATTGATAGTGCTATAAAAAAGTCACATTCCAAAAAAATATGAGGGGAAAAAATCTCATGTAGCGTGGGAATGCTTGATATCTGGGCCACATTTGAGCGGATAAAGTAAGCACATTTGTTCCTTTGAGTGCACAAACTGATAGAAGCACCCTATTTAAGTGCATACTAATATATGTATGTATATATATTAACCTGAAATAGGTCCTCTTTTCTTTTTACATTTTCCTCTTTGTTATAAAATATCTCTGTGACTTGGAAAAGCACTATTTCACAGTTAGTAATTGTGATCCATGAGCAAGATGTCTTACACAGAAATAGTACCTGTGACTTCTTTTGTTATACGTTTTCTTCATCTGCAGATTCTCCTGGAGGTGTCAAGACAATGGATAGGAGTGCAGCCTCAAAGACCTGGACCAAACTTGACCAAAAATCCTCTCTCCAGTATCTCCCGAGCTATGTGCATCTTTCTCATCAATCACACAGCGTGTCCCGTGGGAAGGAGCCGAGCAGAGGCCTGGAGGTTAGGCACACTCACGCACAAACACACTCACACATCAACATACACAGAAACAACCAGTGAGAGAGGAAAAAGAAGAAAACTGACATAAATAACAGAAAAATTATGCATTAGGCATGTTAAAAACAGATAATTATGCCATATCTCTTCTTCTGCTTCACCTTTTGCACCAATCCCCTTTGGTTATTGCAGATGTGGGAAGTTGTGAAAATTGATTAGAGGTGTACCCCAAGGCTTAGTTCTTGACCCACTCTTTCTAGTTTACATTGAGCTGATTTGAAAATAAGCAGCAGGAAAAAAAAATTGTCTGTGGTGTACCCCAAGGCTCAGTTGTTGGCTTAGTATTTTAGTTCATATTGAACTGATTTGAAAATAAGCAGCACAAGCAAAATTATCTATGGATTTTCAAGACGGATGGTGATGATACAGTTTGGATGTAACTATTCAGGACATTGCATGTATTGATATTTGGTATGCGTAGAGGCATGGCTTGTAAATTTATACATTATGTTGGCTGTAAAAAAAAAATCTTTTGTTTGCTTGATGTTTTAGTTACATTAATTGTTAAACTGAAGTTTAATTGGTAACTTATGCTGCAAGTACTAAAAAATATATATTTTGGTTTTGAATTCGACATTTGACAAGGTGAAGAAAACCTGCGAAAGCAATCTTCTACAGACTTCAACTGATCCGACAGTAGTTTCTAGTTTATGTCACAAATTACTATTATGACACTCGTGACATACTGGTTCAGTAACTCCAATGCAAACTGTAGAATTAGTTTATGTAGAGATTTTCTTGAATAAATATCATTCTCTTTAGGAGAGGTCAACAAATGGATTTGCAGACCCACAGAACTACTTCTGAACTCATACTGGGGTCATTTTAAAATAAAACTGAAATGATTTGTAAAGACCAGCTATATTGCTCACTATATTTTCTTTTTACTTTAATGATATTATGTTATATAATTAATTACAATGCTTACAGGTGTCGCAAATCAGCCAGCGCTGAATAATGTCATGCAAAAGTGTACATTTGCATTGAATTTTTCCAGATTATTTATTTATTTATTTTACTTTTGAACCACAAAATTCAACGTTTAATTAAAATTTGATGTGACAGACCAAATTAACAATTGCCCATTATTGTGAAGTTTTGGTTGTCAAATGTTGTGTGTTTACAATCAAACCTAAATTTACTTGGATAGCCCGAAAATTAAATCTATTGCAACCACCTGCCGTGAGAAGTCAAAGTTAGTAAATAGAGCCCGCCTTCCTGTTATTTATTCTAAGTGCAGTTGTTCTGAAAAGGCTTTGTTTGTTAGAGATCATTAGTGAACAAACAGAATTATGAAGACCAATAAATGTAGCAGATCTGCAACAAAGCTGAGGAGAATTTGAAGGCAGGGCTGGGTTATAAGGCAATATGTCAAGCTTTGAAAATCTTGCTAAGAACTGTTCAATCTATTATCTGAAACTGGAAAGAGTACAAGATTATTGTAAAAATGCCAAGATATGGATGTCCACCTAAACTGGACCACATAAGAGGAGCATTATGAGTGGTAACTCTGGGGGAGCTGGAAAGATCCAGAGATCAGGGGAAAGAATGTGATGACATATCTGTTTTTTTTATAGAGGAGTGGAAAGAACAAAGCCAAAAGACCCCCAGTGTGCTGCTATGTTGGGAACACAGCAAACATGTAGAAAACTTACTTCTCCTAGAAAACACTGTATATAATTGAAACATAGTGTTTGAAGTATCATGCTGTGTGAACGGTTTACTTCAGTGGTGAAAGGGAAGCTTAAGCTAGAGAGAGCTAAGTACTGGAAGATTCTGAAAGAAACACTGACTTCACAATTGACCGTAGACATACAGCTGGAACTACAATATCACAGTTTACATCAAAGCATATTAATATGTATTGTTTTCCTTCAACTTCACATACTTTGTGTTGGTCAGTTAACAAAAATCCCAATAAAACACACACAATGATTGTGGTTATAACTTCACAAAATGTGAAAACGTTTAGAGGTGTAAATACTTTCTGAAAGCATTGTGCATTAGTGTATATGTGTTAATATGTAGTTTGTCCTGATAGCAATGAACTACAAATCAATGAGCACAAATGGTTCTGATGTTGCAAAAGAATCATTTTAAGAACCTTAACCTCTATGTCATGTTTGACTTACTTTTAAACATGTTGGTTTGTTTTTATGTAGCTTTCACCTTTAGCTAAATACATTGTGATAGAACTGAACTTTATTTGCTCCATGACGTACAAAGAGTTCCTGATTTTTAAACTAAAAGCTTTTCCTACGACATATGTGATATAGTACCAAAGAGTGCTGTATTTGGACCTTTGAATTCAAGGAGTTTTGCCAAAGAGAAATTGTATTTATATGATGTCGTTTATCTTATAAATGACATAATATGTCATATTTCCATTTAGATTCTGAAAATGTGTTGCGATGCCAAATATCAAACTATTAAAATCATTAGACTCTTTTTTTTGGTCTATGTGAAATATTTGACTAAAACCTAATTTGCTATTTTATAAACTAAATAATTAAATCGTGTTTGTAGGATTTTTAAATATTTCTTTACAGGTTTACAGCTTTGGCAGTGACTGTGTGTGTGTGCTGCCGTAGATTCATCAGGTATAAGGAGAGGTGTTGACTTTATTCCGAGCCTCCAGTAACACCACTGACTCTGATAGTTCCCCATCCCTGTGGGAATTCATTATAAGACAGCTAGAGGCTGCTTGTGGATGGTTACTGTGCTGCCCGTATGTTAACTTGTCGCTATCGCGCAAGGCAAACATGTGGTGCAGCTGCTTTCTCTGGCTGTGGGCAACCTGGAGAGATTGATTGGTGAGCCTTCTGTTTTATCCAGGATCAGGGCCACATTCAGTAGACAAGGTGCCTCCGGAGAAGCAGCCATTTTCCCCAGAAAATATAGCTCATTACCAGCACAGACAAAATGAAGGTGTATTGACTTTTTAACATCTTACAACACACCTATTCCTGGGCCGTTTAAAACAGCGTGCATTTGTTTTTCTGGAAAATCATTACCTTATTGTATTCTTGAGCAAAAAAGAGGCATAATATGAGTCAACTTTGTTTTGGGGAGAGAAAAAAAAAGAGAAAAAGTCGATGCAGCCACTGTCCTCTTGCAATTTGGTGCGAGTGGCCGCACAGAGGCATTAAAGCACAACACAAACACACTCCTCCCCCACACTCGGCCTATCAGACGGTCTTTAACACAAGCCATTGGCCAGTGGATGTGTCTGCCCTGCTCAGGGGCATTAAGCTCTGTCCAGGCCTTCAGTCTTTACTTACAGACACACACAAACGCACGGACACACGCATACACACACAAACAGCAAAGGCAAACACAATCAATTATTCAAGACTCCAGTTTTTGGCTCGTGTTTTTTTTTTTTGTTTTGTTTTGTTTTTGTTTTTTTTTCTTTCCTTATTATTTTTGATTCTGTTGCTTCTGTAACATCTTCTGGCAACCTTAACAGCCGGAAGGCCAGATGAGTGAAATGTGAGGCCTGATGACTTGAGGTCTGTGTATGTCTTTGTAATTTAGATGGCAGAGTGTAATTTGCATGCGTAGCCTTCGACATTGCCTCATTTTCTGAAAGAAGGTTGTCCTTGCAGCTCACCACAAACTAACGGCTGTCAGAGACCTGGCTCGAAGGGCAAATCTTTGTTTATTTCCCCCCACATGTGTGGTCATTTAATGTGGTTATGCCCCACCCTGTAGCCCACGTGTATTCAGTGAAAAGGTACACAGACTTGCGCTCTCGTTTCTTTTTATTTTCTACATTCATTGTGCCCACTGTGTGATGTGCTGTGCAGCTTACTTTATGTGCACAGGGACTGTCGCTCTTCAGTGTGCAAATACGTTCACTAGATGGCACTATGGCACTTATTATTCAAGCACATCATTTTTATTCTGGTTGATGAACCTGTGTGTATGTCACTGGCACAAACAGTTTAACCAGACCTAATAGGTTTTCTTCCGTTTTAATTAATGAATAGTTATTACCTTTAATTGTAAAAAAAACAAAAAAAGAAACTAGAACTCTAATTTCAATAGCATGGGTTTGATGTAGGAAAACACACATAGCTGGACTCGTCCAGAGCATCAAAGTTTCCAGCTGGACTCTGAGCACATGCGCCTCGTTTTATGGGCTCAGCTGCACATCAAACAGAGCACACTCTTACAAATCAATGAAAACAGAAAAGAATTACATTGCGGGGAATGTACCAGGTTGCGAATCCTTGCAGCGATGATGTCCTCGTAACAGATCATATTGTAAATAAGATGGGTTAAATTGCACTTGTAGCTTCCCTTCAAACAGTCAGGCTTTTTTCTCTCAGGGGGCAAAGAGAGAGAGAGAGAGAGAGAGAGAGAAGGAGAGGGAAGCGCTGCCGACTCTTCCTCTAATAACGCCAGACAATGAGATCCTGGCTCATAACGTAGGCCTCCACTATATAGAACAAGTAGCGGGGGCTTAGCAGCTAATAAAGTGGCAAGTCTTCAAATCCATGTCAGAGGAGCAGAGTGCCACGGGGACCTTTCATAGCACTTGTACGAGCAGGTTCCAGTGCAGTGTAAAGGTTACACATCCGCGTTGTACTGATCTAACCTGATGAATTGCCTTAAGCCCCACAAATTTTCAAGGCTGTTTTTAGTTTTTTTTTTAAACACAGAACCGAATAATTCTCCGTCTCTCTGAAAGATGGCAGGCGAAGACATGAGAGAGGAACGGATCCTAAAAAGCAAGAGCATCTACATTCAGTGTGAACTTTGCTATTGAATCTGACAAAAATACGACTTCAGCTGTTAAACCTGATTTAAAGAATCTGTCCAGGGGTGTATATTTTTCCACTGACAGATGCAGGGCTGATAATAAAAATACAGATGGGTAATAAAGTACAGATTTCCACTGCCAGATTTCACAAAATACAAAGTCTTTAAAAAAAAAACACTGATGGAAAAAAACAGCTAATCCTGCTTTTTGTTTAATTTGGTTGACGGCAACACAGAAAGGTAAGAATTTAACATATCGGCTGGAAAAATTCATATCAGTTAAAAGCATTAAACAGACTATAAGTTTTATTTTATTTTATTTTAAAAATAAAGACATCCAACTTGGCTCATAGTAATGGCTGCTGATTTTTAATAATGAAATCTGCTCACTGTAGTCCAACCATGGCTGTCGTCACAAATTCCCTGTGTTTTATTGTTGAAAATTCTGATGTGTTCTGACTTAAAGTCATACAAAACACAGGGAAACACCTTTAAAGGTGGAATATGATTAAAAACATCCTTGGAAAAATAAGAAAAATACAAATAGACACACAAAAAAATACATACAACAGAAGTCTGTGTTGCCCTATGCCATATATGATGTAACCAAAAATATGTGTCCATACAAGCCTGTTTTAAGGAGTGTATATTTTCTCCGTGTTAAATAACAATTTCTTGATTTTTGTAGTTGTTTTATACCTAACAACCTAGTTTTGGAATTATTTTTACTCCTCAACAAGAGTCACTTTTGGTACTCCTTACACTTAGTTTTATGCCAGGTAACTTTTTTTACTTTTTCTGCATGGAAATAAAGGTTTTCTAAAACTATTTTTGTTTTCTAAAACAAGCATGGGCTTAGAGTGGAGGCAAGTTTCTTATATGTATGCAAATCACAACAGAATGATGGTTAAAGTTCAAGATCTTTAAGCTTAGTCCATATTTAAATACAGTGTTTTTTTATGCTTTTTTTGTTTTATTATGGGGAAAAGAATCATGACATCCTTTCTAGTTGTTTCTAAAAACATTAGTCAAGTTGATAGCAGGTATTTATAAGGTCACTGAAATGCTCCAAAATCAAAGTCACGCTGTTTTACATACTTTTGATCAAGAGACAGATTAAAGTTTAGACTATAAAAGTGATCATTTTCAAATAGTTTCAGCTTTCTAGATTAACAAAATTAAAATACCAAACTTAAATGTAAAAGTTTTCTTAGGAGATTTATACAACAAACCATTGAAAAAAATTATATATACAGTTCAGGAATCCCAAAATCTCAGGACCCCAGACTATTGCCCGGTAAGCCCTCTGTAAATTCTGGCCAAGGCCACAATGTGTGTCGCCGAATCACGACGCCCTATGAGTTCAGAAATACAGTCTCAGTAATTAGCCTTCGACTGCCTGGTCTATGTTTGATAAAAATTGTCGCTCCTTCCTTCTCTATGGTGAACCTGTCCTTCACTTGAGCACTCCTCCAGCATTTCCACCCACTTTGTTTGTGAGTCTTTGATCCACAGAATTCCAGTTAAAGTTACACCCATGTGCTGCAAGTTGAAACTTTCAGCTTTGTTGCTCAGGGGAACCTTATACCCGTGGCGCCTTCTGCTTTTGTCCTTCCTTTTAGCAACAGAACTCTCCTATGCTCCTGGACAAAAGACTACTCACGGCACCATTTTATGATCTCTGTGATGATACCGTTTCCTTTCCCTGTTTGCATGTTACCCCTTGCTTATTTTAATCCAATCCAACGTTATGTCAAAAAAGAAAACATCATTAGGAAGGAAGGTGGAGGTGGGGGGGTACTCTCCTTTGAGACAGTTGTTGATTTGGAGGAATGGATGAGGAAATAAGAAAAGAGATGTGTTTTACTCCAAGATGGAACAAGAAAACCAATTTAAATAGGTTCTCTTTATGCACAATAACACAAAAGCGTAAAACTAGATGCCGCCAAGTTTGTAATTTAACCATAAATCCAAAGCCCAACTTTCCCCCCCCCAATTATATTTATTTGCACTAAATCAGCTGGACTAAACAATAACTCTCATTCTCTTGATTGTTTTTGTGCACGTATGTGACATGCATATAAATGTGATTGTGCGCTGAATTACAACTTCTTATGTGAAGCGTAATTGACACACCACCACCAACCACTCTCAACACACTCTCACAACACAATCTGGTGGATAAAACACATGAAGGCAAAAGCCAACAAATGCAGTATATCGAAGTTGCATGTGAAGCGCTGTGACGTCTGGCCCCCTCCCCCAGTTTGTCTAATCACTTATGTGACTGAAACATTCATGGTACACTAGATCAGTTCAATATTTAATTTCCCAACAAAGACTACATGATGGAACAGATGCTCAAACTTTGCATGTTTCGTCAGCGAGAGGCAGTGTAAAACTCTCTGTTTGAGCCGCTGCAAGCACAAGATCAGATTTGTGTGAGAGTTCCTCTTTTTTTTATTTTTTTGGTTTGTCCTCACTTATGTGAACTACCTCAATTAGTTTTGAAATAATTATTTGATTACTTTTAAACTGTAATTGCATACTGGTTGTTTTGCACACTTTTGTTTCACTCTTGAATGATTTTTTTTATTCCAGTGTAATATAAAATATAATTTTCAATTATTGTATTTCTAAGACTTCAACAAAGTTGATGCCTACCTCTAAATCTTCTTACTTGTCCTATGCAAGCACATTGCTATACAAATGTTTGATTTTAAAATGATGGACTGCAAAAGAAGAGTTTTCAAAAATTAAGTTAAATACGTATTATCAAGTAGAAAATAACAGTGAAAATGTGTGTATTTTTTGTGATGCTTTAAGTATACAGTTACATTTTACAAGTAAGTGCAACAGTGTAAGTTGCTTTTGGTTTCTTCAATTAATCTGTAATATTCATATACTAAAATAAAGCCAGCTATTACTTAGATTTATATTATTAATTGGAAGAAGCAAAAAAAAATTATATCTGTTGTAAATAGTTTATGTATAATTTAGGAATGTAATAATGTAACTATTTTGACATTTTAATAAATACTTTTAAGAAAAACAACCAATAAACAGTTCAGTTTTCAAAGTGGCAGTATGATGTATTTTCTAGGCACACAGAGCCGTTTTATAGCACAATCAAGTAACTATGTTACCTTTGGTTGTTATAAAAATGCTGTATATATTGATCATGACTAAAAAGAAATTTGACGCCTTGAAATTTTGCCTCGGTCTCTTTAAGAAGATCCGGTTCTTTATGACACTGCTTTCAGCACATCATCACAACGTTTCTCTATTTAGCCTTTAATAACATTGTTTCGGGGCGTTACGCTTAGAAGTAGTTCGTATGATGAGCTCAGCAGACGCACAGCTCTACTAGGTGTGTGCTAATTGCTGCTGCCGCTAGTCTGGTGGAGCTAAGGCTCGGGGGAGGGGCTCTGCGAGGCCGAAACTCGGTTTCAAGGAGGAGCTTTGTGGAAATGGGCTGCACTTTATGCACTTTAGGGGAGCAAGAGGAAGATTCATGGATTCCTCAAACATGCATGAAAGATTCATGGCAACATTCCAGGTATATTTTAGATGAGGGCCTAACATTATAACACAATATAAAAAATAATCTAATTCACATAATACCACCCCTCCCCTTTGAGGTAAAGTATTTTCTGACCTTTATCAAACGTTAAAGGCATCAATTGTGTTAAATTACTTGTATTTTGCCATTTGTATAGCTCAAACCTCAACTGAGGTTGTTTTAAATGTGCCCTATTGGTAAATAAAATCATTGAAATGCAACGCTAAAACTCCTGAAATTTTTGTTCCGTCTTTCAGCTTTGGTGCACTGCTCCAAGATCATCAGTGGGGAACCCTTCCAGCCGTCCCTTTCGCAAACTTTCTGGAGGCGGCCCTGCTCCGACATGCACTGTGAATCGGTGCTCAAACCATGTTCTGAATACATCACTTGTTTACATCCAGGGGCACTGAACACTCATGTGTGCAACCACATTAGTGATGCGCCAAGGTTGCCCTTTGCCTTTATGTCACATTTCAAGTGAAAATTTGACTTGGCATGTTTACATAGGATTCCTTCATCTCCCTTTTCAAACCCCCTATGGGCAAGCTGAAGGTGAGGGGAACTAAGATTATTATCCCCCCACCACCCCACCCGTTTCTCAGAGGAGCTTTTCTTTATGCACACCCTCACAGATGTCGACATTTGGTTAGGCGGTGTACATAGAAGCCCTAGATTATCTGCCGCTCCAGGAAGTCTGTTTAGCTGAAGTTAGGAGTGGTTACTTTCCGGCACCTTTTTTTAATTTGTGTTACCCAGAGACCCGTTTGCTTAGCCTTACATCTGTGTTAAAAGGGAGTTTAAGAGGGAAATATTAGATTGGATAACGCTGTCCTTTCCCGAGCAGGTTTTAATTATACTGATGTTCGCATCAATAGGACTCCACTTGTGCAGATGTAGACCTATACTCACAGGAAGTGTAACAGATGGTGTACTATATGTCATAATGCTATAAAATCCAACAGGAATTGACAATTGAAATCCCACCCTGGAGTTTGCCTCTTTTTAGCTTTTGCATAATCTTCTCAGGATTTCAATTGCAAAGTCAAAGAGAATAGTCTAGCACATGGGGACTAGTTATCTGGGGCAAACGCGGTCTAAGGTTGACAATGCGAGGGCTATGTTTATGTGCATCACACTTGCTATACTGAATGCTTCCCAGAGTGCAAGAACATCCTCCCCTGAATTCTATTGCTCTTCCCACGTCCCAGCGCTGCCGTGGAAAGTAGGCCAAGTGAGCACCAGGGCGTTGCTTTTTTTAAGATGATCAGTTTGTCAGTGTTTTTCTATGTGTGTGTGTGTGCTCAGGACAGCTATTCATGTTGCTCTACCCGGTGGAAACAAAGAGCAGCATTATACAATTTGCAAGCCCTTCCAAAAGAGGGGAAGAGGTTGGAAAATAGGGACAGGACGAGCGTGGATGAAACAATGACAAAATCTGGCTTGTTCTCTAATTCATTTACTTCCTCCTCTTTTTTTCTCTTCTTCTTCTTCTTGTCTTTGTTGCAGTAAAAAGGTCCCTTGCCGGTAACACTCCTCTGTAAGGATCACACTGCACTCTGGGCTGGCGTGGATTATTTTTAGCTATTGCTGTGCAGCTTTTCACCTTGACTCCTTCTGTCTTGACATAATAATTAACATTTCTCTTAATAGCAACACAGTTCAATATTAATAATGATCTTTGACTCGATGCAGAGAAACCACCTTCAGAGCGACGAGGAGCTGTGCAGCTGCATTACTTCCCATAGCCATCAAATGATGATATTCCCTGTAGAGATGGATTAGAGGCACTGATGCAACATGTTGAAAATATACATTTTGATGGGAAGGAACTTGAGAATTATTGGACTCCTGCAGACAACAGGAGGAGGGGGGGGGAGTATAACAGTAAGTTGGCAGCACCTCCATCACAGGGGTCAGCAGGTGAATTCAAGTTCTCCTGAGTGCCAGGGCTGCAGGAATAAGAAGGGGAGGAGCAACCTTAAACTGATTCCGCTCCTCATGTCTGGACGCAACTGGTGCCTGAATTTCAAACTGACTGTTGAGATTTCTTAAATGACTTTTTCAAAGTCACATTTTTTATATTTTTTTGCACCTGCATTCTGCCTGCGTGGCAGCCCGGCGCCCGCATTATAAATGAATATGTTCCGATTAAAGGCTGAAAAATGAAATTTGCCTCGCTTTCATCAACGCGAGGCGGCGTGATAACTTTTTTTTTTTTTTTAAATAAGGAATTTTAGATGGGCCAACAAAACGGTGATGGACACAACCGAGACGTGCGGGGCCGCTCTGCGAAAGCGAAGGGTATACCCTGGGTATTTGGTCATGTGTATTTTGGTCCAAATTTCCAGGGGATATTTTAGATGTTAATAGCCCTGAAGTGGTCTCGGTTTCTTATTTAATTTCTCTCGCCTTCTTTAAATGTAATTCGCCCACAGACTGCGCCGCGAGGCTCTAAACCGCGCAGAAACTCTCTCTCATCATTTCCACAGCAGAATGGAAATGCAAATTGTGCGCACGGGCAATGCCCTTGACAGAACTCACCACTGCACACAATTAACATGAGCGCTCTGACAGAAGTCAGTGACGAAATGTGAGGTCACACCGGCACTGAGTCGGAAAACCTGCTTGCATTTATTTAAGAGAAAGGGTACAAAAAATAAATGAAAATGTGAAACGTATAATAATAATAATAATAATAATAATAATAATAATAATAATAACACAAACAGATTTTGTTACCTTCCGTGACGCATACAGTTTTTTTTTTTTACCGTTTTCACCACTTTATAATAATTGAATTTAAACATTTTTACATAAAAAATATTATCTATAAATAACCACTCAATTTAGTATTTTTAAATATTCTTCAATTAATTGTTTTTTTATTTATTTATGATAACTAGTAGATTTCTTTAAATCGATATAAACATGAGAGATTCTGCTATCTTGTCACTCATGAAGAGAACAGCTGCCTCAAAAATCGACACGATGATCTCAAGTGTAACCAAGGAGGGGCGCTGTCCGTCCATCAGCGCCAGCAACTTGACACGGGCTGGGCTGTGCAGCACCGCGCGCCCGCCCGATCCCGTGATTGATCTCGCCACTCTTGCCCGTCTGTGTTTTACCGCTATAATTAAAAATAACGTGCGGGCTTGTGTTTTAATGCGATGTTTGAATATTGTCACCTCGGATTTTTTTTTTTTCCTCCCCGCTTTTTTCGGAGGTCCATAAATCAGGCCTATATGGAGTTGGGAAAGTTTGCAAAAAAATTTAGGGTTGTCATTTCAGATTAAATACATTTTATAAAATGAATTAAATAATAATAATTAAAAAAAAAATCAGCTCCCATTAGGCCTGATGTTTTTATTATTATTATTTTGCCATTTAGAAAATGCTTATGAAGCTTTTATAATAATAACGCAAAATAGAAATATGAGGGGTTTTTTCAACAATATGCGCGCGAATTTTTGGAAATAAAGATGACTACATTTTTTTCAGAGCAATTACTTTCTTTTTTATTATTATTCTAACAGAACAATAACTGCGTTTAAGTTGTGTTGCTACAAACAATACACGTGCTCACTATTTTTTTTTCCCCCACAATGACTT
This sequence comes from Xiphophorus maculatus, assembly GCF_002775205.1. NCBI lineage: Eukaryota > Metazoa > Chordata > Actinopteri > Cyprinodontiformes > Poeciliidae > Xiphophorus > Xiphophorus maculatus. The sequence continues at coordinate 17,318,666 of NC_036464.1, forward strand.
TGGAGTGATGCGTTTATTGTAGGTGGATTTGATTAATAATAAATCGGGATAAAAAAAAGAGAGAGAGACTTGCTTAAAACAACCTCTATGATAAAGCAATGAGCGATTTAGCTCGATGGGTGCTAATAAGACCCCCCCGCCACCCTTCTCTCTCTCTCTCTCTTTCTTTTACTTTCTCTCTCTCCTTCTTCTTCTCCTTCTTCTTCTATCGCCAATCAATCCATTAGGAAACAATGCAGGTGAGCATAATGAAAGTGTTGTCCCAATAAAGTGCATCGATGGACAGCTGGGCAGCGGCCGGCTGATTGACTTTGCCTTGACATCTGGGAGGCCCGCTGGCCCCTGGCACGCGTAGAGGCTGATGTCGCCATTTACATGCAAATTTAAGGAGATCATGAGGGCCTCGCCCCGTAAATTCACACACACACACACACACACACACACACAAAGAAAGACGTCACCTTTGAATACGAAGGATGCACATAACCCTTTGAGACTGGAGGTCTCCTGAAGTCACCCTATACATCTTTTTTGTGTTATCATTGCTATTGCTATTATTATTATTATTATTATTATTATTATTATTATTATTGGAGGAGCTGGGTTTGATATCAGTCTTCAGGCTCAAACCTTTGGGGGCTCGTTCATTGTGGTCACTGAATAGAAGAGTGAAGATCAGCCGGTCATTTAAGACTGAGCGCAGCCATGGCTCCAACGCGGGCCAAAGATGCAGGAGATCAAATATAGTTTGCACTTGTCACCCACCACTTACCTCCAGCGTGCTGCTGAGGAAAGCCTTTTTTTTTTCCTCCAAATAATGAGGAGGCTCCCCTTGAAATCATGCAAGTTTTCATGCATGTAAGCATTAAACCAAACAGGGGATGGGATCAGCGTTTCTTTCTTTCTTTTTTTCATTTTATATATTATTATTATTTCTGATGCCGTACCATGTCACCTAATGATGGAGAGCGCATTTTCCACGGTGTAAAGCCCACCACGCAGATGATCCCACAGAATGAGCTGAGACGGATTCAGACTGCGCGCATGCAGCAGCAGCAGCAAGCAAGCAGCAAGCAGCAGCAGCTGACTCCCTCTCTCCGCGTCCAGATGGCTCCTGCACACAGATTTGCATTCATTTTCCCCCCACCACCCGCCTTTAATATCTTCTGAAATAGCGGGGGGACAGCTGCATTTGTTGTCAAATACGGTTTAAAACTCCCTTTCAGGACAGCATCGTTACCTACGTGACGGGTGTGGAGATCCATTTTCCCTCTCCAGTCAACAGTATCAGATCTAAGAGGATTTGTCTCAAAAGTCTCCCTAATTTGATAATCAGATTTAAATCGCCTCGGTGCGTGTAATCAGGGGTTAAGTTCTAATAAGCGACTTGAAACTGTTCAAAAAAAAAAAAAAAAAAAGATAGAAAGAAAGAATGAAAAAGAAACGCAATCTGCTCAAACAACAGACAAAACATTTGCAACATGCGTCTCCTTTAAGAGGAAAAATACGATTAAAAAGGCATCAGGCATTTTTCTTTATTATTATTATTTTTTTTGTGCAAACTGAAAGTGGGATCAATTATAAATTTGAAAGAAAAAAAAAAGTTTAAGGACAAGCAAATCTTTATTTTGTGACTGAGCAATTTGGCAATAGATTTTGCAGAGGTGAAAGCAACAGCTTATAATTCACTTATCTTTGGCAGCAGCTATTAACCCTCAGCACCAGCTAGATAGATTGCTCAGGATATAGCACACATCTCTCTTCCTCGCACCCTCCCCCCACCCACCACCCACCCACCACCCCCTTTTCACCACTAATGAACCGAATTGCTCGCTTGTCCCTCTCGGACAGAGTCGGACATGTAAGGCAGTTGGCCTCTTTAAAAATGATTAAGATGTTTCTGATTATTACTGATTTTACGGGACGTGCATGAAATAAGAGGGAGGGCAGAGAAGCCACGCGGCGTGGGGGTCCCCTCGAAGTTGTGTCTTAACGCTCTCTCCGTGACCGAAAAGTGACAAATAAATAAGTGTTCACCTGCAATAACTGGGATCAGAATTTCACTGATTTACGGCAATGCGAGAATTATTGCCATCGTGTATTTCATTTCCCCTCCCCGTCCTTGGCTCGTTCATAGCGCAGAGAAATCGAGAAACTCTTTTTCTTTATGGGAATAAAAACCAACTTGATATTGTTGCAATTTCTCAATGAAAAATTAATCCAATTTAATAGATTTATAATGACGTGTGATTCTTTTACATGCAAGCTGAATTATCAGTGACATATATATGAATTGCATTTTAAAAACTTCAAAACATTTGGAAAAATGTGAAAAAAGTGGACATTTTAGACAAGTATGGTACAAGTATAAACGTAACGTGCCAGTATTGAATTTTTTTTTCCAGAACAAAATTATTTCAACACTTATTTAAGGTAATATGTTAAAAAAATAATAATAACAACAGAAATAATCAAACAAAAATTAATCGAAGGAATACAACAAAATTCATCACTTTTAATCAACAGAAACTAAAGCAAACTTTATCATTAAAGAAAAAAAAAGAAACATGAATTCTGAAGTCGGAGTTATTAATAAGCATTTTTATTATTGTTATTACTATTAATATTACCACTATTTTTTCTCTCTCTTTCTCTCCTTATTATGTTTGATGGTTACACCCCGCTCGAATTGTCCATATCATTAAAAAAGTCAAACTCACCACATATAGGGGCCTAAGCAAGAAGGAAAAAAAGTGGAGCGAGTGAGTGTTCTCATGCTGCTGCACTAAATGGGCTGCACCCGCGGAGTGGAGCGCCGCTGCCTGACAGGAACCGTCAGCGCTCCGTATATGGTCAAAACCCCGCCCCCTTCAGCGTCACGTTCTGACAGCGCCTCTCCCGTGGGTTTAGAGTTTTGGCTCCCGGGAAAGATTTCAGTCCTCGGGGAAAGAGGGCTTAGTTTTGCATGTTCCCATCCATCCTGCACGACGCGAAAGGGGCCCCCTTATCCACCTCTCCTGTGTACGAGGAACACCTCCACTGGTGATCAGCCTTTGCCTTCGTGTGTTTGTCTTGCGGAGAAGCAGCAGCAGCAGCAGCAGCAGCACCACCACCACCAGCAGCAGCAGCAGCAGCAGCAGCACCTTTTTCCAGGAGTGGGGCTTGCTTTTTTTTTTTTAATTCAACGAGAAGTCCTGAAGGTTTTGGATGCGGGCGCTTCAGGGATGTGGGCACTTTGAGAGCAGCAGCATCACCCACAAACACAAACAACTGCCATCGATTTTTCTCTGAATAGCACAGAAAGACAAGAAAAAAAAAAGAGAAAAGAAACAGAGGAACAATAGCAAGACAAAAAAAAAATCTCGTCTATTGAACAATTCACTTTTGCAGTTTGTGGATACCGCTCTAACTAAGTACAGCACTTTGAGAATTGCTCACATCGGACGGACTGAAGAGGGAGGCAAGACCTGTGGACCGGGATTTTTCCCCTCGCAAGTCTTATCCCGCGAAGATAAAACCCTGAAGGATAACACGCTTGGACGTTTATTTCCCCTAATTTCACAGGAGGCTCTTCTCTCTCTTTTTTCCCCCCTTCTTCTTCTTCTTCTTCTTCTTCTTCTTCTTTTCACGCAAATTGTCCTAAATGTTTGGGATTCAGGAAACTATACCGCGGGGTGGGACGACGATGAAGGAGGAACCGCTGGGTGGACTGAACTCGGTCCGCTCCTGGATGCACACAGCTGGGGTGGTGGATGCAAACACAGCCGCCCAAAGGTACGCATGCCAAAAAATGCATCTGATTTTTTTTTTTTCCCCTCGCACGCATTCAGCTCCTCATCATATCGACCCCTCAATCCCCTGAATACTCTGTATCAATTACGGTCTCCCAATAAAATGCCCCCCCTTCGGCTTTTCGCTTCTTTCATTACATCAGATTAGCCATTATTGTGACAAATCAAGAAATCTCCCCCGGTTTGTGCTCAAGCGTGCTTCTGCATCCTCAATGTTTCTCCCCCTCCACCAGCTTCTCCATCATCTAGTGGCATATCCCCGGTGTCCGGTGCTTTAACCGAGATGGTCTCTTGTTCTCTCCCCGCAGCGGTGTCGGCTTGGCACGGGCACATTATGAAAAGCAGCCCCCTTCCAACCTCAGAAAATCCAATTTTTTCCATTTCGTCCTGGCGCTGTATGACAGACAGGGTCAGCCCGTGGAGATCGAAAGAACAGCTTTTGTGGACTTTGTGGAGAAAGAAAAAGTAAGACGTTTTAAGAAAAAAATTATAATACTTTTATTATTATTATTATTATTTTTTTTTTATTTATTTTATTTTAGAAATAAATGTATCTGCAAATAACCTGCACATGTTTCCAAATTATGTTCTCTGAAATTATAGAAGGGGAAAGTCACGTGTATTATTGATTTCTTTTATTATTATTATTATTATTTTTTATTTAAAACTCAATTCGCTTATGCCAGAGAGTCGTTTTAACCACTAAAGCAGATCTTCCTACTTATAGAATTAAAAATATGCATGTATTTAGATTTTTATATTTGATAAATAAAAACAAACACGTCTGTTAGTTCTGGAAAGCTGATTCACTGATGCTGATTTTCACAAACTGTTGTCTTCTGCAGGAACCAACCAGTGAAAAAACTAACAATGGAATACATTACAAACTACAGTTATTGTACAGCAACGGTGAGTAAAACTAATAATAATAATAATAATAATAATAATAATAATAATAATAATAATAATAATAATAATAATAATAATGCTTTATTTTGAAATGCATTTTATTTTTATTGAACGTTGCTTTATTTGCAAGCTAAAATTCATAAAACATTTCTAAAGTGCCCCTCTTCTTCTCTCCACCCCCCCACCCACAGGCGTCAGAACAGAACAGGATCTTTACATACGATTAATCGATTCCATGACGAAGCAGGTAAGCTGTTTGTCACACTTTAAGTTTCTTTTACGCACGGCGCGAAAACCCAAAGTGCCTTGCAAATCGTCACCCCCTAAAGCCAGAGGAGGGGAACATAACAAAACTTATGGTACAAAATAAAATCAAATTACGTGCGTAATCACAAGAGACAGCCTCTATTTTTGACTGTTTACGTTTGACCCTACATTATTGCCATACTCCTAAAAGTCAATGTCACCCTGGAGTTTTTTTTTTCTTTTCCTTTCTTTTTCTTTTTTTTTTTTGGCTTCTTTGTAAGTTCAGTTTGTCCAAGCATTAAAAATTTACGCATCACCTCTGCTCCATATCATCTGATTTGACTTTTCTCTCGCAAAGAGTCAGAGGTGACGCTCTAAACCAGTTTTTGGAATAGTGTTTTACATAAATATACAGTTTTTTATTATTATTATTATTTTAGGGTTTTTTTTTCAAAAGGAGCTTAAAGCCTAAACGCACGGTGTGGATTGTTAAATCCAAAGCAAACCCGATTACAATGAAGAAATAGATAGATTAAATTAAATTAAATATTTAAAAGGCCGCACACACATGCTTAATTTTTTAGCCTTCCATTTCCCCCCCTTGTTTTGTTATTAAAGCAGGGGGTGTGGAGGGGAGGTTAGGGGGGTTGGGGGGGAATTAGATAGAGCCGTGAAGCTTGGACAACATTCCTGCGCGAATGATCCGAGTCAATGACGCAGAACAAGCAATTTATGGATTTCTGTTACTGCAGTTGCAAATAGCGACATAAATCAAACCAATATAGATAATCGCCAGTTACAAGCGGGTAAAATACTACAAAAAGGAACGAGGGGGAAAAAAAAAGAACATAATAAAACCTGCAGGTCAAACAAGTTATCTTTTATAATGTGAATGCTGCGACCTGGTTCAGATGTGTCACTCTCTCTCTCTTTTTTTTTCTTTCCCCACACTCGTTTTATCCTGTTGGCCTGAAGCGTGCCAGACGATGATTGAATTTATTAATGGCAACACAGCGAACATCAGCAATAAAATTATCACCCTTATTATTATTATTATTATTATTATTTGCTACAACCCTTTTTATTTATGAACGTCGACTTTTATTCATTTGTTTATTTCACTCACATTTGCACATTGTGCCTCAGCCTTGTACAAGGGAGTAAAAAAAAAAAGAGAAAGAAGTCTATCCTTAGAAATAGAAGAAGGAAGGAAAGGAGAGGGAGGGAGGGAGGGAGGGGATGGAGGGAGGGAGGGAGAGAAGAGCGGCAGAACTGATAGCTCCACGCCATCTGTTTCAGCCAATGCTCAAAAATTACTCAACCGTACCGCCAGACACCGCTTTTTATCCACAGAAAGATCATTGTTAGCGGCTCAAAATAAACAACAGATTGCCCATTAACACTTTCCCCCAAATATCCCCAGATTATAAGCATATTGATGACACTTCTATTGGATCTCTCCTCGTGAAAAATCTCTTCTGTGTGTCTGTGCGAGCCACAGGATATTACCGAGATTAATAATAATAATAATAATAATAATAAAATAATACAGTTTATTATTAGGCTATTTCTATAATTATCAAAAAACTTCAATTGTGTGCTTTTTTTAATTTTGAAAAAAATAATACCATTGCTGGATTTAAAATGTTTGTTTCTGCTATTTATATTATATTTTGGAATTGTTGATCATGTTTTAAATAGATGTTTTTTTTGTAATGTTTTCTTTTATAGAGAAATAATTTGCACATGGGAACCGCGTTTACTATTCAGTTTAATATTCCGAGCTGTCTGTACACTGTGTGCATTTATTTTCAGGAGAAGTAAAATCAGTAAAAAAAAAATATACATACAAATATTTATTTATGTTGCAAAATAAATTAATACAATTTATTTCTGTGTCATTTTGGTTTAAAAAGGCCATAGTTTATGAGGGTCAGGACAAGAATCCAGAAATGTGCAGAGTTCTTCTCACTCATGAAATCATGTGCAGGTAAGCATTGTGTATATTTATTATTATTATTATTATTTTACACTGATACACTGTCCATGTTGCAGAACCAGGCAAAATCGTTATTCTCTTTCCCTCCAATAAGTTTTGACACTTTTGATGTGATGCAGCAGCCTAAATTGTTCTGTGGTCCTTCAGCAGCCACACACACACCCACACACACACGCACACATACTGAGCCAGAGCGAGAGAGCTAGAGAGGAAGAGAAAGCTGCTGTCATTTCCAACTTTGATATGATGTGATTAGACTTTGATACAAATATGACAGTGAAAATGAACTGACTGTCTTTTTTTATTGAATGGAAATTGACATAACCACACAAGATCCAATTTCTTTCTTACTTTCTTTTTTTATTTAATGTGATTTCTTTAGGAGCTGCATGCCACTGTTAATGTTCTGTTATGCATAAATGCAGCATGCAGCGCATTCTCTATCTCTCTCTCTCTTTTTTTTCATTTTAGTACAGAGTCATTTCTCGCTTGATCCCACCTGTCAACACTGATCAGCGAGCCTTTTAGTGTCATTTAAACCACGTAAATCTCAACAGCTCACGTTGCACCCGCCTATTCATCGGTGTCACTGATACTAAAAGGAAAAAACTCCTTTTGTTGTTATTGTTAAGGCTCAGCGTGAGCTCTGTGAACACTGAATTTGGATACTGTCGGTTAACCTCTCCTTTGTTGCACCCGGTGCATTGTTCAAGTTGTGCTGGTTGGGGAGCAGGAGCAGCATGAGAGCTGAGAATGATTTGTCCTTTTTCATGCATAAACTCATCACTCACGCTCAATTTATACATGCATCCATCACTTATTTGTGACACACTGAATATGCTCGTGCTGTAGGGGTAATTTTTTATTTATTTTTTTTTACCAAGAGGAAGTGCATTTTGCGGCTGCATAAAATAAGTACTAGAACCTATTACGACATATATAAGACTGGTGTTTTGATATATTACCTAATTCTATCTTTATTTTTTTTCCCCAGCTTGTTTTGAATTACATTTTTTTCTTTCCTTTAATACATCTCAGCTATAAAGCTCACCTTTAGTATTGCCTCTTGTAAATAAGGGACACCCAGATAGTGTGTGGTTGACTGACAGAAGCTTTGTTTTTCTCCTTGCAGCATATGGCATAAATCAATCCCATTCACATACGCTGATACGTTTTCATCTCAAACGGAAGCCGAAACGATGCATTTGTTTGTTGTTGTTGTTTTTTTTCTTATGCACTTCCTGTTTCTGAACCAAAGAGGTGGTAGGCAGCAGCTATAGCTATAAGTTTTCTTTTTTTTTTTTTTTTTTTTACAGTGAGGAAAGGGCTGGAGCAATGTGCTGGAAGATAGATTAGTGCTTTTGAGGGCCATAATTGATAAATGCCCCACAGAAATATTGGTTGAGGGTGGCACCTTGCATCTCCCTCAGAAATAGCAGCTTGGCAATTAGAGGTAAACAAAAGCTGAAGCTGTGAAAAGTGACTCCCCTGCCTCCTGGCCCAGTCCCCACTCCCCTCCCTTCCATCGCTAAGCCAAACAACACAACATGTTGTTTTCACCATTTTTATCAGCCATCAGCATCAATGGGATTCGGTAGATTGAGTGAAGGAAATCTCAAGGCAATGTCTTACCACTCTGATGTACTTAGCGAATAAATGTTCTGATATTTAGCTAATTATTTGTTGTTGGGAAAAAAAACAATCATTTTCTCTGTGTCTCCAGCCGATGCTGCGATAAGAAAAGCTGTGGAAACAGGAACGAGACCCCGTCAGACCCCGTCATCATTGACAGGTAGGATGTGTGCATCATTCTGCATGCGTGTGTGTGTGTGTCTGCAAAGAGGCAATGAGAGAATGAATGAGAGTCACACCGACTAAACGGATGAGTGACGGAGTGCTTGATCTCCCTTCTGGTGCACCAGTCTGGCCCAGTTGGGCTGACTTGCATCTTCCAGCACCACAGTGTGGGAACTGCGGGCGAGTCTGTGTGAGCGGCTGAGGGGCTTCTTTCCCAGGTAGCCTGTGCACCACCGAGGGGGCGGTCACCACCTGGATAGGGTCTGTTGGATCACAGGTGGTCGAGCCACCAGAGGCTCATGCTGAGAACAACGTCTAATTAGCTCGCTCTTATCTGGCATGCTGTCGTATCTTTATTTTTGACAGCGACGCCGTCAATAATAATTGCTTTTCATTGACTACTTCCTCCACTCGGGCGAGCTGCTTGCTGGGCCGCCACTAAAGTTTTGTTTTCAGGGGGGGATAAACATTTTATGGCTGCTGTTTTGAGCTCCACCAGAAGGGAAGTTGCACCTTGCACATTTATATTACCCTCGCCGCTAAAGAGGAAGAATAAAAGCTCCTCTCTGCAGGCACTGACATTTCTTTCCCATGCCAGAGCAATAGGTCCTGGTCAGCAAGGGGTTTGTTTAGGTTGAACATATGTGTGTGTGTGGTTGGATATAGAGGTGATGCAGGGGGTTGCAGCCTGAGTGTTGGATCTCAATGTAACTCGCACCACGTAGTGAGGGAGGCAGCAATGCTAATGTTTGACTAGCCGGAATCACTGTTTGCTTAGCGGAGAATGCCTGGTATCTGACAGAGGGGACAACTCTCTTATTAGTAATCAAATAGGGCTGAGCAGTTGTTGCTGCCACTCCACTCCAGCGGCTTCTCATGCATCAGGAAGTAGGGAGCCGGCTGCCCTGGGAGCCTGGATGGATTACCAGGGCTACTGCTGTCTGAACCCCAAACTCACACAGACACAAATGCATGTCAACACACACACGGACGGAGACACAAGTGCAGCATGAGACACGCTCTCTGCAGGCGTGCATGCATAGTTTCTGTATGTTGTTTAAACTACTGCTCTGGTTGACTGTCATATTTTTATACAGCTTGGGAGAAAAAAAATTAGGAGACCTCTGTACAATTCAAAGTTCTGGTGATCTGACTGTAGCTCTGAGTTTGAGTAGTGCTAACATTTGTTTTAATCCTAGAAACATAAAACAACATTCCTCCGAAATTTCACGTAACAATATTGTCGTTACGAGCATTTATTTGCAGTAAGAGAAAATGTTAAAATAAACTAAGGGAAAGAAACCATTGACTTTTAAATAGCATGTTCCTGATGTTTTAACTTAGGAGGTGTTCAAGCATCAGTATTTGCTGGAAAATCAAGATTTTCAATCACAGCTTTCACATGCCTTGGCATGCGCTCCATAAGTTTTTCCTACTGATGTTGAGTTGAGGTGATCACCTAGTCAGTGCCGCAGTACACTGATATGTGCTTCTTGTGTTGACTCGACTGGCTTTCACGTAGAGATCCTGATTTCAAAACTATTTTCAGGGGTCATTTTGTATTTTGAGGAATTCATATCTAATGACTACGGCTGGTTTAAAATAATTTTTACTCACGTTTATTTAATTTTTTTAAACAAAAACTGGAACATTTGTTAGATTCAGGTCAGTCAGATCTGGCAGGGGTATGGATAATTTTGCCAAACATTTTTTGTCATATTTTTCCTACAAATCCTCTTAATGAGATGATAGAGAAAGTGCTTATTTTCGGCTATTTTATGCATTGAGTAACGCAGTACTGCATAACCCCTAGAATTATTGCTGCACACTTCTGGTCAGCTGGCTGAAATAAGCTTACTATGCTTTTCCCTGGCTAACAAGAAAAAACACTGTATAGAAAAAAAAAATCAATTATTAAAAACTATAGTTAATGGAGGTTATGCACAGCATTACTAGAGCTAGAATTCAAAATAATTTGTATTATTTCAGCAGTAGTAGGCGTAAAGGTGGGTTTTCAGATTTGAACAATTTGACATATACGTACATTTTACTTTGAAATCTCTCGTTTGGCCTATGCCAAATGTACATATATATTCTTTAAGTCAGGCTCAGTGGATGTATACCAGAGTAAAAAGCTGCATTTATTAGTCAGGAGGAGTTCTAAAAAGATTAGACTAGATAAAAAATATCCACTTTTTCCCGGATTTCCGGTCCTTTCATGTTTGCTTTGTGTCGTTGCTACTGTTTAAAGTTTCGCACACCATTGTCCCTCATTCTGATCGGACAAAAGCGTGTAACTTAAGTACAATAAGCAAAATGAAAGCAAGTAGAATTAAAGTCAAGAAGAAGGGGTGGGAAAAAAAGGGGTGGTAAAAAAAAAAAAAGAAGAGAGAAGCGGATGGATATTGTAAGCTCAACCAGCTCAGGGAGGGCTCGGATTTTCATTGTGACGACTCTGAATAGGAGCAGAGTATCCCTTTCCTTGCACAATGAGCTGCTCTGTTGAAACACAAAAGCATATGTTCCTCATTAGACCCTCCCATTGTCTCCATGTCGTAACTATGAGCCCGTCAGCTCACCCTAACAGACCCACGCAGGTTCCCAGTGACTGAGGGGGGAAACGCTCACAGAGAGGGGCGCCTGTGAAAGTTTGCAGAGTTTAGCAAGAGTTACGGACATGACCCGAGCACCGAGCGCGCTTACTTACTGTACGATTATTTAGTGCAGTTACTTGACTCTTCCTGCAGTGCATATGGTTAAGCTTTTAGTTTAAGCCCCCATGTTTTACAGCCATTTCTGTTACATCTGTCATTTTCCCATACACATCATTAGAGGCACCTGTGCTGTGGTCGCTGCTGGCAGAAACTGATTATTTCCAATTGAGTAGAACATAGCTGAGTGACATAAACCTAGAGGAGAGGTTTGATTGTTGAATCAAGCATGTCTCATCTGTCTAGAATTACAGCATGAGAGAAAAAAGAAAACAAAAAGAAAGAAAGAAAGAAAGAGAGAGAGAGAGAGAGAAAAAAGAAAAAGCCCAGCGAGCACTGCCACATTTCGTTGAGAAACAGTAGCATGGCTGAACCTTAAGAAACAGATTTGGAGTGAATCATTGATGGCTTTCACTCTCTGTAACATTTTCCCAGATGGTACGAGGGGGGAAAGCGCACACAGCTAGCTGGCATCTAGCAAGACATTAACTGGCGTTCCCATGGATCTGGCATATCCAACGGAGTTTGGGAAACTTATCATTCCAAATGTGTCCTATTTTCCTGCGGTCAAGCCAGACATCTGTTTACCCTATTTTCTCTTGGAGTTTTGATACAGATTTTCACTCAGATTTCTGAAGAGGAAGGATTCTCTTAAAAAAAAAAAAGAAAAGAAAAAAAAAAAATGTTGGTTAGATATTGGCCCAACAGCTGTCACAAAGTTTCAGCTCTACTTGGGCTTTAAATATTTCAGCAATTACACTAGATGCCCTTGCATTATTCATATTTGGTTTTGGATGAAGAAAAGTCCTATTTTTGATTAATTCTTGTGGTTTTATATCAGGCATGGGGCCGGCATGAGGTTCTCACGGTGTGTACAAGCGCCACAAAAAAATATAAAACAATATCCGAGCGCTTTTACTTAAAACTGGAGCATTACTCATACTACTAAAATAAGATTGTATTGTTAATTACAGTCATGGTAATGTTTCGATAGCTTTTATTTATAGGTATTTTGAGTCTGACGCATTTAAATGTGCTTAATATTATAATTTTGTTGGTAATATCATTATGAACGCTTTTATTATCTGGTTAATTACTGAGGCTAATTCCTTAGTCAGTAAAAACAGAAATCTGCCCTTTAAAATTGTGTTACACTAATAGGTTGATAGGTGGGGCTCTTTTAGTTTCCACGCCTCTACTTTACTTATTTTCAGAGACTAGAAATTAAAAAAAAAAAAAAATTTCCCACCAGCCAAATTTGTGTTTCTTGTAGAAAAGAAAAAAAAGGTAGCAGCCATTCTATTGGACAGCTGATCAGCAGTGTGCAGCAACAGATAGGGCAAGAAGATTACTTGCGGTACTCTATACTCCGTATCCAGATAATTAAAAGGCCCTTAAACTGTAGGAATGATATGACAAACAAATTTATGCAATTTAGAAATCACAATTTTTTAAATACGTATTATACTTTTATCCCAGCCTCTCCTCACTTTGTATTTACCATGACTTGTTATCATGAATGTGTTTTTCAAACATAACAAGTGAAAAAAGTGAAAAAAATTCAAAGCCAGTTGGTGCGAGAATTAGATTCATCTAGAGACTAATTGTTGCGATGTTGCTATGGCCGCATCCCCTTCCAGTTTGCATAAATCTGGCAGAGCTGCAGATGTCACTTTTATAAGTTAATGGTGCTTTAAAGTAACTGGGGGAGCAGGTTTATTTAGTCTGTAATTTAAATCCTGAGAGTTATAGTGATGAGGTACCCAATATCTGATTAGATGTTTTTCTCCCCCCCATTTACAGTGCATGCAGCATATATCCCAAACATAACTTAATTTACGACGACTCCTCTGGTCTGGGATCTGTCTTCACTCTTCTGCATATTGACTTTGTCTTCTCTTGTGTGAAAGATTAGATACAATGGCCAGGCTCTACGCATGGATTTTGTAATAAGGCGGCACATGTTGTTGAAAGATGAGAGAAAATGAGTCATTCTGACTGTCTGGGTTCAAAGGTCACCTTTAGCCTGGGAAAATTGGGATTTTTTTTTTCTGTTGTTTTTTTTTTTTTTTTTTGATGGCAGAAATCAGACGGACAGTGTGTGAATTCTGGTTTTATTGTATCTTTGTGAGGTCGGACATCCTGTCTCAATTTTCATTGCCATTCGCAAACAGTTTTTGGAAGAGAGCTAAACACGTCAGCTTCATTTTTTCCATCGGCCACAGCACTCCATTTCACTTCCTGTCACAAAGGTCAAAGAGCGCTGACCTTTGGAGTGCAGCCCAGCCACTGAATAATTCATGACATTGACTTGTTTTTTCCCCTTATTTTTTCCCCCCTTGCCTCCTTTTTTTTTTTTTTTCGGTCAGCACACATGGCTGTGCAGTGGGAGGCTTTTATTCATTTAGCTCATTTATAAAAAGGGCCTCGTTGCACCTGTTTGTGTGTTAATGCAATTAAATTTTGGCCTAATGTAAATTTTGCTTAGCTTTCTGTTATGTCCCTCATTAGGCAGCCTGTATTTTCTAAACGACTTTGCGTTATCGTTCATTTGTGGGAACACCTACGAGGTCATTTCCCAGAGTGCACTTGACTTGTTGTCAAGTTGTTTACCAGAAACAAAAGGGGGGACTGCAAGCCTCAGAACGTCTCGCGAGCGGCCTCCTAAGAAACAAATCGTGGAAATTTGTGCGCTCCCATCTGGTTTTTGCAGAGCCGTGATTACCTCCGAAAGCTGAACAAATGCCAGTATTTATAAGGTCAGCCCTTTATGTGGAAATGCGATGTAAATGAGAATCAGCGAAAGGGGACATTAAACAAAATTAAATTCATTGTCTCCTTTAATGTCATTTACATTTTTGGCTAAGCTCCGGACTGTCAAAGAGGATTTCTAAAACCATTTTAATTGCACATCAGCATTGAGGGAGAAACCCCCCCCCAAAAAAACAGAGGGTGTTTTCACTGTGCAGCTGCCTTGATAACCTGCGAAAAAGAAGTGTGTTTATGAAGTACCTAAATGACATGTTTTCACTGCGTCTGCACAGGGGCAATTAAGATGGCAGTCAGTAGGTAGTGTTAATCTGCCATGGTACTCCAAGCATCCTTAATGAAAATGATGCTGAAGGTCTTTATTTTATTCTTAATACCTTTTTTTATTTTGCATTGCACCTTTAAGTTGCAGCACTTGAGTTGCAGTGCTTCCTTTATGGTTTAGCCATTAAAGCTGTTAACATGTATAGGAAGTGCCCTCTTATTATATTTCTGCACGCATGCAAACACCTGCGAACACCTAATTACTTGCGACTTAACAACACATTCAAGTCAACGTTGTATTTATGGACGTGTTTGGCATCATTCCTGAGACAGATGTGGGTTGAGAAATGGGAGCACAAGCCGGCCACCCCTGCTTTAAGCCGGCGTGGTGTTTGAGTGAAGCCTGTCTCCTGCCGGGGTCCAGAGCAGGAAGAGCAGGAAGTGTTGAGAGCGAAAGCTGTACTTTGGCAGCTCTCCTTTGGCTTGCACTTGCCGAAAAATGAAACCCAGACCCTCTGCGCAGCCCCTAAAGGAGCCAGAAACCTTCCTTCCCAGCGCTCCCAACCATCCAGGATTGGGTAATACTTGTTCACTAAGCAAAACATTACCTCAAATTATTCTCGCCCTGTTCCCCCTATTCCCTCCTCCCCTCGTGTCGGTTTTTATCGCAGTTTGTAAATGTCAAGACACGTACGACGACGCACAGTATAAATGATATTTTCCAAATTATGCTCACATGTTTGGGTTCACATGAGTGGCGGCTGAATGTAACATGGTGCCTGATGCTCCCGCGGGACGCCCACCTCACTGGGGTAGCATTCCCCAGTGGCATCAGCTAATGGCAAGACTTGACAACAGCAGAGAAGCCGGGGGTGTTGTGTTTTACTAGCGCTGAGCAGGGGTGATGACTTTAACATGTGTGCAGAGAGAAAGACGGAGATGTTTGTGTGCTCTGTGTGCGTGTGTGCGTGAGTGTGTGTGCTGTGCTAAAGAGAGAGGTGTGCAATACGAAAGATTGGCGCGGGCCAACAGAGCGACGGATTCGGCTCCAGCTTGACGGCAGTGAAAGACGAAACATGGTTCCACATGTGTTGAGAAAGAGCAGTCCATCTGTCCATGGAGACAACCCCTCCTCCTTCAACCCCCGTTTCTCTTCCCCTCTTTCCTTCTCTTCCTTTCCTTCTCCTCCACTCTTTTACTCCCCTGGTTCAATGCTGACAGAAACAAGGCCAGAGCTGGGGTGATGAGATGAATGCTGGGCCAAAAGCAACACTGGACCTTGTGTATACACACAGAGAGACATGCACACGCACACATACACACATATATATATATATATATATATATCCTGAAGAGGAATGAAAAAGGCTTTAGAGAGATTATTTGTTATTTTGTGTTATGTTTTATATATGTTGGTAAAAGTTTTCATTTTTATTTCTGTGCTGTTTGTGCATTTTAAATCTTGCCGCCCCCCAAAAAATCTATGAGTAAAAAAATCAATCTATAAAAACAGGGATTGTTTACTGGTATATATTAAAAAAATAAACTGTATTAAAACAGTGTTATTGGAATACAACTATGCTAACACTGAACAAAAAGGTAACATTAACTATTGTTTGTAAACCCTACGAACTGAAAGTATGGTTGGAGTTATAACTTTTTTACCAGTGATGCCCTGAGGGAGTGTCCAGAGGGGCTTAAAGGGGAGCAGTGGCTACCTCTATAAATTATATTTGTCAATATATAAAAAAGAAGATTTAGATCTGAACGCTCTCTCTTTTGTTCTTTATAGTATTTATATTGAATGCCCTCAAATGATACCACAGTTATTTTATGCCAAAATGTAGGAGGCTTGCTGTATTTTAAAGTAATGAGCTACAATTTGCAGGGATAGAAAAAAAGGAGGTTGTAAGACATATCACCTGATATTTGGTATGTAAGTACGCACTTTATGGAGAAGGTAACAATTTTTTTTTGTGCCATAATGAAACTAATGAAATTCTGTAATAGCTTTTGGATTTCGGTGTGCCACCCTAGCAATGTAAAGGAACCCCATCTGGCAGTCTCTTTCAAATCCTTCCACTGCATGATCCATTGGAGCAACAATAAGTATCAATATTCGGCGCTAGTTCATGTAAATAATGTGCTGCTGGTGTAGCTTATTTGATAAAGGGTACGTTTTATTGTTAAATCAATATCTGTGTTTGTGGAACTTTGTATGCAGCGACAAGTTTAATGTCAAAACGACTGATAAAGTGAAAAATAGGATTCCAAATCCTTTTTACTGTAATAATAATGTCGTGATTATTTTGATAATATTTCAGTCCATATTGCCAATCCCTGGTGAAAGCTCTAATGAGATAAACAAAACAAGTACTTAGCAGCACTCCTTTCTAATTTAGCTTTATTGCGGTTTTGAAGGTGTTTTGTTTTTCCATGCGGTAGTTTTTATTTTTTGGTCAAATTGCTTCTGATTCTGTGAACCAATTTGGTTCACTCAAGCCTATGTTTTTCCTTTTGCGAAAAGTGTCCGTTTTCTTTCTCTTGGCGTACTCTCCCTTCTCATTCAACCCTTATTAGGTTTCCCCTAATTGTCAAACAAACTGTTGGGTCAACCTCAGTCATATCTGGCCGTAAAACAGCACATTAGGCCCCGGCGAGGGATATATGTGGTATTTCATCGGGAGACGGAGTAATGCTGGGGTTTTATGGTTAAGTACCAGTTCACGCCCACGCCATTTGTTTCGCATTAGAAGCGAAGGTTTTGTAAATCAGATCAATATGTTCGCTGAGATGTGATTCCATGTCGGGATCTCCCGAGTCGTTCGTTCCTCCAGTATTTTTCTTAGGGGACTGGTTGTCGATGCACACTCTTCCCCTCCTTTGCCCTTCCTTTCCACCCCCTTTTCTTTTTTCCTTCCTGTATTTCCCACCTCTGCTATTCCCTCCCTCCGTCTTCACCTCAATCTATTTCCATTTTCTGAATGTAGCAATTTGTCGCGTGACACGGACGAGATTAGGATGGGAAGCAGTCCTGAAGATTTCATCGGACATGGTCCTGCTCCCGCTGGTGTGAGGTCACAGGACAAAAAATGGGGGGTGGCGATGGTGGGTGGATTCGGGGAGAGGGTCATCAGTTACCTTCGGGGAAACGAGCTGGTCTGCTGGCTGCTCCGTTGGCCCCCAGGGGTGCCTGGGATGTATCGGAGGAGAAGGCCCCAGAGAAGGAGCCCTGAACCAGTGTCATTTATTAAAAGTGACAAGTTATTTCTAACTATAGCTCTGTTTTTATTGTTTTACAATGCTGTCGTTTGGAACGGCGGCCCCTCTCTTCAAGCATCACAAACAAGTGATGAATGAACCAGGTGACCAGCTTTTTTTTTTCTTTTCGTTTTTTTTTTTACATGCTCGATGCACTTAAGCGCCACATGTGTGCCGTTAAATCATGTAACGTATCTTGTTGCTCTGTTAAAATTAAACAAACGTGCAGCTTTAATAAAAATCAGACCATATGTTAAGTGTAGAAGAAATATTTCAGCATTCGCCAGTTTTTTTTTTGTTCTCCAGGACATTTGTTCAGTAAATTAATAACAGCTTACAGTATGAATCTCAAGTTGACCTCTGCATAATCAGTTCCAGAACATGACCAAACTGCAATAGTTGAGCTTTTTCCCTTATTCCATTCAGCACTTCCTTAATGAAAACCCCACTAATAATGGAGTGTTATTCAATGTGTGACCAAAGCTCCTTATTGAGGGTCAGCAAGGTACCCGACCGGCCCCACCTCCTCAAACCCCCTTCCCCCCATTTTTTTTTTTTTTTTTACAGCCAGCCCCAAGTGCGTTAATGATATATGACAGAAATTTCCTTGTGCTGGTTCAGTGGCAAGAAAGGTCCTGGCTAGTCTATATCAATCCATCTGACTTATGTTCCCATGTCTTGAATTACCGCTTGATGGAAACCTGCTGCGGGCTTCTCTCGCCAATTGAAATCAGATCTCCTCCACAGCCTGGTGTGATATTGATCCATATTCAACACCCAGGCTGCGGATCGATCAGTATTGATTTACAATAAAAAACACTCCTCTGCTTGTTCAGCACTGCAATCGATACTTTAAAGCAAAGGAGAGAGGGGGGGAAAAATGCAAAAAGAAGAAAAACAGGACCTGCACTGTCCAGCTGGAATTTATATATGAAAAAAAAAAGAGGATCTGTTTTATTTCATTTGAGGAGCAAGAGTTTATGTGACCAAACCTTAACCACTCTGGTAACCCCACAACCCCTGCAATGATCCTCCCCTGCAATGTAAGACAAACCTATAAAAATGGTTTTACAGGATGATATTTCTATAAGGACCCGTTTACTGAAAGAGGTGTGTCTGTTTCTGAATTAGCGGCACATCTGCACTGCAGTCTGCAAGCGCTAAAACTGTCACATCAAATCTGTTGGAGAGCTGAAATGGAATGCTAAAATTGGTGGATCACTTTAGCTTGATTTCGGCGTGTTAACACAATGACATGATTTCCTGTGGTTTTGATATTAATTCATTTCTCATTTTCCACCCCCCACCTTTCCCCCCATGCTCACACACAGACACATAATCTTGGTCCAAGCCTCCCACACGTTCACGATTAGGGCCCGGTACAATGCTGAACACGCTGGAACAGGCCGAGGCGACCCAGTGAGCTCCGGCCAGATCCACTTTCCTCCCTGTCACATCTTAGTCCTAATCTTTCGGACTTCCTCTCCCCTGCCAAATAACTGTTCCCATCCAGCAGGTCCCAGCATTGGCTCAGGCTGCCAACATCTGAAAGTTATTATCCCCAATCTCTGACATCCAGGAGTTTACAGTTATATAATGATGGGGAAAACCACATGTCCCCAGAGGCAGAGAACATTTTTGAGATGCCTCCCCATCTGTTTTGGGGGGAGCTGCCCATTTTGGGCAAAACTCGGAATGGCAGGCAAGCAGAATTTTTTTGTAATCTTTCAGTTATTTATTTTTTTATTTTTTTTCCAACAACTGTAACAGGCTGGTCTGGGAGTCATTATATGGGGTGATAAAGCAAATCCAATTGGGTCAAGTTCCCCTCTACACAGCGCTGGTGGCATCAGCTCTCTCCGCCTCACCGCTCGTCCCTGACTGTGTAAGTGGCGCTTGTTTGTTTGTCCTAGAGAGTCAGTGTTGGGGGGGCCTAATGCAAGCCCAGGGGCCAGCCAGGTCGGAGGCGACGGTAAACCCGAGCTGCCTGGTGTAGCTGCGCTCCCTTGCTGCCGGCTCGGCCTTGTTTGGACTGCAGCTCCGGTTTGCTTTCTTAGAGGGAAGTTGAGCCTCCGTAATCACTGAGCCCTTCGCTCGGGTGGGGAGTGCAGCCGAGGCCAGAGGGAGTGATGACATAGGTCCGCAGAGGCCTGGCCCGGTCCACCCCTGCTGCTCCTCGCATATTTATTTTCTCTTCCCATTGCATGGTTTAAGTCACACCATATTATGTTCGGACCTTATGCACGTGTGTAAGGCACTCAGATGTGATGAGGTGCATCGAGTAAGCCGTGGGCTTTGTTTTTACTAATAAAGCTAGGGATTATTGCCTTGCTGACCTCAGTGTAAACTTTATTAGTCTCTTAATCACATACTCTAGTTATGAAGCAGCCCTACCTGCCTTGGGAGTACTTATACAGCCATACAGTTCACATTATTGGGGAACTGACTAAATTGCACTCAATTATTAAAACCCCAGCCACACAACTTTGGAAATTTTCTTGCATGGGTAAACTATTAGTATTTTGAGAAAAAAAAGAAGCCCTGTCAACACTGTCTCTCGGACTCCTGCAATGATAATGTAATACTTACTCCAAGCCAGCAGTTGGCAATAATATCATCAACAATTACATCAACACTTCAAAAAGAAGATCAATGACCCTGTTGCTATATTTAGCTGGTAATTAGAAACTTCCACCATCTATTTTTCAAAAAGCAGCAACAATTGGCAAATCTATCAATATTTTTTTGGTGCTACTGAAGACTTTTGTAACTTCTGACAAGGCTTGCATCATCTGTACATCTGTTGCTTTTGGCCCAGCTGCAGAGAGCAGGAAATTTTCACACTTCTAAGGTGTGAGTAAACTACGCATGTGTGAAGCAGTCGTTGCTAAACCTCCAAATCCTCTAATCTGATGTAAGAAAGTTAATCTGTTTTCAACTATTTAGATTGTTTTCTGTGTCACTTCCATTGGGTTTTTTCTCTCTAACAGCATACATAAAAATTACGTGTAGAATTGTGTTAATTAGGTGACTTTCTGATATGCTAAATGTAGCTAAAGCAGCGCACGGGTAAAAACTGGCCAAAACAGCTGCAGTGCTTGTTTTCTTCAACACTTTACACTCCTAACTATCAGTCATTAACTTCAGCTTGCAGTTTAGTGCAAACAGAGTCACAGTAAAGCAAGACATATTTGTAGAAAAAAAGCTTTATTATATTCTAAGCGTAATCTTTAGTCTGGACATCAGCATTGGGGATCCACTTTTTAAGAATCCAGATAGCCAATCCACTTAGATACACCACCATTCATTTTTAAACTAATCAGAGTCCACACTTACCATACAATACAATTCACTACCTGTGCTGCTCCAGCAGGTGGTGATAACAATGATATGACCTACAAAAAAATAAAAGGATGAATAAAATGAGGATGCCGAAAGCAGTGCTAGGCTAGAGAGTCTCTTAAATCAGTTATAGTTCATGTTTTCCTTCTCATCATTTACCCTCTGTCCACAAGCTGTTGCATCAGAGTTGTTAAAAGGCTCCACTTTGAAAAGTGCTTTTGAAAATCTGTTTTGTCACAAACAGCTTATTTTGAGTGTGGAGAGCTACGTGGATGCAGCAGAAAATCGCAAAGTATCTCAAAGTATTTGTATTAATGTGGACAGCGCCTGAATCACTAGGTGAGACATTGTTTATGTCTAGGTAAATAGGTGCTTTGGCATAAATGAGCAAAACTCTTCCCAATTTTTCGCTGTTTAAAATCTCATCTACGCAGTTCTTCAAAAATGTTTTATTCAGCATGACCACTCTGTTTTGTTTTGTTACGTTATTGAAATGGGTTGTCGATTCGAATAGAGTCAACCTGGTGGGCCAATCTCATTGTAACCAGTGGAGAGTGAAAGCCATCTCCGCACTGTGGGCTCACCAGAACACACACTAAGATTGGACAAGGGGGGCAGTGAGTGAGAGAGAGGGTGCGCTGCTCTCCAGATGGAGATCCCAGATATCGGGAAAGGGGGGGGGCGGAGGGGGTAATGTCCGGGCCATTTTCCAGGGCTTCCATAATGGGAATCTACCCCTTGCTTGCTTATTAAGTTGTGCACACACGGCAGAGGGACAGGAGAGATGGAGGGGAGAGGAGATAAGGGCAGGCGAGGCGGAGGATGGACAACCTGCTCGCATTCACCTCTCCGTCGCAAGTGTCAAGCAGACCCTGTCGGAGAAATCGCAGGTCATGTGGACAGATGATTGTCAAAGCTCCACCTTGATAGAGGGCTTTTCCGTCTTTCTTGTCGCTGAGCTGCTGAGGTGAAAGATAAGATTTGTTTTTGTTTTCCGTCGGAGAGGGAGAAAGTATGACGTTCCAGTGAGGAAGGTCGCCTCCGGGGGGTCACCGGGTCGCGGCCCTCACGGTACCTGAGCACCCTCACACGGCTAATCCATTTCTCAGCCTTGCCGAAACGACGATGGGGTGCGGAGAGGAGTGGGGGGCTCGGCTCGAGGAGAAAGATCTATCAGCGGCAGCAGCAGACATGCAGACAGCATGGCAGCTACTACAGCTAAACAGAGTGAGACAGATAGGCCAAAGTCTCTCATACGTAACACCGGCAGCTTTAAGACGACAGCACTGAGTGTTATGGATGCTTGACATTGACCTCCGATGCACAGATGGTGTATTTATCAAGGTTGTAGGACAATGGTGTATTTGTTTGTAAATTATTTAGTTTGGCGGGTGAAATGCTGCCTCTCTTCACATAAAAAAAAAACATAAAAACTTGCCACTTCTGTGAGATAAGAACAATCTGTTTCCGTTCTCCCCTTTTTGTGCCTCTTGTCAGCTGTTTTCTACACGGCTTAGAATTTAGGTGATCATATTTCCAACACTGTCAGTTCTATCAAGTCAAATCTGCTTTAAAAGGCAGAGGAAAAAAGCTCTGCAGCGTACATTTTTCTCTAAGAAAAATATTTGTGTAAAGATAGGCTTGTCATTCCGTGAAACAACATTCATGATTCTTTTATTGGTGCTCTGCCATCGCCCCCCCTCTTCTTCCTCTCTTCCCTCTGTGGAAAAAAGGGCTAGTCTACAAAGTGGCTTTTTGTCGTCTGAGAGAAGTAAACTTCATCAGGTCGACGGTGAGGTGTGCTTCACATGTCACTCAGTTGAGCTCTTTCCTAATGAAATGCTGCATACAGATTTCTGCCTGCGGGCTCAGGGGGATAAGACCGTGGTAACAGAATGAAACAAACCCCTTCCCATTCCCTTCACTCACACACACACACACACACGCACACATCTTTCTGGAGAGCATCCATGTGAAGAGATCCAAATCTGCAATTTATTCAAATATTGATATTTCTACTTGTCAGGAGAAAGGTGCCTTGAAATTTCCTCTGAGTACTCCTGTCAAAAAAATAGCAGGAAATATGTCAGATAATTCATAAATGGAGTTCAGCGCTGCAAAGTCAGTTGGGAACAGCGAAAAAATATATATATGCTTGTCAATGAAGAATAGGAGCAATATTCCAGAGCCTGCTGCTCATTCTTCCATCATGTCAAGCAAACAGCTTTTGCTGGCCCATAAGCGTTTGTTTCACAGTTTGTGTGTATATTTGTGTACGTCCGTGTATATTTGCACATGTCCTCGTGTAAGCACATGTGTATGTATATTTATGCATGTGAAAGTGTGTGTGCTTTGGCAATGTTGTGACTCCTACTTAAGATGTGTTTGTTATCTTTTTTCCATCAAGACACCCCATTTCCCGTCCCGGAGCAGCCAATGGGAATGTGTCCACTTTTTTTTTCTTCTTCTTTTTTTTTTTCTTCTGCAGAGGTCCGTAACCGGACGCTGGCCTCCATGTGGTTTGAATTAGGGCCCCTGAAACTGTGAAGGACGCCTCGAATGACGTGAGGCACTTGCAGACCCAAATTCCATTCTGTTGAACGGAGGAGAAGAGAACTCTCCGGAATCCTCTGAGATTTTTTGGCTCGGCCCCCGTTAGCGATTAAAACAGGGCGGAAACTGAAAACTCAATGAATCATGTGGCAATGTCCCATGAAATCTCTCTACCCTGTCACACCCTCATGCAAACACGGATCAGCTTAAGTTGTGAAAAAAAAACAATTGCCTCACTCGTCTGTGATATCTAGTGAATGAAAATTTCTCCATGTTGGTCAAAAAAGTACTTTTTCTCGCTCTTTTTTTCCCCCATCCACTTCCCTCCTGACGGAGTGGCAGCCCTGTGATGATGTATCGCCTGACCACGTCGTGCCAAGGCAAGACAGAATGGGACCTCACATTTCTCCCGCGGTCATGTGATGCCATAGTTCATAGCTGTTGATGAGATGCAGTTTGGCACAGCTTGGGACCCATCTGGGAGATGCAGATACGCAGACACGAGAAGTATTTTACAGCAATGCATCTGCGCGCTTGAAGAGCCATTTTGCATATGCTGCTATACAGGAGAATGTGCAAGGCCATGGCCAGCTGCAGATTAGACTCCATTTCTCGAGAATCCGACAAACCAGCTGATCCATTGTCAGAGATGTGGCAATGCATCGTGTTATTTGATATTGCGCTTTCAATACTTTGAAAAGGTGTTTTGTCGCATAACAACCACAAACGTCAGTGAGTTTTTGCAGATAAAAATCTGAAAAGTTTGGTGCCCATTTTCATTCACCCCCTTATTTTAATAGCTTTAAATAAAATTCAGTGTAACCAGTTGGTTTCAAAAAAGTCATATAATTAGTAAATAAAGTTGAATAAAAGTCTGAAGGGTATTTTAGAATAGAATTTAAAAAAAAATGTCATGGAAGACTACTTAATCCATCATCCAAAAATAGAAAAATGATGGCGCAACTGCCAAGACGCTAAGCGATGCAAGGTAACTTTGGAGGAGCTGCAGAGGTTTAGAGCTGGAGATGGAGAATCTGCGGCAGTTCTGAATTTAGCATGCGTTGTAATTCCCTAGTCAAAATTCAAACCTAAATTCAATTTAGAGTATGTGGTAAGATTTGAGATGAGATGTTCGAAGATGCTATCAACCCAATCTGACTGACTGACCTCCTTCACTGGGAAATGGCGCGTTAGAAGCCAAAACATACGTCTAAAGACTTGCAGCTGTGATCGTAGTGAAAGGAGGTCGAACAATGTAGACTCAGACGGATTAAATACTGTACAAATTCCTCCTAAAACTAGATTTTCACCGATTTTGGTTTGTAAAAGACAATATACTTCTTTTGTTGGTTTATCTCAACAAGATACACTGTAATGTGACAAAATGTCAAAAAACTTTAAACAATTTGTTTGAATTCTTCTGGACATCCCAATAAGTGTCTGTACACGGCACAGAAAAATATCGCAAAACAAGTAAATTCGGTCACACAACGTGTACTTTAAAGTTTTCCTTGTAACAAGGAAATAAAGCAGAGCAACATTGGAGCTGCCAGCCCAGCTTGTTTTGTTTCTGTTAGCTTTAGCAGAAGTCAGAGACCATCCTGCTGCTCTAACTCAAGTGGCTGATATGTTCGGCCATCTAAGGCATGGCAGGCGGTTGACAGTCCATGCAGCCTGTCTACCCACAGGACATCTCCACACAGTGTGTCCACAGTGGGGGCCAGCGCTGTCATCTGGGCCCACTATGGACCACTGCTCTGCTGACAGTGAGATGGTAAACGTTTACCACCTCAATCCCCCATTAACTCGGTGAAGGCACTTCGATCCTCTGTGAAAATAATGATATTGATTGGAAGCTTGGGCTTTACAAACAAAACGGTTGCAACTAAAAGAGGGATGGGCCCGTGCATTAGAATATGGGATTTCCGAGGATAAAAGAGTGTTTGGATCTTGTTATATTTTCCCTCTCCTCTATCTGCCTCCAGCCCTCCAGCCCTCCTTCCCTCCCCACCACCACCTCCTCGTCTTCTCTCTTTCTGCATTTTTTTTGTGCCTGTGTGTCTCCCAAGATTACCCTCCGCAATCCCTACAATCAAACAACAAATGACAACATCATCGCTCGGGTCCTTTTCAAAATACGACACAGAAAATGTGCGTTGTAGCTACATTAACTTGCAACAGCCCCCCTAATAGACCCTTGTGGGTTTTGTATCTTCTCCCTCTTTCTTTTCCCCCCACTTTTCCTCCTCTCTTCTCTCTGCTAGGGCTGTCACATTTCCACCCCCCACTCCCCCTCCTCCTCACAGCGCGAGCCTCCGAGCCTCGGTGGAGATCAGGAGCTCCCTGTCGGAGGTGCTTTGTCACGTAGCCCAGGGAGCGTGGAACTCACCCAGAGCTGTTGAACAAACACAAGCGCAGGGGCTGTCAATAGCAGCTCCGCAAACTAATTGCCTGTCAAATGAACCACCCTCGTTAAGCTGCCCTCACGCGCACGCACACTTACATGCACGTGCACGCGCCGGGCCCGTTTGATTCAAAGAGTAGTGATACCTTGTTAAAAGGAGAAGACACACGAGTGACACTTCTCTGTTTGCCGTCTTGTTCCCCGCGATCGTTACCTGCGCGTGTGGAGCAGTCACCGTGAGATTGGCTTTTTGTTATTATTAAAGCGAACATGGCATCGTATAGCATAGCTGATGTAATCCAAGCTCATCCAAGGCGCCCCGATGATACATCAGACCTGTGTTGTATTTCAGTTGTTAAACCCACTCATTAGATGGTAGCAGAGCTCCATATGCCAAATGTTATTGTTTTTATGTTTGTTTTGTTTCTCTTTTTTTTCTTTTTTTTTTTTTCTGTAGTCATTAGGCGGTAGCAGTGGAGTGCCCAGCGTCTTGTCTGGGTGCCTGTAACAGTGCTGTCGGATTGACACAGCTGGGGAGAGCAGCTTGAGGCTGCACGCTCAGGAATACACAGGGGTGTTCAAAGCCCCTCTCTGAATCCTGATCAGAGCGCTGCCCCGGCCAACTGATGGCCTATTAAATATACATGCGCAGAGGTCAGAGCTGGAGGTCCCGGCTTCCTCCCAGCCATGTGCACTTAAGCGGAAGGGCTGGGCAACAATAAAACCAACCCTTCTCTCTCTCTCTCTCTTTCCTGCGAGCTCTCCCCTGACACCCTCACCTCCAGTGTGTACGTCAAGTACAGTGCTCACCTAGCGCAATATTACAACCGCCTTTGTGAAAAGGCCAAATGATGCATTTTTTACATGGTTATTATATATTTATATTCAATAACACCAGGACCAAGCCTTGAGTCTGTCCGTCTCCTGTTATTTCTTTCTTTTGTCACCTTGCTCGACAAATTGCCCACGCGTGCCTTCTTGTCGTTTAGCGGGGCTCGAGACGAGAAGGTTGAAGGAAGATCCCCTCCAACCCCCTATAATGGCTGGTCATGATTAACATATTCAGAGTGACACTCTCTGTGTGTTCCTTCGTTAAGCCCGGTCTGTCTGACTAATGAAGTGAAGCGGCAGTTTATCAATTAATCTAGCTCTGAGCCATTTGTGTAGGGGATAACACTCACGCCGGGCATCAGAGTGATCCAGTTTGGTGCCCTTTAACCTCCACTAGCGTTGTGAAGAGTTAAAAAAAAAGGGAGCGTGACAAACACTAAAGAGGATGTAGCAGAGAAAAGCATGTGGATTGATTGGTTATTAGGATCCTGGAAAAGCAAAAAAAAAAAAAAAAAAAGCATAACAACAAACTAACATTGGGGGATTCAGCGTTCTCAGACTTCACATAGATCATAGCAAACAACTTAGTGCTGTCTCTATTAAAACAAGGCCTCCCCTGCCATTATCTTTCCCCCCACTGCTTCCTCCTCCATTTCACATTGTTTGTGTTCATTAAGACATGGGCGACCTGCCTTATCCACACATCAGACCCGGCTCTCAAGAGTAATTGCGATAGTCTTGCAGAGGATAATGTGGTTTAAACTCAGTATAGCCTGTCTATTAGGAGAGACATGATGGCAACCACAAATAATAAAGAACTATTTATTCCTCTCTCTGTGACGCTAACTAGGTAACATATCAAGGCAACAGCACTAAGGGTCTCTCTTACTGTCAGAAATGGCACCCTCCATCCATTCCCAATGGCCCTTTGCCTCGACATCTCTGCTCTTCATTTTCTACATGAGCTTGGTCATAAATGGACACACACCTCATATATATTTGATGGTTAATATTTATCCTCGCCGGGGAAGTGCACTTTACATGTGGTAACATACGATTACCTGCAATTCTTATAGCAAAGAAACAAAATCGATATGGATATATAATTCATGACAGAGGGGCTATCAGTTTTTATGGCTCTCTATCCAGCCTCATTAAAGTTTTATCATAATTGACTGCAAGCAGGAGTTTTTAAGGCATGTTTCTCCCGTACTTTCTACCTTTAATAATTGAGCAAAGTTTAATTGGTTGTATTTTGAAGCACCTATAGTGGATGATAGGATTCTCTCCGACCCAGAAGCATGAATTATACAGCGTTTTGTTATGCATTAACCTGTCAGTTTGTTCATTCGTTGAAGCAGTACAGTATCCCTAGAAATTAAAAAAACTCAGAATCCAAATAACTAACTGGACGGGACAAAAAAAAAAAAAATCCCTTTTTTATGTCTCTCATTGCTGTGTTAATGTAGTGACACGACGCTGTCACTCAGCGCGCGCCCGTCAAGTGCCGGCCCTCCGAATCGACTCCCCCTGATTGGTGGTCAACTTGTTCTCTTGAAGGGAGATTGACAGACGGAAAATTGCACTCTCAGATTTCACCCTTCATTCGCCGCAGTTGTTCTTCCACTCGTCAACCCCTCCGCCAGTGCCTGAGACAGACAGAGGCTTTATCCATTAGCCGCTGGTGCTGGCGGGTGGGTGGGCAGATTGAGGCGGGGATGGAGGAGGAGATGGGGGGGTGGTAGGAAGACAATCCTACATTTGAGCACTCTGAGGGAAAATCAATCATGTCATCATAAGTGAGAAGTATGGATGAATTTCATCAGCTGGTTCCTTTCCTGTTCGCGCCACTGGATTTCTGACTGGCCTGTCCCTCCTGATTGGCTTTCCCAATGACCCTTAAATCCAAGAATGGGCGAAGATTTTGAAAACACTTTAATAGGAGAAGTCAGACAGCACTTTCAGGGTTACAATTTCCCACTTTGCCTGCTGCTGCACTGCGGGAAACCTCAAGTGGTTTCTCTTGACAAAGTGGTAATAGATTTACCATATGATTCTGTGCCAAACCAGCATTAGGTGGTTTTGTAAGAAAATGTTTCTCAACTATTTTTCCGTCTGCAGCAGATATGATGAAGTGTTATAAAGGGCAGCCTCAGTCTGCCACTGAAAATTTATTTTATAATTTCCACGCCCCCCATCATCATCATCTCACAAGGT
This sequence comes from Xiphophorus maculatus, assembly GCF_002775205.1. Classification (NCBI taxonomy): domain Eukaryota; kingdom Metazoa; phylum Chordata; class Actinopteri; order Cyprinodontiformes; family Poeciliidae; genus Xiphophorus; species Xiphophorus maculatus. The sequence continues at coordinate 17,347,760 of NC_036464.1, forward strand.
CACAGATGAGCACTAAAAGCATTGCAGGTATAGGGTGTGAAGCAATCAGAAATGGACGAAAATGAAGACATGGGAATCACAGATGAGAAATGGACAGCCGTTTACAGCCTTGTTGTTGATGTGAGTGAGGAGGGACGGGGGGCCTGAAAGCGAAAAGGAAGGAGCGAGAAGGAGAAAGGGAAAAGGAAAGAGTTAAAGTGGTGATAAATTTAATGGAAAAATCAAATACAAACCAAATTCATTCCTCTGAACTTGATGCTCCGGTCGTTCTTTTCTTAGCTCGTGCTAAGCCTTAGAATAAACTGTCACTCCCTATCGATTGCATCTGAATTGTTACCGAGATTTCTCAAAAGTAGTCTTGACACACACCCCGCGAATGGTAATCTTGGGAGATGAGAACATCCAGACCGAACATCTAACACCCCTGGCTTAAAATAAAAAGAGGCTTTTCCTTTTCTCTGCCTTTATTCGAATCCAAACTAATACACGTCGGTGAATTACAAATTCGGTGATAAATATGTGCTCGAGAAAGACGGGGGTTTTTATTATCTTTCACGGTACAGTGCCCTAAAAAAATACTCATGGCTTTTGTCACATAACAGCTAGAAACCTCAATGTATTTTTATTGGATAGACCAATCCAAAAGAAAGCACATTTCTTAAGTGTAAGGGAAATTTTAAATATTCCAAAAAAATAAAAATCTTGAAAGTGTGGCCTTTATTGTATTTATGGAGCCCCTTCTACAGTCCCTCAAAATGAAATTCTACCTGTGTCTAGTTTAATCACAGCATAAATCCAGTTCTGTGAATGAATCAGAGGCTTGTTAGAACAAACAGCATCACTAAGACTTGTCAGAAATAAAGTTATGAAGAAGTTTAAAGCAAGGCTAGGTTATGGAACAATAATCAAAGCTTTGAATATATCATGAAATATGACACAATTGACTTGATGCCACCTGTCAATCAATCTAGTGGGTTTGTCAGCAGCTGACCAATAAGCAGTCACAATTTTTCCCAAAGTAAACGCCCCTTGCATGGAGGAACTGAACCGCCTATGGTGCTGACACATAGTGTCAGGGTTTATCATTATAAATGAAAGACATTGTAAGCCAAAAAGCAGCCAAGAGGCATATGGTGACCTTGGAATAACAGCAGAGATCCAATCCTCAGGTGGGATAATTTGTTGACAGGAAAAGTATCAGTTGTGCACTCCTCAGATTTGTATTTTACGAAAGAGTGGAAAAGAGAAAAAAAACTATGAAACGTTTGCTCTGCTGTTCGCTGCATTTTATGTGGGGACACAGCAAACACATGATGCAAAGTCACTGTGGTCTGATGAAGCCAAAGTTAATATTCTCAGCCTATTTGCAAAATGTTATATGTGGTAGAAAACCAACACCCTGAGCACAGTTTCAATTATGAAACAAGGTGGTGGCTGCATTAGTGTGGGAATGCTTCGAGGAGTGGTGGTGGACAGTGCTGGACGAAATTTTTTAGCACTGCATAAGAGTTCAAGGAACAAAGCACACTCATGTTTTAGGATGGTCCAGTCAAAGTCCTTTATTAACTTTTTGGAATGTGTTCAGAGATATTCTCTATCCAATTTGTCTGAGCTTAAGTTATTTTGAAAATGAAAACGGGCAAAAAAAAAAAAATCTCCGTCTCTAGATATGCAAAGCTGATAGAGACATACGACAAAGGATTTGTGACTGAATTTGTAGCACTAAAAAAATTACTTGGTATTGACTCGGAGGGCCTGAATGCACACTAGTTTCTCAGATTTGTAGGACTAATTTTCTCTCCACTTTTTCATGATAGCACCCCTTTGCATTGGTTTGTCATAAAAAGTCTTAATAATTTATATACAAGTCTGTGGTTGTGATAGGACAAAATGGACAACAAATTTCAAGAGGTATGAATACTTTTGCACAGTTCAACACAGTAGCTGCAAATACAAGGGATGCCTAATGTTTTGTCATGGGGGAATGTTTAGAAGCAGCAGCTGAGCATGAAATGTTTGCACACAATTTGCCTAATATTTGTGTCGGAAGTGACATGATCAGAAAATCAATTCACTTCACATGTAATTTCCAAACAAGCGGCTAAATGACTGCCGCTGACAGCCGCCGCTGGAATTCATGTATCATGGTATGGCTCATTATATTCTGATGGTGTATTAATTATGGCTATAGATAGAGAGCTAAGCTATGAGCGGTAGCCTTGCCGCTGTGTGCCAGGGGGAGCTCGCCTGAGGAGGAAAAGCTCCGCTTGTATCCACTCATCCCTCAGCTGACAGGCCTGCTCCGGGAGAAAAGGATTTCTCCGGATTGAGTGCCATTTTCTCTTCTTTAACAAGGAAATTAGTGTGTAAAGGAGATCTGTCAGGATAAAGTGCAGCTTGACTGCTGCCGCCCTCCCCTTCTCTCCTCTCCGCCTTTCTTTTCCCGCTCTCTTTTCCCTCTTTCCCCAATCCTGTAACCTGCTCTTCACCTCCCTCTCTCTCTCTGTTTCTCTCGCCTTCCCCTCACACTCTATCCATTTCTTTCCTTCCCTTCTCTTTCTTCTCCTTCTCCTCCTCTCAATGGCTCCCTCAGGGGATCTTCCTTGAGCATTAGCAGAACACATCCAATGTCCCAGCTACATGATTTCATGATATGATTTGTACCGGGGATTTGCAATAATCCGCAAATAAAGTTGAAAGTCAATGACTCTCAATAAGAGAAGCAGACAAGCACAACCAAACCTTTTAAGATTTTCTTTATCTTTAATGGCATGAAAAATGAATTTGTTTTGCATTAGATCACAACTATTTAGGAACAGGCTTGAGTGCCTTGTTTTGTCTTTGGCTTTTATGATCATGATTAATTCCTGCACAGGAATTTCAGTGATATACATAATGCATCACACTCTCATTTAAATGTTCAACTCCTCTGCAGCAGCAGAGCTTGGTAGCTCATTACACATTACCCACGTGTGCCTGGGAGTTGGAGTATGCCAGTTTCTCACTTGTAGTCAAAGATTCAGTATGTGCAGCTTTACTTGGATGTCATGTTAAGCCCAGGTGTCATCTCCATTTCACCGGCTTCATTCGCCTAATGCTGGTGCTTTTATTTTTGTCGAACTTTTTTTTTTTTCCCCAACTCGAGCGGATGGACAGGAACGATACCCGCTGGCACATTTTAATAAGTCTGCTTCAAAGGTGTTGGACGAGGAAGAGAAAAATCAAAACATCCTGGGTTAATTTGAAATGTACTCTGCATCTGTGATGGGAAATGGCCTCACAGGTAAGTATGGGGAGACAATTAGGGAATATCCGTTAGTGCAGGGGGCTGCATACTAAAAAAAACGCAAATCACTATTTCCCCCCATCTGGCCCCCGCTGCGCTGAGAACTGCAGCTGAGGTCCGATTTCACCCGTCAATCATGGCCTCCTCGCTGTGGGGTGTGTGTCCTGGTGAGAGAGCCTACCCCCAAGTCATTAGCACACACAGTCAAACTGTACTGAGAACTGCCCCGCGCCGCTCTCCTCAGCACCGCGGTTTAAATATCCCCAGCCTGTGACAGGATCAGTTTAGCGATCTGTAGGATTGATCTCCTCTTTAAAGTTTTGCCTGAGGCGACTCTAATTGGGAACGAGGCTGCCTCCCACTCCCCTCACTCCCTTAACTGTCAGTCTTGGCTTTGTTTACTGAGGACATGCCCAAACCTATTTACTCAATAATGAGGAGACGTGGTGGGGATGCTGCTGATCACATCCAGGCCCCCAGCGGGACTCATACCTGCTGGGAAGGGCGGGAACATCGGTTTTGGACTGTTCGAGTCGGTAAAACTTGGCCTGTACGCCGTCATTGTAACGTAGACTGATGAATCTTTTTTTTTTTTTTTTTGCTCCTGGTTTTCTCGTCTGGCTCTCACACCTTGATTTGCAGATCACTTCTCTGCCTCTGGGTGTTTATTGTTTTTCTCAGTCATGTGGTGCGTTTATCTAAAATAGAACCACCTTTGAGCAGACAGCACATACAGTGCCTTTCAAATGGATTCATGACCTTCCTTTCCAGTTTACTGCATGACAAACACAAAATTTGGTAAATTTTATCGATGTGATGCAATTATTTCATAATCACAAGGTGAAATGAAAATGACCTGTCATAGGTTTTTACAAATAGAAGAAAAAGTGTGGTGTGCGTAAGTATTTAGCCTCATTTTACTCTGGTACCAATGAAATATTTCCTGCAGCCACCTGCCTTCTGGCAGCACCAAGGCATTAGAGTGACATCATGGTGTTTTTGCAGCTTACTGAAATATACTCTGGGCAAAACAATTTTGTTGCATGGTTTCCAATAAATATTGTGTGATTGGTCAGAAATGTAAAGTGGGCATGGATTGCGCTCCTTTTCTTGTAACATATGAAATGTCCTGGTCAGCAAGAACTCTGCTCTCTCTTATTTTTCTCTCCTTGAGTGAAACAATTTTTTTTTTCTGCTCTTGCACAGTATGCATAGATGCTTCGGAGAAGCAGGTAGCTCTGGGGGAGCTGCAGAGCTTAGGTGGGGAATTTGTCAACAGGACAGCTACCTGGCCTTTCCCACAGATTATTTTTCCCTTATTAGGGAATCTGGTGTTAGTTATCAATGTGACGGCCTACGAAGAAAACCTGATAACCTGAGTCTGTCTAGGACAGAGATTTATCTTTTAGCATTCTAATGACCCTAAACATACACACAGAGCTCAGGTAGACTGATTTCAATCAAAGCAGGTTGATGTGATAGAATGGCCTAGTCAAAGTCCTGACCTAAATCTAATTAGATATATGTTGGATTTGACGGGGGGTTAATATAAATGAAATGCTACATTTATTTTTTTGCCACTTCTCAATAATGCTCTACTTCTGTCTGGTCTGTACATTTAGGTTTATGTTTGTTATTTGACAAAATACTGTATATACTGCACAGGGGTTTTTTAAAACACAGTAGCACAGCTTTGTACTTCTACAGTGATGTTTGATGTCATACTTGCAGAATAAAAGCCCACTCCAGACATGTGAGGCACCACCAACGCTTTGCTGTGGATTAGACTATTCATGATTCAAGTGTTTTGGCCTGCCAGCTAATTTCCTCATCTCTTTTAGCCGATCCCTCAATGCTCTCATTTAGGTTGTTTTCATTTTGCACCGAACGACAAAGCCTTTGGTGTGGCCGGGCCATAGAATCCATTGATGCCCATTGGGATTATGAATGATGAAGTGGAGAAGCTGCTGCTATCAGAGGGACACAACACTGCTCTTAATAGAAAAGCATTTAGAGAGGCAGCAGGGAGGAGGTGGTGGTGCAGGGGGCTTTCTGACACTCCACTGATAAGAGGCAGCCCTTCAGAGGTGGTAGTGTGTACAATGAAACACGCTGATGGGGATACAATGACACACATGTTGCGTCTGACAGCCGCGTGATTTAGATGTGCAGTTGTGAAGAGAGAGAGAGAAAAAAAAAAACTGGACCACACAACAGAGAGCTCTGTGATGTGACGTTCTTGACGTGGAGATCTGCATTTGCATGTTGCTGCTTATTGGTTTGATTTGAGGAAAAAACGAGTTGTCGTTACTCATATCAAGCCCTTTCACAGAATGAAGAGGGAAAAGAGGCAGGACGAGAGAGGAGTTAGTAGGGTAGTGGCACGGGAGTGAAAGAGAGATACGCAGAAAGGAAGGGCTGTCAGTTTGAGGAATGAGCCTGATAAGAAAAGGGGACTCGGCAGATGGGAGGAAGAAACCGGCAGCGCACTTCTCAATTAAACATGTAAATACCAAAAGCAGGCGGCAATCGAGAAGAGGGAGTTGGGTAAACACAGCACCGTGCTGTGATTACAAGCTCAGAACGCTGCCACCTTTACCACTAGTTTTAGTTTTTGGAATACCAAGGAATTGTTTAATCAATCCAAACTTTTGCTTTGCCATATATATACAGGAAGTGCACCCCAAAGTAAGAATTTCATAGAAAAGTTAATTTTAGTAATTTAATTTGAAAAAACTCAGAAACTAACATACACTAATTCAAGTGTTCATTTCTTTTCATTTTGATATACTTTAAAGTATGTCCATTTCGTTATGGCGTAAACACTCAAAACTTGGACTGGCTCCTTTTGCAGCGTGACATGAAGATGATCAGCTAGTGGCTCTGCTGAGGTGCACTGTTGATTCTTGTGTCCTTCATGTTTCTCTGACAGTTATCCATTGATTCTTTACTGGTTTTAGGTCAGGCCAGCATGCAAGCTTATCAAGCACAGTGATACCATGGTCATTAAACCAGATATTGGTATTTTCGCAGTATGGACAGCACTGGCTCGGGTGATAGACCAGGTTGGCCATAGACCCCACTCTGGTTCGAACCTCACTCGTTCCCTTCCTGGTGATATTTGAGGAGGTTGCATTAGGAAGGGCATTGAATGTCAAACCTCAGCCAAGTCCGTGTGCATGCAGCTGTGGTGTGTGGAGGCTGCTTTGCTTTTGCAATCCCATGTTGGACAGTGCCACAAAAACAAAAAAAATAACATTGTGGGCAGGTTCCAAGTCCTGTGGGAAAAGTGAAATTCCATAGAACTTGTCAACAGGGAGAACCATGAAACTCTGACATTTCCTAAGAGATGACTTCATGGTCTTTGAACTTGTGTGGACCCACATTAGCAAATGACACAGATTCCCAAACTATCACTGACTATGGAAACTTAACACTAATGCCAGCCCCTGTCTACATGTTATAAATCTCCCTCAAACAAGCTGTTCTTCACCATGCTATAAAATTGGGATAATGCTGCTGCTGTGTGCAACTTTTCCTTCCACTCAACTTTCCATTAATGTGTTTGGATGCAGCACTGTGTGAAGACCTTTTGTGGCTTACCCTCCTTGCGGACAGTGTCAGTGTCTGTCTGCTGGACAATGGTCATGTCAGCAGTCTCTCACATCATTGTGTCATTGTGTAGACTACAACATAATATTTAGTTTAAAAAAATCTTTTTTTTATTGGCCTTGTGTAATATGAAATTTTTCTAGGAAACATTTTTTTTGCTTTTATTATCTGTAAGCCATAATCATCAAGATCAAAAATAAAAGCTTAAAGTTTATCAATGTACACAATGAATCTATATGCAAGTCTCATGTGTAGATATTTACTTGTTTTAATCACCTCCTGTGGGTGAATTGATTCATGCAGAGTCATTCTTTGGAAAACTGCACGCCCACCAGGAAATTTTGATAAAGACCTAATTAATGCTGTTTATCCATCCACTTTGCCCTTTTGTTGTAATTTCTCTATTCTAATATCTTTTCTAATATTCTTTGTCTATCACTTCTACATATTTGCCCCCTCCTCTGTATGCACCCCGCTGTGAACTACAGGGAGTATCTTAAATACTTCTGTAGGCAGTGTCCCTGACATTAATAACAATGAGCTTGGCATAAGCACAGTGCGTTCTCAGGGTAGACTCACAGTTTGACATTCAGCCCAGATGCTATCGCGAAGCCTCGCCGTTTAAGACCGCAGAGAAGACAGACATCTGTCACTTGTTACCTTTGAAGTGAATAAAAGAGGGATGCAGAAAAACACAGTGGACAAAAGGCCATTCTGACCACAGACCTTCAGTGTTTACAAACGGAAAGAGAGAGTGACAGGAGAAACTGGAGATGAATGGATCGCCGCTGTTGATCTCGCCTCCTCATTCCATGTGCTAAGTTATTCTGCGGCTGCTGCCCCAGTGGGGGGTGTAGGGAAACAGGAAGTTGAGAGAGGGAGGCAGAGGCAGAAAGAAATGCCTCAAGGAGTCTAAAGGTGCCGAGCACTGCAGCCTGCATGGGAAAGAAAAAAGTCCCTAACAACTTACTGTACACTTCTCTAACCGGAGGTATCAAACATTACAAATGTGAACACCATACAGCTTTTAATGAGGGGATGATGCTATACTAAAGCAATATTTGCAATAGTGTTGTTGAAATAACCGCTCTTGTTGCGTTAGCTGCTATTTGTACACAGTGCAGATTAAGACTTGAAGTGTAAAGAAAGGCATTTTCATACAATTATTAGAACAATGGCCACATTCATTTATCTTCTGTCATGTCTCCTTAGACCTGTTTCTATTTCAGGTTGCACGTCAAGTGAGAGCAGCTATATCTGGCTGGCAATTAAGTCGGTCCTGCCTCCCCTTGATGCTTGATTAGTCCGATTGATGGAGGAGGCCATATGTGGCGGTGTCAAAACTTGGCAGCCAGTCTCCATCCTCTCAAATGAGAGGCAGGCAATAAAGAGGCAGGCTGCCCAGAATGGGTGCATGTATGCAAGGCCGGCAGCACTGCGATTTTAGGCCCTGCTGATGCGATGTGTGGCGTTTTTCTCTGGGGGCCTTCAGGGCGCTGACCGCTTCCGCCAAGTTCTCGTCAGGCCAGAGGTGGCCACCGGCTAGGCGTGTCACTGTACCAAGCCCTCTGGGGGGGCCCAGGCTTCGGGGTAGGCATAGAGAGGGAGGGAAGATTGGGGGAAGTTGGGTGCGTTCGTGTTGTTGGTGGGGGGGGGTGGGCCGATACCATAAGGGGGAGGGTTGGGAGGTTTAGAAAGCTGAGAGATATGGCCCCCATCCCAATCTCGCTCGGAGACAACAAAAAGGGAATGCTTGAGAAGGGGAAGCAGCGGGAGGAGAGCACAAAGACAAAGGCGCGGGCAAGGTCAGTCTAGCTAATGGGCCTGAGCCGTAGGCTGCCTGGGGCTAGGCACACTTCTGTTCTCTCTCACACACTGGGCCTTCAAAGACCCTTCAGTCCACCCCTCTCCTTCTCTCCTCTCTCCCTCCATTCTCTTCCACTCCTCTTTTGCTCGCTTCCCCACTTCCATTGGTGACACTTCCTCCCTTCAAAAGATCCTGCACAGGTGCTTTCACCGACACGCTTTTCCACGAAAGCGTCTCCTGAAATCCCGACTCGTTGCGAGTATCAACAACCGTGAATTAATAAATGGCAGAAATAATTCAGCGACGTGTTCAGCGGGCGAAGAATTCTCCAAGTTTACACAAGCACCATCATTAGCTTCAAGGTGGGTCTGAGGAAGTGCTAAGAGGAGCTGTTGGAAACGAGGAGGAGGTGGAGCGGCGTTGTCAGGTTGGCTGGCTGGCGTTGCTTGGCTCCACTCGAGGGCTCCTTTAATGTGCAGCGGAGTAGAATAAGTGAGTGGCTGTGGGCACCAGCTGAGCTCACTCTCGTCTTCGCCTGGTAGCTGAGGGGTGAGCCGCCGCCACCTGACACTGGGCACACGGCTCAGGGCTCCTCTTGGCAACGTGGCACGGCACACATGTCCCCTCATTTGGATGGAGATTCAGACACAACACACAAAAGCTTTCCCCCCACCCCTCTCAGCCCCTCAGTCACTCAGTCTCTCGTTTCGTCTCCCTTCCGCTTTTTTTCCTCTCCTTCCTTTAGTTTTTGACAGCATCATAATAATCTGGGTATCTTCTTGATCATGCCCCATGTTTTTTTTTCAGCTTCTTTTCCTCATCTTCTCAGAGACGAGTTTGAAATTGCCTGCGTCAGGACTTTGCTAATTAAAGTCATACTTTCAAAAATGCCATAATAACTGTTAATTAGCTTGATGCTATTTTCAGCATAATTTGCTAATTAGTGGAAAACCTGTACAGCGTTTCTCTCTAATTACAGTATGGCTCTGCACGGCGCATCTGTGCCTTGACTCCAAATGATACCATTACAAAGTCCCGTATTACGCATTCTCTCAAAACAGTTAATTGCCTCCACAGATAGTGAGATACTTCAGTCAGCTGATTTTTATGGTAATAAATGGACAGGCACAGACTCAAACCACCCTGGTTCATATTTATGAAATATGAAGAAGGAAAACAACCTCCTTATGAGATGCATGGAGTTAGTTTGGAATATAATCTAGTTGGTTCTGTGATGATTTTGTGTGCTCATGCGTTGAGTTGCTGGGATTTTTCTTTAATGAAGTTGGTTTTATTCTTTGTTGCGACCTCTTGTCAAGTAAACCATAATGCTGCAATTAAAGGGAAAGTTCAAATTTATTTGAAGTGATGTTCTGTGTTATTATGAGTAACAGTTCCTTTACGTGGTAGAAAGATGTCACGTTACCAAGGGTTTGCAACAAACTGAAGAGATCTTCAGAGCTAAAAGGCTAACAGCAGATTTTAGCTAATTATAGACTTTAGCTGAAAATGTTAATATCTGTGTGAAGTAATTCTGTATTTGACAGCTATTAAAGGTTTACACTTTCACACAGAAACGGTTAAGTATGTCACTTTTTTCAAACAACTTCTATGCTACTACACTAAAGTTACACTCCTGGAGGCCTTCAGCTGCATCAATACACCTAATCAACAAATCAGCTAATAGCAAGTCCACTTGCCTTGGAAACACACAGAGATTAACCATATTTGATGTAACTGCATCCTGATGCAAATCCAGATGTTTACTCCACTATTGGTAGGTGAAGTGATGAGTTGTTGATCAGGTGCAATGAGTTTATTTACTTTCCACTTGCTGTGTTTCACATGTTCAAGTACAGACAAATTGTCCACATGTTTAATACGCCTGGCAGCTTTAAGGACTTTATCATTGTAAGATTGTTGAAGTTTCTCAGCTGGAGAACATCTGCATTACCACCTTGAAGTTATGTTGGTGTCCTCTAACTCTGCCAAGAGTGGAAAAAAATTAGTGATTCTGTGAAATGCTGTCATTTCTGAATTCGGCAGTGAAGATGGTATAGTCTTGTGCTTTTCCAGGTCTTACATATTTGCTTGAAAGTTATGTTGACATTCTGCAGATTAACAAATTGGATCGACACAGTCGGCAGCCTTGCCTAGCATAACTTTAGCTTCATAGCAGAAAAACTTGTTGAATGACAGTCCATAATATATCATTGTATACCACAGACCTAATCATTTTTCAGTGTGAATTGTTATAAATTTCTAAAATTAGCTAAAGCAGTAGAGGTTTTCTTCACTTTTCTACAATCCCACTGTGATATCTTTCAACTACACGTAAGGGAACTGTTACTCATAATAGCTTCACAGAACATTACTTCTAAAACATCTGAACTTTCTCTTTAAAGCAGAAGAGATTCATACTGTTATACGATGAAAGGCAGCGCTGTGATGGAGTCCTGCTTCAGGGTTAGCGTGTAAATACAAGCTGGAACATTATGCGACCATGCCACTACTTATTACTGAGGATGTAACTACCTTGTCGCACCGCCGTTTATTTTCATGTGGTCTAGAATTACGGACATGACCACAGGTTGACCCCCTGACACACATGTGTACGAGACGCAAATTATGACTCATTAAGCGCGCTGAGGAGTGTGATTGGCATGACCTTTGAACCCAGAGACGTCAGCTGTGCCCATCCTCCGCTCTGCCCCGCTTTTTGACAGCCACCAGTCTGACAGGGGTAGCATTGGCGTCGGCTAATTAATGCGCCACTTCAGAGACCCTTTCATTTATGGCTTCTGAAAGGCATTATTAAATTAATTAAACCACCAAGAGTTAGTCATTATGAAATCAGGAGGTTTACATGGATGACAGCGTTTATGAATTAAACATCCCCAAAGTTCCTCGCAGGAGATACCCCGAGCTGCATGCGGGTACCTAGCGCGACAGATGTTTGCCCCCCCTCCACCCACCCCTCCTCCTCGAGCTAACCTGTATTGCAAGCGATTTAGGTCTCATTTGGGGGTTTGAAAACTAAAGGCAGGGAGAGAAAGAGGTTCAGGATAGCTAATGAGCAGAGAAAGAGAGGGGAAAAGGAGGTCACTAGCTCTGTTCATCTGTAGACAGTACAGATGGTTCTGTTTTATACAATGCAACAATAGCGCACATCAATTTGTTGATTGCTAATAGATAGCTGCTCTCAGAAGAATTGCAGTCTGGGATTAGCTGTCTGCGGGTTCGAGCTGAGAACTCCACATTCATAGCCTGGAAACATTTAGAGAAGCTCTGTGCTGTTTTTAACTCATCATGTGATATGAAAACTACAAATGGTTCGCGAGATAAATCCCATAAACTCAGGCTTAGCTGGAGAGCAGAGGGCAGAGATGAGTGGCTCGCTCAGGAGCCTTGACGATAGACTTCTTTTCATCTGCGGACTGAGATTCACAGATTATCTCAAGAGGCTCTCTATCTCTGTCCTCGTCTCTATTTCTCTTCCTCTGTTACACCCTCCCTCTCTCTCCACCCCTCCACCTCCCGAATCAGGAAGTTTGCCAGCTACTGTCTTTGTTTACAATGCCAAGGGAAAATGTCAGAGCCGTTGAGAAAAATATCCTTAGAATCTCTCTTTTTTTCATCTTCTTAATCTAACAGTTTACTGAACTTGATAAGTGTCCTATCAACATGCTAATCAAATTACTTCGGAACCAAAATTGACAGTTTTCATTAATTATACAAGATTATTCTAATTGCAATTCAAATTTATTCATTCTGAACAGAAGGTATTCAGTAATATTTTACAAAATTTGCATATTAAATGGAGGGAGTTGTGCATTATGCATGGTAATGTATGCACAGTTTCTTATTTTTAACTTCACGGCCATATGTGGTGTCGTTGTAGGAGCAGGTGAAAAGTCTAAGTGTGTTTAATTTGCTTGACAAACATTCGGCTGGAGCTTGTCAAGGGGAGTATTGTGCATGCCAATCTTTATTCCCTCTTTATTGATTACCCCCAAACCCTAAACATCTGGAGGTAAATGGCACTGAGAGAGATGAACTGAATCATGGGATTAGTACCCTCAATGACTGAATCACTATCAATTACTTCAATAGCATAATTCAAGTGTACTGCATAAAAAGCAGCAGCACCTCGGTCTGAGCATGGGATTAATATTGCAATTTAACGTAACAATGGAGGCGCGGGAATGATATGGATGGCGTCCAACTTTTTTTTTTTTTTAACACTGATGTCAGGGAGCTAATGCTGTTATCTAAATATGAAAGTATTTAATTCCTAATTTGAGCTTTGTTTGTGGAATGAAAAGACTCCACGCATTAGGCACATGTTTTAAAAGGTAATGGATTCTGTGAGTAAAACAACCTTATTTATTCACCGAGACGCAAAACCCCCAATTTGCTCTTTGTTTTTATTTCCTAAAGCGGGCAGTGAAGTGCAAACAGCTTACTGGGAAGCTGTTTACTACTGTATATGACAAAAGGAGTGTGTGCGTCGGCATGCGCGAGTGTGTGTGTGTTTATAGGAAAGGGGGCTGGCTCTTGCAGCTCCACAGGCAAGGTCTTGTGCTGTAATGTAAGCGTAATAATTATCAAACAGCATCGGGGGCTCTGGGTACGGGCTTTAACAGGGGGAGAGCATGTTTGATATGTAGAATCAGCCCATAGTGCATCCATAGAGGGTGACTAAATCGCACGGTTCATGGATCACATTAGTATTGCTCTGCATCCACCCTCGCACTATAGGTGATTTCCATTTAGACACACATTTCCACACGAAGATAAATATGACTTGAATCGTAATTTCCCTGAAGTAAATATAATACAAATACAACATAATACAGTGTCAGGCCAGGCAGGCTAATAGATTACTAGCGTGTTTTCCATTTGTATGGTAAGTGGTGAGCCAAGGTGGTGGTCTGGCGAGTAACAAATTGAATGTTTAATCCATCTCAGTGCAGATTGAAGGTATCAGAAAAGATCGGTAGTCTTTGCAGTTCTCCTGTGGCCGGTACTATATTAGAGATTTCTTTTTTTCCTTCACTCTTTGGGGAATTTTGAGGAATGTTGTCGGATTAACAAGAGGTGCAAAGTGCTAGATAAATTCAATTTCTTATCTCTTCAAACGTCATCTGCTCTTTTTTCAAATAGGTGCTTGGGTTTGATGGGCAGCGTTTCCAGTCACTCGCAAGTGTAATCTCTGATGGCTGATTAAAATAAGACCAGCTCTGCTTGAGCTAGATAGTTAAAATATTTCACGACTTTTAATTACTGAATTTTTTATTAGAGTATTGAATTATTAAACTCCCCACCAGTCACATATGTGGAAGTCATTACACCCACTATTAGGTTCATCTTTTTAGAGGCTTCTTCCCTATAACTATGGTGGAGGAACAGTGACAAATATGCAAAAGACGTGCCTCTTTAATGCTACCAACTATTCTCTAAGTGCATGTTTAATTCTTTAATAAATGTTTGCTCTTGCATTTGGAAAAGCTAGATTAGCCCCAACTGTGCGGCGTCTTATATAAGTGTGACAAATTGATATTTTTATATAGCTTAATCTGTTTACTATGATGTTTTTTTTTTTTTTGCGAGGACTTATTACAAACTAATTAAAGAAATCACTTTGATATAATTAGTCAGATTTCAGGAAGCTCATTAGTAGTAATTTGCATGAAAAATAAGCCCTGTAGTGGTGCTCAGACCCAGCTATCCGATCTGTGTTTTATCTGGTTACACATCATCCCCCATTGTTTGTTGTCTGAGGCTTGTCTGAAGTGGCCCACGATATTTTCAGTCATTGCCCTGAGAAGCGGCAGGGTGTCTTTCAACAAATTCCTCCGCCTAAAGCTAGTCAACCTGCATGGGGAAGCAGACACGCGCCTCTGTGTACATAAGGCAGGAGGACTGAGCAGCAAAACACCGTCTATTTATCTGTCAGGTTCCTGACAAAGAACTGAGCTGACAAGTAATGGTCTCCCCCAGCAGAACAGGGGGGGAGCTTTTTTTTTTTCTCCCACTGTACTTACATGCCCAGTCTATGCCCAGAGACTCATGTTATTTGCAAATCACAGCCTTTGAAAATTCACAAGCGGGGCGAGACATGCCATGCTAGGGTTTTGTCAGCTGCCTTCATAACAACGAGCTGTATCACTAACAGTGTGCGGTTTGGTAAGGAAGCAGCTTTCTCTTAGCATTTGCCTCGCTGTCACTTTTTCCAACACATGCGTTCTGTGTCTTCATGCATGGGGTCTCTCCTCCCTCAGAGGGTTGCCATCTTCCCTTTGGACTGACAGAACGTCCACACTCCCACTGATATAAAGAAAGAAGTGGGGAGGGAGAAAAAAAAAGAAAAAAAAAGGACAGAATTATATCATTCAGTGCTGTGGTAGTTCTTCCAGAAACTGACACACAAATATTATATTTATGATTAGATAAAGGTAAGCTAAGGGTGTTTGACAGTGACAAAAAAGAAATAATGCTAACATCATATTTCTTTTTTTGCCATTGTTCTAATAATAATTTTACTTACAAAAATGCTTGATTTCAAAAACTTATGGATGTTTCCAAGTAGTAAATTTCAAGAAGTGGTCATTTATGAAATACACACCATTTTTGGTGGTTATGTTAACTGTTAACTGATTTGTAACAACATATATATGGCGAATAGAATTGAATATTTTTACCATTAAAAAGTTATAAACAATATTGTTTGAAATCAGATATATTCCGCTTACATTTTTAAATAATAATAATAATAAAAATTCTGATTTCTGACGGAAACCGGACCTTGCTCAATCTATATAAGCGTGCTCGTTAATTAAATCTATAGATTTTTGGTACATTGGTACTTTCATTATTTAAAAATGCTACTTGCCCTAAGAAACACAGCATTGTCAGACCAAAATTTCTAAAATACACCTTGGTGCTGGCTCTCGTACTCACAGGAATGCAAGAAGGAATAAATTATACTATTTAGTTCTCAATGAGGATTCTTTAAACTCATACTCTGATCACTCAGAAAAGAAGAATCGACTACTTCAAAAGCCTCACAAAATGACTGATTGATCGATTACAGTTTGCAGATACACTCAGGGACAAATACCTTAAATGTTGGAATAGTGTTCTATAGCCTGCTGATACTACAATTAACATTTTTGGCCATAATGTACACTGTTACATTTAATAAAATAAAGGACAAGTTTGCATGCCAGAGCACACCATCCTC
Organism: Xiphophorus maculatus; assembly: GCF_002775205.1. Lineage (NCBI taxonomy): Eukaryota > Metazoa > Chordata > Actinopteri > Cyprinodontiformes > Poeciliidae > Xiphophorus > Xiphophorus maculatus. The sequence continues at coordinate 17,363,711 of NC_036464.1, forward strand.
ACAGGAAATTTCAGAAGTTGCAGCATTATGTGGTGGAGTTGTTTTGCTGCAAAAAGAGGCTGATAGTCTTTGCCAAACAGTTGACAGTGTGAGGGAAAGAAACATTATGTAAAAATATTGAAGCAACATCTCAAAACATGAGCCAGGTAGTTAAAGCTTGAGCACAAACTGGTCTTCCAAATGGCAATGAGCTAAACATAACAACATCTTAGATATAAAGTGGCTTAAGGACAATAACGGAATATTTTTAAAAAGAAAATCAAATAGGGTAAGTCCAATAGAAATTTTCAGGACAGAGCTTAAAAGATGAGTGTAAACAAGCTTGCCTAACTCACTTCACTCAGTTACACCAGCTCTGTTGGGAGGAATAGGCATATATTGCAGCAAAGTACTTTAAGTAGATACAGTAGGGTATGGTAATTGTACCAAATACTGAAACGTGTTTTTCTGTCATTTTGTTCAGTGTGTGTAAATATCTAGTTTCACATGTGTATTGCACACACTTTGGTAATAGTTATGAATCTTCAGTTTTTTAAAGAAATTTTCCTTCAACATGTGGGGTTCAGAATGACGGCACAAAAGTGGAACCTGTTTATTCTCCATACTCCTTTCCCACCACAGGACGAAATCCTTCCCTAAACATCCGGACAGAGAAGCACTTGTGTGACGTTGATGTCACAGACCTACCTGGCCTCCCTCTCACAAAAGCTAAGGTATCATTAGCTAGGCCCACACAATGGCCATTCAACCAAGCCACTGCGCTCCTCAGGACTGAGGAACAATGTTATTTTTTGTCTCAGAATTATAAAGACAGACTTTTGCAGGAAACCTGACAGACAAAACCTTTTAGAGGTAAATGCTCCAGGCGGCTTTTGGGTTTAATCTTTTCCCATTAGCATTTCAGCCCCCCACCCCCACCCCAACCCCACACCCACCAACACACACACACTACGCTCCCTCTTTCCCTTTGCTCACACACAAAGACCATATTTACAGGGTCAAAAAGTACAGACTCTGAATCTGATTCTTTTCAACTTTACATTTTTGCACTTTTTTTTAACTTTAGTTCAATCTGATCAATACATAACACATTACATACATACATACTAAACATTTTTAAAATAAAATTTTTGCTGTTTTTTTTAATAAAGCCAACTAATAAAACAATATATAGACAGAGATCATACGTGTTTACAAGAATATGAAAAATGATTTACCTACGAATGCAAAGGCTAACTTAATAGTCACATTGTCAACAATACAACAACTGTGCTAAGGGTTCATAGACCTACCTTTGTGTGTGTTTGTGTGCATGTGTGTAGGCGTGCACACATTCACTTACACTCATGCGTGTGTGTGACTCCATGTGTGTGATTCATTCCAGGGCAGTTTTAGTCCTTATAAAATATTCATTTTGGTTGTGCAGGGCCCTGTAATTGCCATCTCTCACCCTGAATTATTTATACCTCGCACAGACTGACAAAGCTTTGCCATACGGCCCCAGATGAATCAGAAAGCAGCCATCTCTGCTGCCAACAGCACTGGGCTTTCACACAAATATGGCAGCCACGTCTCTCTGCCTGGCCTCTCTTAATTTGACATTTTCTTTTTCCCCCCTGCCTTTGTCCTAGGTGCAGAGAAAGGTTACCTGTTAGCTTTAAGCACCGACCCACTCTCTGTCTTTCTGTCTCTATCCCCCCTACCTACATGACAGTCCGTTATGTTTTTTTTTCCCCTCTCTCTCTCTTTTTTTAAAGTCTTCTGAGAATGCGTCAAAGTAGTGGCAATGTCACAGTGACTGCTTCATGATGACTGATCAGCTCTGACAGCCACTTTAGATGTATGTATTATACATTAGTAAAACTATGATGTAGAGTAACACTCACATAAATATGAGCACGCATGGACAGACTGCAAAACCATTGACTCGGTGACCTAAAAGCAGCACACACACATGTAAATCAGCCCCTGATGGCATGCTGAGTCCACCAAGGCTGTCTGTACCGTAAGCGGTCACAGCCTCCCCGCTAACCTTCGCTGTACAGCCGTGCTCCTCTGCACCTCGCCTGGGTCTGATCACTCCGAGGGGTGTCACAGGAGAGCGCCTGTGTTGTATGGCTTTCGTTGTGAACAGACTCCAGGAGCCTGCAGAACACCACGTCCAACACCCTAAATACAACTATTCAACCAGCCACGCCAACATATGCTTATCTTCCATCTCACCAGTGCAGGGAGGTGCTGACTGGTATTTCCTCAAGGCCACAAGCTGCAACATTGACCAGTAATCAAAGCTGCATATTTCCTTTTATGCACACACGAAAAATAAATAATAAAAAAAAAAGAACATAACAAGCAGATACCTCTATGGTGTCCAGCTGGTGAGTAAATATTCCTGGCAGCTGTGTTGTTGATGTGCGTGATTGTTTTTGCAATGGCAGAAATCTCTCAGTCGACACTGGTCTGACTGCCATAGTCAACACTGGTAATAGGCATGGACCTTTTACCGCTATACCAAGGTTTTGCTAATTTAAACCATCAATATACCATTCCTACATGAGTTGGGTATATATCTGCTTTGAATCAGAAATAATATGGATCTCAATACACTGCTAAACAATCTGCTAAAATAAAGATGCATGAGCTGCAAACTCCAATCTGATACAACTCAACCACAGTTCCGTTCAGTTCGGTATGTTTTGACTATAATAATTACAACGCAATTCAATTTGATGTGACAGGATACAATAAAGTAGAGTGAAGGAAAGAAATGATCATTTGCAACTCAATGAGAAGAAGCCATGTAGTATAATGTCAGTACAATGAGCCTCAGTGGATTATAAAACATCTGCAATGCAACAGATCGTCATTTTATGAACCTTTCAGTTCCCAAATAGAGAGCGGCAAAATTGTGCTTTCTAAATTGTGAGCATCAAAAAAATGAGCTAAACCAAATTCTCAAGACAGGTCTTTAGAACTGCTCACGAATGGGAGATTTGAGCTTAGTGACATTCACTGGGTGTGTAATTAGTCCCATTGTTAAAATACAGTAACCTAGATTAGTGGTAGTGAGAATTTTATTAAAGTGAACATAAACGTTCAACAGAAAGGGCTGGATTGCACTGATGCAAACATTTAAAAACCGACACATCTAGACTTTATCTAAACCAGCCAGTCAGCATACTGCCAGCCAGCTGGCTGAAATAAGGCTACCATGCTGTTTCTTGTTTACATGAACAAAACATTTTTCTGTCTGGAAACGTGTCATGGTTTTGGAAACTGGAGGACTGCTATAACACAAAAGTTGCAAAATGGCAGGTCTGTTAAGCAGCTGACTGCAAGCTAGCTACTGGAGCACATAGCCACATAGCTAGCTTATGATAGCTTGTTAAACCTGTGCTACTCTGCTGCATTTCTGCCAGAATAGAACTGAATAAAGGTATAATATTCCGTGTAGTAAGTGCTAGAAAACCGCTTCTAAAAATGGTAATTGTTTACTTTTTATTTTGGTTTAGGATCATTATATAACAACAGATAGTTGATGACTTTATTGGAACTGTAATATTCAAGCTGCTGGAAAAATTAGAAATAATTATTGCTTTTCTCTTTCTAAAAAAATCAGTCGGATCATTTTTCTTTAAAACTTGGCTACCGTTAAACCTCACTGTTTTTACTTAACTTTATACCCTGAGAATTTCTTGCTTGCCAATGCCTATAATCTGTAGTGAACTTCACATGTTTTTTTTTCCAGGGGCAAACAACAATTCAGCTGCATTGAGAGATTCCACTTTCAATGCAGATGATGTTTGTTCTACAGCAGCATTTAGCATCAGATTTGTTTTTACCACAGCACCAGGCAAGACAAAGTAACGCAGAATTATTTATGTCCAGCGTCTTATTATATTGTGTTCAAAGTCCTGGTAGAGTAACGTCGTATTCTGAGTAAAACAAAGAACAGCGTGGAACAGTACACAGCCTTTGCAGTGTCTCAATGTGAATGGGATGGGAAAGGCAGAGAGAGCAGAGAAAGCTCGGGGCTAAACATGCAGTGTGTGGCGGGGTTGAAGCTAAAAGCTGCATAAAGCACACAGCCTTAGTCCACTGTTAGCTAGTGATGGATAGTTAGCAGGAGCTCCAAGTCTTCGTCTAATCTGTTACAGTAAACCTATGCCAAAGCCCGAAGGGAATCAGTGGGGGCTATAGCTGGGAGTGGGCTTGACGTGAAACCATTTGTGAAGACGAGTGATTCTCTTAAGTAAGAAACTAACAGTGTAGAGAAAGGGAGAGGGGAAGAGAGAGAGCGAGAGTGAGGTGGAGAGAAAGTGAGACAGGAGGTGAGGAGAATGAGTGAGCGTGTGAGGGAGAGTGAAGGAGGAAGAGATACCATAATGAGTCCTGTAGCCATGGAGTAAATGAAGAGGGATTGACAGAGTGAGGGATCCTCAAGTGAAATAATGTCAATGCCACTCTGCCCATTAGAGAAGATGGGGGTGGTGGAGCTGGTGCTGGTGGAAAGGGTAAAGAGGGATGAATGGAGGGACAGAGCTACATCTTACGTTGCAGAGGAAGCACATAAATTATTTGTGACACCTTTGCAACACACGTGTACGAGCTACAAAAATATGAAATATGAAACAGCGGAATGAACCGACAATAGCAGCTGAAAAAATATAGAAGTAAAAAAATAAAAAATCCCAGAAAGGGCCTTGGAAATACCTAATAAATTCTCAGAGACGTGCAGTCGGGGGTATTTGATGTCGAACAATAATAATCACAGCAACATCTGCCTTGCTGCTCTCTGAGGAGGTGGGCAGCACCAGTGGGTGGAAGGGGTTAATCTCCCAAACCCAATAAGGTTGGATAGTGAGGCACTTGTTCCCTGATAAAGAAGTGATAGGATCTGTTGGTCTGGTCCCTTGGCGCTTGTACAGGGGTAGAGCAAATATTGTTAATGTGCTGTGGTTTACTTCAGCTAAGGCGAGAAAAAACAGCCCAGTTTGACGAGGGAGAACAGCAGCAAACCAGAAATATGATGGAGAGGGTCGAGTTTGCTCAGTGCGGCCTCCCAAGGTCTTAACTGCCATGTATATCTGGGCCTACTCAGCTGCATAAATAAGTGTTCGGGGAAGATTAAGATCTATAAGTGTCTCTATTTCTCGTTTTACCTGCCCCTCCTTGTCACAACAGGGATCTGAATGCAGTTCAGTGAAGTGCCTAATAACCAGAGCAGTAGGTAGGAAAGGCAGGAGGCTTGACATTAAGACCCTGGCGTTTTGGAAATCCGATATGCTATTGACCCGTGTACTACTATCTCAGCGTAGAGATCTGGTGTCAGCAGATTGTAGTCTGGTGTTGGGAGCCGTTTCTTACAGGGCTCTTGTAACAGGGGCCCATTGAGTCTGGGAGGCAGCTGGGGCCTGATGGGCTAGAGCTGGGTGGTGATCGATACTCACCACCCCGCAACGGATGACCTCACTGTCATGGCTGCCGGCTGTGGACACTGCATGCTAGTCATTAGTGCCGGGGCACCAATCAGGAGCTTAGAGTTGTCAATACCTGCCTCTTACAGATACTGTGGCCATCTGTCAGTGTATTGTGTAACGGCCTGAGTAAATACGGGGAAGCTCTTTTGAACAATAAGAACAAGGTGTACTATCGAAAAAAAAAAAAATTGCTTCGCTGTAAGTAATTTAAGAAATCACTGAAAAGCTGTTAAATAATTCCGAAAATTTAAACAAAAATAAACAGATTTAAAAAAGGTTTTATCATAAATTCAACATGAGGCCCTTTTAGGTTTAAATTTGAGAAATGGAACTTATATGATAACAATTATTCAACTCGTCTTATAGCTTAATCAAGTAAAATACTTTTATGTGAGTTGAAGTTGCTTTTTCCTGGATGGTTTTATGTCTGGCCTAATAAGATACACTGCTTTCGTAGGATTATAGCAATTATGAGTTTAGCTGACCACTTTGAGTCAAACACATTTAAAGATACACTTTCCAATCATCTATAAATGTGTGTTTTTTTAATCAGAATTCCAATAGGAAAATCTCATTTTTTTAAGAAATATCATTCAATGTCACTGTAGAAAAATAGAAAACTCACATTACACAGTCACACCGAAGGTTGCAACAACCAGTGCAGTGTCTCTTTAACCATTCTTTCATTGTGAACATCAATGAAAAAGTTGGGAATTCTTAGCGAAAATATTTCTCTTAAATTATATGCACATAGATTTTTCTTAATCCGCTATATTCCAGTTTGAAAGTGAATTCCTGCATCTGAATCTGCAAGTCATAGAAAGTTGTATATGGAAAAATTATTACATTTTTATTTATTTTTTTGATTTTAATAATGTTTTTGTAATCACATGGAGGAGAAATTGATGTACGTGACTGATTAGGTGGATGGTCTTAGTGGAAAATAAACAAGAACCTCCTTTTACTTCAATTACCCTAAGCATTAGATTTAATCCCAATAATTTTGCTTCAGAAACATTACATTTTCAGAGGTTTGAGGAAAGGTTGAAGATCTAAGGTTCTAATATTTATTGAACAGTAATTATTGCATCCCTGCATTGTGGGATTTGTAGTTTTATTACAATAAAAATAACAGTAACATTCATCAGAGCTAAAAAAAAAAAGAAAAGAAATGAAACTAACTTGACTCGACTTTATACATTTAAAAAAAAGACAATGCAGCTGAATTAATATGAACACAGAGACTAATTTTCACTGGCAATTCTGGGAAGGTTAGCTGGTATAAAACAAAATGGTAACATTCAAAACAAATTAAGTAAAAAAACCAGCAACAAACAAACAATAAATTAATACAACAAGTAATGAACATGTGATATAAATACATGTAATTAAACACCTACAGAAAATCTGGTTGTATTTAAGATGTTTATGGCCTAAAATGAGGATGAATGAAGACTTTTCAATAATTTGCAGAAACACTGAAAAAAAGAATGAAAATGCGAAGACAGCAAGCCTTGGAGATCGATAGATCCTCCTTAATAATACAACATTATCCTTATTTGCCCTCCTCACTCAAATCAAAAGGTTGGACATTTATGCATGAGTGACATCAACCCGGCAATTAAGTTGGCCATTTAAATGAGAGAAGGGCTTCCTCACCTCCTGTGTTTGTTTTTCCCCCCTCTTCTCTCTTCCCTTTTTTTTTTTTCCCTATTCCCCCCTCTGTTTGATGAGGGGAGAGGGTGAGCTCGAATTAGGGCGATGGGTCTTCCTTTGAGTGTCAGCCTAAAATGATCAGAGTAAAGATAAGAGGGTCTAGCAGCCCTCAAATCAGTCAAAGTGCCAAAGTCGGCCTTTTTCTCCTCAATTACCGGGTCTGTGAAGCCAGGGAGTAGAAGGCGCAGAGCCTGCTGCATTACTAAAGAGACAATCTATTTCCCCTTTGACCAGAGGGAGAGAAATCATTATGGCATGATTAGTAGCTTCGGCAGTGGGCGAGCATGGAGGTACTACAGGAGAACCGTATTAATTGCCTTAGACCGAGGCATGAGCGGGATTGTTTTAACGTTGATTTGAGGACCTGTATGACTAGCTGTCGGAGATAAAAGCCCGTGTCAGGTCTTAGTTATACTGGCAGACTTCGGGCGTACAGAATGAGAGGCTTGATGTCAAAAAGAGCTTCTGTGGCTGGCCCAGAAGTCTTTCTCTATATGCCTGTCGATGTCTTCCTCTTTGTCTTTCTTCACACTTCAGAGTTTTTCCTTTACGCCTCCCACTATCCCTCCCTCCACTCCCCCCACGCTCCCCCGCCTCTCCCTTCCCTCGCGTGGACTGCACCCCACCCCTTCCCACACTCCTGTTCTCTCCCTCCTCCAACTGATAGCTGCCTTGGCCGATTATTTCATCCAGTGCAGTCCACTGAGAGCCTCCTCTCTCGGCTTTGGAAGAGCTTTAATTAGCCATGTTAATATCCCCTTCATTGGCCTTAATATCACTCAACACCTTCCTCCATCTCGGCGGCCACCAGGGTCCCCCTGTCCTGTCAGAACAGCTGATTATTGAGAAGGATAGCTTTAATCAAACCTAATTGCAGTTCATTCTTTCCCTCTATCCCCCTTTGCCCTCCATTGCCAACATCTAATGGCAGCGACGACTTGATATCCCATTAAAAAACAATTAAACAACCTCCTTTTGTCTCTGTGCGTGCCAAAACACCAGCACAAACTTCTGCAGATATTTAAGAAGTACAGGAGAGAGAGGGGCCTTGTCTTAATTGCTCTCCTTTCCACCAAGGACCAATTTGCAGAGTACTCATGGAGAATCCTAACCAACTCAAATGTAATGAATGCTATAGTAGTGTGGACGGTGAAAATGAAGCCTCTTTCTTTCTTTTTTTTAGGGGAGAAATTGTACTTAATTGCCTTCATACGATTAAGCATAAAGAGCTTCTTTGTAACAATGTGGACACTCAAACTTTTGGTTTTGCTTAGGGAGGAGCTGCATGGGAAGGCATTGAAGCATCCAGGAAAGAGACAAGACAAACTCTGAAAGTGATGCGTTTCTTTTATGAAGTGAATGCCTGGAAAATATATTCTGTCTCCAGCACTGACATAAATTGTCTCTCAATAGGTGATGCATGTGCATGCACATCTTCACACAAACCCACTCCAGCTCTCACACACACACATACAAATACGCGCATGCCGTATGAGAGGCGACAGACAAATAAAAGTCGTATTTCAGGTCTGCTTTCCGCAGATGTCTGCTGCTCTACATTATGACTCTTCTGGGAAATAAAAACAGGGTCATGGAATTAGAGTACATAATGGTCATTTTGATGATCAGCCAACAGATGCAACCCGAAAAAACACAGCGAACACAATCAAGTGAAATGCACTAATGGCAAGTTAGGATTTTTAAATTTTTATTTATTTATTTAGTTTTAGATAGCCTTGCCACACACTGACAGGCTATCAGCATTCTGGCATGGTTTAAAACATCTTTTATTGATGTCGAAGCCAAAGCTCCTCGGATGTGGAGAGAAAATATTTTCTCACCTCCGCTCACCCTCCTGGGTACACGGCGGAGCGCAAAAGTATAGAAGTCTATCGAAGAACGCTTCTAAATGACCAGTGCATGTGTTAATGCGGCCAGGGTTAGAAGGGTCATTTCAGTCTCTGATTTATGGCCTGGCTGGAATCCCAGTGGGCGAACGCAAAAGTCTTAAGTGTTGTGAAAGCGTCCTCGCAGGACACACAAGTCACTGAATTTAGCTGAATGAAATGGCCACGCAATCTATGGTGCAATCTATGGTAATCCAGTAAGACACAGCGATTCAAAAGCCAAGTCATTTTTACAAAGGCAACAATAGCATTGTATATAGTAATAATGGCGCAATGTGATGAAAAAATAAATACGACTGTGCTGTATTTCTAATTGGAGAAACCGTAGGCACAATCAGTCGGAATCTGTGGTCGATTTCATTGTTTATTCTGTGTGTGCTTTTTAGCACAATGGCTTACAGCTGAGATAATTTCTTGCCGTGCTTTTCCCTTCCTTGTAAATTTTCCCTCCTTAACTATTTTGCGTCGGGGAGGCTACATCTTGATATGTGCAACTCTAAATTTGCTTCCTTATCAATAAATCCAGCGAGAGAAGAGGGCAGCTTATGTGAACTAAACCAAGCCCAGATCTCACTCAGACGTGACATTTGTTCAGAGACGATTAGCCAGGTTGTAATTTGTGGCATAATTGCCTCACCCACCCACAAGTACATGGGTGTGTGTACGCAGTAGGTGTGTGTGCCTGTGTGTGTGTGGCATTCTGCGGTCCCAGGAGTGTCCGCCTAATTGCCTGACAGGACTATAAGTTTTGTGGCGCGCTCTCACCTTGTTAGGTCCTTTATCCCTGATGCTCTTCAAACAAGACCTGGTCACAGGTGGGCCTCATTTGCTTCCCTATTGAACAGGGGAACTTTAATTGCACAGGGGGTGTCCTGGGATTAAAGAGGTGGGTGGAATATCAAGTGACTTCCTGTATGTTAGTGGCAGATGGGTGTTGGGGAAGACCTGTGAACTCAGGTGAGATCACAAAGAGGCTGAAGCTCCCGGGTTAGAAAAAAAAATGAGATAAAAATGTTCAGATGAATGTGTGAATACAATCAGATCTGCCTGGAGAGTTTAATTTAAACATTCTGTCCCCTTTTTCCTTCATTAATTTTTAACTTTGGGAACATAACTAATAGTTTTTTTTTGCTGTTCTCTGTTGCTCTTTTTCAGATTCTTCCTAAAGTTCTTTCTCAAGTGCAATCAGAACTGTCTGAAAAATGCAGGGAATCCACGAGACATGCGCAGATTCCAGGTGACTGAAACCTATTTCACACATACGCTCCATTTCTGTCACTGTCTTTCACTGTCTGTCTTCTTCTTTTTTTTTCAGACATACACACACACACACCCACAGGTGTAGAAATGTGCAGCTACAGCTGCTACTCTGCACTAACTCACCCTGACACAGATTCACATATGAACACATTCTTATTACTGGCACTAAAGGAGGTAAAAAAGAGAAAAAAATAGAGGAAGAAAGAGTGAGGGATTTTGTGTCGTGTGTGCCCTGGACAGAATATTTATTAGGGAATACCATCTGACACAAATAAGGATATAGGATTTAAGAGTGCCATCAATTGTGTTCCTGACAGCTTTCTGAGCCCCGGCGCACAGGGGAGGACGATACAACCACATGTAACAACAGTGTTAACTCAGGATCTGTCTGGCAGAGGAAATGCATACCTTCTAGCGCACTCATATGCGCGGGCACGAACCACATATGGATGCACGCACATAAACGGAGCGCATGTGTTTGCTTTCTTCATGTCCGTCTCTTGGTTTTAAGCCACATGTGCATATGCTTAATGCCAGTCATGCAATTCTAAGCAAAGCCATCAAAAGAAAAAAGTACACGAGCGCAAAGTGATGTTGGATGTTTCTCTTACCCTCTCACTTCTGATCTGTCAGAGAAGTAAAGAGGAGCGGTGATTGACCCACTCCTGATCCATTTATCCAACCGTTCATCCATTCTGCTCCGACATTTTCAACACAAACAGCCCACTAGGTCAAGGTGAGACAGCAAGAGCTAGTGTGATTTGTCCTATCAGGGTTTACTACAAACTACAAGAGGACGTCCGTGACTGGCAGCACTATTCAGTGATAGACACATGAGCCGGCATCCTCCAGGAGGAAGCCCAGACATGAAACAGACAAGACAGGGTGTCCCCTCCTGATGTCACCACCATCAGACCTCCCCTGCCTCCTCAAATCTTCCCTCAGGGTGAATGTGGACTGATGCGTGACAGCCACCATGGGTTTTCAGCTTTCTCACATTCTGGTATCAAGAAGGAATTCAAGAACCAACTTTTCTTTTTTTTTTGAAGGTTCTGAAATAATAGAATACTTTTTCCATCGTCGATTATGATGATCATAACAGTTAAGATGCCATTACCCCCTAATGGATTTCCCAGATGTTCCTGCATAGGTATTTCTCTGGCCAAAGTTGTGTATTTTACATGCCTTCGACTCTACTTATTACCCCCCAAAACCAGCTGGAGGCCAGAAAGGGCCCAATCCATCATCCTCTGCTTGGCCCAGCTCTGAACCTGCTCACAAGAATGGAGCTCTTTCACTTCCCCTCCTCCCTCCACCTTCCCTTTACACCCCCACCATTCTCAAACCAACTCCCCCCCCCAGAAAAAAAGTGCCCCCCTAAATTCCAGCGCCACACCGAGGTCACTTACCGGCGAAGCAAAACCTGAGAGGGGCTCTCTGTTTCCGGCTCAGAAAACACTTTGGCCATTCACATGCAGGTTTGCTTGTTTGGAGTGCGGTAGCCAAAAAACAACAACAAAAATAAGCGTTATAAAATATGGAGTGTGGTTTGGAATATGATCCTGGTAAAATGTTTGCTGAGTGATGGGGACGGCGTACGGCCTGGCTGTTAATGACTCCGGTAATAGTTTAAAAGGAAAGGGCCTACCGTATTCAGAGTTGGTGGAAAAGCTGATCAATATTTTTGAGTTTTAGTCATGATGACAGTTTGGGATGTAGATAAATGAAAATTGTATTCCAGTCAATCTCTCTGAAAGTAGGGCATTAAAAACAAAGGAAGGAACAGGAAAAATAATGGTAATGCAATATTTCCAAGGAGAACAATCACTTCAACAGGTTTGGCAGTACTTACAAAGGTATGCTCCTCACAGGGGAGCAGTTGCTCATTTTCTTCATGTATTAATCTATTTACTTAATTATATCCTACATTGCCCAGAACTGCTTTACATTCTGTCACATTAAAACTACAAACTGTAATGCAATTTATGGCAGTTTAACGTGATAGCCCAACACAAGTGCAAACTTGTGAGGAAGAAGAGGGATGCATAGTTTTTCTTTTTGTAAACACATTATCTAAAAGGTTTGGCATGCATTTTTATTAAGATGAGTAAATACTGTGGAAATCCACCTTCTATTTGCTGCTTTTTCGCTGCTTTTTGTTAAAGAATTTTCAATAATTTATCTGTGCAAAATAACTCAAACTCCATTTTATTGCATGGGAAATTCATCCCAGTATTTTTAATTTGATTTAGGTATGGACTTTAGGATATTCCTAATAATGAATAGGCGTTGATCTAAACCTCTCCAGTGTGTCTCTGGCTGCATGTTTAAGGTCATTGAACCTCTGCCCCAGCCTAAAGTCTTCTGCAACCTTTAACAGTTAGTGTTCCCAGATTACTCTATATTTACTTCAATCCATTTCCCACAAACTATGTCCCATAGCATGATGCTGCCATCAACATGCTTCACCCTGGGGACAATATATCTGTGTTGTCCCTAGGGACAACGTGGTGTATGAATAGTACAAATATTGGTAGATAGATGTGTCTTTCATACCAAGGACACCATCAGTGGTCGAAGTGTGGACTACATGTGGATGTGCACAATAGAGAGACTGCATGGAATTTTGCTGATAAAGTCAATAAATAATTTTAACTCTGAGCCAAATTATGCAGCAAAAACTATAATTAGGATTACAGATGTAGTTAATAGCTAGTTGTTTGTGATTTTGGGTGTGACGTATTTTAGCGACACTAGGCAACTAAGGAATAAAAATAAGTAATACTAATATAATAAGGATTCAGGTGTAATTGCAGAAATGGTCATTTGTGTGGATGCATTTTAAAATGCAACTTTAAATTAAATGATTACTTCAGGTTACAAAAATATTAATAAAAATATAGATGTAAAAATAATTACTTAAATGAGTACATAAATATTATTTTCTTTTTTCATGAAATGGGATAAAAGCTTCTAAGAGTTTAATAAAACTATATTTCAATGCTTAGCTGTACTTAAAACACTGTAGGTTGAACACCAATAACTGTTCAAAAATATACATTGAAATTAATTTGTAACACTGATTTCTTATTGTGAAAACTGGCAAGAAGCTCATGGGACTGTGTGGCAAAAATGCTTTGCTACATTTGAAACACTGTAGATATAGCTGTCCAAAAACATCCATAGCTGGCTGGAGTTGTTATGCAACTCCAAGCAACTCAATTTCAAAGTTTTGTTTGAGAAACAGCGGGATCAATAAAATAATCAACATACCACAATTGAAAAGTTAGTTTCAGTGCCTAAATGTCTAGTGGATCTAATTGTGTCATACATCCATCATACCAAAATTGACACTAATTGTTAGTACAATGTTCACAATAATAATCCCAAATTAATTTAACATCTAACTGACAGCAAAAACACAAATAATATATATATATATTTTTTGGTACAATTAGAAATCATTTCAGGCACTTAGGGGTCAAACCACACTTAGTTTGTGACTGTAATGTAACAAAATGGGAAAAGATTCAACGCTCCATGTCTTTATCTGTATGCAATATATTTTTCAAAGCCTGAATTTTTGTCTTGTATCTTGCTAAACCACATCTCACTTTCACTCCTCTCGCAGGTTGTCGTATCGACGACCGTCAACGTGGACGGCCATGTCTTGGCCGTTTCCGACAACATGTTCGTACACAACAATTCCAAACATGGGCGAAGGGCTCGCAGACTCGACCCTTCAGAAGGTACGCCTCCTTATCTGGAAAATGGTAGGCACATTTTTACATCTTATAATTTGCTACGCTGCTTTTTTCCTATTAGTTTTTTTTTTCCCTTTTTCCATTTTTCAGATCACACACCTATAGCTCCTTTTACATCCGTAGAATCAATAGTTCTTTCAACATCATCTTTTTTTTTTTTTCTTCACTTTTTGAGTTGCTTCTGGCTTCCATCCGAACTTCTGTTATGCATTGACAGGAAATACAATGCATTAGTTTTTATCATTGTTGCACTGCGAATAACAACTAATTCAGAAACGTTATGCTACTTCTACTCTGGTAATGCACCTACATTTGTCCTAAAAGCCACAGTGAAACATGATCAAATTGCTGAAGAATTTGGCTGTAAGGTTAATTTCCTGCCGTTGGAGTTCTGTAGATTTAGCTGAGAGAGAGTCGAAACAGGGGGAGGAAGGAGAAAGACAGAAAGAGAGAAGGGGGGGAGAAGGAGGTCGACTGATTCTGTGTGTGTGTGTGTGGGTGGGTGCATGGAGGGGTGGGGTGGCCTATGAGCAAAACAGAACTTACTGTTTTTCTTCCAACTGATTCCATATGATAGACTGATTGCCTTCTCAGCCAAAAGGGAGAAAAGAAGGACCACCAAACCATGGGAAATCCGAAAAGTAAAATGTGCTATGTGTAACCTTTCGACCCCCGTGGCCTTCGCTTACGGAAAGCAGCTAACCCACAGCTGAAATACTGTTAAGAAAAGAAAAGAAGGGGAAACCTGACTTTTGTGCGATTGTTTAGATTTAAATTGTGAGGGCCAATTATGGCAAGGCAAACAGTTTATATATGCCACGAACTAAAAACAAGCTTCTCTGCACATTAATGGGCATTAATGGTTCTGTCACCAAAAGCAAATGTAATGTTTAATACAACAACGACGAATACAAAAGAAAAAAAAAAAAGCAACAACAAAAAAAAAAAAAAAAACATAGCAGACAATTAATATATCTCGGTGCTCTGTAGTCCTAGTGGGGGAAAAAGCTAATCTATTTGTTTTTGTCTTTATTAATGACTCCTCTACTGGAGAACAAAATCAAATAATTAAAGTCCTGCCCGGAGCACCAAAGTCATTATGTTCGCTGACGTTCTGTTTGTGTGTTTCACATTTATGACACGATAGGTGTGGATCGCCTAGCAACCAGTTTCTTAATGAGGAGAGCAATTAAAGAGGTTGAGCCCTTGCCTCCGTGTTCCCCTGCTCCCATGAGACCTTCTGTGTGTTGTGTGTGGTGTGTGTGGGGTGTGTGTGCGTGGGTGCGTGTGTGTGGGTTCTTTACAGGTTACCCCAACCCATCCTTTATTCTCCTCTTCACCGCACTCTTCAAAGCGGCAGAGTGACGCCCCGTAAAGCAAGAAAAGAAGCAATTGTCAACCGCCCAGTTGAACATGTCTTTGTCTAATAACTTTAATACACCTTCCCTCTTCTTTAGAAGTTGAGATCTGTTTTTTTTTCTCTTTTTTTCCCCCTCCCAGGCTAAGCTCTACAACAAACTAATTTATCATGCATCAACAGCGATGGCTCACTTTGTTTTGAGTCACCTTTAACAAACGGAGATGTGCCACGGGAGGAGAGGGGGAAAAAAAAAGAAAAAAGAGAGAGGCGGTTTTATAAAATGTAACTCCAGCCATGTCCTCCGCAGCGGCTCTGACAACTCGAAGGCAAACAGACAGACAGCGTGCTTTAAATTAGCAACACATTCTTCCTCTGGAGTTCACAGGGCGAGAGGCTTTCAGCCTTTGTGGCTGTCTGACTGGCTGGAACAGGGAGGCATTCTTTCCGAGCGCAGCTCAGGCTCAAGAAGTGCTGCCCCCTATTGGCACTCAGAGGGGATCGCACCCAGATGACAGTCTGAATCTCGCCATGTGACATTTTTGTTCACTTGTGTGCTCTGTCACACAACAAGCATATTATGCATTCAGACATGAATGTGCTTTGAGGCCGGCTGTCACTCAAACATGTATGGATTCAGGCTCAAAGGTGCATAAACATGCTCACAAATAGCTGAGTCTTTCACACACGCACATCACCCCCCTCCCACCCTCACCTCCAAACACACACACACACAGCAAATACAGAAATGCTCTCACTCACTCACCCCCACACGCATACACACGCCAACACAGACATACACTCATGCGCGCACGTTCCTTAGCTCAGTTTCACCATTATAGAGCCCCAGACAATATAGGAGACTTAGCATAGGGCCTGCAGCGCCTGACTCATTTGCATGCCAAGTGGCTGTAATGCTGTTAGGGTTTATGCAATAAAGACAAGCGAATCCAGACCGCCGGGCCTAAGAGGACGAAAAAAGAAGAAGGGAAAAGAGGATGGGAGGAAAAGGAATAAGAGAAGGAGAGAGACTGAGGGTGAGACAGCGAGAAAGAGAGACAGAAGAGAGAGTCAAAGGGAACAGATGGCCCAGGGAGAGGTAAAAGGTATAATCCCATCAGCTGCACTATCAACCGACCATCTGGACATCCCACAGCACAATTACAACACATTTCAGCAGGCAGAACAAAGGACGGCTTCACAGGGCCACATCAGACCTGTTTGAGTGTCACAAAACCAGAGCCAGAAGCTCCTCCGCTCAGATCTCGAATCGGCTTTGACGTCCTCCACGGCTAACGCTAAACTGAGAAAAAGGAAAAAAAGTTGAAAACGGGTAGCAAAGTTGCAGCATGTGGTTGTTTAAAAACATAAAATTATTTAGATTCAATTTGAGGTGATAACTGGCCCTTGATTTGTTTTACTTTCGATCCTAAAGTTTGTAAAGACTTAGTAAAGCAGCAGAACATTGCAAACTCCTCCGTCCACTTCAACTGATGTCTATCATCTGTCGGGGTGGGAGGGGGGGCACACTGTGCGTGTCTGTCATCAGATCGCCTGTGCTGACTGTGTAATCCACTTTGCCACGGTCCCCATTCAGCACATGCTCCCCGCTCTGACTGTGCATTGAGACATATGCAAATTTCCAGGCAGAAGGGTGGACGGCTTAGGGCCTCAGTCACTGCCTCTCCATGAGTCCTTCTGCGTGTGGGAGTGAGGCGTGGGGCTGGGGGTATATGGATGCAGACAGGGGTGTGATAGATGGGATTTCCGAGGTGGCGTTTGTCTATTCTCGTGTCCGTGTGTGTGTGTGTGTGTGTCTATGTGTGTATGTGTAACTAAGCGCAGCCCGTCATAGGTTTCAGGCAGCAGCTGCCCCCCCACGTCCCCACCCAACAGTCACCATCAGGCACCCTTCTAGCCCCCTCCTCCTTCCTGCCCCTCCTTCCCTCTCTTCGTTCTCTCTCATCCCCAAAGTCAATTTGTTTACAGTAATTTTGAAGGGTGAATTATTTGCTGTAATCGTCCGCACTGATGAAGGTCAGGCCCTTAGAGGGGGCCCCGGCATGCCCATGGAGGGTTGGTCCTCTTTCAGACGCTCCGCTTCGCAATTAAGGAAAGCAAATGTCACTCCTCCAGGCCTCACAAATGAAAATCTGTACGAGGTGATTAGCATGAAGTCAACAGCGCCTGTTAAAGTCAGATTCCCTGTAGTACCAATGTGTGTGTGCGCACTTTATGGGCAGAGAGAGAGAGAGCAAACATGACCTGAACAGACCCAACAGTAAGGCAAACAAAGGGAGATGTCTTGTCTGAGGTGATCCATACAACAATGGCTGACTGTGATTTACTTACTGGATGGAGGGGATAAAGGAGGATAGAAGTGTGCTTGCAGTGGGAGGAGAGTAAGAAAAAAAAAGAACAGAAGGAGAACTTGCAGGAATAGTTGCATGCATTTTGAGGAGCGGGAAAACATGCGCATTTCACGCCATATTATAAGATATTGATGAAAATAGATTAAATTTGATATTGCTATTTTATGGCAAGCTGTCATGATATTTCTGTTGTAAACATGGTGTTTTGCCGAACACCATATTAAGGCAATGCATCAAGTGACAGCGAAAGTGAAGCATAAGATCACTCAAATTAGATTATAATAACAACTCCCACTGTTGATGAATGGCAGCGCTGCACAGCAGAAGTCATGCCAGATGAAAAGCATTGTAATAAACAATGTGAAATGGATTGAATCGATCACAAAAAGAAAACAAAAAAAAAAAAATCTTATACTGAATAATTCATGAGCGCATTTCACGATATGAAACCTGAAACTACACGCAGTGTGCCTTCACTGTATTGTAGAACAAAGGTAATGAAATAACATGAAGCAGCAAAGCTTTAGCTTGTCATTTCCACTTCTTGACTCATTTAAGATGTGTTCAGCTTTAAAATTTTACTGTACATGTCCGTGCATGCTTAATCAATTCTGATGGCTACATTTGCCCTGACACATAATTTGCTCCATCAAATCATTTTCCTGGGGAGCCTGAGCGTTTAGCCTTTGTGAAGTGGACCATTTGAAGGGTCTGCTTAACTACACCACTCCACCGAGCTGATAAATGATTTTGATTCTCGTGCCTTAAAGGACAAATCCATCATTTTTTTTTTTTTTTCTGGGGGCAATTTCCATGATATGTCTTTGTGGGAAAAGACACACAGGGCTGAACGTAGAGGTGATTCAGTAACGTGTCTGAGAGAAAAGAGACATGTGCTGGAGTGTCAAAGCCTGGGTGCTGAATTTGCTCTTCTCTTTGTCTTGGATAAGCAGCCACCCCATGCATCAAGGCTATCAGCCCCAGTGAGGGATGGACCACTGGAGGAGCCACTGTCATCATCATCGGGGACAACTTTTTCGATGGTCTTCAAGTCGTGTTTGGCACTATGCTTGTATGGAGTGAGGTACGATAAAACATTTGTTAAAGAAATACTTCAGAATTTGTTCTCATCAGTCAGTCTTGGATGCTGAGACTAATCCGAAAGCAGGCTTTCAACCTGGATTAAACAAACATAAGTTTAGCACAGCAGTGATAATCATTTACATAGCTGTAAAAAGTGGTACGCTTCCAATAGTCCTCTGCTGAGAAACGTACTGAGAAACAACAGATAAAACTAAACTGTCTTAAAATTAATCAAACAATGGTTTGTCAAAAACAAAGTAATATATTTTACTTTTTCCACCACTTCACTTTTAAATCAGTTACTTTAATGGAAAGTTTTGTTGAACATGTTCTGTTCTTAGTAAATGTTTCGCAACAGGAAGATAATTTTTGGTGCACCACCTTTTACCTCCATGTAAAAAAAATCATAAGCCTTTTGTGTAAAATAAACCCTAAATGCAATTGTGGCAATGATTTCAAGGTTCATGAAATAACATCTGCATGAACAACTTTGAGATTGGAGTAATTTCGGACTAGCAGTTGGCTTCACCTTCAGGATCAGCTAATGTGGATTTGTGTTAAATGACGCCAATATATATTTTAACCTTGCAGCCTGAATTGCTTTCCCTCTTGCATGGAAATTATGTTCTCAAACGTTGATTGTTTGTTTTTTGTCGGTAACTCGTGATTTCCTCTCGTTTTCCTCTGTAATCTAGCTGATAACTCCCCACGCCATCCGTGTTCAGACTCCCCCTCGGCACATCCCCGGCGTTGTGGAAGTCACGCTGTCCTACAAGTCCAAGCAGTTCTGCAAAGGTGCCCCTGGGAGATTTGTCTATACTGGTGAGTCAGAACCTTCTGTTCCTGTCTTTCTTTGTATTTTACAATCTTTTACTATACTCTATCTCCATTCTGTCATTGGGGTGGAGACCTCAACTATCTATCCTAGCCAATAATAAAGAGATGCGGCACACAAGCTTTTCTGGACGGCTTGTCTCTTGCTTTTAAAGCCTTTACAAATATGATTTTGACTGATTTGGATTTCTCCTTAAGAACTATAATATAAAAAGATAAAAGAGATACAACCAAGATTTTTTTTTCTTGTTCTTCTGCCACGAGCAGTTGATATTTTTCAAGAGCAAATGTTAACATCACATGTTTGTGAAAGAGCATATTAGCAGCGTTTGATATTATTTTAAAGGCAAAGAGATTACAACGTTGACATTTTGAACTTGCATTAGCATGCTTCCTCAAAGTTCCCTTTAAACACCTCACTGATATTGTACATAGCTAACTCAGAGTCTTCTCAAAATTCAAACTTGTCAAGTAATCTAGAGCCAATTTCTCTGCTCTTGTTAAGTGATCTGGTTCGATGAATGTTAAATAACCATGATCCAGTAAGGTATCATGCTAAATTACAGTCAAAACCCTTCAAGATAAATCTTTCTCCCAATCGTTCATATCTACCATTAAGTATAACAGATTATGTTTTAGTGTAATTTGCTGAATTTATAAGTCAAGCGTGGTTTCATTTTTTATGAATCAAATAAGAACGTCTATAACTAGGTTAAGTGAATGAGTGTGTCTGAAGTTATTCTCATGTGTGATCAGCATGAATTTGTAAGAGAAAGTGTGGGAAGAGAGGGTGAGAGAAAGAGGGAGCGTGTGTGTGTCACACCGCGAGTAAAAGATCTGATTATCTTGGCTAACAGAAGGAAGTGGTGGTCTTATCTGTCATCATTGGTGAGTAGACAGAGGTTGTGAGGGTCAGAGCCTGTCTGACCTGGAAGCCTCTGTCTGTTCCAACTCTGGTGGGCAGAATGAAATGACCCCTCCTTCCCTCTCAGCACTCCTGAGCCTTAAGCAAAGCTCTGGCCTTGAGCTCAGCAAGGCCAAAGCTGGGGGCCCCCCAAACCCCTTTCCCACCCCCAACAAAAAAAAAAAATCCCAATCCAGACCTTTCCATCCTGCAGCAGCTGTTTCTCATCAAGTCCCCCTTGCTCTCCCTGATGCCCCAAAACTACTACTCCCCCCCAGCACCAGAAACAGCCGTTGGTCCCCTTCTCCTCCAACCGTGCAGTCTGGCCCAGCTCTCCTGCGTTTAACCTCCCTAGCAGGAGTGGAGCAGAGGCCAACAAGACACCGGGATAATGAAACAGGAGTGTAGTGTGACTGCATAAGTGTATGTGTATGTCTGAAAGTGAATGAAAGTGGGGGAGAAAGTGTGAGTGCAAAAGAGTCTTTGTGTGTGAGGGGTGTGTGTGTGTGTGTGTGTGTGTGTGTTACTAAACAGCCCTGAGAAGGTGTATAAGTTAAGACATTAATGGCTTCTATAGCACCCTAGTGAAAGTGCCAGGTCCCTTAAGAACAGACCCCATTAGTCACAGAGGCTAAGCGGATTGGGATGATTACCATCAGGTTTTACTGGAGAAATGTGTCCCCTTCCCTCTATCTTTGTTGATTTTTCTCCCCCCATTCTTCCACTCTGTCTTCCCTGGCTCCTTCTCACTTCCAGTTAGTATTAAGATACAATTACCCCTGGAGGCAATGGTGGTGCAATTGATTAGTGTGGTGAATTAAAAGCGAAAGTCACCAACAGACAGGTCCAACTCCTTTGCTTCCGTACTCCCTCAGTGGCTCGCTGTGATTGTGCGATGGTGGAGGGTGAAGCTCGAGTGAACGAAACCGTTAAAAGGCAGCATAATGCCAGAATTAGGTGCCGCTGATTCCATATGTACAGTAATTGCGAGATGAAAAGGATGTTAGCTACTCCTCTCGGAGATTAAAAAGCGAATTGAGTGCAGGGAGAGTGGATTGTGTCTTTAAAAATGAAACAGCTCATTTTAAGACCACAGTTTTTCTTTTTCTTTCACAGCACTTGAACAAATGGCCTTCACACAGAAGTAGATCGGAGTTACATGAGCGGGGAAAGTGAGTGCGATAAAATGGCGCTGTTGAATAGGCAAAAAACGTCACCATAGAGCAACACGTGTATATCAAAAAGTCTAGCTATCAAAGCTTTTTGACTTCAGAATGCAACCTGAGGACTGTGGGTTTTTTTTTTCCATGTTGACTCCTCTTTCCCCACTGTCCTAATTGTGGAGATTTAACTCGGTCAATTTAAGAAATTATCACAAATTACCAAGAGTCAACACAGAGGAGACTGCAGTCAATTGGAACAGCGGAGGGACACGTCCTCAGTCAGGTTAGCACCCTGGATCGGCTCCAAAACTCACAATCCATTCTCAGAAAGAGAGGATCCTGTAGCGTATGTCAAATAATCCTGTCGGCATTGACTATTGAATGTTTAAAACACTAATGAGACAAACAGACAGACCATATAAAACTTAACTAAGCTGTAGCTGACTGCTTCAAGGAACCTATTTATGTTCTTTAATTGACACTTTTTAAAGGAGTGAGAAGCTATTTTTGTTTGTTTTGCAGCCTTCTAAAAGAGCCTTGTCCCCTGGAGCTTACATGCCTGTCCTCTGTCTAATCCATGTATTGGTTATCCATTGGTCAGGACAGAAGTGGTGGAACCAGCTGTCAGCAAGGTTGTGGAAAATCAAAAGGAGAAAGTTACGGCTGCACCTGAGTCGATATTTTATTTTGCTTTACACTTTATTAAGCACGGAAAACAGCAGCGAAATGGGTTTAATCAAATATCTTAAACAACGAGTCCCAATTTTAAGCCTCATTTGTTGCCTCCCAACCTTTTTACTGCATACTTATAGAGCTGTGTGAAGGAGTAAATCATAAATAAAAATTTGACTGTACAATTATTCCAATTTAAACTCCTAATTGCATCAGAGCTATTGTTGTATATATATATATATATATAATTTTTTTTTTATCTCAGCCAAGTTTCCATGAAGAACTCCCCTCCAGGGCCAGCGATGATGCAGGCCTGTGGTAATATGGTTCTGCAAGCAGTCCTAACACACTCAGCCGCTATTTATCCTAATCAGTGACATCCACATAACCAGGATTGCTTAAAATGAACCCCTTCCGCGCCCCAGAAAACGCACATTTACCGGGACCCCATTTGTCATGGGTAAATTGAGGGTCAGTAAACTTCGCCTGTATCCTCCAGTGGGGATCCAGGACATGCATCATAACGTTAGGAGAGAATGATTGGCGAAGGCGAGCTGTCACATATTTGTCAGGGGGAAGGGAACATTATTTGCTAATTTCCCAAGCTGGGCACTGACAGGGTGCTTCGTCTTCAGACCTTTGGTGACCAGCATGGCTTCCCGGCTATTAGTACAAGTCAAGTGTTTTTTTCTTTTTTTCTCTCCTCCCACTGTAAAGCGGCAGTAATAAGAGCCATTCGTTCGACCTCACAAGACTGCAGCACACTGGGTGAAGGATTTTGGATGAAGCAGATGCCCCCCATACAGAGAGTTGCTCTTGCCAGGCCTTAGTTGTGGCCAGACAGCCTTGAGGGCTGATGGATCACAAAGTTTCCTCGTCAAGGTGACGCTATCGACTCCACTGCACCAAAATCTGACAAAATGGGTATGAGGCAGTCATTCATCAACATAAGGACAAAGGGGTCATGTGTGCTTCACTCAATACTGTTGGAGATCAAGAAATGTCAACCCTGTGAGGGAATAAAAAAGGAAGCGGTTGAGAGTGCTGAAGTGGGTTCTCTATATAGATAAAATGTTTTTTCCGAAGTATTCATACCTCGTTAACTTTTTTTCCCCATTTTGTCACAAAGCAACCACAAACCTTGTTGTGTTCAATTGGAATTTGCATGTGATAGACCAACAGAAAACAGCACAAAATGTTGAGGTGGAAAAGAAACACGCATTGTTTTTAGAGTACTTTAGAATAAATAATCTGTTAAGATTTAAAGCAGGGTTAGGTTAAAATATCACCATATGAACATAGAAGGATTATTGCAGAACTACATGGACCACCTAATTTTAAAGGCTGGGCGAGTCGAAATTTAATTATTACGGCAGCCAAAAGGCCCGAGGTATCACTAGAAGAGCTGCAATAGTAAACAGCTCACGTTGGAGAATCTGTGGACAGATTAAATATAAGTCGAGTGACAGACACATACCACATAAAAGACTTGTAGCTGTAATATGAGAGACATGTCATTCAAAATATTGAATCAAAAGGTATAACTATAGATCCACGCCACACTTTTATTTATAAAAAGAAAATACTCCTATGCAATTTTTGGCTGTAACCTGACAAAAGATTAAAATGGGTATGGGTATGAATACTTTTGCAAGGCAAAGCACACACAAACTAAATGTTTAAAATTTATTAAGCCAAAAAAAAAAAAAAACATGCATGTACATTGGATTTCCCTGCATTTTAGCAAATAGCGCCCTTTTCTCCAAAGCTATAAATAGTGGTATCCAAAAATCAAACACTTCCTGCTAGACTCGTGGAAGGCAGAACAAAATGCTGCACCGTTCTTGACCCTCCTCTCTCCTGAAAAAATTAAATAAACAACCAAAGACATCTTTATCGGCACACATCAGACAGGGTCTAGTGCCGTCCAGCTGGTGAATTGAGCCTATCCTCTCCGCCCTGCCGGCACTTTGAAGTCCCAGACTTACAAGCTGATTAGATGGAGAGCTTCCTTTTCATTTCCTGTCCTGCAGGGCTGGGTTTGGTACTTCACTAGCGAATGGTCAGTGACGGGGTGTGGCCTACTGAAAGATATGTTATAATCAAAGGCATTCAAGGAGGTATGTAAACAGATCGGCTTCTGAGGAGGACCTGCAAACACACAAAATACTTCATACTTCATTTGCGTATTTAGAATCTACTCCACGCAGGGTTTTGGAACCTTCCTCCAAAGCCTATTTTTAAGACGAAAGTCAGTGCAGGAGCGAGGAAGGATGACACAGGCATTTATAAATGTCATCTCTGCAGTGAAATGGGTTGTAACCAGTTGGCACAACAGTTTTAGCATGTGTCAAGGCGTGTTATCCACCAGCCATCGCCATACCTGCCTGTCTTATTACAACTGCTGGTATTTAGCGCGAGCTCCACAGGAGTGGAGCAGACACTCATTGCCAAGTGAGATGGGCCTGGGCTTGAAGGCCTTGTGAGCTTGTGTGCATCGCGACAAGGTTCCACAGAGGAAGGTCCTTGTGTCCAATTAGAGGGCTGACGTGACACGTGCTCACACTCCCCCACTGTCAGGCAGCTTGTCAGGTAAGCTTTGAGAAGCACACTGTGGCATTATTCCACAGCGTGTTATCAGCAAGTGACCTGTGAAATCCAGCTTCAGGAAATTGATTGAAATAAGTACTCGCGGCCGAACGTGTGTTTTCACCCATTACTTGTTTCTGAAAGTGGTTATTTTTCAGGAGCGGGAATAAAAAAAAATGAAGGTGTTAGTGTGTTTTTTCTACCAATAAAGCAGGTATGCATTGATTTATTTTTAATTGGGCCCACTTTTTGTTTAACTATTAGCGTTTTTTTTTTTTTGGTAAGTGAAAGTCGTCACCAAGTCGCAGCATTAGTCTTTTGCCACTGGACAGACAGGCAGAAATATGTTCTGTTCTCCTTTCACCACCTACCCTTCCCATTTTCAGGCATGATCCAAACCCGAAAGGCTTTAAAGGAACTCCAGCCCCCGACTACCCCCATCCCTTCTCCTCCGCTGCCGCTTTTTGATTGAAATTCATCGGCGAGTTTATTGAGAAATGAATGAGGGAGGCAGCGCGGTATTGACTTTGAGAGGAAAACACAACTCATCTTGAATGAGGGGGAAAATTCACCCGTAATTTAGCCGCCATCGATCCATGCCCCGTCCATGTATTGATCTTCATTTTACAATATTAATTTGCGCTTGCAATCAGCTGTGAAGGGAGCCCATTTGATTTCTGCGGGGCCAGTAATGTGCGAGAGTCCACCGGCGTCCTCGGAGAAGAGGCACACATGCTTTAGATGTCATCTAAGAGGATTGAACAGGTGTCTCTGGCACCTTTCTAATAACACAGCCAATATGAAGGGAGCTGAAATTATGGATGTGCGATCTGTAACATTGCTCCCTTTTAACCGTGTTAATTACATTTTATCTGTTGCAGGGGCAATATCTGTGGGAGACTGTAACTGTCGAGCTTTTTTCATCTGTATTGGCTCAAAGTTCATGAAATTTCAATGAACATTGATCTGTCTCCATTGATTTATCTTAACTGCAGATCTTTGAAATTTTAATTTCCTGTTCATCTCGAGACTGCTGGAGATGGAATCACTGAGTGGTAACTGGCTGCAGTGGATGGAGATGATATGGTCAGTGTTGAAACAGATGAGGTTTGCTTTGCGTGGGCTTGCTGTGAAAATTTCAATTTGACTTGGTTTGGTTGGTTTATAGGTTGGTTTCCAAGTCTGTGTGCATGTTTTCTACTCTTCCAAATGGAACTTATCTATTCTGAGGAGCAGCAGCATGACTTCTGATTTCTTTACCTTCCCTCTATGCACAGTATTCAATTTTAATTCCTTGAAGTAACCATGGAAAGTTATTCGCCCTTTCTGCAGTGCTTTGCAATAGTATTCAGACCTGAAATGTTTTCCCGTGTTATCATGTTACAGCCAAAAACAGAGTATTTTCAAATCTTACAACAGAATCTCAATTGGTTCATATCTAGGTCATTCGAACACATGGACCTGATTTGGTTTAAGCTACGTTTTATTGCCGTATGTGTAACATTTGGCCTCAAATAGGCTTTTCTCCAAGAATGCTCTGTATTTATCTTCATCCATTTCCCTATTAGCTATGATCAGCTTCTGCTGCTGAACAATAGCACATCCACAGGATGAAGCTGCCACCACTCTTTTTCCTGGTTCTTTGTGGGTATGGTGTGTCCAGGGCGATCTGCTGTTAGTTTTGCATCCAGTTACATTTTAGTCTCATCTTACATGAGCAACTTTTTCTATACGGTTTATTGAAGCAAAATGCAAATGGGACTTGACTTTCCTCTCACCACTTTTCCATAAAGAGTGGCAAGAAAAAACAAATAGCTTTCCTTTCAACAGATTCCCCCCCACCTGAGCAGTGTGTCTTTGCAGCTCGTCCAGTTACCGTGGGACTCTTGCCAGATCTTGGTAATTTTGCAGTAGCACCATAGACTCCCTGACCTAACACTAATTTTTAACAACTTCATCCTTGACCTGTCAGTTGAGTTCATTGCTGTTCCTAATGCTGTTTGCTCACTGATGTTCTCAAACAAACCTTTGAGGCACTCACAGGACAGCAAGATTAAATTACATTAATTAATTGGATTAAGTGACCTTTTAAGGGGAGGATTGGATTTTATTTTAGAGTATCAGAAGAAAACTGAAATCTCACGTAACTTTTGAGATTTCAGTTTTATTTGAAAAAACTATATTTCTATACATTTTCTTTCTATTTCATGCACTACTCTGTGTTGGTCTGTTAGATTAAGTCTTAATAAAATACCTAATTTTTTTTGGGCTGTAACATGATGAACTGAGAAAATTCTCAAGGGCTATGAATACCACAAGGCACCAAGTAATTCCTGTAGAGTGGTGAATTTCAGCTGGAAGAGGTCATTCTGCGTGATGATAGATCTGCATTTGCGTAACAGACTACAGGTGCCTAAAGGGCTTCAGTTTGACAAGTCACAAATGCAATAACACTTGAATGAACTTCTTGCTTGTGCTGT
Source organism: Xiphophorus maculatus (assembly GCF_002775205.1). Taxonomy (NCBI): domain Eukaryota; kingdom Metazoa; phylum Chordata; class Actinopteri; order Cyprinodontiformes; family Poeciliidae; genus Xiphophorus; species Xiphophorus maculatus. The sequence continues at coordinate 17,391,292 of NC_036464.1, forward strand.
TTATCTGTCTCCCCCTTTCCAACTCCCACTCCACCTCTAATTTGTGTTAAGGGGGGAAAGAAAAAAACTGCTCAATGGTGTAGGAGGAGTGGAGATAAGCTCGAAGCAGTTAAGTATAATTAGCGAAAGTAATAGCTGGCAAATGGCAACAAGGCTAGGTTTTTTATCTCCTGGAAAGATAGAGTTATCGTAATAAGCTGTAATGGCTGGCAGGAATGCTAGTACTCTGTGCAGGCTTCCATTCAGGCTCGTAGACTTAACAAGGAACAATTTCCCTTGAATTTACTGCTTTGCTCAAACATTTCCCTATGTTTATACCCTGATACTGTAAGTCAATACACGTGTTCACTCCACTTTCATATAGATTGAGGGCACACATTGCCGTATTGCCATGTAAGCACTTCTGGCTGCCAGCATCGGCCATGTTCTTCTGTTCCCTCAGAGCGGTTACTCATGTCCCATTTCCAGAGAACACGGAGAAGTGAGCAGCAGACCACACTCATACGGCATGTACAAGCGATCCACTCTACATTTTAAGTAAAGTGCCAGTGACCGAGGCTGCTGAAGGACCTCTCGCAGAAAATGAAGGGAAAAGGGAGGGAAGATTGAGGCGTCAGATCGAAATAAGATTGGGAAGCGTGCATTCCAGGAAAGGAGGAATTCAACTGAAGGCCTGCCACGGCTGCCAGTGCGCATGCGGGCCTGCTCAAAAGGAGGAAACGATACGGTCGCAGCTGCACAAGGAGTCAAGCATTCCATTTCTTCATATTCTGAAACACGATCATTCGGTCTCTTGAGAGAATTGCTGAAATAGTCATAAAAAAATATTCTACTTCCCAATCTTCAAGACGGTCCACAGTATGTCTGCGCATTTTGCCACTTACCATGCTAATTCTGCTCGCATGTGGCCATAATTCTTTAAGTTATCAGCTGTTAAATTTGAAACATATTTGCTGTCACATTCAGTTAGGAAAATTTCTATCATCCTGGAAATTAAAACACGAAGCATCTCTGATCCAGCCAGGGTGAACAGATATAAGGAGTATAATTGAACAAAACACGCAACCTGTCGAAATCTGTGCAGAAAATGAGAGAAAATGAAAATTCTATTAGTGTCTAATGTTCCCTCCTCCCCCTCGCTGCGCGCTCTTCATCTCTCCGGCAAAGTATTCAAATGCAAGCCCTGCCTTACCTCCCCGTGTCTCTTTTTCTCTAATTATCCATGAGGTCAGTAAGCAAAATGGGGAAGAAGCCAGGAGATCAATACAAATTATCCCTGAGCAAACCAGTGCTGACAGTTTGAATTGCAGCATATGTTTACCCAAAATCAGGCAATTTATCTTAATATCAGGCGAGTAATGCAGCAGGGGTGAGAGGTCACACAATCTCTCCACCTCATAATTACCCGCCTCTAAAACAGGAAAGTGGTATTGATTGGCCGCGGGCCGGGAAGCGGGCGTGACTGGAACGTGCCAGTGACCCCCACCTCTCCCGCTCCCGGACACCCACCCTCCCCTATCATACCTCCCATAGTTCTCTCTGTCCCTCCGCCTCCCTTCGGCTAGACTCCCCACCCAGCGCAGGATTTATGGGATGTGTGTGGATGGTTTCGTGTTTCCTCGAAGCGACTCAGAAGTCTTACAGAAGGGGTAAGAATGGGTGAAGGGGGTGTGGGAGTGTAATACCGCTTTCACTGTTTATCATTGGAAGGTCAAGGAGGACTAAACAAATTTTGGCTCTGGATCATCGCACCACTTTATTGCAGCGCAAAGTTTATGACTGAGAAGAAGTACATGACGAGGTGTTGTAGATCTGGGAGGTGAAGAGGGTAAAAGTGTGGAAACATGCACATCAATGCAGGGAAACGTAAGGAGAGTGGTCCCAATGATTCTTGTAAAAGCTCAGCGGATGAAAGGAAATCTTCGCATGGAGGAAAAAGAAAATCTGCGGAGCAGTGCAGCGACTGCACATTTATTGTCCAGATTGAGCATAAGTGCTCAGTATATATCATCAGCAGCTCTTACAGGATTATTGACATTGTCTGTGTCTGTCTGCGCCGGTGTTACACGCTATGACTACAAAACTGTCAACTCATCAACTGACAGCACCGTTTAGCGCTAATGCAAGTCTCCATCAGCTGTCAAAAGCATTTGCATGAAATCAATAGCAGATGGCGGTCTGTGTCACCAATTTCATTACGCCAGGGTTGTTACAAAGATCATCTCCATGATAGATGAGACGGCGACATGCCGGCATGGGGAGATCATGCCTTGTGCTGGAACTGAGACTGCACTGAGTTCTGACACCAACTGAGACAAGTTTTAATATATCTTTTTTTTTTTTTTTGGTCTGTCACCAGAGCGTGATGCCAACTGAGTCCTCCAAATCACATTCATTGCAGTTCTGAGGCCAGCATTTACAGTAGGGCATCATTATCATTGGAAAGACATGTCAAAAAGTCCACCTCTCCCGTTCTCCGTCTCGTTCTGTACTTTACATCTGTCCGGCCGAGTTCCCAGCATGCCTGGCGGGTTCTGCAGGCCCCAGCTGAGGCAGAGGACAGGAGAGCGTGATGTATCACCCTGAGAGAGCCCACTGACAGCCTCTGATGATGGATGGCCTGATTATGGAGTGCTTTTTACACATACACAATTTACATCACACTGAGCAGCGGGGTCTAGCAGGGCCGTCGAGCACATGCGCGTTTTCCAAGCGGGGCACAGGCGTTCACACGCTTGCATGTGTGCACATACACGCCTGCACGAGTCTGCCAGAGTGCATAAGATAAGGAGGGGAGTGGAAATAACAAAAGAAAAGGGGGCAAATTCCTCACTACAGCCTTGTCATGTAAGATCAATATGGCAGATCAATCCTTTATTAAGGAGAAGATGGCTTCTCCCCCCACATTCCGAAGCAGACCTTTGTCGTTTTGCGACACATGATGACATGTCAAATCAGATTTCCAGCAGTGTATGTAGCTGTGGCGGGGGGTTTATTCAGGTGTGTCTGCACTGCCGGGTTGAATACCACTGTATTTGTAAGCTGGATCTGTGCTATCGATTAGAGCCCCCACATTGTCCATGCTTGAGTACATAATTGCTGTTTGACCATGCTTGAGCTGGCAATTACTGTATTCAGCATTTAGCACAACTGCTGCATGTGTTCAGTTGCAAGAACAAGTTGGAATGAATAGGAAATTAGTGCCTATGTCAAACGTTGGCATTGAAATGAAGCCCTGAGTTCCATTTCAACCCATAAACCTAAATCTAAGTTCTTGACCCCACATTACTGAGGGGCATAGCATCCAAATTGGTTCTGTGTTGTATAGAGACAGCAAAGTAGAATGAATTTTTAGCCCTTGAAAACAGAACCACACTTTATAACAAAAGGGGTAAAAAAAAAAAGTAAGCAAATTTTTACTCTGTTTACATATTTTTAATGGCACAAAAGCACCAATGTTGTCAAGTCTTAAATGGCCCACTATAGTATGTTTAGAATCACTGCTAAACATTTAAATAATTCACCATCACACCCACCAATAATTGTGCAGTTGGATGTAAAACAATGTGTTTAATATAATATTCAAGAATATTTTAGGCAAAGTAAAAGAAAGGTTAGACACAGGTTGTTACAATGAAAATAAAGAATGTACTAATCATCAGTGTATGCAAGATATTTTTTTCTATTTTAAGATTATTATGCTTAATGTGTTTATTTTAAACTATTTTCAAGTTGTACATGCTAAATTGAAGAATGGAGCATAAAAGCAATTTCCACTGCAGAATTGATTACTGTTTACATCATAACACATAAGTGCATATTTGGTCACGTGTGCAGACAGAAAAATAGATAAAAGCTGATAATATATCAATGTCACTGAAGAAGTGTACTGTTTCCAGTGGTAATTTTTACCCAGTACCATAATTAATTGCAAACAAATAAGGCAGTAGATAGTGGTAGGGGTAACCTAACTAAATGGTACTTAGGTCATGACCTTTGTGTTACTGTCCATGACTCTTTGTGCTTGAGATCACTTGTTTAAGACCTTTTCCTACAAAAGCAGATACCTAATAAAGAGTAGCAGGCTTTGTATGGACCAACGCCCAGTCCTAATCCGGTAGAACTAATTTCTGGTTTCAGAGTTCGGGTCAAAGTACTGGTGATGGTCATGGATAAGTACAAGTGAAATTACTCAAATGAATAAAAGTCAGTGCCATGTCCCAATGAGAATAGGAACACAAACTGGGGTGTGTGTGGGGGTGTTTTTGTGAAATTGTTGGGGGTTGCGTTCACTTGCTTATACATTCAGCAGGTTCAGCGAGCTGTGTGGTGTTAATGCTGAAATTACATGCTGAGTAATGAGTGATGGGCGAAATTACAGGCTGAACAATGAATAGAGGCAGGCAGCTCTTATTAGTCTCCATAGAAAGCCATTGATTTATGAAGCGCCTTGCTCGGCGGAGTTACTCTCCTGAAAATGATATCTACATTGAGAAGTGATGTTCTCTATTAAGCCATTCTTTCCCCTTTTGCACTGCTCTCCTCCTTCCTAACTCTCCTCCCCTCTGCCTCTCTCTGAGTGTACACATGATTGTTTAGAATCAGGCGGAGCTGTAAGGAAACCTTCAATTACCCATTAGGACTGTCAGACATAAAACGCCCGGCTCTCACCAAAGTCTGGGTTATGATTCATTTACTTTGTGCCTCTGATTCATCGCCCAATATGCCCCAGATTACTGTTTGAGGGGTGGGAGAGATTAATGGCTCCATGGGATCTGCCACCGTTTTTCAAGGGCCCAGTGTTGCAGTACAGTTGGTGCAGAAGGGTGAAATGACAGCAACTTACACTAGATCAATGTGTGGACAGTCTTTCACAGATTATTAAAGCTCTGTTAGATTAAAAGACCCCCGCTATGCTACAGTACTGTAGTACTGTAGTAACTACAGTACTACAGTACTGTAGTTTACTGTAGTCAATATTCCCAAGCAGATAAAAAGGGGGCGGATCCCTCTAAATAATTCTTAGACTGATGTAGGTCATCATGGCTGCTAATGAAATAGCACTTGGTGACACAAGTGTCAAAAGGAACCCCCCCAAACCCCCACCATAGCTGATGATGTTTCATAAAACATTGTCTCACCCTTGAGTGTTTTTTTTTTTTTTTTAAATTAGGCATTCTGAAATTACTGTACTGTAAACCATCACAAATTTTTCAATTAGTTCCCTCATATCTCTGGCAAAATTAGCCCTCAAATGGGTCTAATCTTTATCTTCCCTTTTCTCTCTTCTAGCTCTCAATGAGCCCACCATCGACTACGGTTTCCAGAGGCTGCAGAAGGTCATCCCCAGACACCCTGGCGATCCTGAGAGATTACCAAAGGTCAGTACATTGTCCTTCCCGAGCAGAGAAACGTAGGGTGGTAATGACACAGAGCTCCTCAGGTTCTGAAGGAACAGTTTATATCTTAACCATAGCAGATAACTCTCATGACATTGTTATTTAATATAAATCCAGATTAGTTTGTTGGTGCTAATTGGCTAGTCCAAGAGGGGCCATTGTCCGTTGTGTATTGGTGACTGTCCTTGGAAGCTCGTTGGGGGACTAGTGCTCCAGCGGTCATTGGGCAAAAGGCAGGGTACACTCTTTACAAGCCACCGGTTCATCACAAGGCAAAAAGAAACAAACAACTATAGACAAAGTGAATGTGCGTGGAGTACCGTGGAAGGAAGCATCAGTAGTCTGGACATTACCCACACATGTAAGGGGAGAACATGCAAACTGGATACAGAAAGGCCTCATCCAATGCAGAGCATAGATCCTATACAGTAAAATCATTTTATTGCTGTCCAATTTTCCATATTGATGTTGCACACACTAATGCAATGCAGGTCGATAAAATAGCATTTGCTTAAACAGCGGCAACGTTTTTGGGACTGACGTTGTGTTAAGACCCTACAAGTAAACTTTATTCTTGGCCACTAGCTTCAATCTCCAGGGTCAACTAATCTGGATTTACACTAAATGAAGACTCCAAAAGAATTATCCCCATGAAGTAAGACATTTACTGCCTATAATCTTTTAACAGAACCTCCCTTCAAAAATCCTGAACCATCCATTTAATATCTTGCTAATACTCTGTGACAAATAAACTAAACAACATTCCCATCAACGCAGAGCACTGCAACCCAGAGCTCTAACAGCTTTTACTCCACATATGTGGCTCACCCTCCAACCAGCGTGGTAATGGTATTGGGGGTTTTTTGTGTGTGGGGAGAGAGGCGTAAACTCTCTGTGTGGTAAAATAGCTCAATCAGGCGTTTTCCTCTCCAGTAGTCTGTGGAGATGGTAATCTGGTCAGAAACGACGCCTGCACCCTCATTACCCCACTCATGTTTTCCTTTCATTTTCTGCGGCTCGATTTGGTTTAATCTTTTGTTTACAGAACCCTGTGCCGTAAACCTTTCTAGTCTTGCTGCAGCTAATAGACAAAGACTGCATGTTATTATGCTCTGGCTTTTATAATGCTTTGTTTTTTATCTTTAAGTTGAAAGTCACATCAGTTTGGCATGACACATCAATAGGCCAAACTGAAAGAAAGAACTGAAAATTAGCATTAAAACTGAGGTGTTCAAATGTCTGTTTTTTTTTCATAAATGCTCTCCTGCACAGTCCTTTTGATTCCTTTGATTCTTTCCCTCTTAGTTTCCCACTGATAGAACCTGTGTGTTTTCTCTAATTGCCACCCCGCTAGTAACCATTTTGATGACCAATGCTCCAAATGTGTCAAAAGTAATAATATGACTGATTAGTCAATTCAGGACCCCTCGGCACGCTGTAATGCGGGGACCACCTCAGAGTTTTAATAATACTGTAGAACCTTTAAAGACCTTATCTATCATATCCCAGCAAGCAACACAACAAAATTATTAATGTCCAACAGACAATTTAATAAAGAACAGAGTGTGATGTTTGACCAAGGCAACCTGGAGAAATGGAACTTCACAGCTAGTCTTTGGCTCAGTATATGAAGTGTTTCAATTAGACCTGGTCCCTGTGGAGACAGGAAGCTACACCTCGACATGAAATGTTGCTCTAATTTCAGGTGTAAACGTTGACCAAAAGGTGAAGTTCACTTACCTTTCATATCTACAACTCTATCTCCGCTGGCAAGACTGTTTGAGTTTTACAGGGTTTTCAAAAGTTTTCATCCTCTGTTAAAATTAAACCATGATAAATAATTTCAAAATATTTTTACACATATTATGTTAAATATATCTGCACTAAAATCACTTAGAGTAAAAAGAAAATGCTGCAATAACTCGACTGCATAAGTGTGGACATTTTAAAACCAATAACGTCTGAAAACATGTTTTGATGCAGTTTTAGAAAACTTAATCGGTTTCAAATTGATTCAGTTTCAGTCTGAAAACTGATATATTAAGTGACATGCTTAATATATCAGCATGTGGCATACTGATACATTAAGTTAGAATATATCAGCATGTTACATGAAAGTTATCCAAATCTGTCAGACTACTATTGCACATGGCCATCTTCAGATGGACCCACAGATTTTATGTTAGATTTGTTTAGCGATTTTTAGCTTGGTCAGTCCAAAACTTAAAATTTTTTTCTCACAAAACTATTGTTTTATTAATTGAACAGTATGCTTGGACTTCTGGTAATGTTGACAAATTAATTCCCACTTCATCTTGATGTCTTATAATAAAGCTGACTAGTATTTGATATATTTCCTTCCACTTTGAAAAGAGAAAAAACACAATTCCAACTGAAGCCACCATGTTTCAGTGCGTTGGTTATGGTGTTCTTCTGGTGGTGGGTGTTGTCTTTGAGTCAAACTTATCCTTTAGAATTGTGGCCCAAAGTTCAACTTTGGTTTCATCTGACCACAACAAATTTTATTTGACATAAAAGGTGACTCTTCTTGCAGTCCAAATCTTTAGTAAAGATATTTGAAGATTATTGGAGATGTAGGATATTTTTTGTCATATATAGAACACAAAATGCTTGGAATAAGTTCCTGCGGTTTCTTTATTTAAATTACTGATGACTGTCTTCCATTTGCCCTGGTGCATGCATAATAATTTATTTGTGTTTTTGTAATGACTGATAATTTTAAAATACGAAATCCTTAACTTCTCAGCAAACCAAAAGATGCAAATGGAAGTGCAATAAAAATCTTATTAGGGTAGCTGAACTTCAGAATCACTTTAATTAGTATAAGATGTCCAAAAAAATTTAATTCTTCAATTAAATCAAAAGGCCTTTTAACATCAAGTATTAGGTTAAGGTTGTGAACACCTAAGCAAGAAGGTTATTGCACTTTTTTTATTTTAATTTGAAGACAGATATCTTGGCTTTTTACTTCAATTCTATGTGGTGAAAATTTGTCGTGGTGACATTGTTTTATCATCAAAACTTTTTCACATTTTAACAGAGCTGTGTACACTTTTGAAAGCCACTGTATATAAACCAAGTCCACATCTTTTCTGCAACCAGAGACACAATGTTACATGGTAACATGGCTTTATTACAAAGAAACCTTGAATACAAAGCATGGCTGGTTGTGGGACAGATTTTGACACTGAGACCGAGATTAGTTTCCTGGGTGAGCGTATACTTAATATAGCACGGTCTCCCGGCCTTTGCATGAAACAATCAGAGAGTGAGATGAAACCCTGCACTCCCAATAAACAACATAAATATTTGATTTGCTCTCTAATGGACCCAAATATGGGGTTCAGGGGGCATGTAAATGATCCCACGAAGTGATTCGTCATTGTTAAGCTTGCCATCTCAGGGTCAGCTCTCGGGGTCAAAAGCACATTCCCAATAAAACAAGCCTGCGGCGGGCCGAGGCTGCTGTGCACATTCGGAATGAGAGCAGAAACAGAATATAGAGAACAGCCATTACAGGGTGCAGGTGAGGCAGAGAGACTCTATAAAAAGAAGATAAAGCTGGAGGACGGCACGGTGTGCATTAGCAGAAAGGCAAATCGACACCAAGCCCACTCACCACCTCTACCCAAGACCCCCCCACCCCCGTCTCCTCCGTTCCCTCCCTCCCATGACTTCACCCTCCAGTTGATAATATTACTGCGCTATTGATTTCCACCAGCCTTCTCCCTGGGACCAGTAAGACACGTGGTAATTGTAAGGAGACAGAAAGCCAATATGGGAGTGCTCATGGATAGCAAGGGATGCACGCTAATATTGTTGCTACACAGAGAAAAAAAGGGGGGAAGCTGCCTCTGATTGAAGTTTACCTCGTAATTCTAAGACAACATCGCAGATGACAGCCTGACCCTGTGGGAGGAGAGGAGATATAAAAATTCAATGCAAAGTCCAGGGTGAATATGAAAGTAATAAGTGTGAGCAGTCAAGTGATGAGAAAGGAGATTGGTTTGCGGGCATGGCGTTAAGTGAAGAGAGACTTTAGAATTCACCCTCCTTTTTAAGATCTTGTTATAAAACAATTTTCTATTCATAATATAAAAAAGACAATTTATAATACCATTTTGTGCCCTCTGGCAGTAATGGACAAATAGACTGAATATCACATTATATCACACTCAATTTCTCTCCTCTGCAACAAATTAGATTCATTATAAAATTAAAAGTGGAAACTCAATATTGTTTTATTATTAAGCTGATTGCTTTGGATTCTTTTTGTTCCCCCCACCCCCCAAAATGAGCATAAGCCCATTCTTTTCCAATTCTTTGTGTAATCCACAAGGAGAAAATATTACAAATGTGTTCATGTCAAGCAATTACCCATGTATTTAAATGAATCTCTCTTCCTGTGCTCTTTGAAGTACCTTCATCTAATGGCCCTATGCTTCTAAATGCATTCATTACCTCAGGCTAGAGCTAACAGAGTAATTGCCTTACAGTTTTATAATGGCATTAGCACTCCAAGCTACATAACCTAGGCCCTCTTTTATTAACTGTGATAATATAAATACAACATCCATGTTAATCTAGTGCTTGAAGACTCCTTATTGTTAGATTTGTATTTTTTTTTTTTTATAAGTCGTCATTTTGGATTTCTTCCCCTCAATTTTATGCCTCGGCAATAACACGAACCGGCTTTTAAATCTTAGGTGATCAGTCATCGGAGCGTTTGTTAGCAGAGCACGGGACCTTTTATGCAGAACAGTCCCAAACAATAGCCGAAATCAGTCACGCATTTGTCACAGAACAGCAGAAATCATTCGAAGCCGTTAATTGTTTCAATTTAACATGGTGTGTTCAGATATGTCTCCATGACAAGAAAGCCAATTACACTTATGCCGGAGCAGCATTTGAGATTTACATGGAAATGCCCTCGGAACGCTATTCCGTGCTAATCGTATTCACAGCATGAGCTGATGCGCATGAAGGCGTCTCGTCAGAAGAAAACAAACTTCCTTCCTTGATTGGGTGCAGCACTTCTCATCATCCGCCGATATGACTAGGTTGCCACTTAAGCATAGCCCCGGCGAGTCAGCTTGGTTAGTTAAGACACCACGCGGTAAACGACAGATTAAGGATGAGAGGCAATATCGTTTTCTCCCCTCCTCTTTTTTTTTCCCAAGCTGTCCTTATGTCACTGCTGCAAAGTACCATATGGACAAGGAGGGAGAGGACGTTTCGCGGAGAATGAAACATGGCTTCCGAATGCGACAGTCTTAATTGCTTTAATTGTTGTTTAAAATTGAGAGCCATGTAGGAGATCTTGAAATATGATAGAATAGATTATTGGTAATTATTAACTGCAGACAAAAAGAAAGGAAACCACTTTATCTCACTCAGCAAGAGAGAGAAAAATCTGTTCTGCCTGATGAGAACACATCAAGACAGCTGGTACTCTCATTTAGTCTACCTGCTTCACGACAACCATAATTCTTTATTTGTATGCAAACTAGATGCATGCAACGTTGAGCATACACACCAATTTCAGAGGTAAATGCCCATTCTAAGAGCCACCCATCCGGTAACTTGGGGTGGATTAAGCGATATGTTTCTATAAGAGAGCATGGCACACGCTGCAAGTGGCTCCTACAGCGATTCATCTTGATAAATCAAGGACGGTGGCTAGCTATGCTCCTTAGGATGAAAGGGGGGCCCCCTTACACACGCTGCGTACACACACTGCATACGCCGTGCCTCGGAGACGCAGGCCAAGTCTTGGAGGCCGCTGTTTGAAGGCGCGAAGGCTGTGTTTACATTCATTTACGGCAGCTGCCGTCTTAATCCCACACTGCCATTGCCAAGTGATGGAACACTTCAGACAAATTACCGAGGCCTGCAAAAGAAAACACAGTGAATGTGGGAAGAAAACAAGCACCATCTGAGATGTTTCTAGTGACAGATTTGCATTGCTTTTAACCGGAGTTCTAACAGCACAGTCGACAAATCTCTGCTCTACAGCAGGTGACAACAAGAGAGCATTTTAAAAACACACACACACAACAGCCATGACTGCAACTTGCCTTTGTCAGATTAAATACACTCTTAAGAGGAGGAGAGGGTTTTCATACAGCAAACTGCCTTCTGTATTATGGAAAACAAAGAGAGCAGTCTGGTTTCTGGAGAGGGATTTAATTGTAAGTGCTGAATTCAAAGAGCCGATAAGGACACACAAATGGGCCAAACCCCACCTAGCCGAAAGCCCAAAACAGAGTGTGTGTGTGTGGTTGACTGGGTGGGGGTGAATGGGGGCTGAGGGGTGCGGGATCCGGGGCCAACTCATTTTCACCGTTAAGAGCCAAAGCAACACAGCTAATCCGCATTGTCAAGCGGGGGCAAGCATGCAGACATGGATAAGACCACATCCTGAGCATCCGTGTCCCCAAGGCACGAGCACCCAGCTCTTGCTGGATGGGAAGTCATTTGTGAAGTCCTTTGCAACAGCCAGTCAAAGAGGTTAATTGAAAAATTCCTTAATGTCATTACAACAGAACTAGATTAACCCAGAGCTAATTCACTTTATTGTTCTGAAGAGAGGGGACTCGGCACTGAACTCCGGAGCAAACGTGAAGCCCGGAATCAGGGGTGAGGTGTTGTTTTTAAAGGACTATGCCAGTTTAATTAAGATAGGGAACATTATTCACTGCTCTGCATGGTTGGAAGGAGCAAAATGGTAGTGCTGTATAAATTTACCTCCGGTGCCTCTTAAATCTAGGTGGCTCTTATTTATGTAAACATTTCATAGCACTTTTTAGCACTGTTGTTCGGCTCTCTGCGTGTCATTCTTATTCTGCATGTACAGTGACGACACACCTCCCTGCTTCCCCCTCAAAAGTAATGACAAAACTAATAGTGGTGTATATTTTGTTGGATTGCCTTTGACATCGTCTGATGCCTTTGTTTTTGGTGTTTCAAACTAATTGCAATCCCCTTTTTTGAGATGTGTATTGATGGGATGGTTAGGCTCCTTTGTAACATGTTTTCAAGGCCATCAAACATTTTCAGAGGGCCTAAGGACCTAAAAACCTGGTGCTTCGATGCTCCTTGAACCACTTTCCCACTGTTTGGGCCCACTGAATACTGGGATTATTATTTAATTTGAGCTGGACGCTAAAACAAACATTTTACGCTATTATTTAAGGGATAAGAGACATAAAACTGGACTGTTTTGACTTGCATAACCTGTTGCCTGTAGAAACATGTTAATCACTGCAAAAATCTTCCCAAAGCAGGGGTCTTCTCTTTGGTTTGACAGAGGCCTCAGGCTAAAGAAAACTCTGTTGTGGGAGTTGTATTTATTTCCTTTCCCTGTTTCCCTAATCAGGAGGTGTTACTGAAGAGGGCGGCTGATCTCGTCGAAGCCCTGTACGGGATGCCCCATAATAATCAGGTACCTCAAAAATCCTCTCAGTGTGTCTGATTTACACATAAAGAATTTTTGATGACATAATTAAGGCCCATATTCAGGACTATATCTGAAGGAATATAGTGCCGCGAGTCAACTCAACAGCCATGTATTATGCATTAAAAAAATCCTTTGCCTTCTTTTTTTGCCTCTCAGGAGATCATTCTGAAGAGGGCAGCTGACATCGCAGAAGCCCTATACAGCGTTCCCCGCAACCACAACCAGATTCCCTCTCTCGCCAACACAGCCTCCCACGGCATGATGGGAGTCAACTCCTTCAGCAGCCAGCTAGCAGTCAACGTGTCAGAGTCACAAGGGAATGACCAAGGTGTGTGATTTGGGGGGGTTAGCTCCATAACTTAGAGGTGCTCAAAAGGGGGTTGCAGAAGGATTGCAGGTGCTTCTAAGAGGAATATCCAGGGACTTACAAGAATATGGCAAATATGTTCTCCCTTTTGTCGCCTTCAAATAAAAATAACTAATAAAAAATGGCCTAATACGAAAAAAGGTATTAATCCAGTCCGTGAGTCTTCTATCATTTTTTGTAAGGAGGGGTATTACGTATTTCCCAGGCACATAGCAACATTTCATAGCACAATCAATTAATTATGTTACCTTCAGTTGTTATTAAAAAAAGTCCTGTATATATCAAACATAGCTTAAAAGAAATCTGACTTTCTGATTAGATACCTTGAATTTGAGCCTCAGTCTCTTTAAGAAGCTCAAATTCTTCCTGACATGCCGCCTTCAGCACGTTATCACAACAATGCCTTTCAGTTGTGCCATTTATAACCATTCATATGAGCATTGGACTGAGAAGTAGTTCATATGATGAGCTCAGCCATACCCAACTTCCACCAGATGTTTGATAATTGTTGCTGCCGCCAGTGTGGTGGAGCTCAGTGGGGAAGGCTTGGTGGGTGAGGGTTGCTCTGTGAAGAGGAAGCTCGGCTGGATACTGCGGCTCCAAGGAGGAGCTTTGTGTAAATAGGCGGTGCTTTGAATGAGCAAGCATTTTAGGCAACCTGAATGGCTGGCAGGGGTGCATGAAAGAATCAAAGCAAAACTCCAGGTATGTTTTCAAACATGATATAAAGTTAAAAATTAACTATATTTTACATAATACCTCCATTTGAATGTGGAACTTGCAATATGTCTTTATAAAGAAAATAGAGATGAATTTGGCTGATTCTGTCTTTCATAAGGCTTTAACATGCCAGAACTAATTTTAGCCAACTATGATTTTGTTGTACATTATACAGATATATAATTCCGACATTATTGATATGACATACTATAGATAATGAACAGCACCCAAAATACTTCTGTCTAGTCTTCTCACCAGTGTGAGTGATTAATAATTATTTATATTCAGAACAGACATGAAGTCATGCCCTGTGTGTGCGCGAGACAGTGTCTGTAAAACAGTTTTACAGCTAATTTAAAACAAAGAAAATATTATGCAGCTCCCCTTTTAAGCTGTCTTCAGCATCTTATATTAGCTATCAACAGGATTAGTGAGACTAGGATTATTAAAACAGCCATCTATGTGTGTATTCCCTGTGGAGAATGTAGACGACATTTTCAACTCCAGCATGCTCCATCAGATACAGAGGCTGAACGCTTAAAAGGATAAAACAGTTCAACTTTGCTTAACGTTCAGACTTCTTATTAGCCCCTGAAAGTCTTGCTCTATCACTGCTTAAAGCTGCAGTAGATAACTTTAATTTTAATTTTTTTTTTACATATTTGTTAAAGTTGCCACTATGTCCTGAAAATATAATTTGAGACAGTTTGTAAAAAAAAATCCTGTGGTCCTATTGCCATCTGCAGATTTATACCACTTCCGAACAGAAACTACCAGGCAGAGCTAGGAAGAGGGTCTTAGTGCTGTCAATCAATCTTGTGTACGCACTGCTCAAGATTGGCAGTTTGCTGCAGCTTTGGTAATGGTGGGCAAACAACTTACTGCTACAGGAAGACTGATTATCTACAGTTGTTACTAGCAGGCACATTCACAACAGATTATGCTTTGGGAAAGGAGCGGTATTTCAGCAGAGAGCAAGATTTACTGATCGGTCAATCAAGGAGGATATAAGACCCTCCTCCTGGCTCTGATTGGTTGCTTCCGAACAGGATTGGTGTATTTGTGCAAATAGCAGTCAAACAACAGGGAGGAGGCAGAGGAACTTGACTTTTTTCACTGATTATGTCTCACCCTAAGCTGCCACAAAATAAAATAAATATAATCTTTTTGTAATAAAAGTTATCTACTGCAGCTTTAAAGAAATTGCAGAAATGTCTCAACATCGGTTGAAAACAGATTTCTCGTAGCATCTTACTACTATGGACCTAATCTGAATTCCTTTTTAATAAACTCACTGCCCCTGAAAATAGAGAGTTTTGGCTGTTCTTCACTCAGTAATAGCGTCCACATTTGGGAGTGCTGCTGTATGACTTGTGCACTGACATGGAAAAAAAAATCTTTGAACAAGTCATCAACAGATTTCTCAGTGAATCTTTTTAGCAACTTTGCATACTGAATGTTATGTAAATTCTGGAAAGATAATAGAAATGTGTTGTTTCAGCTTCCTGCCTCTCTTTTGACACTCTAAAGTCATTGTATCGTTTACGTTCTTCATTCAGTAACAGAGGATTTGTCAGTGAAGCTTTGTTAGCGTCTTGATAAAAGAGCTATCTGATCATGGAAACATCATATTTCTCGCTATGTTGCTAATGAAGATCTTTGACTGTACCAGTTCATTTCCACTGCCATTTACTTTCAATCACCGGACAATGCCTCGGAAAGAAAGGAATGAATGAATGTCCTTGTACGTCTTCCATTTGTGTTATCCAGTTGGCTACAGCCGGAACACCAGCAGCGTGTCCCCCAGGGGCTACATCTCCAGCAGCACCCCACAGCAGTCGAGCTACAACACAGTCAGCAACAGCATGAACGGCTACGGCAATGCCGGCATGAACCTGGGTGTGCCAAGCTCCCCGGGGTTCCTCAACGGATCCTCTGCCAACTCCCCATATGGAAGTAAGTAGCTTGCCACTCTTGCATGCTGTAGTAGCACTAAGTTCCTGCTGATTTAATTCCAGCTCCTGCATTCATTCACACCTCTACGAGGCGTTTCTGAAAGGAAAGGGGTACGGGGGGTGAGCGGATTGTTGATGGTGATAATATGTGAGTCTTCATTCACAAAAGCTTGTTTAGTTTCAGGACTTTAGAGAGCACACATGTGGTTTAGAATTGTGGAAATATTAGGTTTACTTCGCCACACGCCACCTGTATTTGTTCAGCCGGACCAAAATGTTGATCATAGGGGCCTGTGAGTACTGATCATGTGTCCCCCACCCCAACCCCTCCCTACCTGACAGTAACTCTACCCCAGCCTTACCTTAACTGCCCTCTCCCCTCTCAAGCACTACTCACAGCACGTTCTCACTCTCGCCCTCCCTCCTTCCCTTGCCCTCCCTGTCGTCTCCGCAGTTAAACAAAAGAGCGCCTTCGCCCCTGTGGTCCGACCCCAGGCCTCCCCACCCCCCTCCTGCACCAGCGCCAACGGCAACGGACTGCAAGGTGAGCCCCCCTCACCCCCTCATCCCTTCCCTACGGACTACTGGTCAGATACCGCTGCTCAGGCCTCTGTCCGGTTTGGTGAGGGATTAATCATTACAAATATATGCATTTTGACAGGCCAATTTACACCTTTCAGTTCACATTCAGACACACACTCTTGCAGAGAGCATGCACACACACGCCTGCACACCCCCACACATGCAAACAAGACAGCGCAGGTCTGAAAGTGACAGTGCAAATGTTTATGCATACATGCATCCTTGTTGCCCTTACATACAAATGATCCGCTCCGATGTCGCAGGACAAGACCTTCGGCGAATTGTTTTAGTAATTATGTTTATTAGGTTTTGTGCGTGTGTCATGACCAACATGATTGCATTGAAAACAAGCTTAGCTGTAGCGCGTGCCCCAAGATTAATAACATTGGGCTTAATGAAGTGGGAAATTAAAGTTCATCTTGCTACACGTTCATACTTATTAATACATGTTGTGCAGAAATTAATGAGCAATGCCTTGCCATCATCTGCGCTGGCAAACTTAAAAGCATTTCAACCATGACTCTACAAATATACTGCGAGCAATACACTAATACATCATCCTAGCACTTCACTAGTTGCCTAATTGTTAAAACATGTGAAAATACTGAATATATAAACTCTTAGGGCGAGCTACAGTTGCTAATGATATCCAAAGCAGATGGTCTTAGCGCAATAACAGGGAGCTACTTTTGATCTTGCCTAATCTCTATTGGATAATGACGTGAAGGCAAAACTTGAGTCGATGATAAAGAGACGGAGGGGGTGCAGAAAGGAAGGAAGTAGCAGAAATGAATCCGAGTGGGAGACTGAGCGGAGTTGCGGCATTGTGGGAAATGACCGTGTTGTTGCTCCGTCGTCACCACAGCCGGCTCTCCTGGGAGTCTGGGCCACTGTTTGCCATTACCCCGACGGCAGGAGAAATATCACACATAGCAGGAGCGGCGTGCTGAGAGCTGAAATGTCAGAGCAGGAGGGAGGTTAGGGGAACGTACGGCGATGAGGGCCAGCGGACACGGCAAACACTCGCAGGCACATGCGCAAACAGGCACATTTAAAGGCTTACATCCACGCACTTGTGCAGCATCAGGTGGCTGGACTCCGAACAAGCACGCACTGACACACATACTGCACACATGCATGCACTCATTTTTTTTTTTCAGTTTTGATCAATTTTTAGATCAATAAAGCCAAATCTGCTGTAGCCAATCCAACTAATCTGCTCTCTTGTTCTTTCTTTATCCCCCCCTCAGCCATGTCCGGCCTGGTTGTCCCTCCAATGTAAATGCACTTTTGTCATCTCGAGCACCAGTCGACACACTACCACTTCACAGGACACTCCCCCTTGTCCCCGTACCCCTCTTCTTCCCAAGCACACTGCAAAATGCTGGTGTAATGTATAGTCAACTGCTCGTTCTGAAGAAAGAAAAAAAAAAAGAGATTTCCCCCCCCCCTTTTCAATGACTTTCAGAACCTGCAGAAAAAAGGATTTAAGAACAATATTATTTTTATTTTTTTTCTGTGGGATTTTATTTTTCTTTACCCTCCCTAACCCACAATTTTATCAACCTTTGAAGAGAAAAGGACGCGGGATGATGAAGGATTTATTTTGTATACCTGTCGAGTTGAGCTTCAGCCTCGGACAGCCACTCTCAGTACTGGAAGGGACTCTGTGGACTCACCATCTGGTTGTAAAGTAAAAACACTGATGTACAGTCCATTTGCCAACAAACTTGTTTGCCTCAGTTTTTTTTTTCTTTCTTTTTTTTTGTTTCAACTCTCTTTTAATAGATTCACAACAGTTGTGCGTCTTTCTAATGTGACTTTTGTATTTTTATGTGTGAGAAAACTACACAGGGGCCAAGACAGTTTGAATTTCAACTGGAAAAATATATGAAATATATAATTTAGCAAAAACCGATCATAAAAGTACAATAAATATGAAGTAAAAACAGGATTTCTTTTTTTTGGGAGGGCCAGGGGGTGGGGGGGTGATGGGTGGGTGATGTTGTATCATGTTTCATTCCTGCATTTTAACTTAAATTTTGTAATTTATTGTAGCTAGAAATCATCTTCAAAAGTGAAAAAAAAATAATCCTCCGCGTCAACAAGCACACTGATGTGTACAAAAACACTACTCTGTTGATGAATATGATGTACTTCCACGTCTAGAGCTTCCTTTTAAGCAAGTGTGTTTTGCCATGTTTTTTCAACTTTTTTGCTAGCACTGTATATTAATGCATTCCTATGCTACTGTGAAGTCTGTTTCTTGTTGATGAGGAGCAGTCTCCTTTTGGCTCCAACTCCCTTATGTGTTTTATATGTGGTTAAAAAAATTGTAGACTATTGTGATATTGCCAAACTTGTGCTAAATATTTATACATCTGTCTTTTTCATGTTCTTTTAGATCAACAAAAAAATGTTTAAAAACAAAAAAATTAAAACCCATTGAGAATGTAGGAATATAGTCAGTCATTGTCATTTTTCTGTTCAAATACACACTTGCGCTCACTGAAGGAAATTTTGTAACATATCAACTATAAATAATGTATTTATCTCTGAAATTTTGTATATTGCTTTTCATTATGTATGTATTAATCGTCATGCCCTTAATATAGTGATGCAGCACAGATAATTCAGCCAAGAACTGTTGCCTTCATTTGTTTTTCTTTTTTGTATTTGATGAAATGCAATGTGCATATATTTCATGTGTATCCTCGAAACTTTTTGTGTTACACCGTCGAGACTCTCTGTCCATTTTTTTTTAAAAGGGAAGTCAAACTTCATTGTTTATTTTTATATTGATTTTAAATTATCTATACAGACCATTTTGGAGAAAACTTTGTTGGTTGTATTGTCAAATAAATTGTTTGTGACCCATATGATAGTTGTTAAGATCCAATAGAGACTAATGTGCATGAGGGACAACCTTGGAGATAAAAAAACACTCCATTTGTGGTTGTATTTTTTTTCTTTCCTGTTTTGTAGAATGTATAGAAGTCATTTTTACTCACCACTTAAGACTCTGCCACATAGCTTACATGTGTTTACAGGGAAGAAAATTTTAAAATGTCAGCATTTGGAATGGAAACAGAAATGACTAAGTGATGTTTTATTAAAATTTTCAGTAAAAAAAACATAATAGCCCCTCAACTGTGGACTTCTTCAGTTTTAAGCCCAGTTTGGATGGCAGATAAACTGACAATCAGGAACAAGGAAACAAACAAATACAAAAAACAACAAAAAAAAAAAAAACAAGAGAAAAGACAGTAGACAAAACCTGTGATTCATCTGTAAGATGTAGTATTTAGACATTGCTATGGAGATAACTGTTTGAACCTGTGGAAAAAGTGTAACATCCATAAAAAAGATGAAAACTGCTCTATCCTCATATTCTTTCAGCGAAGCATTCTGAATTTGTTTCTACTGGTCTCTGTGTGAGCACATCCTGCATCTGTGGTGCTTCAAAGGTTCATTGTAGTCATTCATAAACAGTGCAAGCTTTTTTATTCAAAGCACCCCAAATGGGGCTCATTCAAATCCCTCATTTCATTGCATTAAGCCACCTAGTTAATAAAGAATCGATACATTGAAAGAGCAAGGTTATCCTTTGTCTATAAGGCCTGGTATCGTTTTGAACCTCTTATAGTTTGAGTGCTGAAAGGGGGGACGGCGAGGGGGGCGCTGTGAAATCTATACTCATCAAGTGGGTCAAACAGGAGGATAGAAGTGTTTGAGGGAAGAACAGTGGTTCTCCTTAAAAACAACTGAGCATCTTATCTGGCATCCTGAGTGCTTGCGGAGCGCAGGTCACAAAATGTCAATTTCTCATCAAGGCGCCATTGTCCGAGGCCACGTCTGCCTTTAATGCACAATTAAATGACAGCAACCCGAGTGGCAATCAGCATATCAGCGGCTTATTACGCCAGCCAGCATGCGCGGATCTCGGCGGTGCAGGAGATCCACCAGGAGCTGATGATAGTGCAAAGGACAGACACACCGAAAGCAGCAATTTCATTTTCTGCAGGCTTCAAATAATTTCCCTGATAACCCAGTGCATCTGATAACAACGTGCACACACCTGTCTCCCTGCGTTATCTGTGTCGGATACACAAGTTTCGATCCATCACGTTGCATTCTGCTTTGTGTTTTTTTTTTTAGGGGGTGGAGGTGGAAGGGGGTTAAAATAAAAACAAACAAGCAAACTCCATATTAATCAATGCAGCAAAGAAAGTAGATGCACAAAACATGAATAGGGATTGCTGAGGAGAAGCTCTGTTAAATTATTTTAGGCAGTTAATTACGTACCTGCTGTAAATAACTCCATTAACATCTTTATCAGTGTAAAACCAGATTAGTTGGAACTGCATTATATTTGAGGGTTGTTTAAAGTGAAGCTGGTGATTAGTTACATGGAGAATGGAGCTACCTGTCTAATACAAAACATACTCTAACCGTTTTTACTGATTTTTATGTTTTGCTATTTTATTTGCAATAAGTGTTGCTACTGACAGCTAATAAACATCCTTTAGATTTATTACAAAATATATTTTTGGAATAATTTAGCTCGGCAACAATCATAGTTATTTCGGAGTCTATTTTGGAAAATAATTTTTCTCGTGATGTAAGGTGTGTCCAGTTTAAACAACTATTCAAAATAAAATTGTTTAAAAAGTAAAAATAGCACAAATAAATAGGGTTTATACAAACTCTGTTTTATTTATTTTTACCCTGCCTTACTGTTCTTTGAGGTCGTTACTGAGTTTGGAAAAACCTGACATGTTCTCAGTCCATGTTTCACTCAGGAAGGTCACTGGTGGCTCACCGCCTCCAACCTTTATTTCCTTTGTAAATAATCACTTTCTAACCACCTAATAAAATGTGATAATAAAATACGATTTGCCTTAACCACTAACATGTTTTGGGCATTGGACACTAGTTTGGGTTTTGCCACTCTTCTGTTACTCCTTGAGCTCTGGGATCATCCAATCTTGATTTACACCAGAAAAAAATGCCAAGAATTATCCACTGTAGGCTACATATCAATTCCTTATAACAATTTAACTAAACCTCTTTTTAAAGACTAAAATCAGAGGGTAAAAAACCTAATGTATATATAAAAAATGACAAGTTAGCTCAGTTGCTGGGTGCTTTAAAAGCTCTGAAGCCTGCCAGGCAGGCTGGAGGTACAGTATATATAGTCTCAGCAGGTTTCTTTGTACCCAACAAACAGCCACTAGCTCTGCCACACCATTCAATCATCGTGAGAGCCTCTTTTATTGGAGAACTCTAATGGCCACCCTCCACCATGATCTTAATGTGTGCATTAAATATTTATAAATCCTGGGTCAATAATGCCCCATAACCAGAGCCTGACAGACCCCCACCGTACCATGTGGCTGCCTTGCTCTCAAACAGAAGCATGGGTCACGGGGTCACACAATCAAAAGAAAGCGAAGCTTACCGCATCCATATGTTGCCACTCTTATCAAGACTTTCCTCCGTACTGGTTATCTGTCAAAGGAAAGAAATATTGAAAGCAATATCGATCTTAACTAGCCTTGTGTTGCCGAGGGCCACTCTTCAAACATCTGCTCGTGTATTGTTATATTTCAAAAAAAGAAAAGGGGTGGGGGGGGGAGAAAAAGTCATCTCAGTAATAAAAGCCCAAGCTGTAATATTGAACATCTCTGTGTGACGCAGGCACCCTGAGCATGACTAATGACCACGTTATTAAGAAGCATCGCTGGAGGTTTTTAAAGTTTCAAATATTTCTTCATCAGTGTCGGGTTAATTAAGCAACCTGGCATCTACATGGGTGACTTGCTTGTTTTTGGGTGTGTTTTTTTTTATTTTTTTAATGTGACCACATCCAGGTTGTGCGCTCCTGAACTGTTCAGGTGAAAGATTGTGCTCCGGTGATAGCGAGGCACAAAAGAGCGACCGGACAATGAGCCAGTCAATGGAGAGCTTCAGTTGAAAGCGCCACAATGGCCGTGCATGCTGGGAATTGGGCTGGATGATATAAAGGAATGAAACCTTCATTGAGGCCATGGAGGACAAGCATTCAGAAAAGAGGGTTTTGTTTGCTCTTTATCAACCTGCGCTTTCCCATGAGAAAAAACAATTCAAACTGACCTTAAAAAGAGAATATCTATTACCTTGTGCATCTTCTCCCTATGTAAGTTGTATACTTAAAGGTGTTTGCATTCATGCTTGGGGGCATTATGTTGCTCAATATCGAGACAGGTCATAAAACTAGGAGGTGGACGACGGTTTATCTTCTCTGCGTGGTGGGCAATGCCGAAGAGTACTTTTTAAGGATTTGCTCTTTGACAGAGGGGATTTGTTTTAACCGCTGAGTGCAGAAACATAAAAAAAAAAGTGGCTGCAACTCTCCTGTAGCTTATGCACGAGACAGAGAACACTTTTGAGAGTCATAAAAACGGTACGAACCAAGACCATAACTTAAAAATGAAGCAAATCTGACCTTTTTGAACAATTCAGTATTTGAATCAAAATAAGACATGCCCCCACCCCCCTCCTTTTTTTTTTTTTAACAGTCCTACATTAGAGCAGCCTCCTGTCTGTGATTCTGAACATCAGATAAGACACCGCTCCCCTGTTGCTGTACTCTGGGAGTGAGCTTTGTAAGGAAAACTTGTGAAAAGTGGAAATCTTTTCGATCCTTGCAAAGATTTCCACTTCACTCGCTGCAGCCGAGAAGCAGGAGCAAAATATCCCAGTGCTTCGGCGTCCATTAAACTTGTATTCACATGTCATTTGATACTTCATCAATGTTTCAGGGCATTTCAAACCAGGAAAAGAAAAGCCAGATTTACCCCTTGATGCAAATAAAACGTTCACCATATTTTCCCTGCACAGTGCTCTGCAAAACTATAAATTTACACATTTTGTAATGTGATATAAACTGAACCTCATGTCTTTAATTGGGATTTATGTGATAAACCCACATAGAGTTGGTTGAAAGGATTACTATTTTTTTTTTTTTTACAAATAATAATAAAACACAATATATATTTGCCATCAATCTTTCCCTCAACTCTGACCAGCTTCCCTATAAAAGCTGCAGAAAACCATCTCTACAGCATGATGCTCCACCACTTTTCACCATGGAGCTAGTAGTACCTGAGCTACTGTACATTATTATGCAGGTTTGCAGTTCTTCCATACTCTTTCCATTACAAGTCTACTGACTGGACAGTACTCTGTAACATGGTTGAAGCTCTGGTGATTGTTTTACTACCCTACTGCATTAAAAATCTCTACAACTGTGTCAAATGTTTTCTAACACTAATCAACTCCAGTCCTGAAGGTGCACTGCCTTGCATTTTTTTTTAGCTGGATTCATATTAGTTCAAAATGCAACCAGGTAAAATTAATTACTGAAATTACATGACTTCTGAGGGCAGTTGTTAAAGGGGACGGAGTATCTATTCACAGGACACTTTACATACTTTAATTTTGCAGAACTATTAGAATCTTGTACATCATGTGCCTTCCACTTCTCTATTACATTATGCTGACCCATCACAAGATTTAAAAAAGACAAAACACACACACACACACACATTGGAGTTTATGGTTGTAACATGACAAGATGTGAAAAAGCTCAAGGGTATTAATACTTTTGCAAGGGACTGTATATGAACTTCGCTAAGCCTACAAATTACAGTGTGTGGATTTCTTGGCACAGGCATGCAGGGCTGCAGTGATAAAATAATATCACTTGAACTGTATTTTCTGCCACAGTCTCCAGCATATAGAGCTCCTTTCATACTAGTCCTGTGTAGTGCTTTGTCCAGTATAGTTCTGGATATGATATCATCTATTAATAATGTATTGGCAATGGATTACATAAAAAGGGAGCAGAAATAACATCCAATATTCATGCCCCCTGAGCTCGAGTGTGTCCAATCCGTTTGGCCCATAAAACCTTAGCCCCATTTCCATATCCGCTGTGGGTCACAACAGGTCTGCCGCACAAAGGCTCACAGAAAAGCTCAACTCAGGAAGAGGGCAGTAAAAATTGGGTGGATTTCTGAACCCTTATGAAACAGCCCTCCTTTGAGAAAAAAAAAAGAGTGAAAAAGTGAAAAAGCCCTTTTCCGATTTCAGCGCCTGTGAAAAACCTGTTACAGTGTTTCCCTCTTTAATTGTGCCACTTGAGAAATTGACGTGCCTCTGAAACATGGCATGAATCTCGCAGTTATTGCAGTCCCCTTGGCAGGGAATGTTGATACAACATCTGCATGCTATAGAAAGTAATGGAAGTAGCAGAGGTGGCAGCTGCAACTCTACAGGAAGTGTGCCATTTTCAGGCAGCGCTGCTGTGAGAACCACTAACTGCCAGCCTGGTCGTGCAGGCAGCTCTGATTGCCAGGACACTATGACAAACACGCAGGGGCTGGGAGTGTTGCATCCTGGGGGA
The DNA here is from genome assembly GCF_002775205.1 of Xiphophorus maculatus. NCBI lineage: Eukaryota > Metazoa > Chordata > Actinopteri > Cyprinodontiformes > Poeciliidae > Xiphophorus > Xiphophorus maculatus. The sequence goes on from NC_036464.1 coordinate 17,416,244, forward strand.
TGACAGCTTCTGTTTGATTGTCAATAAGGCTCATTAGCAGAAAAAATGGAGAATGCGGAAAGAGATTAAATGACTTGCAACAGGGTCCCCCTCATGTTTCATTACAGTGGATTTATCAGACCCTTTATTTCATCAATATCAGGGAAAAAAGTAAGGAAGTGGAAGGACTGCTGCAGAATCCAATTTTGTACATTTCTATACATACCCGATAAAGTGTGAGCTGTTTTATTGAATTCAGCACCACCTAACTCAAAAAAAAAAAGAAAAAAAAAACCTCTCCAGTGCAACTCTTGTCTTAAGACCAAGCAACGGATGTTTCCCTCCATCTTAGGGAGGGACGGCCAACAAAGCAGCGTGTAAGGGCCTTTCCCTGAAGAGTCCTTGTCACGCCGCGCCAAACCTCTGTGATTATCGTTGTTTTTGCAGAGAGTGTCCACGCCTGCCAATACCGCTGTTCCATAAATGAATTTGGCCCCTCGTCAACGAATTACCTAACACGCAGAACTGTGTATGTGTCACATCCAATTCCAACTCACCGGCTTTGGCGGTGTGTGTCAGCTGGAGGACTTAATCATCAATCGTCAATCATAATAAGCGAAACGCATTGATAGGAGTTGTGTTTTTTTTCCCCCTCCTCTTTTTCCTTTCCGACGCCGTTAAAGTGTAAAGGGAGAAGTTAAAAACGACCTTGTTAAAATGGGACCACCATTTATATTCCTAATTTAGTGTATGGATTAATTAGTGTTGGCGAGTGAGTGTATCAGTTTCCATGTGGCAGAGCTATGGAGTGATCAAATCATTACTCTCTTTCATAAGGGAACTCTGGAGTGATTTCTATCAGACGTTGATGTTTCTGCTCAGAACCAGCTTTGCACATATTTAGAACCGTGCTTTTAATTATTTCTTAATTGGACAGTTAATAAACAGGCCTTTTTAAGTATTAGGAGCCAATCTATAACCTCAATTTCACACCATGCAAAATTAATGCTATCAGGGTCTTTAAGGGATACATAGGACGTTTCAAGTGGGATACTGTTGAGATGTTATAAGTGGTTAATATCTTACCTGAGGTAGATAACTATCTAGTTAGCTAGCTAGTCTAAGATAAGCCAACAGCAAAGTGATCATTTTCTGTTTAAAATAGTTATTCATATAAATTATGAAGCTTATGCTTTAGCTCTCAGCTTGAAGATAATCCTGAACATTTAAACTGTTACCTGCTTGTATTAGGGGCATATTTACTTAGTAACCAATTGTTAGTTAAACAAAAAGTAGATTCAGACGGTGTTGAACTACCAGTGATCTTGATGAGTTAAAGGAACTAGATCTTTGCATTTCCATCATCACAAGTTCTGACTCTGACACCCAGACACCCCAAAAATACAATGGTACTGGGCCAGAGAAAAGAACCGCTTCAGCCAATCTAAGTCTTATGACCAGCCTGTTTAAAACACCAGAGTTAGTTCTTCAACTGGAAAAATAAGGTAAAAGCAATGGATGTCAACATTTACAAAGTTGGATTAGCAATAGAAGAACACAAAGGCATTGTCTCTCATCTTCCCGATGTTGATCTGATCTCTTTAAAAGGTTGCAATGTGATATTCTTAGCCAGATCCTTAAAACTCATTTCTGACTGAGTTCTTAAACACCGTTCAGTTTTTAATATCGCCAGGTGGTGTTGGTAAAACCTGCTATAAAAGTGTTTAACCCCCACTTTCCAGCGCTGGTAGAACAAAAACTGGATTGTGAAACATTTACAATCACATTATTGTTTAAAACAGCTTTAATAAATAAAAATGACGATTTTAGGAAACTTGTTTGCAGCCCAGTCTGGGTCATTTCAACATTTTATTTTGTCAGAGTAACCTTCTGATTTAAAAGTGGTATAAAAGGGAAAAACATTATATCATTTATTACCTCCATTTACAATGTAAATAATCATCAGCATCTCTAACAAATCACCAAATGCAAACATGACAATTTACTCTAAATGTATATAATAGTCTTCTCATAAGTCACAATGTATTTTAAATCTGAAGTTGTTTTAAGATGGTTTAAGTTCACTTAGGTCTCATGTTAGCCTGCAGGTCTAATTAATCTGGAAAACAAAAGCAGGACTATCAAGTACAGGTAAGATTGTAGCAGCTTATAACCTTTTAACAGAGTCTCACTTCAAAAAAAAAAAAAAATCCTTTTAATGCTGCCTCACATCCACATTACACACTTACTGGCACAGAATATCTTTTGCACGAGGCAGAGGAATCTGGCTCATATTTTCCTTCGGCCTGATCCATTGCACTCCTCTCTCCCGTCATATAGATCGGAGTCTGCAGGGGCCAGAGGCGCTGACAGAGCCCAGATGCTCCCAGTCTGTCTGGGGGACTGGGGAGACTGGTGCCATGGGGTCCTGGAGCCTCTGAAGTGCCGCCCCTCCATCAACATGACCAAGGCTAGACCTGCACTTTCTCCAGGCTGAGACACTCTCCTTACCACGCTGACAAGTGCGCTGCACAGTCGCAGATTGATATGTGCACACTCAAAGGTAATCGCTCTCACGTAATGTATGGCCATTCGTCAGCCGTTCCTAATCAGGGAGCCCAAAAACCCAAGGCTTGGGTTCTCACTGACACAAGGTCGCACGCTGATACCACGAGGAGTTTTTTTTTTTCTCATTTAATCTTTAACTTGCTGCTGTAGAGATCAGTCTCTTTGTTCTCAAGAAACCAACATTAAAAAAAAGGAGGCACCATGCGAATCCTACGTCCTCCTGGTTTCAGTCGCACAACAACAGACAAAGATCATTACAAGAGCATCAAAGTGTGCCATGTTTGAAACGCTGGTTCTCTTTGTAGTAGCGCTGGAGCATGGAGTGTGTTGGTATTAGACGCTGCTGTGGCAGCTGTCGTGGCTGGCTGTGTGGTGCCTTGGTGTTAGGGCCTCCGAGAGAAAGGCCGTCCCGGCAGACAGACACTGGGGGAGGAAACTCGATACGGCAGCCAAAAACCCGGTCTAATGTCTGTGTATCCAGCTATCTATCTGATGTCTGTCTGTCTGAGTGTTGGAGGCTGCCTATCTGCATACTGGATACTCCTCTGGCTCCCCCAGCACGACCGCGCTGCCTGCAGCTGAGCTTAACACGCACCAGAAAGTTGTAGCTTTATATATTTTAAGCGCGCAAACTTCTTCTGGAAGAATGGCTGTTTATGAAATCGGCAATGCGGCTGCGTCATTAATTCTGCAGGGCGGGGCCGTGGGAGTTGGTGGTGGTGGTGAGGGGGGACTAAGCATCGGGACTTGTTCCGAAAGGGTTCAGGTCGTGATAACGGCAGAATTATGAGCCGACATGTATGAAGAGAAGGAGATGGAAGCGCGGAGTGTGTTTGTGTTTGATGTGGGGGCAGAAAATTGTTCTATAATGAGGAGGGGTGCCAGGATATGAGATGGGAAGCGGGGAGTTGGAGACAGGATATAAGTTATGAGAAGGAAACTAATGTTAGGAAATGCAGAGGGTGTTGTTGTTGTCTCTGCTGCAGCTTGTATGAGCCAGAATGTATCTTAGCTACTATTGGGCTGTGATTAATACAGCCTGGCCAGGTCAGAACCCCGCACTGATGCTACGGATGCCACCAACCATATCCCCGCTCTTTTAGGGGCTCAAATAAGTGTGCGTGTGTGTGTGTGAGAAAGAGAGAGAAACAGAGAGAAATAGAGAGAGAGAGAGAAAACACGCATGCACGTGTGCGTGTGTGTGAGGGGGTTAATAAATGTTGAATCAAACGCCGCACGAGACACTCACACTCCTTAAGGGTTGCCCATTAGCGGTGTGTGGGTGCATGGGGAGTTTATCAGTGTCTGGGTGATTTATGAAGTCAGACTCAATATCATCCACTTCACCCACACACATATGGACATGCACATGTGCACACACACACCAGCATGCATGGCCACATTCTCACGTACCCACATGCACAGCAGCCCCTGCGTGCCCGCACGTGCACTCCAGCAGTCTCTTTGTGAAACGGGAGGCAGGTATGAGGGCAAAATTAAAGGTTTCCCAGAGATTAAGAGCATGGATGAACCTCTTTAAATCTAATTCTTTTTTATCTCTGAGCCTGAATTATAAAAAGGTGGTGAAAATATGACAAAATAAGGCAAATATTGTTATAATGCATCTATTGGTAGGTTAAAATAATTTAAAAAAGTAAAAATGGTAAAAAGTTGACAAATAATGATGTAATAATTGTTAGAGGGACTCTTTGGGTAAATTACAGAACCAATTACTGGCAGCATATGTGATGCTTTGATGCCGGACTTGTTTTAAAAACATCAACCGCTCAACTCTAAAGACTTCAGTCGCTTTTGGTTGCTAAATTCGTGGCATTCCATAGAATTTACTTGGCCAGTAGCAAAAAAAAAAGGAGGGTGCTTACAGTGCACTTCAGAGTGTGCCTGGCTTAAATGGGACCCCTTGTGGCTGTGTCACAGCTCCCTTCGTTAGGGGGCTGACTGTAGCCTGTAGTCACCACAGGCATCATTAGCCCTCTGTGAAACCACAGACTGAGTCTCATTCTTCATCTGCCTGTCTGCTGCCTCAACATTTACGCTGCGATGCTGCTCCAATGGCAGAATAACTGAGTCCGGCGAGCTGCGGTGAGAGAGACAGCCGTGCGGAGCCAGGGCGGATAAGAAGATTCAAAAATGCAGCAAAGTTCAAATATATTCAGCAGGCGGGCCACTCGAATTGGTTCTGTAAAGGTTAGAGCCGGGGTTATTTTTGGAGGGTGGATTATTAGGCTACCTGGACTGAAGAGAAGAGGAATAACTATGAGCGAGTTAGGGTCACTTTGGAGCAGAAGACAGTGAGTTGAATCAGGAATTCAAACTGTAACTGTAACAACGGATCAATGGGAGAAAAGAAAAACACAGAAAGTAAAAGTTCAAGGCACATTCAGTTAAAACAACTGTTTTCTCTAAACACGCGCATCCCCGCATGCTCTTTTTTTTCCCAGAAAGAAATAATAATTTATCCCACAGGGATTAAATGGGGTTGTGATGATAATAAAATAACACATAAACATTTAAATTACAGATTAAATGCACTGGATGAATTCAAGGTTGAAATGTTGATTTTCTGTTTCCCCGTTCTGTACTGCCCTCTAATGGAAAAGCCCACTCAGAAATAAAAGAAGGAGCTCTGAAAAGTCAGACAGCGAGGGAAGAACAGACACACGGCATAATTAAAAACGAGCCGAACAGAGAGCAATTTATAAGAAACCAGCACCGAAATTAAACAAAGTGAAATTGATGAAAAGAGCAGATTTGTCGTTCTGAAATGTGTTTATTTAAACATGTCGAAACGGAGGAAGAGTACAGTATATATAACACATGAGACATCTCTCCACTCTAGGTGGATTATAAGGCGAGAGCAAACAATGAGATCTAAATGAAGACAAAACAAATGCTTCACTACAAAGCTTTGTAGCCATAAAATTCTGAGCCTTTATCACTGGATGTCGAACAAAGCTTTCACTTGGCAGGAAATTAAAAAACCAACGAGAGGTACAAAGACTAATTCTGCTAAGGAAGAAAAAAAAAGAAACAACAACAACAACAATGCAAGAGACATATTTTTAAGGGAATAATAATGCTTTAGAAAAACCATTCCAGCACTATCTGGCAAACGCAATGAGGACCCACGGGAGCATATGTTTGTAATTCCTACTGTTCTCTGTTTAAGTTATTTTTGCAACAATCTAATTCTGCAACAATTCTGTATCGCATTAACAATGCAGCATCTCTATTCTTAGATTAAAAAAAAATTAAAAAAGAAAGAACTATAGTGAGGTTTTCCAAGTAATTCCAGTTGTTCCACAGTTTGTGCCAAGATGCCTAACTTTATAGCCTTGTTTTGTGTTTTAAAAAAAAAAATAAAAAAAATAAAACAACCCTGTGCGTGTGTGGTATGCTGGCGTGGGTGTGCGTGTGTGCACACTGAATGAAGGACAGTCGGGCTCTGTCATGCTTCAGCCTTCCCCTCTCTGCCTCTCATGGGTGAGCAGCCATTGTTTGAGATGGTCGCCCCTGCCGCTCATGTACGGCCCACTCTGTCCAGAGCTGGAAATGACTCGGTGACAAGGAATGAGTAGAGGAACCTGGCACAGACGGGCAGGGAGAAGTGTGACGCTCTGAGGGAATAGACGTGTTTTGTTTTGTTTTGTTTTTCTCATAAATTTCACAACACTTCCTCATGTCAGAGTAACTTTTCACAGCTGGATGTTGATTTTCTTTAATCAGTAATTTTTTTTAGTTTGATTTATAATCAAAAAGAAGTTGCATAGATAAATTTTTTATCTAGGAAATAAAAGGTAAATATTTTTTTTAAAAAAGCAAATAACCACAGATTGCAGGTTTCCGGTCACAGTTTAGCATTTATAGTCACGGCAAATCAATAATTTAAACATTTTGATAGCAGGTGCGCATGATAAATTCAAGAATGTGTGACTTAAAAGCACTCGACGTGCAGAGGATATGAACTACACCTTTCTGAGTTATTTTGCACTTTTCATGTTCTCTCGTTGCATAAAAAACAAAGTGCCACACCAGAACTGTTTGGTTTGATCCTGCGCATATCCACATTCAGGGTGATGGCTTAGTCTTAGGGTATAAATGTTTTTTTTGTTTTTTTTTAACTCTTTAATAGTGAAAAGCAAAGAAGCAATCAAAAATTAATGGGCAAAAACACCAGCAGGATGAATATTCAATCGAGAGGGTGTCAACATTAAGATCTGATAACCCTGTGATCATTAAAAAGAGGAAGTCAGTGAAGCGTTTACTCTTGTTGCAGACGACTGCCAGGGGGGTCCCGAGTTCTTTGTAAACTAAATGGCTGGAGAAAGATTAAGCAAGCAAGCCTAAAACACTTCGATCACTGTGGCTTCGGAACAAGAAAAGCGGTAATCGTCGGAGCAAACCGCTGGAATCGCCTCTTTTTAAAAAATATTCTAAATGATGTCCTTGTTTTGTTCGAGCTGCACGAACAGGAAAAAAACAAAGCAAAAAAAAAACCATCCCAAACCACTGCTGCACTCTGGCTGCATCCCCTCTAATTTAACAGAGCTGTGCACCGAATGGATGGTTCCACTCTCGCTCCCTTCATACGAAAAGTTGGACAAGCAGTGTGTGTTTCGGTTAAAATCCATCATTAAACCCTCTTCCATATCAACAGCAATAAAACTTTCTGAGCCCCCAGATTAACCTTGCAGACAGAGAAATACTGCTCGCGTATTCGGATCAATACTGTTCCCCGGGTTTGGAGGGAGAGCGGGGTACCCTCAAGGCCTTCGGATCTGCCTCTTCACATAGGGGGGAAAAAGAGCACTACGCCAGGCTTATCAATACTCAAATCCTGGTGAAGAAGTGCCACAGAGAGGCGAGGATCGATTGAGCACACTGAGCTTTTCACAGCTGAAGCCCGAGTGGAGCAGTGCTACTGACAAGTAATTGACACTGACAATCTGACTCTGGATCTGAATCAGGAGCTAAGGGCTCAGGCTCCCAGCCTCCCTGGCGAAAGGGAAGAAATGTCTGTAAAACATGAGGCTGAGCACTATTATACAGCTATAGACCAGTATTGCCACTGGCTACTGAAAAGTGTAAAGTATATAGAGAATTTAATGTGGCACATCAAGAGCCAAACTGTGCAATTTTATCCCTAATTCTGATTGGAAAAACTGCAGAGTTTTAATTCGTTTTCTTTTTTTCTTTCTGCAAATTTAAATTCCAAACCGCAGCGGACGGAAAAACGGCGCATAAACACAATTTTTCGACATGGAGTTTTATGGAACATATAAGGAGATAACACAAGAAGTGCTCTCTGCCTTCACGGAGCACACCGGTGGTGCCCACAGCACTACATGGGCAGAGTTAAACAGGCTTTGATCAAAGAGTCTGATCAAAAGAAGACACACCACTTGCCCTCTGGCCTTTCATTTTGTACACAGTGGATTTGTGGGTAAAACGATGCGGACCAGGTTTCCTACAAGATTCGGAGATTTGCGGTGAACGATACCGACAGGAGAGAGCAGGAACAAAAAGGTGTGGGCTTAAAAAAAAAAAAAAAAAAAAACGAAAAAAAAACATACCGTGCTGTAGGTAGCTTTACTCCTTGGCTGCTCTCGGCAGTAGGTGCCGATTGCATTTGATGGAACACACTTATGGTTTAAGATTCAATATCCTGGATTGTGGAAAACTTTTACACAACTGCTTTTGAGTAAATGGCATCTCAGCAGACAGCTGAAACAACAACAATGGGTCTTAGAATCAGTTAGTGTTAAGCTCAGGCCCGTTGAGGTTTCAAAGTCTGAAAAATGCAGAACTTGTCTATCATACCGCTCCTCTGGTTAAAAGCCTTTTTGATAGGATGCCAGAGAAACTGCTGGAGTGACCAGAGTTTTTTCCAGCTGCATAGACTAATACACTGCTCCTCCCCCACCTGTTACTGTTTTGTGAAGGCTAGTACACTTTGTCCTTGTGTACCATAAAAACTAATTTGCCTGTTTGTAAATATTTTTAGTCATAAAAAAGGAAAACAAAACAAAACATGAAAAGTCATCATGTGGAATTGAAAGGAGCTCTGCTCATCACTCTTTGGAAGGCACCATTTAGAGCCATGTCTAATTGACCATTATTTTCAATGTTACTCTGTAGTAAAGTCCATCAAAGATAATACTAAACTCAGTATTTAGTATAGATTTTAAATTTTTACTTGTGCTTGTATCTAATAATAGTAATAATTTAAATGTGCTTTGTAAAAACAATAAAAAGGGTTTTGTCGTACAGCATTTTAAATAAAATTAGACAACTTTCATATATGCTGTGTTAACAATGTAGATCACATATTATAAGAATGATTTAACTCCTGTATTTTTTCATTTTTTACGTGTAAATGGCACCTTAAATATTGACTTAATAACTTTAAGCACTTAATTTTTTTATGTCTAAAGTGAAATGTTCAGCATAATCTTTCCTGGAAAATTTCTATGTCAAAAAATATATTATTATATCTAGGTTTCTTTAATTATGAATATTTCATTTTAAATAGCTGCAAGCTTCCATGTTTAACCTTCTGTAAATTTTTAAGAAATAATTAACAAACCATTTTTTTATTATTATTATTATTTGTTCTGTTCACAATAGATAGCTTCATGATAAAAACCATTTTCTGTCCCTTTTGGCTTGAATAAATTAAGTAATGATGGAAGCCTGTCAATCAATGTCATCCACACTCACCGGATTCCTCCTCATGGCCCCTCCCACCGCCCGCACCGCTCTGGGGTTTCCCGCCATCTCGGCGAGGCGCTTGTACGAGACCGTCTCTCCAAACTTCACGTCCCTCAGAAGTACTTGCAGCACGCGGCTGGTGAAGGCATCTTCGCCACGCGGCAGAGGACAGGGGAGAAAAGAAAGAGAAAAGAGAAGGTGAGATTAAATCTGGCAGAGATTTGATAACAAGAGGAAGCGTTGCACGCTGATGGAACTCTTTTCAATCAAAACAGAAAGTGTGAATATGCCTGATTAAAACACTTGCTGTATACCGGGATGTCTGTCTCTCTTTATTCCTTACAGCACTCATTAAAAACTAAATACGAAGAAGTCTCCCCTCTTTGACCTTAGAACCAGTATTAACATGCTACACAAGCAGACGTGAGAAAATTATTCCTATGGCAGAAAAATCTAGGTTATGCTTCGGAAAGGTCACAGCTAAAATTAAAAAAGTTCGCTCCTTCATTTAAAAGGATTAAGAGGGGCCAAAAAGACTGCAAATCTGCTCCAGATTTTTAATAATAATAATTTGAATGTTGCAAAAACCATTTGTGGCAGTGGGATGACTTTGAGGTTAATCAGACCAATTTGTCCTTTTAATTGCTTTCTATTCAGAGTAGATTCATTATATCATCTTCACTTAAATGGCGGAATTCCTCAAATCATCCGCAGCTTAACCGACCATATTACCGGCTTTGATTTCATTAGCACTTTAGCAGCAGTATTATCTTTTTTTTTTTTTCTGGATTACCGGGCAGTGACTGAGAGGCATGTTTGTCTAGCTCCGATTGCTGAAGAAAAGGGAAAAGTATTTGAAGCCTCTCGAACGCTTGAGACACTGATGCACTCAGCTTGTGTAGCGAGTGGAAAAACACTTTTCTCTTTTTTTGCACACAGGACAAGAAGGGGAACAATAGTCTCGTTATCAAGACTGGGTGAAATTCGTCTAGTATACACATGTACTCCGCCATGAAAATTCAATTAGTGATCTCCCATTCTCTCTCATTTATATGGTCTAAGAGAGCACATGACAACTGATCTATGTGAAATCCCTCTAAATTGGCATTGTGTGAAAACATGTCACACCCCTGTCTCTCTTCTACAGAGCGAACATCCTTTGCTCCCCAGGCTCCCTTGCTACCTTATAGTCACTCTCTGCTACACAAAGCCACGCGAACAAGGCAATTTGCCTAAACTGGGGGGAATAAGTGTAAAACCTAAAGGGGATACGTTTGATTGATGCACACCCATGTGAGTTCTTTGTCTTGAACAAGGCCCGTAGGTACTGTTTAATAATTTTTCAGGTAATAATCACGCTGTCAACGAGATGATGGGCTCTTACGCAGACAGCCTTAATGTTGTGAGGAGATAAGATACACCCCCTAAAAAAAAAATTTTTTTTTCCCTTTTTATGCTTTTCACTCTCCCTCCTGTAGCTCAGATTTGGCCTCGTGATGATGTCTGCGGTGAATACTGATATCGCTTTGCCACTGATGGGTAGACGAATGTCTGCCCAGAACGAGGTGACGACAAATCCCTGTTGATGCAAACTTTTCGGGCAAACGAAACAAGGTCTGCGTCGCCCTTGAAACAGGTTACGACACGCTTAATGTGTTTAAGAAAGTTCATTTTAAGACTTTTTTAACACCACTGTGATTTCAATTTAAGAACTGACATGTGTTATGAGAAATATCCTACTTACAACTTATTTTTGATTTGTTAAATTGTTTAAAGAAGTTTAACATGACATTGTCAACTAAAACTGTGCTTTTACACTTTAGCTACATAACTAAATCACCTCCCCAAACTTTCTTGTTGATTGGTTTAACTACTATGAAAATCCTTGCTTTTAAGCAAGATATGCATATACACTTCCCTCTAAAAAAGGAGCTAGAAGTGGGTCTTAAATTTAAGGGACAATTTTTTTTCACCAACTTCATTTTGCAGTCCAGTCACAAAAGATCTGACATGTATGTGACAGTTTTGGAAAGTTTATAAAGTGTCAGATCCAGACAAATAAAAAGCTTCTGCGACCAACACAGTCTCTCCATCACTGTTGTTTCAATGCAACATCATTGGAAAGGTTAGAGAAACCCATGCTTGTAAGATTATTTCCACATATTGAACAAAATTCCACGACAATCCAATTTTGAAATGGATTTGGATTTTTTTTTTACTTTGGGAAGCTGTGGAATGTGATAAAATGTTTTGTTTAATTGTTGTTTTGTTTTATTGTGATGTTTTTTTCTGAAGGTTTGGAGTCTACATTGAAACTGAAATAAAAATGTGAATTTATTCTTTCCAACACAGCTAATTGTATCCCTTAATTATCATCAAATAATCTTTATTTTTAAAGGACTTTTCATACAAAAAGTTTGCATGAACTGTTTATTAGAAAACAAGGACAATACTTGGTTATAAAAACAAATGAGTCACCTGTCAACACCCCATCAACAACATACAAAACACATTCTTAAGGCGAGCTCATGCACCTTGTAGATAGCTAGTTTTGTTACAGCATAATGACTAAACTCCTCAGTAAATCAGAGAACAAATATCCTATCACCTTACTTCCATCTTAAAAACCTTAAAGAAATCCTGTAACTAGTGATGTACCAATTTATTGGCCAGGAATATTGTGAAATGTCTGAAAACTAAGAACTTGCACAATTTTAGCTTTGTAAGAACATCAACCTACGACATGTGCTTTGACAAACATCAGTTGAAGGTTACAGTATTTTTTACTTTGATGCAAAAAAATGTATAATCTTGCAATTCTTTCTTTTTCAGTTTGCTTCAAAGCTACTCTAAGAAATTTTATTTGAAATAGTTCTAGGATTAAAATAACATTGAAACAGGGAGATCAGACCACGCAGAAAAGAGGGAATCAGCATGAAGCCAAGAAAAGCCTGACCAGTCCATCTCTGCTCCTAACACTTCTGCACAAATCCTGTTTCTCAGAGCAGGTCGGGCTGGAAAACAAGTGTCTGTTCTTTCATCTGCAGATACAGAGGTTAAAGAACTTTGCCCTCATCAGTGTTTGTGACAGACACTTCATGCAGGTCGCCCAAGGTGACCAGCAGTGATTCAGAGAGCGGTCCCCCAGCCCCATACTTCATAAAGAGCCTAATACGGTGTGTCTGAGGTCAGGACCCTCTTTAGATCAGAGTGCAGTGATGTCAATTGTTTAAATAAAACTTGAGGGAAACCACTTACATGTTTACACGCGGCCCATAATCATGTCACAGGTCATTACCTGCAGTGAGGCCAGGTGATGGGGCTGCTGCAGAGGCAGAGACAGATTTACTCGGAGAAAAATCGAATGCATCTAGTGATTATGAGGATATTGACATATATGATTGATTTGCTCATAATTTTGTATACGAGAGCAATCTCGAGGAGGAAAAATAGAAAGCCGTAAACTGATTTCCAACAGCCCCGCTAATGACAGAGTTGGAGAGACGACCTCCAGCTGACAGTCACCTCTTACATGCTTGTGAGAGAGCAAAAAGACAATAGTGGAAATGCAGCTACCTCATTATCCTTTGTGTCTAATGGGAGGGAAGACTTTGACTCCCAGTCAAAGTGTCTCTTGAGTCTTAAGGGATCCATACTTTTGAAGGCTGACGGGGTGCTGATGATTCTCTGATTATTCGATATTCTGAAAACGTTCATTTCCCTAATTCCTCTCCACATCACAGGGGCGAGTCCTGGTGAGTGTCTCATCTCGCCCTGCGCTGTGCACAGGGGGAGGTTCAGGCTCCTGCAGGAACACAGTCATTTGGGCTTTGAAGAGCGCCCTTCCCCCCGCCCCCCGCCTCCTCTTTGCCTGGCCCCCCTCCCAGCACATTCCCCATGCCGCTTACCGAGACTAAGATCCTCTCGTCTGTTACATATGGATGTATAATTAATGAGATAAGAATATGCATCATTTTAAGAACCCACGTTGGCGTCTGTGGTTTTCTGAGGGAGCAAATGCGAGCACACACACACACCCACCCCATACACACCCACGCGCACCCCCCCGCACATACACACGCTGGAGCTAACTGAGCGTAACACGCGCATGCTCTCACCATTCCTTTACCCCTGTTGGCCAAACTTCCGTGTGATGTTGTGCGTGACAGTCAGACGATATAGGGAACTGCGCCTTGAATCTCCTTTCATGTCACCTCTGTTTCTCAGGTATGCCGTGACAGCTAATATGAAAAGTGGCTTGTTTTGTCAGAAATGTGTAAATAAACATGGCAACACTTCAAGTGAAGGTCACAACTCAATATTACATGACAAGTGCTGCGAGAGCGCTGTCGCGTTCAGGTTCTCCCCAAAGATAACTGAGCAAACAAAAAGTTGGTTGTCACAGATTGTAATAACCTGATTATACTTGTTTTTTATATCCCTTTTTTTCTTGGAGACTGGTGGCTACAGTATGACTTGTTAAAAAGAAATTTATGCTCCATAAAGGCAAAATCAATTCATGAATTTTTTGCACACACACAAAAAATATATATATATTTATATGTGTATTTTTTTTTCTTTACCCTCAGAAGACAAATACTCCTGATGCACACATTTAACATTTTTCCACTAGTTTGGCCTCTGGTTCTGACTACTGAGAGACTAAACCTTGTATTTTATGGAGCCCCAAAACAAAAGACGAGTGGGGGGAAGAGGTGCAACACGGCACAATCACCTATTCAGATCAGGTACTAATGAAGAATTCCATCTATCCTGAAATTTAATTAAAACCCCAAAGACTTTCAGATGAGATGCGATTTGAAAGAGCCCGGGGCTGGTACACAAGCACTTGGTGGCGAAGGGAATCACACTGAAAGTTGATATCGTAATTGGTCCTGATGTATTTTCTGCATTGCCTTTGCGGGAGCGTGGGACTCATAGCTGTATACAGGGTCTCGACGGAGTACCTGCTCATTGAAAATGCCATCACTCAAGCACCGCAGATCTGCATGAAATTAGAGAGCAACTAAGGCCTGATTGCAGGGGAAGGGAGCCACAATTGTTAAATGCATATATTAGGGTTTTTCTTCTCCATGTATGTGTGCATGTGGGGCTAAGTGAGCTGGTCTGAAAATCCTTAAGTTAAAATATCATAAGCGCCTCAGTAAAATAACATAAAAAAAGATACTTAGTTGTGAAAACAACACTGACTTTTTATTTGATGTCTATATTTAGGTTTGTCGTGTAACAAAATTACAGTGTCTTCAAAACAAAAAAAAATATCTTATTCGTCTTTTCTGTCACTTACTTTGTAAACACAAATACTCACTGAAAGAACAATAATTGTAAATGTAAAATACTATGTCTGGTGAAAAACTAACACAGTGGACATCAACTGTAAATTATTGCAGTGGCAGCATCATGCTGTGACATGCTTTTCATAAATAAGAAGAGCAATGCAATAAAACCTATTAGAGGTTGTAAACTGGACAGTGACCCAAAACATATGTTAGAGACACGATGGGGAGGTTTAAATCAATGCATATTTATGTGTTAAAGTGCCTCAAAGTAAGTGAAGTCTCATTGAGAATCTGCGGCAACAGCTGAATAATTATAAACATTGTATTAATTTGTTTTGACCAATGCACTGACTTTAATTTGATTTTAAAAGTTTGCTAGGCAACAAAACCATTGTCTTTAAAAGCACCAGAGATAAAGGATTCTTCATTTTTGTCCTTTAGCTTCTCTATCACTAACTCCACAAGCACAACTTCCCACTACAAGAACACTAATTGTCCAGTTTTCTGGGCAGCTTTTTACACACCCTAAGTGACTGATCAAGCCAACAATAAGCTCATTCAAACTTTACCACCATTCACATGTTCTCATCTAAAAAAAAAAAAAAAAGACAGAGAAAGAAAAAGAAAAGAAAGCTTCCTGTCTGAAAATGTCAAGAGTGGAATTCGATCAGTTTCAAAGAATGTGCCAAGAATCATGAAAAAGCTTGCCAAGACTAACACGCGTGGTAAGAGCTGCCACAGATTACTGAACCAAGTTACAGCTCTGTGTTCTGTTCTCTCTCCACCGCTCACACACACACACGCACACACCACCCACTTTCCTCCACTCTCCCTCTCAGCCATAAAATACTTCATTATAACACAGTGAGCCAGTGAGTGTAAGTGATGTAACTGACAATTAAGAGTGAAAGCCTGATCCCAGTCACGGCTCTGCAAATATTTATCCATGACAGACCTCCTTGCAGGGCGGGGTGGTGAAAGGCAGGGAGCGGGAGACTCCCAGCGGTCTGCGGCTCGGTGAAGTACGCCTGGAGCCATTCAACGCAGCGCTGCATCTCGGGGCTCGTTTCTGCTGGGCTATCGGTGACCACGCAGCTCAGGGGGGCCGCGCTGCTCCTGGGAGGGATGTAAGGCAGGACAAGGGAAGTAAGATGGGGATCAGAGGAGCAATCATACCACCCCAGCTATAGCTTGAACGGTGCTAAAAAAAAGAAAAAAAAGTCACAGGAGTGCAGTAACATACGACACAGATGGAAGATGGCATTATATGCAGAATAAAACTTAAGCTGTTAATTGAGACGTGCTTAAAATCTAAAGTTGCACACTGCCAAGGAAGCTTTAACACTATGTGAACTTTTTGTCACATTACAATAACAAACCTCTTGTGTGTTTTATTTGGATTTTACATGACAGGTGAACAAACAGTAGTATAGTATATATATAACTGTGAGGTTTTCATTTTTATTACAGATACAAATCTGAAAAGTGTGGTGTGAATTTGAATCAATTCCTCCTTGGATATGACACCCCACATGAAAAAAACCAGAGTAACCAACTTTCTTCAGTAGTCGCCTAATCAATAATGGAGCCCAATTTTGTGTAGCTTAATCACAGTTGTGCTCTGATGAATTGATGAATATCCAGCATAATTAAGACAAAGGGACACATGAGATAGGTCAGCAGAAAAGTTAGAAAACAAATTCTAAGCTTTCAACATCTTTAAACAGCTCCGTTAAATCCGTCATCTGAGTATGGGCCAACTGCAAACCCATCAAAACGTGGCGATCACACAAACTGACAGTCTGTGTGAAAAGAAGATTACGGTATTTAAAGAAGCAGCCAAGAGTTCCACTGTAACTCTGGAGGAGCTGCAGTAATCCACCGCACAGGTGGGAGAATCTGTTGACTGGACAATTACAACGTGTATGCTACACAAATCTGTTTTTATAAAAGAATGGTGGGGAAAAAGCTGAAGACAGCTATAATATGTCCTGTTTGCATCTCAGGAGCATCTCAATAAATCAGAGTGCAGTGGAGCCCCACCTAAACACAGATGTTTCTGTGGAATGGGACTCCAACTTATTCGCTGGAAATAAGTTGGAGTCTTATTTTCAGCTAAATAAGGTGGAAGGGCTGGAATATTAGAATAAAGTTAGGGTTATTTTAGATATATTAGTGCATAATGCATATCTAAAATATTCTAAAGAAAATGCTTGGGAAGCTCGAATAAGTGGACACAGTGCTACTTGATAAGCCATTGGCTGGTGCTTGCTAAACAGCCAATCCATTAGCTATGCTTTTCTTGGCACTGATTGGCTGTGCCCTCAAGAGCGGAATTAAGGAAGAGTGTAGATATTATTTTCTGTCGTACTGCCAAAATGATTTACTCTGTGAGTGTTTATGCATATTAAGGTATATTTAAACAATTTAAACAGGCAGTTATAAGCGTTTTGAGGGTCTAAAGTACTCACAGATTTTAACCATTCGCAAGTGATTATGGTCCTTAACCTTTGTGAATATTGGGAGTTCACTGTATTTATTGAAAAGTTAATTTATTTCAGAAAGTCAATTCAGTGAGTAAACACGAGGTATAGATTAATTACACACAGGCTGATGTTTTCAAACACATAGTTTTGTTAATTATGATTTTCCACTTACAACTAATTAGAACATGACATTTAGGCTTTGAATATTATATCAGACCAATAAAAAAAACATTTTTTATAGGTAATAGGCAGAAATGTGGGGTTAAGAAAAAGAACTGAATTACAACGGGTAAATTGAATGGGATTTAATATTCTAATTTACTGAAATTTACTTGCAGGGGACACTGTAAGCATGCAGGAGAAGGTGCTCTGGTCAGACAATTAATTTTCAACTTAACAGTAATGCAGAAATATTGTTTGTAATTGAGTATGAGTGGTATGACTTGGATAAAAAAGAATGACAAATAGTTTTATTCAGGCTTATTGCAAACATCTATTTTTCATTTTCCACTGTGTAAATTTGCACTACTTTGTTCAATAAATGACAATGGCATGAAAATTTTGTAAGGCATTAACACTTACAGGTTTACCCACTGTAAAAACAGCAGGTAAACTGCAGCCGCAAGCCAAAAAACTGGAGCAAAACATGAAGAAATCCAGAAATGTCTCACAACAGATTTTAAGTGTGTGTATGTGTATTGCACAAAGTGAAAGAGGAATCACAAGGGGCAGAGTTTGTGAAGCAGTACAGATAGTTTTTCAAAAATAACTACAACAAAAAAAGGGGGGTTTTAGAAATAGTCAGAAAAAGTTAGAAGCCTTAACAACCGTTTCAACTCTGCTTGGGCTTTGTTTAGAGTTCATGACAAGAATAAATGGATTTATTTATTTTTTCTTTTTGGACAAACTGGAGCTGGCCAGTACAGAACTGCACTTGGACGTGCATCTTAGCATGAGTAGATGCTTGGAGGAATTTGCCGATGGTTGAGTTGGCATCACTTAACAGCTGAGTTTCTCTCTGCTGCTGACCACCCCCCAGGTCAACGCAAGCAGGCTGACCCATATTTGACACTTAAAGACCCTATTGGGAAGGTCCTCTCTTAGCATGTGCATTACTCCAAAGTGGACCTCAAGCTGTGTTGCGGATTCTAAAGCAGGCCGCCAATTCCATTAACTGGTGTACAGGACTTATAAATAAATAATATCGCCATTTAAGTGCCCCCCTTTTTTTTTTAAAATTGGCTTATCCTGTACGGTATTAATAATAGACATTTACTTTGTTAAACACACAGGCTGTCTCCCTCCCGCCTGCCGTAACAACGTGGCCCTAAAGTGTTTTTACACTTCTGCAGGTCACAGTTTGAGCAGCGTTTTATATTGGACATGTGAAGCCGAGGTTTACTGGAGTGTTATGACTGAGCAGGTCAGTTTTCAGAGGGCCGCTCTGCCTGCTAGTTTGTGGCTGTGTGATGGAAATCTCCTGGGTGCCGTTTAACAGTGGGTGTAAATACAGTAAAAGGTGTAAATACTCTCATTTCTAAATAAACCTCGCAGCAGTTTATAGCCGAGCGGTGGAGAACTCGGAAACCCACCAGCGGGCTCTGCGCTGAGACCCGCTCAAACAATGGCCATGGCTCATGGCAATCTCTGTCGGCATGGGTGAGTGCCCAGCCAGCCCCTACTTGTCATTGTCTCTCCTTTCTATCCCTTCCCTCCTCATTTCACCCCCTCTCTATTTCTCTGTCCTCCCACACCAGCTCTTTTGGCTCCCCAACACCACCCCGCATCCCCCCGCCTACTTTCTCTCAGCTAGGATCTCCAGGCCACCGTTCCCTTTCTACCCCACCACCACCAACTCGCATCCTCCCACCTCTACCTCCTCCTCTACCCCTCCACATCTCCTCTTTCTCTCTGAGAGGATGTTCCAGACGCTGCACACTGACAGCTCGGGGATATTGTGTGTGGAAATGTTCCTGTTGGACCCGCAGGCCCTTACAATCTACCGGACAAAGGCTGGTGCACCTTTGCTTAAGGCTTGGCACCTTTGACCCCCTCCCCTGCTCGTACTTCAGACTTGTCACCGTAGCTAATTTTTCCTCTCCGCCTTTCGCTTTAAAAGTTGCCTCAGCGACACAACATTGACAGTGGTAAAACTTAATGTAATGCAGGACATGTTATGGTTGATAAACAACAGCAAATATAAATAAATAAGTGAAAAAGGAACAACATCAGTGGAGCTGAAGTCTGTCACCTCTTGGTGCAACGGGGGATTGTTTTTAAAGAGCATATGGGCTGTGGAAGATGGAGCTCCTGCAACATTTCCAGACGCTTCAGTGCATCACCAGTCAACCCTCATCATATGGTCTTTAAAGAGGCCAGACTGGCACATTACCGAGCCTTTTACATGAAATTTGGCATTATTTTCTGAAATAAAGTAAGAAATACAAACTCTTCCTTGTTTTGCTTAAGTAATGAACATGTGCATGGATGGAATTGAGATTCTTACTGAATTGAGATTCTTACTTTGAGTAAAATTATCTAGATATCACAATATCACAAAACAAATAATAATGACACATATTTATTATATTTGATATTTACTAAGGCATTGTTTTTATATAACATGGCCTGTTAAAATAAGTAGTAAGTTTTAAGTCAATTCTTTGTAGCCACAACATTAAAGCTATTTTCTGTTATTTTCTTCATAGAGTAACCCTGAGGTACACTAATATAAGCTGATTAACAACTTGGGTAATCTTGGGGTAATCTTGCTTATTTTACCTTTGACTGGAAGTAATATTAATATTTCGGAGTGGCCCAATCAGAGACTCAATTTGAATCTCATAGGGAGTCTGTGGAAGGAGCTAAAGATTTGGGTAATGGGAAGGAGGCATTATAGCATTAGAGATAATCACTGAATATATATACTGTATATATGCATATATTTATTTATTTATTTGTTTTAAATACCAGTGGGAACATGGAGAAGTTGGTCAGCAATTGTAAGGCGGATTTAACTGTTGTAAAGACTAAACATATAGTATTTGATTATTATTGAGATAGGCATAACTTTTAAGAGATATTTATCTCATTTCATATTTCATATTTATTGGTTAAATATAAATAATTATAGATGTTAACATCCCATTGCAATAAAATACATTGGAATTGTAGACTATGATGATTTCATAAACAGTGCTACAAGATTAAGCAATGCAAAGCAACAGGTGATGGGGGGTGGAGTGATGCTGCACCATGCATGCCAAGAAAACATTGTTAACATCAGTATATTTTCTGACATCTCATTAAAATGACTTCAAAATGTAGGAATAATGCAAGAAAGACTAGCATGAAAGAAAACTTTAGCAGTTTGGAAACTGTTTAATATTTTTGGTGTACCTTGATATTGGTAACAAGCTTGTGCTTGATTGTGATTAAAAAAAAGCTTCAATAATTGCATTTCAGTTGAAATAAACATTACAAACCAGGTTAAAGTAGAACTGCTCTTTCATTATCTTTTGACTGCATAAATCATACTTCTTTAGTGTCCTTTGGCCATTTTCTATTCAATCACAGGTAAGGAAATAAGAAACTAATTCCAAACTAGCAGAGGATCTGCTGCACTAAAAAGAATATTTCCCCTGATACGAGATAGCGATTTGAGAAAATTTCTAATACTGTGCTCCTGTCACAATCAATTTCCAATTACCATAAATCATTGTTGCGTAAAGTGGGAGTCATCTGGAGTTCCACCTATTTTCCAACTCTAATATAAAGAATGAATTGAGCATTTGTGTAATGTTGAAGGTTATTCCATCAATCAATGAAACAATGAGAAAAAGGCAGAAAAAAAAGAAGAATATTTGGCATTAAAATTGTCAGTTTTCCTTGAAACATCTGGTATGTCCACTTGCACAAGACTTCAGTAAGACTTTTTCTATCAGCTACAGACGTAAGAATGAAACAGGTTAACCACAGGATCTAATTGAAAGGGATCTGGCGAAGGGTGTAATGGTGTATCGCACAAAAAAGGGGAAAAACTCCAAAGTGAAGCCTCCATCCTCTGAAGCGTGATGGCGCTCATCCCGACTCGATCGGCTGTCACTTTTGACACAGCCTGCCAGAGTTCTCCTTCACCGATCATGGGTAACATGGCGGGTCAGAGGATGAAATAGAAAAGGCCAAGAGCCGTTCAATATTTTTCCTCAGCCTTATAGCTGCAGATACTTAACTCGGAGACGTCAAAGACTCAAGAGAGCATGAAAAAAGCCTAAAATGACTGTCTAAAAAGGGAGAAAAAATACAGCATGTCTCTATGAATGTCAAGATCCTGATGGTCTCTGAGCAAGAGGGTGTGATACAATTGTAAGCCACTTGCTCGATGCAGGGCGTTCAACCATTTGAGATCAGATGCCTATCTCAGTACTGGTAAGCTTTAAGAAAGGCTTCCTATTCTGCTATGAGAGAGAGAGAAAGAGAGAACATTTTGTGCTCAGCTGTTTCGAAATAAAAACAACTAGGCCAGATAAACTGCTCTCCTGATATCCAGCAACTCTTATTAGCAAATGTCCACGGAAGAGGCCGCACGCTCAATCCAATACATAAAGGTGGTGGTGAAATACTGCAGAGCAGGCAACAAAGCACACAACAATTAGGTCTTCTCCCAGCTGGCTAGCCACAGGAGTCAGTGAAGGCATGTATTACCAGAGCCTTAACTCTTACTCCATTATGTAGTGTATCCACACCCCAACGCTGCAATGTTTATCTACAACAGAGTACTGAGCAGTTTCAAATAGCGTTTTTAGCCTCTATTCTCAAGTGCCACAGTAAGAGATTCCAATTACCCGAATGGTAAGGAGCCAGTGAGGGAGGCATAAAGTACATTAGGGATCCCCTGTAACTGCAGGGACCTTTTAGAGACTCAGCTGAAGAGGGCCAGGAGACTGAGGGGACAGTGACCCTGCATGGATAGCCTCTGTCAAAATTTGACCACGTCAAGCACAAAGGCATTATGGGAATCCAGTGTCACCAAGTCCTAATTACTGTCTGTGTTCAGAGCAAATTACTGCCTTGTTCCTCTGATTAGGGAGGAGGCTAATCTTCACCTGTGTACGCCAGCACTGTTGAGGGCCCTTGAGTGTTAGCGCTTCGTCTTCTGTAATTTATTTTTAAATCAGTGCCCGCTCCCAAGAGTTTTGAGTGTTTTGTTGTGAACCGCTTACCATGATCCCCACCGCCGCCCCCTCACCCCTAAATCCTTGACTAAATCCTTGTTTGGTGCCACAGGAAGATAAGCAATAACAACACTTGGGCATAATTGACTCGTACTCCTCTCCAAGATGTCAGAGCGGAATCATCTCTCTGCATATTGCCGTGGTATGTCGCACACTATACACTTCTGTGCGTTGCAGATACAGAATCCAATCAAGTTCTAAAACAAACTTGCCTCATGTTGGAGAAACTTCACGGTCGACAGCAGGGAAAAGGGAGGGGGAACAAAAACTGCAGGAGCTGCTTTTAGTTCTGAGCGGCAACTCTCATTTGGCTTCTGGGTTCACCCTGGAGGTTCTGCTTTGGAAAACCACAACATTTGCAGAATTTTATCAGAGCGAATGTCAGTGTCTCGTCTGCGTGGGGCGGTTTACAGGTAGTGTGTTGCACAGGTGTTGGTTTACACAGGAAATGGCACATGCAGCCTGATTGGGAGGATCCCAGGAGACAGGGGCACAAACATAGAGCACAGATGGGTCCAAGGGCCAGTGGGAGCAGCACCTTAATGAATACGCAGCTGAGTACTACACTTCAAAACATGCAAAACAATATTCTGAGGCGGTCATAAAAATAGAACAAAAAAATAATCTGAATATCATTACACAATGAATAATTCATATATCTTTTCTAAAGGGAGTACGTCAAAAAGTCTCCCCGCTGCTTTATTGATGATTTCATTCAATATTTCAGCAGTTTGCAGTTTGTATGACGAAGCATTTTAGTTACAAATGTAAGCAGTTTATTTAGCACACAAAAGTGTATTTAGACAATGAAAGACTGTGCTAGACAAAGACTGGTACAAGATAAAAATTTAAATAATAACCCAAATGTCCAAATATAGCAGCTACTTTTACATATAAATTTACCTGAGGGGACTCCCGGCTATCACTAAAGTCTGCCTTTCAGGGAACATTAAGCTTATGTGTTAAGCTGATGTGATGATGGAGAAAGAAAGATGGAATGAACCAAAGGTTTGTCACCATTTTTCAACACATAGTCACTCACTTGTCTTTGTTATCGCAAGTCAGACAACACCACTGGCACTGGAGTAAAATTAGCTCTGGTGGCATGTTGAAAAATTATTCATACCCTTCTCAGTGCATGTATTTTGAGTCTAGTGATATGCACAGACTTTTTAAAATCAAATATCTGTTCTAGTATTCTAGTATTTTAGCTTTATCTATATACTCCAAATTCAGAAAAGTGTCAATACACATGCGAAAACACAGCAGCTTCACAAAATATAGTTTTGGTCTAAACCACGAGCTCCAAGACTTCTTTTTTTAATACAAGATGATCATACTGTTAGAATATTATTCTTATTTAATATTTGGGCTGCACAATATATCACGTCACTGTTGTCATCGCAATATCAATGTGTGCAATATTGCAATCGCAAAGGAATGCTTTGGCTTGTAGCTCAGTAAGTTATTAGAGTTCAACTGTCGTTCATTGACCCTGCGTATATCAATAATGTATTTGGCCAGGGGAATGGACCCTAACTTCCCTCAATGGCCACACCCTGTGTGTATTTTTATTGCCCTAGAAACTTTTAAGCTAACAGAGACTGCTGAGGAAATTGCAAAAGCAGATTTAAAAAGAGGAAGAAAAAAATCTGACAAAAATGGGTCAACTGTAACTGATATTGCCATAATAGTCTCAATATATATGAACATATTCACAATTATGGTACCTCTGGTTTCTCAACTGCAAACAACAGTACTGTACACAATTCTTTAGTCTTTGCTTATTCCTTTAAATCTTCATTTAAAGCTCAGACTTTCTTCATTATCTTTTAAAGTGGACCTTAGGGACTTGTTTGCGACGTTTGGTTAAAATCTAGGAAGTTTACCAGGACACAGCACATCCTAAAATTGGTCTGGCAAAGCCATTGGTCAAATTAAATAGTACAGATCCAGAAAGGAACCGTAGTGGAAAATAAGTTGTGGTTGTGGTTTCCCGACGTGTGAGCACATCATGTAAACAGACCCCAACCAGGGAAACACATTTACCATACCGCTATTCAGCGCAAAGCAGGACATTGATTCACAACACAACACGAGTGTGAGAAAAACGATAAATGCATCACCTCAGATATTTCACACCAGCAGTGGTAGTGTGTAAAAGCTGTTGTGACAGCTTGGGTATTAGAGCCGGGTAGATGGAAAATGTCTGGCTGCTTATGAATGCCAATGCGACTGGGGTGACGGGTTTGACACAAAAACACTCCACCTCAGAACAATTAGGTTGTTCTCAGGCCCCATCCAGTGTTGTCGGTGATAATGGAAAGCTGTGAGGATAACTGGTGATAAATAGACTTTAACACCCTCCTCCTTAAGAACAGTGCAGTCCTGCAGTCCTCTCATATGCTTAACTAATCATGACCATGGCCAGCAAATTCATACAAAAGACTAATTACTGTTGTACTTCACTTCAGTCTCAAAGGCCTCTTATAGAAGGACTTGGGGGTTCTCCTGCCTCTTTTCTCCTCTTGATGGTTATTTTTTTTTTTTTTTAAGTAGGCCTCATGCTAGACAAAGGCGTTTAAAAATTTGTGATTGCTTTCATCCGCTTTAATTGCATTCAGAAATGGCATTTCTGCCACATAATGCACTCCTATTGTTTCAGAATTATCTGGCTTGGGGAGTAAAATCTACAATATTTGACGATGCTCCCGAGTTAAATCGCCTCTTGAAATTGAAATATGCCACCGAAATGCAAAATAATAATAAAAAAAAGCAAGCCTTTGCAGCTGATATACTGGAAAGCTCCTTGGCTTTCTACAGAATGCTATTATTATGCATATCCAGGTAGAAAGTTAATTAACCCAAAGCTTAAGCTAATTATGGTAGCAGAATGCTATCAACCAAACGCTTTCAGTCAGACAGCTGTCCAGAATTTCATTTGCTAATCATTTGTCTTTTGCCGGAGCATATGGTACATTTCCCCGCTATCACAGCAACAACAAACAGATGAAAATCATTAACTAAAAACAATGTGCAATGTGAAAAAAATCAGACACAGATTTATAAGGCTTTGTGTCAGAGAAAAAAGGGGGGGGTTGATGGTGGGGATTTATGGCCTGGTAAGTATAATGATAATTTTGGTTTTAGCCACTTAGGATTTTAGGCTGATCACATGACCTGAGTGTGCAGGGAATTCACATGCACAAATATATTGTTTATATCTATATGCAAATGAGAGAGAAGTGTTTATCCGTGTAAAATTAATTACAATTTTCTATAGAGGCTTATGCAAAGAGCTTGCTCTTAACAATTTTTAGCTTCTAACACATTTTGTGCCAGTATTTTTTTTCAACATTTTTATGTTGTTAAAACAAGAACTCCCCCAGCTCAGAATTAAATCAATTATTTTCCAAGAAATGCTTCATACTTTATTTTTTTTCTTTTCATAAAAACACATCACATACGGCTGTTAAAGGGTGATTGATATCAGCATTGCCTTGCGACATTATCAGGCAATAAAGGCTACTCAGGTTCTAATGCAACATGTCATACACCGGCTCCTGTAGTACATTTCTATTGAGGACCTCACAAGCTAAATTGCTTTTTTCCCACTCCCCCACATCTCAGCCAGCTTGACAGACAAATTGATCAAAGCATTGTAAAATAATATGCTCACAAAATGTCTCGGGGCAGGAGTCCAGACCTTTTTTCATTTTTCACCCTAATAAAAAAGTGCTCCATGATTTCCTCTGTATTGCATGTCTGTGCTCTGTGTGAATGAGGCAAGAAGAATCATATTTCAGATAGCAGTAATCTCCTGTAAACAAAATGCAAACCGTTTTTTTTTTTCTTTTTTCTTTTCCCTCTGTGACTGCTGAGGCAATGCTAAAAAGTAAAAAGGGGTAAAAATGGTTAAAAGGAAGGCTGGTGTGTTAAGGCCCCAACAGGGGTTGTTGAGATGTAATGAATTTGTTCATCTGATGGCGCCTTCAGGGCTGTCGTTAGACTGGCAGAGGAGGCTGATTTCAGGAAATGCTTCTTAGATCAGTTAGGAAGCAAAAGGGGCTTGAGACATTTCTATTATAAAGAGCTGACGGTCACGGTGTGTAAGCAATACTTCAAGGGCGTTTAGGTAGGTATAATGGCATTTATCAATATCTATCTATCAATGCCAGAAATGCTTCTTTTTTTGTTTGTGCTCAAACTGCTCCAACACCAAACAATATTCTTAAAAGTATTACCCTTAAATCATCTTATTATCTTTCCTCTTTTATAATTGTCCTTTTGCTTTCCTTTGTTTACCGTTGTTGCTGGTATGGCTCATCACCAATTCAAAACAGCGCCTATTTTAAATCTTGAGAATATTTTAATTTTAATTTATTCTGGTTTTGATCCTTGGGTGAGTTGACTGCACATTTCTTTACAGCAGATTAAGAGTGAGTCACAGAAAATGAACTCCAATTGATGGTTTTCAAAGCAGGTATTGTGGTTATAAAATGTCCTGCGGGGGTCAGCTCCAACTCGTGCCCGAAAAAGGGCGTCATACAAAGAGACAAACTGATCAGCACCTAACATTTTATTTCAGTATGTTGTACCTTACTTTTCTGGTATGAGGTGTTGCTGTATTCTTTCTAGCAAAACATAAGTTATATGTAGAGCCAATATTGGATTAATTAGGACAAAACCATTAGGCAATAGGTAATTCAGCATTTACTTAGAAAATAAACACTTAAAAATGTGACTTTCCTGTTTAGAAAAACAGAAGAAGAGATAATATTTAATAGAAGTTTTTGTTTGTTCGTTTGTTTTATGGAATGTGTACATTCAATCTAACCAAGGATCAGATAATAATTCAACAACCTTGTTCAATTTCTCTCGGCATAGTTAGTTGCCACAAGCTCTGATTAGTTTTTACTTAAAATATCTGGTTCAGTCTGGATCTAACATTTCTTTAAGCTTGCTGTTTTTTTCAGCCGGTTCGCTGCTAATTCTTTTACAACTGAAACAAAGGAGTACCAGACGGGCGTAAACTGGTCGGTTTGACTTTTATTTCTTGCTCAGTCACTCCACTGGGTACAAAACTATGCACATGGTAGGATGGAGTCATTGTGTGGTGGGAAACACTTCTCAATGGGGAGACACGATCTGATGTAAAACATACTACATGCTATCAGCATGTTGCTAATATTTTAAACATATAGATTATTATCTATATGTTTAGGTTATGCCATCAGGCATGTTCACTCCTTCATTGCTACAGATACATGACCATTACTGAGCTTTTCAAATCTTTCTCCAACATCAGAGTTTTGGCCTTTAGGATGCTCGTGTAGTTCCTGCTCTGTAGCAAAGCATCATGGCTTGTTGGTATTCTTTGGCTTTTCCTGTTCATCTGCCACAAAATACCTAAGAACAACGTTTGCCTTTTCAGCTAATGAGAGTCAAAAAGGCTCTTCTCCAAGCATATTTGCTACGTTACCAGTTCATGCTCATTTCCAACTTTGGGAGTTGGAAATGTGTCTCTAATGCTTTTGATGAATCTGAGTATCCTTAAAGAATTGTTTTCTATGTTTACTGTATGAAAATATTGATTATTTTGATAACTCTAGTACAAATAATAAGTAATAAGTAATTAAGTCCTGTCTGTCCTAATTATACTTTCACATTACAACATCCTTAATATTTATGACAATTTAACAAGAGCATAAATAAAAATAATAAAATAATTTTAAAAAGGCATTCAGTAATTCAGGTATATGGTATGAACAATGTTTTTTACAGGTACAAACAAAATGGAAGCACAAGGGTATAAAATTGGGATCCTGATTGTCTTTTTATTACTGTGGTAGCCTCTCCACTTGATTGCTTTAATCAGATACAGTTGTTAAATTAACAGAGCCAATTATGCAACAGGACAAGTATCTCACTTTTCCTGTTTGGTAGAAGAAATCTGACCTGACACTGCAAGGGATTCAGACCCACCATGGTGTTGATTTAGCTGCCATGGCAAGACGCACACACACACACACACACAACAACAAAAAAAGACATACACAGTTCTGTAAACCTATAAATGCACTGTAGGTCTTTCTTTGTTTTATGCATGTATGTTATCTATTTTCTTATCCAAAATATGTTCTTAGAGGTCATTTATCACAGTGACTTCCTAAGCCTGTGCAACACCACATCCAAAGCTGGGAAGAGCCTTGTTTAGTATGTCATAAATAAATCAATGGAAATGCCTGATCTGAACTATTACAGCTACAGCCAGGCTTTTCTGAGATCTACATGGAAAGCCGGTTGCGAAGATAAGCCGGTATTTTGTCACTTTATCTCGCCTCCCTTAATGCCTGTTTACATAGAGTAACTCAACATATCTGAGGTGGCTCTGCTTCGCCATCTCCTACAACACTGACAGCATATTCTACTGGCCAAGATAAAATCTAAACATTTTCCTAACGATTTCTTGCTCACACCTTGGAGAACATATAGACAGTGATGCGATCACTCCCACTTATGACCGACATCGCAAATGATATTAAACTGAGAAATGATCTAGTGATGCGAATCATTAAATTCATTTGCATATTCTTACTGAACCTGAACGCACAAATTAAACCCCGTTCGCAAGTCGACGGAGAAAGGTGCCCGCGCATGGTTACAGGACATCTTCCATAATCAAAATTCCATATTATTAATTTTCTCACTTCAACTCATTAACAACAAGTGGAGTGTTTTTGCTGCTTGATGAATTTTGGGAAATAGCAGACAGTCAAGGAGGAAACACATGTTGAGGTGTAATATACAAGGTCATTAATGGGTTTCCATAAATTAGAATTTAAACGGACATTTTGAAAGGGATAACTTCTTATCCGGATGCATTTGAAATGGTTTAATTTCCCAAATCATTCAAGTTTATCAAATGTGAATCTGTGAAACATGGATATTTAATTTCAATCTAATCAAAACTAATCTAAGATGTAGGACGTGGACCTTTAAAACTAAGGAATAAGTATCTATTAGTGCTGACTTTAATCAGTTTCAGTCGCTCCAGTAAGAATGTCTATATTCTGACAATTTTGAGGGATGGGAAGGCCATGAAATGCAACCACATAATACATTTCTGAGTGTCAGTTGACACTCCAAACTACTGCATACAACTTGAATGAAACATAAAGAAACAGGAGAGAACAGTCCACACTCCCTGTGGCCTTAGCTGACCTCCCAGACATCATTTCTAATCAACTCCCTTGAGGGTAATAAACAAGTTATTTTTCTGAAATTTCAAATATACTGCAGGAAGAATCACAACCACATGCCATCAGAAATCTAATTTCGAGCCCAACAGTATTCTAGTGCCCCTCATATTTCTAGTGCCTGCTCATATTTGCCCAACTTTCTCCTGGATATTTCTTGTGGGATCTACAAAAATGCCCTGCTTCCAATGAGGAATGGTGGCACTCCATCACAGGAGTGGATTCTGTCTGCCTGTAAATTTCACACCTTTGTTTATCACGTCACCAGCCCGGCTGTTGTACAGTACCTTTCAGCAGGTGCGACATCCATTAGGATCTGGATGGTGTGCACACCATTCTCACATCCACTGACTTGGATCGTCCCCAGGGGGCTCAGCAATGAGATGGTCTTCTGAGTGCACTGGCTCTCCCTTTGCTTCTTCATCTCGCTGCCCTGACGATGAAGAACAAATTACACCCTGCTTATTGACATATTCATGCGGCAACTTTCACAATTTTCCATGAAAAATTTGCATTGAGTGATCTATTGAAAACCAAGCATGCCACCAACACAAGATGACTTGCATATCTGAACACCTAGCCTTCCAACAATGTCATGATGTGACTTGATCCCCACATTATTCTCAAATATTTCTTTTGTGCATGGAATAGAATACGCCTATCTAACCAATAAATCGCCCATTTTTTCCTCTCTTTCTGTTCTATATATCACATAAATGAGAAAAACAATGCAGTCTGTTCCCTTGTCTGGTGGGGGATTCCCAAGATAGCTCGACATTATTTTCAATCCGTCATTTTTGGTTGATGGCCGGGATGTTTTTCTAGCATTAAATTTGTTCCTTAGGGTGCAACTCCAATGGGATTCTGGTTTCCAGCCCTTAACAACAGCAAAAACGTGCAGCTTTTCTGACGACTGAGATGGATACTGGCAATAACCAGACAGCAGTTCCTTTTTTATTTTTACTTTGAGGGACTGAGAGATGATTGACTATGTTATATGTGTGATTTTGAGAGATGGGGGTTATAATAAATAAAGGTCACATTGACTGCAAGCAACCTTTACTTCCAAGAACCTTGATGTGAAAAGTTGAAATGATACAAAAATACTTATTCACTTTCAACTTTTCAGCATTTAAAAAACAAAGCTGTACATACATTTGATTTTTAAAATAATTTAAACCTTAAATTATTTATCTTCTGTAGAACCAAAAAACATAAACATATGCTTCAAAATATGATTAAACCCTAAATATGTATATCTTCACCATGGTTCCACTGCTTAATGTTGATGAATGCACTGATTGCATGAAATAATAGATTTATAAACAAAAGAAATATACACTTTTGTATATAAAACAAAATTGCCCTGCAATATATTTGCAGGGGAAACTGAAGCAGGGTTTGTTGATATGACACTAAAACAGCTTTCATATGTTGAAATTATTTTTACATTCTTTTTAGTCGAAGTGCTTATTCTAAACACTACTATTTTATTTTTTTTCTTAGCTTGGGAAAAAAGATCTTGTTTGTGATTCCAACCTCGACCGTACTTGTCTCTCAAAGTCTTTGTCTTTTGGGACAGCAAACAAAATTTTGGGAAGCTATGCACTGTTAGTCAGGCAGCACAAGCAATTGACTGATTTTGAGAGTGTGAGCTTCAACAATTTCGAGACTGTTTTTTATTATTGTTATGTGAACCACCAGGTGATAATAGAAAAACACTAACTGAAAGACAACAATATAGTTTTTTGCACGGATTAGTATGTTTTTCTTTTTTTTAAGGTTTAAAGGTCTGTTTGTTTTATTTTAAGATTACCTCTTCCCACCCACCCCCACCCAATACACAAACGCGCACCACTACCAGCACATCTGTCATGGTATGTGATCACAAATGCGTCTGCTTCAACTTTCTTGTTTCTACTCTTGCAGCTCTCACTGTATTCATCAGGGGTTTGCCTGAACTGACAATAAAGGCGAGAAATTTTCTGAGCCAAACAATGGTACAGTGCACTTTGGATAAGCGTTGGACACACTGTCTGCCATTTAGCAAATAGACTCGCAAGATAGAATAATGGACTTTGGCAATAATGGTCTTTGCTAATCGCCTGCGCTGATTAAAAAATAATGTCCTTCGTGTTGTTGGTGCTGCCGTATTTCGGCGCAGTAACACTCGGTCTACTTAGTGACTGCTCGGATGTTTGATGTTTACCCAGCTTTTCACGGTGAGGAACAACAAACAATAAGCAGCTTGTGTTGTTAAAAAATGGCTGGCAGACTCCTCGTGCTCGTCAATCATTTGACTGGTTTCTCATTAGACTAGCTCCTGGTCAAACCTGCGTGATTAATTGAGCAGAAAGCTCACCGTGACTGCGCAGGTGTGAAAATGCAACATGTGCCGTTTAAAAACAAATAAATGAATCACACAATTCATGCCGAAGCACGCAAGATATCTACCGTAATCTGTGAAAGTGAGTATTTGCCCTACACCTTCATAAACACACCTTCAATTTAACTACGAGCTTAAAATGTCCAAAAATTAAGTAAAGTTTCTAACCGAATCCGAACAGAGACCATATTTTGTACAAGAAGCAATTTCAGAGCTAAATTTACTTTTAAAAAAGGGGTTACAGTTCAATTAGTTGCATTAATTAGTCTTGTAGCTTACAACTGATGCCTTTTTCATACTCCGACTATAGGGCAACGTTCAATCTTCGTTCCTGTGAAAAACAAATGACACTTCCTGTTTCTCCTAGCAGCATGGTCCAACGATCCAATCACAACACGGGAAAGTCCGCTCTTGTTCCCTAATTGGCCAGTACAAAGTCACCGCTCCACCCCCTGCCAGGGACGGAGTTGTGCTCTGTAGATGTGATAGAAGACTCCTCTAATAGGTCTCAAGTTGGAATTTGGGGTTCTTTAGGGGCTCCACAGTCAACCAAAGACTTGTAATGGTAGTGATTTATGTATTTGATTTGCTTGATGTTCATACACCATGAAAAAAATATAATAATGCATATTTCTAGCATTAATATCAAACACAGTTATCGCTCTGCTTATATCTAAGGCATTTATACAGTGCTGAATCTCTAGTGATAGCTTCTCTGTGAGGGATTTAGAATCCTAGGCATAGTGTTTGTGGATAAACCACGTCTATGTGAGAGCAATAACCAATAACCCCATTATGCATTATTAGCTAATAAAGTCACCATGTTATTATAAACAGCACAATTTGATACTTTTATTATAGTTTTGTGCTGTCTAAAGTAGACAAACTTGCTTCATTCTGCCTGCAGCAGTATTAATCAAGAAATGCATGATAATACAAAGCACTTATAAAAAAAAGTGTGGTATCAATCATATAATTTTTAAGTGTTTGTTCTCCTCTGCCGTGTTAATTTTTATTTCTGTGGAGCCTTGAGCTCTCTGCATGCCTCCGTTTGGAATGTGTAGGCCGGTATGGGCCTGTGGCCCACACCCCATCTCAGCGGTGAGGATGGGAGCGGGGGGAGAAAACGCCACCCCTGCAGAGACCATTTTGAAATCTGTGAGGATTTCCGTGCCATCTGGACCCGCTGCCAGTCTGCCCCAGATAGTAAGGGTTGGCAACGGTACCCGACGGTGCAATATGGCTCTCTCTTTAATGAACTACTAACTGTCCCCCGTTTTAATTGATGTGACATTTGAGCCATTTATCTCTGACATTTCAATGAAGGATGATTCTCAGCCTTGCCATTTACTTTTTTTGTGCTATTTTCTAAGCGTCATTTGCATTTTTCTACTCTAAACCTGCTTTTTGTCTCTCATTAGCTAATTAGAGGAACATGCACAATTAATAAAAATGAACATAACCTAGTTTGATATAGGCTTGATGAGGGATAATCAGAAAATCAATGTTTTCTTAACATTTATCACAAATGATGTGAAGGGCTAACTGTGGTAAAAGGTGACTCTGATAAAGCTCTGTAACCTTTACCCACATACCAACATGTAGCCTACAGTGTGGGACAACTTATGTTCACAGCATGGGGAGAATCAAGCTCAATTAATCAGCATATGATTGCAGTAAGCAGCCCCCTCTGCTGGATCTTTGGAGCCATACTGTTTGAAATCATTTAGAAACTTGATTCAGTTGCCAGACTGTTATCTTATGTCAATGTTTTTTGTTTTTTTTTCTTAAATGTTTTATGATTGTTTTAATACATTGAATTAAAATATGTTTAAAGATGTCATATTTTTTAAAAATCGTATATTTTGCTTTTGTTAACATTTTTCATGAAAACCAAATTAAATGACCAAACACATCAGAGATTATTTGCACAGTTTGCACTGTGTGTGTAAAGTTATTTATATTGATTCTAATTAGGCTAGATGTTGTATATCAAAACAGGAAATATTTTAGTGCGTATGTATTGAAGAAAATTGCCTGAGGTGCGTATGAGTGACATAAAAAAATCCTCAAGGCTCAATTGTTTTCCATAATGAGACATATTTTAATCTTTTTAGATATCCTTTAAAAACACGGCTCCATTGATGACGACTGTTCCTTTGATTGTGAGTGTTATCATTGCCAAGGTGTGGTGCCCTGTCTGTGCTGGCAGCCGGGCTTGATATCTTTTGTTTGGGAGTCAAAGAGCTCCTTTTCCTGCTCAGTTTCCCTCCCTAT
Source organism: Xiphophorus maculatus (assembly GCF_002775205.1). Taxonomy (NCBI): domain Eukaryota; kingdom Metazoa; phylum Chordata; class Actinopteri; order Cyprinodontiformes; family Poeciliidae; genus Xiphophorus; species Xiphophorus maculatus. The sequence goes on from NC_036464.1 coordinate 17,450,465, forward strand.
TTTTGTTTGTGTGAGGCGTTGATAGACTTATATGTTGCACGGCTTCCTTTTAGTGTGCTGCCCCAGATGTTTGCAACAATAACAACCCTAAGCTTTTTCTTTTTTTTTTCGTCATTGTGGCAGAAATTGTTTATTAGCAGTTTTGTCCATCCTGTGTATCGTATGATTGCCACAGCTCAGTCAAAAATGCTGCCTGTCTGTGGCTTTGCTCTCTTTTTCCTGTGTTCACTGCGTCTCTCTCTCATGTTGGCGTGGGAGGAGTTGAAGTCATTTATGATATCAGATATTCTCTTGGAGAGCGGGAACGTCCTGACAGACGGAACAGCCACTATCCTCTCACGCAGTGGTTTGTGTGTGTGAGTGTGCATTTTAATCAGGAAAAATGGCTCTTTGGGCCTCACACTGCACATCGAGGAGGTTTGGGGCTTCTCGTTGTGTATATCAAGGGTACATAAATGTTATGTCTGTTTCACTAAATCAAACTAGGATCCAGCCATAAAAACAGCACCCTATTACAATGCCTTGCAACAGTTTAATACAGCTTGGGTTGTTTTTTGTCGTTTTAACAGCTACACGTCTTTTGAAGTAAGTCAGATTAGCAAAGCTAGACACTGAAAATTTTGCCCTTTTGTTTTACAAAAAAGCTTAAGATTTTTTTTAGTAGGATAGAGACCTTTTGTGAATATCAATGTCTTTTTACAGGGCAATTCATCTTCTTATCACCTCTGACCAGCTTTTATGCCATTACTAAAAAAGTACTGTATCTCCACAGCATAATGGTGCCACCACCATGTTTCTCTTTTGGAATAGGATGTTTAGTGTGATAAAATGCTATGGCACACATAGTAATTTGAAAGCAGACTATTAAGTTCAATTTTGGACTGTCTTCTCCATGTTTGCTTTGCCAGCTACCTTGCTTGAGACAACCATTTTCTATATTTATACTGTTTAGAATTAATTCTGCAGCTTTTGAAAGTCAGTTGTTGCACTGATTAAAGGGTCCTATAAGTGCATCTGCATTCACTACTTTCTACTTCACAATCATGAACTAATTTGTGTTGCTGTGTCGTTTAAATTTCCCTAAACATAAATTAAAGTTTATTCTTATAACATGATAAAATGTGAAAAAGCTAAAAAGCTATTTATTCTCTTGAAAGACTCTGTGTTTTGTTCTTTTAATGTTGGCTCCTTGTATTTCCCCTCCTCTCAGAAGAATTAGCGTGATCGTCGCGCAAGCTTCTCCATACCCACAAAGACGCCGGCTAAATTTCTCCGTACCCCTCGAGTGCCCACTTATTTAGTACACCTGTGTGCTTCTGTCCCTCTGACTCTGATATGGTGTGTCTTTCCTATTTTACTGTTGACACAGTGCTATGAATGTCTGAGCATTTTTGCAAATGAAGAGGCTTGAACTCCTGACAGGCAGTGTCGCCGGCACCCTGACACACTGGCCCGCACATGCTGTGCGGCATAATGATGACATTAGGATCCAGTGATAATATCAGGACGCACTTCAGATAAATGACTGATAAACCAGGGGTTGTGCCTCTCGTATTACACGCTTGACAGAGCAGCTAATCAGTGTCCAAGTGACTGCTATTACATAAATCATGAGCTCGACTTTGATGCATATTCCAACGGTGTTCCCTATTCATCACGTCATCTGGGGGAAGATTCTCTGGATGACTGGCTGCCGAGCCAACACACATTTTAAGAGCACATTATGTTTTCATTAGAATTTGATATGATCCATTCCAGTGTTGATTTGATTTTACGTGCTCGGGTCATTTGATAGGAGGCTACTAAGGAGAGGTGGTGTATTGTTACACTATGCGAGCTGTTTCCTTTTACTACCCACATTTATTGCCAAGATGCGTGTTGATGAACAACCACATTCTTTGTATAAAAAGCATGCCCCCAAACCCCAATTATTATTGTTTTTTGCTATATTCAAGATACATGTTAACCCAAGATCTTGTTAATTTTTTTAAAAGTTGTCTTATCTTTGAGTGTGAAAGTTGGAACAAGTATTATTGCTTTCCTTAGTAATAAAATCAAAATACACCCATAGGTGAAGTTGGAACTGAGACATTGGGTGTTGAAGTGAGTCACGGTGTATGTTTTATTCCCCTGTATTGGGGTCAGAAGATGTGAAGGTGGGGGTGTTAATTTAATCCCCATTCTTACCCTGAGCATGGCCACACTCTCTAAGGAGCTTTATCTCTGACAACTGTGTCAAATTAGAGAGACCACGAGCCCCTCATAAAGAATATGTCTGTCAGACTACATTGTTCCTGGCCTCTGAAATATATGGCTGAGTGGGACAAAAATAGAAGATAACTCCGTGGTCCCCGCTGTTGGACTCAAACATGATGAAATAATTTTCAAACCATGTGATCCTGTCAGCGAGACGGACTGCTAATAAAACTGATGCCCACGTATTACTGGGTACCTTTCGATCTTTGTAGAGTTCTATGTGCTTTTATGTTTAAAATCTCATTTATTATTTTATCCTCTTTGTGAATAAAACATTCAAACAAAACTTTTAAGAGATGTTAGTCAACAGTAACACTGTAAAATGAGGGAAACAATAATAAAAAAGTTAGTTTTTTTATTTTTTCCAAATTTGATGTCTCCATCTATTTCTTTAGTATTTAGTGGTTTTCTTTTAAACTCTCTGAGGCTTGAGAGAAATATTCTTAGTGTCATTCAACAAGCTTCTCATAATAGTTTGCTTGAATTTGGGCGCTTAGGTTCCTTCAGCTCTAGGAAATTAAGATCAGGACTTTGTGATGGCCACTCCGAAACACAAACTTTATTATACTTAAACCACTTTGTGACTAATTTGACATTACATTAAAGGTCATTGTCCATTTAGAAAATTAATTTGCTGTTTCAGGTTCTTCTCATAATATTCTTTGCCATCTATTCTGCAAAGCATAACAGCTAATTTTTTTTAGTTAAACACTACCAAACAATACAACTGCCACTCCCATAATTCATAGTTTGGTTGGTGTTTTAAGGCTTTAATTTAATCTGACCAAAAGACATGTCTCCAAAAACTAAGGTATTTTTTTTCTTTCTTTTTTTTTGTAATTTAGATTTTTTGTTGGACTTTTGGAGTAATGGCTCCTTCCTCTCTGAGTATCCTTTAGGCCATGTGAGTACAGAACTCTGTTTATAATGAAACCAGCTTCAGCTTGGATCCTCATGAGGTTTTTGGTGTTTTTTTGGGTGCTAATGCAGACATTTTGCATCAGACATGTTTACAAGGAAGTCTTCCACTTTCAAAGTGGTACGGTGGCCAGGCATTCTGAGGTTGTTTACCCTCAGCTATAATAATCAAATAGATACCTGTGGAGTTTTCAGGTGTGGGAATTTTATCCTATTGCAAACAATATTTTTATAGCTCTATTTTGGAATTCCTGATATAGTGGCTCATTTCTTAGGAAACAAATTTCCATGGATGGATCCACATGTGTGTCTCTAACTCTGTTAACCTTTCAGAAGTTTACAACAGCATTACATTGTCATCTGGGCTTTGCAGATGACGATCTTAGATTATGTAAGCATCTGAATGTGAGGTAATAAAAAAAGATTTCTCTCATTATTCTGGCATTCAACAAATATAAATCATTTTCGGTAAACTTGACTGACCTTTAAGTAAAATAATTTAGTCTGTTGTAATATTAGACAGTGAGAAATGCAGGGTTATTTGTCATTTAATAAAATATCAAGTTTCAACTCCAAATCTGCTTGGCTCTATAAGTGATGGACATGTTTCATTGCATTAAAATGTGGCACATAACTCCAGGTCAGTCTAGCCTAATAAGTGCCCATCATTTATCTCCCCTGTATCATCTCTTTACCACAGTCAAACATGTAAAACAACTCTTAATGTTCTCCTCAGTCCCCTATGGGTGGGTCTCCCTGTTATCATCATTGCCTCTATTCTGCTGGGACTTCCTCAGGAGACAACATTTTCATAGACCTTTGACCTAAACCATATTTTCCATTTGAATGGTCTGACTTGTGAATATTTACAAGCATGTTTAATGTATAATAGATCTCATCTGTGTGTATCAGGAGCCATTTTCTGCTCAGTCAGATTCTGGCATCGGCCTCAGCCCCTTGCTTGAGGTAATTTTGACCCTTTTTAAAAGCAAAATGACCTGTGCCTCATTTAGGGCCAAGTAGTATGCATACGTTTCCCACAGGTCCCAAGGGCATACATGTTTATAACAAGAAAAGCCGGCAGTCTCAAATGTAAACATCTTAGTACTGTAATATTATTGTATCAGTAAAGTCCCAGAAGGTGGAAGATTTAATAATGTGGGTGGATTATATAAGAGAGAGAAATAAAGCAGTAATTTGAAATTGTTTGGGGACCTTTTGTGTCAATGGTTATGGAGGCTAAGGGACAACTCTGTTCCCTCAGGCCACTGTTAAAAAGGCAATGACTTTTCTTGTACATGCACAGCATTTTGGAATCTACATGCATCACTAGCAGCACCACAGGCTTGTATTGTGTAATTACTAATACATAATATATTGGATTCTATTTTCGCATATAGATAGAAAAATGAATGAAAGCAGTGAAAAAGGAAGAATATGTTGATGAATAGCTTCTGCGCTGAAGAGCATTAATATACATTTGCTGGTGAAACAGATCTTGGTTTGCTTCTCGGGTGCTTATACAACGATGGGGTTTTTAATCTCTTTCTTGCGGATGAAAGTCCCAGTAATTGCTATATTTCCCTTTTTGTTTCAAGGACCTTTGATGATCCCTTGGCTTGCATCAGAGGGCAAAGTCATTAGTGGAGAAATGAGCTCAAGTGAAGAGAAAGAAATTGCAGGGCTCCCAGCATGATTGGAAACTTTGGCTCATGTTGGAATGTTAATTTGAATTCAATTTTCAATATATGTTTGATAGATAAAGCACAATTAGAAAATATGTACTTAGAAAAACTGATGAGTTCAGCCCCCCCTTTAGTGTTTAAGCATTAGTCAATACAACATTATGTTAAATATTACTTTAGCTGCATCAAGCATAAGAGCTGCATCAGGCTGTGCAATATAAATAATTGCACCGCCTTTGACAAGAACAATTACTAACTAAGAAATTTTCTTTTCTTTTTACCAGAAAAGATGCAATTATATTTTAATGCTGGCTTACATTTATATAGTGAGCAGGTTAACACAAGATTGCCACTCGCATTAACAGCATACATAAGGACTCTCAAACTTTTTCAAAAGTCAGACTCTGATTTATAGAATTAAGTTGTACTTGCAACTTAGAGAAATAAGTTATGTAAGTTGACGACATCATGTTTTATTATTTTATATTACTCTTACTATTATTTCACTTCCTAATAGTTTTTAGATATAAAAACTTAAGAAAAGTCCATCTAGAGACAAGTGCTGCAAATTTGCTTATGCTATAAGCACCAGGATACAGGTATAGACTGCGGTTTCATTCAGTTTTGCATTTCGTCATATATTTTGTTTGTAAAATTTTAACATGTCAACATAAAATAAGCCTATTTCATTTGGATTAATTTGGAGGGACATGAGCCTGACATGAGCAAGAAAATGTGAAATATGAAATCCTGTAATTCAATTAAAACAGAGAACACTTGCTTTGTGTAAAAGTAAAACTCGTTATAAATCAACTTAAAATCCAGACAACAATTTTACAGCCTTAAATGGTAAGCAGTAATATTGCAATAAATGTTCAGTGCACCATATCGTTTATTGTGCTAGTGCTCAATTAAACAGACCGTTTAACTGAGCACATACAACTATAAACACAACACACAAACACCCTTTGGTCAGGGTGATGTTTGTTGTACTGCTGGGCTATTTTATCTAGCTGACTCTCTGTTTTGATATGACTCATTGATTGTGTGTTTGCATCGTGTTTTGTTTTCTGTTCCAGTTAACTGTTTGTGGTTACAGGAAGAGTTATTCTCCTGCTTTGTGCACTAAGCCACTTGCCTTGAAATTTTGTATGGTGAACTTAGATAGGAAAATGGTTTCAGTTAGCTACCACTGTCTAAAGTTGTGGCTTTTTTTGTATAGCATAAGAAATCTAATTTATTTATTTGGATTGTTTAATGTATTTTTTAAATTCATTTTTGGTGTCCAGACATTGTTGCCATAATATTACCAATGCTGCTTATGTTCCACTAAATCTAAACTACTGCTTGTACTCCCACACGGCATTCGGTTGAGTAGGTCTTATCACTCAGACAGAGCTGGAGCAGCGGTGACCAATGCTGACTCCTTTTTACTACTCCTTACTTTAAACAGCAATGTGAAGGGCACAACAACACTTAGACTGTCGTAAAACCCCAGATTTGTGAAATCCACAAGTCATCAACTTCTTTTGATATTCTTTGTTGTTTTCATTTACCCAGTTCCACTATTATATCTTTGCTTTTCACACTGCAGGAATCATTGTGCTCAAAAATACACTTTAAAATGCGTCTAATGTACTTGCCATTATGTCCTGATCCTGCTCAAAGTCCCAACTTTCAAAGTCAATGTTATATAGAAGTAACTGTGGGTATTTTATTTGCATTAAAAATGTGCTGGTAGTATATAGACCGATAGCTAATGGATTATTTATACAAAACATAAAAATAGCTGTATTTATTTCACCCATACAGTTATATGTATAAAGGTACACATTTGTGAAATATGCATTTGCTTTAAAATACAATGTCGGAGCATTTTTTTTAAGCTAACACTTTTTCAATCTTATTTTGAGCATGAGGAATGTATAATCTTTATCTTTTCTTCCTATTACTCTCTGTCATTAATTTAAACCCTCTGTTTCTAATTTATATCTTAGGTTCGCCAGTCTGAAACACCATCTGTATCACAAGCTAAATACAGAGCAGTTACATTTCACAGCAGCTAAACTGGCAATATGTTTTATGCTATAATCCTGCAATCATCATCAAGTTGTTCTGGGAGGGAGAGGGATGAGGGGGTGGGGTGCAGGGACATGTGAAATATGAAATCCTGTCAATCAAACTGCAGCATCCAACACTCGGTTGCGGTTGGGTGACGGTGGTTCTTTCATGTAAATCACAGACATTAGAAATAAAAGACAGGCCTGTTGACTTGTTTCATGCTGGGAATCAGTGGCCCAGCATGTGTTGCTCTGTCTCTGCTTCACTCTCCTGTGGAACCGCTGTCCCCTGAGTCCCCAGCACTGCTCCCTGGAGTGCACTGCATATAATTACCCACAATCCACCCTGAAACAGCTCTCATTTACAGTAATCAACAGTCTGCACTTCAAAGGATTCATGTGGCATCAGACACCAAAAGCCAGTGTGTGTTATTGCAAATTATTATTATTATTATTGCCTCAGAGTTACCTTTACACACTCCAGCTGATGACTATATTAACTAAGGAGATGATGAGATGCCAGGGTGTGTGTGTGTGTGTGTGTGTGTGTGTGTGTGTGTTTTTAACCCATTAAGGGCTGATGAGGGCAAAGATGATCTGCTATATGCTGTTAAGAACTTCAAAAGCAGTCTCAGTTCAATATGAGGTCTGAACAACAGCGGCAAAGCATCGGATGTTTAATATTATACAGAAAGATGTGAGGAGAGTGAAGGGGGGTGAGCTTCATCAAGGGCCTAAATTTACATGACTAACAAACTCAGACAGCAAGAAAGAAAACGCAGGATCATTTGATCATTTGGCAGACGTGATGGTGGTCTGTGCAATAATGGTCATTATCATAAACAGAAGCCGTCATTAGGCTTGATTTCAGATAATGGTCAGCGTGGAAACCATTTTATACCAAGAAAAGGCTCCCCCATTAAAGACATATTAAGTGAATTAACTCGCATCATGAGTAGAAAACCACTGTGTGGTATTGCCTGGAACATAATGTTCTCATAATGTGAAGTGATTTCTCTTGACTGGAGACAAGTCAGCCACTTTACATCCATAATTATTTGCTTCAAAACTGAAAATTGTGCTCCAAAGCATTCGCAATGTTGTGTTTTGCTGTGAGACATGTGGAACATTAATGTTAATCACTGTGATTTATCAATTGCTATTGTATATATATATATATATATATATATATATATATATATATATATATATATATATATATATGTGCATTACTATCCGTGCGATAAACAGCTATGCCCTGCCAGTAATCAGATACCCTGCTGGAATAATTAGCTGGCCAAAGGAAGAGATAAAAGCCACGGATATTAAGACTAGAAAACTACTAACAATGCATGGAGGGTTCCATCCCAAATCCAGCACCCTGAGACTGTACATGAGCCGCAAGGAAGGAGGCAGAGGACTAGTGAGTGTGAGAACCACAGTCCAGGACGAAACAACTAAGATCCATAAATACATCAGGGACAAAGCCTCAACAGACAATGTGCTCAGTGAATGTCTCAGACAACAGGGAACGGAGGTTGAGGTGCCAGAGATACCATCATGGGAGGACAAGCCCCTACATGGGATGTACCACCAGCAAATAACCCAAGTGGCTGATATCAGTAAATCCTACCAATGGCTGGAAAAAGCTGGACTCAAGGACAGCACAGAGGCCCTCATCCTGGCCGCCCAGGAACAGGCCCTAAACACCAGAGCAATCGAGGCCCAGATATACCACACCAGACAAGACCCAAGGTGCAGGTTGTGCAAGGAGGCCCCTGAGACAGTCCAGCACATAACAGCAGGGTGCAAGATACTGGCAGGGAAAGCGTACATGGAACGACATAACCAAGTTGCAGGCATAGTGTACAGAAACATCTGTGCAGAATATGGACTGGAAACCCCGAGATCAAAGTGGGAAACACCCCCAATTTTTTATATATATATATATATATGTATATATATACATACACAGTTACTTCAAAAATTATATTTATATATATATATATATATAAAAAAAAAAAATTCCCTTCTCACCCACTGCGGGTGGTTCTTATCCTCTGAGCTCGGGTCCTCTACCAGAGGCCTGGGAGCTTGAGGGTTCTGCGCAGTATCTTTGCTGTGCCAAGGACTGCACATTTCTGGACTGAGATGTCTGATGTTGTTCCTGGGATCTGTTGTAGCCATTGGTCCAGTTTGGGGGTGACTGCCCCGAGGGCCCCGATGACCACAGGCACCACTGTGGTCTTCACCTTCCAGGCCCTCTCCAGTTCCTCCCTGAGGCCCTGGTATTTCTCTAGTTTCTCGTGCTTCTTTTTCCTGATGTTGCAGTCGCTTGGTATTGCTACATCTACCACAACGGCTTTCCTCTGTTGTTTATCCACTACGACAATGTCTGGTTGGTTCGCCATTACCATTTTGTCTGTCTGGATCTGGAAGTCCCATAGGATCTTAGCTCTGGCGTTCTCCGCCACCTTTGGGGGTGTTTCCCACTTTGATCTCGGGGTTTCCAGTCCATATTCTGCACAGATGTTTCTGTACACTATGCCTGCAACTTGGTTATGTCGTTCCATGTACGCTTTCCCTGCCAGTATCTTGCACCCTGCTGTTATGTGCTGGACTGTCTCAGGGGCCTCCTTGCACAACCTGCACCTTGGGTCTTGTCTGGTGTGGTATATCTGGGCCTCGATTGCTCTGGTGTTTAGGGCCTGTTCCTGGGCGGCCAGGATGAGGGCCTCTGTGCTGTCCTTGAGTCCAGCTTTTTCCAGCCATTGGTAGGATTTACTGATATCAGCCACTTGGGTTATTTGCTGGTGGTACATCCCATGTAGGGGCTTGTCCTGCCATGATGGTATCTCTGGCACCTCAACCTCCGTTCCCTGTTGTCTGAGACATTCACTGAGCACATTGTCTGTTGAGGCTTTGTCCCTGATGTATTTATGGATCTTAGTTGTTTCGTCCTGGACTGTGGTTCTCACATTCACTAGTCCTCTGCCTCCTTCCTTGCGGCTCATGTACAGTCTCAGGGTGCTGGATTATATATATATATATATATATATATATATATATTTTTGACCTTAACATTTATGTCAGGAATGCTATAAAACCAAGCTTTTCAAACTGTGGTATTTGGGCTGTTTCCGAAACATTTTATTGTCATTTCTTAAAACAAATGAACTCAAATAAATTGTTCCAGCACATTGATCTTTGTTTCAAATGTGAACTACTTAAATTATAAAGGCAGTGGAGAAAATGTAAACATTTTAAGTATAAGCTAAAGTTGTCAACAAAACTCACTGGTACTAGCGTCACAAACTAATAATGTAATTTAGAAATTAGACGTATCAATGCTATTTTGTTGTAATTTTCTCTATCCGTTTAAATGGATGGCAGCCAAATTGGATTTTGCGGTTGGTTAGAAACCTTTGACTTTTCCCACATAGAGTTTCATCATTTGGGGAGGAGCCAGTCAATTCAAGTCAGAACTTGAATATTTCAACTTTGTTTAATTTATTGCAGAATTAAACTGCATTCTCAACTAAACACCAAATAAAAAGAGACAAAAATATTCCAACTCCAGTTGCTCTACCACAGTAAAGTAACTGTAAATCAGTGGTACTTACAAAAACTTAGAGTGGTCTGAGTTAGTACTTATAATAAATAGAGAACCACTGTAACATTATAACATTGAATCATGTTATATGTTTATTAAGTTTACAGATAGCTTGCTTGGCCTTACGGCTGGAGTTTTCACTGAGGATATATTTGTGCATGCTAAATATACAACTCTTCTGTAATTCCTCTACAACTTACCCCTTGGCAAAATGGCTGCTGTGCATCCAGAGAGAACACCTTCAGACATGACATCCCCCATTCTCTGGTGGGAAGAACAGCGTCCTCCACAGAAGCTGCCTCTGACCCTCTGGCACTGCTGGGCCTCATCATTGCCGGTCCATTAGGGATGCTGGAGCAGGTCTCAGAACGGGCATGGCTGCACCGCATTACTCCTACCGCTCACTGCTGGCAGGTCCCCTAGTGGCCAGGTCATGTCATGGCATGGGTGCCCTGTGAGTGAGCTTGTACCAGGTCTGCCCTTGACATGCCCCCCTCCTCTTCTTCTCCGCCTTTACTCCTCCTCCTCCTGCTTTTCCTCCTCCACGGAGAAGAGAGAGCAGACTGTCCGGATGGGGCACTGGGGGTGCCAGCTGGTGCCAGCTGCGAAGGGAGATATCCAAGGTGGCGGACACCTGTCCTAGCTTGTGCCCCCAGCTCCCACAATGCATCTGGTGCAGCCCTGCAGACCCATCGTGGGGAAATGAGGCGCTAACCTTGAGGAGAAATGCTCCCAGCGACGCATTAAGAGAGGCCCTAATTGCCGAGCGCCAGCACTGCCAAATGACATTAGGAAGTGCTGTCGTTTACTTTAACATAATGGCTCAGCGTGTTTTTTGGCTAAACTTCCTTCTGCTTCTCTGAGGTGCTTCGCCACCGTCGCCATTTTGGCTTTGTCACGACCAACCAGTGGAGGACTTAAGGATGAATCTTAAGGACAGAAGCTGCAAATACGTCACAAATTCTGGCATTCGAGTCTGAAACCTAACCACCTAATTCCAAGTAAAACTGCAGAACTTCACAGGACAACTCGCTATACCATGAAACTGCCATTTGTGGAAAGCAAAGTCATTTACAGCACAAACAGAGTGAGTTATTGTATTATTTATTCCCCTGTTTTATGATGAAACCATGTTTTTATGGCAGGGCCATTACAAAGAAATACTAACACAGTCCACTCAGTGTGATTAAATTAAACAAGCATGCTCATTACATTATGCATACTGTAATAAGAATAGCCATGACCGGTCTGTAGCAGTATAGCAGGCTCCACAGAGACTGATCACATGTTTCACTGCTGTGCTAGATTTTTGGGGCACCCATTAGCAGAACAAAAATCACCTTTGATTTAATGAAAGGTCCTCATTTGCTTACCGGCTCCCCTCACTTACGGGCACATGGTTAAATTAAGCACCCGTAGCCCCCTCCCTCCCACCTCCCTTCCACTGTTGCCTCCATTCGAAGGAGACACCGTCCCCTTTCCTGCAGTATAATGCTGTGATGATTCTATGATCTGGTGTTTCAAGTCTGCAGGAGTGTCAGAAATCCACTGCAAGGTGCTTCTAATTGCAGATACACCTCAGCACTTGAAAGTAATGAATGTGAGCATGGCGAAACCTCCAAGGATCAAACGCTAGTAATACATCATCAGTTCTGAAAAGGGTAATTCGTTTCCCTTCGCCAAGCAAAATATTAGAAGTTCAGATAGGGGTTTTATTATTAATTTATTCTCCCCAATACATGATTTTTGTAATTGAAGTGCTATGAATAAAGTAACCCATATAACTTAGTGAGATGCTATGCATCCATTGACTAGACGTGGGATTTGAGTGTGTAAATATTGTCTGTAGCAAAGCTCAACAAGGACGAGTCTTTGTCAAATATACTGTACTTTGGTGATATCTTTGATTGAATTTGGAGCTATGTATTTCCCAAGATCCTTGCAAATCACTCTTTATTGTGTCTCGTCTTAGATCTATAGTGTTATTTACCGCACTTTGAGCAAGCCTAACTCCTTGAATTTATTTGAGGTTTTGTTCAAATAAATCCTCATATTGGTGGCAAGTCTATTCTAATTGTTTGAGATTTCAAATTCAGAAGACATCTGTTGCATTTTCCGTCTCCCCCCTGTCAGAAAGACCCATTCAAACAATCCAAATGTTCTTCCTAAACTTTACTTCACCTGATCCCTCTGAAGAGCATCACCTCCATTCACCAGCGGGTAATTGTGCCACAGGGACCCAGTCAAAATAAGTCCAGCAGTTCACTATAAGACGGCCTCTTGCTGCTGGTTGACCCCTGTAGCTACCAATCTGCTGACCCTGGGAGCGTCGGGGTAAGAAGTTCAAAGCCCAGCTGTCTGCACATGATCTCTCCGTCTAGGCCGCGGTCGTGCACCGCAGGGGCCACTTCCCCTGCTGACTAAAGCTGGTCTTTTCTAAAACAAAATCAGGATATGCCATGCTACTCTAATGGCGCTCTAAACAACTTAAACTCAGTTGAGCACAGAGTGTTTGTGTGTTCGCGGGATGTAATTTACAACCTTGTGGTGAATGCAAGCTACCAACCTCGTGCAGGGACGAAGAGTCGGGGCTGCTCATGGCATCTGCTCATACTGGCCGCTGAGGAGCAGGCATAACAATGTGCCATTCACGGGCCAGATGATGTCCAACTGTGAAGAAGAGCTCAAACAGGAAGGGCAGTAGAAGGGCAAAATGACAGAAGAGGTTGATGGACTTCACAAAAAAAGCCAAAACCAACTTAAAAAAAACAAAACATGATGGATATTTCTGGGGGAAAAAATCACTTAAGTTTAATTTGGTTAACAAATATTAATTTTGCTAAAGCACATTTATAGACCAGGAGTGCATTATAATTTCAATGGCCAGACAAATCAAAGTTGTGGTCTGCAGTTAAAGCCAAGTCTCAGAGACCTGTCATCGGCAGTGTACAGTCAGGAGGTGGCTACCCCCTTGGGAAGGAGAGAAAGTGCTGGGGGGTCTGAGGTGTAAAAACCAAGGAATTTCAGCAGCTGATAAATGAGGCTCTTCCTAACTGCATATGGTATGTGTTTTAAACTGCCTCCCCCTTGGCCCTCCTTGTAGCCAGCCATCCTTCATGAAGAGTTCAGGGGCCCTCTGCTGTTTGGGGCCCTGTTTTGTTGCCAAGACAGGCCCCCTGCATAGGCTGCATATGGGACTGTAGGATGACGGGCTTGGCTGGCTTTCATGAATTGTTATGGTGGTGTTATAAAGGCTTCACATTGGGTCATTGTTAATTTACACTGACTTTGTAAGCTATTAGTTTTACAAAGAAAATGGTTTTGTCACTCAGAATATACACCTGCTACCTGAGAATAACAGAAGTGAAAGTCTAATATGTTGAAAAGGAAAAGCAGTCAAAAGGCATAGAATTAAATGACATCTGTCTGACGGCTTCTTAATGTAGTCTTGAAGTCAGGACAAACCCGAAAACAGCTTTGACACAACCTTTCTTTAAATAGATTCCACTTATCGAAGTGGGGAGCCACTTTCCGCAGAATAAAATAGACACTATGCGTCGGGATGACACTGTGAACTTTCCCGACATCAACAGCAGGACTTGTAAATTTTAACTAGTGACAGTAAGGTGACCTTTTTGGAGCAATTGGCACTTAGTATCCTTCATTTCTGCAGGTTACATCTGACTGTTTGCCATAGTGGTTGTTCACTGTCCTTTTCTGTATTCTTTCAACCAGCCAGCTGGACACATATGCCCCCCGGTTATTCCACTGGACCTTTACCTCCTCTCTTATAACAGCAGCCCACTCCCTCAGTCTTTCAAATGTATTCTACTCATTGTTTACTGTACATGCGGGTCCACAGTAATAATAAATAAGGAGCGTGTGTGCCGTGCCAACATGATTGATTACGACAGGGAGGCAAGGTCAGGATGGAGGAACAGGCTAGGGCTGTCCGACTCATTGAGTTAACACTGTATCCGTATTGTATGAATGTCACCAGCGATCCTGTGATTTATTACTACAGCCACTGCTCAATTCTGCTTTTCTACCTCCCCCCTTCTTTTGGTACCTGACCGAGATACAGGATATGAGCAAAAGTGTGGACAAAATTCTGTATGCTAGTGAGCAGACTACATCGTTATTAGGGTATTTTTTACTATTTGAAACTTTATTTTTTCTAATTTTGTGAATCTTAAAATGTGCATAGGAAAAAAATGTTAGGATTTTTTCAATAGATTTTTGTTGAAGAAGACAATTAAACCTGAGTATGTGTTAAACTGTTTATTCAATGTCTTAAGAAATACTTTTAACTGTATGAATTTTATGTACATTGCTAAAACAAACTTATAGACTACTGAATAAAATCACATGCATTTCATTTTGGTAATGTTGAATATGTATTTACAAGTTCAAATCATGTAAGTTTAATATCTAAAAGACACTTATGTGTTCGAATATAACCAACTTTTAGCTGCTCTTGCCTAAGCAAATCTATTTCTAGACAATTTTGAATTTTATTTAATTCAAATAAACTGGTTAGGTTCGAACTATTCTGTTTCATAACAACCTCAATTTTTGACACACAAATTGTATTTTATTTATAACATGAAGCTATAAATCAGCATCTCAATCAACTGTTCATTAAAGCCTGCATCTAGACTTTCTTAAACCTACAATCAGTCTGCTGTTAGAAGGTTTTGTGGGATAATTTCATAAAAACAACAAAACCTGTGGCAGGTTGCACAAATGACAACCTGCTCTTGGTGTGCATGTTACATCTAATCACGCAGACTGCTAAAATCAGCAACCTCTGGAAATGTAACATTATTTTAGCATACTAACATGGAAGTTGTTTGACAGAACAAACATTGTCAAATTTAACAATGATGTCTTGTACAAGTGTAGATATTTAAAAACTGCTCAGCTATATTAGATTATATTCCACGGATATAAACATTTTCAGCTTTGAGTTATTTTAAATGCCTAAATTCAATTAAAATAAGTGGCTCATCAGACTACCTGTTGGCGTTATATTGTTAAGAGAATTTAATCACATTTCTGCAAACTCACTGTGAAATTACATCTTTCTATTACAGGAAAGAGTAATACTACTGATGAAAACTTTATCAAAACTTCCTCCAAAAAATAGAAACCAGGTCAACCCCAAGGTCTTTGATAGTTTTTAAATTAATTCATCAATAATACAACCCACAGAATACAGAAGAGAATAAAAAGAAATGGCTGACTCAACACATATTCAAGTTAAATTTTTATCAATAGTTTTAGCTAGATTTGTTCTAAAAATAAAGCAATGAATGTGTTTAAATTAACTTTTACCAACTAATTTTGATGTCTAAGTACCCTTCAATTTCCTTTTAATATTTTTTCATATGAAGTCTATGTATATCTGTTTTCATTTCACCTGCACTCAGCACCTATGTTAAATAAATTGAAAAAAGAAAATCTGAAAGAACTGACAGAATTGTTTATCTGCTTGAATACACACCACCTCCCACAAATACGCACACACACACAAAGTCATTGTCACTTCCCAACGATATATACTGAACTACTCTTTCTTTTGAGAGAATCTAAC
This sequence comes from Xiphophorus maculatus, assembly GCF_002775205.1. Lineage (NCBI taxonomy): Eukaryota > Metazoa > Chordata > Actinopteri > Cyprinodontiformes > Poeciliidae > Xiphophorus > Xiphophorus maculatus. Next base: position 17,466,593 of record NC_036464.1, read on the forward strand.
CTTTCGTCTTGGACTGAATACACAATGCCCCCCTGGACCCCTGGACTGCTCACTCTTTAGTGCATGTCAAGAAGACACCAGTCTGAACTATTTCCTCTGGGAGGTGGGTAAGCAAGCGCCACGCTCTGTCAGTTAGCGTAAAATGTTTCAGACTGAAGATGGATGGAGACGACGTGTCACTGCGGCTCAAACGGGCTTTCACTGCTGCCATGGCCATGTCCTGGTCACATCAACCCAAGCGACCGAATCGCTAGGACCTGTCCTTCCTTTTGAGTTAGCATATACACTACATGACAGAGCTTGTGGCCTTCAGTCACTCAGGGCAGCAAGAAAGGGAAGAAAAGGTTCTTTTTGTATGGTAGGTCATCTGGATCAAAGTGAATGCTTCGGTTGACTTGTTTTGTTTTAGTGAACTTTTACTGTTTTGCTAGCAAAAGGAGGAATCATGTCATTGTCCATGTTGTGCAGCTTGATTTTCAATCACAGAAAATCACAATTAAAGCAAACCACTTGAAAGTCTGGAAGGGCTCTGACAAGAAGGGGACCCTGACATGGAAAATCTTGGGGTGCTGACCTCTTTCTTTGACCCCCACCCCCAATATGTTTCCACAGGCAATTCCATAACTCTCCAGCCAACATTTAAATGCTTCCTGTTTGACAGGAAGTTCCACATGACTCTGTGGGACAAGGGCTTATACTCAACTGTGCGAAACGGCAGCATGCTGAACCCACAGTTAATTTATATCACATCTCATCACCTCTCTTTCCTTGTGGAAGACTGCACCCACACATGTAAGCATTCAGAGAGTAACATGTGAGCGCTGGCCGTTTTGGTCATGCTCACATGCTGGTTCTCAAAGCGTGGCCCCTCATTTGACTCAAAGGTACCGCATGCATCTGCCTTACACACTCACTCAAGTAAAAGTCTCTGTGTGACAAGATATTTTTCTCACACTTTTACTCTCGCTCTCTGTGTCTCTTATTCACTCACTCACTATTTCACTGTGTTGTTATTGGAATGTGTGTGTGTGCTGGTGCGGACTGTGAAACTGATGAATGACCAGCCATGGCAGATTCATAGTCCGGATCTTGGTGCAGCTGGAGAGGAAACTAATGGCAAGCTGGGACTATGGAGGTCTCAGAGCTAATACCTGTCTCTTCCATCAGGAGACCTGGGGGCATTTTTTTACACCCAGCCAAATAAGAGCCAGCCCCCCACCACCACCAGCACTCCTACTTTTAACACCTTCCAACTCCTTGCTGCTACTCCCGCAACATAGACCACCTCTTTTCACACACATACACACCCACGCAAAGACGCACACACGCAGTCGAGCATGGGAGCACGCGGCCACATACAGATGGACATGGGCACACCCCTGCCGAGCCCCAAACTGTCCAAACTGTAGGGTGCTGGGGTAAGACTTCAACAGTGAATGGGTGGCCTTGTCTGTAGCAGGCATCAGCTGTCTGAGTGTAAATGTGTGGCAAAAGAGGACAAGGATGGGCACTTTCCTGGACACTGGCTTTTACTCCCCTGCTGAGCAGCCGCACCATGCATTGTGTCTGTTGTGTGTAGCCAAGGTGAAGTCATGAAGCTTGAAGATGTGCCAGCGGAAGTGTTGGGGTTGCACCCATTTTTCCAGCATCCAAAGTTTTCGACTGTGCCCATGTCTGAAAACACACATTAATGTTTGCTGTCATACTGCATGCCTCCTAGTGTTATCCTCATTAGTTCTATACTATGCTCATCCCGAGAGCAGGCTGTGAAATAGAATCAGAGCGCTAGTGGAAGTCATTAGTCAGTTTTGAGTGTGCATATGTTCAATTGACCTGCAGTATGTAAATTCCTGCAATGCTGGCCTTGCATATGGGCCGCTTGCCTCACTGGAGGCCCGTCCAGCATGGTGCCTCATTACAGAGCGGCTTTCCAGAGTCTTCTCTGTTAATTAGAGAGCCTTTGTCTGTCACGTGACTCCGCTTCTCTGACACTCTGAGGTCATGGTAAGGACTTATGGATCTTCCCACAAAGTCAGTTTGTCTATCTGTCAACTTGCACCAGACTGACTTCCCATTTTTCTTTTTTGTGTGTGTGTGTGTGTGTGCTTGTTGGACAGATCTTCGATTGAAAGTTAAGCTCATCTGTCAACTTTTCTGGCTTTGAAAAACAATTGTCAACTTCCAAAGTTAAGAGTTTAGTTAAATAAATCAGTGTTTTTGTGCAATGGGACTCGATTTCTATGGAAAATACCTTTTTGTCCCCCCTTTTCTACCTTTTCACCTGCTTGTCAGACCTGCAAGGCACAGGGAGGAAATTATCTCCAGGGGTAGCAACAAAGCACTGTCAAGATAGCCAGCATCCTGTGGCTTAATTGTTATTAATTTACTGCAATTAAAATGTGTCTCTCTGTCTGTTTTTTTTTCATGCCTTGACAAGCATGGATATTGTTTACACGCAATGAGAAACTGTTGAAGAACATTTCCAAGCAATGTCACTGTCTGTGCATAGCTCCCAGCAATTCCGGCACACATCGCGATAAAGCCCATATTTGAATAGGAGCGGATATCAAACACATTCATTAGGTTACATGCTTCACTTGATTAATTATATCTGAAGAAAATTGCGGGCACTTCGGATCTTAGTCTGGTAGTATCGCCATGTGCCACGGATCCCTAATTTCCAAAAGAAAAAGGAGGGGAAGATGTGGAGGGGGGCTGAAGGGGATTTTTTTCCCCCCTCTCTCTCTCTCAGTCTATCCCGGACAGCCTGCCTCTCTCCCCGAGGAAATGAACGTATTCAAATGTATCTCCATCAATGAGCACAGTAATTATGAATTCAGCACTAATTAGTAGATACACTACTTTCCTTGCATATTTGATTTCCACTGTGAGATGTTAATAAGGGAAGTGCCCATTTTTGTCCTATCTCATAAAAATTCCAGAGTGTTGGAGAGGGGGGAGGGAGGGAGGGAAGGAGGGGAAGTGGAAGGGAGGGAGGGCATGGAGGGTGGGGGACGGGTGAAATGGTGGGGGTGGGGGGCAGATGGCGAGAGGGAAACTAGGGATGCATTAAGTATGCATGGAAGTCGGAAAAAAAAATAAGTTTACAGATAATTGGCGTGGTTACTGAGGGGCTAAAACAACACTGCTTACCTTAGTTAACATTCTGCCGGCTAAACATGGCTTTTAAAAGACACACGCATTATATCACTCTTCTGCTGTTTACAAGACGAATAAAGACTTTTCAGGAGAAAATTAAGAGACCCCAAAAATAATCATAATAATAAGTTGAATTACAAATATCGCATCCTTGTCAGCAAGCACACATTAGCATATGAATAATAGATATTTATTTATTTTTATTTCCAAATTTTACATCCTTTTCTGATGTAATGGGAGAAAAAAAAAGCAAAAGCCTAACTGTTTTGCTCTCCTACAACGCCAAGGGGTAATTACAATATTTTCCCAGAGTGAGAGGAATAAAAGAAACCCTCCCCTTCTTTGATAATGTTGGAGAAACATATTTACAGAGCACCACTGCTTGTGATTTATTAATATTAGAAGACAGCTTTTGTGTGCAGTGTTTTCGAGTGATTAGCACAGCCAGCTACAGTGAGCAAACTCGTAAGTGGATTAAATTATCAAAGTGGAATAAATCTAATGGTATAAATGTTTATTGGAAGTGAAGGACTTCATATTCATGGCGCCGTCAGATTACGGAGCAGATGGTCACCCTTATGCCAGCGTTGCTGTGCGAACGCTCGTGTCAGAGGCCGTACCTTTACCAATAACATGAACATATTTCTGGACAACACACAGTTGCATTGGATACAGTGGATTTATCTAATTAATCCAATCATCTCTTTTGAATAGGGATTTCTGTGCCCATTGGTCTTCTCCTTTCTGACTGAGATTGGCGTCTTTGTGCCAGGCATCCAGGCTGCCAGCCTAAGAGGCTGGTCTCCTTCTCAAGGAGACTGTTATGACCATTGGTGCCTGTGCCAACCTCTGGCTGCGGCGAGGAGATAGGGAGTGCAGGAAGGAAAAAAAAAAGAAGAAAAAGAAAAAAGAAAGACGGACAGAAATACAAACAACAATACACACATATTCTCATAAATGCGGTTGTAAACTTGATATATACACAGATATAAATATTCCTCACACACACACAGCTCATGGGTAAACAGGGCTGCCACTCTGCGATCTACTTAATCTGTGATCAGATAAACTACAATAAAGGCAAGTCTGGCAATAGAGGGCACGGACTATTATGAATGATCTGTATGTCACTCAAGCACAAGTGCACACAAACAGCCACGCAAACCCGCACACGTACACACAAAGGAGGCCCCCTCACACTCTTATTTGACTTTGTGTGTGCTTCGCTGGGTTTATTATGACAGGCTGAGCGGCGGGGAGGGAATTAAACTGTTAAGCAGACATCAGAGGCTGTCTAATGTTTAATGCAGGAGCCGGGGCATGTGCTGACTGATAATGAATACAAACAGGCCAACGTCTTATTTGTTGTGCTTTTCATTGGGAATGACTCGGGTGCTTGACATCCACGGCTAATGTACTGTATGGGGCTATTGTTCTAGCTGTCCTCTCGTGCTTCCTTCCATATCTCTCTCTCTGTTTCTTTCTGTCCCTCATTCTCTTTCTCCATTTCACGTGTCTTCCTTTATTGTGCTGATTCTTCAAAGCTGCTCTGTCACCGCCGTCATGCGGCAAGCCCGTCTCGGCCGCGATGTGACAGGATAATGTTGTAATTTTCGTGGAATCACAATCTCCATCATGATAATGTGTTGATGGGATCTGGTAATAGTTGTTAAAAGGTCACCCAGTGTGCCGTAATTGGCTCTTTCATACTCCACTACGTTTACTACGACAGAAGGCATGACCTCGCTGGCAGAGATGGTAAATATGCCATCTTGAGAGTGTAATTATACAAGCCAAGCCTTCTTGGATCCCTTTCCCCCGCCTCCTTTGCCCTCTTGTGCTACTCGCTTTCCTTACAGTCCCACTTTAGATGTCCAAATGTAAGTGTAAGTTGGCATGTTGAATGAAACAAAGCTACGCCACAATACTGTACCAATGCCACGATTGGCAGTTGTACAGTATTGTTATCACTGGCCAATTGTTAAATGAAGACCTGCTTTGAAATGGCATCCATTTAAAAAAATAATACCCAGACAATACATTTCACACACAAAGGTTTTGTCAACTTTATTTAGATGGGGAGGAAAAAAAGGAATCATGCAAAACAATGCAGCACTACATCTGATGTCTTGCTAAAAGATACACACACTCTAGTATATAGGGGTGTGTGTGTGTGTGTGTGTGTGTGTGTGTGTGTGTGTGTGTGCATTGTAGCATTTGTATAGCAGGGTGACAGCGCAGGGAATAAATAATAAATAACAATCCTACATAATTATTTTTCAAAGACAACAGCCTCGGTTCTGCCTTTAATTAGTTCAAACATACAATTAAGAGGGGAAAAAAATGTGATTTATGTTTTTTGGGCTTTAGGTGTTAAGTTAAATCAATACTCTAATTAATACAGTGATACAAAGGGACTCTAAGTAAAAAAGCATAATTACTAGTAAACATGTGTGAGCAGTCTTCCTGTTATCTTGGGTCTGATGGCATTTGAATTTCCTTTAAAATAGTTCACTGTAGGAGACATATTAAATTCTTTCCATTAATCAGGTATAGATTTTACTCTTTTTTTTTTTTTTTTTTTTTTTTTACATTATTTCTTAGTTACTTTTTTTTGCAGCATGTGTTTGTTTTTAATTAAGAGTAATAATTATGTTCAGCTTTTGCCTCATTGTTCTGGATCAGTAATTCAGACCCTCATTAGTTTATTTTGTTCTGAAAGTATTGTCTGATTGTCTATTGTTGAAACAGGTGCTTACATAAATTAGTAATAATTATCATATTAAAACATTTTTTTCTCAGAAAACACTACTGTGTTGTCTGCCCTTTCTCTTCAAGACTATTTAACACAGTTACCTGTCAGAATAATGTACAGTTAAAATAGATACACTGTCATGGTTCATTCTAGCATCTTATTTTGTTTAATTTTTAGTCACTATGGCTAAGCATTTACATTACTTATGAATCATTCCAAAATGTACCTTTTTTCAGACTTACTGATTTTAAATGATTTTTAATTCTATTAATATTTTTTATTATTATTTTTGATGTTTTGTCAGGCAAAAACCTCTGAAAAAGTGGAAGCATTTCTAAACTAATTTTGAAGATACACCAAAAAACATTTTACTTTGTGTGTAATATTAGTTGAGCTGAGTGTAATAGGGGATACAGATCCATAGCACCTCCCTGTGGCACTGACCATTTTGTTCTGTGCTCTGTGAACTGACTCTACTTCAAATATCTTATCTTACATCTGTTCTACTTATAGTCTCCTCTTATGTACCTCTCGAGGATTTCCTTGCCATCTTAAGATTACCCTGGTAAATTACATCATCATAAAACATTAAAAACGAGCGCTTCTTTGTGAAAACTTATCATCCGCTCTGACAATATGCTTCATTCAGTTTAGGCGGGTATTGAAAACCGCTGCCATCATTGTAACATTGTTATGGTAACTGCTCGAGTGAAGTCACCAAATCTTATTGTAAAATCTCCTACAATATCATAATAACACTTGGAAGCGGGGGCAGCAGAGTTTGACAATAATATATCTGTGGAAATCTTTCCCCCTCCTCTCTCCAGATCCTCAGTGAGAGGCACATCAGAGGAGACATTTGCGCTTTATGAAGTGCATTCATTTGGCCATTTGCCATGTTTCCTCACCAGAGGACTGCTATGATGAATGAGAGAAGAGAAGAAGCAGATTTTCTCTCCCACCTCTCGGCTTTCCCCTGTGATTACTAATACAGAGCCCTGCAACCTCCCACACTATATGAAAACTGTAGGCTTGCTCTCATATCCAGGGTAATCCTCAATTTCCCAGAATCATTAAACTGAGACTAGCATCTCTGATGGCTGTGGATACTTGACGTATTATGATTATTATCATATGAACACCTTGTTTTTTGTTGTTGTTGTTTTTTTTTAACCTTGGAAAGTGGTGAAGTTGCCTTAAAAAAGCTGATGTGGAACACTGGCATAATAGCTTTTCTGGTTTGTTGAATTTGAAAATGAAAACCCCTGCTTACATGGATAAGATAAATCACAGGAATTCTGCCCTCAGCTGTTGTCACGGTGGACAAAACAAACATAAGTAAGAATCGGATGCTCGTGAGTGAGAAGTTTCAGAGCAAACTTTTAAACACCCTCTGCATGAAGCAGCAGAGATACAGTTTATTTGACTCCCTTTCAACCAACCAGGTATCGCTGTGCGCTTTGGAGGCTCATCCCTGCAACCACCTGAAATCTATGCCGATGTCCCCGGTCAAAATGGGCTGCAGCGGGAGACTCCCCAGCAGACTCTCAATCGTGTTTGTGGTATGGAAACACTAAAACTTTCAAATGCATCATTTACTGTTCACATAAACCCATGTTTCTGATTATGAATGCTACCCTTAGGTGAAATAGATAAAATTTATAAAGTCGAAATGCTGAATTTAGAGAAATAAAGTCAACTGCTACTGTGTTGGGGGGGGTTAGTTTGCTGCGGTGGGCGGACACGGGAAATTTATGTGGGAGAAAAAATGTATGTTCAGCGGATCGGCTCCAAACCAAACATATAATCTGCTGGTTTGCCCTCCCCTCCATAGCCTCAATCAGTTGTTCACAGTGTGTAATTCGCTGACATCTTCACCATGCAGAGACTTAGGAGAAGGCGCTCTCCCACTACCTCTGAGGGGAAGCATATACCGAGCTGCAACTGCAGCTAACCTGGCACCCCTTCAAACATCCAGCAGGGTTTACTCACAGATGGGGTTGTTTTCCAAAGGTAACACAAAATGCTAGAATCAAAACCAGAATAGCATTTTTGTGTTTCACTTCATACCCACTTGGACTGCAATGTACATAGCAAAAGGTTTTACAGCACTTAAGGTGCTGTCTCCTGCAAGTTAATGACTAAAAATGTCCTGGAGCGTTCCAAAACTGGAAGTGAGCGAGGAACACATCGTGGCCCGGAGGGTTACATTAGTAGATATCCGTGTGGTCTTGTACATGAGTCCTAGCGACAGTTTTGGAGGATGGGTCAGATAAAAGACAACAGAAGGAAAGCAGGATCAAAAGCCATATGCTTTCCTGCATCCCTACTTGTTCTAAGGGCCATACATAGTGCATAGGATTCATATCTAGGTCTTTGTACGGGGAAGAGAGGGCCAACACGCTGTGGCCTTATTATTCTTTACTTCAATAACAAACTCACATCCCCCTCGCCATCAAAGGCACAGATCTCCACAAGTGAAGATACACATCATATATGAGTCATTCGTCTACCTAGGAATTTAAATAACTCCTTTGAACAATGTCTTTGGCAGGATGTTGCCACATACAAGTAAAGTGGCTTTAGAAAGTATTCACACCCCTCAAACTTTTTTTTACATTTTCTCAGATTGCAACTACTAATAGTGTCCATCTATACAAAATTGTATCTCAATCCAGCCGTTCAAGAAAAGCCACAGTGGTTCATTGATAAATCAGCGTTTGGCCATCGCAAAACTTGACCGTCTAGTGAAGCACTGCTCCATCCATCATCTGAACATGAACAGAGTTTGTGTCAACTGCAAACCCACCGACACCCTGAAAAAACTGGGCCACACTAGCTCTGGAGCAGCTCCAGAGGTCCACAGCTTAGGTGCATGAATTTGTTGACAGGACAGCTATTAGTTCTGCATTCTACAAGTCTGGACATGTAGGAAAGAAAGAAGAAAGTCATTTATTTGAGGTTCCCACCTTTCATATATTGGACAGGAACAAACGTACTAAAGTAAAACGTTTTGACTGACAAGGAAAACTCTATATGTGGAGGAAAATTAAAACTGCATCACCCTTATTTCATCATCCCCTCAGTGAAACATGGCAATGGCAGCATCATGCTGAGGGGCTGATTTTCTGTAATAGGGAAGGCGAAGCAGGTGAGAGTTGATGTGACGAAGGATGGAACTAAATAAAGGGCAATCCCTGAGTCACATGTTAGAATGGACCAGTCCAAATTACTGAATATATTTCACAATCATTTTCAGTACTAGCAAATTGATCTTTTCAGATGATCTCCATCCAATATGGCTGATAAGCTATCGCAAAAAAAAAGAAAAAAAGAAAAAAGAAAATGCAATTTCCAGATGTGCAAAGCTGGTAAAGACATACTTCAAAAGATTTGCAGCTGTAATTTAATTCAAGTCAAAACTTTATTAAGCCCAAGAGAAAATGAAACTGCAGGAAAAGGTGGTTTAAAGTATTGACTCAAGAAGTCTGAAGACAAATGCACAACACATTTTTCATACTTTTAAAACATGGACCATGTATCAATTTCCTTCCACAGTTATGCACAACCTTGTGTTTGGTTCATCGCATAAGATCCCAATAAATGCATTGGAGTTTATGGTTGTAATGGAACAAAATATAAAAACAGTTGAAGGGGTATAAATACTATTGCTATGCTCTGTAACTCTGCATGTGCTGCAATTTACAACATTCACACGAGACAGTTCAGTTACAGCCTCCCCCCACCCACACACACCCCATTCATATTATATAGCGTAAGAAATGTGGCTTACTTTTCTCACTCTGCAAAACTACACCACATAACTTTTCATACCTTTCAATCAAGTCCTATTCGCAACCCAGTAACGACATTCCCTCCCTCGCCCTGAGTGACAATAACTAAGTTGTCCACATCCATTCCACACAGTTATCTGCCCGTAGCCTATAAAACAGAAATAACGTGGAGGTTTACTCACAGTGAGGGGTTACTCTCAGACCGGACCTGGGCAGCCATTTGAAGTGACAGGGCCGCCCATCATGCGCCTCTAACGGGGTCAGGGGGCCTTATGGGGACTTGATCCAGAGCGAGGCCAAAGGGACCGGGCCTTTAGAGAGGATGGATGGAGCGGTGGTAAGAAGGAAGGACAGGCTGATTACATCATTTTTCAGACCCACCAAAAGGCCCTGTAAGGACCTCTGGGCAGCTGGATTGACAGTTGGCCTCTCTGCTAATACATTTTGGAGTGATTTGTCAAAATGAAGAAATTGTTCCAGCTGACCTATCTCACTCAGCTGTGAGTGACTCAGTTGGTGAGACTTGACGAATAAATGAGAAGCCAAGTCATAACAAGCATTCATCTCTATGAAAAGCTCCTACTTTGAAAAAAACAGAAATAAAGCCTCACCAGGGCGAGGAAATAACGTTAGGGCAAAGATGTCAGGACCAGAGTTAATCACCTCTTCTGTCTGCAGCATGTACTGTAGGTGGCGTCTGCTTCTGTCGGATGGGGAAGTGTTTTGTTTTTCTGCATTTCCTGAATGTCTACAAATATTCCCTGAAGGCACACTGCTGCGCGATGTTGCGCCACCTGTTTTCAAGGCGCAGGCGTTCCCCGGGGCCCCTCGACAAATCATCTTCCTTGTTTCTCCTGCGGGGAAAGAGACACCGTCACTTCTGGGCTTTGGGTGTCATATCATAGCTAAAAGATGCTAGAGCAAATTCGACATTTCCTTCCATCCCAACAGGTAAGGTGAGAATCAACAAAGCAGGAAATTGTGAAATTAGACAGTCAGGAGTTATCCTCTTAAAATAAATCCACCAGACTACAAGTGGTACCTACAGGTGTATTTCAGTACATTAGAATACAATCAAAAAGCTCATTTAATTCAGTCGTTTCTTTGAAAAATTTAATTATGTAGATTTATTACAGACAGAGTAATGTATTTCAAGCATTCATATTTATTTGTTTTGATGTTTGCAGCTTCTGAAATCTTGGAAAATTGATTTTTAATGCAAAAATGTTATGTTCATGTTATAATGTACACAATCACAAGGAAGACTGCTGACATGATGGGTGTCTTGCAGACAATCACCGACACTACTCAAAGGCAAGAAAAGGTCATGACGAAAAATGTTAGTTTTTGACAAGAGTCCTGTTTCCATGCATATTATTTGGAAGGTGAGGTGAAGGAAAGGTTTTCATTGTGCACCATCTGCAAAGTGTACAAAAACATTTGGGAGAGATGTCTACGGTGTGACAATATCGGGCAGATTTTATCTGTTAGTGTTGGTCTACTGAGTTTTAACAAGATATCTACAAGGAAAGATCTTATGTACAGTAATTAATTTTTATTTGAAATGTAAAACAAAATGATAATTTTGTAGGTTGCTTATTTTTAAGGTAGCAATTATTGCATTTTTTTTTTTTTTTTACAAAAATAAGCACAATGTCCAGGATTTTGACATCTGAATTACTATAAATTACTGAAATACGTCCTTTTATTCTGTAATATTCTGGTTTATTGAGTTGCACATAATTTTATATGTAGTTTCTCTTGTGCATAAAAGGAACAAAAAGAGCAACACTAAAACTTCAGCGCAGTCTGGTATCTTTATTTGAGACATAATGACTGACCTGGATTCAGACTACTGTTTTCAATCACCATCTTCCTCCAAGGTTATTGGCCGAAATCCAAAGGTTGCTCTGGGATTCCACTTTATCAGAGGCAGAGCAACATGCAGAGTTAATAATTTGGTCTGTGTTTTACAGCTGTTACACAATGGACACTGTGTAAACCTCTTATGGCACCAGGGCCACTGAGCTTTCCATTTTTAGAACCGCATTCCGCGCCTGTAAGTCAGTCAATGACAAATAAATAAAAATAAAAAAAAGTATGTCATGGCAAAGAAAAGAACAAGACAAGAATAATTGGTGGGAGTCTAATTTGTAATGCAAACAGTGTGTTACATTATGTTCTTTTGATGATGTAGTCAGATGGCAGTGGCTGTGATGAAATTTTCCCTTAATAGCGCTGGTGTGAAACTTCCTATAGATTTCCATTAGTCTCCCAATGTAGTGTGAGAAAGTAGTTACAGAGGCAGCGAGGAGGTGCTGCCATACTGAACATCTGCTTTCCCCATCGCAAGCTGAGCCAAGAACACATTAAGAGCTACAGGTAAGCAGCACAGCAGCACTCCTCGGCAAAGCCGGGATCGTTGTAAGCTCCTACATTCAATATAGATTAAGCCAACATTATAATGCCGCTGTTCATCCGGAGAGCAAACATTTTTAAAAATTGAAAAAGTGTAGTTTTTTCCTGCAGTAAATCAAAAATGAAAAGGGAGCTTGGTTATTTACTGCTCGACTTGGCGTGCTTCTAATGATGGACTGACATCTGTCAACAATTCCTTTATTTTAGGAATAATGAATATATTTACAGTGTAATTCAGAACTCCTATTGCCTCCAGACAGTTCAGCTTCCCCCTCCGTGCACCGCTGTATTTCATTCAAAGCAAAATCTCACCAAAGGAAAAAAAACTTCTATTATCCAGCCTAACACTGCAGCCCGAGGAGAAACACTGGGTAAAACAGACTTAATATTTCATATTGGTTAGATTATTCCTCCACACGAAGACGTTTCCCCCTGTTTTTATTTTTTTTTTCTTCCTCTCATTGCAACGCCCTCATTAAAAATGGGACACTGCACATTGAAACTTTTTAAAAATTCAAATATTTTCCTTCAATCTTTAAAGAGCTTATATCTAATGAACTAAGATTTAATTTGGCATGGCTTAACATCCATTTGCACTGTTCATAATTAGGAATACAGGCCTCGGTATTAAAATGAAGGGGCAAAGCCCTCAGTAAGTTCCCAAGTGAAACAAGAATTGGTTCCACTTTAAGTATTAATTGATTGGCTTTGCAGTATCCCTTACAGGAGGAGAGTACACACACATCAACACATGCACCCACACCCCACCCAACCACCCACCCCTACACACACTCGCACAATTTACAGAGCACTCATTTCTCATCAATCTGGTGCTGCTTCATTTGCCTGTCTCTCATTCCCCCAGAGAGGGACAACCTATCTGCTAGCAGAGCTTAGCATTTGATCATGAGTGTCAATATCAAACTGCAAAGCAGGATTACACACTGCTGTCGTCAATAGGCGTAATGGTTTTACATGTGTTAAGGTTAACTCAGCCATTTAATGTGCACGGCACCGCCAAGATAATCATTCAAAAAAAAAAAAAAGACTTAAAAAATGTCACAGAAGCCTCAGCAGACCTGGGCCTCTGCAATGATCACACACTATGCTCAGATGCTCAGAGGGTGTTGTTGCATTTTTCTCTTTTCCAAGATTTGACAGCTTATGACTATGGAGTAGAAAATTTCTCCTCTATGAGACTAGTCTTCAAGGTATTTGATTCAAATTTCTTGCAAAGAAATATTGTCTGTGATGTATGATCAGACTGTCTGCAGAGTCACCAGAGATGCTATTATTGATCATAGGCCTGACCTAATATAAATTCTGTTAACTGTTTATTAAGGGAGAGCTTTAGTGCTGCACAAAGAGTGCTCTTTGTTGATCATTTTATTTCACAGTGGACTGTAATTCTGATAACATTAGACACATAAAGTGATTTCTTTTCCTACTTTCAGCTCCAAACTGTTGAAAATTTAACTGTCTGCCTGCGCCTTTTCAATTCTTCATGTGTGTGTTTGCGTGTGTGTAGGCGTGTGCGCATTCAAGTGTAGCTACATGAGTCTCTTACATTTATTTCTCACAATAAAAAAAAAAAAAACACTCTTTCACTCCAAACCTCTGCCCGTGCAAGTGACAGCTAAAAAATCCCCCACAATGCTGTGAATTAGGAAACGGTCTATTAAACACATGATCACATGATGTGGGATTAGCGGACTGAAGTCTTCAAAGCTGCTATTACAACTCCTGAGATGTGATACAGGCTCCCCCACTGCTCTCTGCAGGGGCGTGTGGCTCTTCCTCAGAGAATTACCTGACACTGTCGTGTCTGCGCTCTGGGAGACAAGTGCTGTGGCTCGGAGTGGAACAGCCAACATCCGTCAGAAATTCTCGCTCCATGCTGCGCTGAGCCAACAAACCCTGCATTTAATCCCATGTGTGAGCAGCCATGATGGCTACATGAGTTGACATCAGAGAAAAGGAGTTAAGGTGCTAAGGCTGGAATGATGGGTGATAAAGTGGATTACAGATTGAGGAATGGCGTCATGTTTGAACACTAAGAGCGATTCACTGTTTGGTGATCAACCTTGTGTAATGTGGAGATACTGTCATGTTGTTAGGATTAAAGGTGGGGACATTTCACAGATTATTACAAAAGCTGAATTGTGTAAATTACACACTTCAGTGATACATTTTGTACATGCTAAGGAAAATTATTATTAACTCATCTAACAGAGAAAGCTAATGATATTTTAAGAGGAGCACTGTTACAAGGTTAAAAGTATTTAATATTTTGCTTGTAGTGACTCTCTTGGTGTCTTCAAGTTCTACAAATAGCAACTAAAGGTAGCGGCTAGCGTGGAGCAAAGGCCGAAGTGGACTAATACTGTCTTAAAAAAGCTCCAGTATAAAACACCATTTTCATCAATTAATATGAACTCATCATGTTTGCATCTTATAACGATTTACACAGGAACCGAAGGTGCCAATGACATTCATACATGAAAGAACACATGAAGCATTTTCCAGGCTGCCAACTGTCAGAAAGGAAAGTAGCAATTATTGTACTTTGAAGCCACAGTTCCAACTCCCCATCTCATTTGGGAATGGCATAAGTAAATAAAAAGGTATATTCTGCTCTGGACTCACGTGGGATTGGCTTGCGAGGTCTGGTCTGTCTGTGAGTACTTTGGGCACTTTGAGGAACGGGACTGTCAAATCAGAGTCTCCAGTATCAATAGGTTATTTTCCAGTCACACAATCAGGGTCTGAATACTTGCTAAATATGGCAAATTCAATATGATGGGAGCACTGAATAATTCATATCTAGCAGAAAAATTAAGCAGAAAAAAAATTCACTTAACCTTTTACAATATATTTTATTTTTACTCCATTTTTATTGTCTGGATATTCTTTACGTTTTGTTCTCATTACATGATTTAAACAAGGGGGATCATTGGTGGCATATTCTCTTTAAACTAAAGTTTCAAAAGCTTGATCGAATGGGTATTGCGTAAATCATACAGTTTTGAGATTGGAGAGGTCTACAGACAGTAGATGTTCGGTTTGTTGCTGCCCATTCTCGGACTAGATGATATATTAAAGCTCGAAGTCCAACCAGTCTTGATGACTAAATTTTGATTAGCTACATATAACTTTGTAGTTAAAGTTAAGTAAAGTGTAGGTTTTTTTGAAGTGAAAACTTCACTTCAAAAAATTCTGAATTGTCTCTTTAAGACTGAAACAGGTTACAGGATTGCTTGTTCATAGGCACTTTGCCAGAAAGAATAGTATATTAGCAAGTTTATAGTGTTATTACTGCAATATAGCCCATAACATCATATATAACAATAAACAATAAAAATAGGAGAAATAAAGGAGAAAAAGACATAATTTGAGGATGAGGAAAAAAAAGTGATTGCATTCTGAACTTCAAGTTACCTTTTCTAAAGCTGAACACAGGGAATTCGGACCTCCCAGCGCAAACATTAACGGCCTGAAATGCAGCTCTGGATGTAACAAAGGAAACAATACCAGGGAAGAGAGCCAAGACGGCAGAGCTGGCACGCCTGTTCCTGGGACCATGGGAATTTGGCTCCCAGAAATAATGGGGTTGAACAGGGCCCAGCACCACTGCTACTGTAGCTGGGAAAATGGTACACTGCAAGCCAGGCTCCATCCAGGGAGACTTAAAACAAGGGAGGGAGGAGGGGGGAAAAAAAGAATGAAATATACAGTATAGGTTGCACCTCACAGTGTGAAGTGAGATGAGTAAAATAATGGAGGAAGGGAAAGCCGGTCTTATGTTTGTCCTGACCAAGTGATGGTAAATCAGAAACATTGCCTGGCTTTGTGGCTGGATGTGAGTGAACATAATGGACTGTATGGACAAACTGCCACCTGGGCAGAAAAGCGGAGGACAATAAAAAATAATACCACGCAGGATCTAAAGGGTCCTTCATGTTTACTTTACAACGTATGAACAAAACTAAGGAGAATTATTGGTGCATGTGTATTTATGATATTGGTAATGTTAATGCTAGCAGCCCTTCTCCAGCCTAATTAGGACAATAAAAGGCTATGGGCTAATGTATGACTGCCATGCCAAAGCTAATGAATGCCTGGTGTACCTTGTTTCCTCCCAAGCGTCCTTGGACTGTCATCTCCAACCTTTTGATGTTGTATCTGATTATCCAGGCAGCGATTAATCATGATTAAGTAAGCACCAAGTCTCAGAGAGAGAACGCAAAAGCGGAGAGGGTGGGTGGACAGCAGGAAAGTTGCCCAGGTTCAGGCCTTAATTCTAGGCAGCTCAGGCTCCTGCTTCTGCCAAGTGGACACTGGTAATGAGACAGCAAAGCAAAGAAAGAAAAAAAAAATCTGTATTGTTTTATTTTTTTCAAGTATTACAAAAAGAAAGAATCATTATCTAAGCCAGTCGTTACTCAAGCCGTAACTGAGGCTTTCCAAGAAATGCTGTTGTCCTTTTCTGACAATGACCAAATTAGACACAACTGCACATTTTCACAAGGTCTACGCTGCTTGACAGAAATTCTTCTTGCATGTTCTGTTGACACATACTCTACATTTCAATGTGATTTGACAATCCACATCGAACATTTTTTTTTCTTTTTTGATATCAGTTTATGGAATATAAATGGATTGGAGCAAACCTAAGCTAACCACCTATTGGCCTCCATGCATTTCTAATGTAACCCAGCCTCCCTGTGTTCACAGCGTAAGGTTGGCTTCATTACTCTGAGTCTTTCTTGCCACAACCCTGCCTTTTGAGCACATAGATCACCCCTGTGACCGGGAACTCCGATACTCTACACACCATCTGAAAGCTGGGCTTGTTTGCCCAGGTGCCAAAAAAATCAAGTTCAGCTCACATGGTGGGTTATGAAAGGATATTAATGGTGGAAACAACCCAGTTTGACACGCGTCGTCCAAATGGATGGATCAAATGAGCACTACCTCGGAAAAGGAGATTTCCAGGTACTGGCAGGGAAGTCTGCTTTTGTGATGACACCAACTTAATCACTGTTACTTTAAAGTCAGGGAGGTCAGTGTTGTAATGGGTTTGGATAAAGGTACAACGATTTCCACTTTTTTCTCTCTCTCTCTTTTTTTTTTTACTCTTCGACCTTTTTCTGTTAATGCTTTCAGCATACCCCATCCATAATGGGTTTCCCAGCAAACTAGGAGGGTGGAAGTCGTTGCTGAAGTACGTTTAATGACAAACCGTCAGAGGCACACATTATTGCGCTATCAATAATACAACTGTATAAGTGGTCCACTTGGAGAACAGGCATATAATACTTCCTTTTCTGTTACGCTGCTGCCGCTCACTGTGAGAAGTGTTTTTTCCGATGAGGTCCGATGTGAAGGAATTTATTTTGAGAGCTCAAACTGTGGAAACCACACAGGCGTGTCATGGTTTTCTTGTCAGGGTTTGTTTCTGTTAAACAGAACTAAAACTTGATTTTTCTTGGAAGACCAGAGGTGGCTCAGGGTTATAAGAGGCTATAAGCAAAATTTCTTTTAAGCCCCCCAAAACCCAGCAAGTGACCCAACTATGAATTCAACTGACTAAATAATGAAATGATTTTCAAGTGGCAATCACACAAATCCCTTCACAACATTTGATAAATAAATAGCACTCAGGATTAAGTGCCAATTTTAAAAGTTTTTTTTTTGTTTTTACATGTATTTGACATTCATATTAAATCTAAAAGCTTTCCTGAACTCGAAACGTAAGAATACTCCTTCATTTCCATTCATATTTTAGTGTTTTTGGCCACTATAAAGAACAAAAGCATTTACATAGGCTTACAAGAAATCTGGTAAAGAAGTCACCATCCAAGAGGAACTTATAATTCAAACTGCTGTGTCACATGCTCAAAAGGCAAACTTGGATCTCAGTATGGTGGAAGATTTTGACAAAACTAGGTTTAAAACTCAAATTATGTAAAAGAGGATGCACAGGTCTTTAATGGAAAATTATTAATGCCTTGTTAGAGGTGTGATAGATGGAAGAATTAGCAAAACCTGTGGAATGTAGGTGCTCAGCCGAATGACAGAGTGGGTCATGTCATTAGCTTTAGGTGGGAAACCTGAGAAACTAATATCTAATATTATTAATTTTCCTCTGAGATTTTATGCAAATGGTAAATGATATGAAAAAGCTGAGTCATGTAATAAAAGCTGCATGTCTTCAAAGGTTGTTCTAGCTGGAAAGGAGTTTGAATCAGTTATTTGTAAATTATTTGAAAGCTCATTGCATTCATTTTCTATTGTAAATTACAATGAAAAATATATTTTTTTGAAAGAGGTAAATATTTATGAAAGTGAAACAGTTCTAATAACTAGAAGTCATAGTACACATTTGAATAATCTGAATGTTGCAAAGAAAATGGTTCAAACAATACAAAATATGTGAGAGCAGTCAGCGACCAAAGAATAGCAAGAGGATCACAGTTATGCGGATGCTTCCCAACACTCACATTACAAAAAAACAGGATATTAAATGGTGTAGAGACGATTTCCGTTTAAAAAACTAATTCAAGCATAACACCCACATGTGTTTAGGTTGGCAACCAGGAGTAAAAGCAGAAGTTTTTATGTGTAAGGATTAAGAGGTTAAATTGTGCATTCTATTTGTACTCGGAAGTTGGAATTTCAGAGTTCCCAGTCGGAAATACAAGAATGCCCTGTAAAGTCGGAATTTCCGTCTAGGAAAGTTGGAGGTCCCAGAGCAGCCTGGAGTACAATTTTCAATATGGCTGCTATCACTCATAAAATGTAATAAAAGCTGTGGCATAAACTATTTTTTGGACAACTGATGGCTTGTATCTTATTAAACACACTACCGTACAATCTTTATTCGTGATAGTGTAGTATTTGAAATTATTAAAGAAGGGTCAATAAATAGATTTTTGCCTGGTGCTACTTGTTTTCCAAATATTAAGCAAATCCCACATGCACACTCTTTACTCGACTTTATAGAATGCACCAAAAGATTTAATGTGCCCAATGACAATAAAGCCTGTCATTACAAAGACAAAGTTATTTGTTTAGAAACACAGTGTGTATGAAATGCTTCCCCAACTCAGACAAAAGCGGCAGAACTAGTTAAATTAGTGTTAAATTGTGACTTTGTTAAAGCAATAAGGAAATTCTGAAGGTTTTCTGTCGCATGTGGACGACATTCATAAACATGTTTTAGGGTTAATTCTGGTTTTAATGAGTCCTCCAGACCAGCAGGGCCACTGAGTAGCCACAGGGTTTGCTTCTACCTCAGGCTGGCTCTTGTGGAGGAGGAAAGGTTTCCACCTACATATTTAATTTTTTTTTACTTTCCATCGGCCGTTCTGTTTTCCTCCTTGAAACCAAAAATTTGCGCTTTGCGAATTACGGCAAATGGTGTGTGTTCTGTGTGTTGTGAGGAAAAACAAAATAACCCCAGATGACTGTACTTTAACTGAACGTTTCCCTCACAGCCTAGTGTTTAAGTGGAAAACTTCCCAACCGCAGAGGCATAAATCAGCTACCCTGTCCTCGAGGTTTCATCATAGAAATGTAAAACCAGTGTTTCAGAGCCAATATGAAAACATGGGAAAAGGAAAGAAGCATGAAGTTATGTATCTTGTTCCCATCAAACACAAGTGGAAATCGAGGAGATCATCATATAATTGGCTGGGCTGTGTGTACACATGTCTCCCTCCAGTTCCAGCACAGTCTTTCAGTTCAACACGGGCTTTGAAATGTGGATTCAAAGCTCGCGGACTTCCCTGAATCACTGAAAACCCTCAGGACGTGCTTTGGCCTTTGCGGAGGTGGAAGCCAAATATGAGTCTGAGAAGATGAAGCACCCTGGCCTATCGTCTGTTCCTGGTAGGTGTTCACTCCCGATAAATATTTCATTTTGGTACAAAACAAATAACTTGACATAATTCCTCCCTCACTCATCCGAGCAGAATGACAGAGTGGCTGATTTATGCTTGGAGAGAGGTGTAAAAAGAATCGAGGCATCTAATGGCTGTAACCCAACAGGCTAACAACTGTTCAGCTTTTTTTTTTTTTTTTTTGTGAACTGTAAAGTTTCACCTCACTTGGATTCATGTGAGTTGCTCACTCTGATTTTTGAATTGCTCCCTGGCACATATTAGTAAGGTCATTCTGCTCTGATAATAGTTGTGTGCAAGGCGACTACAGTTGAGGAAATAATAATCCAGGTATTCACATTTGCAAAAAAGCAAAAAAAAAAGATTGATCAAACTGTTAATCATTCCTACAGAGAGATTTTTATGACACAGAGGCTAAACAGTTTGACCCAGACCAAAGGTCCATCTGAGACATGAAAGGGGAAGCTGTTTCAACTTTAAATCTACTGCGAAAACGTATTAAGCACTTAACCGTTTTCTCATTCTTTCTTCATAAATGCTCCAGGCAGTCTCTGCTTTGTTGCATTTGTCAATCACTGTGATTTGGGCTCCATTTCCAAAAATAATTATCAGGTGAGTGGCAGCCCTTTGCCTGGAGTGCCAACTTGGAAGCGATGTGCCCAAGAGTATTAATTATGCCGCTCAAAAATATGAAGTCTTTTAATAGAGAGGCTGACGTGACATCATTGTTTAGATTCTTTCTTCCCCACAAACATGACAATCACGTCTGTCCCTCTGGTCATCAGCAAAGATGAGGAGGAATTGTCAGAGGAAGTTATTAACAAGCTGTATACCATGTGATAAAGTCAGTCAGCCTCTCGCTGGTGCTGTGTCTGTTGATTCGCGTAGAGGAGAAGCTGAGAGCGAGAGAGGAGGAAAGTCAACAACTTCAGCAGCTGTAAGAGATGCAGAGCGAGGTGGAAATATGCAGAGCAGCGACTGAGGGGGAGGCATTATGTGAGAAAGCCTCAAATCTTTCAAATGCATGTACAAGAAGAAGAGGAAAAAAAGAAGAAAAAAAGATTGCCGAATGTAAGCGTTGATGCTGCACTCTGAGGACCATCCGGTTTGGTACAGTCACCAGCCTAAATCTCATTTTCCCTCTCTCCCTCTCATTCTGCCAATCAAGCGCTCACAAACAGTGCTGCACTGTAGTTGCGGTTCACATTCAGCAGTTGCTTCTGTGAAACCCTAAGAGGGAGAGACAGCTTCCAGGTCTCATTAGCATCCAGTAGCAGCTAATGCTGCCTCCCTATTACTGTCTGAGGAGCTGAAATTCAGTTGGAGATGAGCACAGCCCAGGGGGCTTAGGGTTGCCAGTTTAATTAGTGCCTGATAATTTCAATAATGAGTGACAATTCATTGGGGCTTTTTAGGTTGGCCCACTGTTTGAGTGCAAATCGATAATCCTCTGTTTCTTCCCCCACTCTCACGAGCAGATAAAGGGCGAGTGTGTGTATGGTGAATGTGTGTTTGGTTGAAGGGTAGGGTGGGGTGGAGGAGGGGGGGGGGGGGGGGGGTTGTTGCTCTATCCTTTTGCAGAAATTTAATGAAAAGAATCAACTTAGAGAATGTCCCTTTGAAACCAAGAAAAGAAAGCCTATGTGATTTGATTTGCTGTTATTGGATGAGCAGGTGGGTCTTTAGTTGCTGTCGTGGAGTCCAGATGAAGAAAAAAAAAAACAATTTGCCTGGAGTGATCTGGGGTAAGTGAGTGGAGGGTGAGACTTTACACTTGTTTTGTACTCAACTAAATGATGTCCTCTTGCTCAAAGCTAAGCCTCAGTGTTGTCTAATGGACAAGGAAGAACACCTCTAACTGTTCAACATTACAACTAAGAACTTCAGAGTTTTTATTGGGGTTTAATGTGACACCTCAATGCAAAGTGGTGTACTGCTGTGAAAGCGATATATTTATACACAATTTATGCCACATAAATTTGTATATGTATGTATGTGAAACTGTATTTTGCTGCACTTACAGCTACAAGCTTTCATAATGTGTCTCAACTAATTTTAAC
Organism: Xiphophorus maculatus; assembly: GCF_002775205.1. Classification (NCBI taxonomy): domain Eukaryota; kingdom Metazoa; phylum Chordata; class Actinopteri; order Cyprinodontiformes; family Poeciliidae; genus Xiphophorus; species Xiphophorus maculatus. The sequence goes on from NC_036464.1 coordinate 17,488,683, forward strand.
TCCTTCAACTTTGAAATGAAAGAAAAAAAGAATTGCCTTAAGACCATGAGTAACAATTAGGAAACCTTGAGAAACATGTAAACTTACATTTTGTGTAAAAAATGCATTATAGCAAGTGAAGTTTAAGAAACAATGTAAGTGAATTTATTCTAAAGGGGTTTTTAGTTATAAAGTGTAAGTCTCTCAGTTGTTTGCATGGTTTATAAGTTTAGGTGGACAGCCATGTCTTTGTGCAGTTGTGTCATTCTTGTTTCATTGTTAGATAATTCACCAAACAGTACTTGGTAAGACATTCAACACTGTAATTTTATAACTTGAACCTGCTTTTAAGTTCTCAACAGCTTCCTTTCCAAACTGTCTTCATTATGAATTATAGGAAATCTGATCTGTAACAAACCCATGACACCTTCGCAGAACAGCTGCATTTTACTGAAATTACATTACTCACAAGATCTCTGTCTTTGGTGATTGGCTGATTTAAGAGACCAATTAAACTTTATTTGGGGATATCAGATTAAAGAACACTCAATAAAATTGAATGTCCCACTTTACAGAATTTTATTTGGAAACCATTTTTAAAATCATGTCACAATTATCCCCTTACTTCACAATTATGCACTGGCTTTAAGATTATCCACAACATAAAAACTAAATAAAACACAGAAAATTGTGGTTGAAGCATGTTTTTTTTGTAGGCACTTTACATAAATAGCAAAATATCCCCCTTAGTACATTTTGAATGTTTTCTGAATGTGCACAGCAAAAATGCGGAGCTCCAATTTTAATGTAATGATGAACAGTAATTTATTCAGCTGCCCTGAAGCTGAAAGAGCAGGTTTACCTTGGTTACTTGAGAAAGGTGTTTAAACCTGCTGTAACTCTGTCACAGGCAACACAATCCTGCTAACACACTACAAGAAGTTGATTTCACTCCGGAAGCTGTTTCACAGCTCAGCAAGAAGAACAGGTGAGGCTTGATAAAGTTCAAACAGACACTTTTCATACTCGCGGAAATAATTATGCAAAGGTAGCATGCTGTTTTACAATGTTATTGGAAATGAAGAATCAATTTTAGGTGTCGCAGCTAGTGCATTAAATCACCAATTAACCACATAACACCCAACGTCAAGCTGACACTTGCATTGTAATCACTGCAGAAACAGGAAGTTGGAACCCTATTATTTCCTAATACACAGAAATGAAATGCCTGATGGATGCTGAAATAAATTAGCGCAGAGAAAAAAAAGAAAATCTGTGAACAGAAAAAAAAGCAGAAACAAAAGAAGATTTGCATCAGACCAGCCAAAATGCAACGTGGAACCCTCTACCTGAGCAGCGAGGACTGAGGTAACAGCTTTACGGTCCTGTGTGACATATCTGCATTTGACACACTATATGTTTCACAATATCCTGAACAATACTGAGTCAGCACTTGACTTGCCTCTATATTCAGACTTCAGCCATACAGCTCTGGAATGAAAGTGCAGTGAGAGCATGCGGCATTTCCTCAGTTAGTCTGACATATTGTGAAGGACAGTAGCCTAATTATTCGCTAGCAGTGGCACAGACCTGCCAGTCCCTTCAGATTGAGTTGAACCACCGAGGCTGGAGTTTGATTCCTGAATGTCTGCTGTGTTTCCAGTCAGATAGGATCATGTCCACTGGAGATTTAATTTGGACACTCAGTGGTGTGAACCTAACCCCTTATTACTTTCACCCCCTCATCACCCTGACCTGTAGTCTCCCTCTATTACAAGCCCAAGAAAAACAGCAAATCATCACGCTAATACAAAGAACATCAAGAGACTATTGATTGCGGTTACTTGCCGAATACTCCCTCCATGACATGTGGTTCAGTGCCCCCTTCATGCTCGTCTGTGGCAGTCTTTTTAAATATTCATGACGAGGTTGCCTTATGGTTCTACTGCTGAATTTCTAATTGGGCCGTCAAAAGAGATACAACATGCCCTTAAGCAGGACCGTAACAGCGGTCAGCTCAAACAGAAATCGTGTGATTTAGCCAAAGGGCTAATTAGCGATTAGCATTCACTGTTTACAAGGGTTTTTACCTGTGGGCCAGGCGATGGCTGAATTGAGTTTAAATCACTCCATTCTGCCTTTGAAGCTTCAAGAGCTGCCTGTCCATATCATAATGACTGGGAGGGGAGTGGGAAGCGCTTCCACTGTGTAACAACATAATCATCAATTAAGGCAGGGAAATGGCAAGGAGTGGGGATTTTAGCTCATTAAAAAAGCCCAGAAGAAAAAGTATCCCCGGATTTCTATATATTTTCTGTCTCTCCTCTGTCAACGTCTGCTATCTTTGGAATTCAAATGATTTTTGTCTTTCAAGATGAGTGGATAACCCAAAAATATAATTCAGAGACCCAGAAGCAGACATTCCCTAATAAGGGGCTAAAATATGAATGACATTTGCCACACGGAGATCCAGAATGGGAAATGGGATTGCCAGTGATTTAGCCCCTCTTATTAGTTTTACAGTGTCCCTAAATTATGCTTAATGCATTTTTACAGCCATTAGAACAAAAATTAATGTCGTTGAATTGCAAGCAGATTCCTGAAAATTATTGAGTTTATAGCAAACTTATAGCGGCAAAAAAAAAAAAAAAACAACAACACAAAATTGCTTCTCCTCATGCATACTGCATAGCCTTAAGCCCTAATTGGGACATTTTGAATGAGGCATTCATACCGCGGTACACATATGGACCATGGTCTGCATATTATACGTTTACATTACATCAGTGTGCAGGGAGAGTCAAGGCCAATGTATTCTTTATTTTTTTTTAAAATTGTCCTTCCACCCTAGTCCTTCCACATGATGCAAGAGTCCTGATGCTAACAAGAAGCGTTTTTAATTATATCTCCACCCACGGAAACAACAAGAGTGACACTTTATCTGACTGATATGTCACTTTTACTGCACATTTAGGTCTATTGTGGTCTATTGTCCACATCATCACGATGAAGCCACTACAAGGACACATACAGTAGCTCATTCCAGCTTTCCAGACATTAAAAAGAATACCAGATTCCCCCAACTTCTTTGAGGATGCACTGCCTTTGAGAGAGGACTTCTTTTGAGCATATCCAAACGTTTTCATCTCTCTCATTTTTTTTTAAATCTATTTTTTGCCACAAACCGAGGACTCAACACAAACTAATTCAGGGTGATAAAACTGCTTGAGCGAATTTTCTGCTTAACAAAGTGCAAAGAGCGCTGATAAAGGGAGCCTTATTAGAAAACCATCATTACTCTCACTTTAGCTTGAAAACGTTGACTGGGACGCACCGTTATGTCCGTTTTTTTTATAGTTTTTTTTTTTTTTTGCTGATGTGGACACAATCTGAGGTGATGGCGTGGCTTTTAGCCCAGCGTTTTGGAGGGTTAGTTGAGCAGACCTGTCAGAGATGATATACAGACAGCAGGAACAGTGCATACTAAGGGATAAGAGTCAACAGTAATTAGAATCCATCTGGGGAAGGAGGGGGCTCTCGTGCATATCACGCATATGGTCCCTGCATGCCACATCTTTAAGGCTTCTTGTTTGTAAACATTGCTGCAAGGTTTGCCATGTATCGTAGATATGCAAAGACGTTATATATCTATATGTCCTAATCCTGGAAAAGCTGCTCAAAATGTCTAAAAAACATGCTCTTTGGAAAATAGGTCCTGCCTGGATTCTTCCTTTTTCCCTAATTGGTCATTAATAAAATGGAAATACATTTCTGTTCCAAAGTTTTGGGGAAAAAAAGACGCACTCATTGAGAAAGGCATAAGTCTAAACATTTGAAAAGGAATTAGAAACGGGAGCCTCCCATTCTTGTTCTCTGAAAAATTAATGCGGCGCATGTTATATTTATTACAAGGCTGACTGTCATTCATTTTACCCCGAACTAACAGAAATTAAAAGTGACAGCAACCTCATCAAGAATGAATACCATTGTATTCTACATGGAGCAGGAGAGGCAGGGCAAAAAAAAAAAAATCTGATAATAAAACACAGACTTCCATGGTTGCATCTTTTAACAGGGAAGAGAAAAATGAATGAATGAGGGAATGAGGGCAGAGAAAAATCCAAAGAAAAAACACATTTTTCTTTTTTTACTAACTTTTATTTCACTTTTTATTTCGCTGCACTTTTAGATACAAAACTAAGTTTTGAATCTAATCACTATACCAGCAATGCAGAAAATCGCATAAATAAACAAAATGGTGAAGTTAAAAGCGACTTATGTGTGGAAATGTTTTCCATTTTGTGCTCCAAATCTATTTTCAAATGTTTTCTGAGACTTGTATAATTGCTGGCCTCACTCATTAAAACAGAGAGGTTCTGATCTGAGTACGCTGCAGCTAAATGGTCAGGTTCCCATGTGAGGGGAATAAATGAAATATTAGTTTATTACATATTTAAATCTCTCTCCCCAGGCTGTCTTACACTTTTTTTTTCTTCTGTTGGTTTGCATTATAATGTTCAGCAAACAGCTTTTTCCTCGACTAATGGCTTGTAACAACGCAGTCCTGCTTTCCCCCTCTGCTTTTGGTCTAGATTTTCATAACAAATTACCGTGGTACGCCAAGGGAAGGAGGAAAGCTCCAACTTCCTGAGAAGGCAAAAGGGAAAAATTCATCTTTAAGTGGTACAAAGTTGAGCATTGCCTGTGGAACATATTCACAGTGTGTGTCCGTTAAACATTGAGTAGACAGTCAGCTGCAGATAATAAGTCAATGTTGTCAGGGAGCTGACAGTAACATTTGGTAATAATAAAAAATCCATATTGCATACTGTTTATTGAGAGAAAGAAAAGATTTTTTCTTTACCTAAGTTCCCAAGATTTCGATGAACCTCACACTACTAAACAATTGTTTGATCCCTCCTTTCGGCAGGTCAGATCCAAGGTCACGTTTGAAATTCCAGATTGCTATTGTGAGTTCATAATCTAAGTCCTATCTATCAAAACGCTGACGTATCTAAACAAACAGGAGGGCTGAAAGTGGCGATACAGACCGGGATGGGCTTCCTGAATAATTGTTAGGGGCAGCCCCCTCACTCTCCCTATCTCAGGTGTGTGATTAAAATCAATTAAATCACTCCTCTGGTGTCAACCCGCCCCAAATCTCCTGACAAATGAAACGGTGCTTTAGGAAGACGAGGATGTTCCTGGTCCTGTCGTGGCTCAGCTCATATTCACAAATGAGATTAAGATTGGGCTGCTGGGGGATTTCAAAGGCCTGTTTTCCATAAGAGCATGAAAAAGCCTGTGAAGCCCATATAGGCTGCAGTAAGTAGACTTGAAAGTGTCTGGAGCAGAGATCAGCTCCCAGCCCACAGTGAGAGTAACTAGCTGGAAAAAAAAGAGGATTATTTACCTGAGACTATATCGGCGTGTGGTGCAAAAGTATTCACGCCCCATACAATCTCAGATCCATGTATTTCAATGATAGACTCATACAAACTAGTGCATAATTATAAAATTGGAGGAAAGTTACTAATAAATATTTGAAAGTGGTGTTCATTTGGTATGGTCTGAATTTCCCCTTTGTGGGACAATGAAGGCTGTTTCTATTTCTACACTTATTCCGATACCCCTAAATAAAATCAAGTGCAACCAGTCACCTTCAGAAGTTGCTTAATCAGAAAATAGAGCCAAACTCAGTGCAATTTAACCTCAGTATAAATACAGATATAGTCTGTGAAGGACTCAGATTTGTGTTAGAGAACATTAGTGATCAAACAACTTCCTGAAGACCAAGGAAAACACTAGACAGATCAGGGAATTAATCTGTCATCTAAAAGTGTAAACACTGTGATAAAATCAGTGCAAACATGCCAAAACATCAATGTCCACCTACGCTGACAAGCAAGGCAAGGGGAGCAATATTGAGGGACATAACCAAGAGATGCATAATAACTCTAGAGGGGCTGCACAAATCCAGAGCTCGGGTTGCAAAATCTGTCCACAAGATAATTACCCACTTTGCAAATCTGGCATGTAAAGAATAGAAGCCAGATGAAAGCCACATTTGAAGGAAAACCACATTTACCTGACTTGTTTGCCACAAGTCATGTAGATGACGCCATAGAAGAACATGAGCAGGTGAGAGGAGACCAAAACAAAACTTTATATATTGTAGAAAATACTGCAGATCACCGTGAACACACGATAAAAATGGTGAAATATCACAGAGGTAGCATCATTCATCATGAAGAGAAGGAAGCTATTGAACTCTTCAAGTCTGTGTGCAGAGGTTTATCCTCCAGAAGCTACCATGTAGCCAGAGCTACAGTGCAGAGGTTTAGATTTAAGCAAAAATCTATGTTAGAACAGCTGAGTCAACGTCCAGATCAAAATTCAACTGAAAACATAAGTGAGGCTAGAAAATGTATGTTCAAAGATGCTCTCTGTCTAATATCACTGAGCTATTTTGCAGAGAATCCATAAAGAAGTATGTACTCAGTGGGGTTTAAAAACAAATGGACTCCACACTTTTCAGTTATTTCCGCTTGTAGAAAGATTTTGAAAAGCACACATCATTTTCTTACCGCTTCGCATTGTGTACCAGTTTATCTATTACATAAAATTACAACGGAATATATTAATATGACAATATAAAGTATGAAAACTTTTGCATGGTAACGTACTACTCAGTGATGAATGAATGAATTTCTTGATGAAAGAAGAACAATTCTCTTGGGCATTAGTACTTTTGCAAGACTGGGAGTATAAAATTCCTGAAGTTGGATGTGCAGTAAAGCAAAGTTGAGGAAAAAACAAAACAAAACTAAAATATTCCATAAATTCTTAAAAGCCCGCTGTCTATTTATGTGACAATAATATGGTTTGTCTGATGCATCAATTAATGAGGTTTTCATCTAATATTAATACACATTAAATCATGTTGTTTGAGTCTATGCAGTTTCCACCGCAGCTCAGCCTTTGCTGTGCATCTTCAGACAAATTAAGCTATTTATACAGCATCAATATGGAATCATTAAATGCCCTTTGTGTATTGTTCTCTGTGGTCTGTAGACCACCCCTCATTTTTTTCTTCTGCTTCCTTCCCTCACATGTATGCCTGCTTGGCTCGTGCTTCAGATGAGAGCCGGGCTCTAAGCCCTCCGCAGGCCTCTTTATGACGACAGTCGGCGAGATCTGCTGATCCCATCTCCAATGGGCCTCTGTAACCCCCCTTTGCAACATTAGGCAAAAAACGCTAAATCAAAGTGTAGAGTCAGCCCAGTGTGTGTGTTTAACATCCCCCTGCTCTTGTCACCAATGACCAGGGGCGGGCCGCCACGTGTCCTTGCCCTATCCCCCGGTGTCCTATCACTTCTTTATCTGTCCACGGGGCATGGCCGCTCTCCCAAAGACAACCACACATGCATGCTCAAGAAGGGTCTTTTTTTTATTCATCTCAACACCCACAGAGAAAATCAGACATCCAAAATTGTTCCCCTACAGCAGTTGTTTTATTCATTGTTGCATTTGATATTCTTTTCCCCTCCCTCACTTCTATCCATTTCCTACCTGTAATAATAATTTATTTTAATAAAATTAAATTTTTAACTAAAAGCTTTATTTATTCTATTGCACATTCTCATGTAAAAAATCTAATATGAAAAGCCTTTGTGCTGATTTTTCCAAATTGCAAAAACTCCTCATGTACACCTCACAGATGTTTCCGAAACTGCAGAAAACTTATGTAGGACACTGACCTGTATTTCATTTTGAACAGTAGACAAAAGAAAGAGAATACTTTTTAACTGTGAGGTTCTTGTGGGAAAACAATAACAGACAGTATGTTTATTTGCGATGAAGCTACACAGCACAAAGAAAGAGCAACCATACCGAGGGATTTTCCTGACTCCTGAGAAGGGTACAACCAATATTCCCAAACCCATGCCAGGACTTGTGATTCCACCGTATACTTTCCCCCCCCCCCCCTTCTTTATGAAGGCATGATCAAATTGAGCATGGAAGTGTGTTTCATCAGTCTGTTGGAGGGTAAAGAGAGACTTTCAAAATAATCCCTTAAGTAGATGAGAATTTTTCATGTAATGCGTTTCACAGGAGCACGCACGGCGCTTCAAGACAGTGCAGGAAATGACAATTATGTAGAGATGCTATCTCCATGAACGACGCAGCCTTCTTTTCTCCTGCTCAATATGGCCACACATCTGATCTAACAGTGTTATTATTCAGTCTCTTGACAGGTCATATTTTGTCAAATGAAATGCTGAATTGCTTCATACTCTGCAGAGAAGCTGAAGTGATACATGTAAGTAGAATTAAATTACTCTATAGTATATTACAGCCTCAGTGGGATTGTGGCTGTTCCTCCATTTTTAATAAGCGCTTATTTCCCAGGGGGCTTTGTTGGGCACCATGGGTCAACAGTGTCCAAGAGGGCAAAGCTTGTTCACCACATTCTAGAGCCCTTTAATTGCTCGAGGTTATGTGTGCTATTATCTTCCTTTTTCTCTTTCATTATGGAGGTGCAGAGGTTCGGATTGACCCATCCTCTCAATTTTGAAAGCACTCTCTGTGTTTAGCGCACTTCAATTAAGCTTGCAGAGGAGTGCTCTGATGAGATTTATTTAATTAATTATGCTGCCTCGGTTTTGGTCAGTGCATATGTTCACTTAGTTCTTCTTCTGTTTTTTTTTTTTGTTTCTTTTTTTTTTTACATTTTCATGATTGTCCCAGGCCCACTCTTATTTATTCTGCTGTGATAATGTTACAACTGTAACAGCAATATTTTCGGAGCTCCCAGGAGTGCTCAGTCTGACTCAAACATAATAACCCACGGCAGTGTCTGTCTGACTCTCAGCCATTCTCATTCCTTCTTGCAGCTGATGCCGTAACCCCGGCCCCTTCCCTGCAGGCTGTGCTGACGGCTGACTCTGAACTGCACACACACACACACACACACACGCACACACACGCACTCATAAAAAAAAAAAAAGACCTGTGGACCTGCATTTGCATGGACACAAATGTTCACATGCAAACATATGCAAATACACACACATGAATGTAAGCATTTACTTTTTTTTTTTAGTATTATTATTCCAATCTACTTTCATTTTACTTTATTGCCTGCCCCGCTTCAGGGTTATTTTAGATCAGTGGGTCTCACATGTTTCATGGCAAGTGCCTCATGTAAATGCCACATTTTCGAGTGCCGCCATTTTGAAAGACATTTTAACACATTGCGAAACGACTTGGTCATTTTTCAGTTTGTGTTATATCATAAAACCAAAAAGGAAAATGTTGTCATTTGGCTCTAGATGATGGGTTGAATGCTCCAATTTGGCAATATGGAACATTTTGACTCAGAAGAAGTGTAAATTGAAAAATACCTAAAAAAATCGGTATTTTGATCCTTTCTTGAACTAGTGTTTTAAAGTGTGCACGTACAAATTACACACACAAAAAAAGACACCCAAACCAAAAACAGAACAAACACATTTTTGGGCAAATCCACGTCAGCACCCATCCAGCCTTGACCAGCGCTGCACACTTAACTCATGAATATATTATAGCAAAACATGCATTGAAGTCCATTGTAATAGTCAGTGATGTAACCAGTGTCAAAATTTTATGAATCTTATTTTTATCTCACAGTAGTTTTAATGGTTATTGCATATTGTTGTATAGCAGTGATCAAATCTGCTTTTTGTTTGAGCGGGAAAGTTGGAGTTTTCTCATCCTCCTTAAAATTTAAATCCAATATTTCTTTGATACATATAGAACTTAGTGATAGCAGAAGTAAATAAAACCTTATTAGCAATGCTATTAGCTTTGTTTGCTAACAGCAATTAGCCTAGTTGCTGAGTACATCATTCTGCAAATTTCTCAAGTTTTTAAGCTAACCTACATTTAGTGACAAAGGTCAAAAGTCACTTATTTGCACTTTTGAATATTTGTAACTTGTTAAGTCTTCCATCATATTGTTATATACCACTTTAATTAACATATTGTTAATGTTTTAAAAAATAGTGCACCCAAAAAAGAAAGGAATGCCTTGCCCTAGCTTTATTTTTTGCTAAGAGTAGTTAGCCTGGTCTCTAAGCATATCAATTAACAAATCCTGCTAATTTTCCAACTTGGAACTAGAATATTATTTTGTTCAATTTAATGTCATTCCTACAGTGAAATTCTATATTCATACATCAACATAGTCATAAAAACTTGTTTTTGGTTTATTTTTATCCATTGTATCACAGTTATTAAGAATTAATTTCTCATGCTAATAATTAAAACCATAATTTCCCCTAAATACCACTGACTTTAGCCTGGGTTCCGGGACTAACACTTGTATCTCAGTTTTAGATTAAAGGGAAGTACTGACTACCTTTTACCTTCTGGAATCAACAAAAGTCACTGCAAAGTTGTGCTAAGAGACCTAGAGTGTTGGAAATAATTCTGGGGCTCATTGTACTCCAAAGTGGCTTGTAAACATTGCTCCCTAGTTAGTGTAGAGTTGTGCCTTGTTAAGAGGATTTGATCACTTTTTTCCCCAATTGCACAAGCCTTTAGTTTACCTCAAAAAGAAAAGCAGACGACTGATCAATATAAACACAGGTGTTTAGAGAAAAGCCGTGGATTGATCAGTAATAGTCCCTCAAACTGGAAAGAAAAGAACAAATCACAGGAAGGAAAGTGAAAAGTTAAGTAGGACACTGTCAGGGATTCCCTGGGTGCGAGTCTTGGAGAAACTGCACAGCACAAATGAAAAAGAACAGAGGAGAGCTGGTTGGGGAATTCAAAAAAGAATAATTAAAAACTCAAATCGGGTTCTTAACTGTGAGAAAGAAAGAGAGAGAGAGAGAGTGAGAGTGGGTTTTTTAAATCCACCAACAAGAATACACTTGGATGATAACTGCCTCAGCCGTAGGCTATTAAAATATTAACCACCGCTGTCCGAGCTGGGACTTTCCAAGCGGTACTGAGCAGTATCCTCCCCGGATGCTGGGCCTGAGAGGAAGGCTCTGCTCCTGCTCGTTGCCCTGTGGGAGGCTCAGGCTTGCATGAGGAAGTGTTTTAATGTTTCTCAGATGCCTGACTTACTGAGAGAGCTTTGACAAGGCAACTATCCTGGGTGTGATTTAAAGGTGTGCACAGAGGGATCCAGGTACGGGAGCTTAGGGCCTCTTAAGCTACCGAGTGCCTTTCTGGAGGAAAAGGAGTAAACTCAAAAAAAAAAGTGAAGGAAAAAAAAAAAACACTCCCTTGATGGAGAGCAGAAGTATGTCCCTTAAGTTTGACTCAATTTTATAAAATGAAACAATTGCCATGACGTGCTGCTGCTTGAAAAGGTTCACTTAGCAGCTGAATACTAAACGTATACGAGTCTAAGGTATTGTGGTTTATTCCAAATTATAGCAAATAAGTCTTGATGCAAAGCCTTGAAAAAGTATTGTCATCTCTAGAACTCTTCCGCATTTTGGGATTTTATGTGTTACACAAATAATTCTTTTCTTCCTTGTCCTCCACGTAACCAGAGCAGTGGTTCCATCAGCTCTGACCAGCCTCCTGGTTCCTGTTGAAGAAAAGCATCCACACAGCTATGATGCTTTCAGGAATGACGCAAGTCTCACTGCAGAGGTGATGACTTAAAATCAGTAGACAGTGTTGGTTTTACCCCCCTTGCATGTAGACCCAAATTTCAAATTTTATTCTCTTTTGACCAGAGCAGCTCATTTAACCATGGATGCAACATGAGCATTACTTGTTCTCACATATGGATCGGTTTCCTGAGAATTTGGGATCGATGAGTGATGAGCAGGAGGAGAGATTCCATCAGGACATAAAGGAGATGAAAAATTTTTCACAATGAAAACATAATGTTCAACTCACATGTACTTACCCTTGTAAGTGTCTATCATTCAATTTACATAAATCCGAGTTTGTAACATTTAATTAATACATTCTCTTAGAAAACAAATTTTCTTCTCCTGAAACCTTTTTTGGATGAGAAATATTAACGGAAAGCAACTGATAATGCATCAAAAATATAATCAATTTGGTCAAGAGATTGGATTTCTCTAAATCACATTAGAATAAAAATCTGACCTAATTGAGAAAAATGGATGTCATTTTTGGATTCAGTGGTGCAAAATAGTCATTTTTCATCTACATAAACAGACAACTTCCAAAAAAAATTTTTTTTGTAACCCAGTGTAATTACTCTTCTTGGTCTGCGCAGAAACTTGAACACCACATTATTTTCATTCTGATTCGCAATAATGGCATATGTGACAAAACGTCAAAAGTTCAAAGGGTGTAAATTGTTTTGGATGTGTTTTTCTTTGTGATTTACTCCAACAACTAGAGATTCCCATTAACATTTTTTGGACTTGTGCTCATTGCAGTTATAATGCAAAAGAAAATTGAGTGTACATGTGAAATCATTTAGTGGGATTTTGTTTAAAGAGAATGTGTGGACAGATCCGCCCTCTTATCTCAAATATTGCAGTTGTAAAGGCTCTATTGACTCCAACAGATATCAGCAGTTATTTCTCTGAGTTTGCTTTCTGCTCTCTGCCAAATATGAGCTGGCAGATTATTAAAAAGACAAGTGGTCTCTTTGATATCAAGACAAAATGAAAGCGTATATTTTTAGCAGCCATAAAGGCTTGCCAGTTTTGTTCAGGTGGAATTTCTGCCCAAGAAAAAAAATATATAATAATAATTCCTGCTCATGTGCTCGCTCGCAGCAAGAAAATCACGGATTGAGACATGGCGATGCGTCGGGAAAGTTGGTGAATATTCAGAGTGGCAGCTTCTTTGAATATTTTATAAGGTTACAGATTCGTGGCATGTATCATGGCATTGACTTAAATTGTGAAAGTAGCCTGAAGTTCACTGAAAGGGTGAAGCCTCTCATCTTTTATTCCCCAAACTGCACACAGTGCGTCTCTGTCTGCCTCACTCATTTCTTACTGTCCTGTCTTTTCCTTCTCGTTTCTGACGTCCAGCCATTATTTCCTGGGGTGCAACTCCCACTCCAACACTTCCCCCTTGTCTCCCTCGTCCACGCCCCCCGTTCGCTCCTGTGTTGTCTCAAGCCCCACGTCCATCTACCCCACAATACCCCCACACTTCTCCCAGCACTGTCCCGTCTCTCCCTGGAATCAGGAGCCTGGCTCTCTGGCAGGCAGATGGGACAGATGAGGATGGCAGGGATTGGCTAATCCCTAATCTGCTGTCTCCTTGCCATTCTGGACCACAGAGGAGAGGAGAGAGAGGGAGAGGCTGATGGAGCCAGCTAGATGGAGCCAGCTGTCAGATGGAGAGTCTTTCATGGTCCTGCGCACACAACAGCTGCACAGGGCCCGCCTGCACGGCTCTGCATTATTAAGCATCTTTTTAGTTGGTTCCAGATGCAGACCTAGCTGTGTTTACCCAGGCTTTGTGTTTTCTTGCACGTCCCCCCAATACTCCCCCTCTTCCTCTTTAAACCATTCTCTTACTTTTTCACTGTCCCATCATTTCTTAACTCCTTGCGTTTCTCCAAAATAACTCAAAGTCCTGACTTTGTTTGACAATAGTGTAATTTTCAAGCATGTGACCTGCACATGTAGCACTTTAATAACTCATTCTAATTATGTGTTTCCTTCCCGGAGCTGCTGGCAGTCGGTATTTGAATCATTTAAACACATGTGGGTTTTTTTTTCTTCTGGGTCGAAACAATTTCCTTCGTATTGGAAAGAAATGAAAGCTAAGACGTGTCATGACCATAAAACATGCCTCCTAATGATTTCAATGATATCTAATGACATTATATAAAAGGGAAATCTTTTCTTTCAAACACATGTTGTAATGGAAGAGAGGTAAAATGTAATTACAACATAATTAAATGTTTCATTGCTGTAATTACATGCTGTTTAACGTGTCTCTCTCCGTGCTATTGTCTGCATATAGAATGTGCAAACAGGCACATTTGTTTAAACATAAACGCACACCCCGACACACGCACGCGCACACGCATACATATTACATCAAGCCAACATACACATATTCGCATGGCAACCTTTAGCAAAAGCCAGCTTTGAGAGGGCTAATCTGTGCCTCGGTGTCGTCTCTTGTCAAGTTCAAGAGGGTTAACAAATCTTTACCTCCAGAACAGCCCTTCTCTTCCCCCTTTCATGTCCACATTTGTTCACTGTATGTCCAAAAATCTACAGAGGCCCGTCCCGACTCAGTTGGGATTGGTTTAGCTGAAGAGCTGGAGGCTTTTCAGTTGCTGGCATCTGTTGTTCTTCTTCCCAGAGCTGCTGGCAGTCAGTTAATGGCCATGCTTGGGACCCAGAGAGAGAGAACAGTGGCTGATTTCCCCATTGCCATCGCACCAATCCCGGCACACCACCAACTGCAGATGAGCCACCAGCAGCTAAAAACATTCAGGCTAATGCTCCGCTTCTCTGAGAGTTTGGGGCAGATGTTCCTCACTTTTTCTTTTTTTCTTTTTTCTGTGTGTGTTGGCGTGTGCGTGTGTGTGTCTTTTTGTGCATAGCTTAACACTCTTGAGTTAGTCTTTTGATGCAGGGTACAGAACTGTGCTTACAGGTTTTATCCTTTTGGTTGAACTGATTAAAACAGCCACATTATAAAAAAAAAAGGATAACATTTGAAATATTTATTACACACATCCATTCCTCCTTTGTTTATACCTGCTTATCGTGGAGGGCTCTCAGGGGAGGCGGTTCCTTTCTTCAGTGGTCATTGAACAGAAGGCGGCGTTCGCCCCAGACAGGTCGCCAGTCTATCACAGGCTGGCAATAAAGAGACAGGACAAACAACCATTCACACACGCTCACTTCTAAGGGCAATTTAAGGATGACTAATTAACCTATCATGCATGTTTTTGGACTGAGGGGCGACACCAGAGTACCTTACGAGAACCCACACTTTGCTGCAAGGCACCAGTATGCAACCTTACCACATTGTTTCTCCTGTGCTGGTCACACAGGAATAAGGTGAAGAAGGTGCTAAGGTGAGGTGAGTAAATATAAAATTGTATATGTAGTGAAAAACGGCATATTATCTTGAAAACATCATTCCCACAGTGAAGCATGGTGAAGGCAGCGTCATACTGTGAGGATGTTTTTTTTCTTTTCTTTTTTCAGGAGGACAACAGAAGCTGGTCAGACATGATGTGAATACGCTCTTCATTTATTCTGATCCATTTTAATCTGTTTTGCAAAGAAAAAATGGCAAACTGTTTTTTAAGTAGGTAGAGGCATATTTCTGAGTAATAACAGTTATAACTGGTGAACTGAATTCAATTCAGTTGAACTGAATTAAAAATAATAAAAGAAGATTGGCTCAGAGTGGCTTTATACAAATAAACACCACAACATTCAGATATTATTTCTAAAAAAAACAAAACAAACTGTGAGGAAAAACAGTATTTATGCTGATATTTGTGTTTGTAGCATTCAAGCAAAAAAAATATTCAAGGAGTGAAAGAACGTGGGCGAGGCACTCTATTTACAATTACTGCAAATATCTTCGAAATAAATAAATAACGCTCGCCTCCCAGGAGCACTAAGTTCAGCTTCAAATATGAGATCAACAAGTTATTCTTCTGCATTTTATTCCTGTGACCAATACATAGTTAATCTCGACTTAGTGTGGATCCTGCATCTTATTATTATTACAGACACTCTGAGCTCAATCCTCAGCATCTGCATAATACTGAAAGAGCTTGCTACAGTTTAATCAGTATCTTGTTACTCTGGAGAGTTGGGCTGGATATGTTATCACTAAGGAGGAAGTTCAAATGAAGCTCAATAAATAAATTAATGCCTTGACGATTAGCTGTCACATAAGAAATTAAAATGACTTCAAATTATTCATTTTCAAACAGGTGCAGCCAAAGAAGGCTGTGATTGTTGTAGTAATTGTCAAAATCAAACAATTTGTTTTGATGAACCTTCCATATGCTTCTCCCATGAAAAATTCAGGAGATCTTGAATTCCTTCTAAAGTTATCGTTGCCTTTTGTTTCAGTCCTGCTCAGGCCTTTATTCTCTTCTTCTTCTACACCTCCCTCGCAACGTTTTGAGGTCTCAACAAAAACGCCACGACAAAACTGTGTTTAAAACTCAATCACATTCTTTTAGCAAATTATTAATTGTGACTGTCATAGTAGTGGCGTCCTCCTGACAATCACACGACCGCCTCAGAAAAATACACTTGACAGCTCAGGACCCCAAATCCCACAATGAATTCGTCCTTGACACATCCTTAATGACGATCATCTTGATGATTGTAAATACATTATCATATCAGATCACGTCTGTGTTGCAATCATCACCTCCATTTCCTTTTAATTAAACAGCAAAGCTGACACCACATCTGTCAGAAAGGAAGTGAGACTTCTTGAAATCGGTGTGAACTTTTTCTTTTTTCTCATTTCTGCTCCAAAGCAAACAAAAGAAAGGGAAATGGCTTTGAAAATAACACGCTCTATCAGTGCCTGTCGTCTCCTTGCCCTCTTTGCCTTTCTTCCTTTTACCCCCCCCTCCCCACCACCCTCCACCCCAACCACCACTACCACCTCTTTCTTTTTCTCTCCCTCACACACTCTTACCACTTCTCCATCTCTTCCCCTTTCTCTCACCACTTGAAAGGCAGGGTAATGAGACAGCTAGAGAGCAAAGCAAGGTGTCCGCGAAGCATCAGTTGTGCACAGCAGAAGTGAAAATTTACTGCAAATGAGACAATGCCCGTAAATTCATTTTTATTCAGATTACTGTCATCATACATTATGGCTCTCCCTTGTAAACATTTGGCCTCGGTTTTTGTGACGAGGTGTCATTATATTTGCCAGATTATGTTATTAAGCTATTAACACGTCAAGCACGGCAGGCAACAATACAGGGGCACGCTTAAGCAAGCTGAAGAGAATGGAGGAGGTGTCACTGGCTTGACATATGAAGGCACTTTAATAGCTGCTGCTCTGAAGACAGAAGAGCGAAATTAAATAGACAGCTTTCATGCCGGGAATGGAGAGCGCTATTCGCAAGTGCTTCAGAGAGCTGACTTAACCATCTTTACGTGGTGATTATTTAACGCGCCTGCAAATAAAATGTTGCAATTTAGGTCTGCTGAAAACATATTTCCCCGCACGTGTGTGTTTTATTGCTCATATTTACTCGTTATTGGTGTCGTTATGAAAAAGAGGCCTGTTTGAATTTGGAGGCCCCAGAAAGAGAGAAAGAGAGAGAGAGAAACATATCCTCCTCTTAAATCATACGGAGACTAACAGTAAAAACTTGAAATTAATTCATTTAGTTTTATTGACCTTTTATGAAGCATTAAGCCTTCAAATCTGCACTTCTCTAGGCGGATTTGTCCAATAAGTATTACTGTTAAACTGCAAATGTTAAAATCCTGCCATTAACATCAAAACAAACACAAAAACATTGAAATGTTTTGCTTTCTATTGATTATATTTCACCTAGAAATGCCTCTAAATAGTCTAGAGACATTTGAACATATTTTGTCTAAAAGTGAAAGTTTTTGCTGACATCTGAAAGTACTTTTTAAACATTTAGAGGTCTAAATGTAGATTTGTTTTGAACAATATTGCTGAGCATAAATAAATGTGTGGATTTAAAAGACCTCAATTACTATTGGATGAGTCACACTAACACACTTCTAAAGACATACAAATAATATATTATAAGTTCAGTACTTTTTATGTAATCCAATCATTGTTTTATTGTGATTGATATAAGAGGATTAGTTTTTAATGTAAATAAATAATAATAATAATAATAATAATAATAATAATAATAATAATAATAATAATAATAATAATAATAATAATAATAATAATAATAATAAACTCTTACGTGTCCGCCCTGTAGATACTCTATTCGCTCTGCATCATTACTGGATTACAAGCAACCTGGTCACAGAGCTGCAGCTGCTGTATGAGTGTTGTCGTTCTGGTTGGAAACGACTATTCATGCTGAGCAAAGGAATTTTTTTTCTTAATGAAAACAGCATCTCTAGTGATATAGAAAGAGTGTTTTGTTGTCAGTGCTCAATGTTCTACAGAACTGTGGATATGAAATGTGTGTTTCTGTTTTCCAGTACTGTACAAATGTGTCAATATGATCTCAAACATACTATGTACATCTAAATCTGAAATTATTAGCTCTTGCACAAAAGCTCTTTTTTCCCCCACACAAAATAGTATTATTGCAATTTTACAACTACAGCAAAGAATGAAATAAACTCATTTGAACTAAATTAAATGAAGCTGTCTTTAAGTTTTAGTTTAGGGTTTTAGATTTTTTTGCACAAACTCACATAAATTATGTTTTCTTTAGGACATTTTTTTTAAAGATATATCAATATCCCATATAAATGTCTAAGCTTTAGACACCGTTGTTGTCTAAATGTAAACACAATGTCTATAAAAGAATCAGATTTACATATAAACTCATATCTAAATTAAGTCTAGATGTTGCCTCAACACTGCAATCAGGTCTGTTGCTAAGTAGGTGAAATATAACAGTTGCACTCTTCAGTTACAAAAGCCTTTAAATATATATTACCTTTTACAGCTTTGTAAAAAAAAAAAAAAAAAATACACTAAAGCTCAAAAGATTTGGTGTGATGTGAATCAAGTTTCACAGATTCACATCAACCTTTCTCAAAATATTGTGATTTCTAAATAGATTTTGTAGAAATCTATGTAGTCTCTGAAAAGGAGACTTTGTTGTAAACATTCTCAGTTTACATTTTCAGAACAGAAAACCTAACATACAAAAGAATGACTTACTTTTAAAGAAGCTTAGAAAATTAGCAAGAATCAACTCCTGTTCAAATGTAACATACAAACCACACCTTTATATACTCCTTTCTGACAGGCACACCAGGTCAGTCAGAAGGTACTGCTTTTAGTCAGACAACCTTTTTGGTGAGAGCTCATACCTGGAATACTGTTCCAATGGAGTTCATGCATCATAACACTTACCTTTTTTTTTAAAAAACGCAATTCACAAAAATGGTTGAGAGATGGCCAAGTGTGTGATCATTTGCTCTGAGATTATACAACATTTGTTTTCTATTTTATGTTCATTGTATATTAATGTATGATAAGTTCTGCTCTTGCAGAGCTCAGGTCACCTGCTCCAGAGACAATGGCTGAAAACTAACCTATCTGGCTAAGCTGGCACATTTAAGAATGATTTTTTTATTAATGTGCACTCTCTTTGTATATTTTAAACAAATAAACAAAGGTATTGATAAACTCAGATGAGGTTACCTTGAACAAAACATAAACTAAGCAAGAAAATACTTAATAATACCCATTTTAAAACAGCTTATTGAGAAATGACCCTTAATGAAATAATCCTAATCCTATAAAAGTATTATTGTTTTTTTTCCTACAAAGTTTTATGTCAAAACTTTTGACCTGCAACGCCCCACTGCTTTGTCACCAAAAACAGACCATAAGTAAAATATGATGCATTAAGTAAAGTAAATTGTTATGAAACCTAATGAGCAGAGATAAACAAAATTTAAACAGAAGAGTGAAAAGGAAGCAGCATGCATATAAAATCAAACTTTGACCTGGGGATTTTTTAGACACTCTGATAGAGTACGCAATCTTACGCAAATATTTGTTGGGTGATACTCATTTGATGAGGTCATCCTCTTGAGGTATCTGAGATCTGTAAAAGATCTCTTGAAAATGCCATTTTTTACTTTCTTTTTTTCTTACGTTTAAGAATCAACTGTAAAAAAAAAAACTGTGATACCTGTAGTCAAACTCAAACTTGAGACAACTGACTAAAAGTGTGTAAAGTGTAAAGAGTTATCTGCATTGAGGTCCACTTAGTTGCACAGATATTCTTCTTGATGTTCAAAATAAAAAGTAACTAATTCAAAGACAAAACTAACTAGCAATAAAGTTTCTCTTTGTGTGTTGTGTGTTGGCCTGAACTTTGAATTTCCATAAAATCTTCTCGAAAAAAAGTCAGCATTATGAAACAAACAGAAACAGGGGTCCCACTGGTGACACGAGGAGGCTGCACATGGACGGCCAAGTCAGCGGTTTTGAGTGGATAAATCCGTGGTAACCTATTGAAACGGTTCAACCACAGCCAAAATCAGTTGCAGCAGCCAGCGCCGCCAGAGCTTCCCCTCCGCTCAAGCCAGCACAACAGCTTAGCAGTCTTAACACAGAATCCACCACTTATCATCGTCGGCATCCAGCGCCACAACACTCCACCATGAAGAGGCTTGAGTTAAGCCGGTTAAAATAACACGAGACAATACATCAACAACAGCTTCCTCTTTCCCCCTTTTGATGCCTGCTTAATTTGAATGGTACAATGGGTTGAATCCTGTTCTGGTGCTCGACCAAAGGACCACAGAGCTCTGTCCATCTCTCCTTCACATCAGAGGCTGCCGGAGGAGCGGGGGGCCCCCTGATACTGTGTGGGGTTGACTGATAAAGGCCTTATTTCAGGGTCTTCCAGTGAGGGGGCCGGATTCTACTCCCCAGCAGGGACGGCGCGGGCCGCGCCGGTTAAGGCAGACGTTGGAAACTGCAGCTAGCGCTTAAACCCAGAGAGGGGAGGGCAGGATGAAGAAAGTAAAGGAGAAAGTGGAAGAGATTGAGTGAAAGAGAGAGGTGTTGACTGATAATGGATGCTACCTGGAGAGATCCCCATGCATATGACACCTTTAAGCTATAAATTGGGGAGTTTAAAAGTTCAATCTTCTCACTTTTTCCTTTTGTTTTGGGACGATTTAAACGCTGTCTCGTGGTATTTGACTTCTCTTCCAGGCGTTGACACATGACTGAGGTCCCATTACCGCGAGCCCTGTTTTCTACTGAGGCAAACGATACCCATTGACCGGCACGGGCCCTCTGAAGCATTTTACCTTGCGTTCATCCAGGACTTGACATGACCTTTGAACCTGTGGAGCACAGCTGTCAAATGTCTCCACTGTCATTCCCTTCGGAGATCCTCTGATTCCTCACAAGATATCACACACTCTCTGTGTCTATAGATGGCTGCAGAGAAATGTTTTTTATCGCATCTGTTGCATGGCAATAAAACACTTAGATACCTGTAAATTTGCACATTTCATATTCATATTGAATTTAGAAATATAAAATAAATTAACGTGCGTATGAATATTTTTTTTCCCCTTTTCATAGTTCAATTTGGAAGAGTGAGGGACCATTAATATGATGACTGTATAAACAGGAATAAGTGTATGGAAGAGAAAATTCAAAATACGTTTAATAAAAGACAAGTGAAGAGATCCAAATTTGGTTTTAGAATATAAATATTTCTAATGCAGACGAGGCAAAACATGAACAAATTCTGAACAATTTTCTGGAACCTGCCTTCTCCTAAAATCTGCATCTGCATTGTTGTCTTCCGCCTCTCCGGCCTGCTTGGCTTGGATACGGCGAGGAGCGTGTTTTTATGCGAATCCCACCATATCCAGGCCTGCGAATTCACTGTGACAGGAGCACCACCCACTGGCCAAAACACGCTTCACCATTAAGTTACCTGGGTTTCTCTCCTCCTCTGATGTGCATTGAAAGATTAGTCACATGCATCCAGTTGCAACCTCCACATTTAAACAGTCTTGATTTATTCTTAGTGTGATCTGAAAAACAAGCAAGATTTTTTTTTTCCTTTTTTTTTTTCCCTTCTCCTCAAAACCCCCTCGGAGAGGTTGACTTCATGGTATCCATCATCATGCATCTTTAATGACGTCAGGCCAGGAGCATGGGGTAAAATCACAGTAGTGGCCTGAGGCTAAAACCAGCTAAAATGAGGTTCCTCTTACTCCTTCCCACGCAGAGAGAGCTGCGCGCAGGCCGAGAGGGAGGGTACATCGCGCCCATCGATCGCTGAAGCTGGCGGCCACTCGAAGGGGTGATGGATACATTTCCCCCCCCCCCAAAAAAAGAAAGTCGGAGTTGGAAAGCCTTAGACAGAGATGTGACAAACGATGGATGCCTTGATTTATGGATCTTTCTGCAGGACTGGGAAAAGGACAATCTCCCCTCACCCAATTTGATTTAACTGTAAAGGGCTTTTGGAGACTCACGACACAAAGCCTAAAAAGTAGAGAAACTTCCCTTCATTTAAAGCACGTCACAAACAGGAGTAACGTAGAACTTTGTCACGTGGATCTCGACCATGTCTTCATCTATAATTCTACTAGTAAAGAAAAAAAGAAGTTTGTTTTTACATTAAAAGGATAGGAAGTAGACTTGAGTTTAAATCAATTACACACAATAACCCTCAAACAAACAAGTCAAATATAGCTCAGGGCCAAAACACATTTTATGTCACAAAGAACAAAAACAAAAGAGTGAGCAATAAAAGATCTCCCACATTTTAACAGCATACAGTAATTTTGGAGCTATTTCCTGTAAAACGCCGCGATAGTCTGAGCGTGGCTTGGAAACATCTTTCAGTTGCCGAGCCCCCAGCCTTGACCCCGGGGGTCAAAGTCAGTCAGGCTCTTCCTGTCTGTGGCTTTTCCCAGGATCCCCTGCCTGTCGGCATGTCAGCACCTCTCCTGTCTCCTCACCAACTCAGGATGTTGCTTTTGCCTTCCAAGAGTTTCCTGAAACCGGAGGAAAAAAAAAAAAAAAAGATCGGTTTCCATGTAGGGGTCACTTGGTGTGAAAAAAAGAAAAGCCATTAAATGTTGCTGTTTTGTATATTTGACTCAATTTTGCAAACTCGCTGCCCTTTGACTCGTTCCTATTTGTGGAAGTGAGGATGTGTTAGCCTGTAGGGAATGGAAAGTGAGCAGAAAGAATGGTTTTTGTACGAGGGGTAAACACAGGATGCATTTTACTATATTTTGTTTAATTCACTTTAGTTGTTTTTGAATGTGTGATATATATCACAAATTATACTTTCAGAATTTTTTATTTTTTTAAATGCCAAAAACTATTGCTCCAAACTGAACAAGTGCTCCGTTGCTGAAATCTTTTTTGTTTAGTTTTTTTTTTCTTTGGAGAATCAAAAATAATGAAAGTTGACACTAAAATGGCGTCATGACCTGCTTAGAGGGCATTATGGACAATTAATAGTTATGTTGCTAAAAACAGTAATGACTGTAAATGGGACACGTCATTAAAACGACACATAGTTGCCTCACTCTGCTTCTTTCTCCAGGTGCTGAATGGAAGAATGAGGGCTAAGTGACAAGGTTGCACCCCTGGCAACAGACGTCCTGATTACTTTTTTGTCTCAAGCCTCAAAGCAGTGCCCGAATCGACAACGCACGACTTCAAGCCCATGCACTCAATCGAAAGCCGTGTTTGTGATGCAGAAGTTGGCTACGTACACCTTTATCTAAGTTTGATATTAAGTCTGTCATGGATGCTAAAAAATTCCTCTTGGCCCCTGCAGTATACCCGTAACTCTTATTCCCTAGTTGAGCAGCCCAAAGAGTATGTGTGTATAAATGGAAGGCCTGTCATTTCACATTCATTAAAAGTGAAGTTCCAAAATTAATAATGTAAAAATATGGGTTTTAATTAGTCTTCTATTCTGCCCAATGTACTTAAATTGGATCATCGGGTCCCTGTTGCCCTTTCACTTAATAAAGAATTAGCCTGTGATGTTCTTAGCTTGACAGGTAGGATAAAGTGGAGAAAATCACTGCTGTTATATAAAGGATATATCCGTTTGTACGTAATTTGCAGCTTAGTCAATTTGACAGTGGGGGGAGGTTCCCAGCTATGGATCCAGAGCAGGTTTTCTATTTAATGCATTTCTATCATGTTATGGCGTGACCACACCATTGCCTTGCATCGTTCAGCTCTTTCGCATAATTAATGACATTAATCCAATTTGATTGGATATCTGCTTCACTTTAGTAGGGGTATTATTTCTGCACCTATGCTGACAACGTCACTGCTTAGTCGGATTTATGCTGTAATTTTGCATTATTTAAAACTGATGTTTCTTTTTCTTATTGTTTTAAACTTTGTTAGAGCTGACAATTAATTTTAGATTATTTTACAGTTTAACACTTATTTGGGACACTGTATGAGCATTTTATTCACTGGGCATCTGTGCTTTGAACTTGCAGAGATAAAGAAGCAGCTTTCTCTCATGATCGTCCAAAGCTCAGAGCTTGTTCTATCTAAAAGGTTAAATAGAGGGGTTTAAAAAGAGGCTTTAGTTGAAAGCATATGGCATCCATGAGTGATCCTTTACATTCGGTGGCAATATAGCGGTGTTTGTGTGGTGGGCGAGTGGGTGTTGTCGTGCTATTCTCAGGCAACGAGCCCAGACAGCCCTCTCCTCTCGCTCACTCACTCCCTCGCGCGGGACAGGCACAGCTGTCAGATCAAAATCAATCGCATTTTAAAGGACGTGCGAGCTAAATATTTCATTCTTGCCTTGGGAACCAATTAAGTGCTACATATGAAGTCAGAAGGACTGGTTGAGCCGGAGTCGTACTGGTGCGTACCAGCTGCTCATTGCTTACTCCAACCCCCCCTCCCACGGCCCACCCTTTCCTCTTTACTCCATGCAAATGTGTCAGTGTGAACGTTCGAGTTCAATTACCTAGTGATGTTTTAAAAATGCACCAAAGCCAGACTGGCAGTCCGGAATTGGAGGGGATCCACCCCAGGTATGTTGTTTATTTAGTTGTTGTCTGTTGTGCTGGCTGTAACCCATTTGCCCTGATTGCAGATGTAAAGGATCTCAGCAATAGGAGGAACTGGGGGCCCTTCAAAGTGCCATGTGTCAGAAAACACCTCGCGCCGGATGGCAGGGACAACTGGCATCCATTCCTCAAATCATGACCCCTGCCTCCATCTCTTATTGCAGTAAATAACTCGTCTCAAAAATAAACTTATTTTCAAACTTAATCTTGGAAGTTTTTTTTTTTATAATATTTATCACAATCTTATTTATTTTATTTTTTTTATCGGAAATGCCCCTGGTAATTGGATCCAGGCATTTTCTTTCATAATAATCTGTCCTGACTGATTATTAGCAAGAAAACTAAAATGTAGGGAACTTAAAAGAAATTAATTGATCCCCACCAGGTCATATTGACAACCACACTCTTCAGTGTGGATTGTGTTGCTGTGTGAAGAAAACCCAAAGTGAGCTGCTTTCATTGTGAAAATGAAAACAAAGGACGCACAGAGATCAATTTAACTATTTAAAAGTAAACTGGACGAGTTTACTCTCTCAGGAAATTGAGAGAGGAAGACTTAAAGCAGATAATAGGAAGGCTGAATGCAGTGCAGGTAAGGTTGCTCTGTTTTATCTGTTTCAGCTTTCAACCTTTATTTTGAATTTCAGATGTTCTTTCTTAAAATGTCACAATATAATATTCATTACTGATGATGAAGGACAATAAAAAAGTGTTTGCAAGTCCATCACAGTTTTTGTATAAGAATATATTTAGAGCATCACACACACAGCTATGAGAATTAGTCTTGATCTGTTTTGAAAGAACAGTATTTATTGGTGAGTTCATGGAACCAGACATTGAAAAAAAAAGTCTAACTCTTTCTCGGATTTACAGACATCTTTGAATAGAGCTTATCATGATTATTACAGGGTGACTGATCTATTATCATGACAATTTGTTTTCAAAATACCGATAGACGACAAAATAATTGTTCAACATTTTTCATCGGTGTTCCATTCGTGAAACAAGCTAAATTTGTAAATATTGGTAACTTTTAAGAAAGCTCAGGGTTTAGGAAGAATTTTCTCTGGACATTTACACAAAGACTGCCATTTTACTAATGCTAGCCATGCTAACCATGCTAATAGCTAACATAGGATGCAAAAGTCAATCTCTTTTTTCTTGCACAGAAATATTAATAATGATCACAAACTAAAAGAATCTGAGAATATTATTTTATTACAGAAAATTTAAGTCATCAAGGACTGGTGTTAGCAAGATCAAATCTTTAAAAAAATTAGATTGAAAACTGGCCACAGAA
This sequence comes from Xiphophorus maculatus, assembly GCF_002775205.1. NCBI lineage: Eukaryota > Metazoa > Chordata > Actinopteri > Cyprinodontiformes > Poeciliidae > Xiphophorus > Xiphophorus maculatus. Next base: position 17,514,708 of record NC_036464.1, read on the forward strand.
TTCTGATTGATACAGTTTTATATGTATCATTGCATTTTTTTGTATCAGTTGATTCCATTTTCACAAAAATCCAACTAGATTTGGAGACTTTGGAATCTTCTTGGTTTCCTCAAAAGTCATTTGGAAACTCTGCACAAACATTTTGTTGAACCCTCTTCTAATCCAAATAATTTCTGACAGCTTTTGAATGTTTCTTTTACGTTTTCTTTCAGTTCTTAAAGAGAATTCAGGAATGACAGATTAAAGCTTTACAAACTATGAAGATAAGAAATAGGAAAAATAATGTTGTTGGTGTGTCTCTGTGTTTTCTTCAACCCGGTTTATTCAATCGGCTCATTCCTACATGGAACATGCTGGTTTTGGAAATGTTCACAAGTTTTATAAAATCTTAGAGTTTAAGTAAGGATCTTCCTTCTCCAGGAATTTAAATGGTTGCAAGTATTTTTGTACTTATAGTTGCCCTACCCACACTAATTGTTAATAAAAGACAATAAGGTTTGTAATAAGTTTGTATTTGTTTTTAAAATTAATAGCAAACTCTTGTCTTAAATGTTTACTGTCTCTCCCTTATGGTGTGACATTGCTTCCCATAAACATAGTTGTAAACTCCTTTGGGAGAAGAAAGTTAAATATATATATTTTTCTTGAATGTCATTTATTATTATTCTAAAGGGTATTATAATATAGATTTAGCTAAAACTGGTATTGACAGGCCAACCTTTCACAAAGACCGGAGATTGAATTGCAATTGCACCTGCGTTTTTTAATATTATGTTTTCTCTTCACTTAAGTTAGATTACATCATTAACAACATAGTTTTGAAACTTTAAATTATACAATTTACCTCTACAGTTTTTACTTTTTCAGTTCTAAGGACAATGGAAAAAACATTTAAAGACTGAAAGGGACTCAGGTAAGGCACAGATGAAAAATATTAAGGTCTTAAAGGAAGAAAAAAACTCAGAGAGGGTCAGAGTAAAGGACTGTGTAAACTGAAGGTGTGCATGCAAGTGAAAATGGCTGGCAGCCAACGTGGACTTTCTGAGAGAGCTAAAAAGAAAAAAGAAAATAAGAGGAAAAACAAAAGCTGAAAGTAGAGCAGAGAAATAAAGCCAACGAGTTAAAGTGAGAGACAGTGCAAAAAGGAAATGGTGCAAAAGAGAGAGTGTGAGAAGAGGAAAAAGTAGAAGAGAAAGAGAGAAAGAGACAGGGAGGGAGTATGATTGATAATGGTGCTGACAGAACCCCTCTGGCCATGCTCTCTGTGGCAGTTTGGGGAGACAGGGCCTCCCCGCGTGAGACCGAGCTGCCCCTCGCCACTGTCCCGGCACACACTCCACATCTGGTGGGATCGCCCACGCTAGGTCAGAGGTCATGGCACCATGGGGGCTACTTTCGGACTCGCATCCCCAGAATGGTTGGAGAAAAACACAAGGCCTGTCGGGGTCCCTGCAATAATCAGCGTTTAAAAAGTACAAGCAGGAACCTAATCACGCCTCAGGATTTTTTTTTTTTTTTTGCTTTCACTGACCTGGGAAAAGGAGAGGAGAAATAGTAGAACAGAAAAAAAAATACAGCAGTTTAACTAAACTAAGATGACAAAAGCTCTGATAGAAGGTAAGCAGAGATTAATGTGCTGATGTGCAGCGTGTGTCCTCTGCATGTGTGTGCGCTCACAATCTTTCTATATGTTGTGTGCATTACTGCCCGTGTGCGAGGAGACAACACTGATGAATTAGGGATAAATAATGAAGTAGCTCAGGGACTGATTTGTGATAGCAAGAGGCCCCATCAACAGAGAACACTAATACTTTTGAATGCTATGCCGTTTGATGTTGATCAAGTTCAACTCGGCTGACAGGGCTGAGAAGACTGTGGGGAGCACAGGGACCATAAGAGAGAACCTACTCAGACAGGTGAAAAAGGAGAGGGACAATACCACTCAGACACACTCACACAGGCATAAAAAAACACACCCCAAACCACACCCCTACACACACACACACACACACATCAACACACCCCAATCCAGCAAATCATTTGTAATGTACAGGTATTTAAAACTTTTATTTTGAAATAATACAAAAAGGTTTATGCACTTTCACACTCAAAGGTGTTTTGTTTTCATAATAGGCTTGCAATGACCTGTAAGGGTGTTCATTTCTTTATATAGTCAGAAACATCAAAGTTTTTTACAGGGATATTATGTGAGCACAAACTGTTTGTTTTATTTAATGTTTTATCACAATTTGCATGCACATCTTTTAAGCCTCTCTCTTCGGATGCCCTTGTAGGACTTCCTTTGTATGTAATTACAAGTTGAACTTTATTGCCGAAGCATCTCAGTTTGACTGAATGAAAAGTGTTTTTGAAATCAGTTTTCAATACTTTTTTCTCAAGTCTTTAGCAGTCTTTTAGTCACAACCACTCTCACTAGCATCCCCACAGCTTCTTCTTGCCACTACCATTCTTCACAGAGGTGTTAGTGGTAGGGTTGCATAGTGCTCAGGGTTATGTCCATTGTTAATTTGTATAACACTTTGCGTTCTGCATGTAGTCCAGAAAGTTACATTTTTCTTCTTGTCTGAACCTTTTCTGTGTCCCCTAAATGACTTGTGGCAAACTTTAAATGAGACTTTTTATGATTTCTAACCATGAATTCTTCTTGATGTTGGGTAATAAATATCAGGCATGTGGGGTGGATATGAATCACCAATTTGAGTTGTGGATTTATGTAGCTCCTCCAGAGGTTTTTTTTTTGTTAAATACTTTTAAAACCATAGATAATATTTCTTACATTTTACAAAAACTTGCTACATTCTGGGTTTGAGGTTAAAACACAACAAAATGCAACAGAGTTCAAGGAGTAAAAATAGTCTTACAAGGCTCTGTATTTAAACCATTACTTTTAAATAAGAAAAGGTTAACACATCACTTGCATACTCAGAGGTATTTTTTTTTTCCCATTACAAAGGGAGTTTTGATAATTAACTGGGTTAAATATCTCACTAACTCACATTAAACTGCATGGTGGCAAATCATTTCGCATCTATAGACATTCATGACGCGCCGCTGTTTTGCCATTGCTTTGGGCGCGGGTCATTTTCAAAGTGTCACCATTTAACCAGGGGGAGGGCCGGGTCTCCATACCTCCAGCATTAGTCCATGTGGGCAGAGTTCGGGTGTGTGGAGAGCGTGGCCTCATTATGAAGGAGATAAAGACCGTTAAGGCTGTTTGGTCTTGGGCTGGCTCCAGCCCCTATGGTGAAACACACCTGCTCCCCTCTTTAAAAAGCCCTGCTCCAGTTTAGCTCTTGGCCACGGACGAGTAATGACCTATCCAGGGGGCCGTAACGCCCGCTTCGTTTAGCCTGTCGTTAAGACCCAGAGTCAGCAGCATACTGCGGCACAGTACCGTGCCAAAACTCAGTACAGGGTGTCCTTGCCAAAGATCTAACATCAAGCCTACTCTGTTAGAATATGGATAACTAAGTAGTTAGCTACATTAATGAAATGGCAGAATAAATTTGGCAGGATCACTATCATCACTCATCACTTGAAGAATTTCTTTCAGACATATTGTCAGATGGATTTGACGCTTTGATAATCCAACTGAATCATCAACATGAAAATAATTTAAAAAACAGGAAGCCCCCGTGTCTGCCAGAAGGAAGACACTCCTACACTATCCGATTAGTAATTAGCAAACATAAAGTTGCTGCTTGACACTACTTGGTTCTTCCATTGTTTCCCTGACATTTTTGTTACAAAAAAAGGGACTTAAGGACACGCACGAATGCATGCACAAGTGCACGCTCACACAAAGTCATGAGCAGAAAAAGCATGCATGCATGCATGCAGCCAAGCACCTTTCTCGCACACAAATGCGCTCTCACACATTTAAAGATTTCCCAGTTTCCCAGTTATGTTTTCATCAAAGCTTTTCTTTGGCACTACAGAGCAGCGTCAGTATGGTAATGTGTTGTGCTGCCTGGAAAGCTGTCAAAAAGCTCCCACCTTGGATGAGAGACCACGGTAATTCAACTGGGCTCCTGTCTTCTGTGTGTTCAGGTCTCCTCATTATTCCACTTTGTGGGGTAATGGCGTCTTGCACTGTTTTATCTGTCAGCTCACAGCAAACTATAGTTTTTTAGCCCTGTATATTAGATGCTAACATCAAAGGCAGCTGTCTTGACACAGGAGAGACAGGGAAAAAATTGTTGCGTAAAAAAAAAAAAAATGGAAACACTCCCGGTAGGCGAAAATTGAATCTCTTTACGTCTAGGGTGATGTGTGTATTGAGAATAGATTTGCTGGTTGGCGTCTGTGTGTTTGTTCTCGAGTAAACAGCAAGGCTTGTTTGGGTGTAACTGTCAGGTATATGCCTGTGCCCCGTGTGAAAATGGGTTTGTTCGCAAAGTGGGAGTTAGAGAAAAACAGCAGCACAAATTCACTCTTGCTGTCTGATCAATGGGGATTTAAGTTACCGGTGACAACTGCACAGCAGATGTCAGGAGACATGGACCCCTTGCATACTGCAGTGATGCTGGCTGCATATTCTCAGCAGTTTTTCCTGACTTGTCTCTTTTTACCCAGCTGAATGCTTCTGAGGAGTGATTCGTACATGCAGTTAGATCATCTGAGAAAGTTTCAAGAAAAGTGAGCTTCCAAAACTAAAGTCTGACACCCCTCCAACTGAACGCACACATACACACCTCACTCCTCCTGTGCACTTCACCTCTAGTTGGGTGTCTGTCCCCCTGGGTGGTGGCAAATTTGTATACAGCATGTGTGTTTATTGCGAGTCAGTGCGTGATGAGGTAAGTTTAGAAGAATAGATCAGTGTGTGTTTGTGTGAGTGTGTTGTGGGGGGGGAAGGATTCTTCAGAAGACACGGGTAGAGCAAATTAAAACTCACCGCAGGAAATGAGCGCCCTTGGCACTCCTCTTCCCAAGCAGCTGCACACACCCCAACCATCATCTGCCATTTTGACACATCCACGGGGCGTAGCAGGCAGCGACAAGGGGGAAAAGAGGGGTGCCAACGCGACACCCACGGCTTCGAGCGTCGCCAGGCCACAGCCTCCAGCCAAACAGGTGTGTGACATCATGCCGCTGGTTCCTCTTCAGGGGCCCAGGGAGCAGGTCGGGGGATTGGAGCAGAAAGAAGGGGGGTGCAGGAGGAAACAAAGGGAGGTTAGGTCTGTACCTGACAAGCTCATTGATAACATTTGGGACAAGAGCCCTGAAGTCGATGGCAAATTGCCTCTAATGTCTCCCGGAGATCACGGGCCAAAGTCAGGTGCTGGGCGCTAAATGGGCTCATTAGTTATGATTTTTTTTTTCTTTCTGTTTTTTGGGAGGGCTTTTGCAAAGAGTTTTTTTTTTTTTTTTTGCTCACACAAAAAACACACACATATCATGTCAAAGGTGTTTGAAGCCAGAGGGCTTTTCCAAACTTGGGACGTCATCATAACTCAAGACAGGGTTATAGTTGAGCCCCAGTGTTGAGACCTTTTTTTCCTAGCTCTTGTTGCACATACTAAACAGGATTTTTTTTTTTATTTGGAGTATATCAACAGCTTAGAATGTGCCAGATTATCTGGGGAACGGACAAGTTGAAATTAAAACATTCTGAGAATCGATCTCACGCAGAAGATAAATGCCATCATTTTCCTGTCATCTCGACAAATCTTTAACCAGAACAAAACTTAAGAGCAAGACAACAAATGAAATCAGCACGTACCTATTTGGAATTCTCAGCATGTCTCCTATACACACCCCTCTTCACACTTCAGTCAAATCCCCCAGCGACAGATCCTGTAACAGAGGAGAAGGAGGCTGTGAGTAGCCTGGGGGGTTCCTAAAGGCACCCGTCTGGGACCTGCTTCATAATCAGTGGACAGAGAGGATAGTGGTGGTACGGCTTCCCAGAGCCACTCACTCCCTCTGGCTGACCGAACTCTGGCAAGCACCCCAGGGCTACCTGTTAAGGTGTTCCCCCTGGTCCACTCTCTCTTCCTGGGCAAAAAACTCACATACAGTTTGCTGTCTCCACACTAAAGTGAGCAGGACCTGGCAAGAGATTGCATGGATTGGACAGAGAGCCTACTTGTGTATTTTCACATCTTTTTTCTTGTTTTGTTTTGTATGCAAATTGATGCATGCATACTTATGCATGTATAGACAAATTGTCTGTGTGCCAGCACATCCGCATGTGTGAGTGTATGTATTTGTTAATGCATGCACATGGTAATGCTCTCTCAGCATGCATGTAGAATTGTGATGTGTGATTTCTTGTGCTGCTAGCACGAGCTACAGAGTATAATTGTTAGTTGTCAAGGAGACATTGCAAGAGAGTTGGAATTACTCACCCACATGGACGAAAACGAATGCCAAGAAACAGTCTGGACAATACATGTGTCTCTGCAGACCTTTTTGGCCCTTATCAACAATAATACTTGTTAATAATGGGAAATGGCTCTAATTAGTCTGCAGTGAAACTAACTGCGGCAGTCTAATAAAAAATTATCTTCATGATAATAAAATTTAAAAGAAATCCGCGGAGACATAATGGACATTAAAGTTAAAATTAAATCCGTTGCAGTTGATTTCTTTTTTGCGCATTAGGACATGTTGGACGGGCTGTGTTTTATCTGTTTGAATTGTTATTGTAGTTACTCTGGGTATACCGTATGTAACACTGGCCATGTTTCTGTTTCCATAGTCAGTTACAATATTCCCATGACTGTGCCTCGGGGTATTTCCTCCTTTCCACTGTTCTACACCACACCTCAGCTTCTCCGCTTCTCTTGTAGGATGCGGAAAACAGTGTAGCAGTGGGTAACTGATGAGGCAGGTTTGGAGTTGCAGACTTTGTGGACTTTCGTTTTTGGGGCCCTGGCAACAGGATAATGGAGACGCTGAAGATTTTTACACAAACTCTCTGGCCATTTCCAAATCTGTCTCGCGAGCTCAGGCGTCCATGGTTCTCCAAGATATCTGGAGGACAGGGAAGGGTGGGCGTCGGGCTTCTGGGAGGAGGGGTGTACAAGGCGGAGAGAGCCAGGTCTGTGCTGTCTCCAGTTTGGTTTGGTCCGAGCAGAGAGCCAGCTGGCCTCATTAGGAGTTGATGGGAGGCGGGATGGCAAGAGACGTGCACATGCATGCACACATCAACAAATGTAGTGTGAAGCATGGCCTGATGCCCGTGAAAGACCCAAATGGAGAGCTACTTTTTTATTTTTTTATTCTTTTCTTATGGAGTGCATTGTGTTTTATTTTCAGGGGAGTGTCTGATGTGAGAAAACATGATCATTAGTTTATCTCTGTTTGAGGCGTTCTCTTCACCTAGCTCACCTGAGCTACTTCAGTGCGCTTCAGTGCCCATTTGAAGCACGAGCAAATCTTGAACAGGGGCAATGAGGGCTGAGTTGTATGGAGTGGAGTGGGCATGAAGGAGCGAGAGAATATGATTCATGGTAGGGTGGGTCCATCACGAGAGACGGCCGCTGACCTACAGTCTAAGGGCCATTGGACCGGAACCAAGGCCTTGTTCCGACAGAGCAAGCGTTGCGTGAGCTGTGACGGATGGCGGTGGTCTGTTTGAGAGCCCCTGAGCAGGTGTGTGAGTCGCTCACATCTGCAGGCAAGCACAGTGAACCGAGACCAAATGGCAGACGCACGGGGCCCATCGGGTACCTGTGCACTGAGACACACTAATGATTATGGATGCAGGCCTATTAACGGTCACATCTGTAAGGGAGAACAACAACCAGCGCACTGGGAGTGAGTCAGCAGTTTTCTCTTCCCACTGGAGCACAGACACGCTGGTGTCAATGTTGGGATAAAAACTCAAGTCGAAATGCCACCCCCCCCCCCCCCCCCCTTTCAGGTAGAAGTACACACTATCACTCAACTTGGGCTACAAGATAAGGAAGAGCTCTGGCCTATAAATAAAAAAAATAAAAAAATCCACTCCTCCTCCAAACTTACTTGTCAAACATCAAAATTGATCCATTGCTAATGGATAAAAATGTTTCCAATCGCAAGAAAAAAAGAAAAAGACAGTAAAAAGAAATATGACTCCTTGTTGGAGCTCAACAGTAAATTATCTAACGAATTCATCAACTTAAAAACAACGTTAAATATTCATTCTAAGAGTATAGGTGATAAATTAAATATTACTCATTGAGTCATTATTTAAAAATGCATAATATGATTTGCATAGTTTTATCCTGATAGAAAATAATAATGGGTAGTTGTCTTGCAGCGTCTTTCATGACGGATGAAGCTTGCATCTTTTTGTTCCCTCATCATCCCTCTATCCTTCTTGCTTCTCATTAAAGTTTTAACGGAGGCTGTTTTAATTGTCAATCCTTTGACAGGTTGATAAAAGCAACTTGACAATTAAGTTCATTGGCTTCGCTATGCATATTAATTAGGTCTTATTTGGGTTTCTATTGTTATTGGAAGGAGCACTCATGGTGTAGCAAAATGTCATCCATTAACTTCTCTCTTCTCAAAACTTAATGTAATTAAGCTTGCTATTGTATGACTACGAGAGGAGGCTCTAGAGAGAGGAACTTTTAGTATTCATTGTATAAATGAGTAATGCCATTCCTGTGACACGGCAGGAGCGCCATTTCTCCAAAATCAGCCATTCACAACTTTATTATCTGTAACAAGTGCTTCTGGCTCTTGTTTGGCTAATGAACAAAGGAAGATTTGATATCACCGCATGAGCATAAGCGAATAGGGAATGTGTGGATCTGCATGTGCAGTCCTCTGTCGCACAAAACATGTAACAGCTGTTTGTGCAGGACAACCAAAATTAATAGCGTAACATTAAAGGTTGGCTGGGGTTCTTTACTTTGGGGTTCCAGTCTTGTGATCGCAAGCTATCAATGTAAATTTTCAAAGGTTACACCTGATCAAAACCGAATAAAGTAATCAACACCCTTTTCAACAAAAAATTTCAAAGTATATTATTAGTACTTTATGTAGACAAACACAATTAATTGTGAAATTGTGAAATACTCTTTTAAATTTGCACTAGAGAAGATCAAAGAGGGGTTATTATGTGAAAGTGACTTTTTGAGCTTTATTTAATGTCATAATATTACTTCTTCAACGACAACATACCTGGAGTATTGTTTTGATTCCTTCATGCCTGTCTGAGGAATCCTTGAATCGCTGCTGGCAGGCATTGAAGAGCACCTTAATGCTTGCTCTCACAAAGCATCTAGCTGAGCTCCCATCTCACAGAGTACCCCTTCCCCACTCAGCTCCTCCAGACTAGCAGCAGCAATTAGCCAACCTTTGGTGGAACTGCGCTTCTGTTTAAAGTATTAACTACTTCTCAGTTCAGCGCTCATAAGAATAGTTGTAAGTGGCATAATGGAAAAGCATTGTTGTGATGACATGCTGAAGGAGAAGTATTGGAAATATCAGGAGCTTCTTGAGACAGAGGTGTTAAAATACAAAGTCAAATTTCTTTCAAGTCACGTTTGATATATAAAGCATTTTTATAACGACTTAGTATAACATATTTACTTGATTTTACTGTAGAGTAAATAATACTACCCCTTTAAAAGCATGCATTTTTATTCACCCCGTCTTTCTAAGAGCCCAAAAAACTCCATTGCATATAAAATTGGATTCAAGTGATGTGTTTTCATCCTGCAGCTGGAAATTTTGTAATTTTTAGCCTAAATATGTATTCTAATTTCACCATTGATTTCTGGATGTTCTGTACATTGCCATAATCACAACTTCATGACTTGTGACTGTGTGATTACATGTCATTAAATGTTTTTACATCGATTGAAATTAACTAAAATTTTACAACCACAAACTTAAGGTTATAATTTTAGGAAAATGTAGTGATTGTCCTACACAAAATACTGTATTTCATAACAAAAGTACTACATAACAAACACAAAACGTAGGCTTGTAAAACTTCTGAAACGCTATCAATGTAACACACTGGTATGTGGGATGTTGTGTAGTAAAAAAGAATAACAACCTAAGCAAGCTTAAGTAGTGAATGTATTTAGCCCTCTGCCCTCTGTGTAGGGAAAGAGGTGAAAAAATGGGGCTTAAAAGTTAATGGTGTTTATGTAAAGAAGCCTATTAATGTCTGAGTGTGCTTAAAAAGTTGAGGACAATCAAAAAGTCAAACCAAGACAGAATTTTGATATTCAGATCATGGATTTTGGTAGGATGCAGCTATTTTTCCTGAATCCTTAAAAATGAAGGAATATAATGATTTTGGTACTCAAGAGTTGTGTCCTTTTAATGTGTCTTTCTGAGCTTTTATGTCGTTTTTAGAGCAATGTAACTATTGACTATTGGAAAAATGCATTAATGTACTTAGTTTCTTTTTTGCGTGTTTGGAGCAGTGATGGTGCATAAGAAAGTTTGTATTAGAGGGAAAACAAACTGACAAAGTCAAGAAAAGAGTCCCAGCGTAGAGAGGGAGGGGAAGGAAAAACGAAAGAGGCTGGATGTGGGTTGGGGGTGCTTTTAGCAGATTACCCAGTGCACCTTGCGTAACTCTGCAGGCCCACACACTCACATCAAAGTGGTACCCTCTATCTGCCCCAGGCTTAGTAGGCCCCTGTCCACCCCCCATGTCACTCCATACATCCTCCTGTTCATGTTGAATAATTGACAGTTCTGTTTTACATGCTCCGCATTTGCCAGGACATGGAAGTGTGACTCCAAACAGGGCATGACTCTGAGAGGTGCTGTGCATTGGTTTGACTTCATTAGAATGTGCCCTACTAATGCTCGGCACGCACCCTGAGCCGAACACTGTTGAGCATAAATCCACAGAGGAAATGTCTGTTGAATCAGCGAGCAGGCTGTTGCAATGAACATGCATTTTTTATTTACTTTTATTTTTGCTGCGTTTAGACCAAAACTTAATTACCCACAAAGCACTGTCCACATAAAGAGTTTCCTTTCCCAAATGTGTTTTGACATCAGGTTTTATTTTCTACCAGGGCTTATGAAGGGAGTGACAACTCCCTTCATTATGCTGTTCCAGCTTCTTCTTTCAAGATTCTCTGCAGCGCCTGGTGTGCACTTACATTGTGAATCTGCTGAACTTGTTGGACGTCACTCAAGACTGCCAGAATGGCCATGCATAGCAAAGGACAATGACCACCATGGGTACGAGAGAGGGACTGGAGTGTTTGTGCCAAGGCAATCTCAAAAGTCAAATAAGCCATTATCAGTCTGTTAAGCTAGGTCTCATTTGAGGTCTCTTAATAACAGTTTGGTGAGGTCTCTATCAATGAAGCAGTAATTGCTTTTTACAACTACTGCAGAGGAAAAAAGAAAGGAGTGGAAAAAGTACGGTTGCAACAGGGTGGTAGGATTATAATCTACCGTTCTATGTGCAAACAAGGAAAACATAACGTCAAAAAGCATGCCTTTGCATGACTTTACAAAGAGTATGAAATGATTCTGTGAGAGTGTAGTTTGGTACAACCCTTAAAGTAGGGGTGTGAAAAGTCTGGCTGTTCATTTGATAGTTTACCTTGACCCCTGAAGTGTGTCGCTCACACCCTGAGGGCTTGGGCTGGCAAAACCTTTCTTATTCCCCCCTGGGAATGATAATCTCAATGTGGGCGTTTACCACGGACACCAGACACAACACCATTAGCCACAGCTCCGCGGCTGCTCATTAGGACCCTCCGATCGATACTCACGGCCGCAAAAATCGCCAGTGCTGTGGAACCGGCTATCACTCTTCAGAGTTATTATTGTAAACAGCACTGACCAAGATTTAGGGCAGTATCCCACCTTTTTTTTTCTTTTAGAGTGGGAAATAAGGGGGTTGGAAGGGCAAAAAGAAAGCTGAGTGACCATTGCACTTCCAAGGGCGTTAAATTGAAGCACTTGTTCACAGACTTTGAACTACGTGGAGTCATCGGGCCTGCTGTAAAATTAGACGCAGTCAGGAAGAATTACTGTGTGCTTGTGTCTCTGTTCTCCGGGGTTTAGTGGTTGAACCAGAGAAACATTGACACATAAGAAGTTTGTTCATTGCTGTGAAAATGTCTCAGTCCTGATGTCTCCTTTATTTAGCGTCAGACACAAATGAGTGAAGTTAAGCACAACAGCATGCTGGTGGACCTGTTCTCTGTGTATAAAAATATAAGAAATAAGGTAAACATTTTTATTTATTCTGCTTAAATTGTACCAAACGAGACCGTTCCCCCCCCCGTCCCCTCAAGTTCCAGCTCAGCACAACAACAAAATTCAATCATTTTCCTATTATTTCACCTTAAAATGTGAGATGTGCAGACATTAGTCACAGGAAATCGTAGATGAAAAGACAAAAAGCAAAGTCCATTGGTTTCTGGCCGAGGAGAGAATAATATTGAGGCAAAATTGTGAAAATAAGAAAAAGGGGAGATGTATTGATTTTTGGTGGAGCCGGGGAAAGAAAAGAGAGGGAATAAAGAAGTGCTCTTTGGCCGATGTGTCCAAATGATGTCTCAGGGGAGGTTCTTAATGGTAGGGGGAGGGGTGGAGGGGGTTAAGGGGGTGAGGTGGGGGTGACGGGGGCAGGTGCCTACCCTGACTAAGGCATGGAACTGCCCTTAGGCTAGGGCTAATGGTATTGGCTGAGCTTACTTTAAGCAGCTCTTTCCTAATGGCCAACTATGAGTGTGCCACAGGATAGACAGGTATTGATTGTTTCAAATGCTCTTGAGTTGACAAGAACTGAAAGTCCCTCAAGCATATACAATCTCACAGCAAATTATGTCACATGGAAAGGTGATTAAAAACAGAAGCTCGGGGCAGGCACACTCATTAAAAAGTGTATATGATATTTCTCTTGTTGTCCTTGTATCTCACTCTTTGTGTTTACTTTTTTTTTTGCTTTCTCTCTGTCTTGCCAAAGCTCTCGTCTCTCTTGCTTTTTCGGTGTTTGTTTTCAGTTTTTCTGAGTGAGAAACGTCTGTTTATGCGGCGTGAAAATCTACAAGCAGCGCTGTCTTCAAATCTTGTTTTCCAACATACAGCGCTGACGGTTGAACTTGCATTGCATCAGTCAAAATGATGCATGAACCGTAGTTATGCACTTCATTGCCTTATGCACACTAATTATCTTTGTATTTAAATGCTTCTTTTAAGGAATGAGTGCTGGCGTGAGGCTTCGATTCTTTCTTTTTTTTAAAAAAAGGTGCAGAATACGGGTATAAGACACAAAGAACAATGCCATATATTTGCTTTGTTGTCATGCCCCCCTCTACCCCCCCTTCTTCATACACACATACAAAAAATGCTGTGTACAAGATTTTCTCTTATTCACAAGGGGCGCTTTCTAGACTGCTTGAGGCATCTGCTTTGATTGCATAATTCCCAAGAGATGTGCAACACAAAACAAAAATACTGACTGAATTCATACTTATAATATACCGAACAAATAACATACCAGCTCCTCTCTTCAAAAACCAGCAGTTCTCTAAAGAAAAGGAATTGGAGAGTAAATTCAAAGTTGAAAGCTTAGCTCTTTTGCGGAGACTGCAAGGATGGGGGTGACAGATGAAACAAACTTCTCTCCTGGCTGGGAATGTGCGGCATCACTATAACAAATAGGCCATAGCACACACATTTATGTAGACTTTAACTCAAGTGGCACATATCAGAGGCCATTTTAAGCCCTAACTTTTGTTTATGTTACAGGAATGCTAGGTGAGGAAATGTGTTGTTATCAGAGGCAATACAGTTTCTGGCGAAATTGACCATATCATTTTGAATTTTTCACATCTCATAGATTTGTCTTCCAAATGGAAACAGATTGCAAGATCAGGACAAGAATAAAATAAAAAACATACATATATATCGTAAAAGATTCATGTAGTGATGCATTAAAACTTAACAGTATGATCTAATGATTTCTTCTTAGAAGAATCAAATCACAATGTCTTTGAAATGTCTATAAGAACTGTTCACCCTGTTGGATGTTTTACACATTTTATTACCTTTACAAATAAATCATGATCAACTAAATTTGTCTTTTTTGACCAAAACATTTACAACAGAATCTCTGTAGTGTCAAAGTAAATACTAATTTCTACAACATAATGACAATATGTAACATAAAATTGCACGGAAATTCGCCCCCTTCACTAAAGTATTTTGTAGATCCAGATTTGGCTGCGATTACATCACAGATATGACTCTGTGTAGATACGTCCCAGTCAGGCTTGTACTTCTGCACACTGCAGTTTTACTCCATCCTTCGTTGCAAAACTCATCAAGCTCTGTCAGGCTGAGCGGGGATCGGCTGTGAACAGGTCTTTTTCAGGTTCTGCCACAAATTCTCAGTCTGATTGATGTCTAGGCTTTGAGTTGGCCACTCAAAGCCTAGACCATTCACCTTGTTGTCTTCGGATCGTTTGTGTGTAGCTTTAGCTGGATTCTTCAGGTTTTCTTGCTGGAAAATGAATGAAGCCAAAGTTCTCAGAAGGTGGAAACAGTTTCCACCTTTGCATATTTTTATGCCTTTCAGCGTCACATCATGACGCTGCCACACTATTGTGTGTTTGTTGTGATGTGGAGTGTTTGGAGTCTGACAAACATAGTCTCTTTTCTGATGGCAAAAAGTTCAATTTTGTTTTCATGGGATTAAAGAGCTTTCTTCCACTTGACCATGGAGTCTCAAGTCAAGCCTTGATCTGAGTTCTGTCCAGCAGTGGCTTCCTAATTGTCAAAGAAGTCAAAATGTAATGATTATGTCTGCAATAAGAGTAAAATATTCTAAAGGGTGAATACTTTTTGTGGGCAAAAAGTCTGTCCCTTAAAGTTTTGAATATTCTCTCATGTTGCAGCCACAAACCACAACATATATTTTTGTTTCTAAAAGCTTTGGGCATCTGCAGAGAGTTTTTTTTTTCTTTGTTGTTGTTGTTCGTTATTGTTTGAAAGCTCAGTCACATTCAATGGAAAGTATCACGTAACAGACGTTTTGGAATCCTTTTTACAGATTTCAGGTTAGATTTAGGTTTAGACATTGGCTGGGTAGTTTTTATACACATCATATGTTTTAATCTGAAATACTTAATTGCAGTTAGATGTGACTTCAAGCAGCGCTGCTCGCAGTTGAATCTCTGCAGCAGTTTCAATTCATTTAAAGCCCCAAATAGAGCTTCATATATAATTGTTTTACATTTAGCTTCATCCATCTTTATATCAAACTGCCTTTCTTCTCTGTGAATCCTGAAAATGCATGATGTTGCCACAACCATGTTTCACTGTGTGCTCAATGTGCAGTGATGCCAAGTAGGACTTTGCATGTTTGTTTGGGCTCATTTAAACCAGAACCAGAACATTTTTCTATACAGGTCAGATGGAGGACACATTTCTGCCATCACACATCTGTGGGTTTCTACAGCTCCTGTAGAGTAAAAATTGACCTTTTAGCTGCCTTTCTGGTTAAGCGGACAGGCTTATCATTTAGGTTTGCAGTTGTGCCAAAGAGTCTTTCCATTTTGGAAAAGATGGGTTGAAATGTTTTAAAATGTCTCACAGCTATAAAACTCTCCTCAACTTTACATCTGAATTGTCTGCTGTGCGTCTTGCTATTCATATTGCTATTGTTTCACGAATGTTCTCTGACATTAGTTACAAAACAAAAGTGAAAGAAATGTTCTCTGTATATATCACATATACAGTATATACTGTATATATATATGAGAAAAAAATACCAACTTGATTTAGTGATAAGCTGATTTCTGAAGGTAGTTTCATTTCAACTGTTCCAGAGTAAACATGGCATAACACATGTAAGCCACAGCATTTAGAAAATAATGAAAACATTTTACTTTCAACTTCATGGCTAAGCTGTGCTTTGTGTTGGTATATATAATATAAAATCGCTCTAAAAAGAAATTATGTTAAAGTAACAAACTGGGAGAAATTTTGAATACCTTTCCAAGGCACTCCACAACAGGTCTCCCGTGTGATCTGGGACTTTACCAAGAGTGACCTGGCAGGTTCAGGAAAAGTAAACAGAGCTGAAAAAATGAAAGTTGAAAGAAATGACAGCCACTTTTTCTTTGCATCCGAATGATACAGCTGCACTCAAAAGCTCACAGTTTTCTTCTCTTTCGATTAAATGCTCTTTCTCTGGCTGTTTGTGCTTTTTACAGTGGAGTGTGCTACATCGCTACTTTCTTCTCTACAGGGGCCCCTGGGCTCCCCAAGCAATAGGAGTAAATTAGAGTGCACCTGTTCCAGCTCCAAGATAAGCCATCTCCAGAGGATTTCCTCTGAGTAAAATGAAGTGAGTGAAGAATAAACAGAATATCACAGCATTACTCCGCCAAGGTGAAGTTGCTGCCGCTCTGGGGACACGGTTCGTTTTGCACAACACCCAGCAAAATATCCTCTGTAAAAACCTCTGGATGTTAGACTGAAGGAATGGTCTCTGCTCACAGCGGAGAGAATAGGCGCTGCTCTTTTGTGCTCCCACCGACCGAGGCAGGCGAGTCAGCTTCTCAACTGTATCTACTCAGAACCTTGACTCGAGATGCTGTTATTTTGTGGTCTGGGTTTTGCGGTTTGTCTTCAGCGTGGTTCGCCTTCGTGTCAACACATGTGCAATGGTCAGACATCAAACAGCATGCTTCCTCTTTTTAAAACAGTTTTATAGTCCTGCCAAATATTCTTTTTTAAAATATCTAATTAAGTCAAGTCAAAAAATACTTTTTTCCCCCTCTCTCTCTCTTCTTTGCATCAGCTTAGTTAGACAAATAACTCCTTGTATGTTTCTTGGAAGACATAAAAGGCGTAACCCCAGTGTGATGCCCAAAGACCACTGACCGCAAATGTCTAGAATGCAAAACTCACCCAGTTGGTTTACACATGAAAGGCAGGAATAATTAGAGGAAAAATTTAATTCATCATACGTTTGATAATCAGTTTGATTTGGTCTCCTATCTGCACCAGGGCATTCAAATAACCCCCCCCACTATTAGCACCCCACTCTGCCTCACAACAGTAGTCTGTTTTACCCTCCCTTTGTTCCCTTACAACACATTATCATTATTGTAGCTAATTGCACGGTTCGCCTTGAAGTCGTGCTGGAGACTCGTGATCCGGGGTTGAAACGTGGACGGGGGATCCGGTCTCCTCCACAGCTTGCTTTACTCTGCTAATTGCCGTTACCAGAGGATGAGGCATGCTCCTCGCTGCGGCCAGCCGGACAAGGCTGGAACAAGGCACTGGCCGGGCTGGGTGGAGGGGGATGCTATCACACAAGGGTGGTAGGATGTGGGAGGGAGAGTAAAGGGTGGCGCAACTGACGTGGGATGGGTAGACCAGATTGGGGAGGGAAAGGATAACAGTAGGGGGCGAGCAGAGGGGGATGCAACCAGCATTAGATGTAGGTCAGCAGGAGTGGAGTACCCTAAAGATTACAGTTGGTTAGTGCGACCCCTCTCTGACAAGATCCAAGCCCTTGCTCCCAGCAGAGGTGGACCCTGGCATTTGGGGAACTCAGCTATTAGTGAGGCTAATAAAACCCGAGCAGAAAGTTTTGAACCTGCAGTGGCCTGAAGACACGGTCCAATGTTGAAGAACACTTAACAGGGCTGCAGAAATATCACTAAAGCAAAAATATTTAATGTTGTTGGTGAATGTCGCATGAGACCTGCTATAGATGAACTTTAGTTTATGAAAATGATGAGTTTTTTGTTTAAATATTAAACAAATATGAAGTTGTCTTTAAGATACTGAAAAAACCCACTAAATACACTATCCTCATTCCACCTGATGGTTTTATTAAAAAAAATTAAAAAACAACTTTCTTGAATAAAGATTTCACCAGAACATCATTTATGAGAAAGCCGTCTACATTTAAATTCAAATTAGAGTTATTAATAGTAAACATTGCTTGTATTTATTTATTTATTTTAATGATTTAACAAATCCTAATGCTTGCATACGTTGTAAGGTATACAAAGAGTAATGGTTTAATGTCTCTTGTTTGTTTTTTGTTTATATCTGTTGCTTGTTGTCATGCTGGAGTCACATTTCATGCACATTGTCTATTAAAATTACTGGAAGTCAAGTCCGGCAACTGGTCAATTGACAAGTTTTTGCAAGTGCATTCAAATAACATGATTTATTTAATAACAATTAATTATTGCCACTAATTTATTTAAGAATATGAAAAAAAAGTGAAGATCAAGTAAGACACATTGTGTAGTTTAGAAAAGGTGTGTTTTTGCTTGCAAGTAAAAACATAAAATTTGAAGATGTTTTAATTGCATAACATTCAAACAAACCAATTTAGGTAAATTAAGAGACATTGTTGATTGTGTGGTGGTTGAGGAGTCATGGACTAAAATGGAACTGTGCCCCAAAATTAACTTCAGCACAAGCCCCAAATATTCTAGGATCAGCCCTGTAGTTAGCAAATATTTTATTGATTTTCAAATATTGTTTTTCAGTGATGAAATTATCAGTATTAATGCTGAAAAATGTCTGTTATATTTTCCAGTATCAGTCCAAAGTGACAACATTCAGTGTCTAAATAATACTTAAAAGAGCAGCTGAACTGTGAATTGCTGTAAAATTCATCTACATTCAGAAACGCTTCCTCCGTTCTGGACCGCATCCTAATAATGATCATTTTTATGAGTGCATCTTTTTTTTATTATCAGCATTGTTTATTAAAGAAATGCACTTTGAAAGGCGGGTTCATCGAACTCTAAAAATCGTACAATTTTTGCGAGCTCTGATAGTTTTGTAATTCCGACGGGAATGCTAGTTTTACGCTGCAGTATCAACTTCTAACTTCAAAAAATGAGTCACAGCTCCCTGGTGGGGCTTTATAGAAAGGAAACGGAATCACAGACATAACTAGTGACAAAGCCTCCATCACCTCACATAAGATCTCATTCCTTCTGTAGGAATTCTGGTTTATATATCCCCCAAAATTGAGAAGTATCTTCCTCTCATACAGCTTCCCCTCCTGCCCCCTCTCTTCATTCAAAAGGTATTTTCATGACCAAACTAAAGGAAATGGTGTCATTAATGATATGTATTGTGAAACAAGCCCTCTTTAAACACTGTTTTCTATAAATGTACAGATAAAGGGGCTGATCTCTTTCCCAACAAAGGATCTCTAAAATATGAAGTGAAAAGCTACCCATGATGAAGCTGGTAAAAAACAGGCAAGGAAGAGCCTATTTCCACAACACAAACAGATTTCCTGGCCTTTAGCAGTCTCTTACTGGGATACTTTGAGACATATCCATCAAAACACAGCTGTATTCATTCATATTTCATACCTCCTCCTTCTCCCAGTGCTTTAACACAGTTCTTTGATCAAAGAAGAGAACTCGGATCACAACAGGAAGGTTCCCTGCTAGCTACGAAGAAGATACAGTACTGTACATGACTCTGTATAGCCGTCTTTAATTTAAATCGTCATTTATACAAAAATAAAATGATATATATTTGTGCTTTGCAAATCAATGCAAAAGAAGAAAAAATTAAAAACTTGAGAAATTCTTCTCTTTCTTGAGTTCTCCTTTGTTGTTTAATTCTTGTAAAGTTCTGTTGCAAAAATTGTACAATTTATCTCTATTCATATGAAAGTGAAAGACAAACTCCACCAGTGAGTTTCCTTTAGAATAGGGATTTTTCTGAATATTTTTTTAACCGATTTAAGCCTTTGTCAGGGGTTTAAAAGAAATACAGTTTGAACAACTTGGGTGAAGGAATTGCTGAGAGTGACAGCTAGAATCAGATCCTAAACACACAGCTCAAGAGTGTCACCATGTGGAGATGGGAAGATATGGCAAAATGGAGCCAGTACAGCTGTCTGAGCAAATGTTTTAACACAGCGCAAGAGAAACTGGGGACTTTTATCAACCTTAAGACTCAGTCTTTTTTTATTGCAACTATGCTTTTAACAGCTAAATTAAGTTGTATTTAAATTTGATTAACTTTCCAGCTTGTTCCTGTACCTCAAGTCCAGCGTATCAATTCCAAGACGTTGCACTTCCAAGTACCCCTTTCGGTAAGGCTTGGGGAGGAAGAGAAAAAAAATTGTTTGAAGACCTCCCTGACATTTAGACTCTCTCTGAAGATGACTTTGCCTTCTACTATTGCCTGCGGGAACATAGTAAGACCCACACTTAACTTCAATTGAAATGCAGTGCCAGAGTCCTCCTGGGGAAATTATCATTCTGTTCGTAATAAGTGTCACAACAAGCACCTGGAAAATTACTTTATTATACTTCCCGCTTAAATAAAAGTTTCCTCTGACTCATTGGAATCACATGCAGTGCAAGGAACAATGAGTAGTGCCTTGCAAAAGTATTCAGACTACTCAAATGTTTTGGATTTTAACACATTTCAACAGCAAACTTTAAACCATTTTAAAGCCTGTCGAAGTGGAAATGACATGTGGCTGAAATTCTACCCCGGATCATGAGTGGACACAGCAAAGTGGGAAAGAAGGTGGCCTGTTCTGATGAAAAACATCATGCTATAGGTCTGTTGTTTTTTTTCAGCAGGTGCATTAAGTTGGTGGGCAGATTTAAAAAAAAAAAAAAAATCTACATACGGATGTGAAAGACAGTTTGGTTACGGATGACTTAATAGCTCAGGCAGGACAATCAATTGACAGGAAGATACAGTAGTTGTACTCTAATCTGCCCCATTTTGGAGGAGTGACAACAGAGCCTTTAGAAGTCCTATTTGCAGCTTCGTACAAGCAAAGTTGGCCGGCACTGCAAGTGTGGAAGAAGGTGTCCTTGAGACCGGGGTGCAAGTTCACTTCTTGAGGCCAAAGTTTAACCCATAAAAAGCTCAAACTATGCCTGAACATAAAATATCCAATCCCAAAGTCCCATCACGCTGCATAGAAATTATTTTTTCAACAGGGACTATGAAGTTGATTAAAGTTGCTGAAGATGAATGGAGTACAATAATGGAAAATTCTGGGTGAGAATCTGATAGACGCTGCAGAAAAAAAAAAAAAAAAAAAAAACTGGGGAAAACTGTTGAAACTGGGGAGCAAGTTCACGTCTAATTATGAAGTCTTTGGTGTTTATTTCCTCCAAAGACTTGCTGTACTTACACTCAAAAGTAGTTCAGCAAAGTATTGGCTCACAAGAGCTAATATTTTCAGAATTTTACTAGCAAAAAAACATCTATCACATTCTTTTTTTTTTTTCCCTTTCACTTTACACACTTATGTGGAGTCAATTAAATACATCAAAGTTTGTGGCTTTACCACTAGCACAAGTGAAAATGTTAAAAGGGAGTGTATACTTTTGCAAGCCACTGTAAACACCAAAATGCTAGTAAAAGGACACATGTTCGCTGATAGGTTATATGAGGAGGCGCACCTGTTTGATGTGATTTATTGATGTGATTGTTGACTTTCTGCCATAGCCTTGGATTGGGGTGCTAGGAGATCCCTTTTTCCTGTAGCCATTATCCAAATATTCTCCTTTTTTTTTTTTTAGAAAATGAATGGCACAAAAATCAAAGTATCAAAAATGCATCGCCTCTTCATAATGGAAATCCCTCTGAGCAAGGACATGTAACAATGGGCCATTCTCAGCTTCCTGTCCTTTCCCTCTCCATGCCAATGAACGTGACCTCCACGGCATTAACAATGGGGCACCTCGCAGCATAAGCATACATACACTAAGGCTGCTTTTCATCTTTGTTGTTATATTTAAGGATGACATCCTAGCCTGCTGGCCTCTAACCATTGTCTTCAGCATGATTATTTTCTACCCGTTGTTTAGCCCCAGTTGCGGCTCTTTGATGAAAAGGTCGCCACTCAATTGGAAAACAGTCATTAAAATGCGGTTGGTACTATTCACCGGTGTGCATGGGGGAACCAACTCAACTGAGCTGGTTAATCAAAAGTTAATTATATAATTTTCATGCAGATGAGGGAAACATTCAAATGAATCCCAACCCTACAATCATTACAAAAAATAAATAAAGAAATAATTCTAAAAGGCTATAAAATGTTCAGGGACCAGGAGGCTGTAAACAATATGAAGTTTAATTTGAGGTAAACAAAGTGAATATCCACCAGGGGGTCTGGGGAAGGAGAAAGTGAGGTTAAATCAAATTTGGAAACATAGATACCAGCAGGTTTTGTTGTCCTGATATATGTGCAATTAGGCGGGTCCTTGATGAGGACACTGGGAGGGGAGAAAGTTGGCTCACACGGCTAATGCTTTGGGGTTCTTTAAACAGAATTTATGGGATTTTATGCTTTATGTGTAAACATTAATTATTCTCACAAAAGTACACCAAACCGAATTAAACCTGTATTTTAAGAAGAAGTTGTAAAAGGATAATTATCTTTTATGAGCATGTTCTAAAATTATTGAACATCCCATGAAGACGAGCGCAAACTCTGTGGGACTTTCAGAGGGAAATGCCCTGGACAACAATTTTCCCCGCAACTTTGTCCAAAGTATCACTTTTCAAAAAATGCTCAGCGTCTCCTCATCTAATGAAATGAGTGTGTTATGCAAATTACAGACATGAATATTAAACCAATGAGGTGAAGTATCACAAATGAACAAGTATTGTTCTGGAAGTGCAGCGGAATGCAGTTTAATTTCTCCTTAATTCTATGTGCTCTTATAATGTTAGCCTTTTTCCCAGTTGTGCGAGCCAGTTTGGGTTCATTGGTGTGCATTACAAGCGCGCTCTAACAATGCGGGGCCTCCCCGGTGTCAGCACAGTTCATGAATCTTAGCCCCTTATGCACCAGGCGATTAGTATGGTGCTCTGTCTGTGGGGCTTTGCCAGAAAATGAGTTCTCTTTAAAACATATGCCCCCTGCTGATTCGTTTCCTTTCCGGATATGAAATTCCAATTTTTATAATGAACACCAATTTCATATACGGAGAGATGGAAAAAAAAAAAAATTAAAGTTATGCACTTCGTCTGGTTTTGGATGACTGCGGTTACCCTAAATTAGGAGAAAGCCGTTGTGGACGTTGCGAGCAGAAATTATTTAGATGAGTGTGTTTCGTCGGCAGAGGCTAATCAGCAGTCAGGTATAAGGGCGCAGAAATCAGCTGGTGTTTTCCACATTGCATATGCATATGACTGGCGTGGCAGAAAATGGAATTACCAAAAGTGTAACAAATTCAATTAAGTCATTGATTCCTAATAAATTGGCTTAATCACCAGCTGTTGTCATGCTAAGATTGTTGTGTCACAAGTTTGTCATGCTTGTCGGTCATGACTGCTACACAAAGACGATTTATTGGATTTAAAAGCTACAAAAGATCTTTTTATTTATTTATTTTTTTTAATGTGGTGACCAGATCTATAACGTGTTATACCAATCTGATTAAATGAAACAATACACCTTTAGTCAGGGTTCAAACGTTTATTATAATTGATTTACAATGACATTATAGGCATGTATTTTATGTGTTGAAAACAAGATAAAATCTGAAGTCAGAGTAGACAGTCCATGGCGTTGATTATAATACAGTTTGTCTTCTTTTTGATGCTCCTTTATTTATTCAGGAACCTTTTGTTTCTGTCAAAATGGCTTGAGCCATCATTAATCTAGAGAAATTAAAACCAGAGATTTGTTAGAATTTGAGCTGCAACTTAAATATGGTTGTGGCTCAGTAAATTAAAACACAATTCATTTTTTTCAGTATTTTGATTCATATTGCTTAATTACACACCAAGTGACAATATTACATATTTATTTCTGTTGACTTTGTGACTGGTGTGTCTTACTGAAAATAGCAAATTATTTCTCTGTGGCTTTGGGCAAAGCATATTTCTTGTCTATTGACTACAGCAACATCATGGTCACTAAAACACATACTGATACATTTAGCGGCAAAGCTAAATGTATCAGGGTATGTGATAATTCTTGCGAATGCAGCATCTTCAAAAACCTTGTTTGCAGAGGGAAGCATGAACATCAGCAAATGTTTGGTAGACGATTGTGCTAAACTTTGGACTTGATAAAACACATTGAACCGATAGCAGCATGACTCCCTAAACAATCCCTGACTATGAAGACTGTAAACTAAATTCTAAATAAAATGTGAAAGTTACAATGTGAAAAAGAAGACTTTGGGCCAATATCCGGAAACTCTTAAAAGATTTCGCTTCACATTTAGGTTGAGGTTGTGATGTTTCCTGTTTGTGCAGTTTTAACAGGTTTTTCCTTCTACTAAACCTTCCATGAATATATCTGGATACAGCAATGACCTTTTGTGGATTAATGTCCTTGTGAGGCGTATCAAGTGGTGTACCATCAAGTCTTTTTCATAACTGTGTAGCCCTTAGTATTACATGTATGTGTTAAAATGTTTATTTGTCTCTAATATCTGGGAAGCACAATTTTAGTTTATATACCCAGAAGCTTGGAACTTAAATGAAACAAATGCCATAAATGTATCATTCTGTGCCATTAAAGTGTTTAATAAAATTCACTGTGAATTTGATTTGCTAGTGTTAAAGTTAGATACTGAATCACACCTTCCTTTAAATTTTACTGTATTTAAATACATTTATATTGATAAGAATTCGATCTGAATTATGGTCGTCACCCTTCAGTTAGGTAAAAATAAAAATACGACACATTAATCATGCACAAATTCAGTCAGGCAGGAGCAGAAAAATAAAAACAGTGATTGAGCCATTTGTATATTGTCATTGCGATTTTAGAGCATGGCGGCTTTAGGGGCATGATGCACATTAATATTGTACAATTGTAGAAAACATTGGTGATGAATTATGTATACAAAGCTCTTACATTGTACGGCCTAAGCCTCTCCTGGGTTTGGGCACTCGCCTCTTCAGGAAGCGACACCACTCCTCCCGTGCCCATCATCTGAACACAACATGAGACATTTTGGAACTGAAACCAATGTTTGAAGTGAAATTCAACCTACAACACCAGAGTCGGACTTCACACACCAGTTCTATGAAAGCTTTACTCGTAAAACGGGTTTTTTGATTCAATAAAATTACCACATTTCCTGAAACTCCAACTCCACATAAAATAATCACTCACCCTGATGGTTGCCTCGAGCTCTCCCACGCTTCTCTTTCCACCTGGTAGCCATCCATAGGACCAGTGCTGGCACAGAGTGACCTGAGCCAGCAATGCCAACAACAGCACCTGCACCATAACTCTGCTGCTTGCCTTCATTAAAGCTGCGGGGAAAGCCAAATATGTAATAAAAACAATAATGTCACAGCTCCACAGCCCACGGATGCAAACTAACTCATCACCGTGCGCAAGCAGACTATAACGTAAACCACAGTTAATCAAAACAACAGTTATAAGTTCATGGACATTCACCCAACTTCATCGAAGACTATCTCACCTCTGTGTTTTCCTTGTTAGCATGTGGTGCATTAGCCAGGGGGGGATTTTATAGGTGTTGTACAAGGCTGCTGTCAGGATTATAATCCCCTCTTTGCAGGTGTGACACATTTACGGACTAATGGGACACAAAACACAACTAATGGAGCTGGCTAAGTGCTCACATATGCTGAGATCACCGCCAGGCTTGGAGAGGCATTAAATATATATCATAAAATGTCTTTGTGATGTATTGGATGCATCTGTGTGGAGGTGCTCACTAAAAAAAAAAAAGACATTTGGTTGAAACCTGACGTTTATCTCCATCTATAATTTATTGGACGCTGCTTTTAGCAAACAGTTGCTGAAAATCTGCACAGATACAAAAGGCAGAAAAAAAAACATCACTTAAACCAGATGCTTGTGCATTCGTTACACTTGCTGTAAGGCTTTAAATGTCATTACCCTTATCTGTTATTCTTTTAGCAAAAGAACAGATTGAAGTCAACAGTGCAGTTAGCA
The DNA here is from genome assembly GCF_002775205.1 of Xiphophorus maculatus. Lineage (NCBI taxonomy): Eukaryota > Metazoa > Chordata > Actinopteri > Cyprinodontiformes > Poeciliidae > Xiphophorus > Xiphophorus maculatus. The sequence goes on from NC_036464.1 coordinate 17,540,596, forward strand.
ATGATGAATGACCACGACTGATTTTTGTGTACACCAAAAATGAAAAGTAAATAAAAAAAATAAGAGCAGTGATTCCAGTGTAAACCAATTATTTAGATGTACAAACATAGTAGAAAGTTTGCCGTACAAACTTTAATGCTCCACAAATACTTAATCACAAAACTTGCAAAAATATAGTACCGTATAGGCAATTTAGGATTATCAATAACTACTGTGGTTACTATAGAGTGTGAGATTCTATTTACTATAGAATGGATAAACCCGTATTAAAAAGATGAGTTCTTGTTTCTGTAAAGTGATGCAACTCATTTCAGTTAATAAGATATGTCTTAACATGCTTGGGATAATGAAGATTATTTTTAATTCGAAAATTTTAAGTTTGATTTTCGTTTTTCTTGTGTGTTTGATATCAATATGTTCTAAGAATTCGAAGTCAGAAACCTTTTAATCAATGGAAAGCGGCTTCTGTGTCAGAAACCTAAATATGATTAGATAGGCGTAGAAAATGGATGAATGTATTGGACTTTTTACAAATTATTATTCACTAATCTATATGTGAAATGCTTCTTCAAAATATGTTCCATTAAAAAAAAAATCAAAAAGATATTGCAAACAACTGTCTTAACATAATTTAACTTGCGTCACTTTGTGACTAGTTTCTCAAGATTAGAACTTTGTCTAATCAAAATGGCACCGATTTACACAAGATGGAAGCATTTAAACCTGGCTCGATACAATATATAAAAACTATTCTTTTAAAAGCAGAATGTGACGCTCGGCTGGGATGATGCATCTGAATTCTTGATATAACGCATTACTTCCTGCCCGTTCCAATACAAGCTAATTGCATGTTGCCAAGTCAGGCACCAATCCACTAATATTTATCGCCACAGGCAAAACAGAAGTTAGTTAGTGAGGCTGAATCTAATTGCAGCAGGCAGCAGCTGTTAAGTGAATCCCAGACTGAAAGTGAGGTACTATAAAGCAGAAATAAACGTATATGAAGTTTTCTGTTTTTCGTTAAGCACAAATAATATTCACACAATAAACTGTACTTATTTTACTTAGAAATTATTACAATAGTAGCGCATGAATTCATTCAGAAAGCCTAATCTGTTCAGATTAGATTACATGTTTTTGGGAGATTTAGTCCTGGAGCTCTCCTTTGCCAAAGGTCTCCTAACATTTTCATTAGTTCTGTTATGCCAAGTGTAAAATGTAAAATGCTATACAAATCAACATTAACAAAAACAAAGCAGACTTTTATTTGGCTGATGTATGTACAAAATGACCTATTTAAAATTGGCATAGTCTGAGAAAATGTCGATAAAATCCTGGACCACTCTGTAGCAGAAGTCATATTGCTCCTGGAAATGAAAAGTGAAAGGAGAAGCATGAACAGAAACCGTCCAGACAACAAAAACCGTGGACAAACTGACATGTTTAAAATGATTGTGCGTTGCTCTCACCACGGTCTGAACCATGTGTGGTCTTTGCATCCGTAAACTCTTGACTGTCTGAAATACATCTAGGAGGCCTTCGGCTTTTACTCTTTCCAGAATGTTGCTGAGTGCAATAAAGGTGCCAGTCCGTCCCGCGCCGGCGCTGTGAACAGAAGGTGCAGAATTAATGAAAAGCTACTTCTCGAAATGCAAACACTGGAAGTTCTTTCTCTCATCTTTTTCTTTGTTCTGTCTAAGCGGTTTAGCAAAGCAGTCCAGCGGGTCTGGTAGCCCGGCAGTGTCAGGCCAGATTTCCTCTACAAAAGAGGAAAGTTATACATTTCTTCTGTTGCATAGCTTAGTGTATTTTGAAGAGCAAAAGTTTCCTCAGAAGCCCTTCAAAGTAGGGTTGTTAGATTTTTTTTTTATTTAGTCACAACAGAGTCTTATATTTGACCTCAAAATGTCTCATAAAACGCTGATCAAAAGCTATTCTCAAAAAACTTTTTTTTCCTGGATGTCTGTAGAGATACAATCATATTCAGCATGTTAGAATTTGCGATCCAATAAGACTCATTTGTCAGATTAAAAATACCTTTTGAAAATAAAATTGACAGCCTTTTTTATTAAGGCTGCTTTTTTTATTTGCACTTTTTTTCTTATTGGTTTGATGTAATATTCTCATTTTAAATGTCATGTTTTCATCAATTGTAGGCAGAAAATCATCATGATTAGCATAAAGAAAGGCTTCAAACACCCATCTGTGTATAATTAATCTATGTAATGTGTTTCACTTAGTAATGAAGCTCCTGACATGAATGGGCTTTTCAATAACTGTCGAATGAGTCTGTGCATCATAGACCTTCAAATGTGAATGATATTATGTGTAGAAATTCAGACAATGTCAAAATAATCCATAATTAGTCTACTTTAAATACTAGTTAATCTGTTAATTATTTAATGGAAAACTTCCTTTTATTCAGTAAAACAAATATTTTAAAATCTTAAATATGGAAACATATGAGCGTGCATGCTTCTTAAAGTTCCAAAACTTAGAATTTATCATTGTTCCTTCACTCTTTTCTCCCTCTAGTTAAAGCAAGATATTACAACTAAAACATCGGCTACAAGTCCATTTTTTTTCTATCTTGGGAGACCAATAAACTTACAAAAAAATTTGTTAAAAAAATGAAATAAAATTAAATTAAATTAAACTAACATCAGCTTAAGCAGAAGTGGTAGCATACTCAAGTTGTCCTTTAGATTTGTGTTTTTGACTCATTTAACTAATTAATTAGTAAATTAATTCCTCATTGAAATAAATATTTTAACATATTAATATACTGTACATATGCAAGACCATGTTTCTTTAAATTTATGATAAAATCCTCCCATAGGAAGGAAGGAACTCAGTCTAGAAATTATGACCCTAGATATTTAGGCCTATTAATTCTTCAAAGTATATTTCAGTTTCTTTACAATGGAATTAAAATTCAGACCATTTGTTTTCTATTTGACGTGAAAAAAGTTAGAGGGAGTAAAGGTGACCTTTGTGTAATGGCACTAGTAATTATCCCCACTTAAAGAGAGGCTAATCCAAACGCCAACACTAATCAGTTTGGAAGCTCAGTATTTGACTGAGTCAATGTTTACTATGACGGTGGGATGGAGAGATGGAGATGTGTGTGGGGGGGTAGGGAAGTGAGTGAGTGCGAGAGTGATGTGCAACTCGGAAGAGAAATTGTAGAGAGACGTTGGGGATTGCAGCGGGTTAGCCCCATTCCCCGGAGAGGGGGAAAAAAGCTTTAAAAAGCCCCTCCTAGACAAGCGGTGATGAAGGAATAGAGGCAAGTGATGACACCATTTCCTGTCGTTAGCTCATCTTATCAGATTAATCATAGTGGGAGTCAGAGGAGATTTCACTTTGAGAGGTTTTAATTGACTGTGAATCAGTGGATTGGATCAATCCCATCGGGGTATGCTGCCTTAGAATCACTTCACCTGAAGCTAGGTTCTGATCAAAGCATTCACTGCTAAGTCTTTATAAGGGATCACATAAGTGGTTTAGGCGTAGAACACTGGGTCTACTGAGAAAATGTACAAGTTATTGTATGAACAAGAAAAAAATAATTATCTGTAAAATCAAAAGTCCAGATTTGGATAACACAAAAAGCATGTGAGAGTGGAAAAAGTAGGAGTACTGGCACAGTTTTCAGCTGATGTTCCTCACCTGCAGTGTACAACTATGGGACGGTTTCCAGACTGCTGCTGCTGCCTCTGCACAGCAGCAATAATGTCAATCATCCCCCTTCCCTCTCCTGGTATTCCAATCTCGGGCCATCCGTGGAAGTGGAAGTGTCGGACATGTTGCAACTGTTTTTCCTGGAGAACATTTGCAGGATTTAAGTCTTTTTCCTGACATGTCATGACAAAGCGAGATATAACGTAGATTATTGCACAACATGACGCACTGGCTTGTTGGAGAGAACCATATCTCTGCGCGTGAAGGTTTCACACTGTGTTTCCAGTTTCAGCTCCACTGTGTAGTCTCCAAATGTTATACTGCCCTCTGATGGCCAATACTGGAAACACTTTTCCTGAGAGAAAAAATAAACAGAGAATACTATTAGACTACATTTACCTGATTGTTATTATTAAAGTCATGTGAAAAAAAAATTAGAGACATTAAATATTCAGTTTACTTTCGGAAGAAAAAAATGTCAAATCTCATCCTTTTTTCATTTCTGAAAAATAAAGTTACTTAATTGCCGGTAAATAAAAGTCAACCCAATTTTATTGAAAACAAACTTAGTTTAGAAAAGGCATCATTAACCAAAGCAAAAAGTTAGGAAACCCATATACCTTAGCATCTTTGTTACTCCGTTGGCTGAAAAAATGTCAGTAGGCCAATTCTTTTAGCTATCCACCAGTCTCTGACATCGGTCTGAGGAAGGTTTGCCACATTCCTTAACTGTAAGATGTTTAAGAGGTTTCTAGCACATCCTGTTGGGTTCAGGATGTGCTAGAAATCCTGGACCCCATTTGGGCCCCACATATCCAGATATGACCTTTGACAGAGTCAGGAACCTGTTTCTAAATTTCTTTCTCAAGCAGCTTTTGGTGGATTTGGGCTGCTTTCCTAGAATGATGTATTTGGCTTTATGCAAAACGTTCTGCATTCTCCAAATATTTCATTTTTACATTCTAACGGTGCAAAGAAGATCATTCCAGATGTCCTTCTTGATCTTCATTTTCTGACAAATTTTAGTCTGGTCTTCATGTTTTTTTATAGAAAGCAAACATTTCTTTGGAAACTTTGATGAATGTTACACTTGTGCATGAATGATAACATTGTAGCAGACTTGGAGATCAGTTGAGTGTTTTTCAAATAGCTCACAGGATGAAAGCCTGAACTGGGTATGTCGTCCAAAACATTCTCCACTTGAAAAATATTTTCTGTACAGTTTAATGGGGCTTTACAAATTCTTTTGAGCCTTCTTTAAGACCTCACCAGACTCAAAAACTAATACAATCTCCTTTTAAAGGTCATTGACAGATTTTTCAACCTCTCCATGGTGTTGGAGATTACTTGCATTGCTTTGTCGTATATATATATATATATATATATATATATATATATATATATATATATATATATATATATATATATATATATATATATATATATATATATATATATATACATATATATATATATATACATATATATATATATAAGCATATGCCAAATACATAATGATAAACTTCAATAGTCAGGACAACAGCAGACTAAATGTTAATATAGTTCACCCACAATGAATCACTTTTATATCGAATTTAAGATGTATTTTCTTCTGTTATTTTTATTTCTCTGAATTTTTTTTAAATATGCATAAATCCATGTTAAAAAAACCTTCTTTCCGGTGCCCTAATTTCCTCACATGGGTTTTTGTTTTAAGTGTGAGACACAAAAATCATACAAAACAAGAAAATGCAGACAAAAAATATCTAAAGATAATAATAATAATAATAATAATAAAAAGGGAACATTAAATGTGCAGATCAATTTCTCTTCATCTGTTTGTGCAGGACCACGCTTTACCTGCTCTCTTTCTTTGAGTTCGGTGAGCATAACGATTGAGTGACACCTCCACTCCCACACCATCCTCCAGAAGTCCTCCACAGTGTGAGACAGGGGGCCCTGGGTTGCGATAAAATAGTCCTTCTGCCTGTAGCCCTGGAGGGCGGATCATCCAGTAAACACGACTTGAGAGCGCGGCAAAACATAATATTTTGCATTGTTTGCAAAGGAAACAATGAGCTTTATTTATACTTTTTATGGGAAATCTATACAGCAGGTTGAGAGGGAGCGCTTACATCAATAAAGGAGGCATTGATGTAGTCGGTGAACTCCTGTCCTCTTTTCACTGAGAGTATTACTCGGTTGAAATCATCTACAGAGAGGAAAAAATAAATAAGGAGACAAAAACTTTCCACAAGTGATTTATAATAAAATAAAAGTTTTAAAAAAAGGCTGATAAAGAAAAGGAAACATGAAAAAAAAGAAAAAAAATGCTTATTAAAGCTAGAATCCAATATCAAGTTTTTGTACATTGTAAATAAATGCGGCTTCTTTCATTACTCTGCTTGTAACTGAAAGAACAAACAAAAGAAGAAAAAGAAAAAAACACAGGCCCACATTTAAATATCACTGATCTGGCTGACATGAACCGATTCGACAGATATCCATGTACGGCGTCTGAGAAATCACCAGTAGCGTAGTGCTTTGATGTTACTCAGATATAATGCATTATGAAACCAACCGAGCATAAAAAAGCAACCCTTACACGGGATGATCTGAAGCACACGGTTCTTCCTCATGTTGGCTGGAAGGTTCCCGGTTCTCATGTTCTCCTTCATAATGCGAACGTTGGTCAGCTTCTGATGGGAGAAAACGTATTCAAACTGATGTGGATCAAAAACTTTAATCAAAACAGGGTAGTGCAATGCGAATAAACACAGTCTTTTTTCTTATTTTTTTTAACTCTAAAGCAGACAATGGTTCAATAATGTTAACAACTACAAAAACTGAAGCTGGACAAAAACATGACTTGTTGGTAGAGGGAGGGGAGGGGGACGAAAAGAAAATCTGAAAAGTAGGAACTGGAGTGTCATTCTGCTCGGTTTGCGATGAGCCATGGAGGATTGTGCATCAAAGCTAAAAAAAAACTGAAGACGGCAGATGGTGGTGCCTTATAAAGTTTCAGCTGATCCAAAACATTTTTACTTATGATTTTCGCCGCCAAGAGCTGCACCCTGGGCAACATTTCCATGATAATATAACTGTGTAGGATGCAGGGTGATGGGCGACAATTCATTCTTTACTGAAATGTTTAACAGGGAGCTCCTTCCTTCGTACCCTGAATTCCTCCTCCAGGCCCAGCCTGTCGTGGGGGGCCCTGGTGTTGTGAAGCCTTTGCAGATGGCCCTCCAGAGAGCATACATCTAGCTCAGTGTCTCCGTACAGATAGTACTCCAACAGAGCCTGGTAGATAAAGGAGTACTGCATCTGAGGAAGAATAGATCAGAAGACACAACAGAAGCCGATTTAGTTCTGCTGAACTATTTTCCTCTCTTTTTTTTGTTTTTTTCTGTATTACAGAACATGGCTGTTTTCCAAGTTTTCCAGTTGTTTACGGTTCCGAGTCGAGCCGTCGGTTCAAGGTGCAGTGGGTCGGACGGGGTCGTCACTTACGTCTGTCTGGATGAGTTGACAGCGCTGCTCTCGTATTCTGCTCACAAAGCCGAAGACGTCCACTCGCTGCTCCATGTGCATCATGTCGATCATGCTGTCAATGACAATGAACGTCCCCGTCCTCCCGACTCCGGCGCTGCGAAAACAAAAACAAGGGAAAGGTCTGGTCTGTGACAAACAGCTCAAAAAAAAGTTACAAAACAAAACATGGACAAAGGAGAACCTTTACAGCACCTTGCAAAACATATTCATGCATCCTGAGCCCTTTCACATTTTCCTCACGTTCCAGCCAAGCTCCAGTGTATTATGTTGGGATTTTATGTGACAGACCAGTAGAATAGTGGAGAAAGGAAAATAAATACATTTTTAAAAACAAATTTGAAAGGCGGGGCTTATGCACGTACGTAACACATAACTCTAACACTTTTATGCAAAATCCAGGGCAACCAACTGACTTCAGAAGTCAAATTTGCAAATCCACTTGTGAGTAATTTAACCAAACAATCCAAACAAACAAGCAGAGAGCACAGCAGACAGGTTGTAAGCTTAAAGCAGTATTAGGTTATTAAACAACATTCCAAGTTTTGAAATGTTCAATCCATCATCTTAAATCTGAAATAATGCACTGGCACTCTGGAGGACATGCCGAGATCTCCAGCTTAGCCATGCATCAGTTTTATGTTTGAGAAGGCATTAGAAGTTCTGTTTGCACGTTGCCATTATACAGGTGACACAGCCAACATGTCAATAACATTTCACTTTTTGGCAACATCACGTTGCGAGGATGCTTTTCTTCAGCAGGGAGAACTCAACGATAAACAAAGCAATCTTGTACAATAACACGATAGAAGTTTCAAAAGCTTTGGTCTGGTGGTGGCTCACATACAGACAGAACTACAATGGAATGGTTCAGACCAAAGCATCATATAATGTGCTAAAAGGGGAACGTCTACCTGTAAATCTAACAGAAAATTTGTGGAGATACTTTAAAAGAAAATACATGTTCAAAGACACTGTCTGTTCAATCCAGTTGAGCTTGAACTATTTTGCAACAAAGAATCAGCAGCAATCCCAAGCCTCCACATGTGCAAAGCTGGTAGAGAGCTCCAATTGCAGCATAATGTAGTTCTCCCAAGTAATTGACGTGGAAGGGACTGAAAGCAAATGTACACCACATTTTTTAGACTGGAAAAAGACCACTTTACAATTATGCACTACCTAGCTCTGGTCTATCGTATAAAACCCCCATAAAATACATTGAAGTTTTTGGTGGTAATGAGACACAAGCCACTGTAAGCAGCCTATATTTGCCTCCCACTTAAAGAAGCTGTAGTTGTAGAACCGTAGAACCGTGTGCTTTGAACAAAGGAGTCAATTGTGGCCATCGAGCATATGCACAAATGCTTCGCCTCTGAAGTCCAAACACAACACTAATAGATTTACAAGGGTCATTTGGGCAAACTGCACCTCTGGGAGCACAGAGCCTGGATTCCACAGTGGGGTGTTGAACTTCAGTGGTGTGGGCCCCATTCAAGAAGTCAACACCTGTTGCAGCAGTTGCTACAGTCAGCTGCAAATTTCTTTGGTAGGCCATTATGCTGATCATTGAAACAAATACAATTCTAAAGCATGGACTACAAGTCTTTAAGCTCAATTTTTCTCTCTATATATAACTTTATTAAACCTGGGTGTAAACTCAGCTTTTAACTTAAATCAGCAAATCTGGTTCTTTGTGTCATTCCACTTGATGTCTCCTTTCTTCCTGTATATTACCTGCAGTGGACAACAATAGGCCCAGCAAATGACGGATTGACAGCCTTGACCTTCTTCAGGAATTTCAGCATTCCGATTGGTGTGAACGGCACCCCGAAGTCTGGCCAGCTGGTGAAGTGGAGCTGGGTGACCAACCGAGGAGCTCGAACGCCATCGCTGCCCTGCTGCAAAAGTACAAACACGCCAAAGGTGTTACACCAGGGATGTGGACACACAAATCTGTTAATTATGGCTTTTCATAATTTTTTGTTAAATATTTCTCACTGTGCTTTCAGGGATACAATGTCATTATCAGAAGTTTTTTTTTTTTTCCTTTTGCCTCACTCCCAGGAGAGCATCATTCCACTCTCTTGGTTGCTGTGTTTTCAGAGAGCTAAATGTGAAAGCACTCGTTACAGAGCTCCAGCGCACTCATCGTTTTTTTTTTTTTTTTGAGTCAGAGAGGATTTCTGCGCTTGTCTAGGTTCAGACGGAGCAGGAACAAAGTGAATTTTGAAATGTGAAAGCTTCGCAGCACACCAAGCAGACATCCAACTTGGCAATCAAAAAAGGGAAAAGAAACAAATACACCTTTAAAACGCACGTGGATTCCTGAGGATCAAGTAGCGATAAACTCGGAACATTACAGTGTTGTTTATTGTTCGTTAAAATACGCTTATTTATTGATGACATATCCCGTTTCTGCTATCTGTACCCTTTTAATGTTTTATGTCTAAAATATTCATTTTCCAACTAGGAAACTTTCTTACGCTTGGTTTAGCATTTGCATAAATGAAGACGATAGGAAAAATAAATAGCTGTTTTAAACCACATACCAACATCTAAAAAGAAAAATCAGTTTGAAAACTTTTCCTGAATAAACACTTTATGTTCATAATGTTTATTTTCCATTGAAGCCCATATATAATGGGATATAACTTGTTCATAAAGGGACTCTCATTTTAAGTCATCATTCACTGCTAGTAACGAGCACAAGTTAATACTTTGATTTTCACTTACATATTGAACACAGAACTTTCTGATGGTGTAGTCCACCAGCACAATGACGTCTTCAGTCGCCACGCGGATATTTCCGTACATCCAGCAGCCTTTCTCCGGCCAGTACTGGCAACATTTCTCCTGGAGAAGGAGAGCGATCATAAAAAATGACTGCAGTTACAACTGCAGTCATATTAATTTCTTACCATGGTACTCATAACCCCTCATACCTTTCCTCCCTCTCCCCCCCAATTTCTCATGTTACAATTGCAGTGTATTTTACTGGGCTTTTATGAAATAAACCAAGACAAAGCAACACATAACTATGAAGTTGGAGAAAAAGGATTAACAGGTTTCATAATTCTTGACAAATACAAATATGAGAAGTGTGGTTAGCTCAATTTAATCTGATTCCCCCAAGGGATAAACTTTCAGAAAAATAGCACTGCGAATCACCCAAAGGACATCAACCGCATGGGGAAACATGGTGGTTGCAGCGTCATGCAACCACCATGATGCTGGTCATGGTGGTATCAATAACAACAGAAGTCAGTCGGAGTTAATAGGAACATGGATGAACCTAGAAGACGGGGAGGTGCAGAACACCGGACACTAGGGTAAAGGTTCAACTTTCAGAAGGACAACGACCCTACACATTAAGCTAGGGCTTGCAATGATTCAAATAACTGCATATTCATCCCTTTAGAATGGACCAGTCAAAGTTCACTGATAATATGTGGCCAACCTTCAAAAATTTGACTGAGTTCCAGTCAAATTATGCTAAGACAAATGGGGAAAAAATATTTTTTTTAGATGTGCAAAATTAATGTTTCACTTGATAATCAAGTTACAACTTTGTGTTGGTCCATCATATAAAATTCCAATAGTACACTTTGACGTTTGTGGTTGTAATGTGAAAGAATTGGAAACAATTCAAAGGCAATGAATACTTACTTTATCAAGGCACTGTATGAGTAGAAGAATTTATATTTTCAGTGTGTGTTTTAAAAATTCAATCCAGAGGCGGCTTGACAGTCGATAAGGTCTTCACAGTGACGTTTCAACCCATTAACTAGATTCTCTAATTATCATGAAGCCTCTCAGGATCTTATCAACAATTACTTCATCATTGATCCCCACCGCCTCTAATCTGCCCCATCAAACTTGCTTTTTGAGCACTCAATTATCCTCGTTAGGCTGAATTTAATTTCAATGCTAAGTGATCCTGCAGGGTGACACTTTTGAGTGGATTCCCAGTTAGAAGAGGGGTCAAATAAAAGATAATCAGCACGTTGGCTTACAAGACAACATAAGAGGTCTCAAAGAATTTGTGGTGTTTACAGGAGGGTTTGAAATAATTCAGTAAAAAATTAGGAACATACCTCCTTTCTTTCTTTCAAATTTGTCAGCATCACTATCGTTGTGGTTTTTTGCTCCCAAATCATTCGCCAGAAATCAGCCAGTGTCTCGGGCTTGGGACCTGGAACAGTATCGGAAGAAAGATTTCAAAACACATGGCATCAAGAGTCAGAAACTCCAGTGTTTTCTTAAAACACTTTACCTTGAGCTGCGATGAATTTGTTCTTCTCTTTATATCCCTGCGTGGGAAAAAAAAATAACACTCTAGATTAGGTAAGACAGAATGATTATATTGATGAAGAGCTTATGGGGTAAAAATACCTACATCTATGTAAGAGGCATTGATGTAGTCTGAGCACAGATGTCCATCGAGCTGACTGAGTATCACCCTGGAATGATCATCTGAGACAAGAGAGGAGACATAAAACAAAATAAGTTTTATTTCTGCCTGCTGCACTGCTTTTCCCGGTGATTTAGCCGTCAATAAACCCGCGGTCTAACATACACAGACCCTCACTCACATGGTAAAATGTTTGGGTATCTGTTTTTCTCTCGGTTGTGCTCTCTGCTCGCCTCCTCAAAGGACCCATGGTGGTAGTAACATGGCAGTGACTACAAAGAAAGAAACCAATCCTCACATGATAAAAAAAGCAACAAGTACAAAGCCGTCTATCAAAATATTTTATTGTTTGTCCACTGTACTTGATATACGATTTCACGAAGAAAAAACCCCCCAAAAAACCGTCATCCACACCAAACAATCTTACATTGAACTCCTCTCTGAAGAGTTTGCCGTCATCTGCGGAGCGTATCCGGTACTCCTCCTCCAGCGAGTCCAGAGGGATCGGGAAGTATCTCTTGGACGGCGAGGGAGATCTTGGGAGGAGGACCACTGTCTGCTCTCCTGAGTATAAAGGGATATACGGTGGTCAGACAGAAAATGTCTCCCAGTGGACGGCATTACAAGATCTCGCAGCACCTGCACAAACAAGCCTGATGACTATTAAGATTTCCTACCTCTGTGGGTACATGACAGAAATGATTTCTGGAGTCATAAAGTTGGTGCTGCGGCTCAAAACCATCTCAGCTCGGAATTTGGCATTTCCGCACATTTATTTTCCACTTGAAGAAAAGTTTATGTGGCTCCCTACGTGCTATGAAACCTAAGAGCCCCCCCCCCCCCCGCACCCCCGCACCCCCACAACTTTTCCAGCTTTGGCTCATGAGCCTTCCTTTGTTCATAAAGAGTTTAAATTTACAAGTAAAATAAAAAAAGGCATAAAAACAAAATGGATGCATTATATTTTCATGCTCCGGTGGTTATTTTGAGTGCAGAAGGAGTACCTTGTTCCTCCAAGAAGCCATTTGGAATCTTCTTATCCACGGATGTGACCAGGGCTTTCCTGTGGTTTTTAAACCTGTAACGTAAGAAATAGGGTGAGGTAATGAAAACCATCTGATGAAGAGAGCCAAGTTCAGCAGAAAAGGTGCCCACGGAGAACTGTTTAACACGAGATGAGTCACAAAGTTAAAGGAAACATTAACCATCTCAGAGAAGTAAAGCTGTTCCTCCTCATGCTGTCGCTTCGGAATGTGAAGCCTCATCTGACCTAACTCGTTTTGTTTGCTGTCTTCCTTAACAAGCAGCTGTTAGCCCACAAGCCACTGCTCGCCTCCTGTTTAACCCCCCCAGACCCCCAAACAATAACGCCCTGACACATTCAGCCTTATTTTCATTTAATGATAAAAAAGGGAGACGGTGAGGAAAGTAATTGTGAGTTTTGCGACTTTATTTACCTCAGGCAGTAGATTGTCAGCAGGACAACAATGATAAGAAGCAGGGATATGATCAGCGTCGAGGGCAGGACGTGATCACCGTGGTGGGTGGGGTTTTCTGCACAAACAAAAAGTGAAACAGATTACTTCAAACCAAAAAGCTTCAAACTAAAGTTTTCTTTTTCCTTTCTGACTTGTTTTCAAAAAGCTTAGAAGTCTTGATGCCGCACAAATAACTCAATTTGTAATTCAGTAAGTAAAAATGACTAAATTTTAATTTGCACAATTCCACTCAAGAAAAACTTTTCTCTTACAGATTTACAGAAATAACTTGCAGTGGGTTTATGCTCACAATAATGATTAAGAACAATTGTTAGGAGTAAGCACTGATGGCTGATTGTGCTGCAATAAGATGTGGGATTGGGTTTCTGTGACAACTACTGATATATTTTACAAAAAGTCTGTCTGAGTTATCTCTTAGTCTTCTTGAATTTATCATTATAACATAAATAAAATATTGCAATTTCCTTGGTGTTTTATTTAAACATATCTAATGTGGAACAATCATTTCTTTTAATTAAAAACCCAGATCTTTTGGGATATTTAGTGGGTTTTTTGTAGTGTAATTAATCTGCGAAGCTTTATAGCTCTTTGCTAAAATTGCAGTAGGAGCTAATATATAAATTCTTCTTTTTTTTGTAAAATAATATTTGGAGAACTGTAACATTTAAATTGGATTATTAATTTCATTATATATAAATATTTAACTTGTAGTTTTATAGATGCAGTTTTATGGCCATCTCTGATCCCCTGTTTGTTTGCTGTTTTCTCTTCCACAGTGTAAAGACATTTAGACTTTTAGTTTTACTGGTCTCTCAAAATTCTCCTTAGGTGTGAACCTGTGTGTGCATGACTTTTTTGTCCTGTCTGTCTCTGTGTGCAACGAACTGGCATCCTGTACCCTGCCTCTCGTCCGTTGACTGTTGGTGATGGGCGCCAGGCCCCCTCAGACCCTGAAAGGATAAGTGATTTTCTGAGAGAGAGTTAATTATTGCTGTTACACTATTTTTCAGTTTTTTACATCCAACTTTGTCTGTGTGAGCACGATTATAGAAAATTCACAGGATTTATTTTTTTGTTTTTGATTGCTTTATGCTATTCTTTTTGAAGTACTTTCATTATTTCTGTACTTTTTAAGAGGGCAAAGAAATATGTTTACTTGTATTTTTTTATGCATTTTTAATGTTGCAGTTGACAGAGCTGTCATAAATTACTCAGCTTGTTTTTATGTCAGCAGCAAATTTTGTCTCATTTCTGTAAACTGTTTCTGTGCAAAAGAAAAACTGAAGCCTAAAAATATAAATATATTTTGTTAGTTTATGTTATGTTTTATAGCATAAACATATAAAAAAATAGCATATTAATAGGCACCCACATTTTGCACTATGTTGAATTTGCCACTCCAATTGCTAACTCTTTTTGTGAGTCTGTAATGTTTTAAATCACGGCCTTCCTGAAATGTTTTTGGACATATCATCTCTCATTATTTTACTCCAGAATTAAAATAAATATATATATTTTGTTTAGTTTTGAATTGTGTGTTAAAAACAAATGAATATATCTAGTCCAGACTGCAGGACAGATTGCACTCTGACTCAGTCCACCTTTGGTAAGCCTGAATGCAGAAAGGAGGCAGAAACAAACAGCATTCAGGAGAGTTCCCAGAGCTGAAGCATTAATTTGTGCAACTATCTTTTTCGTTTTTAATTGTCCTAAATAGAAGCCATATAGTTTTAATGTCTTCAAATTTGTTGGAAATGTTGCTCTAAATGGTATGCACTGAACTGTTAGATTATCTTGTTTTTTGTAACTCACTGAAATTTTTTATTTCTGTTATAATTACCCTTGAGAATATATTTTTTTAATACACAAGGAACCTATAAATTTTCCATATCAACATTCTGGATTTCCTTACATTTTAATTTATAACCCTTTCTCCATCTGTTTTTAAAACTTCTGGAGATGTATTGGTCCTAATTGGGTTTTATTTTCTAGATGTTCCACACATCATTAAACAGCTCCATGCTGACGCTGGCTTCCAATTTGGCAGTAGGGCAAAAGGCTGTTTCAGTGTTTTTACTGGCATTCAAAAGTTAAATCAGCTTTAGTTCAAAATGTACAACACGGACCTGGCAAATCTGGACATACGTGGAAATGAAAGATAAGTTACTCTCTCAAATTTCGTCTTTACAACAGCATCCCGTTCATTTTGTTAGATGATCTGGAAAATTACTTCGATATGTTAAAACCAAATGTTAAACCTTTGCTATTTAAAATATACACGTTTCTTTCTTTAATGTTAGCAGTGCAAGAACTTTGATGTTTTACCTGCAGTTTGGTTGTCATGAGATGAATTGTTGACAGTGATGGAGGATCCAATCAGAAACAACACCATTGTCACTGAAAGAGAAAAAGAAAAGCAACAACATTGAACCACTTTTACTGAAAAAAAAAACCTGTTTGAACCTGTAACTCTATATATCTGCCACTAGACGGAGCCAAACCAATATAAAACCCATCTGTGTCTTGGTGTCTTCATAAAGGGCAGAGATGAGAGCTCTGCTTTGATGTGGCTTGAGGGTGATGTGTGCGAGTTTGTCTGCAGAGCAGTTAAGAGTCCTGTTGGGAAATCTGGTTGCAGTCGTGTTCTGTCAGGCCGACTTGAAAGTGAAGCATCAAATAACCTCAAATTCAAACATCAAACCAGGGAGGAGGCTTTAACCCACAGGTGACAGTAACCATATCCCTTGCAGACCTTGTGGAGTTGAGCTTCAGCATTGCTTGTTAGAAGCCATTTCCTTCTCCCCTGTTTTCTTTGATGTACTGGATCTGTACTGGAACCTGCTTTGAGAAAATAACACTATTTCTGTATGTCCCTGGCCCTTTTTAACATCCCATAATCTTATGGGATGAAAAAAAAAACAATGTCATTTCATATTTTTAATTTACTAACAAGGGGAAATTGTCCGTAATGTTGCATGGTCCTTTTAGCTCCCTCCATCTCTTTATTTTGTCCTCCCTCTATACCAGCGTTTCTGAAACTTCCTATAACATCTACTACCTGACTTACCTTTTGCAACACAATACTTAAAAAAAAGAAAGAAAAAAACCTCTTGTTCTCCTGTTCTGCATTAGGCTGTCCTAAGTTGGAATTTCAAATTGCAGAGTGAAAGGCTAATGTGACCCATATCCCTTTTTTTTTGTCGACATATGACCCATATCCAACTTTTTCATAGCAGTCTAAAAGACCGAATTCAGATTTTTTTCACCCCCCCCAAAAAAAATAAAATCTGATTTGTGCCACTTCCATATGTGCTACTAAATCACATACTGTACTTATCCAATTGTTTTTAATGTGTCTGTAGTCTGAAGGGTCTTGCTGATGCACTTTAGCCAACTTACATTCTGCACTGGAAAAAGCAAAAAGCTCAGTAAATCCAGACATAAATAATAGCTGAAAATTTTAATTATGAATTTATGAAATATTTCTGTCAGGGAAGCGCATCACTTCACTCCAGGCTCTGACTACACATCTAAACAGGTTTCTCTAAAGAAGTTGCAGTCAATGCTTCATAAAAAGCCATCACTATTAATTTTACTTTTCTTAATAGCTTCCTTTATCTTATGATCTTGTGATAGTACTGTCAGAATACTGCAAACTCAATTCATAAGCAGTGTGCTGCTGTGGGACATCCAAGTTAACAGATTTTATGTCATTCCCAGATCCAAGTTTAGACATCAAAACAATTAGCTGTCACTTAGCCTAAGCACCAAAGTTGCTTTATTCTTTAAAAAAAACTATTCTTAATTAGTTTCTCTCTTTTTCAACAAAAGGAACAGAAAAGTCTCACTTACTTAAAGACATTCTGATTCGAAGTCTTTTCCCACCTCTCACTGCTTTCTTAAGATCTGTGTAAATATTTTTGCATATTTCTTTTTAATAATCTGTATTATGTATTTTTTTCTTAGTCGTCATGTTTTAATTATTTAATGATCTATCTTTTTTAGCAATTTTTGATTTTTATCTTTGGATGATGTCATGCATATGGCATATATATAAAAAAAGAGAATTGCTCACAACATTTTTCTTGTCTTTTTTTATCTCCAAAGTTCAGTAGCTATTTTTTTTTCAGTCACTTACATTTCCTTTCGTTTTTCTCGCCATCCTCAAAGGGGAAAGGTATGAAACAAAACCATAAATTGGGCAAATGTGCCAAATCTGCCTAAATGTCTTTGCTTTGATTTTGTAAAAGGGCAACAAAAGAACTGAGTGTCCTAATTTATCCTCTGTTTCAAGTCCCTTTCTTATTATAGAGGCCAAAAGACTAGATGGAATAATTCATTGAGTCAATTTATTTCTTGTGAAAATGGGTCATCTGGGGGCCTCATTTGTGATTTTTTGGAGAATTTCTTTCATACATCCCCCGGGAGGGGATTCCAAATAAAAAAAAACATTGCCCTGAAGCTTTTGTTGAAAACAGAGCCACATAATAACGCTCTAAACTGTTCTCAAAACAAACTCGATGTCAGATTTTATAAAGTGTTACTGGATTATAAATTAGATGTTTGAGTTTTGAAAAATATGCCATCTTCTACCGCCATGAGAAACAAGTCTTTATATTCAAAGTAGTGTGTGCACATGCAGCACAAATGCATTTTTTACATAAAAAGTACACATGCTTTCACATGTAATTTGTCACAAAGCCAAAGGTTATGTGTTGCATACTGTTAGATGAGCCAAACCTCTCCCCACTGTTAAACAAGCATGCAGAGCCAGCACCTGCTTCTATTCCCTCCCCTTTGGTGGGAAAGTTGCGTCTACTGATTTAGCCCCATGCTACTGTACATGGAACATGCACAGCAAGGGATGCTGTGCATGTGGGTCACTGCATAGCCCACCGTGCGTTTGTCATTTTCTGGCAGCTATTCTATATATATATATAATATTTAGTGAGAAACTGAGTAAGTAAATTGGTACTAAAAATCGCCAAGCACAGTCAAATGCTGAGATTCGGTTAAAAGGATATCTGATAAGGCATGAAGACACTTGAATTTTCTGGGTAGTTATGGAAAAAAAGAGGAACTAAGCTTTAAGTGTTGATGAGGTTCTAAAATATGAACCACTGTACAACAGCGGGATGTCATGACTCGGCTTATGTGTATGCAAAGAGAGGAAGCAACGACAAAAACAGTAAGAAGCTCTGGCCTCAATAGACGAAACTGGAATGGAGATTCATCCTCCACAGCGAGACACCCACCCTAAAGATAGAGCTAAAACAGAATGGTTGTATATTAATGTGTCAGAAATGGTCCAGTTAAAGGCCAGAGCTCAATCGGATTAAATATATGTTATGATACATTGGCTGCAGTAGAGGTGGAATGTCGTTAAATAAAATTTTATATTCAGGGAACTGAATAGAAGTCAGTACTACACTTTTCATTTATATTTTTCATTTGTGAAAAACATGAGATTCATTTTTTTCTTTAACATTAGAATCTCTCCACCTTTCCATCCATCCATCCATCCATCCATCCAATCACAACTAAGGTGAATTTGTTGAATCTTGCATTAAAGCTGTACTGTCATTCAGCTACGATGTAATGCCAAGACTGACAGTGCATAACGTTTGAGTCAGCCTCTCGGGTCATGGCTTATTTAATGTTGATGCAATTTGCACTGAAAGGTGTCACGAGTTAAAGATAACTTTGTGACAGGATATAAAATGTGCAGTGTCCACAGCAGGAGATGTTGCTGTAGGAAACTCAATGATTTATACTGGAAGCCTGTCAGATCCAAACATTCCCAGTGACCGGCCTGGTTTTGCTTCCATGTGTTTATTAACTCAACATTTGCAACAAGATAGACATGAACTGACACCATGGAAGCACCAATAACAAGCGTGTGTTTTACCTCTGAAGACATGAACCCTGGCCACATACATTTTAGATAAATGTGGTCCAAGATCATGTGTTTATTCCCACTGACAGGAATTCTGTAGGCTCTTTTAAAACATCATTGTTTTGACATTGTAGCCATAAATCATCTTGAATGATATAAACAAAAGCCACTTGAAACGATACGATCAGTTATGCAATAAAAACACGAGTAAAGAATGATCATTATTAAATAGAAATTAAGCATCAGTGAGCATTTGCTCGTTATTAATCATCCATAATAAATCAAAAATTCTTGCATTATCATTATATTGTTCTGACTGGCTGTGACATGTGATTTGCGCAATAAAGTTTCCTAGCGGCTTCAAGAAAATGGGGTCACATGCAACAGAACGCTGACTCAAAACAAACACTGAAACTTGACACAAATCCCTTCATTGTAGTAGGAAAGTCAGATTAAAGCTGTTTGTGGGTCATCTTTTTCCCTGTGCAACATATAAATGTGGCAGTCTGGCATTCCTTTTTCCTCAAATTATTCTCAAATGTAAATGGAGATGCTGAGAACATACTAAATGTCTTCAAAGGCATCCAATGAGGAACCAATGGGAGTCAGAAAATCTGCAAATTACAGACTCTTACATTGTCTTTCCCTGACAATTAGGCAAATTTTTATTCAATTTGAAGATCTTCCTAAGTCGACAGGACGATGGAACACATACAATCCCACAAATACACAACAAAATCATACAGATCCATATCACTGACCAATACATACAGATTAACGGATTTCTTAGCACATGGAGAGAAGTGTGTCACTGAATTGTTCCTTCTCCAATTGAAGCCACCACAGATCTTAGAAAATGTGTGTATTTCTTAAACATTCAAATGTTCCCATCAACGTACTATTTAGAGGTCATGTACAGATGCTCTATAAGGTCCTAATCACTGGCAATGCTGAATAAGGGTGCCACTGCAGGTTTCTAGATTCTAGATTCAACATATTAAAAAAGCTCTAAGAACAGGATCATCAACACTTCCTGACAAACAATAACAACATATATCAAATATATATCCACACATCCAGACATGCTTCAGTTTTCTCCCAGATCAATATGTCTTCAAAGACTTGTATTCTCTGAATACATGGCATGTTTGGAACACCAAAGGAGAGAGAAAAAAATGTGCTGTTGTTTTCTGGGATCTGAGGAGCAAAAGCATCAGGTGTGGAAAAATAAAAAAAGAAAGATGCAAGACACATCCAGCATTTTTGCTGTCAAGTGCCAAGGACAAAAGTGAAAGAAAGCACAATGGAGATGCTGCACTTCGCATGTCAGCAAAGTGCAGCAGCAGAGTGAGCGGTGTGAACAAAGAAGAAACTGGAAGGAAAAGGAGAGAAAATATCTCCTCTAATCCAGACTTTGAGTTTATGTGAAAAAAACAAAACAAAACACATTATGTGTTTGCAAAGTGGCTAGTGGAACAATTCTTCAGTGTTTGGGAAGAGAATTACTACCTTCATATGTACGTATGTTATTGTATTATCATATATTCTTATTTAAATTACTTAGCTTTCTCAAGAAATCAGTTGAATTTCAATAAAATTCTGTTTATTTCTGGAAAAAATATACATGTAAATATTAGGGTGAACAAACAAGACACTTACATTTCCACTCAAAGCTGCTGTGACCCGTCACTCCATAGCAATCATGTGGTTCTGTTGTCTTTGTGATTTACTGAGGAGGTTTTCTTTCCCTAAGTCTTCATCACATCCTGGAAGTTACCAAAAATATGAATGAAGAGACGAGTCAGGATAATGGCAGTGCCGGAACGTTCCTCAGAGTTCTTGGGGCTTCGGATCAACAAGTGACCTCTTGGAAACCTGGGGGAAAAAAATAATAAGAAATGTGTAAATGAAACAGAAAAAGTTTGGAAAACTATCCGACACATTTTTGTAGCTCAGTTTTTTTAAGCAATCTAAAAAAATAAATAAATAAAAATAAAGCTACGTGCATGCAACTAAATGCAAAAAAATAGGTGGAATCGCTGCCAGACTGAACAAAGCATCAGTCAGCTGGCTGAGTGGGTGTGGATGTGAAGCCATCTGGATTCTATGTTCTTCACGTCCACCAAGAAAACTAAAATCAATCTCTTTATGACATTAATAACCATAAAACCCCAAAAATTTCAAAGCCTTTGTTTAGATAATCTTTTTACAAATTACACAATTTTGATTTTATCCACAAACTTGTTACAACAAAAAACAAAACCACCTATAAACAAAGTCAAACAATCCCTCTATCATGGCACAACACATGAAAAGGCCCAATTTGTTTTTTTGTTGTTGTTTTTTTGCAGTCTATGAATGTTTTTGCATACCTATGGATTTATTTGGATGGTTGCAGGTTAGTTTGTAAACTGGTTTGAATTCCCTTGACATATCTGAATTTAAAATGACAAATTACATCGATGTCGCAAGTCAAGCCGTAGAGCTGTTGGGTACGTTTGTGGAGATCCGCAGGGCCATGGCGACTCAACAGAAAGAACCACATGGCAATCAAAAAACTGTGGGTTCTGCTGTAGGGCAATTTGCTCTTAGGAAACTTGCAAACCATTATGTGTGTCAGTGTATGAATGTGTCCATGATCATGTTTTTAACTGTGGCCCAAAGTAAATGAGGCTCAAAAGTGCTTCAAGTTGTTGGTATGACTAGAAAATCACTGGGGTAGAACCTCACTGATCCCTGTCTCTGCACTTAAAAAAAAAATGTTCTAAGGTAGTATTCTGAGGTGGTTGTTGGGTTGTTTTAAGCGGGACTCCTCATTTTGATTAATTAAACCATGTAAGTTCTACTTGTGTCAGAGTTGAGACAAGCGCGCCTATGCATGCATATCAATAATAGACAAATTAAACAAAACTTCTTTATGCAGTTTAATCTCAAACTATGATTCTATGCCACATGAACTTTGGAGGCCACTGCCTACCTGACCTTAGATCTCACCACAACATGACAGCATCACCATGACTCACTGAGATGTTCAAAGCTCATTCTGCCTTTTAACCTAGTTCTGTTTGTTCACTAATCTTCTCTGCTGCCATTTGTGACCTTCATGAAGCAGCTCCATTTATAAAATTAAATAAATGAAACTCAAAATGGTGAACTATTCATAAAAACATTTAAAAAAAACATACATTGTCTTTCATTTCACATTTATGCATTATTTTATGTTGATCTGATGAAGCTTGTAACAGGACAGGAACATCTTAAATGGTGTGAATATTTTTGCAAGGCACCACTGTAAAACAAAGGTATTTAATGATTCATTTTTTCCTGTTTAGTGAAAAGAAGAATGAAGATATAGTCTTGCAAAAGATAGTGAGAAAGCAGGCTTAGTCTCTTTTCCTGTCCACTATGCACCATCATGGCGTAAAAAGGGATACTGTAGCTGCTGGAACATAGCTAAGCCAAAAAAAAAGAAAAAAAAGTAGAGGTGAATTAGTCAGTAGATTCAGCTGGATGACTTCCCTGACCTGAGCTGTGAGAAAGAAAAAGTAACTGAACAAGGTGTGAAAAGCACCTTATTTCCCCAATCGGAGATCAGTTTTTTCCCCCAAAAGCTTTGAAAAGTTGCTGCTGGCAGTGAAATATGTGCAGGAAACCTTCCACTAAAAGCATCCAGTTGAACTTGATACTGCTCAAGAGATCCTTTATGAATAAGGCAGTAAAAATATGTTCTGGAAGTTTAATATTGTGCCTATTAACACTTGTGAAACCTATAAGCGTGTTTGCTCGCTTTCATTTGTCAGAAACAAAATCTGAGTTTTGTTTTTATTCGTTTGGGCAAGAAGCTAGGCAGAGCACGAGGAGATCATTCTAGAGGTTAACTGGGCCTTTGCAAAGTAAATAAATTTCTCCAGGGACTTGATTTTAAACACTATTAATAATGTGCAGAATGTCATGTATTGATTCCACTTATGTACTTTTCTCTATTTTTCACTCTTTTTGTCAAAAACTAAGCAAACAGGTCTTTATTGCCCGTCACTATTATGATTGATAATACACGAAAAAGAAAAAAATATGTTACAATATAAATTTTCCGTCTTAATGGCTTCCTTGCTTTAGACTCTGATCAAATATAACAAGTTAAAGAGCAATTCCTTTAAATTAAATATAGTTTTAAAAAGCTTATGATATAGGGAGAGTGGGGGAGGAAAGAAATCAGATTTTCTTTTTTTATATTTATAGAATGAACTTAAAACTTAAACACTTGAGAAACTCTTATTTAGTAAGAATAAAGTTGGGAGAACAATAATCATTTGCTTAACCTATATATCACATATTTTTTAATATATTTGACATGACCTTTCATTGGAAGGACATTTTTTATAATTTCTAAGTTTATTTAACCATTATTTAAATGTCATACAACAGAATATTATAGAGCAGAAGACATTATACTGTTTTTGGCAACTACAAAAATCCAGACATCTATGTACCTAAAATGATAACTACAATGAAAATAATTCAACAAATCTATATTTTTATTCACACCTATTTTTGGAATTCAAGTTGAATTCTAAAAATATACATAGAAAAAAAGACATGCAAACCACACAAGGAAAATGAAAAACATTAAGACATAAAACCATAAAAGTAAAAAAACTTTAAAATGACTAGAATGAGATCAAGGCATACACAGACATTTCAACCTGTGCCTTATTACAAGTAAGATGGCCACAGGGGGCAGCATACACAGGTGTGTGAAAAGATTTAAACAAAACCACTCATAACTGAACAAATAGAGGAAAAACTTTTGGTCAGTGGTTATTAGCCTGCATATCGAGCTTACATCGCTGTCTAAGTATATTGTCGTCATCTTTCATTTGATCTGTATTAAAATGGCTGAGGTATTTAACCTTTTTAAAAACTTCAAGAACATTGTTGGCCTGTTTAAACACAGGGAAATGTAACTGTTTATCTTGCCAAGTATCTAATATTATGTTTAGTAACATTGTACTTTGCATGCATTATGTGCTCAATTTTTGGGTTTAATATTCCCATTCAATTCTACTAGATTAGTTCAGAGGTAATTTTATCTGTTTATTTATAAATATATCTAGTTTTAGGTCCCCTCCTGCTCTGATTGGTCAAATAAAAGTCAAAAAAGGTTACATGGAATGACACAACACACTCATACCAAGCTAGCAACTGGTCAGGCACTATGAAAACATTTTATGCTGACCTGTAAAAAATACAGAGTACATATGCACAGACTAGCATAAACTTTAGCTTCATATGTTGCAGAAATGTACAAAACAAATGTTTTCAATCTCTGAAGTCTGTTTCTTTAAATGCAAAGTCAAACACTGATTGGTTGAATACTAAGATTAATCTCATATGTTACTGAACAAACTGTTCTCACAGCAGGCCATCTACCACTCCCAGAACTAACATTAGCATCTGAATGTAAGGTTTTCAACATCTTCTAATGTACATTATGAAATATAAAAAAGCTAGAGACCATGGAAGACTCTTACAGTTAAAAGCATACTGTGAAAAAGTCATCCAGCCCAGCTGATCTTTGAAGCGGAACAAAAAGATAAATCCTGTAACTAAATCTGTCAATCAAATATGAATTATACTTTTAAAAGGGCAGAAGGGTAATGCTAGAGCTGTTTTCTGGTTCTGAACACAATTTGGCCTCTGGGTGGAACTCCAGGCAACTTTTGGCCCTTGGCTCTTATTTAAAAGGGTAAGAGTGCTACTCAAGGGGTTTGGAAAAGTTTTACTTAATAACATATTTCAATAAGGATGATAGCATTGATTAAAACTGGCAATAAAATACAATACATTGAAGCATAAAAATCCTTCAGAAAAGATTTTGTGAAATTTATAGCAATCTCATAATTGTTGTAGTAAAAAGTCTGACCTGACCAGTGGTATGATTAAAAGAAATGATAAATAATACTTAATACAGTATTCTACTTGCCTTTGGTCATTCAGTTCTTTAGTTCTACAAATTTAGTCAAAACGGAAGCCTTGTTCATAATGTTCTATTATTATTTATTATAGGAACAGCTACTTCCTGTGTGCTCTGTGCTGACTAAAAATGATTTAAAAAAAACAACATGGAGGTCATCGAAGCTGTATTTGAGTGCCGTCGTCATCCAAAACTTCCAAAAGAGACAGCAGTGAGTCTATGAGTTGTTGTTTACCATAGCTATCATTCTTTTCTGCCAGCTCAAAATACAAATATTAACACAATTTCCTAAAAAGAAGACATATTATGCTTCCTTGAACAGGTTAAAACAGGTCTGTGGGATATACAAATCATGTTCATTGCATTTTTTGCACAAACATCAATCTCATATTTCACCCAACTGCTTCTAAAAGCAGTAAAGACTTAAATGGAAAAGCAAAAATGTGCAAAAAAACAATTTTGCATAATAGGTCCCCTTTTACAATGGAAAACAAATTGCTATTTCCTTATAAGGTGGTGTGAATTATGATGTATGCCCTTTAAAAAATGTTTTATCTTAAACACAAATTCAAGTTATATGAGTCAGTTGGAGTCCACCTGTGAGGTTCCCTGCTGTCAAACTAACTGAACACACAAAGATACAATTGTTTCTTACATTGTGTAACTTTCCGCCGACGCAAAATCTAAACCTCGACTAAACAGTGCACAGCACTCAGTGTGTGGGTAGGACCAGAGCCTCGAACACCTGCACTTCATAATAAGCAGCCATCCCGTCGTGGGAAATAGCCAAGAAAATTCAGTTTTATCCACACGAGCCAGGAGGATGAGGAAAGTAATCTCCAGCCTCCAGTTTGAGGACTCTGAAAATGACACTTCTGGGACACAATAGGTGAAACCGGGGACATGAGATGATAATCATTGCAATTACAGCCTCACTTGTTCAGCTGCAGCTCAGCCAAGGATAAAGGAGT
This sequence comes from Xiphophorus maculatus, assembly GCF_002775205.1. Classification (NCBI taxonomy): domain Eukaryota; kingdom Metazoa; phylum Chordata; class Actinopteri; order Cyprinodontiformes; family Poeciliidae; genus Xiphophorus; species Xiphophorus maculatus. The sequence goes on from NC_036464.1 coordinate 17,566,583, forward strand.
AAGCTTCTTTCCTGGGATTCACCACAATGGAGCTAGGTGCAAAAATGAATACAAAATCAAGCCCCCGCAGTATACAAAGAAATCTACTGTGATGGTCGTGTTACAGACAACATTTCTGAAAAATGTATAAAAATAACAGCTTGTTTTTCTGTGTCGTTGCTATGGGTGTTGATTATTTAAGCAATTGCCTCTTTTGCTTGACAGACCACAGAATGACGACGCAGACACTTGCTCTTCTCAGTAAGAGCAGAGTTTCACCACAAGCATACTTGCAAAACCACACATGAGCAGGGTTGCAGTTGTGTCTTAAAATACATATCCATAATTTGCTGGATAAATACATATCCACTACAAAAACTCACTTTTTTAAAAGTAATCATGCATTTTTGCACAAATGCATACACTTTCATTGTCTCATTTTTGTTTTGTTTTGTTTTTTAGCAGAAATGTAAATGAAACTTATGATTCCAACTTTTTTTTTTTGACTAACATTAGGTAACATTGTTACCTAATGTTACCTACTGTAGGTCCTCCACGTGGGCTGCAAATGTGTTAAGCCTGGGCCAAGAGACAAAGCGAGAAGAATGTTACGTGGCCTAAATAGAAAAGCAACTGGACTGTTGCTCAATGGTAAAAAGTCATTTTTTCAGATGAACGTAAAATTTGTATTTCATTTAGAATTTAAGGTCTCAGGGAAGAGTGGAGAAAGCACAGAAGTCATGATGCTTGACGTCCAGTTTGAGGTTTTCACTGTCACGATTTGTACAGAGCAGCTAACTACCAGAAAAACTTTAGGGCACTTCATGCTTCCTACTGCTGACAAGCTTCATGGAGATGCTTATTTCATTTTCCAGCAGGTCATGGATTCTTCCCACACTGCCAACTGTACCAAAAGCTGATTCAGTGACCATGGTATTACTCTGCTCGACTGGCCAGCAGACTTGCCTGAGTTGATCCCCATAAAAATTATTTGGGCTGTCAAGAGGAAGATGAGAGACACCACACAACAACAAGGCAGATAACTTGAAGGCTGCTATAAAACCAATCTGGGCTTGAATTACACCTTAACAGTGCAATAAGCTGATGGCCTCCATGTTGCACTGAAGCTGTAATTTGTACACAAGAAAGCCCAACCAAGAATTAAGCTGCAAGAAACCAATTCACAATATGTATATATTTTTAAGTGATCTTATGTATTATTTATATTTTGTGAGACATACATTTTTGAGTTTGAATTTTTTGTCATCACTAAGCTTTAAATATTTCACTCTATGTGCAATAAAGCTACAAAGTATACATTCAACTTTCCAAAAGAAGTGACAAAAGATATTGAACTTTTTCACAATGTATATTCTTTTAGATCAGTGGTTCCCAAAGTGTGGGGCCAATGACATTGCAGCGGGAAGCTGTATGTAAGAATGAAAAAAAAAAACTAAAAAACTGTTACACAACAGTGTTTCGCTGTAAAGATGGTTTGTAGTGTGTTTTATTGCAACTTGAAGTGTGAAATAAACTTCAGTCAAGTTTGAAAACATAATATGTCTATAGGTTTATGTCTGGTTGAACGATGTGTGTGTCCAGTTGTTGTTTTGTTTTCCTTTTTGGGGAGGATGTTGTTGTAATCCATAGGGGAGCCCAGAAAATCTTTGGGAACCACTGTTTTAGATGTACTTGTATGTGACCAGAACAGCAGATTTGGGTTATATTAATGTTGAGAACATCAAGAACTGACACTGAATCGCTCATAATTTGCTTACATAACGTCAACTTAAAATTAAGTCATCCTACTTACAAAGACAAATGAGTCATATGTTTTCCACATCAAGGATATCCACATCAGAGGAAATCTCCCAGAATTCCTCTGCAATATGTATGATTGCCACAATGCAAACCATGTTTCTCACCTTCGGATGCCGAAATATAATTCCTGGGAAATTTGTCACTTTCAAAATGAGTCTAACTATAGCATGTGAATTCCCTCAAGGGTATAATTGTGCTATAGCCGTCCCAATATTCTGAGGTAATTTGAGAATTAACATCAGCTTTTAGTAGGCCACTTAATTAGGAATGAAGCAAAAATGTAGGTTATTGTGAATCAGGCTTTGGCAGTGAACAAGATCTACAATTGATACAAATGGCATTTATATGATCGTTTTACTTTATTATTAAATATGACATTGCAAAACAAGGATCATTTTGTACAGACTACGTAAGGTTCAGAGAAGGCAAAACATTATGATCGCTAGCAGACGAGTGTTTATCATGACACAGAGTGTAATGGATTAGGAAGGAAATCAAGAAATAAAAGAGAAATTGGCAAGCCAGAGGACTTCAATTAGTTTTATGAAAGTCATTCCTGCAGCGTTTATGAGGTCTTTCCACTAATCAATCTCTATCTAAAGTGGTCTCTGAGGACGGAACAGTGGACAGGCATCTGAGTCATTGGGCTGCCAAGCCTCACTGATGAATGTGGAGAGTGACAGGACAGCCCAACTCCTCCAAACGTTAATGCTGGTTCTGATAGAAAAGCGCAAGAATGCACAGTTGTCATTTCTTGTCGCATACGAGGCTACGTAGCTGTCAGGGTATCCATGCTAACATTAGAACAACAGGCATGTAAGCATTAGAACTAGATAACAAAGCGTTGGAAGAAGATGATGTGGACTGAAGAATAACATTATCTTTTGTGTCACATGGATGGCTGGTTAACTGCTTCACTACGTTGGGGATCATAATGCACCAGGATGCTAAGTTGGGAAGAAGGCAAGCTGACAGAGGAAGTGTGTTGCTCTGGGCAATGTTTAACTGTACTATCCATGTGGGTCTTCCCTTATCAGGTTCCACTATTTTTAAAAAGCCTACTTATGTTTTCAGACTGGTTCTACTTATGTGATTTCTTGATTCCTGTGGGCTATCAAAACAAAATCCAGCTGTGATTGATCACAGTTAATTGATGATTTTGCATGAGCTAGGTGGGTTGGATTAGAGACCTAAAACATGTACTGCCTTTTGTATTTGCAGTGTCCGTCAGGTAATCTTTGTCTTTTATATTGAAAATTGGTTGGTGAGTCAAAACACTTAAGTGTAACAATCAAACAAAAGCAGAAGTAATGTCTAAAGGCACGATTACTGTTTCACAGCTCTGCAACCAGCATGCCTTGCATCAAACTGACACATTTGCTTTTCTTTGCTGCCATTAGAAGCAGGCTATTAGCTGCAGCATCCACTATAAGTAGAGCACACTGGCCTATACTGTACTATATTGTCCTTCATTCGTTTTTTTGTCCTCAATAACACTGCTGTTACATTTTTTTGGTGTCCAAAGATTTATTATTATTACTATTTTAAGCTATATGATCACAATACATTTAAAAAAAAAAATCAAATCGTTACATGAATGCACTCAGTTTAACCTTATACATATCGTGTCCTGGTGGTCACTGGGCGCATAGATTTGCTCCACTAACCCATATTCTGTACAGCTTATGTTGACTATGTACATGTGCGAATGACGGCTTAGATAGAATAAATGTCCAATCCTCCGTGACCTGCATGCGTTTAGTAAAGCCTTTTGTAGTTTGAGCGAACCGAGCGGTTTAATAAAAAGGGAGAGTCACAGCTCATAGACAGAAAATGGTCGGTGTTTAGGGTTAAGCCTCACACTGAAAGCAGCTGGGTTTGTCCGCATCTTACCGTAGCTTTAAGATGACCTCGTCGCTCACGCTGCAGCGGCTGATGATGTCGGCTCCCGCTTGTTGTTGTACCCGACGCCCCGTCTCCTCTCTTTTCCTCTCCTCTCCTCGCTCGTCTGGTCTTTGGAGAATAGCGCTGCGCACATGAAGATGTCGAATCGTCTGACCGGAGCCGAGGAATGCGTTTAGGCTCCCTTAGTGATCATGTTTCCAGTACATCTCTCAAAGGATGCGTGTCCGCCTGCCAGAGCTGGGCCGAGTTATGGCAGAGCGGAGACTGGAGAGACCCTCCCCCGGGCGCAGAGCAGTATCAGGTGGACGCAGAGCATCCTTCACATTCCTGCATCAGTGGACAATAAAGGGCAAACTAATACAGGAAAAAACGCGCAATCTGTTTTACTCCCCCATCTTTTCTGTTGGTAGTTCTTATTTTTTTTATTACAGTTGGTATTTTAGTATGACGTTTCTTCAATACAAAGAAAGGTTTCGAGTTGTAACATTCCTGCAGTGACGCTTAGGGGACTGATGTGCGCTTGTTCATGTCATATGATGCTGGAGGAGTGAACAAGCAGAGCTTCTTTAAAAAAGACTACAGCTTCACTTTTTCAAGTTATCATTTTATAAAAGTAATACTACTAATAATAAATAAAAATACTATTATTTTTTATAACATTTTGTAATGTTATATTAGTTCAAAAAGTAGTAGTAATAATAATAATAATAATAATAGGTCATTCTGTTTTGTTTTTTTTCTTAAATTATCTATTTAGTAATTTTCTTTAAAACTCCATGTCATCTAATGCTGGTTGAGCTACTGTACGTTCAAGAACATTAATAGTTATGGTGCCCGATAACTTTTTTTTCTGAATTTCTGTAATTCTCTGTGTGTTAAAACCTGTTAGAGTTGTGTGTGTGTGTGCCGGAAGTGGATGGTAGGGTGCATGTATTTTTTTTTATTTTTTGCAATATGGCTCAGTCTTGTTTTGATTCGTTGGAAGGAGTCTGTGACCATGGATTTTCCATTACAGAGACAAACTTCTCAAATTTTTTTATTTTATTTGTTTTATTTATTGAGCCATGATAAACAAAATAATGCTTTTTCTAAAACATCCTATCCTCTACATGTCTTGTGATAAACTGCAAATGGGACTTTTTCTAGCTACCATTTCATAAAGGCCAGCTTTGTAGAGGGCATAACTACTAATGTGCCATTCAAAGGCCTGCTACATCTCAGCTTAGGATATCTACAACTTCTCAAGAATTACACCTGTGATTAGTTCTTTTTGGGTTGACAACCATGAGTCATAAGCTTTCCACTGTCAGATGTTGGACTGAGCAGCATGGGATATTGTACTATAGCATTACATTGCTTTAATCATCTCCACATCATCACTGACTTGTCTGGTGTGTTCCTTTGTCTTCATGATGTTATTTGTTCTACAATGTTATCCAACAAACCGCTGACCTTCACTGAACAACTGAAGTGGACTATATTTACTAATTAGGTAACTTCTGAAGCCAGTTTGTTGTACTGGATTTAATTTACCAAGATAAAAAGAGGCTGAATAAAAATGCACAACATATATTTAAAGTTGCTATTTGTGAAAACCTTTTCATGTCCTTTCTTTGCTTCACAGTTGAGCAATACTTCCTGTTGATCTAAAACATAGATTCCCTGTACAAAGTTTTAAAGTTTGAGGTTGGAACGTGGCAAACTGTGTTGTAGTTCAAGGTCTTCAAAAATAATTTTGCAAGCCATTGTTTTGTGTGTGTCCTAATTACACTGTTTTTTAGATAATTTTCACAATCGCATTCCCTGAGTATCAAACAGACTGCTGCAGACGAAGTGGCCTTTACATGAAACTCACAGATTTGAAATATGATCTCACAAGGAACACTCCTGGGCAATTTTGTTAAAGGGCATCTGCGGAACAAAAACTCCTGCTCAGTTTTTTTACACTAAGAGGCCCTGAAGGCATGTTTCAGCTTTGTAGAAACTGATAAATATTGTGAGGATGGTTTGTGACAGCTGGAAAATTATAAACAAATATGCTCCAGAGCATACAAGATAATCCCCTGTGGCCTGATGACATAAAAACACAATTTGTATAAACATACAGCTTTGCTGACCTCTTGTGGTGACTGCAGAAATAGGTTGTTTTCAGATGAACCAAACCCTCCTGCAAAACAACTAGATTTACGTATAAATACAGACACAAAGACAATTACTCTTTACAAATGTGTATTGTGTAATGTATTAATATGCTGTTCCTTTTTTCTTGTTGTTTTTTGTTTGCCTTTTTACTGACATTGAAATAAAAATTTGTGTTTTCATAGAATTCAAGATAATTACATTTCCAAAAGCTCAATTTTGAATCATACAGCTCCATTGAATAGCTAAACACACTCATTATGGGTATGCATTTTATGGTAATTTGGGGTTTTATGTACTTTTTTGGTCTGGAACACTCATACAAGATATGACTTTTGTAAATTTTAAACACAAAATGGGTGCACATATCTTAATTTCTTATGAATTTACTCTAATTCTGTACTTACAAACTCAAAAACAGATAAAAACCGTTTTCCTCTTACAGCTATGTGACGGGTGCAATTTGAGAATTTTACATTTTGAGCAGATAAACACGGACGTGAATACGTGGGCTAGGAATGCAACAGAAGGAAGATTAAAATGCAACTAATCCCCAAATAAAGTTTTATTGATAAACTGTTTAAAAAGTTTTACATAGGGTTCTGTCTTCATGTTTTACGTGTGAATTTTGACATTTTCATGCAGTCACTATTGCATCCCATGTGTTGGGTTCACTCTGAGTGCAGGAAACTTTCGTGAACAACAGCAACAGGCAACAATTACTGCCACCTGGGGTGAAACCCAACCCACCTCACTAATGTCGAGCCCTTGAGAAGTTTTTTGTTACCAAGAAGGAAGGGCCTTATGCAAAGTGTATACCTTTCCCTTGTATCTGTAGCTATTTGCAGTTATCCATGCAAACGAACCAAACATCTTCTGGAGAAAGATTTTATGATCAGGCAAGATGAAGGATAAGCTGGTTGGCCGCAATTAAAAAAGAAATGTTTGAAAAAGCCAAGCTTAAGCTTTCAACTGGAAAGTATGGTGGTAGTGGTAGCATAATGCGGAGAGAATTTTGAAACTTGATCACAAGTGGGGGTTTCACCATGATAACGATCTCGAACGCATGTCAGATCTGATTTTGTAATGAATAAATCGGGCTAATTTTATATAATATATTTTTGGGATAACCTGCTATACATTTGCAGACTATGCCTAAAAGATAAGTCCACAACAAGAACCCAAACAGTTTAAATGACCCCAACCATTTGTGATTGGAAAAGAAGTCAACTATCCTCCCAGAATTGATGTCTTGCCACAGGCAGAAGGACCTTTTATTTGTGGGGTTGTGTGTACAAATTTGAGGCTGTATGCGTTTTATAATTTCGAAGGTGCCGGTAAGAGAAAAAGCCAGAGATAATATAGTTTTGCATTATTTTTTCCACTTTCTAAAAGGGCAAAAATATGTTCATGTCTGTGATGAGAAGAGTCAAAGTTCTGACTCGAACTGAACATTACTTAAAAAGGTAGAACAAAAAAGGAATAAATTATGAAATAGAAAAAGATGTTCAAGTTTAAAGACCAGAACATAAACAAGAAATGTACTCATATCTCTGAGGGAAAGATAATTTTTTTTATTGTTGTTTCATAAAGAGGATACTGACACATTTTCTAAAAATCATTTTCTCAACCTTTAAAAATATCTTTTAAAGCTGATCCAAGCATATTGACGTTTTAAAGAACTTTTCTGCATTGTTTTTTTTATATAAAATTTTGAGCTTCATACAAAAACAGCAGTCATCTCTTCTCTATAAGGTTGAATTAAAAGGCAACCTGTTTTTATTTCTAAAGTGCACTAGAAACTTTTGTTGGCAGGCTTTCATTTAATTTCTTTAAGTAGCCTCAGTATATGATTTTCAGGCATCCCAAAAGACATCCAATGCTTTTTCTTATCATGTTGGCAGGTTGTTGTTTAGTTATCTGTCATAAAAAAAATCCCACACAGCTTCAATGAAGTTAATATTCAGGATCTGAAAATTCCGTTCCCAGTGACGGTGCTGCATTGTCTGTGTTTGTATTCAGAAACACTCTTGCTGATTTTGGCCAACTGAAGTTGTTCTCAGTCAGATGCTTTCCTGATTGTATTAGATGGTGGATAAGAATTTGCTTATGTTCAACTTGTCTTGTTTCCTTAATTTTGTTAATAAAAAAACTAATATGCCAAGTTTTTAGCTAATGGATCTTTGCAAATCATCTGTTTTTCCCCCACTTCCAATTATTTAAGCAACAACCAAAGAAAAAGTACATAGTATAAAGTATTTTACACATTTTAATGATGAGGTACTATTTTCTTATTACAGTGCTCATCTATAGAGAAACATCCTGCAGATAGGACAGTAGAAAAAACTTATTTTTGAAAAAAATAATCTGCATTCAGATAATTTAGATAGCTTATTCCAAATTTAATCTTATTTGATGTTCTTTATATCTGTAAGTTAATTGCAGTTTTAGTTTGACCTTATATTTTATTATTACTGTAACCAGAGCAAGGCTGCATGGTGGTACAGTTGTTATCACTCGGTATCAGCTAGAACAGTGTTCTCATTAAATAACCCTGCATCAGTTTAGAGACCTGCAGATCATCACTAATGACAATGACCAATCTGTGTGACAAGTTTTATTTTATTTTTTAATTTTCCATTTTTATATATTTATATTTTAAATGTCTTAACTGAGAGCAAAGCAGATCTGATGTCAACTTCCTTGTTTGTGTGCACAAAGTTGGTGAATAGGTCTGATTCTGAACCTGACACTTACACGAAAGGACCACCAGTAGCACATACCAACAAATATACATATCTTACCCTCTTCACTTCTCCTTTGAACCTTCACTTGCACTAAAGATCTGTGAAGAAGATGTGTGCTGGCTCTTTTAGTATTAGAAGGTCAGGAAACATACAGGACATCATGCTTGAGAGGCTAAATCAGTCGGGTCTGCAAAGAGGGTCATTATTGCTGATTTTCTCGCAGTCTGTCAATATAATGAACATAATAAACCCTTAACAGCCAGAGAACCCAGATAAAGTACTGGGAAACAATATGCAAAGCACTGTTTGGTGCCTTCAGTGTGTTTGAAAAGTGCTTAGGAATAAAGAAAGAGTGATTGAAACTGATTAGGTAGTTTTGGAGAACTACTGGAATGTCTTGAATTTGATAGAAGCATTAAAGAAAGAAGGATCAAAAGTGCTTTTAGCTGCATGTTTCTTTTTTCCTTATATGCTACAAAAGAAAACTTATGTAGAACAGGTATTTTTATGAAATATTTTAGCAACTTTTTTTGTGTACAAATATAACTTCTGTGTTTGAGCAAGGTAGGAAGTAGGGGGGGATTGGACTAAAGGGAGAATGAATAAAGAACATTGTATTGGCCATACAACTTTTATTTTTGTGAATCAAACTCTTCTTTCAAGCTGTATCCTCATCTCATGGTACCTCTGGGTAACACTATATGTCAGCTGAGGGCAGTGTTGCTCTGAAAATGCAGCTGCAGTCTGTGCACATGCTAATCTCTATTTAGCAATTCAAAAAGATTTATGTATATTTCTGTGCAACAATGACCCGTTGTCTTCTCTATCTAAGACTTTAAGTATTTTAGAGTAAATCCGTATTTAAATCAAACCCATTTTAGTGAAATCACGTGGTTTTCGTTTTCATAGAAACAACATTTACAATTCAGCTCACATTCATGCATGTAATATTACTGTACCGGACAGCTTTGTTCTTTGTGTTTCTTTGTTTACATTAACATTTTGTGCTTTTAAAGTGACACTGCACAGAGGCGTACTGTTAAGGTCAGTTTGCGCATTGAAAGTGAGGCGCATTGCTGCAGGTATGCTCACTTCCTCAAGGCTCAGAAGACCTTTTGGGAGGATTTTTTTTCTTCTTTTTTTCAACCTGCATGTCAAATAGATTTCGGTTCTGAAAAACACCATGAACTGACCTTCATCACTCCCTTTTACATCCTTTCAGGGAAAGGGAATTCTTCTCACCACAGGTATTTGATTCTAATGTCACTGTTTTTTTTCTACATTGTGGATTCGAAGTGTACAAAGATTATTAAAAATAAAAACACATCGACTTTCAGAAGCAAAATTAACTCAACCTACTACACTGTGCCAGTGAACTCAAAACATCCACAACTTGGTGCTGGGGGGTATTATTCTAAAATAGGCCACGATGACAAGTTGTTCAGCAGTGACCGCTGGCAGTGATATTTTTTTTTATCCCTCTGCCGTGCCTGTTGGCTCCCGTGCCAGCCCAAGAGAGAAGGTGCTTCTGTGTCGCTTTATGACAAAAGGCTTTATCCTCCCATTAACCTTCGCAGAGTTAACATGAGGAAGGCTTTTTAGGTGGAAATCAGCGCTGGTGTCAATAAACATCTGTAAGAGTGAGCTCAAAGACAACTGGCTATAGAGTGAAAGCCACACGCTTCTTTGCCTTTCATTTCTCCTCTTTCTCTTTAGGGGTTATTCCTTTGTAGGGCTCTGACCCGCAGAAGCCACTGATAAAAAAATGATTATGGCTCGTGGACTGGAACCAGCTCACATTCTCAGCTGCTCTGAGAATGTGAGCTGAGAAAGTCCTTTCCTTGATCTGAAATGGAAGCTCCAACAGCTTTTTGATCACTCTTTCAGTGCAGCATACATGAGTGTGTAAAGCTGCCTAACTTGCGGTCTGAAATCCACTGCCAGCACATTGTGTTTCTGAATGCGCCACATGATGTGAATTCTGGACATAGATGGAATGTGAATGCTGGCGGAGGATCAAAGAACTCTACACTGTATCTGAAATGGATCAGCCTTGGCTGACATGCTTTAAAAAAAAAGAAAAAAAAAGGAAAAGACACACACAGCCACGCTGTATGTACAAAGGCTGATTTAGTCCACAGGGATCAGCAGTCAGTTGTGACACTCCTCTGGCGAAGCATCTCTGTGCCCATGAAAATGGAAATGGCAGCAGCTGATCTGTCGGTGGGGACCAATCTGCCTCCTCATCAGGACTCTTCATTAAACTTGAGCTCTGTCTATTAGCCCCAGTCATTCTCCTCATTCATTGCAACACATGACCTTGAGGTGGAACAGCATGTACTGTTTTGGCAACTCCTAGGTCGCCACCGCAGAGCGGCCAGTGTCGGTCACACTTCGGATACCGGATCTCCTGGGCGAATTAATTATTCCAAAAGATTTCTCTGAACTCCACGATTCCTCCCTGAGCCGTCTGTCACATTACATCCAATCATAACCAGTAATTTAACTTAACCTCGTGATGCTCGTTGCATACTGCGAGTTTCCTCGCCGTCTAGCACAGAGTGTGATCAGTGCTCTCCCCCCTCACGATAGCGGTGCTTAATTGAGCTGGATGTGCGTCGGTGATTTCACTTAGAAGGGGATCATCAAGATTCAGACAAGCACCTGGTCCTTTATGTGCCTGTAGAACGCTGGCAGGAAAACCGATTACCGGCCTCATTTGTTCTCGATAGACAGTTGTGACCTTTCCAATTGGCACACCCTCTTACGGATATGACAGATTTTCTTTCCCGGAAACATGCAGTGAGTTTGCATTTAATATGCATAAGAATTACACCTGCGCCTAGTGGGAAGTTTAAAGCTGGAAGACACTGAGCAGTCATGGTGGGGTTGCTTTTTGACATCAGATTTGTCTGTTGTTGGTGAAAGTCCATCATTTCGATGCTGAAATGTGACCCAATTTAATATCCAGTGAAATGAAAATACAGCTTTGGACAAAATATAAGAGCCCACTGTACTGAACCCCATTGAAAAGCTGATGGTGATTCCAAATATTGATTTCTGAACTCTTCCTGAATTGAAACATTAGTATTGTTGTTTCTAAATAAATATGAACTTATTTTAAACACTGAGAAAGCACCAACTTAAAATCTATATAGTCAAGTTAAACCCCACCATGATTTTATACACTTTGGTATAAAAATATACCAAAGTGTGTGATTAAAGCGATAGAATAGCAATTGCATTAGCATACCATTCATTTTCACTTCCCTAGTTGGATCAGTCCATTATTTCTCCGATATTCCTCAACCTATAAATGCAATTTTAACCGACTGGATATAGACACACTACCAAAAGGATTTTGTACAACTGCCACAAAAAAAAAAAGGTAAGAATATTTTCATAATAATGCAGAGCCCTATAACACACAAGAACATCATGTGGAGTGGCACAAATATCCCCTACTTTCTGCTCTCTTTATAGTGAGAGAACAAAATACACACATGGGAGATTTCAGACACAACACAGCTTTTACAAGCTACACCATGAAAATGGCCAATCTCAGTTCAAAGCACATGAGTTAGATTGTATCATAAAATTTTCTGTTTAGACGCTGGATTGGAGAGAAGCACGGGGAATTATAGCCAAAATTGTTTGCTTCAATGCATTATATTTCAGAAGCTCTCCTAGAATGTGCAATCTCAGGGAAATATCTGTGTATAGTAACTCTAGGATGCATGAAAAAGCAAATCAATTATGTGCAGATGGAAATGGTATAGGGGCCATGGAACTTAAAGAGTAATAGTTACTGGTAGGTTTAATGTGTTGTGAAAAATGTTATACCTCCTAATAAAAAAAAACATATATGTATCTGAAATCTGTCTGGGAAAGGTAACAAATCTATTTCTAAGGCTGTGGGACTCCAGTAAATCACAGGGAGAAGCAATTATTCTAAAAAAAAAAAAACTTGCAACAATAAAGAACTTCCCCAAGCTCCCCCAAATCTCTTAGATGCTATGTGTCCCACTTTGTTATTTTAGATATGATTTCATATGATTTTATCTGATTATATAAAAGTTGTAAGTGAAGCAAGCAAAAAAATCTGTGAAGGGACAAATACTTTTTCACAAGACTATACATGTCCTGATTTAAAAAGCAGGTCTAACAAAAAAATAAATAAAGTCCCTACATCTTTTCCATAATTGCATGCCAATTGCGTCTAATTCGCTATCAAGGTTTTCCCAATAAGCAAGTGCATAACTTTTTAGTGCTCATAAAGCGTTAAGTACGTGAAAATGATTTGATTTAAACTATACTCTTCCTAACATGGTGAAAAGGATTATGAATTACAGAGATATGACCTCAAGAAGCGAATGTGAAGTTGATGCACAACCAGCATGTCCATTTACAAGCATGCTGCAAAAGCAAAGCCCTGATGAAATGTGTTCTCATTTCTCCATGACACGAGAGGGAAGAATTCAATCTGAGGAGGTTACAGAGAGGGATTCATCGAGTGTTCAGAGACAGAGAGAGAGAAAAATCCCAGAGAAATGCATTTCAGTCACTTCTCTCTCTCTCCCCCTCTCTCCGTGGGAGAGCATTAATGCTTTGTAATGCTCCCTTTGTTTGTCGAGCACTGTCCAGGCTGATCATGTTTTTGAAGGCTATTTTCTAATATTGCAGACTGTCAAATGCCCACTCATGCCTCTATGCTGAACTAGCAGAAAACCCACATGCACACATACTGTGTAAAATCTGAAAATGGCTTCATAGATACAAGGACACCTGAACAGGCAGTGTATTTACAAACCACTGTCTTGTTTCTTTTGGATATCATGGCTCTGCACTGGCAGCTTTAATCCAATGGTCTTTAAAGCCATTCCTCCTCTGTACATCACTGCTCTCCAATCTCGAGCCCAACTGGAGCCTGGTCTAAACCTGGGCCTGAGTAATGATGACCAGAGGCACAACAACCATCTGTAATGTGTCTGCTCCTCCCTTCAGGGAGCCGGAGAAGAATCTGCTGTCACTCTAGCAGGGGAAACATCTGTTCCCATTAAATTACAGTGGCCCTGCCTTGCACGTTATCTCCACTGCACTCCATTTTACTGCTAGAGTCCTGTGTCTGTCGACAAGGGGATAAAACAAGATTAGTTAAATGACTGGGAACTGGAGAAGAACGACAGGATTCATGGGAGGGGGACGAGGGAGCATCTCCCCTTGTTGCCTGTTCTCTTACCAATTAGTAACTGGGGAATGTCCTCAAGTGATGTGACAGAGGGATAAAACCACCTCATCCATCAGTTATCTTGTCACCATGTGGCCTAAATCTGTAACTGGAGTTACTCTGTTAGTAGCCTGAATGAAGAGGTTTGAATGTATTTAAGATCTCTGAACTTCTACGATTTGACGGTAACTTTAGACCGCCTAGGATCTGATGGTCTAAAGTTTACGCAAATAAAAGCAGGTGCAAACTTGATATCATGGGCAAACCTGATCTACAAACAACATACAAACTTGTGTAGCAAAATGAGGAGAATGGACCTTGCCAAGCTCCGCCCACAACTGACCTAGAAAAACCCATGTGGCCGCAAGTCTCACAAACAAAGCCTCGCGGCACGTTGTTTCTATGTAAACATGGCGTCTTCCACTTCGACTGATTCTCTGCAGTGTATTTCTGACTGGATTATTGCATATTGGATGATATCAAGGTGTTTAAGCCACACGATGCCTCCAACATTGTGCACGTCACAGCAAAATGCTTTCACTCCATGAGGAAAACGATAGATCCACACACCCTCTACATCAATATAGCTGTGGACAAGATCGCTGATGCCTGTTGTTCTTGCGAGGCTGGATAAGTCGGGTATTCATTGTTTTATAGGTTACTTTTGAAATCAGTGGGTGATTCCTGTGGTTTGTTGGCAAATGTTTGAGTGATACAAATATACACTGTACACTGTACTTGGTGGTAGAGTAGCTAACACGAGTAACAGTTTAGTCCAAAGCCTTTTCTGCTAAAATAAAATCTTTAGTGTATGTCAGATACAGACACATTGAAATTTGAAATTGAAATTTGAAATTTATTCGAACATGATACAAATATAAAAATAAAATAATGCACAGTGATAAGAAGTGCATAAAAAAGAAGAGAAAAAATACAGATTTTTTGTTTCAGTTAACATATCATGCTCAAAATGGAGTAGGAAGAAGTGAGAACTTATAAACTCCTACCCCCTAAACACTTGAAACTTTAGAGTCCTACTGTCATTAAAAAAATCAAAATCAAAATGGCAGTCAGAAATAACAGTTACTAATATTTCCCTATACATTTTATGCTGGTTTGTCTTTCTAAACCCTTACACCAAGTTGTTATCTGCAATACACACCTTATTGCTTTCTGTCACCCATATGTGTATCTATTGAAAATTACCTCCTTGTACTTTCTTTTGAATTGTGTTAAGCTATTACTTTGTTTTAAATCTCCATGTAACTTGTTCCATAACTTTACACCTTTAATTGAAATACAGAAGCTTTTTCTTGTTGTTCTAAAATTGCGGATCTTGAAGTTTGAGTGACCCCTTAAGTTATACCCTCCTTCTCTTTCAGAAAACATG
This sequence comes from Xiphophorus maculatus, assembly GCF_002775205.1. Lineage (NCBI taxonomy): Eukaryota > Metazoa > Chordata > Actinopteri > Cyprinodontiformes > Poeciliidae > Xiphophorus > Xiphophorus maculatus. Next base: position 17,581,791 of record NC_036464.1, read on the forward strand.
CTCTGTATGTGCTCAGGTAACAACTTTTTAGATACTTTGAACATAAATTGAGCCGTTTTAAATTCTACAAGCTCCTCAAATTTGAGAATTCTGGATATTATGAAGAGCGGGTTTGTATGCTCATAATAACCGACATTATGGATGATTCTAATGGCTCGTTTCTGTAGGACGGTTACCGGATGTAAAGAGCTCTTGTAATTAACTCCCCACACTTCACAACAATATGATAGATATGGTAAAATCAGAGAGTTATATAGAATATGAAGTGATTCAGCATTCAATACATGTCTAGCTCTAGCCAATATGGATATACTTCTACTGAGTTTACTCTGTAAATATTTAATATGAGGTTTCCAACTGATTTTGTCATCTATTATTAAACCGAGGAACTTATTAGCAAAAACCCTTTCTAGAGTTACGTCCTCTATTTGAACTTGGATTTCAGTATTTTTATAACAGTTCCCAAAGAACATGATTTTCGTCTTGTCCAAATTTAGGGATAATTTATTATGGTCAAACCATATCTTTAACTTACTAATCTCTGAGGTGACTGTTGAGAGAAGATGCTCTAAATTGTCGCCAGAGGCTAGAATATTTGTGTCATCAGCGAATAAGATAAATTTTAATACATTGGACACTTTACTGATATCATTGCATATTGATCTGTTTAGCTAACGTAAGACTGTGTAGCAGACAGGCTTCAAGGTGTAGAAGTTGTATCATTACTGCCATTATGCTGTATTTAGCTAACGAGAAGCGTGTGTTTGTGAGATGGCCACGCACGTGGTAGCCGCGCTAAAAATAGAATGGGCGTCAGCCAATGAAACGCGGCCTCTCTGGCATGCACAATAAATTTAGCATATCTGCTTTCAAGAACATCTACAATATTGGGGGAATATACAAATATAATGACTTATCCCCCACAATGTGATTTAGTGAACTTGAACTAGATTGATAGATGCCGATTCTACAGCTATACTTAACACATTTGGAAAGTAGATATAAGCTCGATAACACAGGATTATTAAATAACTCTAGCGCACCATCACTTTATGGCAACACACCTTCGTTCTGTTGAAGCTTTGCAGGAACACATCTACTTTGCCCAGGAAAGGTGATGCATATTATAATAGTCTGCTGCATGTTCCACAAATTGTACAGGCAAAAGATGTCCAGATTAATGCCACTGGACTGCTGATCATACATAAGCAATTCAATCAAAACAAAAAACTTTATGACCAGACTTAAAAATTGGGGCAAATTACATAAACAAACCTGAAAATTAGCAGGTGTTAGGAACAAAATCCTGAAAAGACAGGGTATTAAACCTTACCCTAACTTCCCAAACTAAAATCCAGCTAACAAGCAAATAAGTTTTACTTGTGTTTTCACTGTGATATTTTTGTCACCTTTGCAGATATGTGCTCCATATTTGGCTCATTCTTTGATACCCCTCCTATTTGTCTCTTTAAGCTAAGGGCATTATGATTCTCTGTCTGACTTGTGTTTGTGCTGTGTGTGTTTGTGAGGTCTTACCGCTAGGGCTCCTTGATGATTCATGCAGCTCACCTGCTGCTGCTTTCACACCTGCCGATAATCTACTCAGGCTGACGGAGCTTTGTAAGGAGCTGTTGGACAACCTCATGACCAGTAGAGCAAAGCCACCTGAAGGGCTCTTAGAGAACCTTCTAGGTCTACTTTCAAATCTTCTGCCCAGGTTTTTCCTCACTGAAGCCTTGGTCTAACTGGACGTTCTCACCCAAGCTTACCTTGACAGAATGCATCAAGGATCACTCGCTCTGCAGTTGCCCAGCCAAGCTCCACAGAATCGCTGCCTGCCAATTCCCCTCCAACTTTGCCCCTGGAACATTTGGACCTCACAGAAGAACCCTAAAGTTGCCTACAAAAAGACTCCCCTTAATCTCTGGGTCCTGGTTACTGGCTTGATGTGGGTCAAAAGCTTCCCTTGGTCATGACAGTACTAATTTAGGTATTTGTATTTGCATATGATCCTTCAGGTTCAGCTTTGCTAATCAATTTCCCCTTAGTCACTCCAACAATTTTCTTCTGTGTAGATGTCATCCCTTCTGCTTATTGAGCTACAGTAGATAAGTTTAGTACCCATAATGCTGAGAACATTCCTTCCAGTCTGTGCTGTTGCTATTCTTGTTTTCTACAGGTGATTCTTGTTTATTGCCATCTCTAAATTTTCTTAGACTTCAGTTCTTATAGGCTTGCACCCACCCACAACCGTTTTCTTACACCTGTGCAGTTGTTGTCAAAGAAATATAAATACTAATAAAATACTCTGACATTTGTTGACATTGGGAACAAGTGTGAGAGCTATGAATACTTTTAGCAAGCCTCAGCATGTATGAACAAAGGAAAAATAGGCTGAAAATGAAGTTCTAAAGGCAGCCCACCTCCAGAACCTACACTACTGACTGAGCATAAAGCTGAATTGGTTTTACATATCAAGATGAATTGGTGTGCCAGCACAGACATTCTGAACACGAAGAGCCAAAATTGCCTCTATATGCTGCAGGATACTGTCACATATTTTTAATGACACTTTGATGGCTTCTGTTATATATTATACAAAGTCATTTGATGGAAAGAGAAAATGCTGACATAGGCAGAAACAGACCCCAGAGTAGTGCATAGTATGTTGACTATATATATTAAGATCCAATATATATATATACTGTATATACACTACTCAAAAAAATAAAGGGAACACTTAAACAGGTGTTTCACACTTAAAGTGTTCCCTTTATTTTTTTGAGCAGTATATATATATATATATATATATATATATATATATATATATAGCAGCTTTTATTTACATGCGTGTAGGGGTGAGAGAGACGGAGAAAGTAGTCATTTGTAATAAAAAAGCACTTCATGTTAAATACCATTTCATACATTCACATTTCAGCCTTCACAAATTGAATGCATTTTTATAGGGGAAAAAGACATCAAGACTAAACATTTCAGAATATTCTGAAAATAAGACACCCATTGACATTTTCGGGGCTGTGTTTTATAAAACACAAAAGAAACACCCTTTAGCAAAAAAAACAAAACAAAGAAACCTTTCTGTATTTTCTCTGAATGAGAAAATACAAAATCATTTTTATAATTTTTTTTCTATTCCCACAGTAGAAATATTCAGACTTCTCTGTTCAATTTGCTTAGTAAATTTTCTCCTACACATTAAAAAGTGATGTGATGGATGTTGGAGGAATTTCTAGTTTTAAATTGTGAAGTAAAATCAGGAGGAGTAGGGGTAAGAATGCATAATTTTTGGTTATGCTGTGCTCAGCTGATTAACCAAATGACATTTAGGGTAGACTGTAGTCCTGTGTGATTCTAAAAAGTACAGTTTTAGATTGATGGTTGTATAGATGACCACTGTGAGGGAACATGTCAACAATCGACCCTACGCTGCTGTAGCTGCGTTTTGTCTGTAACCAGGAGGCTCTTTCTTGAGCAGGAATGCACGCAGCGCCAACTATCTATCTAATACTTGTAACTCCTACTGTAATTTTTTTTTTTATGTTGGGCTTTCTTCAGGCTGAAAGAAAACATCATCAAGCATGCTGCATTTAGGAATGGTTTAATCAGACTAAACTTCAGATTTCACAGCCTGTAACGAAAGGCTCACAAGACAGAAGCCCCACAGCTTTATTGGAAAATGGAACAAAACCTGAATACTTCTATAAAATATTTAGTTATAAATAGATAAGCCAGGCCAAAGCTCACTTCTGTCTACACACCTTGATAGGCATACCTGTTGACAGCCAGTGCTCAGTAAAGTAAATGATCAGCATTTGCCAACATTCCCCGGTAGCTCATTGGATTTGAAGACAATTCTTCCGAAACTCACTAACCTTGTTTACGGAGTGCCAGGATTAAAACAGCCATATATTTTCATTTGTTTTTATTTCTGTGTTTGACATCATTAGAAAGCTTAGAAATCACAATTTCAGAATCTGTAAATAATTCAAAACGCACCCAGGAAGACTTTTTGTGGTTCTGCCATGGTCAGTCACAAATATTTGGGACATTAAATTTTGTCATTTATGTTCAAAAGTGCACTTCCAAACAAGATGAGAATCATTTGGCCATGCATCTAAATCTGCATTAACTCAATATCTCAAAGACTGGGTTTAAACGACAGTTGCTTTGTGTGACTAAGCAATTTCTGTGACTTTAACAATATCACATTTCATAGTTTGGAAACATTCTCTGAAGGCACAAGACTTGATATTCATGCAGCTGGAACAGGATTTGTTTGATGTGAAGCAAAGCAAACTAATTTTGGTTGTGCTCCTTTTGTAATGTAAAACAGCATCATGTTCCCCTATGTGTTGTAAACCCACATCTCCTTCTTCTTATGTGGTATTTGCCAAATGTAATTAATTTAAATAGATGTTGCTGTAGGCTGCTTATGCAACCCATCTACTACATACTTTTAACTGTCATATAAGATAGGCATTATCTGAGTAGGTGTATATGTATATAAAATAATGTGACACTGCAATGGATGGAAACTACATTAGACAGCCTGAGTTCTGTAACGCAATACATTTTGCATCAGTGAAAAACATCATTTCTTCTTTTTGCTTGAAATGAGCTATAAATTATCTCTTAAAAGTCATACTGCTGTGGCTCAAAGAAATGCAAAAGAATTCAGGGCAATCCAGGTTAGAAGACAAAGACATATCTGGAGGGTAAAATTAGCTGAAGGGAAGTGGAGGAATGAAGCATACCAGCTGAGAGAGAACCCTGCAGAGTTTTTGTGACAACGTGAGGCGCAGACGACAGTGCTAAAAATAAAGATACTGAAGCAGAGCGACGTAAACAAAACTAAAGTGCCACAAATGACTTTTGCAAAAAAAAAAAATGTTTCTCATAGACAATCTTAATGTAGACAAACACAAACACACACATCAGATGACATTCACGCCCTTGGTAAAGCAGAGGAAAACTGAATACGCTGCAAGTCAGAGGATCTGGAGTATAGTGATAACTCTCAGGGAAAAAGAATGAAAGTCACGATAATTAGTCATGATAAAGTATTTGGCTTAAACAGTGTGAAAGCAAACTGGAAGTGTTTGGAAGTTCTTTTCAGTACTTGAATAACATATTTGCCCTTATATCATCTGAAAGCCAAATTAACCCATTTTACGATAAAACTGAAAAAAAATATGAAATTGTGTTCTTTACTTCCCACATGTTTTTTTTTTTTAGCTCTTATGTGCTATAGGCACAAAAGAAAGATGAAACAGAAAAACAGTCACTGCAGTTTGTGAACAAACCACACAGGGAGTGTTACATCACTTTTGACATTCAGAAATGTCTGCAGTGTCAGACTGGAAGAGCTGCAGAAAAGAAGATGATCAAGTTGAAGAACCAAGTTTAGTTCCAGTCCAGACAGGTCATGTTGTAAAGAAACTCTACATTGAAAAGTAATTCATTTTGTTGCTATGATGCACACCACATCTGAGTTATTATTAGCTTTAAAGAGATATTTTAAGGTGTGAATATATATATAATTTTGTAAAATTACTAGGAATTACAGAAATGGGCCTCCTCCATCAGGTAACTGGGTTGGACTTGAAGATCATCTTTCACAAATACCAGCTCAGCTGACTCTCTGGTCCTCAGAGTAATTCATGCAAAAGGATAATTTGGACCAGACAAGGACCTAATTTTCATTAAAATAAATTACTATAAAGTTTATGCTCACGTAATGTCACATAGTGACTTGCATGAGAATAGTTTGCACATGGCCTGTACACACATACATGAGCACTTCATTATTTTAAAGAATTATTTGTGTTCATAAAATGAGAACTTATGATCACTAGCTAACACCAGATAGTTTGTTTCTCAGAACCCTTTAACCTTAACCACTGACTGAAAACTCTTTACAAACCAACTGAACTGAGAAGTCTTTACACTGATGTTTGTTGTTGCTGTACCAGTCTTTTACTTTCTTTAAGACATGAATTTCATTATTGACGTCACATCTCAGTAGAATTTTCTCAGAAATGTCAAGACTACTTAAAAAATAGAATCATCACAGGTGGAGCTCAATGTGTGTCATAAAGCCATAATAAAAAATGTTGTAGCTCATCACCTTTAACCTATGACTGTTTAGATTCTCAGAACTGTCTTGCTGTTTAAAAAAAGCGCCACAGCTCATTGTTTTGCTTTTCAATACAGTGACTGTGAGCTGTGATAAACAGCTTTTTAATTGCAAGAGCCTGAAGTGTGACCAGCTTCAGAAGTTTGCATTTTATGCCACTGAGTTGTTCAGGTTGCAGCATAGCTCATCTTACTTTTAATGAAATACGTACCCAAGCTACTCAAAACACAAGCACGTATTAATTTACATGAACAATTACGTTTTATTTATTCTTCGCTATCTTTTGTTATTATTTGATGCCTTCCTTCCTACTTTTGAAGACACCAAGTGCTAAACTCCTAAATTTTGCTGTAGGAATAACCCACCCATCCACAAATCCATCCATCTGTCTGTCTGTCTCTCCCCGCTCCGTCCTTCTCGGGATCATAAAGGACTGGAATCTACCATCCATCAATCCATGTCTTATAATTATCAGTGTGGATTGGAATACAGACATTCATGATCACACACTGAGATCCCGTCCATGAACAACACAGGATTGGTGACAAGGGACTGCCCAGACATATATATCACACCTTGGAAACAGGCTTACACTTGCACTAAGAATGCAGACACAGCTCTGACATTGTGTATACAAGAATCACACCCATTAAAAGCAGCCCAGGTACCCCATACATCTATAGCAACCTCCACAAAATGCCTCAAGGGACATGATGGAAAGCTTTCTTCAGATTCACAAACCTCAGAGGGATTGGACAGCCAAACTCCCACGAGCCTCTTATAACTTCAGCAAGGGCAGACATATGATTCACTCTTATGGTCCAATGAAGACCATACGAGACCACATTAATACCCATACTGGTATTAATAAATACTTAAAAATTATCATGTGCACCTCTCCAGTACTGAGATGGACATCTGAATTGGACCACCTTTTGCCTTTAGATCTGATTTAGCTCTTTGCCACATAGTTTCAGCAAGGTGGGAAACATTCCCCAGAGATTCACTCATTGGATATTTACCTTTTACTGGTCATTCTTTGTGAACCTCAGAGAACTTCAGCACTTCCTGAAATACTCAGACCAGTCCATTTGGCATCAACAACAATGCCATACTTAAAGAAACGTTGGATACTTTTACCCCCCATTCTGATGTTATGTCTGCAAGTGAAACGCTTAATTTGCTTTCATGTAACTGGCTAATGTGCTGTTTGAATTACATTGAACTGCAAAAGTGCAAAAAGGTAGCTGATTATATTTAGGGATTTAAGCAAGATCAATATATAACATATAATAACCAGCCATTGGGCTGTAAGAGACTCTGGTTCTCCTTACAAAGGAGCAATTGGTGTTGGACATAGATAATCAATATGCAATTATTCTGTCAAAGGGAAGCAAAATGAATATGCATGAAAAAAGATGGAAGGCCTCCGTCTTTTTTTAGAGTTTAAACATATCTGATGAAACACTACCCTAGCCCAATTTCCACGTGTGAATAAATCAATGACAAAGTAGAAGATAAGACAATATCTCTTCTTCTCACTGCGTCATTCTCTCCTCCTTGTTCCATCTCTGTCTGGCTCTAATAAAACTGACTGGCCTACGACTTTTCCTCCCGCTCCTCAGATACATTTTACAGTCAGCTTTTATAAGCAAGACATCTGGGTTTGTGATGAGACAAATACACAGTCGAGCTCTGAGAGGTCTGCATTATTTGTGTGGAAATGATTTAAGCCGTGTTTAAACAGCACTTGATAAGTGAAACTTATTCTACCCTGAAAAGCATTTTTGCCTTATCATTACAGCCCTATCATTACTCTTCATAAAAAGTACCATAACCGGAAGAGGAAACTATTCTTTATCAGGATAACAATGCTGCTGGCTCCTAGCTTTCATTAGAATAGATTCATAAACACAATGCTGTCTCCCTGGAAGACAGCATTGCCAGGAATTGCAAATTATGGAATTGCCTCAACAATAAGCAACAATCAGCCTGAGACTCTTAATGCCACGTTATACAGTATGATACATCCATTTTTGCTCTCATGTACACGTAAGTATAGAAAATCCATGTGCACACAATACTACATCAGCACTCTCGTATGGCTTCTGTCTCTTTCTTGGTTTTGCATCACAGGAACACCAAAGAATACAAAGGCAGCTGCTGGTCATTTTAACTTGCCAGTCTAATTGTTTTTTTAAATTATTCATGATTAGCATATTTGACAGTGCAGTCCCAGGGTGCTATAAGCATTAAATATATTCAATAAGATTTCATATATGATTATTTTGGAGCAAATCTTCATCTCCACAAACAATTTAGCCAATGCTTGACTTACTGACACGCTGTGTCAACAATAAGTAAACAGCAGGAGAGTATTTCTATGAATCCGACTCCCACTCACATTGATCCTGCTTTGTCTAATTGGAAGAAAACTGTTGTAGAAACAGTTTAGTCAAAACGTCAAAGGCACTCAGCTCAAAAGTGCAAGACCACTTCAGAAGCAACTTAAGGTCAAAACCTTTATTATTTTATTTATACACAGACATGTTTAATATACTAAATTCATTGCCATTTTCCTTGTGGCTCACAAATGGCACTTAAAGATGAAGGACTGTTTCAAGAGAAAGCAAATTCACAGAAGCTGCAAGACGCATACACACACTGACATTTGCATGCCTTGCTGTGCACAACCCTCCCATGCGTGCTTGTGCAAACTGGGGTGGAAACGGAGGATAGTCATTTGATATTTTTGCAGGGCAGAGCTGAGATGAATTAATTATTCCAAGTTTGGGTTTAGCTTCAAAGTTAGGTCTTCCTCCAAGGAATGCCTGCCTCTAGACTTTAGTAATGTATCTGTTTGACTTAGAGCTAAATAAAACGTTGCTTTGCATTCAGACTGCAGCAAATATATTAATGGCAGAGCAGTTTTTTATGTAATCACTTATTATTTGTTGTGTTTTCTTTGTATAATACTGACTTTAGCACTGATTTAATTATATACGCAACTAGATATAATATAGGCAATAAGAATATATTTTAAAGTTTACAGTATGAGAATAATTTGATTAGGGCTATGTAAATCATGTTTGTTTAATGACCTTTACTTGTACTCCAAGGCAGTATTTGTGTACTTGTAATCCTGCACATTGGGGTCACCATTCTTAACCTGATACACTTTAGCTGATGCACTAGTGGGAGTCATTGAGAGAAACAGAACATGAATCAATGCGAACTCACTACTCACTTTGTAGTTGTATGTTTAGGTTGTCGTCCTGCTAGTAGATCAGTCTCCACTCCAGACTGTGAGTGTCTTTTGCAACTTTAAACAGATTTTCTGCCACTTTTATTTTTCAAATCTTTTAACAACTCAGATTTTCCTTGGCTTGTGAAGATAAGCACAGCTAAAGTCTGCCACAACATGCTTCACTGTTGGTATCTTTAGGATAATGTGCAGTGTTAGTCTGTCAACACACAAAAAGTTGTGTTTTAGCCACATTTAACCAAAATATAACTTTTGGCTAAAAGTTATATTTGGCCAAATGTGATTCATGTGTCCTTGTGGCAAACTGCAAAAACCCCCCCCCAAAAAAACAACTTCTAATTGTCCGACATCATCTGTGGATCTATGCAGCTCCTCCAGAGTTACTATGAACCAAGTTGGCTATGTTCACACAGTAAGCAAATGTAACTCAAATTAATTTCTTTGCCCAAATGTGGCCTACACTGAAGTCTCATTGCAGTCACATTTAAGTAGCAGCATGAACACACCCATGACACACACACACACACACACACACGCACACACACACACACACAAAATGGATTCCATCAAAAAAATTGGAATTGATCATCAAGACTTCCTGTCTTCACTAAAGCTCTCTAATTTTGCAGTCTTGCATGGCATTGTAAGTTTTTTTTAGTATAATTAACTGTATTGTCACAATTAGGTTCTTTAGGTGTAACTAAAAAAAATGCAACCTTTTTCAACAAAAACGTGGTTACTCACTTTTTTGCAGTTATTATTGAATAAGTTAATCTTGAATAAGAATAACTGCAATGATAGTCATGAAAATATAGAAAACCCATTGAATTAGAAGGTGTGTCCAAACTTTTGGTCTGTACTGTGTATGATATTTTTATTTTTCCTGCACCTTAAATGAATGTAAGCTCAATAAGCGAGAAAACAGAAATTCTTGGCTACCTGTAATACCTTTATGTGTAATATATGCTATTGTCTGCTTTAAAATACCAAACCTAACTAGTTGTGGTAAATATTAAGCAAAAGCAAAAATAAACAAATGAATAAAATAAGTTCATAAAAAGAATGAATCAATATGGGATACTAAAAAGAAAATAAAACATTTTCAATATTTGGTATCCTTAAAAGCTCAATGGGTAACATGAAAAATATCTTTCAACCTAAATAAAGAAAACAAATCTACCCACCATCAAATGAAACATCAAGGCTTTTCAGGCTCTCCAGTTTAAATGTGAACAATTGTATTTTGTTTGTTGTACAATGCCCAATAGGATATATCTAGTTCTTCACATTTTCAGTTATTGCAAAAATGGGCACTCAAAGTCTGCTTTCAAAAATGTGCTCTTGATAAATGCCTGACTGCTCTAGTGAGGCGCAACCTGAACAGATCAAATTAATAAGCAATATGCTGAGGATTTATTCAGCGTTGTTCACCCACTGTGTGTGGATTGGCCACCAGAGACAAAGTGAACAGCAATAAAGGAAGATGAGAGAGGGATTTGGATAAGTCACCCAGGATCACCCCATTATATGAGCCATTTTGTTAGAAACTCTCATCAGCATGACAGGGATTTCCAAGGCTGCTTCAACACAGCTGTCCGCAGGAGGTCATTTTGTATGTCAACTATAAGCAAAGGATAATAAATACTTTCATTGATGAAATTAAGAAAATTAAAGTTGAAGCTAAAGCCTAAAAATAATGTTAACAGGAACTCGTATAGATTCTGTGAAAGCCATGCTTTACTGAATAACATGTTTTAGGATGGATAGATTCACACCAGCCTTGTTTAATTGAACTCTAGTTCGTTCGTCTATAAAGTCCAGTTCGGTTGGTGAAGTATGAATCTGCAGTCAAACACTGATGTGGACCAAAATACAAAACTCTGGTCCGCCTGAAAACCTCCGTTCAATTAAAAGTGAACTCTGGCTTATTTTGAACCCATATGTGAATGCCAAGCGGACCAGAGACCACTCCAAAAGCATGAAGCAAACTTTAGTACATGGAATTCTGGGTAAATACAACCAAAACAAATGCAAGAGTCTAATGCTATCGGGAGAAATGGCTCGTGGTCTTTTACCAAAGACAAAAGAGAAATTTTTCAACTGCTCAAATGTGCCTCTACTTCATTTTTGTTTACATTTGTGAAGATGGAAGTTGCGCTCATGTCTTCTTCAGACCTATCTTCCCCTGTCCACCTCCCAGTGATCTGTTCTGTGCTAGTGCTTCGTGTCAGTTACCAAGTTGACCTCCGATCACCTGAAGAACATTTCCAGGATTAAAGGACTAATGTCCCAGCAAAATCTGGAGAAACTCATTCATGTGTTTATTTTTAGTCACATTGATTACTGCAACTGCAACAGTGAAAACTGCAAAACAGCTGAAACACTGAGTTCCTTTAAATCCAGAATTAAAACACACCCATTTAGAGTTTCTTTTTATGAAACATTGATAAACATTCTGATGTGTAATAATGCCACAAGACAAAATGTTATGTTCCAATTGTTAACTGTGTCTTCTATGACTGTATTTTTTGTGTTTTTATGATGTAAAGCACTTTGAACTGCTAGTTGCTGAAATGTGCTATACAAATGAACTTGATTGAACCTTGACTGATTGACAGGTCCCACAGTAATCTGCCTAATGAGGCTGATTAAACTTTATAAACAATAACTGTGATTGAACTATTAAGCTATAATCAAGTGGTGTCCCATCTTTGTAATTTTGATCAAAATTTAAATTTTTATTAATAATTGCCTAAGCAGTTATGTATAGTTATTCATAACCACAAGTAGATTGCTATTGTGGCACATGTACAACTTGTACTGAACAAGGTAGCATTTTTCCTCACATTTCAATGGTCTATTGTTGCTTGTTATAGAATAGAAGTACTTTATTCATCCCAGCAGGGAAATTACTTCGCAGTTACAGCATAGAGACAAGACACAATAACAACTACCACTGAGTAGTAGTTGTAGATAAAATAAAAATAAAATATAAAATGCTATAAATTGTAAAAATATAAATGTTGTTAATATAAAAAGCAACTTAAGAGCAGTCCTTGCAAAGATTCAAAAAATGCAGATATGTATATGTAAATATATGTACAGCAAGTGTGCCACAGTGCAGTTGTGCAAAATTGGACTGATTAGTGCAGAACAATGATTTAGCTTTTATTGTACAGTGAGATGGTATAAGCAAGTGCAAGTGGAAGAACTATAGAGCTAACTATAGTTATCAAAAGTCTGCTGGCTTGATGATTATTCTCGGCAATAGTGGAGGATAATGGTTTTGTTCTGCAGGTCCCACAATAATATCTGGCTGGTGCTTTAAAATCTAATTTGTCTAGTCTAGTCCGCCCTGAACTGCCTCGTGCATTTTTGTTGTTGAATGGTCGAGAAACATACGCAGTGGTCTCACATAATGCTCAAGGGCTTTGCCCCAGCCACACAGAATATAAACACAGTCCATTATAGGACAAATGCTAATAAAACTCAGGAAAACAACAACAAAATAAAAAACAATTAGCCATACTTTGAACACACTAGTTATTCTTAGCTGTACCAATGCTCCTTTGTTATCAAAGGAAATTCCATCTGGTTTCAAATTCATTAAAACAAAATAGCAAAACCAATAGCAATACATTTCTTTTATCGGGAGTAAGCTACAACTGCACTCTTTAATAGCTATACCCTTGGCAGACTGAGGTTTAAAAGAATGTTTTAAATTTGCCAACTTCTGACTACAAGTAATAATACGCTGAGAAGTCCAATCACAGTTCTAGTTTAATATGATTTTGATGGCTGAACTGTCGCTGTAGATTCATTGATTGATCATCAGAAGGGTACATGTACAATGTCAACTCATTTTACATTGTTTTAATATATTTTGAGAGGTCTGTGTTTCATGCTTTATAATAAAACAAACGTCTTGGATTATTGAAAATATTAAACCCAAGTCTTCAGGTGGTAAAAAATAATTTCATAGCTTACCTGTATATACTTTATATATTGAACTTTAATTGACTGTAAAGCAAAGTAAGATTGCAAATGACGGACATGGGAGACTTGGAATCTGCTGTAGTGCCCCCTTGTTGAAAACAAAACATGGGCAAAATATTCATTTATGCCTCTCAAAATCAAATTTTGTTTGGAAATGTGCTTTACTTCAAAGATACAGGGATTGTTTAGATTGCACCTTTGTTTCACCTATGTCAATTTGTGAGTCAATATTTTCCTCAAGCATCTAACCATTACTCCTGTCTCAACATTCCCTTTCAACTAGAACATGAGCTTTATTGATCAGAGGACTAAAGCTGGGATTGACCGCTGAGAAGATGCTGTTGCTTTTGGTCCACCACAGCAGCCATAGAGCTCTGCAAATGTAAAATTAGCACATGATGTAACTCTAAACAAACACAAAATGTTTTCATTTGATAAAAATGTTAGCTTCCAAGCTGCTATTTAGTGCAATATTGAACAGTACATTTGTTCTTTAAATGGCTTTTGTGTGTCATGTGCCCACTATAAGTAAAACGTTCTTGTAAGGAAGGCTGAAATGAAAGCTATACTTAACTATTAGGCCCTCTCTTCAAAGAAGAGAACTAATGACCAGACAAGAGCCCTTATCACGTACTTCAGTTGAACTCAAACCAACTTATCCTTATAATATCAGCAATTAAATATTAATTTGAAATCCTAGAAAGGACCAAAAGTCTTTGAGGTAAATCAAGCAGAGCACAACACATTGATAAATGTTGCATGCTTCCTATAGTCATTAAAAAAAAGACTTTCAAATAAATCTGGTCATGAATGGTTATGAGTGATTATTTGGTGTTAAAGATATATAAAAAAAATGGTTCTGTGCCAAGTCTTGAATTCAATTTTCTATTTTGTCTTGAAATAAAATGTATGCACCCATGCTCAATTCAGAGGCTTCCCATTGATTCATCCAGACTGAATGAATAGGTGCTGTCATGTTTGATGCTTTACCAGATGATCTCAAATTGCCACTATCCATCTGCATTAATGTTTACCCTACATAAGTTAGAAGGGGAGGTTATGTTTCTTCTCCCAAAAGCTATCCAGTCGATCAAAACTGCAAAAACCATTCAGATCTATTGGTGGTTGTAAGATCGGTTTAGTTAAGAGTACATCGGATTGCTGTTTCTTTAAACAGCAATCACAATGTTACAGAACATTGAGGTAGACGTGTGCAGACATTTACCAACTAAAAATTATTTTGACTTTCAAGATTCTATCTGTTGGAACAAACAAGCCAATAAAAATCACCTTTGTTTACATGATGCATTTATTAGCTTTAGAATATTCTTGAATCAATTAACAACTGTGGCACCATGCAGCCATTCCAAAACTAAATCCATCCAAAACCCTGTGGGGATTCTTAAAAAGATCAGCGGACAAGAGTCGTCCTCTCAGTTACAATGAGCAAATATGGCCAAGTGTAACTCCTACCACAAAAGATTGAATGCTGAGATTGAATCAAAAGTTGTTTCATCAATGCATTATTTTTTTTATAATTTAGTTTTAAAACTTTTGTGAGTCAGTTTCTGTTTGAAATACTTATTGCAATTTACAAAATAAGTAGATTTATTGAACAGAGGTAAACAAGTTGCGATTTTATTGTACTACTTTGACAAGCATTAAAACTTTGTTTACCGTAGTAAACCACAAGAAATTGAAATCTTTTTGCCCAATATGAGAAAAAAATCCACTAAAAAGCTGTTTGAAAAAGCAAGACACTGGAGCTGTACACAGTAAGAGATTAAGTCTTCACTAACACATTTTCTGTTGTCATTATTATTCACACAGAGCAAGGATCCTGCTGAACTACATTAAACAAAACCGGGGTGGAAACAAATCCAAACAGTAATAAGAAAGAAACCAAAAGCATCAGATGAGTATCAAAATGGGTTTTGTGCAATATCATTGTCTGTAAATTCAGACATAAAACTGAATCATGTTGAGTCTTGGAACATTGATGTATTTGATTGGGGATTTTTTTTTTATTTATTTGATCTTTTTTTATTTCACTCAAATATGAATAGTTCATGTAACAACTAACAGAAATCATGAATAAAAATTAGCAGAAAGAAGTATAAACTTATAATTTCTGCAACCTATTCACATAAAAGGATGTGAATAGGTGTTCAACTCAGTAGACTATTACGGACATATTTCCAATGCACCAAAAAATACAAAACAAAACATCAGTTTACTAGCGCCTCATCCATAATGATTTTCATATATCTTCTAAAAGCAGAAAGAGATTTAAATGGTTTTATCTCACTGTCAAGATTGCGCCATAATTAATTGTGCTTTAATTGAAATGCATCTTTCTGTCATTGACATTAAATCTATATTTAAAAAAAGAGAGAGAGCTTTAGTTCAAGCAGAGGAGGCAAACAGACTTTTATAGCAGGTTATAAAATATAACAGATGACTCATTACCTTTTTGTCAGAGTTAAGAAGAGAGAGAGAACAAAAAGCAGAGGTAAAGAGTCGTTCTGACAGGCAGCACCATGAGGAGCAGAAGCAGCAGCGGTGCTGGGATCAAGATACACCTGCTGCTTTCACAAGAGCTCTTCAACAACATGGAAGTAGTAAAAAAGAGGGGAAAAGGCTATTTTAGACTGTAGAAATTATTCTAGCTTACTATTTTGATTACAGGACCTAATAAAGCTGTACGATTTGTTCCCAAATCCATCTCTGTAGAGACTTGTACTCACATTATGCACAGCATTTTTCTCATCAACATACAATTGGTGTTTTTACCTGCACACTGGGATATTGCAACACATGGGGCTCATTTTGCAAATACCAATCATGCTCCTCTTTTTCAGCCCAGATTGAAAACTCCCACCAAAGTGTTACAGATGTATAGCAATGTGGATGTGTAGCTTTGAAGCTGCAAAAGGGAAAAAGTTACATTTAACATGTTATTATGCTAACATCTGAGATTGAAGAATGTTATCAACCACATTTGAAAATTGTGCAGAAAGAAAGAAAATAGGCTTCAACAGGCACAGAGGTCAGCCCTGAAATGATGAGTGACAGGGACAATCAGGACTCTGTCTCCCAGTGTGTGGCTTTTACAAAGCACTGTGTTGCATGTCTTCATTATTGGCACACTGGGAACATCACGTAAGTGGGCTAACTCTCACCAATTCCTCACGTTAATCAACAGCGAGCACTTGGATTTAAGCCCAGCAGGTATTATCTATGCATCATAGCTACTGCCCAAATCAAAGACGAATGACTACAGGACACAGGCAGGACACGTAAATGTTACACTAACACTAGACTGGTAAAAGCCAGCTCATGCTATTTGCTTCGTACAGAGCGTCTGGGCTCTCTGCTGTTGCTTTCCGGAGGAGTTTGCTTTCCGGAGGAGTGGACTGTGTTGAAGCTTTAAATTTTACCTAATTCCTAACGTTTGCCAGTGACGTATGTAATGGGCTAGGTTGATGCTAAGAAGTTAACCAGAAGTTGCCTGTGCTGCAAACAACCATCTTAAGGCCCACGCACTTCAGTCCGCGGAGGTCCACGCGGACATGTCCGCGCAAGGATAATTTTTATGACCGTGTACGCGTACTTGGTGTCGCACATTAAACTACCCTGTGGAAACATCAAACTTGTTTTCATGTGTCACTGGGCTGATAAGGTTGAGAATAGTGGTTATATGAGTTCATGTTGTTTCAAAGTTGACAGTCAACATAAAGTTGTCACGGGGACGTGATAGACACGTAAGCAAAAATGCTTAACAGCAACAGGCTTTATACTGTATATTCACGCAAATATTGACATGGTGAATTATGCAGAATTCTAAGAACAAAAAACAAGACATCATCCCAGACTTCTTTATCAGCAGCGGAGCAGAGAGGTGGTCCGATAAGATGAGTCTGACTTTTTTTTTCTCCCACCAACGGCAAGGAATAATGATCGGCTATGTGCTCATTTTCGATTGCTGCACAAATTATTACACTGATCACAAATGTGATTTTGGAGCATAATAAACAAAGCTTATTGAATTGCAGCTAAAGCCAGTGCAGCCTCCTGCTGCTCCTCTGCCTGCAGTAGGATGCTACGCTGGCTCCAGGCAGCGGTTCACTGTCTTTGCCGGATGAATCGACGTGTGACTGCCATTCTCTGCTCCGCACTGAGAGGTGCGTTAAGGCTTCCCAGATGGAGAAGAAACAGAGCTAGGTGCCCAAATAGTTCATCAAACTTGCTAGTTCTCATTAGGATTGTGTGAAATAAAGGAATTTGTCACGAGAGAATTTTAGGTAATCCGTACGCTCGAATATGAAGACCCAACTGTCTGTGGACAGTATGCGCGGTTCATGAAATGTGCACAGTACGCCTGAGTATGTGGGGCACACTGCGGAGAGAAGTGGCGAGCTGAAAGAGGCAGATGTTAATGTTAAATATTTGAAAGCGTGGCCAAATATTACTCCATTGCCTTTGGAAGAAGTGGAATAGCAAAGGAAATTTTGCCACTTCCTCCACTGCAATTGCTAAAATTCCAGCCAGACTAAAATTCTAAAACAGCTCAGAAAATTGACGTCATCATCATTCACAACTTCTTCTGTTTTCTGATTGGCCTGGTAGAAAATGTACTGGAGACAATCCAAGTCAATGGGAGAAAGACCAGACTGTGCTGGAATTTTTGGCAGAATAGTTTTTTTTAGCAGAATTGCACAAGAAGGCAACAGCCAGGCTACAGCAACACTTCTGTAACTTTATTTAAGGGAAAGTAGCTCAACATGAAACAGAAGAGAGTTGGATCGTTTTCTTACGTGTTTTAAAAGCCAGAGATGAGATTTTAATGTATTCCTTTTTTTTCTCTCACATATTTCTAAATGTAAAAGACCTAATTGCAGGACAATCGCTTCTACCAAAAGTTTTAAAATTTATATGGTTCTCATGGGAATTTTGCCTCCACAGTGGCTGACACAGTACAACAAGTAAAGTCTCCTGAGTGTCAATTATCTCATATTGTTCAACCCAGGCCTGCTCCTTCTACATCTCCTGAAAGGGCTACATGTCTGTAGCAGTGCAAAGATTTGCATAACAGAAATGGGGTTTTCAAAGTAAAGGAATTATGATTTCACTTTATAAATAAAAGTAAAATACACAATTTAGTAACTTTATGCTTTGCTCCTGCAGAGCAATAAGTCATTTTTCGTTTTTATTTTGAAACAGATTTGAGTTGAGTTTCCTCAGGCACTAAGGTTGCCCAAAAGGTAAAAATCAAAAGCAAATAAATAAATGTAAACTACGATAAACTATTTTTACATACCCTGTTTTCAGTACTATTCAATATGTTTGTTGTCTTAATATTCAGAGTCTTTAAATTGTTAGTTCTTTTCGCAATACTTGTCTTGCACACTTGTCTTGGATTTTAACAATGTTGATAAAATCACATATTTATCAAATATTAGTCTTTTATTAGCAATAGTGTTTAATTAGCACTGAACAGTGAAAGCCACTGTACCCTCACAAAGTCCCAAGTGTTTAAAATGAAGGAAACACAATAGGCTAAATATATATATATATCCAAAATTCTAAAATTTTGGAGAACAAATTATTTCCCTATTGATTTCTTCACAAGATAAGGCAAGCTAGATCTTGAGCTACACACACACATATATACAGTATGTGTATATATATATATATATATATATATATATATATATATGCCCTGCCAGTAATCAGATACCCTGCTGGAATAATTAGCTGGCCAAAGGAGGAGATAAAAGCCACTGATATTAAGACTAGAAAACTACTAACAATGCATGGAGGATTCCATCCCAAATCCAGCACCCTGAGACTGTACACGAGCCGCAAGGAAGGAGGCAGAGGACTAGTGAGTGTGAGAACCACAGTCCAGGACGAAACAACTAAGATCCATAAATACATCAGGGACAAAGCCTCAACAGACAATGTGCTCAGTGAATATCTCAGACAACAGGGAACGGAGGTTGAGGTGCCAGAGATACCATCATGGCAGGACAAGCCCCTACATGGGATGTACCACCAGCAAATAACCCAAGTGGCTGATATCAGTAAATCCTACCAATGGCTGGAAAAAGCTGGACTCAAGGACAGCACAGAGGCCCTCATCCTGGCCGCCCAGGAACAGGCCCTAAACACCAGAGCAATAGAGGCCCAGATATACCACACCAGACAAGACCCAAGGTGTAGGTTGTGCAAGGAGGCCCCTGAGACAGTCCAGCACATAACAGCAGGGTGCAAGATACTGGCAGGGAAAGCGTACATGGAACGACATAACCAAGTTGCAGGCATAGTGTACAGAAACATCTGTGCAGAATATGGACTGGAAACCCCGGGATCAAAGTGGGAAACACCCCCAAAGGTGGCGGAGAACGCCAGAGCTAAGATCCTGTGGGACTTCCAGATCCAGACAGACAAAATGGTAATGGCGAACCAACCAGACATTGTCGTAGTGGATAAACAACAGAGGAAAGCCGTTGTGATAGATGTAGCAATACCAAGCGACTGCAACATCAGGAAAAAGGAGCACGAGAAACTAGAGAAATACCAGGGCCTCAGGGAGGAACTGGAGAGGGCCTGGAAGGTGAAGACCACAGTGGTGCCTGTGGTCATCGGGGCCCTCGGGGCAGTCACCCCCAAACTGGACCAATGGCTACAACAGATCCCAGGAACAACATCAGACATCTCAGTCCAGAAATGTGCAGTCCTTGGCACAGCCAAGATACTGCGCAGAACCCTCAAGCTCCCAGGCCTCTGGTAGAGGACCCGAGCTCAGAGGATAAGAACCACCCGCGGTGGGTGAGAAGGGAATTTATAGAGAGAGAGAGAGAGAGAGAGAGAGAGAGAGAGAGAGAGAGAGAGAGAAAATGAGGACCTGGAAAGCACTACAAACCTTTCACTTAATGGGCTCTCAAGCTCCATGAATGATTGCCTGCAATGGTGGAGAACACCATTACACTTTTCCCCATTTTCATTCTTCATCATGAAAAACAGGGTGAACAAATTGGACAGCCCGAAAACAAAACAAGGAGGAAGTTGTTGATTTTGCTTCAACATTACATTTTCTCCTGCCTTTAAAATTAAAGCTCTGCCACACTAAAATAATCCTGGCGTAATAGAATTCATTTACAATCTGTACTCCTTGTGCAACATTGCCTTGTTCTCAAACATGTTTTTTCCTCCTAAAGTTAATGCTTCCTCTAATATTTAAATTAAAATACATTTAAACATATTTTTTTGTACTTTTAAGAATCTTAAGTAAACTGGTAAAGTATAAATATTGTGTTCTAATTTTAAAATTGTAGGACTTTTTAGTGCAGCAACATCATAGATAATATTTCATTTGCAACATAATTTCAGAGTTCAAGCGTAATTCTAAGACAACACAAGTCCAGGGCAGTTTTTTGTTTTTTTTTTACAACATTTTTTTGTGGAGTTGGATATGGAACCTTTACCAGAGGTCAGAGAGTGGCACCAATGAACAATGACAGATTTACAAGGAAAATGATTTAAATATTTTTCACAGATTTACTGCAGCCTTGAACTTTAAGACATAAGCCAGAGGAGCTGTATGTGGAAATGCAAATGATGAAATCAGTCAAACTGGACAGTAAATGGCTGAGTATTGGCGGAAAAGGCCCATTATATCCGATGAGCCTATGTGTGAATGGTACAGGTAGCTGATGAGAGACTTCACAGTAATATACTAAACTACCTGCTGGTTTGAAATGAGAAGAAAATGTTTAGTCATTTACTAAAACAGTATGAATTATGATACATTACACTTCCTTAATTAAATTAATTTCAAAGTTGAAATAACTTTCATATTTAGTAGTTTACATAAAGGTAAATCAAAAAATGTAAAATTGCATTTACAGTTATGATTTAATTGCCAAGTTTAATTTGTAAAAGTGCAAAGTATCATTTACTAATCTGTCAGATTGAATTTGATGGCATCAAGGTTTTTCCATAAGTCAACATATTTAGCCAATATAAACCTCTATTTGTTAGCTCTGGAGTACCTCTGTGTCGCCATATTTAGACATTATCAACACGCATACATTGGTCTGCTCATGTAGCTAGCAGCTAGATAGGCTAATCGGCAAGTCACAACTCAAAAAAGTGATAAAACCGCACCCTACAACACAAAAGTATTTGGCCAAAATAGTTGATACACAGTAGAACATGGTTTTATCCTACTTATTTATTTTTCACTAGATACTAACCTGAAAATACAGAGCTGCACAGTGGCGCAGTTGGTAGCACTGCAGCAAGAAGGTCCTGGGTTCGATTCCTGGCCCGGGGTCTTTCTGCATGGAGTTTGCATGTTCTCCCTGTGCATGTGTAGGTTCTCTTTGGGTACTCCGGCTTCCTCCCACAGTCCAAAAACATGACATCAGTTTAATTGGTCTCTCTAAATTGTCTTTAGGTGTGTGTGTGCATGGTTGTTTGTCCTGTCTGTCTCTGTGTTGCCCTGTGTCAGACTGGCAACTTGTTTTCTGGGTGTACCCCGCTGGAAACGTTCGCTGGAGATAGGCACCAGCACTCCTCCCGACCCCACTAGGGACAAGTGTGCACAAACAATGGATGGATGGATACTAACCTGAAAATACAGGACAACATGGTGTAGCTTCTGGAATGGGCTCTTTGCATGTACAGCGCTGACGTCATGTCAGAAATGCGGCTTTCTTGCTTTCGCTTTGAGTTACCATGACAGACAAAGTCGTATTTCAGAAGTAAATAAAGTAATATTGTATATTGTAAGGGGCTTTTAAGTTTTCATGGTTTTCAGAGCGATCTGGAATTAAGAACACGGTGGCTAGTAAGTATTTGTCGCTACCAGTTAAAGCTAACGCAGCACAGCAAAGTTTGCAGCCTTCACTTCACTCCGGATCAGCTCCTTCAGCCTAAAACTACTGGGGAAGACGGAAGGTAAATAAAGGAGCCGTCCTGTGTTATTTCCATGCAATCACTTCTGTATTCAGCCTGAAAGAGCGAGTTTATGGGAACGAGTGAGCAGACCGGAGCCAGATCGCCAAGCAACTGATCCGCCTGTACATACTTTAAATGCCATTCTATTTGAGCTCTTCACAAGTAGCATACAAAAGTAATAAACCTAAGTAACACAGAGACTTTAAAGAACATGACCATATTTTTCTGAAAACAACAACTTTGAACCTGAACAGTCAGCTGAACTCAAACTCTGACATCATTGCTACCCTACTTTTAAGCTATGGGGCCTGTTGTGCTTCTTCAGGCTTCGGAAACAGACCATAATTTCCCCCGGTTCTTGGTCTCTGTTTGACACTAACGACAATAAACACACATAATATTGAAAACAGGTACAAAATAAAGTAAAAAGTTTAAAGAAAGTAAAACTCACCTTCGTATCTGTGAATGTATAATGAGGCATACATCTTAAAACCTTTCTCCGTAGTTGTTGGGGCTTCGGATCGATGTACATCATTAATTGTTACCTTTTGAAAGCCCTGCAAGCACCTAGTGTAAAATGCAATTTTCAATAGACCGGAAGCGACCCAGCCGCTTATCCCCGAACACGGAAGCTGACATATATAGATCCCATTTTTGTGGTTATGAAAGAGCTAGAGGAGAAGACAGAAAACCGCTGCACCATATCGCCCCCTTCTGGCTGGCGTACACAACGCTATTCTTGCAATAAATTTGGATCTGAAACTTTTATTTCTTTTTAAATAAAACATCTTATCATGTTTCTAGAAGAGAAAGATGAAATACTCCCAAACAATCATTCACAATGGAATAGTTGTGTGTTTGTCACACTGACTATGGGCTTCATGTTTTTGACCTACTTACAATGGCTATCAAATGGGTATTAATAAAAATCTTTCGATTGCAGAGAATGTCTGCCATTCATCTGGGAACCATAATTTATCTTTCTCTTATCTTGAGAAATAAGCCAGAGCTTCAGTTAAAACATTTGAATATATTACCTGCTCTTTGGAAAAAAACACTTCAAATGCATAATTATAATTCTGAGGTAATCCAATAATTACAAAGTGCTGCCAGGACTTAATTAGGTATAGTAGGATCATTATAAATAATAACATAATTACATATTACAAAACAGATCATGTTTTCATTGTATAAGTATAGCAACAGCATGTTTGTATTTTGCTTAAAATATGAATCTTTACATTTAGAAATGTATAAACATTTGCTGATATACAATTTTGTCTAAATTTAAAAGTGAAAGCAATAAATCTAGTGTATGTTTTAGCTTACTTACCGATTTCTAACAAAAGTTTAATTGTTTTGTCATGTAAGAGTGTTTTTCTTTTGTTTATTTTCTGTTTTATTTTCACGTCAAGACTCAAATGTCTAAGTAGGTTTACCTCAGACATCACAATACAATAACTAATGGAAAGTAACAAGTTTCCACATGAATAACATTCAAATAACTTTCACATTAGACTCAGCACTTTCTCTAAAGGCCTGAGTGATTTACCATGTGGCTGCTCTCCAAATGGCCTCTTTGCAATAGTCCTTTTGTCAACCTGAATGCTGATCAATTATTATGGTGTAGAAAAGCTGTTGACAACTTTAAGATACCTGCAGTTCACAACATCAGTTGTATACCACACTAAAGTTTATTGCTTCATTTTGTGAATCTGTATTTTGAGTCATAAAATTGCACCAATTATAATACCCAGCTGGTTATTCATCAAACTGAGTACTTCAGAAAAAAAACAACAACAACAAAGAACATGTTACATTAAAAATATCCTTTTGCAATTCTCATCATGAGATTCATTATTTAAATGAGTTGAACAGCTTCTAATTTCAGGATTCTGCAGTCTTGTGTTTCAAAGCGATAAGAAGGTTTTGAATTCAAGAATAAATAAACAAAATTGCTTGTTAAAATGGACACCAAGTGACAGCTTTTTGGCTGAACTCGCTAAATGTGGTATATTGCTCAGCTAGGACATTAAAAGATAAAGGATTGTGATATTCAGCAGAGACTCGCCTGGTGCTGGTTTTTAATAAGCTGCCGACTATGAGCTGCAGAGATCTCTGGCAATGTGCATTTCCACAGGGACTGCGTTGTTGTACTGACCTCCTACACTGGCTCTCCATGAACCTGCCACTGATTTGTCGTTTCTCCTTTTTTCTCTGCTCACTGACCATAAAACAGTTCACGCTTGGTTGGATTAATTCTTTTGAATGTAGGAATTTTTGTAACTGATTAAGAAAATGAAACATCCTTTTACAACGTGCTCTGAATCGGTCTATGAGCTGTAAACAAAATGTAGTTTTATTTGCCAATAATATCCATTATTTACTGTTACAAGGCTATATTTCTAACTTTTCATATTAAGAATACACAATTGGCCAATTGGGTTTCATTGTAAATTAGATACATATTCCGCAGGATTTAACTGCTAGGCATCTGATATCTTTTACCATAATGGCAAAGTCGTGAGTGATCTAATATATTATATAATTGTGGCAGCGACGGATGTAGGAGTTAAGAGTTTGACTGCAATTGGTGGGTTGCCCTTTCAGTGTTAATCATGTTGTAAAAACATCTTTTAAACTTTGAAGTCAAATTTCGGAATGGCTGACACTAACATTATTCTTAAATAATATTTTAATGTCTTCAAAATGAGCATGGCGATAACATGGACACAATCTGTATTATCTTCCATTATGAGGTGTATTTCTTTCTGTCTGCATTAGCAAACAGCAATCAGTTTTTTGTGTTGCTTTTGAAGTAAGAGCTTCTTCCTCTTTGAGTATATGACTCGCTTTCCAGTGGATAACACTTTCTTACAAGCTCCAATCAGCATCTTCACACAATCCTTTGCTTTTCTTCTGGGGTTGGTGGTTTGCATCAAAACAGATTCACGTCTGGGACAACCTATTTGCTTCCTAAAATATATGATGGTTGGACATATCCAGGTGCTTGGCTGGACATGTGCAAGTGTGAATATAACAGTCTAAAGAGATAAATGTGGCACCTCCAAGCCACAATCTGGGAATTACAGTATAACCAAGAATGAACCAGTTGTAGAGGTTCACAGTTATTTTCCTTAGATTTTTTTTTCTCCATGTGACATCTCACAAGCAAGACATGAATTTAAGGTATTGCCTTCCAGTACATCCACAGGTATGTGTCCATTAAAAGATGTTTTAAACTATTGTCTGGGGTTTCTCAAATTATTTGAAGCCCATAATAATGTTAGTGAATTTAAACTTGAATGTAAATATCTGGTTTCAGGTGGATTAAATTTATAAGATCACATCTTTGCCTACAAGTACACTCACATTAATGCCTTCTCCTAAGGTAATACTGCAAAAGAGACAAACACAGTTGTTTTTCTGTGCTGTGCTTGTTTTATTGCAGCGCGCTGGACTTGTCAATGTGACGATAATGTCTTACATTTGATTCTCTGCTTTATTTTAGGAAGTGTTTTGAAGTAATTTCTATGACATTTCTCACCAGCTGAGCGTGAACCGCAGCTCCCACAAACCTTTTATTATTTCTTTATGACTCTTGCTCGAGATCCTGCTCTTTGACCCAACATCCACAGCTGGAAGTTTGTGTCTGTGTAGGATCGATAAAAGCTGCGATGAAAGCAGGCACTTCATAGCAACAGCTTGAAGTGCGGGCAGAAGTGCTCTCTAAATGGAAAGGTAGGAATTTAGGATGGAAAGGAGCACAGAAACCTTTTTGAACTGCAGACTCCAACTTTAGCAACCTCTATGCAGTCTCATCTGGGGCTTTTTTTGGTCTGTGTGACGCAAGCTCTGAACAGTTGCCTCTTCACCATTCATCATCTCTGCGGTTAGTTTTCAATTTCTCTCAGTTTGGAACTGCCTTCTCTCTTAACATCTTTCTTACTCTGATCTTCTAATGCCATTTTCTCAGAATAACTTAT
The DNA here is from genome assembly GCF_002775205.1 of Xiphophorus maculatus. Classification (NCBI taxonomy): domain Eukaryota; kingdom Metazoa; phylum Chordata; class Actinopteri; order Cyprinodontiformes; family Poeciliidae; genus Xiphophorus; species Xiphophorus maculatus. The sequence continues at coordinate 17,608,162 of NC_036464.1, forward strand.
TAAAACACGTGACTTACTGCAGGTAAGCATAGGAAATGTCACAGCAATAAAGAAGGAAACGTCTGATGAGTTATTAATAGCGGACATTACCTGATCATGCAGTCCACTAATTATGTAACTAATTCCATTGTCCTGACTCAGTAAAGTCCAGGTCAGATTTTATGAGTACTTAGACAGCTACATTAGAAAATGAAAACAGTGAATTGCTCTAGTTGGTGAGCATTGAGCTTCTGCACCCAGCAAGAGTAGGTCTTTGTAAATAACGGTATCTTTGCTTGTGTTTCACTTGTTAGCTCTGTCTCTCATTTAGTGAATCAGTGAAGAAATTGATTTGTTCCACAAGAAATCATTAGGTTTGTGGAACTGATTTAAATGTTCTGGAAAAGGGCTTAAATGTCAGGGTCAAAAGTGATTAACTGCCACTTCCCAAAATGAAGCCTTTTTCTAGAAACAGATAGGTCAGGGTTATCTAAGATAAATATTATGAGTACTTATCAACTAATTTAACATGTTTGTGCTTAAAATTACTTAAAAGTCAGATAAAATCATCAAAGACCTCCAGCATCTCTTTATTTAATTAAAAGAAAATGTTCACATCAGACATGATTCATGGCTGTTGGTTTAGTAATGATGTTAAAATACAATCTTTCACTACATATTCATGGGAGTTAGCCACCTGTGAATAACTACACAATAAGTCAGAGTAAAGCAGGGTGGAAGTATGCATTAATCAGGACACACTGAAAAATACAGTCCACTCAAATCTGAAGAAAACAAAAATAAATCAAAAATACATTTGACTTTTTTTTGTTTTTGAAGATTGCATTGTTTTTTCTAAAATCTCATATGCATTGCTCTACACATTAAAGGTATTTTACACATGAAAGTTCAAAATTATTCATAACCCTGGAAGAGTCAGATTACAAGTAAAATTGTGCGGGTAAAATCACATTATTTTACCGTACTGTTTTACTTTACTTATATGTTTCATCTGACTGAAAGTAAAATAAAGTTGTGCAGACATCCAGTTAGACACCCAACTTTAATCTAACAAAGTCTATGTAGGAAACTAAAGATTATACGTGTGTGCTCTTGTGTGCTTTAATGCTTTTCTGATGCCTAAAACCAAAAACTTATCTTATTTTCTTGTTGTAAGCATAATTATATATAGCTGCACACACAATTGATCAAATGTTGCACAGCATGCTTTCTCTGTTCACACAAACAACCAATCCCAATATATTGCCATGTTTGGAGTCATTTTGTTCCTCAGCTACTGGTTGTGTTAGTATGCTTGCAGGCCTAGCCAAAGGAGAACCTATTTATCAGGCTCCTTTGTATCAGGCTGCTAATCAACCTGATAACCTGCAGCTGCTCTTGCTGCCTGACTGAGCCACCTTGTACTCTACACCAACAGCCTTTAAAATGTGCTTATTTTTCACTGTGAAGATTACAAAGTCCTTGAACAAATCCACAAACTTTTAACACTATATAAGTCTAGAACTGCACTTTAATATGGAAGAATTTTAAAATGGAAGAAATATGAAAGGCACTATTTTATTTGGGGTATAAACCAATTTGCACCACATTGTAAAAAAAGATCATGTATGCTTTTTGTTTTTCTCTTCTGTATGGTTGCAGTTTCCTACCTGCTGGCTCCACTGTGGGAGTTTCATGCAGCCCTCCTCCCACTGTGTCACTTCATGACTGAGGCCTACAGCAAAGCTGATTTTAATCATCACTTGATGGCTCCATCAATCCCTGGAGAGGCCAAAGTTGGATTTTCTAGCATAATGTGCTAACATTTATGCAGTTTAATTTATTTAGGTTAAACACATTCACTGTAACTCTTAACTGTCCTTAGGTAATAGTACGTGTGCAATGTTGTTTATATTGTGTGACTCTGTGTTAGCCTGGACATCCAGGATGAACCTCACCTCTCACCCGGTGATTGCGAAGATTTTCCAAAGGAATGGCATAGACTATAATGACTTTTATTACTCAGCATGAAACTAAAATGAAAAGAAACACGTCTACAAATTGTATTGCTTTCTTTTTTTTTTCTACATGTAACAACTGCAACGCAAATTTACACATACAGTAGTCATGCTCACTTCAAACACTTCTTGAGTTTTTAAAGTTGTTTATGAAATCTAAACATGTTGCTGCACGGTCATGTTTTACTTTCTCAGTATTCTGTTTGATCTGGATTCTGAAATCCTTTATTTTCTGCCCTCTGACTTGCTATTGGTTATGACTCCTATGATTTGTGTTTAATTATTGCCACCACCTTTGAATGTGGAAAAAAAAGGTTAAAGCAACAATCCTATTTCCTCTCTTTCAGAAGCCATTCAACTTTATTCACAAACACGGTATGTTATTTTTCTTACTTCTCTGATTGCGTCTCTGCTGGCTGACACCATGCAGAGAAATGAAAGGTCCAGGATCATATTGTAAACTGTGGCTCCTAGACTAGAAAAAGAACAATGTTGCTTTCATCACTCAAAATTTTGCACAATATTTCTTTAAGACAGTCGTTGTGTTTCTTGGCAACTTGTAACCAATTGAACTTGTGGAATTTTCTTTAACAATGGCACTTTGCGGGAGCTCCTTCCCAATAGCTTGGTTATCATAGTCCTGCTCCTATTCTTGCAGTGTTCAGTCTGACATTGTAATTATTCTTTCATTCAGCTGAATGGCAGTTTTCCATTTTGTATCACATCTTTCTGGTTTTGGTTTCAGTTTTAAAGTATTGGATTTACTTTAGCTGCACATAATTTCCTTCACATCTTCATATGTTATTGATTCATCTATTAACTTTATCAAATATGGCTGTTTTCTGAATAGTATCTAGAATACCGGAGAAGCCCTATTGTGAAATTAAATAAAGTAAAATTTAGTGTCATTTAAAGCAATGGTGTTGTGGAATTTATTGTTTTTTTTTTCTTTTTCTTTTTTTTATGTGTGGGGTGTGTGTGGGTGTGTGTGTGTGTGGGTGTAAAATTGTCATGGTTAATCAAGTATTTATCTTTTTCTGGTGTGTAATTTGCCTTGTATACACACATCATGCAAATGAGTACAAAAGGCACCAAGTCTTTTGTACACAAGTGCTCCTATGACAGCTATCTTATCATTTCATCCATATTAAACAACTGTTAAAGTGTAATGTAAGATGATCAGATGTTGAAGTTTATTGTGCAAATGTGGATTGTTTGTGGATTGTTTGTGCAAATGTGGATTATTTGCATCCATATTTTGTCAGTTTCTCACCAACCAATTTGGTTTTTATTATGGCAATAAAAAATGATATAAAAAAGTAATTGGGTCGAAGATGAATGTGCTAATCACAATTGGTTTGATATGTCAGTGGAATATAAAAGGTGCAACACAAACAAACACAATTCTGTTTTACACACACATTGGTGAATCACGAGACTTTTAGATTTTTTTTTAACAATTTGTGTTGTTGTAGAATATACACAGAACTCAGTCAGCCAAAAGCAAGTTAAGCTAGACAGAACTCCTTATTAATAGATTTTTTTCCCTATTTTGAGAGTACTGCTTGATGAGTCTAGTGTTTCATGAGAGCTCTTTGAACTAACCAATAGTCATTCGGAATTGATAAAAACGTTTTTGATTTGCAAATACACGTCTTTGTTCCTTTTGTAAGTATGCATGAGTTTCTTAATGTGCCTCTTCAATGTATTGAAAGATGTTTTCATGTTGGAGCGGAAATCAATTCATAATTGAGAGTTAGTCCTTTCATGAGCACACACATCCATCATTGTCCACATGCTAGTCCCCATAGATTCATTGTCCTTGTGAAGCATGCATCGGTGCAGTTTAAAACAATATGGCAATCATCAATTCTGCATTTCCAATTTAACTATGAGAAAAAAAAAATCTGGGTGGCTGCATTCAACGCAGTGTGTGACATCTGGTGTCTTACACAGAAGAAGCAGCAAAACTATATGCAGATAATCAATCCATGAACAGAATCTTAGGCTGACATGATTCTATTACACAGAACATGAAGCAAATAATCCAACAGTGAACAGGGAATTGAAAATTGCTTCTGTTTTTATAGAGTAGCCATAAAATATAAAACACTGAGGATAAAGCCATTCAGTTTACTATTTTCTGCAAATTCATTGACTTTGTTCATTATTTAAAGTAATATTTATTTCTTGGAACATGAAAAAACTCCGTTATGTTCATATCAGTATGAATTCATGCCAAAGTTGCATCCACCAAAATATGAGTACATAAACACTGCAGTTCATGAACACTCCTAAATACTGTAGGTTGAGATTAGAATTAGAAGATTAGAAACTTTTTTTTGTTTCTAAACTTTTTTTTTTAGATCTTATTTTAATTTACTGGTAGGATTTTGGATTTACGTTTGCTGTGAGACACGCAGAAGTAACAAGAAATAAAGTCTTGCAATGTTGAATTAACTTTTTGATGATATCCTAATGTATGAAAATGTACTTTTATTGTCTTTGATTCATGCTATCAATACAGACACTTCAATTTATTACTGCTCATATGCTTTGATGTTCTACAGATTAAACGTCCCTTAGTGTACATTTCAGTGGTGCTGTCATATAATTACAGTTTAATAACAGTGTAAACGGAGCTGCCATTTTGAGTATTGTGAAAGGGAAGTGGCTAATTTCCTGTCTAGATTCTCATCTCAATGAAACGTGTCATCATTCGCTCTTGTTAGATGGGGTCTTTGTGCCTGTGAGAAATGATATTAATGTTAATCTATGTCACGATGGATATAAATACCTCACAGCACATAATGAAAGGAGTTAGGTGCTTCCTGTATTCTTCTCGGTTGCCCCAAGCGTTACTACTAATGCTTCCACTAAACACTCTCTTTATATTGTTGCTATTGTAACCATAGTATTTTGGACATTAAAATAGTTTTGTATTTAAATGTTTTTCTTGTTCTCACAGGAGCTACTGCACCAATCTATTTTGGTAACATCAGGAGGATCATCTACTCAATATCTTTTTTTCTACAGAAATGAAGCTATTTGGTCCTTGGCTATTCAAGCACTTGCCAGTTATGTAGATGTCTAGAGGAAATTCTTTTTAGCCTGTCTCCTACTGAGGACATAATGACAAGATGGATGATGAAATGGAGCGGGGAAGGGAAGCTGTAATGAGAAAACTAAATGATTGTGTAAAATATCCTGGTTGTCCAAACAAAAATGAGGTTAGTAGGTTAACTGTTTGGAGACAAAAACTGACCTGCCGCAAACTATCTGAGGTGGCCCACTCCCTAACTTAATTTCCTGACTACCGATCAAAGTGGGATTGCATCAATTGAACTTATTGTAGGTCAGTACAATAGCAAACACCTGGAGCCAGCTATGGGTCACGACATGATGAGACTCCACCTACAGACGATAAGAACCTCAACTGAGCCCAATATTCAAGGTCGCTTAGTGTCAAATCTGGGAGGAATCGTTGATGAGATTCTTTCTCCTTCCGTAGTGAAAACCAAGTTTGCACAAAGCCTATCAAACACAGGGTGGCTGAAGTCATCAGAAATACTTTTAATATATGAATATTTAAAAAACTCACTATGAAACAATTGAATGGTATCTGAAACTTTAGCTGTGCCTTAGATGTTTGTGCAAAAATAAATAAATAAAATAAATTTGGTTCGTCATACGTTTTAGATCTAAGGCTCAGTTTCAGCCTGATGATTGCACCAAGGATGAAACAAAAACAAAAAAAAACAAACATTGTTTTTCCTTTTAGGAATGGGGCTTGAAAATCAACTACTTCTATTCTTGATGGAAAACCTTTTGTCTGAGTCTCGAGTTGAATCAACACACTTCATATCAGAAGGGCGTTGACTTCTGGTGACATATTACAACCAAGGATAATAATAAAAAAAAAAACCTTAGGTCTAAGAGAGAATCTAACACATCAAAAAATAATACTAGGTCATTACCAGTGAAGAAAATAATTTGCTTTGAATAAATACATGGATCCACAAGAACTTGTAAAAAAAACAACTTACCATGACAAACAACTGAGATGCTAGGTTTGTGCTTTTGAGACACACATCTGGCATCTTGAGCAGAAATAATAAATTCATACAGAATAAGACCACAGCTTTAGCTATCAATATGCTGGAGAGTGATATTAGATTCTTATGGGTTTGGTGTGGTTGGGCCAGCACTCCAAAGACATAACCTACTGTTTTATCAAGAATTAAGGGGAGTGCGTCAAATGAATTTCCAAATAATACATTTTGGAGAAAACTGTGGCAAAACGTTTGCTGTCTTTAATTAATGATCTTTACAACCTTTTAGTGATTAAATTACAACTACACAAATTATCTTAAGTTGTAACCAGCCTATGTGGACTTAATAAACTGTATTCATACAGTTGATTTAATTAACAGCATCTGGGTCAGGACAAGTTTCAATTCAATAGAAATCTTCCTTGCACTTCATTATTTCAAAGGTTTATCACCCAGCGTATGTTAGCAGATACATATGTATGTATAAAGGTAGATTAACTCTTTGCAAAGTCCCACATGCCAGAAATGCTTTTGCATGCCATGACTGAAGGCTATTTACAAGATGAAAAATCTGCTCCACCCCCTGTATGTAATACAGCTCCCTTCTGTTTGATAGTGTTGAGGCTAATAGGATTATGCAAGAAGAGGCTGCATGTGATGGAGAGGAGGGCAGACTTTCATGATTTACAAGCCTGGCAGGAACAATTAGAAAGGAATGCTGGGTCGGCTATTACTCAATACACTCAAAATGAAACCCTTGACTTTTATTGACATTATTGGAGAGATGAAGGGGGATATTGGAAATGGATCATTTTCATTAGCGACCAGAAATCCCATTAGCAACTTAAAAGAGGATCTGAATTGATCATTCTTTTAGAACTAAAATATTCTAAAACACTTACACCTATCTGGATATATTTCCGTTATCTGCATTTAATTTGAATTGTACATTATACACTATGAATTATATCTCAAGGTGTTGAGAAAGGGTGTGTTTAATAAATTCTGACAAAGCTTATTACTCATTAATATCACATGAATGTTTATAAGAATGTATACTTTTAGGTATGATGACAATCAGTAGATATCTGTGTAAAACCATTGCTACACGATGATCCTCTGCACACATCAAATGTCATTCTCTTCACCTAACAATTTTCTCTCGACATGTTTTTCCTGAGAGTGAGAGTAGGTAGATAAAAGTCTCCAAACAAGACAGTGCAGAGAGTGAGGTAATTAGAGCAGCTGCAGCATTTCAGGGCTGGCCCGATGGGTCACGTGCAAATGCAGCAGCGAGGGGATTCCAGCAGCTCTAGCTCCCTCACATCTGCTGAATAAATGAACAGATCCGAAAAAAAAAAAAAAACACAAAGTATGCTGACAGCTGATTAGACTGGTAGTGAGAGGCCAATGTATTCTGTTTGTTCAGTAGCTTGAAAGCGAAGAAGCATTAAGGTCACAGTGACAACGTCTCTTTGCAAAAGACTGATTAGGAATCTATCTATTTATTGTAAAGCTACAGGAGCCAGAGGAGATAGAGGTCTTAGCAGAACTGATTTTGTTTAATCCCACTCCCACATGCTCATGCAGGGTTTTCTTCTATTATTACCTGCTCCTACAAAAGCACCATACCACCCCTCCTGGTTCCCTCTAAGATTACGATCACTCCCACCTTCAACTGTTTTCTCTTAAAAATCTGTCCCCATCATCTCACAACATAGATAAGAAAGTAGCCTTTATAGACTTATTCTAATCTTAGGAAATTATATTTAAGTTACTATCATGTTTGACAAGTCACCTCTAGAAATAAGTCTTAGCTGAGATAAAACATAGACTTTAGAAAAGTCCATATGGAGAGGGAAAAAAAAAAGTCTTGTCGTCAAGAGGTTGCCAAGCAACCTGTAAAGGTTCCAAGAAGTCGTTGTGTCCAGTCAAGAAATAGTTCACTAAGGAATACTCATTAAACAAATGTGTTCATTAGAGAGCTTTAAAAGGAGGACATTATGTACTTTCTAGGGACGTTGTACTATGTTATAGCACAGTCAGGTAACTGACTCAGTTTTTGTAAAAATACTGTATATATCAAACATAACTTAAAAAGAAATTTGACTTCACACCTTGGAAATAGTCTCTGTCTCCTTCAGAAGCTAATACTATTTCCAACACTCCACCTAATTCTCCTCCATTATGCCTTTTACAATCTTTCTTAGGAGTGTTTAAATGAGAAGTAGTTTGTATGATGATCTCAGCAGACTTGCAGCTACTACAGGCATTTGCTATTTGCTGCTGCCGCTAGTCTGGTGGAACGGAGTGTGGGCGGCAGCTCAGCTGGAGACTCCAGCTCTAAGGTGGAGCTTTGAGTAAATAGGCATAGAGTTTAGGTGAACCAAGTGCAGGAGATTTAAGGATTTATCAAACATGCTTGAAAGAATCGAAGCTACACTCCAGGTATGTTTTTGATGAGATATTGTTTTGATGTGTTAATGCTCGCTTAATGCCATGACAAATAAAATACTGTATATTCTGTAGGTAGTTCATGCAAAAAGTGACTCAACTTTAATTTTAACACTAACAAAGGTGAATACATAAAGAAATGTATGACAGGTGGATTGTTGCATGGAGAAAAAAAAATTGGAATAAAATTGTAAAATTGCTAAGAGGGTGTGACGATTTCTTCAGAAAGCTGTAGGATATACAGTATATACAGTATATAGCCTTAGTGCTCACCCCTTCTCCTTACATTCTGAATATTTTTAGAGAAATTACTGTGTGATCCAAAAGCTCCCCCAAATCCTTGAGGAAATCTGTCAGCCATCACCGCCTACTCTTCCATGTGAAGCCGAAATCTTTCTGTACAAATAGCAGAATAAATGATCAGTAGCAGTGGAGTGAACAGCAAATATGGACAAATTGATGATATATCAACTGATGGCCGAAGGACAGGCAGCTCATACCTATAGTCATTGGCTGTTGACATCCAGTGAGCCCTCCTACAACTTTCTGCAGAGATCTTCACACCCTCCAACGCACGAATCATGTCAACCTGTCCCAAAGTGAAGCAGAGTCCTCAGAGTTTGAATTAAAAGTGCTACAAATGTGCATCAGATCCACAGCATATAATCCTTCAGTGGTTGTAGCGTGATGGTTGTTCAGGAGGCTCCACTTCTCCTGCTTCTTGGTCTGCTGAGTCAAAGTTGTATGGTTGTACCACTTTGCATCTGCTGGTAGCCATTTTCACATGTCTGCGATTCTAATGTAAACACTGAGTGGGGAGGGCGTGGCCAGCAGCAACTCATTTGCATAATTGTGATGTAGCTTTAAAATGCATTTCTTAATTAGCTCAAAAGAGGCAGAACTGATCGGGTGAAATCTCAATATCTGAGGAGGATTTTGTGTATTAAATGTAATGAACATGCTTTGTATCGCCCACAGACCTACTCAAGATTGTTCAAGAAATCATAATAGTGGGCCTTTAAGAGGTACATGCCTGGAATGTGGATCTGCTGGGAACATGACTGTCTCTCCTCATTTGTTTTTTTTTTTTTTTTTTTGGATTATAAAGTGAGTTTCAATTTACATTTTTGTTTATAAATCTTTGCAACTTATTCACCTATGATTTTTGATCATCTTTAACAATTTCATGTTAATTAGTGTAAAATTAATCCAAAATAAAGTTGTGACAGTATAGTATAGAGGAGTTACAGGAAATATTATTCAGAGACTACATAGTTGCAATCTGATGGACTTGAATTGCTTAGTGATTTTTGTCATATAAATTGAAAGCAGTTTGTGACATGGTTTTAACCTAGATTTCTGTACAAATCTTTATTATAATATTGTAAAATATGGCATCTGAAGCAAATTATTTAGCTATTGTGCTTTCCTCTGGCCCTGCATCATCAGACTTCAGTGAACTTTGGTTCTCGTTCCACTGCTTGTTTCTTTGTTCCCAAAATTTCAGTGCACTAAATCTTCACCCACTTATATTCTAAGAGCAAAAATACTTAAATATTCTGCAGGGGTATACAGTGCTGGATTCTTAATCCTTTAAACTGCCACCTTCATTTTCAGTCAAGTATTTCCAAATCATATTTTACAAACTTTGACCAAATTAGGATCTTTTCATCACCTACATTCATTTTTTGTACTGTCTAATTTTGCGTTTCCAGGGATACACTTAAGCCAGTTTGATCCCCCAAAAAATGTTGCAATTAAAACCTGATGTTTAGATGAAGAGCTTTCTGCAAGAGATGCAATTACAGCTGAAACACAACTCTTAGGTTTGCTTCTCAGTACTATTCAGGTAACATCAGTATGCTGTCTGAAGCTTGAATCTTCCAAGCTGACATATGCATTGCACTTGTGATGCATATCTGAGCACATTTGAGCATACATCTAATGTATGAAATTTGTGTTTTTTCTAAACTAATTTCTTACTATGCATTGGAACCGTCCTCTGCATTAATTTTTATGGATGAGCCATATTCTCATCCATAAATCTAATGCTATAAAAACATAACTACATGAAAATACATGAAAATATACTTTTTTATATAAATAAGGATGAGTAAGAGGCTGAGCAGCATCTGGCTTTTTATATGTAATTGGAAACCTCCTGTCTCTGTGCAAGAATAGCCAATTTATTGTTGGCCTGTGTAACACAGCTACAAGACCCTCCATCCAATTAAACACAGATCTTTAGCTCAGCTTACACCCAGTACCTTAAGTTCATGTTGCAAGAAATACTTCTCTTGGGTTTCAAATTTAGACTTCCATCAAAATTACACTTCATTGCTCCCACTTAAAAATACCATCAAACTGAGATTTCTGTCAAATCACTTCAGCTGAAGAAAAATAAAAATTGGATGTCTAGAAGGCTGAGAAAAAGTATAGAGTGGTCATTTTGTTTTTGTTTTTGTCAGTTATTCTGAGATAATTGACAAAGTCAAAACAACAGAAATAATATTACCCATCTCAAATGGTCTACTTTGGCAAAGGGAAGCCCAACAGAGTTTGGAGCAAGCCTAAAACATTCAACAAGCAGTATCCCTCCATTCTGGGAGATAAACAGTGAGTGCCCAAGATCACAGTGTGTGAACCAAGTGATGAGTAAGCACTTCCAGTGTTATTCCTGACAGATCTGACAGCTTCTCTCTACTAACACAAAGCTGGAGCTTCGTCTCAAGGATGTGTGAATTGAGACAAATTCAGGGCCGTCATTATAAAATACTCAGTGCAACATGTTACAGTTGGATGAGCCTGCATTGATCTGCTTTTTTTTTTTCTGTTTGGAAAAATACAGTTCTCTGCATACCATTCCCAAAAGGTCCCAAAAGTCAGAACATGCAAAACACAAATAAAAAAAAAAAATAAATAAAAATAAAAACCAAGATAGTTAGTTATGTGACCATTTGTGGTGGAGAATCTGCATCGCTAGATAACCTATAGAAGTTAAGATTCAGAGTAGAATAAAGAAGTCAAGGAAAGGATATGCAAGCTTTTTCAAATGGCCTGTTGCTCACCACAACTTCAAAGTAAAACACAAAAATTGTAAATGATGGAAATTTCTGAAACATTTGTGTGTAAAAATATTTTCAATAAGCTACATAGAAACCATTGACATGATAAAAATAAATACATTTACATGCAACTGAATGATAGAAATACGTTCTACAAGCCAAAACAAAAAAGCCTGCATTTCTAAAAACCTTTATTAAAGGAAGAGTCGCATTATTTCTCTGGTTCTTAGCAACCTTTCACTTTTGCTGCTTCTTGGTCAGGACTCACTTGAAAAATAAGTTTTTAATCTAAATCGTTCTTTCCTGGTTAAATAAAGGTTCCATAAAATTTTAAAAGCATTCTAGAGATTTTGAGTGAGAGGAGCACACCAAACTGCATCACCATATCTAGATCGTAGTGAACCCTGCTCTTCAGTAAAAGATCTGGTTGTGAACTTTGACCCAGAGGAACCGTGGTGTTGTTTTTATTTTGTTTTCTACTAGTCAGTCTAACAGCTTATAAGCAGTAAAGTCACAAAACTCATATGCTTTTATAATTCTGCAACCAAACAAGTTATGTGATAACGCACATCATATGTAATATGTACAAAATCACATGATCGGATATTGTTGTTATTGCATTATTATTGGAAAAAAAAATCCAAATTAATCTCTGCCATCTGCCACGCTGACATTTTGTCTGGATTAAATTCTCATTCTGCCGGAAAATTTCTGCTGCACAACTAACATTTTTCTTATGGCAATAAGAATATTTTGACTTTGACCTAGAGCAGTGTTTTGCAATTATGGTCCTCAGGGATCACTGCCCTGCATGTTTTTGGGGTTTCCCTCCTATCATACACCTGACCTGAATAAATGGGTGATTAACAGGCTTTCTGCAGCACTTGATAGCATGCTGGGAAAATGCAATGGTTTCAATTAGAGACACATAAGGAATATTAATCAATTCTTCAAAAGCTTATTTGGAGGCATTTAAGCATTATATAAACTTCTGGTAATTTTTAGGTTTTAATGGGTAAAAAATTTATTTTAGAAATTAAATTAAAAAATACTGTTTTTTGTGTGTAAATTATTTCCTATTTGCCTCTCAAACTATACTTTGAATTTTCCTGTTGGACTTATTTTTTTATTTTAATTTAATCACTATGAATAGAATTTTATTTAATAATTGTTAATTTGCTTCTGTAAGTGATCAGCTCTCATATGATCCTGTAGTTTAATTGAGCATTTAATTGGCTTTACAAATAGTCAATTTTTTTCCTAATCTTTAGAAGAGTAAATCTGATGGTATGTACATTGCACTTTTTTTTAAGCAAGCTAACTATTGGCCAGGACAGTGCTACCTAGATGACACCATAGACTGGATTTAGATTCAATGGTTGGACTAAAATTCTGATCAAAGCTCAACAAAGACAATTATAGATAAATATGTAGACTAAATAGAATAGGTTCCAAGTGATTATTGTGACACCAAAAACTGGTGTAATTTGACCTCTGAATTTTGGAGAAAATTCTGAAATCTTTTTTTCTTTTGCTAATATTAAAGTCAGCTCTCCAGATTGAGGGAACTCACTTCTTCAAATAGATTTGTTTGCCATTATGATATTTATTGTGGTTTAAACTTGAAAATTATGAAATGTAGTTTAATTCTGCTTTTTTATTCATCTTGTGTGATTAAAAGGTCACTACAGGTGAAAGTATATGTGCATGTGCCACCTGTTAAGCAGATCGTCATTCAGATGATCTCATGTTATTTGTCAGTTTAGAGCAGACGGCCATATGGTGAGCTGAAAATCTTGATTATTGCAATGAGGACACTTTAGAAGACTTTTCCCTTTTCTCTCTTTCAATTAAATTAGAATAATGTGGAAAAAAAAGCTTTAGACACACAGATGTTATCCATCCATTATCTATCATGCAATACATTCATTATCCATTGCATTTAACCTTGAATCAATTCCTTCTCAGATGCCAACAACATAAACCTACTGTAAACATGCTACGTGTTGTCAAAAAAACCTGCCTTCGGCAAATATAAGAAGATGAACAGATGGTCTGTCCCCTTGATCTTGTTAGTCTGGGACTACATGAAGTGATGGAAGAAACTGTGACAGGCTACATTCACAACACAACTGATGAGTTTTCCAACATGATGAAAGCGAACTATCTGGAAAAAGGATACACATACTAGATTTGATTTGAGTGATGTTTTTTATTATTATTTTAAAGGATGCATCATCCTATTTTAGAGCTGGAAACCCCTAAAATATTTCAAGTGTAAAAAAAAAAAATACACTCAGCCTTTATATTCATTCTTGAAATTGATGAGTTAAGAAAAAAACTGTTTGGTGCTTGTTGGGTCCCAGCAGTCTCTGGTCTGTAAGGAGCTGCGTGTGACGGCTGATGGAGGATGTAAGAATCTGGATGAGCTTATGGCAAATGTGAGTTTTGTTTTAGGGGCCAGGAGTAACCAGTAACGCTGACCAAAACTCTGGTCAGGTAAGTGTTCACTAGGTTAATTCAATAATAGCTGACTATCAGGCATAGCATGACTGCCATACATCTCTTTCAGAGTACCAAGGATAAAGAGCAGATTCCTGTCGGGTATAGCTACAGTATTCAGTGTCAGATTGCAGTTGAAAGACCTGCATTTATGAAGAGAGAGACATGAGCTCACACACTCCATAACAATGACATAATTACAGCATTTCTTTTGGTGGATTTATTGGTTTATTTATTGGTGGATGGAAGCAACTCACACTTTTGGGTATTAAACATCGAAGCTGTAAAGTGTGTACGTAATTCTACACATTTAGAACCAGAGTATGCCACTGTACAATTATGTTGTAAATTTGCCCTTGTTGTAAAGCATTATATTATTTTTTATCATATTTCATTCTTGTGTGAATTTGCATTAGCCTTCAACCTTGCTGCTGGTATGCCTGAATTTCTTCTACTCTATTCCAATGTCTGATGCTTTCTAGATATCTTCCAAGATGAGTCTCAACTCATTTTTATAATAACAAAACAGGTGCTTGATAAGCAAGGACAATAATTTCATGACAAGTACTACTGCATTTTCATACAGTGGTAGTACCTCAGTGCCTTTGAAGTTAACTCCCCAGGCTGACCAATAACACCGATGACGCAAATCTGTCAGAATGTCTCAGAGACAGATGAGAAGGAGGGTTTACTTCAAGTTTTCAAAAGAACAATCCAAAAACAATTAAATAAAACCACGACTGGTACAAATTTGGCTCACAGTTAAGCCAAAGCTATTCATACAAAATACAGATTTAGAGAATATTTTAATCACTATTTGAAATTATTTTCATCAAAAACTTATGTTACACTGAAACATCTTGTTTATATACAGGTTTGTTCATCTGATGTTATTTTCAATCTGTTGTGACTTTTGTGCCACACAGATATCAAGTGAAGGTACATCAGATACTGTAAATGCAAGTACCATACATACCCTGTTAAACATACATATACTTTACGTACTGCAGGTATCTGCCTGATTTTATTTTCGTAAATTATGTTTATAGAATTTTAGTCCTAAAAATACCAGACTTTGCACACAACGTCGTAAGTTTGTCTATCCAATGACGTCACATTTAAATCATTAATTCAGATGTTATGATCGGTTACTCACAACTTAAATAGCCTGTTTCACGAAATACTTTTATACTCTTCAGTAATTTCTTGGGATACTTTCACGAGGATAAAAATATGTTGAAGTTGTAGTGCATTTAAGTAAATTTTTTTGGTACTCTCCACCTCTGTGGACTGTATGTTCTTCATGTAGAGGTCATTTTTTCTCTGACTATTCAAACGCCTTCACAATAGTTTAATGTAAACCTGTCAGTGTCCATGGAGTCTGTGTTGGCTCTGACATCAAGGTGTACTCTGCTCCGTCTCTTCTGCACACAACCCCACCTCTTGATTCCAAACAGGATTAGAAGGGTGCAGAAAATGGGTGAAGTTCATGAATAAAACTAATTTAATTTGAATACGCTTTGATGATGACGAGGAAACTGCCAAACGATATCTGTTCAGCTGGAGCCACAAAGTATTTTCTTAAATTCTTGCTTCAAAATGAGTCCAAATTTCAATGGAAGATGCGATTAATATGTGTTCTAATATTACCATTAGATAACCGAGTCCTTAATGTTTGACGCCTTTTGTGTTAGCTGAGCAGAAAACATCACACTAATTCTGAGTATCACGCTCTGTTATTTTGTTCTGATAATATGTGAGATGGTTTGGTAAATGTTGTAATATGAGCTGTCCTTGAAACATCTGACAGTTTGAAGGTGTGGATGGAACCCAGCCCACCGAGCATCGCTGTGGCCCAGAGATCATTTCTCACTTTGATGTGTGCTCCAGCTGCAGTCTGCAGTGTTGTCACAGACTAGGGGCAAACAAAATTTAGACCATTATTTATTTAATGGCAGAAGTGAATCCCTGGAGATCACAAGTGTTACTTCTTTGGTTCTCAGCAGGAACGCAGGGGCTTAAAAGCAACCAGACATTGTCATACTGTTAATGGGAAAATATTAGAGCAGCTGTTCTGAACTGTGACTGAAAACAGTCGCTAAAAAAGAAGAAGGCTGTTTGCCGGGATTTGTTTATATTTGTCCTCGAAAATCAGAATGTTGTGAAAAAAGTAAGAATTAAAAACCCATGGTGACACACCCTCCAGCATGTCCAAAGGTTTGCTGAGCCTTTGACAGGTCTCTCGCACTGGGTCAGTATGCTAAACAATCATGGGGAAGACTGCTGACTTGACAGATGTTGACGCCCTTCAAACGGAGCATGAGCCACAAAATGTCATTACTGAAGAAGCTGGTTGTTCACAGTGTCTTGTATGGATGGATATTAACAGACAGTTAAGTGGAAGGAAGATGTGTGATAGGAAAAGGGGAACCACAGGGAGATGACTGGACTGATGAGCAATGGTCCAGAGTTTGGTTTTCAAATTAAAGTAAATTCTTGGTCTGGAGGAAGAGTGGAGAGGCACAGAATCAACATTCATAAGAGTTCAGTGTGCAGCTTCCATAGTCAGTGATGCCATGTGTTGGTGCACTGTTTTCTGAAGCCCACACTCAATGCAGCCGTCAACCATGAAATTCTAGAGCACTTCATGCTACATGTATTTTTTGATTGGTTACTAATTTTTTGTAATACCAAATGTTGGATTTTCTTCACCCATAAGCCATATTCATCAAAATTTCAAAATCTAAAAGTTTGAAACATTTTCCTCTATGTGTAATGGACCTTTGTAAAAATGACCATGTGACTTTCTGAAATGCAAATAATATTGCATTTTTACACAATATTTGTGTATCTTTTTTATTTTGCTTTGTTTTTTTTAAATGTACTAGTGATTCCTTTTTCCTCTGCTACAGTTTGGTGATCCATCAAACTTGCAGTTGTTCCCAAGCGCCAGCTTAGCTGTGTTTGAAAGTGATCTCAGGAGGACCGGACACACAGTGCATATGCAAATAGATTTACAGACAACCAATTAAAATGAAAACCCTTCAAACAAAAGGGGGGGCTACAAAAGAGAGACCTGTCACAGCTGGAAGGAAAACATACAGAGAACAGAGACCCAAGGAGTCAGAGTCACAGTGTGTAGACGTTTTAATTATAAAGTTTTAGGTCATGCGCTTGTTCGGAGCAGGGCAAGTGCGGCTCGCAGTCTTCCTGTCAGCGAACTTCACACTCAGCACAGTTCATCTTTGGGGACCCAGCCTATCCCCCTGTGGGCTGGGAGTAGATAGTATAAACGGTTGTCATATGTTGTAAAGATCAAGGATAAGAACATGTGTAGACAGAGATTCCCTGCTTTGCAGTTGGAACATGACAGGGTCAGGCTGCTGTTATAGGCAAAGGAGACACTAAAGCTGGTGATTTGTTACTGTGTTTACACACCATGATAAATAGTTGCCCAGTAATCATCTACAGCCAACTGAGAAATTACAGATCATGTAATGTTTCTATACAACATAAGTTATTTGTTTCCATGCGGGTGTTGCTAAATGAAAACAAGTTAAATGACAAAAAGGGTGGGCTTCTCTGTGGGAGTTTTTACAGATTGTTAAGCCAATTTTCCAAAGACATTAATGGTGATTAATGATACTGTGTTATTAAAGCTATTTGTGGGATACAAATGAGGGCAGTTGGGTGGAAAGGCTCCTGAAATAGAGCAGGAGTAAATACATTAAATACTTGTTATCACCTTACAAAGGGCATTATAATTTAGCCTTGTAGCAGGAGAATGAGTGCCATTTGAGTTCAATGGGGTGCACAGTTCAGAATGCGTGTGAGCTCCTTTTGTCAATTTTTTAAAAGTCTTTTCTGGATTTAATATTAACCTTGTCAGAAACAAAAGTGCTGGTTGGGAATATTTACATCATCTACTCAGTCTGCCTAGGGCATGGGCGGTTCATTTCTCTCAAGGTATATACAGAGAGTTAATGGTGTTTTCTAAAGCTGGATGGAGCATAATGATGCAACTCTACCCCTCCTGCCCCACCTGCTATGGAACACAGCAAGTCAGCTGATGATAGTCTCTAACTTCTCCCATTTTTATAAGTAAGACAAATCTGTTGTCGTGGAAAAAAACTATTTCCAAGCACTGTTCAGGTAAAATCACTCAATCAGGTTTATTCATGAATTGTGCACAACTCAGAGAGCTCACAGGACAGTCAATAATGAAGCAAGTCTGAAACGGAAAGCTCTGCCAGGCAGAGCCAACACCTGAGTTTTGTACAAAGGGATAAGGGATCCAAAGCATGGGAAACAGACTGGTTCCCATGCAGCTGGGGAAAAACAATGTCCGACCTTGTGCATGTAACCCAAACAGCTTTAACTTGGTGGGAATACAGAACTTAGAATAAACATATAACAATACAACTAGCAGGTGTTGAGAAAAAGGATTAATTTTACTGCTTAAATACAGTTAATCTACAACATTTGTAACAGTTATGTATAATACTCTTATTTGGAACAGTTTTCTGTTGAGCATGGGGAAGCAGGGCCTTTTCCTCCCCCATTGACACAACAGAGCAATAAATTTGCATTCCAATGGGAGTGGGGACTACGGAGGTGTCTGTGAAATCTCATCTTAGGACGTTTGGCGCCAGGGATCTTCCGTATCAGGCAGCGATGGGCACGAAGTGGTCCGCCCTCTTACTTAGATAAAAAAACAGACACTTTTGCCATAATGAGGGGACTGTCCAAGTTTTCTGAGTCCCTACGGAGTTTCTAATAGGTCAAAGAACGGAACGCCTTGACTGCATATATTAAATAGGGAAACGCCTCTTTGATTTAAAATGGCAGGACAGAAAACGGAGAGAGAGTTTTTTTTCCATCTTTTTACTCCACGTGGGCGCCTTTGTATGTCTCTGTGTTTCGTGTTGTCTGTTTCCCCTTGTCTGTATAACATGTATATCTTTGTTCCTCTGCAGCTTTGTTGTCGATTGCTTTGTATGAGATTAAACTCTGTGATCTGTGACGTCAACACGCTTTGTTGTTGTTTCGTTTTACCAGCACGCGGTCGCTGTACATCGCTGCACGGAGAGCGTCACTCGCCAAGGACTCGGGGAGAAAAGAGGAAGAGCCAAAACGTTTTGTCCAAAGCTAGCATTAAATGATCCTCTTCTTTTTTAATACAGGTTTGACCTAATTGTAATTTTTCCACATCAGTTGGGTAATGTTTCTTTACACACACGTTTGCTGTAATGACATCCCATTCTCAGTTCATAGGGTTCAACATGATGTTGCCCATTCTATGCATGCATAGCATCTTATGGAGTTAATGTGTTAACTTAGGTTCGGGAGCAGGGCCACGTCCAACCCACACCTCTAATTTTCCAGGCGGCCTATTTATACTCTGCTCATCTCAGTCTGTTATGTTTCGTCAGCTATCAGACCCGTGACTCTTGCTACGATTACAAATCTTTGAATTCAACTCACCACGGAATGCAACGTGGCTATTCAGCTGTACCCTTCTGATTCAGAGGATGATCTTCAATACATCCATCTGCTGTTCCATTTATTAGACAAGCTCCAAGTCGCAAACACTTGCGCTGGGTCATCTTCAAAACTTGAGCTCCGTTTCGCACCTCATTAATGTCATTTCAACATCCATCTGAGGTTCATCCTTCACCTCCAACAACAGTCCAGTCCCAGGGCCGTAGACCGCGTAGAGGTGTCAGCCATCAGGCTTGTTCTCCCTGACCACCGCCTCCTTCCGGAGTTACTCAGCCAAACAACACCAACACAACCACATCCCAGCGCTCCACCGCAGGCGTCTCAACTCATCAAGGCCTCAACTCCCGGGTCGTCGCTCACCTTCAACACTCTATACATAAGAAAGGAATGCCTTTCAGCCGCTCAGACAACAAGTTAAGTTTCTTCCGACTCCTTTCATATTCCGTACTTCATCAACCAGCATCGCTTTTTTTTCATTATTTTAATACTTTGTTTTAGCCTTGCATCTAATTGGTTTTGTTAACAGCAGGAGTTGTAATATTAGTTTTTTTTGTAATGTCTGTTATTGACGTGTTGTTTGAGATTGTTATTTTTGTATATTCAATAAAATAAATAAATAAATAAATAAAAAAATCAAGCAGCATCGCCTTCAGCCGAACGTCCCAGGGCTTCCGGCTTTTCCTCACCGTCTGTTTCCTCCTCTAACATCTCCGTGACGTCATTCCAATGCCGGCTCGTAGACTTCCATCGGAGCGTCAGGCTACGCCCGGATCACCGCAGACTTCCAGAGTCTCTCAGCCAAGCAACACCAACATATCATTATTTTTCACTTTATTTTACAAAACCTGTTAACCATCTCTCTTTCATTCTCTTCTTTTTCTGTCTACATACAATATATTTTTAACATGCATAATCCCTTCATCCCTCCTCCTATACATCCCTCTACCCTTCACCCCCTCTCCTTCATCCCTTCATCCCTCATCCATTCATCAATAAATCTTTAAACATATATCTATGTGGCATAGTCCTTGCTAGTGAATGAATTATTTTGGGAGGGCTGAAGGTTTAGGAGTATGATTCCACACAAAATTATTTATCCCGGGGCCTCATGTGCAAATGTTACACAGGAGTTGGCATTTATAAAATAAATGTGGTGTGAAAGTTTACGTAAATATATGCAAACTTTTTACCTGCCGTGAAAATTTTCTGATGACAATAATACTACAAAGCACAAAAAAAAATTATCTACTTACACTATACTTTCACACTGAAATCTGACTCCATTCAGCATTATTTAAGCTAAGGAGCATCAAACCCAATGTTTTTAATAATTTTAATCTTTAATTGTTTAAACAATTTCCCACATTTATCTTCATACAGGCAACACACACACAAATATGTAAATAAACTAGAAAAACCTCACAAGAGGTGGAGTCACCACCAGCAGGCAAGGAGGGATGTGTCTTGCCCAAAGACACAATAACAGAGCCGAGCAGAAATCAAGCCAGCAACCCACCTAGACGAACTTCTACAACCATTGTCACCAAGAGGCCATACTCCCAACTGGAGCATTAAATTGTCCAAAATGCCTTGATGTGTGAAACAATTAAATAGTTCCTTTCAATGGGTCCAGAGGCTCAAGCATAACTCCTGAAAAACACTTGTATCAAACTTTACACTTGACACAATACAGTCAGGCAAGTATCTTTCTCTTGGCAACTGCCACACTCAAACTCATCCATTGGACTGCCAGACAGAGAGGCATGATTTGTCTCTCCAGAGAATACTTTATGCACTTCAGTGTATTTCCAGTCACAAAGTCAAACAACAAACTGCCGACTGGCTGTCAAGTACCGACTCATTAACCAGATAACATGAGCTTCTTTCACCTTCACTATACTCTACAAAGAGCAGAATTGCCGAAAGGGATAATATGCAGTGCAATATGCACTTGAAAATCGCCATATAATATTATTATAGCAATTTATTATTTTAGTAATAGGAGGAAATTGGTAGATTTTTTTTGTTTTAAATGAAAGCAATTACAGTAGGGCTGTTGTAAACTAATATTTTAATAATCTATCGATTATTCTTACGATTAATCACGTAATTGGATAAAAAAAAGATAAAATAAAACTTTGGTAAATCTAACATAACAGCAGAGTTACTATCGGTTACCAACATCAGTCCAATTTTTCACATTTGAGCTTCCCTATCAATAACTTTCCTGTAGTTTAGAAAATTAATCTTTAACACTAATAGCTCACTTTTTAGTTAACCTGAAGAAAAGTTATACAAGATTCTGAAGTTATATTCAATTTAATAAGAAATTGAATATACTAAATATTAAAAAATATCTATACTCCAGCTTTTGGTTTTGAGTTTAACAGATGAACTCTCACTTTGCCCAGACATTTATAGCTTTTGTGTTCATGTTAGCGATGGGATTTGACACATTTGTCAGGTTTACACGTCACGATGCGCTTCGCCACCCATTTGTTGAGACCGGGATGATATGAAATTAATTTTCCGGATCATCCGTAAAACTACACTTAGGTTAATCATCTAATGCGCAGCCGCCAGCAGTGTTCATTCTATCCGCTCACCTGTATAAATACTCCAGCATCGCTCCTCCCTGCCATTCGCTCTGTACCGCCACTAGGCAGCAGCTCTGGGAGGAGACAAGCAAAGCAGGTAAATTTTCCTCGATGAATTTTAATAATCGAGGTATAATTCAAGGAATTGTTTCAGCCCTAAATTACTGCAGTAAAAATATGTAATATTGTTGAAAAAGTGTCCATATCTCATAGCTCAGAGATTCAGGTCAAAATGGGTATATCTGTACCAAATGACAATCCATTCAATAGTCATGGAAATATTTTCTCACATAAGTGCAAATGTACCTAATATTGTTCCATCAGAAGTTATTTGGAGGTAAATTCTGGTAACCAAGCAATTTTCCATCCAGTCTATGTTTTCACAATTTACAAAACAGTGTTGTGAAAATTTGAAAAACCTTGAATAGCTGTTTTACAACATCAAGTTAAAATACGTTTCAAGAACAAAAATGTCAGTCTGCCTCTATAGTGCCACATTTAAGTGAAGAGAGTGGCTTGAGTAAATAGGCTTTATCCTAAGGACACATCTTTAGAAAGTGTCATGGCAATTCATTCAACAGTTATTACCGTCTGCAGTGGTGGACCAACTGTGACACTGCTATGCCATTGGCCACCCCAGCAGCATGACTAAAAACTGCCATCTGTTGTAATGTCATCAGATACAATCAATATGTTCCACATCTTTGAAGCAAAAGAGCAGGTTTAGGCAGTTCTGTTTCCTGCAGGCTCCGCACAAAGTTTTCTCCTTTTTCCAGCAGGTGCTCTGGGAATAGAATAAAACCCTTGTTTAATCATGTTTGTGGCTAAATCCAGTTATCATCCCTATGTGTTTTCTGCATACAGTGGGAAATTCTTCATGAATAATTTAGATAAAAGATAAAAATGTATGTTTTCAACGTTGACTGTTTCATATGCTAATGCTGAGTTCTTTTTCTTTTTTTTATTTTGTACTTGGGGATCGTGTGGATCTGAGAAGGCATTTGGCAGAGACACTTTCCTTACCTTTGAGATGTTTGAGAACTCAGTAGAGACCCAAAATATTACCAGAAAAGAAAGGGAGCAATGTTTGTTTCTGAAACCTAACATTTTCCATGAGTCTTTTATATGCAGTATCTGCTGTTTTCTTGTTTGCACATTTACACCTCGTTGAGGCACTTTGAATCTGTCTGCAGTGGCTCAGAGGCTCAAGTTGTCCTCGGGGATCCAACTGTAATGAACGACTAAGCTGACAGTCATCTGCAAGTAGTAGGACTGTTTTTTTGCATAAATCTGGACACTCCCCTCACCGCCTTTGGCAGGTCAATAAAGAGCGTAGTTGAGAAGGGATTGTGGAAAGTGATGGGGAGAGGGAGGATTTTTTTACTTGTCAAATCAGTGTTGTTCCACTCATTAAGCACACAGAGGTTTAAGCTGGTGTTGTGACTGAGGGGGGAGGGGACAGGGTTGAGTTTTTTTTTTTGGCAGGTGGAATTTCCATGCCTACTGTGGGAGCAGTGAAAAGCTTGACATCAGTCTATGAACAGGCGGAGCTGGGAGAAAAACAGACAATCAAATCAATAAGGCAGCAGTCAGCAAATCTCTGTTCTGGCTTTGGTTTTCAACCCCTTTTAGAGGGAAAACAACACATTTTTGGAACTCACATTGTTGACACTGAATAAGAGAAAACCTCTCCCTTTATTCTAAAATGTTCAATAAGATAGAGAAGTAGTTCTCAAAGTTAGGATGGGGGTTTGCAAGTGGGGGCTCCTCCAGAGGGGTGAGGGTTCTTCAGAGTCTCTTCTGAAATGAGCTACATACTAAACGTGACAATAAGTATTTACTTTGTATCTATTGTATGTCTTGTTAGATTCTTCTCGCATTGAGCAGTCATTGCCAGAGGTAGTACTTTCCAGGTCTGAGTAAGTATGGAAAAATAAAAATAGAAAAGATTTATACTTCCAGAACCTGTTACCCGTACCTATAATTGTCATATAGTATTTACCCTAAAAGTTGATGGTAAATACTATATGACAATGTAGTTTTCTGAAAAGAAAATTCAAACGTGAGAGGCTCATCTCCAAAAAAACAAACTTTATAATGATAGTCAACTGCTGACTCTTTAAATAAAGGTTTAGCAAGGTTGTGCCAGTTCTGCATATTAAATGGCTTATACTTGTACTTCATATAGTCCACAGGACTCCACTATTATCATTTGTCTGCATGATTTTAATGGTAATGATTATTAGGATGCAATTTGTTACATTCACTGCATTCATTGTTGGTCAAAGCTTTTCTGATAGCTCCATAAGAGGGGCAACTTTGTCTTGGTAGTTTTACTAAGATTTTTTTAATATGAGAGGACATTAATTTGCCCTAAAACTTCAAAATCGTTCAGCTCACCAGTTCGTTTTCTTGTATTTTTCTACATCCCACACTCAGATCACCTCAAGCTGTCTGGATTTAATGTGCTTCCTCACATATCGACTTGCTTCAATGGTCTTGCAGTTAATGCTGTGCATCAGCATTGATAGTGAAAACATTGGAGAAAGACCTTAATGTAGGCTAAATAGACATGAGGAAAGCAGGGGTGAGCAAGCTGAAATAAATGGGAAATTGTGACAATATTTTGTCTTTGTGTTAACTAAAACCAAATATTGGGATACAATTTAATGCAGCCATAAGCTACATTGGGGAAAAAAAACAGCAAGACCTGACAATGGAAGTGAATTGCTGACTCATTCTCTGTGATGAGGTTTGTTCACAAGTCCCAAGGTTGTTAACATTGTTTGTACTGACTGATATTTTTTTTTTTTAGTTTGGGTTGAGTAAAAATGTACTCCAACTCTTGTGCACTAAATGTTATGTTCATGTCTTTCTCAGTGCTATGGTTCTATTTGACTTTTTCTCTGAAAATGAAAAGCCCAAAAATTAAGCTAAATATCAGTTTTAATGTTTGAACAACACAAGGCTGTGGTACAAGGAAACAATACAGTTCATGTCACCTCTACAAAAGATAGCTTGTGTGATGTGTCAACTACTCAACAATAGACTTAACTCTGGAAGGCTGAAGAATAAAATAGAAATATCCTTTATTGTCCCACAAAGGGGACATTTCTGTGCAACTGCAGCGAAGTGACAGAAAATTAAAGTAGGTAGACCCACAAAGATAGAACATAGCATATATAAAACCACAAAATTAACTGTAAACACATTTACAGAATAGCACAATAGTGCTTCATGTTATTTCAGTGGAACAACAATTTTAAACAAAAAAAAGAAATGTGCCAAGAGGTGAGACTTTCAGTTGTTTTCACTGCTGCCTTTTTTTACAGTCACTAGACATCTTGCTAATATAGCTATCCTCATAACAGATATGCTGACAGAAATAAACATTGACACATGTCCAAACATTATGGTTGTACATTTTAGATTTAAAGAACTTTCAATGCTGTTTCATGTTCAAAGCAGAAATGCAACAACAACAAAAAAAGCTGATCATCCTGTCAAAAGTTGCAAAAGACTGATAATGCCACAACAGGGAATCCAGCTTACAAATTCAATGCATTAGTCATGGTCACTCCCAAAGGAAAGCACTGTAGTTAAAGTAATGTCCAGCTAGAATGGGGTCCCATAAAACTGCTAATAAATTTTCTGGTCCAGGAGAAAATGAAGAAGGATCAGAAGAGCTATTACCTTGTATATCTAATAGACAGGCACCCAATTAATTAAAACCTTTCAGTTCTCAACAACTCTCTTTAAATTAAGTCATGCTACTGATGGACAATAACTAGAGACATTTGCCAAGTATGACCTACATTAGCTGTGTTAGCTGAATACAATATATGTGATGGTTTTGCCTTTGCCTTGCACATTTTAAAATGAAATATTATGGCATTATGAAAACATTTAATGGCTGTCCAAACAAAATTTAGTTGTTTTGAATTTCTGACATATTTAACATCTATTTCTTGTACAAACTGGAAAAAAATACTTGCAAGTTCTGAAGCATATTTAAAAAGATCATACATCAACTAGATATCTCAGAACGGTTTCTCTGATACGTACAATTCTGCTTTTAAAATAAACCACGGTACAGCAACAGCCTTTGTTAAAGTTTCAAGTGATTTGAAAATTTACCTGGACAACCAGAAACCTTTGCATCTTGATCTCACCGACCTCAGATGTCTTAAGCAATATAAAGTATTAAAAGGTGGTATTATCAACTAGTTGTCTTCATATATTGCTAGTAGAATTTCAAATGTGATCAAATCATTATGGAGTTTCACAAGGATTAAATTTTGGTCTGTGTCTGTCATATATGTTCGCATTTTGCTTTGCTATTACACAGAAAAGTATACCCTGCTCTTTATATGCTGATGATACACAGTTGTACATTTCTATTTCTGCTGCTATAGTTAACTTCATATGTAATCTTGTCAACTACCTTACTAAAGTGAAATACTGATTGTCCAGTGTCTTGAAGATAAATTATAACATAAGCAGAAATTATTATTTTCCGTGTGGATGACTTGGCCCATCTTTTTTTTTTATCTTCAGTTGAATCCATGCTGTGAACATATCATTCACATTTTTATTAACGCAATCTGTTTTAGAAAAATAAAAATTAGGGATGCTTTTAGTTCTGGAAGACTGGATTACAGCAATGCACTTTTTCCTGAATTATCAAAACATTGTTTGAATAAACAGATTCCTGGTGCTTGGTCTTTAACCAACATAAAAAGATTTGAACACTTTACTCCCATCTTAAAATCTTTCCTCTGGCTTCAAATTAAACAAAGATTTTAAAAATACCAGTTTTTTTTTTTTTTTTTTTAGGAAGTTTTACATGTTAATTCCTACACTCCTGAGATCAACAGGCACATCTCTTTTCCAAAGTTTTATCTAGATTCATGTCCTTTATCTGTTTTGGGGGGAAATTATCTGGATATGATCTTTTGTATAATCTACAATTGTGGTCTTAGTTGTTTTTTAAAAATTTTTTAACACTCACAAAATACACTCCATTATATGAAATGGACTATAAAAAAGGCTGACTTGTCAAACTTTAGATTTAAAGAAAAACTAAGCGAGAAACTCGTTTCCCTACTTCTTCTCCCTTTGCCTTTTCTTTCCCTTTTACAATTCCCTTTATTCAATCTCATCATTTCATTCTCTCTTCTGTCTCATCTTCTCATTAACACTTCTGCCCTGCTGGCGCTTTGTCTCCTCTCTCTCCCTTCTATCAAGCGGCATGGCGACCCTTTTCTTTTGCTCAGTTCATCCCCCCACATCCTCACCACTTCTAATAAACAATGTGTCAGATGTACTAAAGTAACAGGAGGGCAGAAGACATCCAATTAAAAACACAATGCATTATTATTTCTCAGCTCCCCCTCTCTGCCATTTCCCGAAGCCCTTCAGATTATATAACAGCTCGGTGTCAGGGGAGCCAGCCTGTGGAGGACAAGTTGAGGGGGTCTTTGCCGACGATGCGGCTCACCAACTCCGGACTTTCCCCAGCAGCTTGCGTACCACCCCTCCCTGCTCCACCTCCTCCTTCTTCCCCTTCCACCCACCCACAAGCCCACCCCTCTCTCTGCTCTTCCTACACACACACACACACGCACGCACGCCTACACGCACTGAATCTTGAATGCACAGGGATTGCAGCAACAGCAGCAATGTGAGATGGAGATCTCCGCTGCGTGTGTGAGTGCCTGTTCCTGGTGAGTGCGGGGACGAGAGTGGATGAGTGTCAGTGATGCTTGAATAAGGTGTTTGAGGGAGAGCAGAGGGGGGGAGGAGATTGGAGTAAAAAGGCAAGAGGAAGAAAGGGGGGAATATATCACTGTGCATTGGAGACAATGTCTGTCTGCTTTTCCCCCTCTCCCATCTCGATAACCTGAATCTTTGCCGGATGTGCTACAACTACTCCAGCTGTCACTGCACTGGCTGCCTCTCTCTCGGTCCTCCCCTACCCTGCGAGCACTGCTCCAGAGGCTGGACGGCACCCTGGCACCTGGTAAATTCATGGATGAGCAACGGATCTACAGGGGATCTGTGCTTTCTTGTCCTTTTCACCTTTGATCTGTTTTCCAAGGTAAGACACTTTCTTGCATGCGTTTTGGGGAGTTGCACACATATTCTTGTGCACTGCAGTAAGAGTTATTTGCTCTGACTACTAAAATTGCAACTAGATGAAAGTGTAAAGAAGAAGCATCCATAATAATTTCACAGATTTCTGTTAAACTCACTACATGTGCTCAATTTTTGTGACAAATCTTGTTGAAATAGAGAAGAGGAATGCTTGCAGAAAGACATTTAAAGATTAAACAGATACTCTCAAAAAACAAAGACAGGTTTAGATTTTCCTTCACAGCCAAGTGAGGAAAAATGATGAGTGGCAGAGTCATTTGACTTTGATTAATATCAACTCAACATGATGCATGTCTTTGTAGCTGCTGACAGACCTGCAGTGTCTGAGGCAAAGGCTGATTATCGAGATTGCTATACTTGTGGATTGCCAGGGCTTGATAGAGAAGAATATTGATGAGAGCTCACTAATAGACTATTGTGTATTCAACTGTAGCAGACAGAGAATCTACTGTAGGAGAAACCCTCCACCTCTTTTTTTTTACATCAAGTTCTGTGAACTACAGAAATCTCCTGATGTGATTTTTGAGCTCAAATGTGATGAAAGCTAGTTTCAGACTTATCATGGCTAATATGTTTGATCTGGAGGAGTCTAGGGTACAGCATTACACACAAGGCTGCACTTGTCTTTGGTCTCAGCTGTTGCCTCCACCCAAAACCCCTCTCCTTTTTGCAGGTCATTCCTTTGCTACCTAATATGCACTCTCCTATTCAGAATTATGTGCTTAGTATGAGCTTGCTAAATGTGCATTCATCCCAATGTACTCAACTAAACATACATTTAAAAAATCAGTTAATAGCTCTATGCTTTACTTATCCATGACCTCCTTAAAGGTGGTACTCCATAGGGGGAGAGGGGGAATCGCTTCTCATATCTACATTTTGAGCCCACTCTCCTAAAGGATCTATTTCACAGTCTGTGCTCTCATTCAAGACTAAGGAGATTGAAGCTTATTTCATCCCAGTCCCCCATAATGGATACTGCATCTCGGTGATAAATGTTTAAAGCTAATAAAGTCATAAAGCAAACTTTCACAGGTCTTGCTCGCAGCCTAGATAGATACATATAGCTCTAAGCAACAGCTGGAATGAAGATGATGTGCATGTCTTGTCTTAAAGCTACAGTTGGCACTGCTTTGAACCGAGTATGTAGGGAAAATATATCACTGCATCGGGCGCAATCTAATTGCTGCACGAACCCCACACTGAGGCAACTACGCAAAACGTACTACATGCTGATCATGTACAAGAGAAGAAGGGAATACGATGCACTCTGTCATCAGATTCCTTAAATTGCCTGTCCGGTGAAAGGTTGGTGTAGTGTCACTGAAATTAATGCAAAACAGTAAGATAAAGATTCCCACTGCAAAGAAGAGTCATTGCACAGCAGAATGCATATTAGATGATTCGCATAATGACAAAGAATAAACAGATGTCTTAAAGCATTTTACGAAGACAATGAACTGAAACACTCAAGACTGAGTCGTGCTTATGAAGCGATCAGCATGCTGTGAGAATATTAAGAAGTGTTTGGCCACAATCGTTACTTAACCATTAATGAGAGTGGCTAGACAGTGCTATCATATGTAAATATACTAGTGATAAAGTTCAGTATTTATTATGTTGATACAACCAGACAGGAATACAAGCTGAACCAAGAAAAGCTGCATCAGTTTTCTCTGGTTCGTGATGAGGAAGAAATCATGATTCAGCACTGTTGCAGGCTTGCTATTGCATTGAAAATTGATCCAAGCCAACACTAAATGTCCCCATAAACAGATATGTTTCTACAGCATTCTGGCCATAATAATGGATGATGTTGCTGTGGCTAAAGATGCTTTATTACCCTAAGCACACACACACATTCAGCACTGCAGTTTGAAGAACTGAGGGGCAATTGGAGCAGACAACGTGGTCTGTCAGGGTACATAAGGAGATTTCAGAGGATTACTTTTGCAATTTTAGACTCAATGCATTATTCATAATCCTTTGGATAGCTGGGGCCAAATCAGGGAAGGACCTCAGGTCATTAGCAGAGATCGCTTGCTGTGAGGAGGAGGAGAAAAGAAGGCATCTGAGGAGGAAAAAAGGAAATTCTCTTTAAACAGCCTGACTGCATCCACGTATCATAATAGTCTCTCACGCCTTCTCTGTGTCTGACTTCCAACAATATTAACTCATTAAGGAGCTTTTCTTCATTTCTTTTTTTTTTGTTTTGTTTTGTTTGTCGTTTAGCTTCTTTACATGTGACATGGGTGCATAAGGGAATCGCACGTGCTCAAAGAAGACTTCCTGCAAATGTGATTACCTTTTCACTGGTGTGAGATTGGGGTTTCTGAGTGTGAAATAGTATGATCTCATGTGAATCAGCCTTGAACATTTTTTTTAAATCTGTGTAACCACTTCAACAAGCAACTTGACAAATCAAAGTGCATAGCAAGCAATCATACCACGGCAACAAAATTCATCTGCTCCGTATTTCAAAACCACTGTATGTAAAGTCATGGGATACCATGTTGTTTTTTACAATTGTTTTTTGCATGATAAGCATGAGCTGGTTCATTCGTTTACATACATGAATTTTCTGCCTTTAAAGTATTGCAGTTCCTGAAGTATGGCTACAATTGGGACTAACAGTTGCCTTCTAATATTGAGTTGTGCACAAGTAATCATATGTTTTAAAATATTTCCATATTTTGTTACATCAGAACCACAATAGGTTATGCATATATTGGGATCTTTTGTAACACAGCAACATAAAATTGGTCATAATTGCTAAATTACACATGTGAATCAATCCTTTTTAGAACCACCCGTCACTGCAGGGCTTTTAAGGTATGCTTTCAATTGCTTTACACTTTTAAATGAATTTTTATTTTCAAAATGCCTCAAGCTTAGTCAGCTTGGATGAGGAGTGTCTGTGAGCATCAAATTTGAAGCGTTGTGCTCGACGAAGTCATGTCTCAGGTAAGATTAAAATAAATAACTGCTTAGGGTAATTATTTATAAAACTAGTAAATTAGCTTGAAATTACTAAGTCGGGACACCATCAAGAAAACAATAGCCAAAACTAGTTCAGTTGTCAGTTGTTTATGAATAACTTACTGATAAGGCTTAGTTTTTAAAATTCAAAAGATACTACACATATACTGTATGTACAGACAACTTCTCTTCTTTACATAAGTTTATTAAAAAAAATAATCCAACCTCACAGTTAAATAGTTTGTCCAACAATGTCGTTAAGCTAGTGAGAAAATAAAATTAAATTATGATGCTAAAACCTCTGAGGAAAAAAAAACACAATAAAATCTAAAAATATGAACTATATAATTATGTAATGATGTCCCACTTCACTATGAATGGCATATATTGAGGGACCAGATTTTGTATATGAGGAAGTATCTTTATTCATTATAACTAATTAACCTTCATTTACACCAAAATATGTTGTGTATTCTTCACACAACACCAGAAATATGTAATGAATAAAACATAAAATAACGCATAGAATAATTTATAGTAATACCACAGTGTGCTATAAATATGTACGCTTAAAGCCCATGGTATTGTATTAAAGAACTTTGTCGGTGAGGCCAATTAGCTCTAGATTAATTTAAAAATGTACATTGACCAGAGATCAATCTTACAGCTCTGTAGTTTCCTTACCTCAAACTACAGAGAGGGTTTTTTTTTTTTGCTTCCTGTCAATAATTCAATAATTGACACTTTAATTAAGGCCAGATGTTTGTGGTGTTGGCCTGGTGAAAACCAGCTCCTTGTTCTACACTTCGTTTCGTACAGAAGCTCTGGACTCTGAGCTACTCAGAAACGATTGCTTGGACCCTGTTAAGGTTTTAAATTTTACCCTGTGGCTAACTTTTAGCCGTGGCATATCTAGTGCGTCAGTTCGACGCTATGAAACTTGTTGGAAATTGCTTGCGAGGTAAACAACCATCCCACACTGTGAAGCGAGAGGTGCTAAACTGAACCATTAATGTTAATTCAATATTTGGAAGCATGGCCAATATAATAGCCAGGCTAATGGAGTGTGCAACAACTGTGCTGTTCATTGATAAGCCGTGGATCTCTGCAGCTCCTCCAGAGAAATTATGTGTCTTGTGGTTGCTTCTCTTATTAATGGTGTCTCTGCTGGACCTGGTATAGATGGACACCAATGCATCTGTAGGTTTGCAGTTGATCCAAATGTATTACATTTTGACATGACGGATTAAAGTATACTTTGTAGTATGTTCAAAGCTTAGGACGATCTCACACTGCTTTCAACTTCCCAACTGAACCGTCTGGTTTTTTCTTTGGTCTTATTTTCGATCTTCAAACTGAACAGCTCTATTTCTATTCAGAGTAACTTACCCGGAGATTGTTGACTGAAAGTAACTGGCTGAATAGCATTGTTTCAAGGGCATCAAAGAAAAGGAAGACAAATACGTATGCATACCACACAATTGAGATTGTTATTTGCAAAACTTTGGATCCTATGTAGCACTTTTTGTTCTCTTCACAGTTTTGTATTGGTCCATAACGAACAATCCCAGTAGCATAGGTTTGTGGTTGTCAAATGATAAAATGTAAAAATAAGTTTTGGGAACATCCATGTTCTTTCAAGACATTATATATACGGTGTCTTCAAAAGTCCAAGCTAAGAGTTAGATTGGCATGGGCAGATAGCACGGTGATCTACAAGGCAGGAGTTCTGCAAAAAGTACAGTCCCCTGCCTTTTGTTATCTGCTCCGGTTCTGCTTTTGTGTGTGTTTATGCCTCGTGTGAGCGGACGCGTCTTAAAATGCCGGGAAAGGTGTCTCTTTGAAAAGGTGAATACAAGGCCCACACACACCAACACTTCCTTTTCGTTTCTTCCCTCTGTCATAGTCAGAGCTGCCATATGAAGAAAAAAAAAAAGAAGCAAAAACACCCACACATGAATACAAAAGCAACTGAGTTACAAAGAACAAAGTCAGTTTGGACAACATCAAAGAGTGTGCTTCCTTTTAAAACGATCCTGACCAAGCATTTTCTTTGTAAATGTCCTACATATTAGAAATTAACATTATGGCAATGTAGACATCTTTTTATAACTTTCTAAGAGATGGTAAAATGGACAGTAAGGAAAACATCTCTTCAGTGTCAGTGTCTCATCAGAACAATCACATTGATGGATTTGCAATGTCGCGGGATGATAGAACATAATTACTTTCGGGGAAGCAGCAACACTATGAATAGCTTGCTTTTGTGTGGTTATAAATGATTCATTGGGGTTTATTTATCGCGTGCTGTCTTGTCATATGAAAATGATTAACCAGCTCTTTCGGGTGTTTCCCTTCAACCATATCAGACATCATTTCATTTCCTCATGCTGCTTGATATATTTCATGCACATGAAATAGGAAATACTTTGTACCAGCTGAGTCAGAAAAATTTTGTTTTTATTTTTTTTAGGTATGGGTGACAGCAAAAAAAAAAACTTCTCAGAATTGTCTATGAGTGGCTTTTTGTAGCTATTTTATGATACCAACTGTGTTGATGATTTATTATTATCGCTGTGGATAACTTTTACTTTTACTTTTGTTTGACCTTAATTTATGCAGGTTATGTCCTACTGAGAAAATAAATTCTCAGCTACAGGAACAATATGTTCCAATATTATATACAATCATAAGAGTTATATACAAAACAGCAGTACAAAAATTTAAAAATGTGTGAAATAATAATTGATTGTAACACTATGGTCAAGCAAAAGCATGATATTTTTGACCCACATATTAAGTTGCCCCCAAAGGAATCAGACAGTTTAGTTTCCTTTTGGAGATGATTCCATGCTAATGGTGCAGAGAAGGAGAAAACTACCTTCCCTCTATTTTGTACGGACTGAGGGAACACAGAGAGTGATGGTATCTTGGGATCTGAGGCTGTGACTGATGTGTTTGGGTGACATAGGAAGATAAGTATGAGGGCAACATACCAAGAATTGATTTGTAAATAAAAGTGTACCAATGGAAACTGCATGTCAATAGACATGACAAAATAACTAAAGAATGCAAAGTGCAATGATGAATAACATGTTTAGATTCAATTATTAAGCATAGTGCCTCAAGCTAACTACAAAATTAATCTTCACTAAACATGCATTTTGGACTTTTTAGGATCTTTTCTGTTTGAGGAGCTTACCAAAGTGCTCAACTAATGTATACATTACATCTTTGATAATTCAGCTCAGTTTTCTTCATGATTCATTAATTGTTTGTAAAGACTTATACAAGAACTTTTTCTTGCTCTATGATGTTAGTGCTTTTGTCTAAAAGAATTGCAATTATAGCAGCGTGCAGTGCTGTCTTCAGGTCACTTCCACTTGGCAGTCAGGTTGGCCTCAGCTGACCGTAACCTTGAAATCTGCATCTGGATTTGGAACCAAATAGATGATAGTGACCTGCTATGGCTATTTAAGTGGCCCTCAAGGCTGTAGAGGATCACAAAAATAGAACTTTAAGATAACAGTTTATGTGCCTAAATATTATTTTATTAGTCAAATAAAATCATTTCTTATTTGTTTAGTGCCAAATCCTATCAGTGTTCAATATTATTTAATTTTAAGGAGTATTCATTAAATACAAAAAAGCTATAATATTTTATCAGTTTAATAGGCAGTTTTATTAATACATTAATACATTCTTGAGGACAGCCATTATCTTGGTTTGGCCCAAAAGGAAAATGAGTTTGACTCCAAAGACATAGATTGAGCTTTGCTGGATTTTTTAGTGTTATATTTTATTTTATTTTTTATTTTTTTTGTAGAACTTAGCAATGTACTTTAGCACAGAAATGTAAACACATTCCTAGACGTTTAGCATAAACTAAAGTAACTTGTATTTCGGGAAATAGATTCATGAATAATGCACTTCAGTTTTAGCTCTTTATCATGCTCCATTAACAGAGATATGAGCTTTTAAACATGTTACATTTTTTTATGTAATACATAAATAATGCTTTGGGTGCTGGGGAGTAGCTCTTTGTTGCTAAGAGTTTCTTAATCTTTCTAATTGATCCGTATATGTTCTTTTTTTCTTTATCTATTTTTTTAAACAGAGATTAAGGTCATTTCATTCATCCAGCTCCCTTTAAAATGTGATCACTGAGCATGCACTGTTCATATTTTGTGTCTAGTTTTTGACCTCACCACTCCACTCAGCACAGCTGAGGTCCAGGGAGTGATGATAATAAATTTCCCCCCGGGGACTTTCAGCGCCTACAGGTGGATACAGATGGAGGAGCTCAACACCAGTTATTATTGTAAAGTGTAGCATGTGTGGGCCACAGCTGCTCCGAGGCCATTTCTTCTGCTGGCGGGTACCTCTAACCACAGGAGGAATATATTATATAGTAAACACCTTTAGCTAGGAGGCTAAGCACCAAGCACCCTCCAGCCATTTCTTAGCAAAACACCTTGAACCACTATGGTGAATATACCATTAGAATGCTCAACGTAGCAGCTCACAAGGCATAAAAACGCAAAGAAAGTTTATTGAAAAGCAAGTGAATGCTAGAGTAAAATGTAAGCAATAGGTAGCTGATTGTACTGTAGCATAGTGGTGAAAAGTAATTCAGATATAAGATATAAAAAGCAGCAAAGCGAAATGTCTTATAAGCTCCTAGATTTGAGTCTGAACATGTATCTAATCTGTTCCTTCACATACATTTTATGTGTAGCTGTATATATATATATATATATATATATATATATATATATGTATATCAGATTTTACAGTGATCCAGCAGGGATCCCCAAAGACCACATCATCTGAGTCAGTACTGCTTCAGACATGTAAATACTTCTCTTTCACAACAGCATTAAGTAAAATAAATGTGTCACAGTGTAATAACATTACATTATTAACATTACTATGAATTAATGATACACCGAAGCACACATAGCTATACCTGCTCATATTGCATGTTATCTTAACAGCGAACGGATTTAGCAGTATTAGACAGCGTCAACAGCAAACGCTCCTCCTAACCCAAGTTGTGCATAGGAGTCTATAAACAGTTTTTAAATAATGGTAGAACCCGTGCGGATGGCAGTGTAGGCAATTATTATTCCAGAAAGGTCTCGAAGCAAATCATCAAACAGTTGGCAAGAAAGCTACATTGTGAGATGCCACTGCATGGGCAAAGGCTATAAGTGTTTGTGGAGTTGAGCGGAACAGAACAACAATGCCAGCGGTGAAGAGAAAACTCTTTTGTCTCTGTTTTGTGTTCCCATACAAACATAGCGGAAAATAAAGATTATGTGGGTAATCAAATGCATTTAGGTTTTAGTCTTAGGTCAGACTGGCTTCCTTCCACAAGCAGCTCTATGTGATAGACCAACATAAATACATGTATGGTTGGAAAAAAGACATATCCACTTTTAAAAATGCTTTTCAGATAGGTATTTTACATGTGTGGCATGCATACATATTGGGTATGCTGTCTTTACTGTGTTTTTAAAAAATATATTTTTTCATTAAAATACATTGTGGTTTCAGTAAGACAAGATGTGGAAAGGTTTTCAAAGTATTAATGTTTTTGCAAGACAGTGATGTCATGTAAGCATCCAATACACACAAAAAAATTATACATCTAGCAAAAAATTGCTGTGGTGCCAAAAGTCTGTTGTTTCCTAAAGACACCAAATTTTATAATAAAAAGAGGCGTATAAAAAGGAAACAAAATAAGGACAAACTCTGGTTATACAGAGTTGGTCAGCTGTAAACTTCAAGGGTTCTTACTTAGTTTGTCTTTATTCCATGAAACCATAAACATATATTTACTCTATTTTATAAAAAAGTAAATTTTTGCTTATAAAGTAACATGCAACACTCAAACTACTTTTTCTTCTTATTTCAGGAAATATGGTGAGCAAAGAGGACACCACATGCATGGTTTTGTCAAATTCAGATGATTCAGACTCAGAGGAGGGACCTTCGCACACGTCGCACTCTGGACCAGATTCAAGCGGGCAAGAGGTGAAAAAGAGAAACAAAGCCTTACAAGTACGTTTCAAAGATATCTGTGAAGCTCAGAAAGAGCAGCGGGGAAGACATTCAAGGTCTATTTCCTGCAAGGTAACACATAGAAAATACATGACCATGCCGGCTAGGCGCTCAATTCCGAATGTAACCAGGAGCACTGGTGTCCAGACCTCACCAGACCTCACTAAGCGATACAAAACATTTCCTTTCGAGAGGAAAAAAGGACACACATTTAAACATACAGCCATGGTAGAAGATTACAGACGACAAAACAATGGTTTTTTGAGCGACATAAAGACAGGGGGAGACGATGGGCAGCCGGTTGGAGAATCCTCCAAGTATAAGGGTAAGATTATAGGACAGACAAAAGCCCTGCTTCATCACACGGATGACAGCAGCGGCACGGAGGATTTGCTGTCAAGTGCCAACTGTGTGGATGGACCTTCATATCCAGACTCCTCACGTTTTACAGAAGAGGGACATTCGAGTGAGCAGTCTTCTAAAAATGAACCGGAGTACCAAGTGTGTGGGAAGTGGACTAAACACAAAGGCTCACTCAAAGACAACACTGACCCTGGTTCATCCTCAAAGCGCCAGCTGGGGGACTCTGAGTTCTCAGAACACAAGCCAAAGAGCAGTGGCCCTGTAGCATGGAACTCTTTGA
Organism: Xiphophorus maculatus; assembly: GCF_002775205.1. Lineage (NCBI taxonomy): Eukaryota > Metazoa > Chordata > Actinopteri > Cyprinodontiformes > Poeciliidae > Xiphophorus > Xiphophorus maculatus. The sequence continues at coordinate 17,646,175 of NC_036464.1, forward strand.
CACAAGTGGAGGCCATAGGAAGTCCCTTGGTGAGCTGTAAACGGAAAAAGGGTGCACAGCTAAATGAGCGGCAGTCTCAGACTTTTCCTCATAGTGTTAAATGCTCTGTGCAGTCGCAAGGGCAGTGTCGGACGAGGCATGCGTCAGCCTCCTCTAAACTGCAGAGAACTGCTGAGGGGGATGAGAGCTTTCCACCAGGAGGCATACAAGCTCCAGGCTTGGGGAGCAGCCAGCAGATAATACCCTTATCTGGAGACAAGGATATGAAAGCACAGCTGCAGGCCATGGAGAATCTCATCAGCTCAAGCCAGGAGACCATCAAGGTTCTTCTTGGAGTTATTCAGGAGTTGGAGAAAGGAGAAGCACAGAGGGAAGGGTAAGTATAGTGCAATTAATTGTGCAATTGTATACACAAGCCTTAGGTGAGAATCTGTTTGGTTAGAGGCTTGAAACTTTCAAAGCTTCCTTTTGTAAAAATTTTAAGTCAAAAAATAAAAACAATAAATAATAATAATAAAAATCTTTTATGACTCATAGAAACTCAATGCTTGTGAATCCTGGACACAATGTGCGTTTGGGGTGCAGAAAAACACACAAAAAATGTGAAATGCTTCCTCAGCCTTTTCTACTACTGCTACTACTTCTACGATTCTTTTATACTTTTATTCCTATTAATAATAGTAAAGTTGTGAAGTACAGATCCACTTTTAATTCATAAACTTTAGCCAGGATTCTTTTTAAATTTCAACATATTTTACAAAGCCAAATTACGATGAATTTGCTCACAATAATCATGACTGTGATGTTTCACATAGTTACATCATGTTTCACAAAATAGGTGCATCTTATGTTATTTAACCTGTTTTTACTACCTTGTAAAGCTGCAGTTGGATTTAAACCACATTACTAATTAATGTCACTGTTAGCTTCAAGGCTATATTAAATTCTGAGCTACAGAAAAGACTAAATAGTTTGCATTAAAAAAATGATCCCTCCTTTTAGGTTTTAAATCCTAAAAAAAAAAGAGCAATCAACATACTTTTTTTCCCCCTTACATGCAGGGATTTATGGGGAAGCTAGATAAAAGAAACTTCACCACTCTCCAATTAACTGGTGATAGGTGAGGGTTTCAGAATTTGGCTTTTTCTTTCCTTAGTTGATTCCTGAGTTCTGTGTTGTTCTGAATAATACTTAGATATTTGTTGGTTCTTCAGGTTTTTGCCTAAACCCACTTTGTTTTTGAATTTACTTTTTTTTTTTAGTATTGGCTTCTTAGTCCTGATTCCCTGTCCATTTGTCACACATGTCCTGAATCAGTGCATCGATTTATCATGTTTATAGTAGCTCATGTAAAATTCAATTTTTCCATTGTCCATTCATCAAGCGCATATTGTAGTGGCTTCTTACCTTTACTAACTTCTTTTTTTCCGGGAAGATGTTATTATACCTTATTTTGTTGATTCTGCTTTCAGGGCACCTTTTTATGAGGGGCCGTTTAGGACAAAATTTACGTTTTGTCTCTCACACACTACCAAAAAGTCTCGCATACTCCAAAAAAGTAGCCACGCACACTCCAAAAAATTACGTTTTGTCTCTCACACACTACCAAAAACTCTCGCATACTCCAAAAAAATAGCCTCGCACACTCCAAAAAATTACGTTTTGTCCCTCACACACTACCAAAAACTCACGCATACTCAAAAAAATAGCCTCGCATACTCAAAAAATTACGTTTTGTCTCTCACACACTACCAAAAACTCTCGCATACTCAAAAAAATTACATTTTGTCTCTCACACACTACCAAAAACTCACGCATACTCAAAAAAATAGCCACGCACACTCAAAAATTACTCACGCACATTCAAAAAATACTCAAATTGCGTATACACACACTACTAAAATGTCACACACACACACACAAACGTTAACTTTCTCGCTCACATACACTACTATCAGCTCGCGCACATACACACAAACGTTAATTTTCTCGCTCACATACACTGCTAACAGCTCGCACACACACAGACGTTTATCTCTCACATACACAAGACTAAAGTTGAACACACACACAGTACTAAGACTCGTTTTATGTATGTGTGAGAGCGAGACTTTTTATGAATGTGTGAGAGCGAAACTCTTTTTGAATGTGTGAGAGCGAAACTCTTTATGAATGTGTGAGAGCGAAACTCTTTTTGAATGTGAGAGTTGTCACGGAAGAGGCGGGGCATAATTTTTGGATCAAACTGCGCATGCGTAGATCCTAAACTATAAGTTTCGATTGTTGACTCACTGTATGTTCTATTACTTAGTATATTTGTGCTTTTAAATATATATAGAACGTTTAACTTTCTTGTAGATTAAATGTGCTATAGAAATAAATGAATCTGATTGATTGATTAAAAAGAGCAAAATTGCTGTAGTACAATCTGTCCACTGGGTGCCAGTATTACAGGAATTATTAACCGGCGCCAACTAGTGCCGAAGAAGAAAGAGTTTGCTATACCGAACATGGCTAACTCTAATTCGAAACGAGAGAGAATTGGTCAGGCAGCTGCCATTTTAAACACCATTCTATCTTCTCCGGAGGCAACCAGCACTTTGACAGGCGCATTAAACGATTCAACGACTGCCCGCAGTGCTACAGTAGATTCAGAACTCTCATCTCTGTTCCGTTCCGGAGCGGTGTTTAAAATGGCAGCTGCCTGACCAATTCTCTCTCGTTTCGAATTAGAGTTAGCCATGTTCGGTATAGCAAACTCTTTCTTCTTCGGCGCTAGTTGGCGCCGGTTAATAATTCCTGTAATACTGGCACCCAGTGGACAGATTGTACTACAGCAATTTTGCTCTTTTTAATCAATCAATCAGATTCATTTATTTCTATAGCACATTTAATCTACAAGAAAGTTAAACGTTCTATATATATTTAAAAGCACAAATATACTAAGTAATAGAACATACAGTGAGTCAACAATCGAAACTTATAGTTTAGGATCTACGCATGCGCAGTTTGATCCAAAAATTATGCCCCGCCTCTTCCGTGACAACTCTCACACATTCAAAAAGAGTTTCGCTCTCACACATTCAAAAAGAGTTTCGCTCTCACACATTCATAAAAAGTCTCGCTCTCACACATACATAAAACGAGTCTTAGTACTGTGTGTGTGTTCAACTTTAGTCTTGTGTATGTGAGAGATAAACGTCTGTGTGTGTGCGAGCTGTTAGCAGTGTATGTGAGCGAGAAAGTTAACGTTTGTGAATGTGCGAGCTGTTAGTACAGTGTATGTGAGCGAGCTGATAGTAGTGTATGTGAGCGAGAAAGTTAACGTTTGTGTGTGTGTGTGTGACATTTTAGTAGTGTGTGTATACGCAATTTGAGTATTTTTTGAATGTGCGTGAGTAATTTTTGAGTGTGCGTGGCTATTTTTTGAGTATGCGTGAGTTTTTGGTAGTGTGTGAGAGACAAAATGTAATTTTTTTGAGTATGCGAGAGTTTTTGGTAGTGTGTGAGAGACAAAACGTAATTTTTTGAGTATGCGAGGCTATTTTTTGAGTATGCGTGAGTTTTTGGTAGTGTGTGAGGGACAAAACGTAATTTTTTGGAGTGTGCGAGGCTATTTTTTTGGAGTATGCGAGAGTTTTTGGTAGTGTGTGAGATACAAAACGTAATTTTTTGGAGTGTGCGTGGCTACTTTTTTGGAGTATGCGAGACTTTTTGGTAGTGTGTGAGAGACAAAACGTAAATTTTGTCCTAAACGGCCCCTCATACCTTTTGCTTTAATTTCTTCAGACATTGTTCACCACAACTGCCTCTGGAGATCTGATTATTTTGCATGCTATATTTTTTTTTTTTTACCTGTCTTGTTTTTGGCACACAGACCTGAAGATCATTTCAAAACTGCATCAAAATGCAAGATTGCAAAGACTGTAGGCTTTCATACAAAGAATACAGACACTGCCCCAGAGAGAAACATAAACACAAAAGTCAAAAGGTTAAACATTATAAAAACATTAGAATGAAACTCATTCCTTAAGAGAAATAGAGCAAAAAGGTTAGGCTGGTAAAATCAAAACAAAACAACAAAAAAAAGAAAACAGCTGCATCAGCATTAATCCTTTTCAAAATCAAACATTTCCTTTGTAATGAAATGCTAAATGATTTAGTTTTTCTACAAATTACTGAATTAATATTTAGCTTCAGAACCGTGTTCTATGAAAGAAGCTTTAAATCTGCAGCTCATGGAGTCAATCGTCCTCTGGGATTTACGAACATGTATTCTGGACATGGACGATTGGACTACACTCCACAGTACCTCTGCATTTCTTGTTTTTGGCTCAGAAACAGTGTGTTAGAAGCCAGCCCTCAGGTTTTCTATTGGATTAAAGTTCCAGAATTGGCCAGACCTCTTCATGTCATTAAGTTGTCATGATGCTGTTCACTTATTGGTGCGTTTGGAGTTGCTGTCTTGTTGAAACTCCCTTTTCAAAGTAATTTCCTCATCAGCATAAAAACAACATGACCTATTCAAAAAATTAGATGTAGTTAAATTGATTCATGAGTCCTAGTAAACAACAAATACACCCAAATATATATGGGGAATACATCCCCAATGCAGAATGCTATTGCCAAAATGCTTTTAAATGATCTGTTTGGCATTTGTAAGGAAAAAAAAAAGTCATCTATTCTTCAACGTATAAACATTCATCTTCAGGCCCGACAGTGAGGGTTTTTTTAGTCTGTTTTTGTTGTTTGGCAACTTGTAGCTAGTATAATCCATGTTGGTTTTCAATAATTTTGCTTTTTAGGAGCTTCTTGACAAGAGTTCGGTTTCACTTTGCTATCTTCTAATCATTGCTCTAGACCAGTGTTTCTCAATTCCAGTCCTCAGGGACTCGTGTCCTGCATATTTTACATATATCTTTGTTTCAGAACAACTGATTCAAATCACTGCATTACCTCCTCTGCATGCCATCAAGTACTGCAGGAGCCTACTAATCATGCACTGCTACACCTGGCCGTAACTTTTTTGCCATATAGAAAGACAACTTTTACCAGAAACAGCGATTAATAAGGCTAATGAATTTGAAATGACAAGATTTGAAGAAAATTGTGTGTCTGCCACTGCACACAGAAGTGTCTCCTAGAACTTTTCAAAATAAATCAGAAAAAAAAACATGTTTACGATCTGTTCAGAAGTCGTGCAGTTGTATTTGGACAAATGGACAAAAAAGAAAAAACTGTGGACACAAATGTTTGTCAGAGGAGGCCCCTTTTCTGAAATATCAAAAAAAAAAAAAAATCATTAACAAAATAGCAAATAACTGGTCCAACATAAAGTTGTAAAAGCTTTTTAAGATTATAATCAGCGAAAGGTGTAAAAGTCACTGGCAGTGGTTATAAGTATTCGATGCATCAGAGATCTGAGAATCAGAAAAGGACAACCTCAAGCTGTTCTTTAATTGGAACCTGAATATTAAGCAAGAAAGAATCAAACCAACATATTGTTGCAAAACTGCAATAAAATATTTATTTCCTGAAAGATAAAGGCATGACACTCTGTTGCAATTAGAAGAAATGAGGGACTAAACATGATGTTGGGCAAATTTAAATGAAGGGCAATATGTTTTTGCTTCATGTCTGCTGTTTATGGCTTCACATCTTATCAGACTGGCATATCGGGCATCAGAATCCTTTTTGAGCCCTTCATTTTTGTCATGACCTTCAAGGTATTCCTGAGCTTGTTAAACAAAGCCAAAATCTGTTTTATTGGGATAAAGGCTGTCACAAAAGAATAATACGGATTTCTGTATTTATGTATTTAGTTTGGTGATATTTCATAGTTATGCTTGAGTAAATACCAGGATTCAGATTTTAAAATCATAACATAAAAATATGTGGTTTGTGAAATTCCACATAAAGTGGACATATTTATATTTAAATTGTTTGCAGATTGGGAGAAAAGTTTAATCAAAGTGAAATTCTTTGATTGTATACACAAACTTGGCCAATAAAGTTGATTTTGATTTTGTAAGCAATAACAGGTTACTTTTGTCTGCATTGTCAGTTGACTGTAATCCTTCTCTAATACACTCATCTTGTTCAAAATACAATGTGTCCTACATATTAAGAATGAAATTTATATTGGCTAACTAAAGTTCTAGAACTTTGTTCACAGCCAGGCTCTTAAAGCAACACAAAAACAACATCTATAAAATCCCAACGAATGCAGGGCAAAATTTTATTTAAGTGTAACTCATTCCCACTACAGAAGAAGGCACCCTGGTGCCACTGTAAGACTTTGTTTTAAAGGCCCAATTAGTGTGACCTCAGAGCACTGCCTTCCATCTCTACAAAATTCTGCCTGCTTGAAGCATCTGCAGGGTGCAGTGTTTGGGCATTGTGAGCCAGTGTTGTTAGATTACCTTCTCTGGTACATTCACAAACTGTATTTTCTGCTTTGACGTGGCTGGACAGTCGGATAGGCTTTTTAAAATCTTTGCTGCACTCTAAAACATATTTCTGATGTTAGCATCATATTTTATACATTGGCCATCTTATTGCAGTGTCAGAACATCCTATACACCAAAGAAATGTATCACGAGAGAACAAAATTAACCTATTTTTAGAGAAAATCCAGTTTTGAACATTATTGTTCAGAGGCTGGTGTTGTGACTTTATTGGGTTTATGTAAAACCAACTCTTGGAGGGCCTTGAGTGCAGTGCCAGAAGTTGATTGTTGATTTTCTTTTATTTTTTAGCAATTGTTAAGTATGCAATCTAAAATCTAATGTATTTTATTGCAATTGTTTGTGCAAGAACAACACAGTAGTTCATAACTGGATCAAAACATACAAATCTGAAAACTGTGGTCATGTGTTCAGGCTCTTCTGATGTAATATACTTAGATAAAATCCATGAAGGGCAATGTTGGAGCAACACCTGTTAAAGCCTGAAAAAGAATTACAATAGGACAATGATCCAAAACACACAGATCATAGACAGAGCTATGATGGTATGGTTTAACTCAAAATATATTTATGTGGTAAAATGGCTGGCTGAAAGCTGGTCGATACATACAGTGAAAGACTGGAACAGATGGCATTAGGTGGACTTAAGGACCACAGCCACACATGAATAGCTAAAATCCACAAACAATTAAAACCCTACTAAAAACACTTATAACTTCTCATTTCAATAGTTCAAACACCTGAATATGCATCAATGCGCACAATGGAAATGGTCTTAGCATTACCGCAGAAGCTAACTTAAACAGTTTTCCTCATTTCCTACCTTAAGTTTGAGGGTACAGCAAATCAGAGCCAAGTAAAAGAAATAGCACTCCTGGATTGGCTGTTTTGCAAACAGTAGCCAATAGTGTGTCAAGGATCATTGCACCAATGTATCATAACTTAAGAGTAGCATTTTTTTCTAATAATTTAAATATATTTTTCAAGAACATCGTTGAGTAGGTTGACTTAAAAATATTAGTAATGTGTACATGTTTTTGCAGGCCAACAAATAGTTACATTTAATCCTAAACTGTTATTCTGGCTTGGTGTGTAGTCAAAAGGAAATAAAAGAGAATAACACGACAGGTTGTACTTTTTAAAGCTGCTGACTCAATCCTTATCACAGCTGCTCCCTAAAAACTATGAATCTTAAATTCCCTGTGTGGCATGTTGCATGAACCCAGGGAGAACAAATGTTCTTAGTTAATGAGTAATATCTCTAGATTTTAGACTACAGGAATTAAAAGTTCTCACGGTTTTACTGGAATGAGACTTATATCGATGAACCAGTCAAAGGGAAAGGTCATCTGTAGCCAAGCAGCTGCTGCGTACGAAATCCCAGATGGGAGTACAACTTCATCTGAGCTTCCTCAGTTTATACCAGAATGGACGATAACTCTTGTAAAAACTGGGCTATTCAGAATATTTTAGTCTTAACTGCATTGAACTGAAGACAATCTGCACATGAATAGCTTTTTTTCCATAAGTGACCAGGAACAAGATCCAGATAGTGATTCTCAGCAAGTCTTTAAAAAGGAAAATAATTTTTTTGTCATTATTTTTACCAACATGTCATACCATCTATTTTATTATTATCTTTATTTTAGAGAAAAAGATGCAATAAATACTTTGACATTTCTTCATAGAAACTTTCCCGTTTGTCATTGCCTACTGCAGTCATTGGAGTGCTTGAGCAGAATTTTCAAAAAATGTCTGCAATTTACAGAAGAGTTTAGTAATTAGTGTTCAATCTTGTTTTGAATGTGCCTCTTTCAGTTAGTCCTGATTTTGTATCAAAATGACTGGAGAAAAAACCCTCAGGAGCAAATTTAACGAGTGGTTAAATGCTGGGTGCGGTTGCAGGCGTCTGTTGCTTGATTATGACTAAAATCATAACAATTGTTTTGGTCAATTTACGAGAAGACAACATATGATTAATCGGTGTTTTCCTGTTGGGAACCAGATCTGGAAAAAACAATCTTTCTTCAGTAATTTTGACTTTCTGCCAAATATTTTTTAAAGATTTGAAATATAAAGCTACTATTGATCGAAATGCTGGAAAATGCTTGCTGTCTACCAGATAACTTAGAACTTCTTCAAGTCCAGGCACTGAGGTCTGGTGTCCTGTAGTTTAGATGCGTGTCTGCTTCATTCAACACACCTGAGTCAAATAATTAGGTCATTAGCAGGACTTTGGAGAATTTGGCTGCATACTGAGGAGGTTCAGCCATGTGGATCAGTCACAGAGTGGTTTGATTAAGACGTAAATACCTTAAATAATAACCTCTAGCTTTTATCTTCATCACAGTCTTGTGAATTTAATAGCAAAGTTAACCATTAACTTTGCCATTGATTTCTCTGGTAACATCAAGTGGCACAACATCGAGTCATCAGCAAACAGCAGCTGACTGTACTCACTGCACTATGTGATGGTGAAATGTTTTGTTTTTAATATTTACCACTGGCCCATCACATGTCAGTGAATCAGGAGTTGGTTTTTTCCCCCTCCATTTGTTATAAAACCAAAACTTTATGAAATCAAGAAACTGATTAGGAGATGGGTGCTCACCATATGTTTCACATCTCTTTAAATTTAGTGAAGTTAGACTTTCCGGGTGGAGGTTTTTTGTGAGATCCAGAGAATAGGAAGCACAAACAATCCATTTATTTGTTGCATGTTTCACTTCTTTTAGGATTTTCCTTAGAATTTTTTTTGGAAAACGTACGTCAATTACACTCAAGGTTTAATTTGAGAAGCAAAACATGTGAAGGGGAAAACTAAATGAGGTTTTTATAGGAGCTATGTTCCTTGAAATATTATTATCAAAGATGATGCAAACATTCATGCTGAAACAAATTATTTTGGTGCCTGTTTTCATAAATGATAATGGGAAAGTTTGTACAATCCTACTACAAAAAAATTTTATATACACTGCATTGCATTATAAATGAAACATGAAGGGCCACACAAGATGGTGACCTTTGTTCTCACATTATGCAGTGCTCAGGCAGGCAGAGCAGCAGGTATGTAGGCAGGGGGTTGTGTACAGTGGAGCTCAAATCTTGAGGGCAAACCATGTCCCAGGACAACTGATACGAACAAACACCTCCGCAGTACATCATTCTGTGTTTCAATTCATTGTCAGTAGATTTGGTCATAGACATCCTTTTGTGAATGGCTGTGTTAAAAACATGTAGGGACTATTATTTGTGGTGAATAACGAAGAAAAGCTGTTTAAATGACATGAACCTATAGATAAATCCAGGCTGCACATCTCTGGAGCAGTCCTTGCCTTTGCGCTGAGTTCCTGTCCTTGCTCACAGCTGTTGGAGAACCCTTAATTTGAGAACAGGGCAGGGCGAATAAACCTGTCGCCCTTCAGCGCTCATCAGCATTTTCGATCTGCGCAGAAGCAGATCTGTTCCCCTCTTCAACGAGGTCACCTCCCATGCCATCGTAAGCAGGCGGGGTCGACCTCCTCCACATGTCATCCATCAGGGTGAAGGGCCGCCGTGACAGCATGCAGTTACATGTAGAACCTGAACACGATCGTTCTTGGATGTTTCCTATGTTGCTGAAGACTGCTGCATTAAAGCGCATGCTGAGCCAGTAACAATGAGTGCACTTGGTTAAGGAAATTTATATTCAAGGTTATGAATGATCTGAGTTCGAAAGATGGAGACTGTTAGAGCAATTACAGTCATGTAGTGCATAGGAGATTCTTTCTTCGGGTGAGAACACCTGAATTACTGTTGGTGATTTGTAGAGGGCTTTTAGCATAATGATTGCATTGCTAGATGAGAGAAAAGTATGGAGTGGCACAGATTGTGAAGATTTCTATTATGCAAGTTGTGCTGCAGAAATTATAATGCACTGCTATTGCAAAGCAAGACAACTCAGCCAGATAAAATTAGCAAATCTGCTCATCAATTAACCAAATCTAAGAGATCAACAAGATCAACATTGCAGCGTTTTTAGTTCAGCTGTAACTAGAACAAATCTGATTGCTCACGCCCATAGCTGTTGACATATGCAAATGCAACTATAATTCACACAAACGTTTCTCTTTCTTTTTGCAGGCTCTCATACAGAACGGGACAAGACACAGCCAACTGTGATACGTGTCGAAACAGCGCCTGCATCATTTACAGGTTCGCCCAGCCACACATATACATTAACGCTGCATTAATTCTGAACCGTCATCAGTGTGCTACATTAAGGTTCTCCTATTCTCAAACGGCCCAGCTGTTGTCTTTGCATAATGGACTAACTTTAACAAAAGCACTCTAAAAGCTATTTTAATGTTTCAGGGATTGTTTTTTGGGGCAAAATGGTTCCACTATTTTATGTACAATGACTATTGGTAGTATTCATACCCTTGGACATTTTTATCTTTTGGCATACATAGAATTTCCGATTAGCCTTCAAAAATGATGTAAGTGGTATGATGTAAAATGTGTTATTTTTTTAATTTGTTTATGTTTTTAGAAATATAGAAATATGAACTGTGGCATTGCCTGTATTCAGGCCACCTGACATAATACTTTGTAACAAAATGGATCTTGCCACGACTTTTCAACAGGATTTCTGTCAGTACTTCATGTCATGATCTAGACATGATCATGGCCTAGATGATGTCTAGGCCATGATCACATTTATTCCATTGTAGCTCTGGCTGTATGTTTGGGGTCATTGTCCTGCCAAGAGCTGAAACCCTGGCCTGGACTTGAATACCTGGAACTGTTTTTTGTCAAGGTTCGGCCTGTACTGTGTTCCATCCAGCCTCCCATCATCATTAACTAAATGCCTTGACTCTGCAGCATAAAAGCATTCCCGCAACATTTAGGGCCTGATCTTCTAAAGCAGGGGTGGGCACTCCTGGTCCTCGAGGGCCGGTGTCCTGCAACTTTTAGATGCATCTCTACTTCAACACACCTGAGTCAAATAATGAGGTCGTTAACAGGACTCTGGAGAACTTGACTGCACTTAGGAGGAGATTCAGCTGTTGGATTCAGGTGTGTTGGACCAGGGAGACATCTAAGAGTTGCAGGACACCGGCCCTCGAGGACCAGGAGTGCCCACCCCTGTTCTAAAGGCTGTTGTGTCGAAAACAGGCGTAAACGTGATCACACACACTGACAACTCCATGCCACAGACTTCTGCTTATTTCTAAAAAAAAGAAAGAAAAACAAGAGATTTTTTTTTACTCAAAAGACAGGTCGGTAAGTTTTTCTTTTATATATATTATGCACTACCTTCTGTGTGTGTATCACATAAAATCGTATGAAGAAGCTTGTAGCTGCAGACAATCAACATTGGCAACGGACGGATGCATTTTATCAAGCAGATTAGACTACATTGTAAATGAACAAGTTATTAATTATTTGATGGAGGCTTCGTACATTCTCACATTTTTGAGAAATATGCTGAATAGACTCTGACTAAATGATGTGAAGGAAATAGATGTACTTTACCACAAAGTGGGAAATGTATAAAATGATCAAATGTACTGATCGATTAAGTAGCAGCACAAATAGTAAACAGTTGAACATATTTAAAGTAGAAATATTTGTATGTGTGAGCACATGTTATTCAAATTTCTACCGTAAAATTATGGGAAATATTAGAACTTAATGTTCAGCATTACTCTTGTCTCTGGTTTTACTGCAGGGACAAATAATGACTCCAGTGTTGGTTTCTGAGGATTGTATGACCTCAATGTGACTAAAACATAAATTTACAGAGAAGCGGGAAGTTATATAAAGTAGGAAGTTTTGTGACCATGGTGTAAATCATCAGATCCCATAGAGCCGTTTAAATATTTACAGTTAGATTTGGCCTTCATTATTTTCTTATCTGTTATGTCTTTGTTATTTTAAAATAATGTTTTATTTTGCACAAAAAAGTTTAATCTAATAGTGTGAGTTTTTAAGCAACATAAGCTCGGTGTAATCTTGCGAGACAGGCGGAAAAATTATAAAAGCTTTGAAGTAATCGGTTCTGTCTAAACTGTAAACAGAAAATAGTTTGGATAGCTCTCTCAAAGAAGAAATGACAATTTACAGTTTAGTTCTGTAAGAGGAACAACACATTTAAAATTACCTCAAAACCTCAAACCACACATTCAAGCTTTTACCATGATTATGTCAAAAGTCAGTTATGTCAAACTAACCCAGATTGTTGCGAAAGGTCCTTGTGCAACTTGAAAGCAAAAGTTCAATTTCATTAAAGCTTGAAGGAAATGAGAAATCACTGATTTCTCACAGGCTACTACTGCTGAAAAATTGCTAAATACATATAAATTAAGCAAAATCAAACATGATAGTAGATATTAGAACGATCTCAAAATAATCTTGTTAAATAATAAAAATAAATAAATTAAAATTAAAATTAAAAACATCTGACAGGCTGAATACTAAAAAACTGTATATTTGACATTTTTTAAAAATAGTGTTTCTAAATTGAAGGTCCTGTTACTTGTTTCAAAAGCCATTCCTCACCTCAGGATGGGAAAAAACGTTAACTATTAAGCAGTCCATCTAAATCAATGTAAAGTGCCCAGAAAACCGAAAAATGTTCAAATACATTATTTTAAGTGCACTGCCAAAATGAATAAGTAGCTTTATGCAAAACATTGAAAAATGTACACTATAGAAAACATTTAGTTCAAAGCTGATGTTGAGGATGTTGATGTTATGTAAGGAAAAGCATAATGAATGGTGAATCCAATAATGTAAGTAAAACATCCATGCTGTCTCAATGGGGGAAGATTGACCTTTTGCAATCACAATATATCTTAAAGACAAAATAGGTTGATTTCATTCCACAGAATATGGTGCTGTGGTCATGATCTTTGAAACTTTAATTTTTTTTTTACTCTACTTTATTTTAGTTCTTGTGTATTTGTATTCTGTTCCATGTGTTTCATCAGACATTTCTCCCATTTTCTCAGTTCTTCATCAGTTACTCACCCTCCCTCACAGCTGCATGCTGTTACTAATCAACCACCTGCTCCTTGTTTAGTAATTAACTCTCCAGCAAATATAGCTGTTGGTCAGATCATTCTATTATTCACACAATGTTTTCTTGTGCTTCTCCTGCGATGTATTTTTTATTTATTTTTTACTTTTATTCCAATTGGACGTTTGTTTTTTGTAAGGTTTAGGATTCACTTTTTAAGTGAAGATGTTTGTTTTTGTCTGCTGTCTGCATTAGGGTCCTTCCATGAAAACCTCATATGCTCATTGATGCAGGTTTTCATGAGTGTGCTTGTCTTGCTCATATAAAACTTGCAGGAAAAATAAGTAAAAAGTGAAATAACTGACTTTATTTATGAAAGGATGTTTAAGTCTTTAAAGCCTGGAATTATTTGCAATTACATAAAAAGAAAATAGTCTGTCAAATTGTAATTTAAGTCCAGATTGCAAATGTGAAAGTGGCATATGCAATGTGCAGCTTTATGGATGTTGTCAGGCTGGCCAAAAATATTTGGCTGCATAGTCATTGAGGAATTCTCCACTTTAAATCCTTTGTATGGCTGCCTTTTGGGTGCTGGGTAGTAAAAGGAAGCAGGTACAAAACACCAGATAACACTGGCAAAATGACTATTCAACATTTTAATGAGTTTGGACTGAATGTAATCATATCTTGTTTGGAATCTAAGTTAAACAGACTGAAACTAAAATGGATAACTGCTCACAATTTTTTTTGTGTGTGTTTGTATTCTGAGATTTCTGAAACTTTTATTCAACAGCTCTACAAGAGAGAATTGTCAGATTGTTTTTGGCATTGGTAACATGAAACTGGTATATTATATACCAACTATTTAAAAAAAAAAGTGATTTGGGACACTATCGTTCTATTTGTAAAAACAAAAATGTTTATTTTCTTAAAAACATTACTTGATTTCATCTCACCCTGTGGACCGAGTGTTGGCTATCCTCTCATCCTGTGAGTTGGTGGATGTTACAAATATTTGTAACATATACAGAGTATAATTTTAGAGCACAATCGGAAGTTATGTTGTTATAAAACGTTTTGGTTTGTTGAGAAAGCACATTAGAGAGAGCACCAACAAATATTTGTTGGTCATTCAATTTATTAAAGTGATTTGTGTGGCTCTGACACAGTGCTCACAATTACTCTAAACAATTGTTCTCTGTTGCCATACTTTTACACTCTCTGCTTATGCTAAAATGAAAGTAATGGAAGTGCACTTGGCTCAGATTGTTTGCATGTTGGAACATTGCACATAAAAAGTCCTTAAGAGCAGTAAAAAAAAAAAAAAAATAACCATTAAATGTAATCAAACATCCTTGTACTTTTCACACTTGAGACCCTGATCTGAGCTGGATCTAAATGAAAATCTTCTCAATGTGAATCAGAACAGATGAGGAATGATGATTTAACAAAGATGCATGACTAAAGACCTTTCCATGCTATGCTGTTGTTCAGGAGCTTTAGTGTGAAGTTGGCAGCAGAAGAAGACTCAAAACCCTGTTCTCTGTCGATAGCTCTTAAAAATGTGGCAGAGACTTTAATCTGCGGAGTGACAGCCACACCTCCATGTCAGTACTAAACAGAGATGCTGTACCATAGTCAATAAAAATTTGAAACAGACTCGAGGCTCTGAAAAATGAGCCTGAGTCATCATAAGAGAATGACGTTAAACAGGCACTGACAGCGGATCTAAAAGCAGCCCTGCTCTTTCCCGAGAGAGACGGGATGGCTGGCCCTGAAATACAATAAATATCAGATTTGAACAGCATGTTACATCGAAGTCACAAGATTAATATCAGAGGACTTGCCTTTTTGTCTGACCAAAGCAACGTATTAAGCATTAAGTTCTGGATCTGCTTATCCAGTCATTAGGACATTGTACATGTTGAACTAAAAGCTTTTAAACAGATGGACTTTCCTGAATTAAGAGCCGACAGTAAGCGGTTCACCTTTTAGCATAAGGCAGTCAACTATCCAGATGTTCACCCAACTCTTGAAGTCGGAGTCAACAAGGCCAAAGGCAGCAATGTGAGTTGTCCCAAACACCCTCTACCTCTTTCTGCCAAACCAAAGCCCAACTCTGAACCACGAGCTCTTCAATGAGCTAGAACATGGGAGAGGAAATTGAGACGGCAGTCCTCGTAGCTGGCTCCCCTCTCAAGCAGTAAATAACATCAGAATTGATTGTTATACCAGAAAGGTCTGTCATGGTATTTCTTTATGTTGCCTGATTGCATCTTTGCTGTTTATGACTCAAAGTCAGCAGCAGACCTCTAGGACTTTGGTAAAACAAAGGGTTGGAAAAAAATAGAGAAAAGTTTGAACTACAAATAAAAATTAGAAAGCTGCTTTTGCTGGTTGCATACAGAATTTATATGCATCTGTCTCTTTACTCTGTGTATCCGTACTTATACTGGATTATGCCCTCAATTGCCTTCACAACTTTAATTCTCTACACCACAGACTGAAAAAGATGATGAAAACAGTCCTCTGAGTGTCATGATCTAAGTGTCGTTGTGCTTTGTTAGTCACCTTGGTTATACATTCAGATCATTTTGAGTTGATATTTTTGATGTCACTCATTGTCCTCTGCACATGATTTTCTATTTCAATTTGAGATTTTTTGTTTCTGTTTTGTATTCTGTTCTCTATATACTGATTGGAAATCTTATTTCAGTGCTAAAGTTTACATTTTGGTTCAGTAAGATCCTTTATTTTGTCTTGTTTAGATCCCAGTGTGTGCTTTGCTTTTGCTATGCAGCCCCTCACCAAGTTGCACTGCATTCTGTTGAAACCCATAGGAGGTGAATTTGAGGTCGCTGACATCAACAAGGCATATTTGTCCACATATCAGGCGCTTACTGGATGTGCTTTCACTCTGGTCTCTGTTAACCCAAGAGGTGGCTGACCATTGAAATCCCACAATATCAGTAATTTCTAAAAATGCTTACAACAGTCTGCCTCGTAACAATAACCATACCACATTTGTTCAAAGTCGCTTTAATTCCTGTTTTTTTTGCCATTTTAATGTTCTGTTTGACCTTTGGCAAGTTTCCTTCACCATATCCAGGTGCCTAAATACATTGTGCTGGTCCAATGTGAGTTGCTGATTAACTTTGTGTGCGAGCAGGTTAATGAACAGGTGGACGAAAAAAAGTGGTTCATATTTTATTTACTGCAATTTTCCTAAATATGACTTTTTACAAAGCAAAGTCAAATAGCACCAAAATAAATCAAGTTCAAAGTGGTACATGCTTGTTTGGAGGTTCGCCCTCCTCGGTTTAATGAACTTTATAAATCCCAGTAGAATGCTAGAAAGGAAAGGTAAATAATCCGTCTTTAAATAGCATAATATAGCAATATGTGAGATCTTTTTCAGCCTGCATTCAGCTGCTATGATGTCAATAATGTGATAAAATGAGCATTAATCACAATAAATTATTGCAACAAAGGAGAGTAAGACTTAATCAAGATGCACACTGTGACACAGAAGCAGCTTGTGTCTGAAATGTCAGTTCTTATTGACAAAACAGACCTCTATTGATTTGTGTTTTTTTTAAGAGTTTAGCAATTATTGTAGCTTTCAGGAACTAGGCTTTAACTAGTCGGGCGATGGCAATACAATTAGGAAAATATCTCTACTCTCGAGAAAAGCCAGTGAGATGTACTATTTGTGTCATAGGATTTTGATTCATTTTTATAAGACATGGTGAACCATTTTTACAGATACAGAAACAGCAAATGGGATTACCAAAGGAATGTGGACGCCATATAAGGGAGATTTGTCACACCAACACACTAGCTCTGACTAGATAGAGGACTAGTTTTCTGTAAGGTGTTGTAGTTTCTTTCTATTATTTAACTAATAGGATGCTGGTAAAACTAAATGTGTCAGTGTAGCAAATGTTTAGTTTAACTGGGAACAGACTGCATGGTAGCAAAAACTTTGCGCTTGGTTTACTCTCTCTAAATGGAAGTCATTTATATAACAAAACTACAGATGCTCTCCGCAGAGGACTAATAAAGTATGAGATAATCATTTTGTCTGTTCCATGTATCATTAAATAATTGTTTATTACAGTCTAACGGAATGACTTTTACAGTCACTGAACAAAATGGAGCATTTTGCAACCAGGGTGGTAATCCATCACAGTTATGTCTCTGCCAAAATGACTGTCACAAGTAGCAAAATTCTGCAGATAGTGCTGTACAACCCAGCTGCAAAGACTTAATGCTGGTGTTCCAAGTGTGTATGCATGTGTATATGTGGTGGACAGATACATCTCTATTGTGTCTCTTTTTTCTTCTTCTTCATTTGGCTGCTGTTTTACTCTGCTTTGCTCTGTTATTAAAGCCGTGTGATCCCATCACCAGTGGCCCTGTTATTAAAGTTTGCTTTACTGACTCAGTTAAACTGCTGGCAGTGCAGCAACCTTGGACAAATACTCTGTGACACTAATAAGGAGGACCGGCTACTAATAAGGTGGGCCGTATTAAAACCAGTCCAAAACAGAGAGTTAATGACAATTTCTCCTTTAAGTTAGACGGGGATTCTATGTTGTTATTGTGACCAAGTGTGTCACTCACTTTAGAGGATGATGTTGAATTTTAAAGAAATTGTGCATGTAAAATGCCCAATAAATTCAGGAATCTGGCAGCCGCAGAGCTAGAGCAGTCAATCTGTGGGTCGTCCAAACTCCAGCTCTCCCCTGACAGCCTCCTCCTACCTTTGCTATTGAGTAGTGTCTCATTTATCATCACAACAAATAGGGCAAGCATTTGGCAGGTGAGATAAGGATGGATAGGATGAGTGTATAGGAGATATATTACTGGAATTATTATTATGATGGTGTTCAGTAAAGTGGAGGAAAAAGTCCATTGCAAACGTAATTACTACTTTCTTGTGATGTAAATATGCAGAAATGAAAAATATTATTTTGGGAACTCACCATTCCAGTATTAAGGAGCTAGATGGATTTTACATATAATAAATGTTGTTTTTTTTTTAAAAAAAAAACGTTCCAGTAGGTCAAAAATAAGGAATATGTTGGACCTAATTATCTGTGTTGCATCATAGTTTACATAAACATGGATACGGCTTCCACCATTTTTAATTTGATAACATTTTGAAATTAAGCTGATCAAATGTAGTCCATATTTATTAAAATAATTGGTGAAACAGAGCCTCAGGTCAGATAGAAACCTCAAAGCAGATCAATACAACAATAAACCAATGGCTAAAGCTAATTTTAATATGTATCTTCCAGGCACAGAGTATAATTGTATAGCACAATCAGAAATTATGTTGTTATAAAACATTTTGGTTTGTTGAGAGAGCACATTAGATTATTCTCTCATTGATAAATATAAGTTTATTTTTCTCTGCATAACATACAATAGAGGTTTTTTCTATTAAATGTCCTGTGTATAACTTCTGCATGACAACCCGTGAGGGAAATCACTGTAATTTTCTGGCAGTTTATTTTAAATAACCCACCAGGAAACTGGTGCTCTCGGTGGAAGCCATTTTTTTTTTTTTTTTTTTTTTGTCAAGTGTGGAGCTTGGACTGAAAATGGCAAAGGAAGAGAGAGGATAATGGGAAGGAAGGCAGTTTTAGGTTTAAAGCACTGAGAATAGAAAATAGTTGACGAGATGTTTTACAAAGACACCCAGTAGCAAAATCCCTCCCAAGAGCAGCAATTATTGAATGGTGCTCAGCAGCCGCAGATAAACAAACAACTCACCACTGATCACAGCAATAGCTACTCACATTGCATAGATAAGGGGATGATTAATATGGTTTTCGGAGTGCCCTGGAAGGTTTCCCGTCTCCAACTGCTTCAATTTGTCTGTGCACAGAGATGATCTTAGATATGAGGCTTTTGTTTGCCGAAGCATCTGCCCTCTGGTGTTAAATGAACCGTGCAGCGCTGTTCTGGGCTTTTCTCCCAGAAGTTTGCACCCAGTGTAGAAAAATCGCATTGATCCGCCAAGTGATTAACTGCTTAATAATTGTTGAGCTTATTCTGCATTGCATCGCGCCGATGTTGCTCTAAACTGCTTGCTGTCAAGCCAACATCATTTGAATGTTGTTATGAATGTGCGCGGCTGGTGCGACAGAGGGAAACATTCGCAGCCATAAAAGCAAGAGAAGGTGGAACAGGGCATATTACATGTATTATTAAGAGATGAGCAATGAACAAGTGAGATAAAGGCATCACCAAAAATGTAGTTTCTCATTTCCGAGGACTCACTTCTCAGGAGACATACAAGAATTGGCTTTCATTTGAAGTGAACATGAAATTACAGGAGAACGGGTTTAATTTTGATCAAATCGAGTTACATGAAAAGGCTCCTTTAAATCAGGAGTGACGTCGAGGTTAAAGCAGCAATAAATTGGCCTTTACACGATTTTTGTCTTACTTTTTCATTTCTCCTAACACGGTGAAAAGCAGGTCTCAGCCTGCCAATCCAGCCCTCAATGAGGTCGCTCCTCTGGAGGCTTTAATAGAGCTCTGCTCTTAACTGACACTTATTGTCGGGGGGTGAGGACAGTTTCCAGTTTCATTATATCACTTTGAGTCAAGCATATCCTTTAGCAAACTAATTACTGTGCCTATCAAAGCGGCTGCTCTATCAGGGCAATCTTTGCACGTTAATGTCCGTTTCTCTGTCTGCAGATGAGAAGAAACCATGCATGTTTGACCTTGAGTTGTCAAATGTCATTCTTTTCTTTATTTCTGTTTGTTCATCTCCATTTATTCCTCAGAATGTCAGGGGTGAGGTCTGTAAGTCCTTGAAGTCACTTCAGTCTGTTGTGTAAAATATTTAGCATTAATGGAGAAAAATAAGCAAACACCAGTCAATTAAATGATCCAAAACACAAATTTGATTGTCGGGTAGACTTTATTTATGGTCATCACTTTTTCAGTGCACATAGCAAGCAGATAGCTAATTCTTTATTATCTCCTCTGTAACACATAAATTGCACATAGCAAGATAAGGCAAACCAGCAATTTACAAGAAATCAATAGCAATGAAGAGAGAGGAAACTGTGTACAATGATGCATTTTCCCCTTGCTTGAATACAGCCAGTTAATTAGGGACTCTCAATAGTTTCATTTGGATGAGATTAAGTCCCACATTTCTCCCCTCCCTGGGAGATTTAATCGGATAGTTCAGCTACGGCTTCACAACAAAATCAGACAATGACCAGACTGGGATTACACTCGTGGCTGTTGAAGTCTGATGTCAGGAGCAACCAAAATCCTGGCTTTTTTTTTTATTATTATGCAAATATAATCTATGCAGGTAAAGCCCATTTGACTGCGGTGTTGGAGAATGCAGAGAAACTCTCTTACTTCAAAGGAGTCTCTGAAATGTTGAACTGCACCCAGTATGTTCTGCTGGGATCTGTCAGTTCATTTGAATTCGTTGCCTCTATTCAAACAGCAATAAATTGATGAAATTAAAATTGCTAATTACTAAGATCACAAACATTAGTGTTACCTATCCCACATGCAGTGGTTTACTTACACTCATTATGGGGATGAGTGTAATATCCACCATAACTTTGGACTTTTTGTCATGTACCTGAATGGTAGTTCTTTCATCCTGGAATGATGCAAGTTTTATCTTTAATGAAATGCATACATTTTGATTTACACTGGATTTCCTGTAATCTACACAGAATAAAGTTCTATCAAAATAGGCTACATATAATACACTCACAACCCGATTAACAATCAATAATTGAATATATATTGAACATTGCAGAAAAACTTTTAAGCAAAGTCCTCAAATGTTTTGTGTAGTTAAGCTTACTGGTTTCCAAAAGCCTGACGTTAACCTGCTTGAACTATTTCAAAACCAGGTTATTGTCCTGATGGAATTCTCAAAACTTTCCAAGCCTTAGCCATTTGTTGCTTTAAATAGGATCAAAGAATTTGGGGTTATTCCCTTGCCTTCATTGTTCCCTTTTACTGCAGTTAATTAGAGCTGACAACAAATCCGTTGACAAGTTAGTCACTGTTTAATACAAGGTTCTTAGGTTGGAAATCCCTTTTGTGACTCCTAACATGATTCTTTGGGTTCAAGGGCTTCTCTTATTGGCTATGTGAAAATGTGCTTCGTACTGGACAGTGATAATGGTATTTCATTAGTTTGCAAATAGTAGGCGTACATAATTGACGGGTATAAAATAGATGAAATGAGATCAAATGATGTAAAGGTTATTTGAACATCTAATTTATCTTAGTGTGTGTGCACTTATATTAGGCTAGTATTTACATTCCACTCCTTATGTTTGTCTTGCAGTGTGGAGCTGGACTTTAAGCAACAGGAGGATAAGCTACAGCCCTTGATGAAGCGACTTTGCCCCATGGACAGTCGACAGTGCCCTGCTCTGCCTTATTCCAACGAAGTGTTCACCTCCACCCCAAAGCGCAAGTCCAAGTCAGAGTCCAAGAAGCATGCTCGCTGGAAACTTTGGTTCCTTTGAATAAAATGTAAAGCCTTTGAAAAAAAGCCATCTTTTTTGGGGCACATCAACATCTCCAGTTATTCATGGAGCAGTTAAAGGAATAGCCAGATGGAGGACCAACAAGCAGTGTGAATGGATACTGTCGGACCCCCAGTTGACATAAGGCTTTGAACGTAGACTGTCATGTCAGCTGGGGGAGAGCAGAGACACAAAATGTTTTCGTTTCAGTCTAATCTTTTTTGACGTGTTTACTGGACATTATTGGCAGCTTCAAACTCTAGGTAAGCAATTTTTACATACTTCTCTGTAAATATCAAGCTGTTTAGGTCAAGAACAACACTTTTCTTAAATTAATTTTCTTCTTTTGAATCATTCAGTGAGTGGTATGCACTATGTCTTTATTTATTTTCCTTAGAGCCATTTGCTTTGCATCAAGTGGAGGAGACATGCAGAGGGGTCCTGTCTGAAGGAACCTGTAATCTTTGATTGGACATCAACTCCACTTCCAGTAGAGCACAGATATTTGAAGAGGAAGAAGAGGAGAAACATAAAAAGACTGTCAGTACAGTAATCACCAGAGAATCAGCACTGTTATTGTAACCCTGTACTATCCTCTTCCCTTCTGCCATATTTGTCAACATGCTGCTCGCCTTTCGCCCCTGGCTGAACGTCACTCTCTGGGTATATCTTTTATTTTGTTTTTTTGTCTCTAATGTATATTTATGTGCAGCCAATTTCACCCATCCAGTTGTGATTACTGATCTGACTGACTCCTAATGTTCCCAATCTATATTTTAGGAAAATAATAACCATTTTTTATAACAAAGTACTGTGAAATCTTACATCCTAATACTTGGAAATCTCTTGATAAAGCAGGTATAATATTTTAAAGTATAGAACAAGTATTCTCAAGTTTATTCTTGTCTTATTTTTATCAAGATGGGCAATGTTTTAATATTTCTGCAGTATTTTCTATAAAAACAAAAAGTTTAAACAATTGGGTTTTTTTATTTTTATTTTAAAGTAACTTATATTTGACATTTCTCTCAAAGTCAAATAAGAGTTTGCCTTGCCTCTCTGTCACTTGACATGTTGCAGTGGAGCTCTGACAAAAAGTAGCAAAATCAGTCTTGTTTAATGTCCATCTAATGCTTCCAGAGATGTTTTGTGTCTTTGATCTACCTTGTCATTCTGCTGCAAGCCCCATCAGGCAACTCTGCTTATTCGGGAAGCACCCAAAACAACTGTGCACAGAACTTGCAGCAAAAGCAGAAGGGCTATATAGATATATATATATATACAGAGCTAAAGGAATATAATGGTAATCCATAAGTGAAAAAACACTTTGTAACCACCAGCTTGGGTCACGTAAATGAAGAAATGAAACACTCATGATGTAGCAGTGACACGGAACATGTTACAAAGCGGGTATTTAGTGATGCTTTACACTGGCTTTGCAACTGTAGCCCCCTCGAGTGTATGTTTTAAAATGTACAAGAAATGTCCGAAACTCATACCGGCCTCCCGTCATGAAACAACATAAAACACCTTCCACATTTATTAGTACCTCAGATAAAGATGTGCAGAAAGCCTTAGCAAATTTCCTTCTTTGCAAATACACTCCTCATTGTCTATATATTTTCACTCTGGATGCACATACAGTATTAGCAAGTCTGGTTGAGATGTTGTTACTTTTTAAAATACACTTAAATGACATATTCACTCGTCTTTCCCATTTTGAAGAGTGGTTAAGCGAGAATAGAGTCACTTTATACCTGTTAAGGTTACACAAGATATTGTGGAATAGTTAGTGGTAAGACTTGCAAAACTCTGATCAGTTATAAATAAACAAAAATACCTAAAGTACATTTATTTTATAGGAATAAATAAATGTGGATTTCATAATGGCCCCCTTGATTTTATTAAAAAAAAAAAAAAAACTTTCACACATCTTCACTGGATGTAAAAATAAATGTGGAAAATCCTGCCCTTGGAGAGGTCCAACTAGTAGCCATGTTGGACGCTACTTTCATGCAGGTAGCGTCCAACATGGTTACTAGTCGTATACAGTTCCTACATACTGTATATAACACATAAAATTTGGGGGTAGGGGTGTAAGTGACCTTTCAAAATGTCTGTCACTAAAACTTTTACTTCTGATTCAGCTTTGATTTAGGTATTTGAAATTAGGGGGCTTTTATTTTGAAAGGATTTTTTCTGAACTCTTGAAATAAAGCAATCTAGTAAAGAATCACACAACCGATTGCCACGTGGGGTGCAACCTGTAACAAAGAGCTCACTCACCAGGGTCATAGTAAAGAGCTGGACCACGAGAAAGTGCAATTTAGTGACCAAGTGCAATATAATGAATTTTTCTATTGTTTTTAAAAAATACAATTAAAATATTTCATCTGGAAAGTGAAACTGAATCGGTGTCCTGATTCCTTCCTATTCAGGTCATAGCTCCAGGTGGCCACGTCTAAGCCTAGCGATGGGAAATTCAAAGCGTGTACTGGTTTTGCACAGACAAAATACTGATTCCCTGCAAGGATTCCCCCCAGAAATATTACATTTTGATGTATCATCAGCTTAGTGAAGCAAGAAGGACAGTTCAATTCTTAAATCCGTTACAAATGAAAACCAAGGGATGTTCTGTTTAAGACAGCAATGAGAAAGACGGATAGTCTAAACAATACAAAAACGTTGTGCCATTAAGAGCTGTAATGCATTTCCAGAAAGCTAATTTGTGCAGCTGCAAAGCTATATATTTGTGACAATACTTCTCTGAGCAAGCCTCATGAAAATGTCTGTGGATATACTGACAACACAAGTGTCTAAATGCAGAGAATCTCACCTGAGCTCTTAGCACAAACCAAACCTATATTCACAACATATAGTCATATAGCTCACTTGGTCCCTGAATCATGCACTACCTTATTGCATGATTAAAAATGAACAGTCTGACTTCAAATGCATTACATCCTGACACCCCTTCCTATTACATTGAATTGTAATACATTCTCTTTCTTTTAGCTAATGCTCTTTGAAGTATTAAGCTTAAACTGTTTCAAAAAATTGTGACCTTGTTAACTTAAAACCTGTTTTATTGTCAATTCCTGACCAAAAAAAAGAAAGAGGAGTAGCAATTACAGAAGAACGTTGCTCTCACACATGGACTCACAGCACTGCAAGGACAAAAGTCATGTGACCTGCCATGGCCAGCTGTCCTAAATGGGCAGCCTTTGTTCGTGTACATGACAGCATTTGCTCCAAGTGTCCCATGCAGCCATAACAGGTGCATCACAGACTGACATCAAAGGATGTGTTTGACCTCTAATGAAGGTGGGTTGTAAAGATTGTAGGTGACTTTTGGTGTGTATCATTAAAATGTTATGCATTTCATAGTGCCTTCCAAAACACTTAATTTCTCCTTGAATGTTTTCCCATTTTCTCACAATATTACCAAAGAACCAATATTTTAGTTTTTTTTAGGGTAATAAACTTTATTTAAAAAGGAAGAATGTACAGCTTCAATATAAATCTCACACGTTGTTCCATGGTACCAGATTATAGTTTATATAAGCTAATTCACAAAAATCCCTTGAGAGATTTTAGCTGTAGTGTATCGTCGTGAAGTAAGAGGAAAATGACACATGGATTTTTAAATGTTTCACTATTAAAAATCAGAAAGGCTTGATTTGCATTTATATTCAGCATTAATATTTATATTCAAATTCACTCAGGTGGAAGAATGTGTCAAGAGAACAGATATAGATTTTACACTCAACAATAAAACTATGACCCATGCAGAAGAGCAGAGGGAGAATCTCATGTAAAGTTTGGCACAAGTCAAATATTGCACAACTAACAGGATGGGCAAGGGGAACACTGTATCAGATAAGTTCCCAATATGTTAGCAATGCCAGAGGAGCTGCAAAAATCAGCAGCACAGTGTGGACACATGTGAAAGAAATCCTGAATTTGCGCTTTTGACTTAGGAGCAAAATTGTGTGTTTGGAGCAACACAAATTAACCTGAACACACCTTCCTTACCTAGAAATATGGTGGTGCCAACAACATGCTGAGAGGATGCTCTTCTTCAGCAAGGACATAATGCTGATGGGACGATGCATTGTGCTAAACAAGACAATCGTGGAACAAACGCAGGCTGCAAAATACTGAACTCAAATTCAAGGGGAAGCATTTAGACCTGAATCCAACTGAGAATTTATGACTACACAAGAAGACATTTTTTAGAAATACTCTCCGTCTAATCCGACTGAGCTTAAGCTGTCATATATACATACACACATCAATGTCTGACCACTTCACCACTAGTGCGGGGCTTAGGCTATATTCACATTTTCAGTCTTTTGTGCTTCAAGTGAAATGGAGCTGGACCATGACAAGGGCTTAACAGTGGGGCTCCCTCCTCACTCTCTTCAAATGTGATTAGTCTTCAATAGAGAGAAGAGACACAACCTTCAAGTCTTGTAGGGGAGCAGCAGTTCCAGTCCATCAAACTGAGTGACCCCATCCAGCATCTATCCACAGCCCTTGTCACGACTGCTGTGACTCTCTTTCATTCCCTCCAGGATATTGCTTTAGTCTTTGTTTTAACAGTGTCTTCTTTCATTGTCCAACTTTTTCGCCTTTGCTCTTTTAAAAAAGTTTTTTTTTTTAAAGTCGTTCCACTTTCTTCCCAATATTTTACATTTTACATCATTATACAAAGTGTTCTCCATATATCACAGAACCTCTTTTGAACAAATAAATCAAAAATAATGTAATCAAAAAAAATATTGAGACTTGAAACTTTTTCCACATCGAAAAACATTACTTCCAATCTTTTTGAATTAATGTTCTTTAAAGTTATTATTGGTAATTATTCCCTTACCTGCAGTAGGGGGTCATCATGTAACCGTGAGCTTGTTGGCAAGGTAACTAAATCCTGGACAGGTTAAAGACTAATAGCCAATCAGATGAACACCATCTTCTTTTAGGAGTTTAAAGCATGAGACGGTTATGATACAACCGCTTCGGCTGTATCCATCCCGCTATGAGTCATCAGTGCATACTAGCTCTGCTAAGATCTTTTCTATCTTGTATTAATTCTAAGAAACATCAAATATAGTATTTTCCTGACCTGTTGATGTGACGACCTGATGAGTCAAATACAATGCATTTTAGTTTTTCTAGCTTGTTAGTCTCCATCTTTCAAATGATTTATTTCATTTTCAAGAAACACACAGTGATTTCTTACTATTTTAAGTAAAATCCCACTAAAAGAAAAATGTACAGCAGCCGTTTTAATGTGACAAAAGTCCAGTGAAAAATTAAAAGGGAAAAAAGCCACAATAAGCTCTTAAACAAGGACCTTGTTGAAGATTTCTCCCACCATGAGCTTACCCCTGGAATTATTTATGTCGATCTGTTTAACAAGAAATAAGGTTCAGCTTGTTAGCAAGTTGAGTACAACTTGCTAACAAAGGCTAAAAGGATCAAAAATATTGTAAAAAGGTATTAGCCCGTAGAAGGTACAAAGAGATTAGCTGCACTACATATACAATGTGATTCAGTGAAGGCGTTAACCAAAACCATAGTAAATATAATATGTCTGTACTAAAAAGTTGGGTTAAAAAACAGAATCTAATTCTTCAGAGAAAAATCAGCTTAGCTAATATGTAATAGGAGAATGTGCTACAGCCTGATGGAAAAAGAAAAAGTTTTCAACCATAATTCCAATAGGAATATTTTATATAAATACAACACAGCACATCCCCAACAGAATATCAGCCTCTGAGGTTATTTTTCTTCAGCTGGACTTGAGACATTGGAAGTTGCAAGATATCATGTAAAATAGAAAAAGCTTTGAAATTATTTGTCATGGCCTCTTCTTTGCACCACAAAAAAACTTGATATATCAAGAAAGATTTGTGAAATTTTAAAAGCTTCTGCACATACATATTCATTAATGAGGGGGAAGACAACTCTGAGTCTCACAGTTCAAACAGGAAGAAATCAATGGCAAAGGCAAAGTTTTACTCCTCAATGTTTGTTCTGTCACATCACTTGATCATAAATATTATTTTCAAGTTAACCACAGATCACAGAAAAATACTGTTAATGTTTTTATTAAAAAAAGTTAACAAAAAATAATTTGAAATCAATGCTTAATGATTATCTCTCTTTCTCAGGTTTATTTTATGTACGTTGGACTGGATTAGCTTGGAAAAACATAACAACGGCTAAAATCAAGCACAAACAGTGAAGCTGACAGGCTTTATTTGAATGATTTCTGTATTAATGTTGGTGTCTGCCCCCCTCTCTTTCCACAGTGACGACACAACGTAACCTAACTGGCTGCCCAGCTTGCGGTTACTAAAAGAGAAGTCCAACTGTTTGGTTCCTCTTTTAGAACCGTACAGTTATTACAGTTTACTTTAATGTTCTGAAAGTCCTCGTGTTGCGCTGCAATACGAGCTTACTGAAGCAAGAACTGACAAATATTACTGTCACGTTTAAAAATTCCTGAAAATAATTGCACATACATATCTTTTAGTAAAATTTTCATAAATACAGTTCATAAAAATGTTTTACACATCCCTTCAGACGACAGTATAAATATCCCAATTTATGTTTCTCTTGATGTTGTGGGTCTTTCTAAGATCAGTGCTTTCTGGGTGGTGTTACGAACAGTCTTGAGGAAAACCATGAGATTCGAGCCGCCAGTTCCAGTGGTGTTGAGGGCAGTACCCACTCCTCTGAGAGGGCAGCCCATGGCTCTGGCACGGTTACCAGGCACAGTGACATACTTGGCCACGGTTTTGAGATGATAGCTCCGTAAATCCACCAGAGAAGAGACGCAGGAGTTGTAGGCCTGGCAGAGGTCAGAGTCGGAGCAAGTCGTAATGAAATCTCGTAGCGATGGACACACAGACAGAGTTTCAATCAGCTGACGGTGTGCAGGGGGCATGTAATCTCTCATGCGTGTCAGGAAGGCTCCTAGATAGGACAAATCAATGAAAAAAAACTGAGAGGAAACAGAATAAAAATAACACCCTCTTCTGGAAAGATTTCTCACCTGGGATATCTACTGGCTTCACAAAAGGCAATAGTAGTTCACGGGAGGTATCTAAGCAGGTTAAAGGTCAATACAAATGCATCTTTACCTGTCTCATCCTCATGTTGAATGCATAGCAAAGCATCAAAGCATTGAATGGCTGAGCTCTGCGCTGCACTTCCACCTGACAGCAAAACCGGCTCGTTGCTAACGCCTTCGTACAGGAGCCCTCTTGGAAGCATGGGGTTATCTCGCCACCTAAAAAGTATTGAAAAGTCAAGATCCAGCTTATTCGCCACAAGTTCTTCTAATAACAAAGTGAAGTAACTGAGATCAAAAGGAATATCTAATAGGTTCTGTACTAAATTAGGAAAGGGAAAAGAGAATCATTAATATCTCAGGTAGTTGGGACATTGGGACAGCTGCAAAAACTCACCCTGAGACAAAAATCCTCAATGTTCCATGAAATGTGTTTGCCTCCACATGATCTGGATTGAGCACAAATCCAAGTTATTTTAATTAACCTCAATTTTGCCGTCTTCGTAAAAGGCAAACCGTATTAAATTATAAAATCTATCGATGTAGCTTTAACTGAAAATTACTGTGCATGAGTTGGAATGTTTCCTTCATCTTCTTCAGAGACTGTGTTACTTTGATTAGGCCTTTCTGTATGCCAATTAGGTTGGAGATTTTCATGGCGTGCATCACCTCCAGGGATCCCTGGTTAGAGTTGAGAGTTCAGAAATTACCTGCTAAGTTACAAGAGAAAATAACACAGAGACTGCAATAGAATTAAACAAGGAAGGGAAAAGATAAAACTGAAACCAGATTTTACATACACTGCTTATAAAAACACAATAGAGACCACAATTTATTTCTTCTTTCCTCAGTCAGATGTTTCGATACACTAAAACGAGTATACCTATAAACCATCTCGGAAAACACAGACGGCAATGTAAAAACTTTTATTTAAGTGTCAGTTGTTATCTTATCACATTTGAGTTATACTGAGGCAAACCTGTGGATGTACTTTGATTCAAAACCTCAAATACACGCATATTTTTTGTGACATCATGGGAAAACTGAAGAAATGAAACAAGAAATCTAGAAGACAATTGTGTACCAACCTCAGATCAAAAACAAAAGACCTTGTGAAGACGGTGGTTAAAGAAAGAGAACTTCATTGTCTAAAAACAAGTTCAGTGCTCACAGGTACTAAAATGCCATTGAGTGAGTAAGAAGTCATTAATGCAAAAGCAAAAAAGCAAAAAGTCACAACCTTTATTTTAGGAGGCATGTGGTGGGGTTTGATGAAAACTAAAAGTAAAGTGTTGGCCACAAGATCTGTCGTTACATTTAGGAGAAAAAGGAAGAAGCTTGCAAACGTGAGATTGACACTGTAACACTGAGGTATAGAGTTGACAGCATAATAATGTGACCGGAGCACCTTTAGAAGACCTAGGATGGTCTGCAAACCTGACTCTGTTACACCAGTTCTGTCAAGAGGAATGGGACAAAATTCCAGCAACCTATGGTTAGAAGATCATGGAAGGAAACCTGAAACACTAGAACCAAACGTAAAAAAAGTATCTACAAAATTCTCTTAACATTCTGATTTTCGCAAATAATTTTTAGAATCCTAACTGACCTAAAAAATGGAAAAAATATATATATAATTTATTATCAAAAAAGTGACAAAAATTGTTATCTTTCTTCAATACAGTGTATTAAACTATCTGATTTCAACTGCCAATGGTTTGGGGCTCACATGGGAAAAAGAAAGTCTGATCGGAAAACCACTGACCGTTATGCCTGAGCTGGCAGCCATCTCCACCAGCAACGACACCATAAAAAATCCCCTGCAAGTCTCCCCTCCAGGAAAGGAAAATATTAAGTCCATGTTCCTGTTTTTAAAACATCATGATGCAATATCCCACATGAAAGGATCACCAAAAAAAAAAGAAGAAAATGCAACATGGAAGCAAGAAAATGTTCTAGACTTACCCAATTTCCATATCCCTAAAACAAAAGTGAAACATCAATGGGACATTTGTTTCAGGAAGACTTTTGGTATTTGAGCAAATGCTACTAGGGATGTCCCAACATGATCCCAAGTAACAGCTCCAAAACCCCATCAAGACATTTCTAAAGGATCGTTATCAACCATTGCCTACATGTGCTGAGCTTACAAATGCAAAATCCTAGTTCCTGCAATTTATTTTTCAGCTCAAACCTGGGTTTTCAGCTTCTCTTTCCTCACCTTTTGCAAAGACAATCAGAGAGAAAGAAAGATACAGAGAATAAAAGAGAGAGAGAAAGAGAGACTAAAGTGAATTCCAGATATCCGTGTTATGTGACCTACTCTGCCTGCTACAGCCAGCTGGTATTGTATAGCTGAGAGATATACTATTGGTTTCATTTCATATAAAGCTTTTCTGTAGTTTTTGTCTGCTATTTTTATAACTTAGATGAATAGGTGTGACTTGGTGTCTGCTGATGCCTAGTCCTAATTGACTTTGATTGATGTTTGGAACAAAAAATTCCAGTTGGGACATCCCTGATTATTATAATGAAGGTTCTTAGTGTACACATGTGAGGTCAAACGTGTAAAAAATGACACTACTCACCCTGTGGGATCCTTTAATTTCCAGTTGGCTAAAACAGAATCTGCATAGGTCAGAATGGGTGGAAGGCCGAGCCTGCGAGATATTAGCCAGTAAGGCCAGGCCAGGGCTTTGGGAAGAATCTGCCAAGCAATCAGTATACTAAAGTTCAGTCAAAAGGCTAACTTACAAAACAACATGCTTCTGAGGATCCCAGTTAGGTCATTTTAGTTGGTTCACAACCAATCAATACAAAAGATATCCAATCAGCAGACTGGGTTGTTCCAGCAGGACAAATCTGACCCTGATGACTTCTTTGATTTTTTTTTTCTCACTAACTAAGACTTGAGAAAAAGTTTTCACTTTTACTCTTAGATATTACACATTTACCCACAAAGCTTTATTAAAATTTGGTATTTATCTTCCCACATTATTTCAGTTCTTGATATTCCTGACCTATTTTGTGAAGAAATCCTCCTCTTTATAACTTTTAATGCTTTCACTTTGAAAAAATGTTTCACTTTTTGGCTTTTTGAGAAGCTGCAACGAAACACCATCAAGAAAATTTGCAGAAACAATAATCTACACTGCATGAAACAGTGTATTTTAAAATCTATCACCAAATTTTATCTTTTGACTTCAGCATTTACCTTAAGGCAATCCTATTAAGAGGCCCTGTGGATATTTTAGCTTGGATATAAATGTGTGGCTGGTGGCCATGCTTTACCCTCCCATGTCACCAGTAAATAAATCATAGCATTTCCACTATCTTTCTCGAGTGCAGTGGTGCTTTACCTGTGCAGGCTCATGTTGTCCCTCCTGCCATACATATCCCATACTGATGAACCCCAGGGCAAGATGGGCCAGCCGGAGCTCCCGATGGTTACTTAAATGATGGGGACTCAAAATTGGCATCTGAATGGAGATTAGATTTACCTGTAGTTACTTTTTGGCGACAGTAAACACTGCTTCCTGGAGCTTAGGGGGTGGGGGGGGTGAAAATCAATCTGACTGTGCAATTTCGTAATTCTTATTGCAACAGACTTCCACGCTCTTACCTTATGAACTACATCTCGCAGTTTACGTGTCTCGATCAAATGTGTCAGGTTATTAGCCAAGTCCAACCACACCCGATAATAATCTGGAAGCTGAGTCTGGAAGATGATAAGAATAAAATGAGTTATTCATTGAGTTTCCTTTATTTGGGACTGTATTTGTTGAAGATGTTCATGTAGATTATAATCAGTTAAATCATCACTTCATGCCTGCCATGGAGAAAAAATAAAAGAAAATCAGCTAACTGAGAGATGAGGGCAGGGGGACGTCCAGCAGGTATAATTATGTTATTAGAAGATAAGCTGTTACTTTGTCTTTGGGGAGGAAATACAAATCTTTTCCTTTTGCAAGATAACCTGGTAAAAAAAAACAGCCTCTTGTTCCATGCTTTGCTTTGTTCTGTGTCTAGACCCTCAGCTATGGAGAAATGATTGCTTCCTGGAGGTGTGGACTTTGTTACTTTGCTAGTGTAATGCACATATTTTTTAGAGCTGTAAAGGGAAATATAAGTGCAAGTCACATTCTTCAAGTTTTTCAATGTAAAAAAATATACAAAAATATGAATGATTCCTTTTCACTTGACAATTTTGCACTATTTGTTGTTGGTTTAAGTAAAATCCCAGCAAGATACATTGAATCTTGTGGTTATGTTTTGAGAACATATACAAAAATTCATACAGCATGAGTATGTTTGTTAAGTACTGTAGTCTTTTAAATTACTTAGAAGACAAAGGTGAAAATAAAAAACTGACAGACTTTTGACAATTTTTTGTAAAGAACTTATTTTTGTATATTACTGCACAGTCACAGTCATGTGAAAGGTTCAACAAAGGCTAGAAACAACAGGCTTCCATCAAATCAATAACCTTCCTTAACATTACACAAGCTAAGTCAAACTTATCTGTTTCAGTCTACAGGGAATGTATGTGCTGCAGACCAAACATTTAGACTGTGGAGACAGAAGGAATATTTGGCCTCAAAATTTAATAAAAATAACCCTGCTCCTGCACAATGGATAACATCGTTATTCTTAGAGCATTTGTTGAATGCCTGCCATTTTAGAAAAGAAAAGATGACAAGAAATATTACCAGTGGCTCTTCAAGGATAAATCCAAGCTCTTCAGATATATCAAATGCATCAAAGTCTGCCTGCAGTGTTTCTCTGTAGTTTGTCTCCATATGCTCTACCCTGAACTCCACCGAAGCAGTTTGGCTTTGAAAGAAAAATCCCTCCGTGTGTGTCTGACTCAAAGATAGGAATTGTTAGACTTGCTCTGAGCTTGCTTCCACTACCTTTGTCACTTCCCTTTTTATTGCACTCTCTCTAACTCAAAGAGCCAATCAGATTTCTCGTGCAGTAATGTCAGGGGTTCACAGAGCAAAAAAAGCAGAAACTCTGTTTTGTGTTGTCTGCATAATACCTTCCTATTTTGCAGCAGCTGATGGGAGCAGCAGATGGAAGAGCAACAACTGTAGAGAAATAGGTGAAATTTTTTAGCTCACATGTGAAACTAAAGGCTGGGGGGTCAGGATTAGGGTTAGGGCTAATCCGGCCCACCCAATCTATTTATGTGGCCCTCTAGTCTCTGAAGGGACACTTAAATAGAACCTTAAATGATATTCTATCATTTAAACCAAAGCTGTTTTCATCTGTATGCTTCCAAATGACATCAATGTGAAAAAAATTCCAATTTTATTTAACTTTAAGGAGTAAAGTTGAGTGAAGAGACAGCTATTTATTTATATTTTAACAGTTTGTTTATGGGTTTTAAAAATACATTCTGCCACAACTGGCCTTTTGAGGACATTCATAATATTGATATGGCCCAAAATGAAAATGAGTTTGACACCTCTCTTTTAGATTGTAAAGATAACAAAATGATGTATCATATGTGTATTTGTGTTTGGTGATTATCCTGGAGTCAGAGTTAAGTGTGACTTAACTATTAAGCCTGACTATTCTGTTATTTCTTTGATTATGTTTACGAATCATAGCAATTTTGCTAAAAGGTTAAAGAAAACATAAAGTAAACTTTCCAAATCAGTTTCACTTGGAATTCAAATCCATCTCAAGAAGACAATAAAAGGCCTAGAGTTATAAATATAAAATAATCTGTGTTAAATTTGACCCTAATATCTAAGGAAGGCATGATTTCGATTGATCTGTGGGAAATGTTTGCATTTCAGTCAACATTTTTTTCAAAGATTACAGAATTGCTTAAAGGTCATCTTTTAACCTAAAACAATTGCTATGGAAATTCTTAAAGGGGCAGAGAAAACTGTTAAGAAATGAGAAAGATCGAACTTTTTCTTTAAATGTTTCCTTTCGTAGGCCGGAAGCGTTCAAAGCTCTGTCACTGAAAGACAAACAAGCAGAGCAGAGCCCAGAAGTACAGCTGTACACAATTCTTATACACTTTAGTTAAAACTTTATCCTATCTTGACACACGCACACGCACGCCCACGCACATATGTCGGAAAGAACCTTACTTGCACTAAGTGGTCATGACCTACATTATCTGATCTTTGAAATGCACCTACGCTTCTAGCACTACGTGCCTAAAAACTGCTTAGATACATACTTACAAGAGGAAATAAAACAGGCAAGTCTATAAAAAAAACAACGCAGACATATATACTACATTTTCCACCTCACAGTTCTGCAGAGAAAACTGTTACTGTAGGTTTTAGACAAAACAACTTTTTATTTTTTAAGCACATAACTCTCAGAGCATTTTCATTGGATATAGCTGGTGTTTTCAACTCTAAATTCATGATAGATTTTAGATGGCCGTCAGACGTTTATTTCTGATATTCATCTACAGGACTTAAAATCAAAACCACCTGCTAAATATTTTACTTTTATTTCAGAAGATTTAGCAAAGACAAAATTCCATAAAAGTCAGCTAATAATTATGAACATTAATTTCCAGGATTTGGTTCAATACTTTGTGCTGCAGTCTCTCTAGGAACCCTCAGAAGACAGTAACTTTCATACTTTCCCAGACAACAAATTATTGCTGAATTCAGATCACCTTTAAATTGTATCTTTTTTTAAT
This sequence comes from Xiphophorus maculatus, assembly GCF_002775205.1. Classification (NCBI taxonomy): domain Eukaryota; kingdom Metazoa; phylum Chordata; class Actinopteri; order Cyprinodontiformes; family Poeciliidae; genus Xiphophorus; species Xiphophorus maculatus. Next base: position 17,681,948 of record NC_036464.1, read on the forward strand.
TCAGTAGAATTACACCATAATTGCCTTGAATGAAAATATAAACCCAGCCATGAAAGAGTTATTTTATCTGCTGTGATAGTTTCCTGAACTCTTCAGTCTCTTATTAAAGCAATGTGCTTTGGAAGATAAGAAGTCACTTTTCCTTGCCTGATTAATGTGATAAGCCTGCAGGTTTCTGCTTCTTATTGGATGATCAGGTTCTTCTGATGTTTCCTCTCCTGGAAGAACAGTTGAATGCACAATGACTCAGTCATACAGAACCGTTGAAGCTACATATGTGCTCTGCTACACCGACTCAGGTCCAGGACCAATCATCATTTCCAGATTCAGTTGATGATTTGGAGGTTTTTTTTATTTTTATGAGAGCTTTGAAAATAATTTTTTATCCTCTAAAACTTGGAAGTGTGTCAACAACATACTTTCTATAATATGTTTTTTTTTTCTTGCCCATCCTAGTATCCATTTCAAAAGTGAGGAAGCACCAGAACATCCAATGAAATGAGCCAGAACTGAAACTCAGACTCTTTAAGTCTGAGTTTCATTTCACTTTAAACAGGCATTTGTTTCAAGACCTTAGTGAGTCGACTTAACTCTGAAAATGTAATTAATTCTCGACTGAGTTGATTAACAGTCACTAGTGGCTTGTTTTATAATTTTATCTGCTTACCTGTTTCACATCATTAATAAGTCATATGACAAAAATAAGCAGTATAAAGAAAAAAAAGCATATAAGAACTATCCAAACCAATTTGGAAAGCCCCATTTGAAAAAAGAAATTACTTTTTGTTAAGTCATTCTTTCATTGTGATTAAACAAATTTTTTTAAAGGCTGACATCAGTGTCACAAGCCATGTTCACACCCAGACCTGTGGTCTCAAGAAATCTCGTGAACAGAACTCAGCTGACAGCATACAATAGATGAAAAAAATCTTAAAAAGCACCTGATCCTGCCAAGAGCTAAAGAAATTCAAGATAACAAAAATAGCACAATGACTCACATCCACCAGTCAGGAAAGGGTTACAAAACTATTTCCAAGGCTTTGGGACTCTAGTGAACTTGAGTGAGAGACAGGCTCATAATACTGAACTCAGATTTCATGTAATTCCCTTTAATTAAATGGTGAGTCTTCCAAGTTGTTGTTGGCCGACCATAAGTACTTCAAAAGTGCATCAACGGCTGGGCTAGACAAAATAACCCAGAACTATATGTAAAGCACTCCAGCCATCACTAGTCCCTATTAAAGTCAAAATTCATGATTCAAGAATAACAAAAACAGACTAGCTATTAAATGCTGCCAGTAATCTTTCAAAGCATTTAGAGCCCCAAAAACTGTAGGAAAACCCAGTAGGTGAGATAGACAAGAAATCAGGATGAAAACTGGGGTGACAAAATTAATTTCAGGACCACTAACCAAGTCATCAGGCACAGGGAGTGCACAGAGACATTAAATTTACTCAAGCAAGGAGAGAAGTAGATAAATTGGCAAGAGAGACTTGAAATCAGGAACAATGTGCACTTCTTCATGGGGGAAGGTTGGCTCCGAGAGCAGAAAAGGTTTGTTAATTTGTACAAGACTTGAGTCACAAATCCCTTTCTTGCTGCCATCTTTCATTTCTTGTGTCATGTTCACTGTCTGACACCCCCCAATTGGATTATTTTCTCTCCCACGTTGACATTGTCTGGAGGCAAAAGACTGGTATCCAACTGGCACATGTACCAATGAGAATTTCCTCACTGTTCCGGGGAGTGCTATTTGTGGTTGGGTTTGTATAGGAATGAGATTATCAACTTGTGGAAAGTATTTAACATTTTCTATACTTGATGCCCTTAGCCAAAAATCACAGACTATATAAGCTCCTTGCTAATCCTGTTTTGTTTTTTGTGCATATTTACAGCGACTTCACAGATATAAAGAACAATTTCATGTTTAGTTCATTTTTTTCTGAGAAGGAACTAAACCTCTTTAGCGGAACGATCCAAGTTTCAGTTGTTTCAAATAAGCTATAATCAAGTATTCTCTTTCATTTTTTTGTATATTAGCAATATCAATAAGGTCTTTAGTCTTTTTTCTCTTGAGTGGTGAGATTTCTGGGCGGCCTTCTTATAATTCATTCGGAATTGTTTCTCATGCATACTCATCCTAGCTCTGGGCAAAATATGAATAATGTTATAAAATGATCTAAATGCTCTCTAAAAACATGAAATGATGCACAATCAATTGGGAGACAGAAGTTTGTTCATGTCTGCAAGTCCCTTCCTCAGAGGAATTTTTTATTTTTTTTTCTCCATCTCGCTGCCAGCCATCACTGCGCTAATAACAAAGTCAATTTCACAGCAAATCACTCCCACATGCTTCACTCACCTTAAGTCACATTCTGTTGTTTTGTGAATGGGTATAGCACCTCAGAATGTGTTATTTTAGTCTGCACACAAAGACAAAAAAAAGGAACAAGATTGTGGCTATTGTTACTTTGAAGGACAAAAAATAAAAATAACAATAAAATGTACCTGTTACCAGCCAGACCCAAAATGATGCTGTTCCAGCTAGAATAATTGGCCATGTTCTGGGGACCTTTTGAGTTGTGAGAAACTTAAGGGTCACCACAGCCTGAGGTTCAGAGTTGTGTTTTCTGGTTAAATAATAGAGATAAAAATAAAACATGAAAAACAGGGCATTGAGAGTTCTTCAAAGCACTCTCACTAGTATATCAAAAGTATTTGGCTGCAAATCGTGACATTACTTTATACTGAGGAGCGTCCAATTAGAATCACATAGAGTTATGTTTCAGTTGTCATTTGTTGTGTTTAAATTTTGCAGAATCATGGTCCCCAAATTGAGAGATAATAGTTATAACAAATAATATTCGGTTGTCGGTTAAAGTTATTACATTATTACTTGATTGCTTTTTGTCATTGTTTGGTGACAGTTTGGAGGGGAATCTTTCTTTCAGCAGGAATAAATCTCTAAGTAGAGATTGGTTTGATCTACTGCCATCACTGGATGTGATACTGCAGCTGATCTTGGATTTGATATCAAATTCATCCATTGATCCAGATTGATTGATCCTGAGCTTTTTGGAATTCATTCTCTCGCTGACTCTAATAAGAAAAGGATATGTTGAACATTTAAATGACAAAACATGCATAAACAATTCCAGAGATATACTTAAACACATATTTCAAACATTACTGTTAGGTTAACTGGCCACTATAAATTGTCTATGTGAGTAAGTCAGTGTGTGCGTGTGCATAGCTGTCTGTTTTCTCCAGGACTAAAATAAGAAATATGTTTATGAATATGAAGCTATTTTATTTATTCCCTTTTTTTTACTTTTGACCTCTTTCTGTCATTGTTCATAATGGATTTGGAGATGTTGGCGGCATGTTGGAAGATTTTTGTATGAAGTTGGAGTGTTCACTACCTAGAAAATACAAGAAGAGTACTTTTAAAGTTTGCTATGCTAATTAAACTAACGGTGCTAAGTCTTCACAAAAGATTTGAAAACACTGAAAAATATCACAAGCATATGTTTCTGCTTTTGTTTCATAATAATAATGAAACTCCCTTCTTTTATTCTTACTTCTCTGAAACCGTTATGTCCACAGAAAGTGTAACCATCTCAGCTTCATGAATAATTCATGAGCTTTTAAGACGGAAAGACTCCTTATTCTGTTACGAAATGATTTTGTTACTGAAGGTACTGGGTTTTCACTTTATGTTATTAATATTTTGCACCTTAATAAGGCCACAGTGTTGGCAGCAACTGTATAAGTGACAGTGCCTATGTACTTTATCTGTACACACATATACAACACCAAGATGAAAATATCCCTTTTCACAAAATAACAGTGAATGTGCTCAAATATTTAACGTTGGTTTTAAGATTGGAAGGGAACACTGAGATCTAGAGCATATCTATTACCAGCAGCGTAGAAACATGTTGAAAATGAGCAACAACAAAATATTCAAAAACTGTCCAAACAGAAATTGAGGCTGAGAGTAAAAGCGCCAACTATATTTTTTGGAAGTTAAGGTAGTGCAAAAGTGTTATTGAAAAGCAGTATGCTGGGTTTATCATGACGATTAAAGCTACCTTAATACCAGAGGAGCACCTGCTGTGTACTCTTTGAACTATCTGTTCCCACGTCATAAAACAATACAATCTACTGGGCCTGTCATATCCAAAAGCCAATGCAGGCCTCCACCTTAACATCAACAGTTACAGAAATAATGTCAAATATTATCAGGAGTGCCTCTTGGCAAACTCCTCCTTTTGCAAGGTTACATACGCAGTTGCTCATAAAGCTGCAATAAAATAACTTTACCTCTCAATTAACACATTCTGGTTTATTCTTTTAAAATGTTGCTTTTATGATTTGTTGGAATTATACTATATATATTATACCGTTTTTTTTTTTTTAAATCTGATTGTTTACAGTTACAATAGGAACTAAAATATAAAGGACAGAAAACTATGAATGACGTACAGTGAGAAAGCTGAAGACTAACAAGGGGCAGGTGCAATCAATAGCAAGAGAAACCAGGTGTGAATGGAGCAGCTGAACAACCACAAACACCACAAAAGGTCAGAGACTATACAACGTCTGTGTCCATATGCCTGTATTCAGCATATTTAAATAATGTTGTTGGTGAATAGGCTCAGTGATCTTTAGTTAGATTTTTGAGAAAAACAACCCTGAGATGGAGAGTGATGACAGCTTGTTTTTTTTAAGAGTGGCACTGTTTTGCCCCACAGCTTTGGAAGCGAGTCACAACAACTCTGGCATGTCTGGAAGAAATGCAGTGGACCGTATATTGTCTTTATATATATATATATATATATATATATATATATATATATATATATATGAGCTGGTGAGCAAAGGTTCCTAACAGATTACAGTAAAAGGATGGAGAAGGACTCATTTTTTGAGAGAGAATATTTGAAATCATTATGTGCCTTACAAGTGTTGTAATTTTTTTCCCATTCAGAGAGCGGAGGAATTTGCCAGGATAAAATGTTGCCAAAGTCTGGGCATACACTGGACAGAGTTCTCAGAAGACCAGCAGCATTCAGCAATCCAGCTCAAACTGCACCACTACATTGCAGGGTTCAATAATTCACAGCTCATGAATCATGTTCTCACACTGCATGACCCGATGCTTGGATGTGACCTAACTGCTCTCCCTGTATGTGTGTTTGCGACACATAATAACCTTGAATTCAGGACTAAACAAAAGAAGAAGAAAAGAGGAAAAATGTAAAGAAGAGGAAAAGTCGGGAAACGTGAATGCTCAAGGAGAACAAACATACTTCCTTGCCTCCGTACAGACTCCATGCTCCAATACTGACCTGAAAGAGGTGTCATGTAATGTCATCATTTTGAGGAAATCAGTATTTTTGCTACTTTATTGTCAAAAAGCCAAATCCTATTGCTAAGGATTGATTTGTAAAAGAAACAAAACGTGTAAAACATCAAAGGGGATGACTACTTTTTGAAGAAACTACTATTGTCAATAGATTTTCTCAATAGTATATTTCTTATACTTATTTCCTGTGTTCTGATCTCTGTGCATTTTATCTGATTGTTTTTGTGTTGTCTCTGCAAAACCCTGGCTCATATTCCCTTTGTGTTCAGCTTCTTCTTTCTGATTTTTAATGGCGGGTGACATCTAACATTAAGATGTATTATCGCCATCTATTACGCTGGAGTGTGGACCAGAGTATCTCCCTTTAATCTAAATTAAATTAAATTAAATATAATTAATCTAAATTCTTATATATAATCATGTTTCCTTTGTGTTCAGCTTCATCTGTTCATTGCATTAATTAGTTATTTTTTTCCTTCTGCCACCCGCTCAGGACACTCCCTCAGCTGCTCAACATTCTTCTGATTAGACTCACCTGGTTTCAATGTCACTTTTCACACATCAGTATTTAGGCCCCTTGATTTTTGTTTATCTCTGATGACTTCATGTCCTGTTCTCTCTGCAAAGTTTTTCTTTGTTTTAACATTAAACTCTTGGCTATTTGTCATTGTGTCCGATCTGCCAATGTTTTGGGTCCTCCAAGAAACCACACGTGACAGGTTCTGCTTTTATTATGAAAGAGAAATCTTTTTTGGAGGGGAAACCAATTTATTCTTCAGATATGTGTTTTTGTATCACAGCTAAGAAGATGAGCTTCTCATCTGTAAATCAACAGCCTCCAATTCCTAGAAGGAAAAGCTGTTAAGCTGAAAAGTTGCTCCTCAGGCCCATAAATGTATTCATGCATTCAGAGCTGACAGTAGACTGCAAAAGTCCTTTAGCTGCAACATGTAGCTGAAACATTTTGCCTGAGGACTAAACTGTGTCTAAAGTTGCTCAGTTGTCTCTGTTTTTAATTTCAGGATAAATTAAACATGTGTAAAGTTCTGACAGACTTTGTGTGTTAGTGTATGTTATGCATCTTGTATGAATATCACACACAATTAGTGTGGCTCTGGTCTGCTCATGTTGTGAAACAGTCTTGCTAACTTTATGATAGAAAATTGAAAATATCCCCTTGAAATAAATGCGTAATGTCCAAAAAAAACACCCTCTGGCATATTGATTTATTTTTGTTTTTAACATTACCCTGAACAGAACAGAAAACCATTTTAACACAATGTGGGTAATGTGGTACATGTATCAAATGTTTATTGCAAAGCAGCACAAAACTGAAGGTGTGTGAATGTAAAATGTGTTGCACAGCACCTCCTGATGTAAATTGAAAACTGTGTGTTCATGCAGCTCTGGACGGCGGTGATGTCTTGTGTCTCTTTATGCACAGACTTTTGTCAGCCCAGCACAAGTGATGTTTACACAAATCGTGCAATGAAAAGTATACGTATGATGGCCCCCTCAGGCCATGAATAAATCATGCACCTTCACAGTCAGGGAGTCTATCTAAACTGTTCTCCCACTCTGTGACGGTATGCACGGCGGGTATGCAAATTGTCAGCCGGCAGCAGCATTGTGGGTGTACGCACATGCACTCAAATTAGACTGCTTTGTTGTTCTAGCTCCTGCTAATTGATTTAGGTAGGTTTAAACCCCAGCTCCTGTTCCAACCCTCTTCCCAACACCAATTATCCTGCAGCAGCGTGTTGGCTGCTGCTCTCTGACATGTGGGCTGCAGATGGCTGTCCCGACGAACGGCGCCAGGACAGAGGCAAGCGTTTCCCTGTGAATTATTGTCACAGTTTGCCACATGACATGTTCGCTGTAATAAGTCTCGCTCAGTCGGAACGGCGGGCTCTCCTGAAGGAAGGCCAGTAGCGCTGTGCATACACAAGAGGGATTTTCCACACTCCTGCACAGAAAACAATGAAACCTCCGCCAAGCAGAACAAAATTCTGCTTAGGTGTGATTTCACAGCAAAATTCCACATCAGTGGTTTTTGTATATATATAAAAAAATAAATCAGAGAAAATCTGATGTTGCAATGGCTTTTACAGTCACTCCATAGACTCTAAGAACATCTTGAAGAAAAAGGACGTTTACCTGTCATAAATACGGTGTCACTCAGTTGCTGTATTATACTCAATCAACCCTTTAAAACACAGCTGTAACGCAACTGGAAGCCATTTAAACAGATGGTCCTTTTACTGCATGCTTGCCATGCTAGACTGCACTTTCAGATGCCCGTTAATTTGTACATGTTCTTCTGGTCTACTTCACGTTATTGTTCGAAGAATCATTATTAGTAGATTCCAATCATAGATGTAATAAAACAGAGTGTTTTCCATTTTTGCGTGATTAACAGAAGAGGAACAGGGATGTTATGAAGCTGTCATTTACGACAAGGCAATCGTAGACTGTAAGCTGTAACCATAAGTAAGCTGTATCATTAGATCTACATCACCAGACAACATGATGGACAATTTTTGGGTAAGTGCCTAAACGCCTAATAATTAATTAGTCAAGTATTTGATCACTTATTGAATTCGTTTCTTTTTTTGTTTGTTTGTTTGTTTCTTATTGAAGTTCATACTAAGGTAATTACAGGGTGAGTATTTGTTCATTAAGTTATTTAATTCTGTATTTCTTCCTAATTTTGACAGGATTGGTTCTCCATAGTTAAATTGAGTTCCAGCAGGCTTCTGATGCTCACAAATTTCATTGTACTATAATTAATTTACATTTATAATGCAATAAACTGGCCAGATTGAAAGACAGCCTTTAACTGTGGTGATCTCTAGAGTAATGTGCTGTCTGATTTGAGGAATTGACTGGCTTGGTGGTTTATTTTAAGGTTCATCAGTCACATCAATTTCAAGTAGATTACTTCTTCTCAGCAGGAGAGAGATCTTATTAAAGCTGACAAATTCTGAGCCTCTCTGCCTCAATTATACCTCTGGTATAATTACTTTTGCCCTTGTGCTTATGTTTATACATTCTGCTGCTTTCTAATTTGATAGTTGGCAGGGAACTTAAAAAATGTTGGATGAAATTTATTTTGACTTTGACTCTTGAAATATACTCTTTATTAACCTTAATTAATCCTTTATGAATTAACATTTTGCCTTTCATTCTTTCATACTCCTGCTTGTATCAACTTAATTTGACCATCATGAAGTGATGATATCACTCATGTTAATTGTTAACCTGAGGTAAATTGATTTAATGTATGTGCAGAAAAGCTTTTTGGAACTCAAACTCCTTATAGCTTTAGCTTTACGATCAATCGGCTCAATACTAGCAGCTCACAGAACACACACTACATTACAACTTTTCATGTCAGGGGTCATGTCAGCAAATCTGCTTGCAGGACAGTCGTCATTATCACCAGAAACTAAAGACAGCATCAACGTCGTTACCCACATATAACTGAAACTACTGCAGAGTATAATATGGGCAACTTAAGAATTAAAATTTGTCACTGTCAATTCTGATGTAAAATGTTTCTTACTGTGACAGTGTTTCTAATCCCGACTTTCTTCTTTTAGTTTGCTTATCTGTCACTCACCATGCCTATTAGTGTCCATTAGCTTCTGTGTGACTTATTTGAATGTTGCAGAGAAACATTTTTTTTTAACTCAAGGTGGATAGTACCTTGAATTGAATAGTCAAAGTTATTTCTGGCTGAAACATGTAATGTTTTACCTCAAATCAGCAAAATGTGTGTAGCGCTCCTCATATGAACTTTGTACTGGTCAGCATATGTTATATATCAGCATAGTTGTCATGCCAACTTCAACTTTCTGACCATGGAGTCACATGATAGTTGTGAGGAAATTTCTGCCCAGATGATGCGTCACAGTCAGGCTTCAAGAACATTCAAGTCAGAGCTGCAGGAATAGAACCATCTTTTCTTGCAGCTTTGGGAGATAAAACAGTATATTCTTTTGTATTTTCAGAGTATGCAAAGGTTTTAATGTTTTTTGTTGCACTGTTCTGCAACTGCTTTCTTTTTTTCCAATTTCTCCATCACAGTCGCCACTTATACTTTGCAAAATGGAAGAGACTGCTAATATGTTTTTATTGTTGTTCTGCTCTTTGCACAGCAGGACTAGTATAACAAGCAGACACTGGTTAATTAATTAGTCAGACTAGCTTCTCTGGTAGCCAGCCTGTGATCTGCTACCTCAGGCTACTTTTACATAGCAACATATTGCTTCAAAAGTGATTACAGTATAGCCTTTGTGCAACGGCAGAGGACTGCCAAGCAAGTAAAAAATTTACAATTTCACACAGTTCTCTGCCACATTATCTCTTCACATCTTGGCCTAAATAGATCCAATCCAGACACATCAGTAACATACACAGGCTTCTAAAACTCTTTTTATGGTCTGGCAATAAAAATGAGTAAACCACAAAACCTTTCTGGTTTCGCTTTAAAGACAGAAAATTTGAAGTGTAGCTTCCAAATAGATTCCATTTTTTTTTATACAGTTTGTAGACATATTTGATGTTCCCAAAAGGACTCCATTTTAGAAAACCAACAGTATCTATTCTTAAAAACTACCTTACAACCTTATTACAGAATAATAACATAAGGTTGAAATAAATTACACAGACTTTATCCAAAAATTAAGAACATTTACTGACCAAGTTTTCTACATAAGTAGTAAAGATTGAACAGCTGTATTCATTACCCTACATACATCCATACAGATACTAAAATGTTCTCACCCATGAGCAGAGCAAATGTGAACTTGAAGAGCACAAGTGAAACAAGAAGAGGAGTACATTTCTATTAACTGCAGGATTGCTTTTGCAAATGTGGATGGGAGTTTTAAACATTTAGGGCTGCAGACACAAAGATCTCTTGCTAAGAATCCTATAATGGGGAACGGCCAAATGCAATGGCATGGGAGATCTAAGAGGTCTGGGGTCAGACTGTGGTAAGTCAAAGACAGTCACTGCAGAAGTTAATTACACCAAAACATAACATTAAACAGAGAAGAACTGACGAACTGAAATTGTCTTAATTCAGTAGCAGATTACCATTTTTAAAGTGCCAACCTAGTTCCAAAATGTGCTGCAAAATGCATTTAAAAAATCTTACTAAAGATCTGTATCTTAGTAAGAAGCAGAGAATGGATTAGGGAGCTGCTCTGTGTGTGTGTGTGTGTGTGTGTGTGTGTGTGTGTGTGTGTGTGTGTGTGTGTGTGTGTGTGTGTGTGTGTGTGTGCGTGTGTGCGTGTGTGTGTGTGTGTGTGTGTGTGTGTGTGTGTGTGTGTGTGTGTGTGTGTGTGTGTGTGTGTGTGTGTGTGTGTGTGTCTTCAGTGCTGCAGGCATAACTGTCACAGGTGAAGAGTGTAACAAGCAGATCCCGTCAAGCCGAGTCAAACACACATACTTGCATATACCTGGTGACTTGAGCCGGCATGACAGCCAATCCTGTCAGGCGTTCACCGTGCCACGCTTCTTATCTGTGTTAACAACAGATACTTGACTTCCCAGCAGAGAACTGGAGGACTGTGGTGTTTAATCTGCAAAGTTAAAGCAATTACTCTTCCGTTAGTTACTGACTTGATTGTAAAGAAAAGAATGAAGTAGGATAAAATTGGTAAAATAAAAAAATAAATAAACCACAGCAGTATGTAAGTGGAATGTAGTGAGTGCGGGGGAATTATGTCAAATCAACTTTTTTTAAAAAACTTTATGTCATATTATGTTACTCCCTGATCAAAACCATACTTGGAGTGTTGTTTTGAGAGGTTTTAGAGGCAGGTTTCCGGAGAGGAATCGTGGGGCGAGAGCGGACACCGGATGCAATCTGGGGAACCAAGAAGAAACCAGAAAGGAACTCGAGGTATCCAGCTGCAAAAAAGACAAGTAACATGGTAAGACACAGGATTCAAGACAAGCTAACGCTAGTTACCACAAACTGCAGTTACCATCTGACATCTGTCGCAGGGAACCTGCTCTAAATTCCCTTCCCTGACAGCCACTAATAAGAGACAGCTAGATCCAGTCATCTCGCCTATCACACCCTGCTGGAAGGAAAAATACACAACTAGCGAATGCGACACATGCTGATTGTGCTTTCTTCTGAAGCAAAGACCTGGTAGCACTTACGCTTTGGCTTTTAGGGAATAGTCAAAAAAACTGACTATTGTGCTGCGTGTTTGTTTCTCAGCCAGAAATGTTCAAATAAGCCTGTCCCTGCCACAGTTGTCAGGTCACTGTGGTATTATGCCAACTTCACTGTGCTCTTGTGCAGGGTCTCTTTGTGTAGGGAGAAAGGCAATGAATGACATTCACACCACTATCCCCACTGCTTTTTTATTATTAAAACTGGAGTATCAAAAAAAATGTTCAGTATATTTCTCTCTAAAGCAAATACATTGCATATAACTTATTTTACATAGGGAAGTAGAGATACTTTTAATTAAAAGAGTAAACAGATGGACGCTGTCTTAAAGATCAAAACACAGAACAGAACAAGACATTCAATAAAATTCAGGAAAAACAATCCTCCACTTTTTTTAATGTATCTGTTTTGTGTGTTTGCATAGATTAAAGTACTCCAATTAAAAAGGGATTATAGACGATGCTTTTATAAACATAAGACATCACTATGATTCGTTGGACTTGTTTGTCCATAATTATCACACCCTTTAATTCCTTTAAATTTTTTTTTTACTTTCTTCTCACTGTATTGTTCTGTTCTTTCGATTATAAATATTTTCATAACCCTTCTCTATAAGTGGACAATAATGAGCTAATTGTGTTTGTTTGTTATTATGTCAACTCATACCCACAACTACTGGAATAGCAAATTTACCTTGCATTGGAGTTACAGATTATCAGTGTTTGATTAGCAGCCCCTGCTAGCACTTAACTTAATTATGATAAAAGCACAAAGGATTTTTTAAAAATATTTTTTTACACATTGCCTTCTGTCTTGAGCAGAACCTGTTTATGTTTTTGCCATGCCTGCTGGGTAAACAGATTTAAAAGACCTTTCCTCACTCTTTGCTATGATTGTGGATAATAAGTCGAAGCAGTTAACGTTGTCACTGTTTATACTGTGAATAGAGGCTGTTTGATCGATTAAGATTCCTGCAGATGTTTTTAGAGGGTGGTGTTATACTCCTTATGAGATGACGAGTCAAGAAGCAGAAAATAACCAGCAGCGTCAACTTGATTCAAGACAGATTTTCCTGAAGGCACTTTAAGGCGCCTTAGGCAGTGCAGTTATAATTTTCCAAGGAAATCCTTTGGCCTTCAACTATTCACCCACCAAAGTTTCTCTTCAAAAAAAATTTGACATTGAAAATGACTATTTGACCTACTAAGGTTTAAATACATATCATTAAAAATAAATCATATCTTTTTAATAGCATTCTTACTGTTATTAGTTGAAAAGAAAGTTAAATGAGAATGGGGAGAGTATTTTTTTATCCCTACATTTGAAATCTGAGATATCTGAAAATCTAACTGAGTGAGCCATGTTTGTATTGACAATGGAGAATAGAGTTGAGCGCATTGGACATTGGATAGGTCTTCTCCTGTGGCTTTTTCTAGGAGTTTTGCATCAGGGTAAGTGAAGTCTGACCCAAATATTATGTACTTCATACTTTATGAGCTGCTCAACTCTGTAATTCATTGAAATCAGTACTTTATTTTAAAGCTAGAACACCTCAGAACTTTTAGAAAATTCAGTTTGCTGAAGAAAATGCTTCCCTTTTGTGGTTCTTTTGTTTTTACTCACTAGTGATTGAATCTAAATTACTTTTCTTAGAGGATAAGGTGAAGATAACTATTTTTAGCCCATTCATTTGCATGCGATTTTATTCAAAAGCTGATTTTAATGAAGTCTATGAAAGAGTCTTGCAGACTTTCTCTCATAAGGAAACTAAATTGTGATCTTAGTCTTGAATACTTCATTCCAACAGTTGTTTCCATCATCTTTCTAATTCAGGGCTGTGTTCATGCATCTTTACCCCAATTTGCATTTTATGGAACCATCAAGTATAATTATAAAATCAGGAACACAATTGTGAAATCAGATTCATCAAAAGCCAGCTGCTTCCCTTTTTTTTCCAGAAACCCACCACAAAAGGCAAGATTCTGTTGACTTTGGCTTAGGTTTTCTGGTAAGGTTGTATTTAGTTTTTTTTGTTGTTGTTTTTTTGGCAAAAAAACCCCCAAAAAACCAGAATCCTCATTTGACATATGTGTTAAAGTTCTACAAGTACAGATTTGTCACTGTCTTTTGAACTTCAGCCAATTAATGATACAAAAATCTGGCATTTAATATAAAGGTCCACTAAATGAAAAGAAAAAAGTACACCTGCTGTGAACCCTACATTTTTACATTCATTCTTCATAAATTCAGAGAGGCGTTACAGTTCTGCGTGTGTTTATTGATTGTAGTGTTGTTAGTCCCAAGAAGTGACAAGAGTGAAATATTCTTCAATTTTATTACTCTTTTGCTTGAATAGTCGAGTAATCCATCACTGAAAAAGTGTAAACATTGTGTTCTTTATTGTAATTTGAAATCCAACCTACTTTTGCTGGGTTTTATTCAGGGAGCGGGAAGCAATAAGTTGAACATTCAGCACTTTCCCTCTTGTACAGAATAGGTTTGTTTATTTATAGGTGTGTTTCTACAGTTTGTTCCCTGTACTTTCGTCCTCATCGTAGTCTACCTGCTTCAATAGGCGGAGGAAATGCATTGTTGTTCAAAAGCTTTAGGAAACTTTTTGGAAGACAGTTTTTTTTTTTCAAGAAACACTCGAAAGAATAAAAAAATAAATAGGTGTATCCAGGTGTACTTTCTCCATCTTTAAATATAGATTTTTTTTTTCATACCAGTGTCAGAGAGACAGAGAGAGCTGTTAAAGGCCTCTGGCTCCATTAATATCTGGTGCAATGGGGACTTATTATGTAAGTCCTGAAACCTGAGAGCCAGTCACCTGTTCTGCTACCTGAGCTCAGGCCCTGGGGACGGATGAAGGACAGCCAGCCTGCACTTAGCTGAGCACTCTGCTCTTATGAAAGAGGCATAAGGAGCTACTGGGAGCTATAGAAAAAAATCCCTGAAGGCTGTTTTTTTTTTTTTTTAACCACAGCTCAACTAAACCAGAGGTGTGAGTGAGAAAATAATGAACCGGGACATATCAAAAGTTAGTGAGGTCTGTCAAGTAGAGGCATCACTGTTACACTTCTACCCAAGGATTTTATTTTCATTACTCTTGTAGCTTCCTTTTGAAGTCCTCTGTGAGTGACTTAAGCTCTGAGGTAATTTGTGTAAACATATTGACTGGTTTGATGGATTTTACTTTCCTCACTGAACCTCTGAGGGTTGGGAGGAGCTTCCACTGAAACTTGACAAATGATCAGTGAGGACATCTCACTCCCTGATGACATGTTGTGCTCGCAGGTGAGAGCGGGACAGCTCAAACTGTGGCCTCTGCGGATGCAACTCGTTCTGTGGAGAGAAACAGCTGCTGCTTCAGGTGAGAGGCTGCAAAGGAATGATTTCAGTTTGATGATTGGTGTCTGTTTTTAAAGTACAGAGCAAAAATATGCATAAAGGTCATCTTTGAAAATGACTTTTCTTGTGCGGCCTTACTTTAGCAACCCTAAGAGTTATTTATTTGGTATAATCTATTTCTATTTAGCTGTCATATAATAGTTAGAAGGTTTGGCTGCTAGGCTGTGGTTGACATTTTTGTTTGTTTCAACTTATTGTTGAAGTTTCTATTTTTTGTGTATTATTTTTTACTCATTGACAGAATTTGCAATAAGCCTCTGTTTACATGCTTTTTCTGTTTAGTCCAGTCAAGTTTATTTTGGTGTAAGGATGCTGATACATCAATAGATCTAGTTTAAATTCACTTTAATTTAGCTTACGCTTCAGTTTAAGTTCATTGTTTGCTTTTGAGTTGCATCATTTACAAAGTCTTGCAAAATCATCCATATCCCTTTTGTCATGCTACAGCTGCAATAATTTGATCTTACTAATTGACAGACAATACTGCATCCCTGTGAATGAAAGATGCTGTTCAGTTGTTTCTTCATCTAATGACAGATTTTATTATTATTATTATTATTATTATTATTATTATTATTATTATTATTATTATTATTATTATTATTGTGGCAGGTTATTTCCATTCTTACATGCTTCACTGAACAACCCTCCAGTAGATGTTCAAAGTTTGGGATTTTGATTTAGAATCTAACCATGGTTTGCCCTTCAACACAAATCCATCCTAACCTTTCTGCTGTGTTTTGTCGTCTTCCTAAACTTCAACTGCTTTCTTGAAAAAAACGTCAGACAACTTTTATACTAAGATAAAATCACACACAATTTGTTCTGTTGGATTCTTATGGTATCAGAGTAAAGCAGACTGAATATAAATGTATGCCACACTTTTTAGAGTTCTATTTGTGAATAAAATGCAAACATTGCATTAGTTTCCCATCACTTCCTTTAACAGTTATGTCCAAATTTTAGTTGATCTAAGCAGAAATTCCAATAAAATGCATTAAAATTTGTGACTGTGAAATGAGAAAAGGTTTGAGGTATATGAGCCACAGTAAATATTTAGGTTTTCTTCAACCTACTGCATCTTCCTGCAATTGTCTGCAGTCTTCATAACAGCTCCTTGTAACCGGACTAGGAAACAGGTGTTTCAGATGATGACACCACTAAAGACCCATGAGCCAACTCCTGTGTTTTCCTGCTGTCATTTCCAGCAGATTATAGTCTGTGTGACCACATTCCAGCAACCCATGGTCAGGATCATTACAGCATGTCTGCCTGAACTGAACAAATTGCTTTAACACAGAAACCATTATGTAACGGCTACACTTCATAACAAGGGCTGCTTACTTTGTGTAGCATGTTTTCCTCTACTATAATCCAACATTAGGTGGTTGATAATGGGTTTACAATTATATAACATTATGACACTGACTATTTTTCAGAGAGGAGGCATTGTTTTATTTCTGTTTTTTTTTTTAGAATTAGGTTTGAAAATAATGCTGTAAACAAGAGACACATCTGAACATGTTGTCTCTCTTTATCTCAATTTAATGTCTTTACAGCTATGCAGGTTCACCTCCTCACATGAAGTGCCTGTTGGAGTCAGGGCATGACGACTTAATCAATTAAGTGATTTTCACGTCAATAACAATACAGCAGCATTAGCCAAACACAAAGCCTGTCATTCACAGATGTTTTGGTTGCTATCCCTGTTTTTGAAAAGCTTTGACAAAGTGATTTTGGTTGAGGACTACATTATTGCAAGGCTTAAAAAAAACCTTCAAAGTTATTTATTTTTCTGGCCTTAATCTCTTAAGTGGTCGTTCATTGTTTATAGAGGAAGCAAAGTATAATCAAAGTAATAGTACTGTATCAGCATCATATATTACTGACTAGCAAGGGTAGGGCAGCTAACATGACTAAAGCACTGAAGCAATGAAACATGATCCCTTTGTTTTGAATAGTTTCTTCCTCAACAATTATCGTTGCACTTTTGTACATCCTCAGACTTCATTTTAAATACCTTGTTGATACTGAAAATACCTAACTTTTAATCTTCTCTCATTACCAGAGTCTGCACTGAAGAGTGCTGCCATTTGCATGACATGGCAGCACGGTGCATTCATTGACTGGAAAAAGTTGTTTTCTTTAACATTCTCATCAACATGCTAATGGTCAGGGTTGATTAAGCCAAAAATTACCACCAGCGTTTCTGATATATTTCCCTCATATAACATCTCTCATGATTTTCTGTCCCTCTGATTTTCTGTCCCTATTTTTGGGCCTGTTATTTGTTTTTTAAGCTAATAAGGAGCACAACCAAAGTATTTTCTTGATCAAATAAAGCATATAGTTTGGAAAAGACTAGTTTCTATGAACAGCTAAATGTTTATTATTAAAAGCATTGGGTGAGCCCTCCAAATGATTGAATTCAGTTTTTCAACCACTTCCATGGCTGTAGGTGTGTAAAATTTCAAAGTGGTACAATAATATGATGCTAAACAAATACATTCTAAGGAATACAAATATTCCTTAGTCAACTGTAACTAATGTGTAAAGTTTAGTGCAGAGGAGATAACAGTGTTGTTTAATTTATCAGGAATTATTCCAGTGAAAAAAAATCTTAAACATTCAACTTACTTAACTTGGATAATTGCATGCTCTGGTTTGGTCTGGTTGGGACCAATTGAAATGTTCATTTTTATATTCTAACAGGAGTGAATCTCACCCTTTTCCTGTTTTCACAAATGTTCTAAACCTTCTGGGAGGTTTTTTCCTGGAAGAGTTGAATGACTTAAAGTCATTTCTGGTGGGATGTGGTTTGGCAGGTTTTACAAAAATGTGACATGCGCTCATGTTGTTGAAAGTTATGCTGAAACTTTAAATTTGACATTTAATAAAGAAAAGTAGCTTGTATTTTTGGCTGTTTTTTAATATTTACTTCTTAGGAAACAAAGTGATATATTCGCTGTTAGTTTAACTTGCTGGCTGAGGGGAAAAAATCCCATCCAAGAAGGAAATTAGTTTAACTGAAACTGTGAATCCATAAATTTCCATTACAGAGTTGTCTGAGCTTCCATTTCCATGTAGTTGATTCATAGTAGAACAAGCAGGATAAGCACAATTACTCTTCTTCTGTCATAGTTCTTACATCACAATGTTCTTGAAAATATTATAGCCGGCCAAAAGCACAACTCAAATTTACATTGACTAGATTCCAAGCCCTATTTATTCTCTGTAAGTCTGACAAGTTTGCTTAAAGTGTTTATTAGAAGCTAAATTTACTGACTGATACAAGACAGCAGTAGTCTCACAAGTTCATTTGAAGATATTGTTGATCACCACCAGGATTAAAAATGACAAAGGGAATATCATTGAGTGCGGTCAAAAAATGAGCAGCATCTTTGGCCATCAGATACAAGAGTTTGAAATATTCAAGCTTTTGCTTCATGTTCATCTCCCCATCCGCCCACCCTTTTCTATACGTGCTTGTCCTTGTCAGGTCTCCAGGGGGTTTGTGCTTATCTTCAATGGTTTTTGGACAAAAGGTGGGGTATATCATGAACAGTTTACCGGTCGATCACTGAGCTTTATTTTAATGAATTATCCAAAATTTGTCTGCAACTAGGCCTGATAAGCTGCCATGAGCTGAGTAGCAGAAAGCCAGAATGAGGGAGCTTTTATTTTTATTTTTGGATCACGATGAGTGGGAATCAGCTATGAGTTCTGAATAAATATGGAATGATGAGTTGGAGTAAATAATCAAATATTGAAGTGTTGGCAGAAATAAAGCTGTAGATATTTCATCACAGGAGGAGTGTTAATAACAAATTTGGCACTTTTTCAGGTGCATCAACTTGATTTTTACATTATCGTGTGCTCTGACCAGTTTTTTAAATGTAAGGATGTTTTGTGTTCGGTGAGAACTGGAAGGCGTGACTCTTTGTAGGTGTAGCTCTTTGTTGATTTTCACAGGTGATGCTTTCAAAGCTAATTTGTTTCTTTTAATAATGTCCTAGATTGCCCGGGGTGCTCACTAAATAGGCTAAGGTATAATTTCCCAGAAAGTTGTTAAATGTTGTTTCTCCAGAAACCCCATGGATGTTTAGTTTCATGCTGAGATAAGTTATTCTGTACTTCAGGTAGCAAATGATTTTTCCTGAAAAAAATTACATGCTTTACTGTCCACACAAGTCTCATGATGAAACACGATGGTCACACCTTCAGACGTTGGGTAAACGTCTCTCAACCAGGATAAAGAAAACTGGTCAGAACCGAAAGGAAGAAACAATAGTTAGAGGCAAAGGTTGGGTAATACTGGCTTCAAGGAAAGCATTTTCAGATGTTAGAAAGGCCTCGTTAAAGTTGATTGGCTTGGGTTTAGTTTTAGCTGTGGGCTTTTCTGACAACTGAAGTAAGACATTGAAATATGACAGAAACTTTAGACTTCATCAGAAAACCTGGATTTTTTTTTATATATAATTTTATTTTACTTTATAATGACAATTTTCCCCTACACATGCTCTCCTTTGTCATGGAAACACCAATTGAAACAGAAATATGTTGTGCAAAAGAGTATGTAATAGGTCCCAGTAAACACATAAAAACACCTACTAGCTTGGCGTCTTCAGCATGTCTACTGTTTTTAGTTGCATAATCTTTCATTTTGCAAAGATATCATTAGAACATGTTTTTCTCTTTTTTGTCAGAGTGCTTAATAAGGACATCAATGCTTCGCTGCACAAGAATGTCCAGTCATCTGGAGTGAGGTGGGGGCAAGCGACAGAGGAGACCTGTTACTGTGAGGTGATCCTTCGGGGGAGTTTTTGACTTGATGTGGCAGGAAAAGAGAAAGGCATTTTCTCCTTTCACTTATCCGTTTACAAGGAGTTTTTTAGCCAGCCTCTGACATTATTCAGCGGCACTAGAACTATCTGAAGAGCTTCATCCTAACCACCAATGAGGGTCTCAAACATCCAACTGGACCCTGCTGTCTTTATGTCGAATAATCCAAGACAAGTCCGCTCACCAGCTAACAGTTTGTCAGTAGGAGATCCAGGCGTGATGAAAGTACAGCTTGTTGGATGCAAAACAAACTGCTCAAAGAAGGACCAAAAACAGGGCGTGACAGATTCCTCAGGAATGAAACCGTTTTCCTCAGAGCTTTCCTACAGGGTGTGCATCCGTCGTGAGATGCCTCTGAGGTCCTGTAGCTCTGCTGTGTTTTTGGACAAGTCACTTTGCATTTCGTTCGCAGAACTTGCAGCAGGAACAAGAGGAGTTCAAGCACCTCTGCACAGGTCTGCCCTGACTTGTCAGCTCGGTGTGCAATCTCTCTTTGGATCCACTATAGATAAGAAAACAGCCAAAACAAAGGAGGTGTACAGAAAAGGTAACTTCAACAGGTGCAATGGTCATGAACAGAGAATGGATCACAGGGGGAGCCCTCTATCAAAGCGCCGTGGACTCAGGACCAATCAAAAGGCACCTGCTTGTGGCGCTAACAGTAAGGATGATGACTCAGAAAAGCAGAGCCGCAGCACTTCTTTGGGATTGTCATTCAGAGAGCCATCTGCCTCGAACACAAAGACTGCAAAGCAGAAGGGGAATGCAAATATGGCAGCCTTCTCTGCTCTGAGCAATTTCAGGCACATGCAGCACACGTTCACTTATAGCCCAGGTATGAATTTCACCACCTTCAACTGAAAATTCAAATTGATCGATCAGTAAGCACACGTTTCTTGAACATCCTAAAACGTCAAGGAGCATATTTATGTGCCAAGCTGGTCTCAGAGTATAGATAATCTTTCTTTCTTTCTTTTTTTCCTTTCTGCCTCTCACCTCTTACTTTTTTTATCTCATGCATTGTTAACAGACTCACACACGGTTTCCACTGCGATTTTACATTGTTTAAAATAAATCCCGGTTGGCAAAGAAACATGCTGAGCTCAAGCAGAGTTAAATAAAATGCAAACACATTCCTTTATCCGTCTTGACTTTCTTGACTGAAATATAACATGTGAAGATAAGAAATGACTGCTGCATTGAAATGACATTGCACTGTTTCAGAATGGACTCACAGACATTTATAGTGAAAGCACAAGGAAACGCTAGAGGCTTACATGTTTTGTTGAACATTCCCCGGGAAAAATGGAAAAAGCTGAGTAAGCTTAAAGCTGAATGCCTGATGTCCTTAAATTGAGATGGGAAAACTGTGTTTTACATAAAAATTGAAAGAATAGGTAAAAATACAGCTTAACAAAATAGTTTTGGAAATGTTACTTTGTGGGATTGATTATGAACCAAATGTGATCCTAAGCATGCTTACAGCTAACTATTCAGAAACACAGCTAAAACAGGACAATGTTACATATTAGGGGACAACAAATACAAATATAAAAATAATAATTACAATGAAATTAAATAAATAAATTTTGATTTGTGTCTGGCTTTTAATTGCACCAAGAAGTAAAAGTAAGGCCAAACATGCTAACTATTTTCCAATGTGTATTAGAAAATTTGGCCCACAATAACAGGCATTGGCAAATTTTAATAAACTTGGGCTTTGAAGTTTAATTATTTGAATGTGATAACTAAAATGACAAAAAATTAAAGTTATGTCTGAACGTTAAATTTCAGCCATATGCTTATTTATTCTTTTTATGTCTAAATAAAGATGCTACAGATGTTGATGTAGATTTACACCAAAATACAAAAAAAATCCAGAAAGCATTTCTTGTATTTAGCTTCCTCACAACTTGGAATCTAAATGGATTGTTTTATGGTTTGCAGCATTTCTTTTATAAAACATGTATACAACGTTGGATATTTCATTTTCGTTTTATTGTGAAGCAAGCAACGAGTAGCACAAAATACCAGACAACGTCTGTGTGCTTTACCACTCAACCTCTAAGTTCAGTACTTTGTAGAGACATTTTTTGCTTCAAGACGGCTCTGCAAGTCGCTTTTGATAAGTTTTTATGAGCTTTTGCTGTAACATTTTATTTGAAAGGGTGTGCATTAGACTGACATAACTGTCATGAACATGAAGGAGTCTTCATGAATGTTTACGACTGTTGTCATGAAGTGTTATTCGGTAAATAATGAGACTTAATGCAAAGTTGAATTAATACTTGCATTAAGCGTCCGTTACAGGTGCCAACTTTGCATTAAATGTGTCATTATTTACTGAATAACACTTCATGACAGCAGTTGTAAGCATTCATGAAGACGCCTTCATGTTCATGACAGATGTTATGTCATGTTTATGACAGTATCATGTCGGTCTTATGCACATGCCTTCGAGTAAAGTGTTACTGTTTTCGCCTGTTCTTCAAGGCAAAACTGTTCCAACTCTGTCATGCTAGATGGTTTTCACCAGTAAACATAACTCTTAAAATATGACCACAAATTCTCAAGTGAATTGAGGTTTAGGCTTTGACTTTACCATACATTTACACATTTCCCTTTTTACTGCTGGAGTATTGTTTTAGCAGTATGCTTTGGACCTTCACTAGGCCCAATTAGGGTATCAATGAGTTTTAAGGCATTATGTTTTACTTCAAATATACTCTTAAAATGTTATGTTTCCTGACACAAGTAAATGTTTATCCAGGTCAAATATTTTTTCTGTTTTTGATTTGTTTTTAAATTTTAGATTGTTTTTTTCTTTTAATTTTGTTGTTGACTCTCTCAATTTGTACTACATAAAAATAAAACATCTTACTTTATGGATGTAATAGGCATAAAACAAGATCAGCACATCAAGATATAGTTGTAGAGGTGCAAATTAACTGTGATCATTTGATCTGAGCCAAGATTACATAATGGACTATACACTAATTTACAAAACCCTTCCAGTATTGATGGCGAAGGTTGCAGCAGAAAGGACCTGCCCTTTCATATTTGCTGTCTCATGAAAAAACATCTACACCACACAATACTTTTTAATTATTAAAATGTCTCTGCTCTCTGTGGGACATGTAAGGTTTTTTTTTCCCAATTTTTAAGCAGACTTACTTTGTTGCAGTAAATATAGCATGTAGCAAAAGCTTGACACCACATGCTAGTGATGCAGTCCAACAAAAAAGCTAAATGATTACTGCAAGATATTCAGCTGAGAGATATATGTTCTAAAATAACGGGACAAGAAAGAGGTTACGGGAGCAGAATAGATGCAATGCTATCTTTTACATTATTCATCGGCCACACTCTTGTTCCCTCTGGATTGTTTTAACTCCTTATGAGTTCTGAGGGTAGTGTGTGTTTCTGCAAGCATGAGAGTGTGCTGGGTTCAGTTTGAGGTCTGTGCTTCACTGTTTTATTCAAGATAATGAAAGCTTCTCTAGAAACTCATGGCCACTGAGAATGAACCAAAGAGGTGGAAAAACTGCATTCAGATGCTTCTAAATGCCTATTTGTCACAACATTGATTGTGCTTTTATATGCTTCTTAGTAGAAATTATATTTTTCCTGTAATGCTAGTATTGAGTGATGTAACATTAATTTTATTTTCCCTTTTCTCTCTAGTAGTTTCATGGAGCATGAGCAAGCAAGGAGAACGTCAAAAGACAGAGGAAGAACAAGAAGGTGGCAAATCCACAGAACCTCAGATAATTTCTACTTGTCATCACAGCTCACCACTGAAGAATGATTCTGTGGGAGGCATTCTTAAAACCCTGAACCTGAAAGTATGAGTCACATTTCTATACTTTTGTTTTCTCAAGAATTCTCTTTTAAAGTCGCAAAATATAAAATACCTTTCTGAAGAAAGGTGAGCAAGAACATTCAGTGTTCTAATGGAGTAGAAAACTGGAACTATGAGGATTTGTTGAACAAAGTTGTTGACTTATCGACAGAAGAATTTCCTAAAGGAAATTTATGAATTTTATGCCGTTTTTTGGAATAATGTGTGATTTTAAAATATCCACACCAAACACATGGCATCTGTTTTGTTTTTTTTGTTTTGTTTTTTTTCTGGGGCCTTTTATTTGAAAGTGTTCAGACAGGAAAGTAGGGGTATTGAAAGAGAGGGTAGCCATGCAGCGAAGGACACCAGACCAGGAATCGAACCTGAGACACCCGCTTCGAGGACTAAGGTCTCCTTATGTGGGTTGTGCTTAACCCCTGCACCACCACAACACCCCCAGCATCCATGGTTAAAACTGTGCCATGCTCTCATTTAATCTGTTAAATTAAATAACTGATATTTTACCAAAAGACAAAAGTTGCAAAAATTGCAATCATGTCAATTCTAGGTCTTAAAAAATCTTAAATATCTCCATATTTTCAACTGTAGAATTTAAAAAAGAAATACGTTGTTTTAAAAGTTGCACCAAAAGTCTATTAAAAGTGTTAACTTTGCATTATTTGGTAAATAGTGACACTGTAATGCAAAGATGGCACTGTTAATTGACTTTTAATGCAACGTTTAAAGCAACGTTGCATTAAAAGTGTCATTTACCAAATGACACTTCGTGACAAGAGTCATAAATATTCATAAAGACTTCTTCATGTTCATAATAGGTGTTATGACACTGTGACACTGTCATATTTATGACAGTGTCAGGTCAGTTTTATGCACACTCTTTCAAATAAAGTGTTACCAGACATTGCACCTGCAAAGAGAGCAATTCATAATTTGAGGGGTGTTTTCCTTTCCAGGAGGCGTTAGAGCTTTTCAGACCAGACTTCATCAGCCGATCTCAGGGTCGGGTCAGGAGGTTAGAGCAGAAGGCCAGGAGAAGGAAAGCTCTGCAGGACTCAAATTTAGCCCTGGGCCTAACAGAAGATCAAGGCAAGCAAAAGAGGCACTGCACTACACCTGATCCACTTAGTGGTAAGTACAGCTGAATCACTGGGACCAGAAAAAGCAGAAATAAGCCATTAGGAAATAACGCAATGTGTAACATCCCACTAGTAAACAGTCTCAGTTTTTGTCAGTGTTGACAGAAGCATTCAATCAGCTCTTGATCATATGACAAGTTATCCCAGGACTTTCTGCAATAAAGAAGTGCATGTGATGCATCAGTCCTGGTGACGACAGATAGAAAATTGATATATAACATATTCAGAGCAGATGCTTTCTTTTCCTCTCCTACATTCATCTTTTATCATGTTACATCACTTTTGCAGACACGGGCACATTTGTCAAATTCCCTGACTGCTCTGTCAAGTGCTCCTACTTCAGCAGGTGTATTTCTGGAGAAAAACAGAAACTGTAACAAATTAATAATAAACCTGAGAACATGTCATGGCATTTCTTTTACCAATTGGTGGAATGATACACTGTTTATTTAGTAACCATCTTTAATTTCATTGTGTTAGCAGGCTTGCTCGTTAAAAAGGGAATAGGACATGTGATTGCCTTGTTAGTGGAGCACCATTTCACTGACTTTGCTCTCTGGTGGCCATCATTGAGTACTACAGAGGAGTTAAAGTATCTTGAATAAATTCAGGTTGGCCAGATATTAAAAAATATGAAATGAATAAAGAAAAAAATAAAATTAAACCCTACAAAAAGAAAACAATACAACTAGTAAAATATAACTTAAAATTTTGTTTTGTTTTATTTCTTTCTTTTTTTTTTTACTCTTGAAAAGGTAGCCAAAACTCCTATGGTTTACTTTGGCTTGTTCTTAAGACTTTTATTGTTTTTATCATCTTTGTAAACTAATTTGAATTAGCTTATCCTCTATCCATCCATCCATCCATCTTTTTCCGTTTATCCGACCCTGGAAAAGCAGAAGCAGGGAACAATAACCTTATTGTCTTTTATGTGTCATGAAGGAGAAATGAATGCTTATGGTCCAATTATACCTTGATGCTTTTCACTTCACTTTCAGTCTGACAGAATTAACAGGACCAGAACTGGATCTACCAGTACAAAAAAGTTATGGTGTGTATGTGGGGGTGGAGGTGTATGGGGGGGGGGCAGTGTTGGGGTGTCTCTGTGAGTGTTTTTTGTGTCAATGGACTAATGGAGGACAGCGTTACAGTCTAGAATAGAAAGCTCATCCATCAGTGTGTATTTACATATGCAAGCTTGATTTCCATATTAATTTCTGTTTGTTATTCCTGTGTGTTTGTTGGACTGTGGATGTGTGTGTCCTAGATAACCTTTTCAAGCCTAGAGAGCGTTCTATATCAGGCAGAGAGATGCAGCTCAGGTCCAGACGGTGAGTCCTCTACACTAACCCCCTCTCAAAGAGAGTCGTGTGGGTTTTCTTTCTCGCTTTCATAGTGCAGTCAAACCCATCAAGTTTCCCTTTCATACACAATACACACGCACACACACACACATCCAGATGCTGTTGACACCCAACAAATTTGATGCTCAAATGTCTTGGCAGAAGATATGAGGTAACCTCTACATCTTATCTCTTTTTTTCTCTCGCTCTCTCTCTGTGCTTATCTGGTAAAACACGCCTGATCTGTTGAAGGTTTCCCATTGTAATTGTTTTTCTTTTTTTTCAAAAGCAACACTATCTCACTCGGTGGATCTCCTGAAAAAAAAATGGCAGTAGTTCTGCACGTGATAAAGGGCTGTGTGTGTTTGCAGAGTGTTTATCAGTGGATCCAGGTGTTTTTTGGTTGTTGTTTTTTTCCAGACTGTAGTCCTACTTGATCAAACCTTGTCTCCAGAATGCCAGTGTGTTGGCATGGCTCAGTCACCCTTAGATTTCTGATAGTATTTTCCTCTGCCCTGTATGAATTTTCTTTTTTTGCGTCTGAAGGATTTACAACAAGTTGCCGGAGGTGACAAAGAAAAAGGAGGAGGAGAAAAAGAGGGCTATATCTCAAACCAACAGACTGCGAGCGGAGGTCTTCAAAAAGGTAAATGGGATCAATGTGATACTCTGATTAGGATGTTGGATTACAAGCACGTCAGATTGATCAGCTGGGAAATCTATTATTTATTATTTTGACATAAGCATCTGACGTACTAATCACATGCGTGGGTCTTTATTGCCTCTTTTTCTGTTACAAGAGTTTGTCTTTGAAATAACTTTCTACAACTTTTCTACTTCCAGAGTAGAAAGATGATACCACAAACAATTTCAGTCCGTTTTCAAAACAAGAGTTGAATTTTAAACAAGTTTGAGTTTATCATAGATTCTTATCAGGGATTATTTGGGCCCTAATCAGATTTTAATTCAGGGGCACTCATACCAACATGTCAAAAACAGATACTTCTTCATTCTGAGACTACACTATGTATGTAGCATATCTACTATTAATGGTGTAATTTGTAATTTGGTTACATGATACTGGTATTACTATGGCTATTGATTTTAACCTTAAAGGACAGGAATAGCAAAGGAAGAAAAGTGCTCTAATTAATTTGCAACTTCTGCAAACAAAAACTTCACAGTAAACCAGTTAGCAAGACTAACATATTTTTGTTTTTAAAATTTGGAACAGGAATGTGAAATGTGTCAAAGGTCTAGTCTTTCACTACAAAGTAAAATCAAATTATTGTCTTGGGGGCCCCCTGGTGGTGTGCTGAACTTGAGCAGCCGCTTAACCTGCAATGCCTCCTGCCAGCTCTGATTCTTGTTGTTTCACATTTTTTATATGGTGAAATATACAATTGAGCCCAATATTATCCGTTACCCTGCATTGCATTTGTATTATTTTTACTTGCATTGGCAACTTAAGGTTTGGAGATATTTAATTATAATGACTCCCAGTTCAGTATTCAACACTCTGACCGAGTGTGTGTGTATATATATATATATATATATATATATATATATATATATATATATATATATATATATATATATATATATATATACAGTATAACAAGTACTCGCTTTTGAAATTCATTGTATGTCTTCATTGCAAATTAAGTGGTGCATATTTTATGTCCACATTGATACAGCATCTACAGTAGGAAGACCACAGTCATTAATGTATATCAATGTTAAGCTCTTACATATTTAATTTTTATAGTTCCATGATTCTTAATAAGTACTACTTTCTCATAGGTTTGAAGTTAGATAGATAGATAGATAGATAGATAGATAGATAGATAGATAGATAGATAGATAGATAGATAGATAGATAGATAGATAGATAGATAGATAGATAGATAGATAGATAGATAGATAGATAAACTACATTTATTTCTGAGATTATGCATTTTTTATTTTGTCCAGCAGAGGTCAGTGTTAAACTGTTAAATTCTTGTGTATCTGTCTACAGTATGTCTGAACTAAAACATACTTTTGCTTCTTTATTACTCAAAAATTCAAAATCTTAATTTTTTTATATGCAATCTGTAAGTTGTGCAGGAAGACGAACATCAGAACAAATACATGAGCAACAAAGTCTGCTTGTTGTCTCAGTATAAGAACTACAAACAATTGTAGTGTTAAGCTTCAGAATAAGAAGTATTAGTTGGTACTAAGCAAAATACATATAGAGAATATTTTAAGCCTATGTTTCTGCCTTTTCAGTCAGATAGAGGAACTTGGGAAATGAGTGATGTATTTAGGACATGCAGTGTCAGTCAGATCCTCTCCTGTTCACCTGTGGGTGAGCTATCACTTTCTTTCCTATTATAACCTGAACAATGAGTTTGCTGTCAACCAGAGAAGAAGGAAGAAATGTAAAGAGATGTCTCAAATCTCTGAGTATTGAAGTAGCACAAAATTAAATGCAGGTGTTTCTTTTTTCCCCTGGATTTCATAGTTATGTCTGTGACTGACATCTGAGTATCATGTATAACTCTCCGATCTGCTTTACACGAGGCCAGATTTTCATTATTAGAGAAAGTGTTAAATCAACAGTAACCTGGGGTTTTGCTTCGCTAGCACAGCTGGCAGCTGTGGGCTCTGCTGAAGAATAGTTCATTTCTTGATAAAAAAAAAAAAGTTTTTGCAGCTATGATGTAAGTGTGACCTCTCCACCTCTCAAATGAAGCCATTAGCTGGGCTCCACCACAGAGATCAGGAGAAATAGAATGAGTTCCTCCCGAACAAACGCTGTGTGATTTGGAGACCTCATTTTTATCCCGTGCTGAGGGAGAAGCCCAGCAAAGACTCACAGCGAGGGTCTGATAGCACAAGGTGAAGGGTGGGTGGTGTTGAATGCTGTCTGAAATGAGATTCCAGCTGCTGGGTAGTACATTTGTAGGAGTATGATTGCAGAGAAGTCAGATAGCTGGCCAGACTTATTCCCTTTACCCATAGGCTTGGGCACCTCGGGGGTGAAGCTGATGGGTGTGAAAGCCAATTTAGCGGTGGTAGCTGCTGCGGTCTGATGCTGAGCTGCTGCTAACAGAGCAGGAGAGGAAAGACCTGAGTGCTGATAAATGGGTTTTGATCAGCCGATTGAAGAGGTCAACCAGTAACATGTGTGTCTTTCTTGTCTTCCAGAGAGTTCTGGACCAGATTCTGCAAAGATGAACTCAAGCCCATCAGACACAACCTTCATTTTAAAATACTGACTGCATATGTATGCATTCCGTTCTTGGGTGGTGTCTATTGAATATCCAGTGTTAGTTATCTCTTTACATTGTTGCAAACAGTTGAACTCGATTTTGTTTGCAGTGTTCCCAAAATCTCTTGTTACTGTTAGGTGGGGACTGGTTATCCAGGTTTGTAAATGTTTCAGATTCAAAACCATAAAAGTCTTAGAAAGAAGAATTTAAATAGTCATGATGTGTAAATTAAAGGTATGATGCTGTCTATCTCTATCACTAAAGTAAAACTGTTAAAACCTAGAGAAGACAAAATATGGGTGGCATGTCTGATAAGCAGCCCACTGCAGATAGTCTGACTGAATACCAATTAAATACTAAGTTGTTATACTTGGTGTACGTGGTATTAGTCAGGTCCAGTATAGAGCAGAATGGGATAAGAAGTGTTTACCCTTAGAACTATTACTAAATGAGGCAAGTTGATTGAACATTTTTGCATTAGTCTTTCTATCAAAATTTAAAATCACTCTAAATAACCGATATATGAATCTATTTATATATTATTTTATTTTAGCACAATTAGGAGCAATTGTTGCGTTTGTTTTTCATAAAAGCGTTTAGGTCATGTTATGCATTTTAGTGTTAAATCATTGCATTAATACAGGGGTGGGCACTCCTGGTCCTCGAGGGCCGGTGTCCTGCAACTTTTAGATGCATCTCTACTTCAACACACCTGAGTCAAATAATGAGGTCGTTAACAGGACTCTGGAGAACTTGACTGCACTTAGAAGGAGATTCAGCTGTTGGATTCAGGTGTGTTGGACCAGGGAGACATCTAAGAGTTGCAGGACACCGGCCCTCGAGGACCAGGAGTGCCCACCCCTGCATTAATACTATGATGTAGTAAAACTATTTATTCAAGGTAAAGTATATAATTTTTTTCTGGCATCGTTTTGTGTCAACAACTTTCACAGAATGAACTATTATAGCCTGTTAGAGGTTTAAATGAAGCATATTATCTTAACCTTTCAAATGTGAATAATAAATTGCTAGTAAAATAATCTACAAATAACTCAACCAATGTTTAAAACTGAGTTTTCATCAACATTATGCTCTTCATATTTGTGCAAACATAAGAAGACACAATAAAACTACTGTGGCTAGAAGTTAGTTTTGACCTGAGCCACCTGACTTTGTCAGTGGGACAGCTTTGTCCTTGAAATGAGGGAGGCAGACCATGATTCATCATTGGCTTCACGTCTGTCTCAACACCTCTGCAAACACCAATCTGGAATGATGGAATTTCAAGCTAATCGAACTCATGAGACACACAGGACATGTGAAGAAAAAGGCCCTATGTCACAGAGCTCCAAACCAAAGATGACTATGTTACAGGAGAGGAGGATCCTAAAGTGCACCCTGGGAGTTTGATCGGCTTATAGTGTGTAAGGGTGACAGCATTTTAAAAAGTGCAGACTGGGACCTAGAGAGAGTTAAAACAAACACACCATAAACATCTAAGGTATGGTGACAAACCTTTTGTGAACCTCAAAAACTGCATTTAAAAGCAAAATTGTGAACAGTTAATAAATCTGTGATATAAAAAGACTATTTGGTTTGTTGTAAGGTTTTTGATTTACATCTCTTGGCTATAGCAAAGAACATTAATATGTGTTCATGTTTCTCCTTCCAGTGTTACCAAGAAATCTGTTTGGGATCGCTCCACATTGGGTTAGCAATTTTTGTGCTGCCATGTAGGCAGGTTTCAGAAGCTGAGCACTGACTGACAAGAGTTATATCTGAGAAGACAGGTTCTTGTTAGTCAGCTTCCCTCTCTCTGAGGAATCATGTGTCTGGATGTCACATTACTGTCTCTGCATAATGTGGATTGTGCTCCTTGGTCCCTCCACAAGCTAGAATGACTCAACTGCCCTCAGGTTATCGTGCTGCGGTGGCTTTTAAAAAGAAAACTTATAAGATAAGATTATGACAGGTTTCATCCAAACATTGAGTCTCGGCTTTCTTTTTATTTGTGACTCTAGAAGCAAATAATACATTCAAAGAAAGGCGGTGGTGAATGAAAAGTTTATTTAAAATTTGCCTCAAGCTGGGGTGCTCCGGTGGCGCGGGGGTAAAGCGTAACCCATGTATGGAGGCCTTAGTGATTGACACGACAGATACGGGTTTGAGTCCTGGCTGGACAATCCTTTCTGCATGTCTTCCCCCTCTCTCATTTCCTGCTTTCCTGCCTGTCCACTCTCAAATAAAGGCCACTAGAGCCAATAAAACATTTAAAAAATTGCAACAAGCTACTGTATGTAAGGGATAGACAGAAAAAACAAGGAAATAGGTCAGTTGAGACCAAAACTTATATTCTTATCTATTGGTTAAATGTTGCGTCAGATGAAAAACCAACACTACACATCACCTTAGACCACAGGTGTCAAACTCCAGTCCTCAAGGGCCCTGCAACTTTTAGATGTTCCTCTGCTGCACCACACCTGAATAGAGTAATTAGGTAATTAGAAAGGCTCTGGAGAACTTATCCACACAAGAAGGAGGTAATTAAGCCATTTCATTCCAGTGTTTTGTACCTGTGGCACAACTAAAAACTGCAGGACAGTGGCCCTTGAGGACTGAAGTTTGACACCCCTACCTTAGACAGACTTTCCATGTTAAAACATGGTGATGGCAGTATAATTCTGTGGGTATGTTTTTCTTTAGAGAATCTGGTCAGAATTGATGGATTTATATTATTCTTCCATGAGGATAAACACCCAGAGCTACATTCAAGCTGGCTTGGATCAAAGCACATGTGCGTGTTAGAATGGTCCAGTCAAAGTACAAACCCAAATGTGATTGAGAATCTTTGGAGAGACTTGGAAAATGATGTTCACAGACAATATCCAATCTGACTGAGATATAGGATCCACAGAGACATATGTGGCCTTTATGCCTGCAGTGCACAAAGTAAGAAAGATTAGGGCAAACCATTCTAGGTAGCAACCCACAGGACACAGATGGGGCCTCGGTAAAGCTGGCATGTGTGTGTGTGCGCGGGCGGGTGTGTGTGTGTGTTGGGGGGTGAGGAGGGATGCAGAGAAATAGGAAAGCAAGAAATGAACAGTGAAAGGGAAGAAAATCCCATAAGAACTCACAATAAAGGCTGATTGACATTGTTATTAATACCCTACAGTCTACAGTAATTCTAAAATAATGAGGAGTTTAGCTAAAAAAAAAAAGAATTTTATAAAACAAAGCCTATGTGACAAATTGAGAAAAAATGCATTAGTTGAATTAGTTAATGTGGTTTTTCTTAATATATTCAAAAATGTTTTTTTTGTGATCTTATACAGTCGTCTTGTGTGTTTACCCACTATACCCGAAAATGGTTTAAAAATTACCACATATAAACAATAATTGCTGATTAAAACCAGAACAATGTACTGGCACAGCATCAGAAATCGTTCTAATGCAATTGTTTTGTTGCTTTGGAACCCAAAACGATTACATTAATAGGATTGCCTTGGAAGAGGGTGGCACCTATTTTTCGGGGGACACCGGGGCGTCATTAACATAACAGGCTTTTGGACCCAGCGGACTCCAAAGCGCACATGGCACGGTGTTGCTGCTCCGGCGAGTCCTCTGCTACATCCTCTCTCTGCCGATCTTCGTTTTCTGCCTCTTTCTAACTCAATCCTTTAAAAGAGACACTTCCGTGCCCCTCCCCCCCCCGAAAAAAATCTTGCAGGTTTATCTCTATGTCTCTCCCACCTTGTAGCTTGAAACATGTTACTTGCTTTAAGGAAAAGTTTCTGCATGTCGTTAAAGTCTGTTTTGGTATTTCTCCCTCTGAAACTACTGTGAGCTGCTTCAACCCGTCTCTAAATCAAGTCAAATTGCATGCAGAGCCTGGAGACGCTGGACTGATAAATCTGTAGCTGTGTGATCGGAAGATTGTTTTTTCCCCCCCCTTTATTTTTTTCATCCGAGCACCGGGCGTGATGAGACGCTGGAGCCGCCGGAGGAACTTTGTCTTTCTGGGTTTTGCGCTGCACGTCTGGTCCCTGTCCACGGCCCTGGAAAATGTCAAAAACGAGGTTTTCAGCATAAAGGAGGGTGAGTACTGAATGAGAATAAGCTGTCTACATGGTTGGCTTGAGTTGACTGTACATTTCCGTAAATAAATTAAATCAGTTTGTTTTGTAAACTGCCTTGGGGATACATTTGTTGTGAATCAGGGCTGCATAAATAAACTAAATTGAATGACTCAATTGAACTGAGTTTACAAGAAATGACTTAAGGTCCTTATCAAAACTACATCAGACAGAGTCCCAATTCTTTGGCATATGTGCATAATTTGTGCTCATTTAAGTTTTTCAGAATGCATCCAGACTCCCGCAGCTATAATTATGCTGTCCACCTCACTGTTACAGAAAGTGCATAAAGGATGCAGAGTTTGTTTTTGTAGGTCCATCTTTGCGCAACAATAAAAGGAAGTCAGACTGCTGTCAGACGAACAGATGAGTTTAACATCCAGGAGGATGCAGCGTCATCTTTGGCTTTCAAAACATAAACCAAAACAGGATATATATATTTTTTTCTCAGATGCTCTAAATTTAATCTGCTGAATTGATAGGACCGTGTAAACTGTGTGGGGGAGCTAGACGGGAGCATTGTGGCACATAGCAAATATTTCATGTGGCTGTGGTAACCAGAGCAAATATCAAAGACACAGGCAGAAAAGAAGAAAATGCTTGATAAATAGACTCAAATAAACAAGAATTTCAATTTCCTGTGGCAAAACGGGCGGCTTTGAATATCAACAAATCCTTTGTGTGCTGTATGAGAGTATAAAAATATATTGTATTTCATGTAAATCAAACAATTTTGTACAAGTAAATTATTATTTTTGAATCCAGTTTAACCTCTATGGACTGGTTCACTACATTATTACCGATACTTTTCACATTGGCACCAGACACACATACGATGGAGCTCAGGAGGTGTTCTCTGCTCACATCAGCTCAGTGCAGAGTCATTAAAGCTTTCATCCACAGGTTTAGCTCATATAAAAATGCAGGGAGCAAAAACAGTTTGAAGGGGCAGCGTGAGTACTGAAATAGTGCAGCCTCTTTGATGTCAGCAGGATGTTGACTCTTGTTTATTACAGCCCCACCCCACCTGTGTGGATATGGTGCCAGACTGGCAATGTTAAGCTGCAATTTTAAGTGTCAGCAGTCAGGCGTTTAAATAAAAGTGTCAAGTAGGACCCACCGGATCATTTTGGTTTGTTTATATCTAATAAATAAGATTTTTTCTTCTTCTTCTTCTTCTTCTACATGTAGCTAATTTAGGAAAATTGTTCTCTTCAGAGTTCCCAGGTAGTCTGAAAAAGTACGTAATTATTTTAGATCTAAATAAGTAAAAAAAAAAGAGGTATATGGGAAATATTTGAATTTTCAGACTTGTTCTGTTATATCCATCCATCCATCCATCTACTCACCCACCCAGTTAATAGGGAACCTTGGTACTTCTACCTTAAATGTTGACTATGGGGCTGGTAGCAGGAAATTTGAGTGTGGGATGGTTGGGAGTTTTGAAATTAAGCATAAATAGGAACCCTGGTCAATAATCCTGCAACAATACCTTAAAGGTGAATTTGTAAGTTATTGTCAGTCAGCTTCCTGACTGACCTTACAAGAGCAAAACAGGTATGTTTGGGTTTTTGAAACACTAACACTTGACATGAGGGTGTGTATAGAAAGCTGGCACATTGATGCCTAAACAACATTAAGCTGCTCATCCTAAGGTAGTGGCACATTTTGCAGTCACACTGTTGATGGTTGTAAAAAGTGTAAGAAAGAAATCTAGGCTTAAATAACCACAACAACAGGATGTCCCTTCTCAAGACTGTATAACTGCTTTTGACAAGTGTCTCAAACATCTATTTAAATGTGATGACAAAGGAGATCTGCATACTCAGTGCAGGCCTCCTTTAATAAAGCTGTTTGTCTCCGTTTTACCAACACTCATATTGTTTTCCTGAATTCATTTTGTTAGCCAACTACTTTTTTGTGTATTATTTTCTGATTTGTTTGAAATCTCAGCCCATCTATAAAGAAAATTATCTAGTGTATTTTGTTGTTAAAAGATTTTGTGTAGTAGAAGAATTGTAAGATAAGGGAAAATTTGTTGTTAGTCTCTTTTCCCAAGGCTTGTGTACCTT
Source organism: Xiphophorus maculatus (assembly GCF_002775205.1). NCBI lineage: Eukaryota > Metazoa > Chordata > Actinopteri > Cyprinodontiformes > Poeciliidae > Xiphophorus > Xiphophorus maculatus. The sequence continues at coordinate 17,717,581 of NC_036464.1, forward strand.
AATGAGCACACTTATCATTTTTTTTTTAGCAAAGCCATATGACCTATTAACATTTTGCATTTTTCGCTGATCGTATGAACTTCTGTAGCTGCAATTCCAGATTACAGTGCAAAGGTAAAGGTGGGTGAATTTGGCATGTGATCTGCTATGGCTTCATGGTGTCTGAACTAATTAAGCAGGGAGAAAACATTCTTTACATTATCAGCTCCTATTTAGTGTTAATGTTACGCATTCTATGCGTGAAACAGGCTTTTCTGATAACCAATATCAAAATCCTGCATTTTACATTTTGACAGATTTGTGGCATGTTTTGAAAATGACGACTATAGCAGATAAATCTGTAAAGGATGATTTCACACATGAGCTGTTTCTAAATATCTATATCTTTCAGACATATAGGAACATAAAGAACGACACAAATGGCTACTTCAATGAAGCCAGCTTTTTTTTTTAATGCGTGCCAAGTTGAACCAAACATGGACTAGTGGTAGAAAAATTGACTCTCACACACTGCAGCTTGTAGCGATGAACTCTCTTTCATTGCCACCAACACTCCACCACTGTTGGCTCTGGAGCCCAAGCAGAAGTAGACAGACTGTTTTGCTGACTGATATACATTTTCTTCAGTGCCAACACTCAACTGCTAGCACTCAGCTGCAATCAAAGACCTGGCCACATTTCAAATACGATTGTGTTAGCAGTTACTCAAGCAAGAGATGCATCAGAATTTATTGACTTTTGTCTGCAGTCATTTTAAATCTGTTATATCTGATTGTGCCATTCCCTTAGGCCGATAAAAATGTGTTATGTTAAAAATGTTTCAAAGAAATAATTCAATGTCCTTCTTATAAAAGGCTTAGTCTCTGTTGTGTGTTTTACAACTTCGTTAAATATATTTGGTGTGTTTTTCACAGTATAGTATCTGCCGTCTTTCATGACTTGAAACTTGCAGAAAAGTTAGTTGTATCATTACGAACTTTTCTTTGAGTACAAATCCTTCAGTCAACAATTAGTGGTTGATGATTTTTTTCTAGTTTTTGTAAAGCTATTACCTTCTTATGTAGATTTAGACAATTCAAATTTCTCTAAAAAAAGTTTCAATAGATGATAAAGGAGCAACATTTAGAAGATATTTAGTTTTGTGCACACACATTACTATTTCATGTGTATGAACAAACTACAATCATTTCATAGCCATTAGTCTATGCCATGTTGGTTTATTTTTAATAAGGTTAACACTTACTTAGGATGTTTGTTCAGGACTTTGGTCAGTCAGGCTGTTTTTGATGTGTTTACACAGATAGTTGGCTTGGCTTGTATTAATGGGTAAGTATTTTTATGAATACTTACCCATTAATAACAACTTGAGATAAATAGTTATTAAAATGCTCAATTCTCACAAAATGGCGTTGGGGCAAAATGATCATTCATTTGTGTTATGTTTGCAGCTCAGGGCTCCCTGTTTTTTCTCCCTTCCACTTCAGTCATTTTTCCAAGAATCTGATTTTTTGGTCTCTCCGGGTTGGAAATTCAATAAATAATTAGGGAGCACACTGAATGACTCCGATCAGATTTGATGAAATCAGGTGGTCGACCTGCATCTGCAGACAAAATTAATTGAAAAGATTAGAATGTCTTTGTTGTCTAAACAAACTGAGGAGGGGGAGAATAAATCTCGTCCTGAGAGTCCCTAAAAAGAAATTCAAGTACACGCTCTTGGGACTCGGAGGACTATCGCCCGGCTTTGAGCGTGCTTTCCTGAGAAGCGAGTCAAACCCATCACTCAGTCTGTGGTGGAATGTTGATATATGATTGTGCAAAAAAAAAAAAAAGAAAGTTCTGCTAAAACCATTCAGGAAATAACCTCACCCCAGTTTATCTTTCCAGCCCTTGGGGTGGCTGCTGCTTGACATTTTGAGGACACGCTGGCATTGATTTGCTGGCCATGAGGGAAGGACATGCACTGTTAGAAACGTCTCCATGTGTTAAGCATCAGTGGTCATTATAGCCATCAGACTGATTTAGTTTTCCACTGCTCTGTCTCTGGGTGGCAGAGTTACAGATTTAACAAATGAGATGGCAACAGGAGAGGACACAAAACAAAGAGTCATGCACTGCTTCCAATGAGTGAGTTAATGCCTGAGCATGAATTAAAGACCTGAAGAAGAAAAGAGTAAACAACACAGTAGATGAGGAGCCTGGGTGTTTGACAACAGAACCGCAGACTCCACCTACAGGGCCTTGACAAACACCAGTCAGTCATGTTTGATCGATGAGGAGGGATTTATTTCCCCTCGGTCTACATCAGCCTGACATAAAGATGGGTGTGAAGGCACCTTTTCCTCCAGCCATGATCGAATGTGCTGTTGTGAAGCTTCTGTATCTTTGTAAGACAATCTGGGCTGCAGGAAAGAGAAAAATATGACTTAACGGTCAGAGGAAAAAAATAGTGGATTGATGTCAAGGAGAAGGCCACCCAGTCCCTCATCCTGCAACGTGTCTGTAGAAAGCATTTATAAATGCTCATCGTGGACTGATTGTAGATTTGAGAAAATTATAAAAATGTAATCATATGCTTTTGAAATTAAAACGAATGAGTGGTTGTAGATGCTGCAGAAAGAAGACACCACATTTTCACGCATACACACAATATCATCTTCAAACCAGCAGCTAGAGTTTGTGTCTTCTCTTCTGACAGGACTCCTTTCTGAAGAGATATTAGGTTTTGCTTGGATGAGTCAGAGGACAGAACAAGAGAGGCTAACAATATGATTCAGGCCTGAGACTCACACTGCGGCACAGCAGGATGGACTGCTAGGGTTGCTGGACATCAATAACTTCACAACAGAAAGGTCACACACCTCTGTCAGTGTATTTATCTTGAGCTGTTGTTGATTGGATCAAGCCAAGGACTCCAGCTATTGCCCTTTGTATTGAAGTGTTTGATGGACAAGATAGCAGCTGTTTTGAGAGAATATAATACGAGGTAGACATGTTGAATCCTGCGAGCTAGTAGTGAATTTGAACACTGCGTAGCAGAAGAGTAAACATACACGTCTTTGTTTCCTAAAGCTTTATGTCAAGAATTAACAGACTAGTGCCCTAAATTAGACACCTTTTGGAAATATAAAGCTGTGGAAATGTTTTTACCTTGTTACAGATAAAGTTAACAAAAGTAAATACGCTGATATTTTACTCTGTCCTAAACATAAATGATTTCAAAACATGAAAAGATTTGTTAACTGGACTATACAGGAGTGAGTGATTATAGTAAAAAAAAGACAACTATTCATCAAATCACCCTAGATGAAATAAACTAAGTTAAGCTGAAAACTTGATGACAGTCTAGTGAATAAATAAGATAAAGCAGCAGCAATACATCGACACATTTGATGTATAAAGACTTCAGTAAAAATGTGGATAAGAAAGCTGATGGTAGCTGAACTGACAGATTGGCAATCTGATCTCTAAACCTTGCTCCTGGCACGGTTAAAATCAACTTCACTAAATCTCATCTTCCTCACAAATTTCTTTTAGGTGGCATGAGTGATAAATTCCTGTTAATCCCCAAATCCTCCAATCTTAAATCCCCCCCGGCGCTGCAGCATAATACACAAATCTGCGCGAGACGAGACGGGAATTGGCTTTTCCTCTGTTGCTCCCACAGGATGGGAATGGGACACACAAGCAAAACCTCGACAACTCTTCCCAAAATGTCTCATGTTACCAGTGTTTTCAGTGTGATTGTTGGATCAGTAAAGGGGGTGCATGTTCTGTGTGGGTTGAAACCGGGAGCACCCTCATACAGGATTAGCACTTTCTCAACTTCAGTGCTAATTACTCCTGTGTGTCATCATTGGGAAACTGAGTGATGTGGGAACTGGCAGAAGGATTTTTTGCTGAAATTACGCAATAAAGAAGCACTCATCCATATCAGATGAAGGGTTACGAATAGTTTTTCTGTAAAAAACGATAGCTTTTTTAATCAAATATTATGTCCTTGTTTATTTCAGGCCATTAAACCCCAGCCGGGCTTTTGTGTTTTCAAGATATTCCGTCTTGTGTAAAAGGTTTTCTAGCATAATCTTTTATAGAGTTCTATAGGTTTTTTGGGGGCATTTTAAAACTGTTTTGGCATTTACCTTTACTATTGAAATGTCCCCACAATGACGCCAGTTTTCAACATTGCTTTTTATGAAGATTTAGTGAGGCTCTTGAACTGTCATGAGTGTCCCCAATCAATGGCAGTCTGACATGTTCTTTAATTATTACAAGTGATTGCAACAAGTCGTAATAATCAAATCAATCAAGGGGCGGGACAAGACTTTTTCGTTATGACAAAATTGAAATAAACCCCAGCTGGGGTTTAACTTTAAAGTCAGGTTTCATGTTTCCGTTCTTCAGGTGTGTTGGAGTGCCTTGCCTTTGCTCTTTGCCAAATAGTATTGTGGTGGCTGTTTTGTCACAGCGTTGAAACCAGGAGGTGCTATTTATGTCTGACATGCCACAGGGTTTTAACAGCATAGCAGTATTTGACAGGCCAGGACTAAATAAGAATGGATTGTTAAAGCAGGTCTTTTGTTATCTCGGTCGAGATGAAAAATACATTTGTACTTTTTGTCACAGAGTAGAAGCGAAGCCTGTTCATATGTTGAGCTGATGACTTATTTCCAGTTGAAAGTCCTTTTTTCTTTGAAGTTGCTTCAAGCGTCACACATTAATTCAAAAGCTAGAGTAGAAAGAACTTCAGAGAGCAACACCTCATCTTTTTTTAAAAATAAGACTTGTCTTATATCTTGGATTAGCCTGGAAACACTATATAGAAGAGATGTATTATTTAACTTGAGAAATTGAAACACAATACTTTTGACATGCTCAAAAAATTGGGGAAAAATATAAAACAGAACAAATTTAATTTAAAAAAAGCCTTACTTTAATCACCTGTAATGTAAATGACTCAACTATTAAAATAGTTTGTGTGTTAGTATCGTTTTGACCGAGCCTGACGTCCCAGTTATGCAAGCTCTCAAAACATTTACATACGTTCATTTTGCTTTTGAGGAACAGCTCTGAGCTGCACTGCATTTCAAAGTGACCTCATTCGACATTCTCTTTTTTTTAAAGATGCCTTTTATGTTTGAGGGCACAATTTAGACACATGCCGCTCCTGCATTTAGCTGACGTGTGTTTTGCACACCGAATTTGTCCACGGATGGGAATCCTTGACTAAGGTGTTGATGGAGCGCTATAAAACATTAAAGAGCCTTTAATCGTCAAATTTCCTCCAAGAGCGACTGTAGAGCCTTGAGCCGCAGGTGTAAACTTGAGATCATTTCTCTACAGCAACACTTCAGTGCTTCTTTTCATTCAATTTTCAGCTTTTTTTTTCCTCACATGCTTTTATTTGCATTCAATAAATCAGCATGTGCATTCTGATGACGTCCATTTCTCAGATTAAAAGTAAATTTCGAAAGCAACAACCTTTGAGCAGATATTGAACATCCTTTTCATTAAACTTTATTTTATTAGTCGGGCGTAATGTTTTAATTTTTATTGTCATATTTTCATTTGCTGTCAAAGAAAGAAAATCATAATTAACTGAAAAATTATTTTGTTACTATTCAAATGAATTCTTTATTTTCTGATTTGTTCTGAGAAATTATCTTCACACTGTGTGATAGGAACTAAATGAAGAGAAATACAAATTAAAAAATTAGTGGGAAACAGTCTTTGAAATGTATATGTAAGTTTTTATTTCTGTTCATAACTTGCTTGTGTCATGTATGGACCAGGGAAGGTAATAATCAGTGAGTATTAGCGCTCACAGGAGTTTGTGAATAGTACAGTTTTTTGTTTTGATATGCTGTTGACATGACAGAACTCACAAGAACATGTGATTATTGCAAAACCCTGGTCGGCAGTGTATTTATTTGATAAATGGGAGGGAAACCATCTGATTGGCAGTTGAGCTGGGGTTTTAAATGTCTGACCTGCAGCTGATTCCCCCCCCCATCATGTCGAATATAATTGTGGTTGGCTTGGCAACTACTATTCTCTCCAGAAAGCAGATGGTGTTTACCCAGTTTTGGGTTCAAATAACAAAGATAAAGCCGTCTGCAGCGCGATCCTGAATGTTGGATGTATTTGCTGTTTGAAAGGTCAGTTCTTCTTTTTGGGCAGCTGATACAGGTGTGTCAAAGTGAACTTCATAAACACACAGAATAATTACCATCACACATATTAAAGAGTTTAGTATGACTGTCCCCATGCCTACACCTCTCCCTGCCCCCTCCCACAAAATAATAATAATAAAAAAATCATCAAACAAACTGAACATCAAACAGCATTTGAAACCCCCAAAATGATATGAAGCCATAAAAAGCACACTTACTGTACCTCAACCAGCAAGCGCTGCAGGGTGCAGAGAAAAGGGAGCGGACTTGATAAAACTTTGCTCTCAAATGCTTTCGCCTTTTTTTGTCGTTTTTTTAATACATCATTTAACTCTTGTCTATTTTCAAGGAAGAACATTCTTTGAGAGGCAGAAAGTCACACACATTCCCAGTTAGTGGAAGATTAACTTAATATCTAATTCACCAGTGATTTCTGCATTTGCCACTATTAATGTGTACTTGATTCCATGCAACAGGTGTAGTTACAGCTTAGTTGTGTAAACAGGTTGCTCTCTGTAGACAGAGACTGAAACTTTCATACCACCTCAGCTTTCTGAATTTTCTCTCTACTGTTGTAAGACTAATCACTTTTATAATCACTATTTTAAAAAAATCAATATTCTGAATAAGGATTTTTTTCATAAAGAAGCCACTATCATTGTTTTTGTAATATGCCGGTGGTACCTCACATTGGATTCGGAACCAAATTATTAACTAGGTGAAAGCATGCTTGGTGGTGAGTTAAACATGTAGCCTCATATGATCCAACCAAAACCCTTTATTTCAATTAACTCTTAAGAGGGTGATTTGTTTTGGTTCTGACTGGTTTGGCCAGGCTCTTTCTGGTTGTAATTACTCTATTTTCATTATTTTTGGCTCTACTGGCAGCTGGAGCTTTCACGGGAAGAGACAGCATCCGGACTGTTCAGACAGTGAAAGAAATGGTGGAATTACGTTTTTTTACCACATTGTTTAAACAGGACAGAGAGAATAGTATGCAAACAAGCTGTCATTGTTGATTTAAAAAATACAGTACTGTAAAAAAGTCTTTATCCTGTTTCTTCTTTTTGCTTTATTGTTTCACCAAAATGTTTTAGTTCATAAAAACAATCAGGGGTCACCTGAGTAAAAACTGGAAGCAGCTTTAAAATGAAAAATGTTTAATGGGGGGAGTGATCCAAAGTAACCTAGCTCTATGTAAAATAGGTATTGCCTGTCTTTTTAAATCCTGAACTTTGATTGACCACATGTTTTGGAAAGCTGAGTTCAATTACAATAGACACACCAAGACCTGATTACTGCCAGACCTGTAGGATTAACAAATCACTTGGATAGTGTTTCAAAAAGAAAAAAAAGAGAAAGACAATCAAACAAACAAACCAAAAAACCTGCTCCTTATGACTCCTGAGAGTTACGGGAAATCGTTTTTTAAACTGACTAAACAACAGTAAAACCTTCAAAAGGTGTATTTACTGCTACATCCAACTGAAACCTTGCACAGCAGGCTCACAGTCAAACCTGGTGGTGATAGAGGAACATTCTCAGGCTACTTGTATGAGTTATTGTAAGTACACTTGGTTTATGAAGGAGGACAGTCATCCAAAACACAGCAGCAAATCAACGAAAAATATTTTCCAGTGGTTTAGACTGACTAGACGTCATGTGGAAAAACCCCAAACGGTTTGTTCATACTGTAAACCCTTTCGGTGTGGTTGAATTTTAACAATAGTGAAAAGAAAAGTGGGCAAAACTCCCCTTCAGCGATTTGAAAGACTAATTTTCAATTATCACTAACACTTAGTGGCAGTCGTTGCTGCCAAGGGGGGCACAAGCAGTTGTTAGGTTAAGAAGGCAATTATAATTATGGGGCCAAATTGGTTTAGAAATGGTGTTATCATTTAAAAACTGTTTATTAACCCAGCTTAGAAAGAAATTTACTTAATGATTTGAAGAATTACACCGTAACCAAAAAGGCAACAAAGAAATCTTTACTTTTTCACTGCATCATGTCTCCTTGACTGAAGCCGCATCCCACATTCAAAATATTGTGTAATTATTCTATCATAGTTTAGACTTAAACTTTAATATTTAAAGGGCACTCTTGGCATATTCCCACAGGCATGCAAAACATTTACTTTTGATTATCAGAGAATGGCAAGGTCTTAAAAAGTCCAAGATGCAATTTACATAAGAGAAAGTCATGTAGGTGAACTGTGAAAGCAGTTAAATGTGTGTGAAAGGTCATATCTGATGTGTTTTCTGTGTATGACGCTGCTATTTAATTGCAAGAAGTTTATTAAGTATCTGAGCTCTAAACATAAGTCAGTCGAACAGGACATCAGCTCAGCAGGCTCCACCTCATTAAAAGAGGCAACTGACATGTATCAAACCCTATCCATTCACTGTAGCATGTGTCCATGTATTAATATGCAATTGTCACTTAAACTCTTAAATGTGATTCACTGTGTAATTTATGTAGTTAATCAATCTCTCTTTCTATTGTGTAGTTGAGAATAGAGTACAGTATGTATTATGCAAGAATGAAACTGAAAAGTACCCAACACTTAATGCAAAGAGTATTTTAAGTGATGGTATAATGATGCTCTGACTTTTCTTTTTTGTAACTTTTATTACAAAGCTCTAACCACGGCCTTTAGTCGTAGTCATGCTGTTCCTTCTGTCTAATGTGGTTTTCATGGACCGCTAAAACCAAGAAAACAGCGTTGGCACATGTTCTGTTCTGCCATTAAAATGCAGGAGGTCCCTTTTATGTCCTTGTTAGCTTATTATGCACTGTGGAAAAGAGTCTGTAAAAAAAAAGAGAAGATTTAAAAAAACACAGAGTAGTGGGTAGCCATTGTCAGGCTGTTTGATGTCGTAACAAATGCAGTTGCGATGACATGGGCGACAGCACTGAAGTTCGTCATCAAAGAACTGGAAGCCTCGTACTCGCAATAAACAAACTGCTTTCACCCATTTAGACCTGATTATTCGGGTACATGCTTTTGGCTTTCAAGTGTGTTGTGAGGGGGAAAGGGGGGAGATAAATATTTTTAGTGGGTAAAAAAAAGTTGTTTAATGTTTCTTTGATTTAGATACGCTTCTAAACTTTTGTTTTTTGTAAATATGCCTTTGTTAAATAAATGCTAATATAATTTATCAAAATCTAATATTTAATCTACTCTTAATTTTGCTGAAACAGAACTAACAGCTGTTTTCCTTAAATCGCTCTGTGTGACGAGAAGCTTCTGGCCGCATGTGGCCGTTTGAGTTCTGCTTCAGTTATTTCTGTGCTCAGTCTGAGCTGGAGCTTTACAGTAAACATGGTGGTTAGTACAGCTATAGTGAGATGAGTTCAGAAATGTTTTTTTATTTATTTTCCAAGGCTAAATCGGTGTAAAGCCGATGACAGCGTTTGGGTTCTCTGTAAGGTTTCAACAGAACCGTAAAAGCAGAAGCGGCAGACATGATCAGGATGTAAAGAGACGACACTCTAGGGTCTAATAATGAGCAAACACTAAAGACAAAGCTGCCTATGAAGTTAAGCACATTGCCTGTACGCTACGTTCTCATCAATGAAAAAGTGTTTATGCTGTGCCTTCATGATGCATTAATGTGCAGGTTTTGTGATAGAAACGAAAAATGTTTATATTATCCAGTTTTAATTACATGTTATTGTCATGAAGCCTAGGCGCAAATTCAAACTGGAAGACTCTTTTATCCCCACCGGGACCCGTTAATTGAAGCGACCTGCCCACAATCGTCGACCTATCAACGCCGGACCAAGCCACGTCACGTCCAATCACCGACCAAGTCCTAGCTGATAAGGACCTTCATCCATGGTGTCCTTCGCTCTCCAGCCGAGCTCAACCCACCACCACCCTTTCTCCTCCATTCGCCCGGTCCTGAGGCCCGCACCCTTCTTCAACCTCCACCACCAGTGCCGGGCCCTGGGGGATGACGTTCCTAACAGCATCGGGGATGCTCATCTGAAGCCTATCGCTGCGATAACCGTTATCCCCAGCCGGGGCCCGAGCGCCAAAGACTTTAAATTCTGTTTGTCAATAAACTCTTCTAATTGTCTTCTCATCTCCGTCTGAGTCTCTCCAGATTGAATTGGTTTTGATATCTAAATTACCATTATTTAAAGCAGAAAAACTCATAAATTACACAAACAGTTCATAAATGTTATCAGTTGTTCAAATGTTATAGCTTCCTTAAGATGTGTTATTGAAAAGGTGTATTTGAAAGATTTTTTTCCTCTTTAATTTCATCATATTTGATGTCAGCTTTTTTTATTTGTATATCTAAAAAAAATATTATGCTATTTTTTAATTTTATTATGTGGCACTTTATATAGTTGAACCTTTACTCTGCAAATCTTTGTTTACATTTGAGTTTCTGCAGTAATTACTGACGTTTGTTGTAATGAAACTGTGAAATAGAAGGTGTATTTGGTAAGTCTAATTGATCTAACATATTTTTCACTGATTAATTGGAGAAATAAATTGATATTTGCAACCCCACATAGTTGGATTGCAAACTATGTAGGGTTTGCATCTGCATTTCTCCTATAGCTTAGAATAAGAGGGCTGATATTAAATATATTCAGATTTTCTCTTCGCCCTTCTTTTTTTGTTACTTTTTGCAATAGGAGGAGAGTAGAATCTCATCACCTGGTTCCCTCTGAGCTCAACTTTTCCTCTGTACTTCATCTCCACTGCTGCTCCATGGGTTTTTATCATTCATTGGGCTTCAGAGGAAGCCCGGTAAGCCTGCTATAATGCAGACATGCTCAGTAAAGTCAAGGGAGCATTAGGGGCATCGCCAGCAGTCAGTGGGAGAGAAAAGTCGAGGGAGGATTGGGAATTCTCAATACATTTCCCACATCCTGCCCAAAGGTCCAACTCAGTTTAGTGTGCTTCATCCTTTTTTAATACTGTGTAGGTGCCTTAGGATTCCCCTGCCAAGTGATTATTTTTTTTATGTGCTAATTACAACACAGGGCTTCAAACTTTGCTTATTTTATTGAGAGTAGAAGCAGCCGAAGGATAAGCAGCAAGGATATTAAGTAAAAGATACAAGGTTTTGCAGAATTGTGGTATTTTATGACTTACTACATAAAGTAAAAGTGGGAAGAATACAAAAGGGCGTTTTACAGACATTTTTATACTGCTTGCTTTTTCTAAACAACATTTTGGTTCAGAAATGTAACCGTGGCTGAGTTACTTATAAACTGTGCGAGAACATCTATTATTGATGCTGTGTCTGTGGCAGAGGTCCTGTGGGGCATAACACATCTACTCCCAGGAACAAGAGTGAGCTTTTTACTCTTCCCCAGCAGTGTGTTTGTAATTTTTAATAGTGCAATGAAACCTGCCTGAGCCTTCTTCATCTTTGTTGGCCTCACTGCATGAGTGCCACAAAGTCCTTTTTTTATTAGTCCTGCGGGCATTTTAGGGATACTTTGAACCGTATTGCTGGCCACGGCTTTGTTTCCAAATTGTTTGCAATGTGATTCTAAGTTTGACCTTGACTTAATTAGATCGTCTCTTTACAGGAAGTACTCCAGACAAGGCTAAGCAGCAGGAGGATGCAGCCAAACGTCACCATGAGACCACGGTACCTCTGATGCTGAAGGGTAAAGAGCGAAGACCTCTCAGCCATCTCACCCCTGGGGTAAACACAATATTGTTTAGCAGCACATGTTTCCTGGCAATAAGCTGAGCCAAGTACAGTTGCCTGGCTTTTTGTCTGATGATTCCCTCTACTGCGGGTTGCCTCCACGCTTGATTGGTTCCTTCAAATAGCCCCTTCATTTTTTGCTTTGTTTATCACTTCTGATATTTCACCTGTTGTGTTTTATTCTTTACCCTCACTCCCTTTGTTCTCTGTTTGTGTGCTGAATACTAGCTTGCCCTGAAGGCAATGTACACTCTCTGAAGTTTTTGCCAAATTTAAGTCCTGGAGTAGTTTTCTAAGTTCACTAACTTAGTGGCATACGGCACTTAGCGACCGTATTCAGTCCATGTTTTGTCTCATTACAATTACAAACAGGAATGTATTTGTTTGTGAAGTAGAGCACAATACCAACATTGTACTAAAGTATCTTTTTTTACATGTTTGCTGTTTTTACTCAACTTTCTTTTTCAGTCTTCAGTGAAGACCGGGTTTGTTGAGTACACAACTAATAATTGTTCTGTTGACACAATCTTCTACCTGATCGCTGCAGCTCCTCTTGAGTTACTGAACCCTCTTTTTGTTGTGTTGCTCTTCACCCTTACCTGTCAGTTTAGATGTTCTTACATTTATTGGTAGGTTTGCAGTCCTGTCTTACAGATTTCCTTGGTTTTCGTAATTATGTTTGTTTACTTATGTTGTTTAAAAAATTCTCCAAGGACTTTACAGAGAAGCTGCAGTTATACTGAGATTAAATCACACACAGTCAGACTGTCTTTACTTATTAGGTGATTTATTACTTATTATGGATTTTATTCTTAGGTGTCAGAGTAAAGGGAATCACATCTTTATTTAAAACAATTTTCATTCAAAACTATTTTTAGCTGAACTTTAAAATAAAATTTAGAAGTTAACTGCTGTTGTTGTGTACAATATTATTTACCTGTAATTTTAACTTGGAAGTTTTTAAACACAGTGTAATACTATCATCACCAAATAACCACTGGCCAGCCTAGCTATGTGACAATAGCTCAATGTAGGAAGAGACAATAAGAGAACCTGGGAACTTATGTCCCTTGTGTTTCCCACAATATTTTAACTGTTTTAACTCTATAACAATGTAGGTAAAAAAATAAAAAATGCAAGAAAGTCAAATATTCCTTGCCTAAAATCTCTAGATTTGTTTGCTGGCAGTTAAATTCCTGTCCAGCTTCTTGCCATTTTAAGAATAAGTTTTAAATTTGCCACTCGTCACTTTGAAAACTCTGCTCAGAAGGGAAATGTGTAGGTGTTGAGAACTCCCTGAGCGTTGAGATTTTTCCTGGTGAGGGGAAGTCCCCATCTGAGAGAGCTGTTTGTTTTCAACCTCCTCTGTCACAGTAGCAGAAGGCTAGTGATGTTAATTATATAAACATCACAAATATGTCACGTAGGCAAGCAGGGAATTGAAACTTTGAGCTTCACGGATTAATTATGCACACATTTTCCACTACATTAGACGTGTTATCCCATTGGCCACTGCTGACATAAGGCATTTCTGTTAAGAGGATACATTTGTTTTAAGGGAGGTTATCTACAAATTGACCCCACCTTCTAAATTAAGCTGACCACAACTGGTGATGGTCTTATTGGCAACAGCAGTCAACCGTTCTGGAGAACAGAGTTATAATGTGAAGTTGCTTTTGTGTGCCAGCAGGTTATCAGTGAGTGGTGAAGTATGGCAGAATCATTACTTGCTTTCTTTGCTGGATGGAGGACAAAATGCACATAGCTTCTCATCTAGCCATATACACACAAATAAGAAAACAAATGACTTTTGGAAAGTACAAAGCTTGAACTTTGTGCCCAGCAAAACGGTTGGACTGAAATCTAAACTGATTATGTTTGAATCTCTATTTGAATCTCAAACAATTAATTACTATATCATCTCACCAAATAGATTATTACAATTCTTCTCTTTGTGAGTGGGATCACCTGTGAGTCTTTGTGAGCTTTTTGGAAGTTACCTTGGTATCGTGTGTGTGGTGTTGTACTGACTAAAATATACCAGCTCATACTAGAATTACCTCAGTTTGTCACTGTAGCTTTGGGGTTGTTTCCATTAGGACATGGAAATAAACTTCAATCAGTTTACAGGAAAAAGAAAAGAAAGAGAACTCAAAACATCCAGAATTTTACAATCCATAACAGTAGAGTTCAAAGGAGGCACACTAGTGGATATATTTTAAGATCATGGAAAAGTCAAAATAACTCAAAGAAAACATCTGGACAAGAATTGTAGATCATCTTTGGATACAATTTCCAGATGCTTGAAAATGCAGTTTATCTACTCAAAGAGTTATGAATAAGTTTAAACTGCATTGGGCAGTTCAACGATCACAGTGCCCTGGCATTAGATACGTTCTAGTGATGAAAGTGTTTTGTTAGTAAATGTGCATATCAACCCCTAGACATACAAACAGGCATGGTGAGGATACAGGCTTCAGCTGGTAAAAGGGGGCCACTATCCCCCTGGATAAAGATAGATTATTTATCTATCCACTGAAAGATAAAGAATCCCATACTAGAAAGGCAAAAGGAAAATATAATAGACTGCAAATGATCTGAGGGACAGATTGTTGTAGACATATCCATCTTCACAAAACAACCACTGCAGTATCATATCGTGAGAAGTTTGTGAAAAGGTACCCAAATGTTTAAACCATGTCTTACAGTTCAAAAGGCAAATCAACCACATTCATTAAATTAGAATATTTTTGAAGAGTTTGTGTGTAGATTATTCATATATGGGCAAGATATTGAAGATTTACTTTACTGTCATTTAGCCACAAAGTAGACAATGCAGAACAAAATTACAAAGTTACATTAGTTTTATTCTGATCTAATGTCAGACAATGAGGGGAAAAAAAGGTTATGTGTAACAGCAAATGCCAAATTCTTTGTAGACATTTTGCAGAAGACTGGACTTTTCTCTTACTAGATGGTGAAAGACCCAACTATGAGCCATGATGAGCATCAGTGCACAGCCTGAAATAATTCTTCATATTCTGTAAATTTGCCGTCTTTGTTAATTAATTCGTATCTTGACATTGAAAAACTCCTTATGTTTCTCTTAACCACATGGTTAAGGTGAGCATACACCAGCCTCCCTGCTTGATCAGAGCAGGACATATGGCATATGCACTCAGGAGCACACAGTTTTTAATGGTGTGCAGACTCCATGTACAGCATGTGTGCCAGCTTATAAATAGCACTGACCCACTGTTGCTTCATGATAGATGCCCTTGGTCTAAATAAGGGCAAAGTCTGGAAATACAAAAAAAGAAGATATTTTTAGTTTGGTAATAAACTAAAGTATTGATTTGTAATACGATGAATGTGTTATTCACCTTTACTTTACACACAGAACAATAAACTCCTTTCATAGACACTTCTGAAAATGCATAGGAGACAGACAACTATCCATACAAATACCAACTAGTGAAAATGATTTACAGTTGAGGCAACATCAGCGGTTCATCAGAACAACAAACCAGAACATACAACCAAAGCTCTACCTGGTTTAGATCAAAGCATATCCATGCGCCAGGCTTTAGAATGGCCCAGTAGATCGTTATGCCCACATAAACCTGTTAATGTTTCACAAGACTTCAAAATTGCTGTTCACAGACGCTCACCATCCATTCTAGGTGAGTTATTTTGTAAACAAAGATGGGGAATTTTTTTGAGTCTGGAACAGACATGCTTGGAGAGACTATAAAGGAAGCTACATTTGCTGCTCTGATACTGGCTGCCAGTTTTAGACACAATTTCTGGTTAAAGCTAACTTCTCTCTGACCTAGCCGCAAAAACACAGCTTTGAATTAACTAAGTTACCCACCAGATTGTAGGGGGAAAAAAACAGGTTTGTACCTATAGCAGTAGATTGTTTGGTACATTTGCAGTGACTTGGATGACTTCTTTTTTTTTTGTAACAGATATTTTTTAAATTTCATAAAAGGAAAGAATCTGGGCTCAGTTTATCTAATTTGTGACACACACAACCTAAGGAAGTGAAGGATGTGGAAGCTTTCTTCCTTTTCCTCCTCCACTATTGTGCCCTGTCACTTCCTTTCTCGTGTGTAGCCTAATTTTTTTCTTTTTAAAGCTTCCCCCCCAAATCCAGGTCAGGGCGCCACCTCATCAAAGTTGGTATTGTTTTGTGTTACAGATTTATCCTGCGTCACTCCAGCTGGTGGTGTTTGCAGAAGGTGAAGAGCTGATCCTGTCACTGGAGAAGAATGAGTGAGTTTCCCTGTGATTTTGTGTGATTCATGTCAATGTTTCCGCCATACTGGTCATGACTGCTGCGTGGCATTCAACAAAGCCAGATGAAAGCTCTGCTCACTTTTTTTTTTTTAACCAGTGGTGAGTTTAGATTATTTAGGAGAAGGAGGAAAAGCTACAGTATGTGGGTTTAGGCTCTGCTATAGCACATTCAAGAAAGGAGAAATAATATATCCCATAGTGATTGGACTCTTTTCATGGTCCATTCTCTCTGAAGGGCTGAGAGATAAAAGCTGATAAAAGAAAGAAAAGATGAAGCGAGCTCAGAAGAAATAAAAACGTATTTACTGAACTTCTCATTACTTCTCTCCTTTCTATGTTGTGGAAAATAACACAGTGAACTCTGGAATGAGGAATAGGAATCACCTGCTATAGTTATTCATAGCAGCTTAGACACGTATGCACATACTGTGTCATATAAAATAAGAAGCACTGATGTGAAAGCAAATGAAAGCTGAAACAATTCAGGTTTTTAGTCTCTCAGTGTTTCTTTTTCAGACAGAGTTCAGACATAATGTTTTCCCCTGATGTTCCGGCATGCACATATTGACTCTTAATTAATTAACTTAAATTCGCAACTACTGAAACTCACTGGCTCCAGACAATTTTGGGATGCACAGTTTGAATTTTCACAAAGAAAAAATTACTTTTGCAAGATTCAAGAATGGGGTAACATGAGAGCAGATTAATTCAATGTCCAATCCATCTCTGTCTGATTTCCACTTACTCATATCCAGTCCCATTTTTTTCTCTCAAAATAAGCCTGATATCACACAGAAAAAAACTAAACACAACCATAACACATTGGTACAGGGTAACACTTCCGCTTCTTGTTCTGCATGTCACCTGAAGTGACTGCCGCATCAGCTGTTAGTCATCCGTCACCAGGCGTCACCGGCCTGGGAGCATTCTACCATCCCTATCCGGCCTGTTTGCTGTCAGGCCAGATGTGTCCTTTGATACCGCTTCATCGGTTCAGCCAGCCAAACAGGTGGTCTCTGACCTCTGTGTGTCTGTTGTGCCGAGGCCGCATCCGTTCAGTCGCGAGTAAAGAGGAAAGAAAAGCGTGCGTGTCAGCAAATGTCCAGAATACGTTTTAGTAGTAATATTTTCAGTCTGGCAACAATGGGTCTTTTCCCAAAATTTGTTTCTGCAAAATGCAGCAAAAGAAAACGACAAAACAAAAAAATGTGTAAACATATTTTTTATGCTTCCCTCAAATTCAAAAGTTTACAGATATTTAGTCAGTGCCAAGTTTTGTTTTTTCTTTTTTTATCTTTCTGACTTGTGTGTGGATTATATTAGTGATGCGGTTAATGCTGTGTTGTTAGTTTGATTGTGGCTTCTCCCATCACACGAGGATGCGTCTTGGGATAAGAAACTTGCTACCTTAGTGTCCTTGTGTGAATGTGTGAGCTTTAAGATTGTGTCTGGGTGAATGAGTCTGTAATGTAAACAAAACTTAGAAGTTTTGTTCATTTTACATTTACTGTTTTTTGTTTGAATTTGCTGAGCTACTATGCTGTGCTCTGGAGCCCCCTTGTTCCAAACCCAGTGTATAAAGTATTCACTTGGGGTCCATAAGGTTTGTTTTCATTGGTTGTTTATCAGTGTTTTTCCATACATTATATAAATTTAGATTCATTACCTTTTTACACGGGCTTCGTCATGGGTTAATTTCAGTTAAAAAGGGTTTTTCCTTATGCTTTTTGGGCCATATTCCATTCTTAAACTTTTTTTATGTAGTCTGCTGCCAGTACAGTTCACTGACATACTTTCTCTTTTACAACATTTAGCCATAACTACTGTGACCACAGCTTTTTTAACAAAGTACCCTACAGAGCTTGTAAATGTATAAGCCAAAGAATTCAGCACGAAAATAATGTTATCAGGATTATTTTATGTTTTTAATTGTGATTTAGATTTATGTAGAAAGTCACTTAGCCCCCCTGCCACTGTATGTCATCCTCTTTGCTGTTTGGATAATTAAATTTATTGACTTACCATTTCCTAGTTTCAGAAGGCCAACAGAAATGGTCATGTCATGTTTAATGCCTTAAGGGTTGACATATTGTACAGTACAAACAAAGTAAGACAGACATTCAGAACTGTGCCAGCAGCTGCAGCTTTGAAGTAATACATTGATCTGTGGCAGAAACCTCAAACTTCAAATGATTAATAGTGGTGGTATGGGACATTTCACATTAGTCTTGATTAAATAGTTCTGTAGCATTTTTTGGGGCGACCCAGGTCTTTATGTGTGTATGTTTTAGGAGGAAAAGGAAGACAGAAAAAGTGGGAAAGATGTACAGCTCATCCTCCCTAGTGGATTAAAGTTAATTTAATAATTTCTCTTAGGCTTAGTATAGCTGACATGGTTCTTGACTAATATATTTTTTCTTTGGTTAAGTTTGAATAAATGCATATGTGGATTTAATTTTTCAAAGAAATTGCTAACTTAACTGTGCACAATACAGTCTTAGCCTTTACTAATATACCACTGTATGAGTTTCGTTTTTGAGTGTTTCCACTGAGTTTGAGCACTTTTCTGAAGACATATTTTTTGTGGTATGAAGCATCCTTATATAAAACAATAAGAGCCCCAAACCTTGTTTTTATTTATTTATTTTTTTAAGAAAGATTATTTTTGTTACCATTTTGGTACATTTCAAAGTAAATATTGTTTATACAAATGGTAAGGAACGTAAGGACATATCTGAATTCTAACTTGAAATCTGCTGGAGAAAAAAAACAAAAAACAAAAAAAAACTTATTATTGGTGACATGAAAAGAATGAAGGACCTGTGAGTTAGAGATTTCTTTGTTATATTTTGAGCAGCCATGTGCTGATATCCTTGTGAAGCCAGCGTTTTTCTCTCTGATCGTTATTATAAAAAAAAACACACACACATGGACCAAGATGCAGTATAATGACATTTCCACCGTCTCTCTCTCTCTCTGTGATACTTGACTATTTAAAATACTCTTATTTTAATTAGTACAAGGAAAGTAAAGGAAGTTATTGTTCTCTGAATCACAACCATTTCTGAGCTCATTGAAAAATTAGTTTAAAAAAAAAATCCAGATAAACATAAAGCATTGTCATTGTTGTTCAATTTAGACTTATTCAGATTGCAACCAGTAAAATGCAGGAGTATTTCTTTCTAAATACAAAGAACTGTGGTGCTCCTACTTTACCTAGCTCGCTACAAATGACCATGTGTTTCCCAGTGAGAACATTTCCTTTCATTCTTCTGTGGCAGGAAAGAAAAGAGGAAAGAGGTCTATTGAAAACCCATGGCCACTTTTAACTAACATCATTATGTTTTTGACAAAAAAGTCCCCATAGCAACATCTGCAGTGTGCTTTATTTATTTTTTAAGGAGAAGGAGATGCTCCCCATCTCAATAATAGAGCCGGCAACATCAACAGGTCACTGGATGTGCATTGCGCAGAGGGGGAGTATTATTAATCAGTTTGTTTGGGAGGGATGAGTCTATGGCTACACTAAGGAGGATCTCAAGATTTCTGAGGAATTTAATTAGATCTTTTAAGAGGCTGGGATGAAATGAATTGCATGTAACCCAATTTCAGCCACACTATTTCCTGCATGATGAAAAGATTTCTTTGGTTGCGTATTCTAACAGCTTTGATGCCTTGTCAAACTTGACAAGAGGCACTTCTTCGCTCAATACTAGTGTTGTTGATTCTAGCAGATATGTACAGGCTAGATTTATCAGATATAAACACATATAAATGCCACTTTGTTTAGCTGGATCAAAGTTAACAAGCAACATTTTGACATTTCCTTATTTTAGCTCCTTGCTGCATCAATTCGTCCTTCATTACCAGTACATCTGTATGGTATTGAGCTTATTTGTTATGCCTCTACACATTTCTTACTCCATCTGTCCCTTTTCTCTTGCTGTCGTTCCTTCCCTGTATTGTATATTTCTTTTTGCCCCCGCTTTCCACTCAGGCACTTGTGTTTTTGCTCTGCAGCTCTTTTGTCACTGCAGGTCTTTTGTCAATTTAAGACCCTGTCAAAGCCAGAGGAGGGAGCGGGAGAAACATTGGACCTCTGTTTGATGCCAACACATGTGTACTTGGACTTCTGTGCCAAGTCTCTGTATGGATTTTCTCCAGATGTCAATACCTTTTCTTATGGCTGTCACAATCAGTTCATGCATTGTTAGACTAAATATCTGGTGTCCATGGGAGAGTCGGATCATTCTGGACTGCACCTCATTACATATTCCAAATATTTCTTGATTTTTTAATTTGGCAAGGCCTTAGTGTACATGTGTATGTCAAGTTACAGTTACATTTTGGAAAACTGAATGCATTGGAGCTACCTAGACGATGTAAGAACGGCATTTCAGCCACCAGCAGGTGATGTGAATTCCACAGACCCCTTTTATTAGACACTGTGACGAGATCAGTTTCAATACTGTGGTAAGCACTAAAATTGGACTGAAAAACGTCAAAGTAACTGGTCTTTTTTTTTTTTTTAAATATGCTTTTCAGCATATTTGCTAATGAATGGAAGGTTGGAGGTGGACCTGTAATCCTGACTTGTCCTGATTCTTCTTCAGCAACGGTTTGATAACAGCTGTTTTTTGAGGTTGAGGAAAAACTTGAGCAAAACTTTCTTGAAGAAAAATGTGGGTGAGCAGTCAAGACAACAGGAGGAGGAGTTTAAATGTTGCACAGCATCTTCCAAGCTTCTAAGTGTTTGCAGATTGTATTATTTTCTCCTGATTGCTATTGATTGGGCACAGCATTGGTAATGGGCTTGGTATTGATGTACAGATTGACCCTCTAATTTTGAGCGTGTTTCAGTAAAGAAGTTAAATTAATTTATTGGAGAGGGCAGCTGAAAGTGCTACCTGGTAGTAGTGGTACCCAGTAGTGCTTTGTATGTTATATTCACTGATTGGAAAAAGATGCATTTTCTAGTTTTCATCTAACTGATCAAAAATCAGGCCCGGTCTCAAACAAAATCGGTTTCTCTGTACATCTTCAGTATTTACTGATGTGTCAAGAAGCTGTGCTGAAAACATACGGACAGTGAATGGGTGCACATATCACTTCTTTGCGATTCTGTGCATTATTGTTAGCAAAAGTCAACTTTCACTCCCAGTAACAATAGCAGTTATCTAAAAAAAAAGCAGTTATTTATTTTACATGGGCTCACTATGCCCAGTTATGTTTTCCCACTGTATTACAGAGTGTTGGAGCTCTAAACACTGCAGAAATATTCACTTTTTTCCATTTTCTTTTTGTCTCAAGCAAAAATATTTGAGACTTCAATCCATGAACACACATTTTATCTCTTCAAATATTCATCTTATGGTGAATTTCTCCTGTCTTTCCAGGATGTCATTGTAGTTGTAGTTTTTATTAAGCTGAGAGCACGCAGTATTCACTGTCCGCTTTCTGGCACCTTTAATTAGATAGCTGAAGGGATTTGAGGAAAATGCAGTGTCCTTGGGGAATATTGCCCAACCTTGAAGGACGTCAAGGGAGAGAGAAAATAGTCTCAGGTGTTGTTAGAAGAGAGATTAGAGTCTGAGGTTTCCTGATCAGAGGGATCAGTGCCAAATTACTTCAAGGTATCTTTTAGGATAGATCTCACCCATCTTGGTTCCATTTACTCTCTTTTTCTGTTTATATCCGTAATTCCCTAAATGTGACATTGATTTTTTGGGTGGAGAGGGATTATTAGTTTTTCACCAAGTTGTTGGCCAAGAATTTTCTATAAAAATCAGACAACAATCTTGATTGAAACCCCTGGTAAAGATGCGGAAAATATCTTGAAATACGTTAGTCTTTTATTGTATCTGCATGTTTGCAAAGGGAAAGATGCAGGAACGAACCAAGCTTTGATAACTTATCAGCAGAAAATTTTACGTACGGCAAGGAATAACTGTTTTTGACAAAATCAATGGTTCCACACCTGTTAGCACCTTTGTTATTACTACTACCCTTTTGCCAGTAGGCAAACACAGTCATGGTTTTCCAAAGAAACTCTGGGAGGGATTTGAGAAATGTGGTGCTATTTTCTTCACCATTTCTCCATAGATCATAATGTCTGCTCCAGGTTATTCAGACCCTCCCAATCATCATCCTCACCCAGATCCCAGATGAGCACCCAGTTTGTTATGCCCTGGCTCAAAGACCATAATAAATAACAGTAACGGGAATAACTTAGATTTTGGTTTAGTAAGCAAAAATCAAACAAAAACCTAATTGCTGGCAGGAAAGAAGAGAGGGAGGGAGAGAGACTCTCCCAGGAAGTGGTTGATGTTAGTCTTCTGTGGAGAAACTGGCCAGCTGCCTCCAGTTCCAATCAGCACTGATTTAGCCGGAGCTCTAAAACACACGAACACACGCTCCCACGCTCACATTTACACACAAGCCCAGAGGAAAGGGCTTGGGCTGGAAGAGAGGGCGTGAGTTGGTTTTCCACAAATTCAACTAATGTTTTACACCAAACCCACTGGGAGTATTGGTTGCAGAACATCAAATCTTAGTCTCATCTGACCAAAGCAAACTTCTTTCAATTGTCCCTGCAAAATTAAATTCATTCCAGGTCGGAACATTTTCCACTGGCTTTTAACCTGATATATACTTTACAGACATTGGCCCCCCTGTCAGGAGTGCAGGTTTCTTTGACTCTTAGGAGCTTTTGGCTGGTAGTTACCAAGGTAATTAATTTACCTCCTTGATCACAAATTCCCTTTAAAAGGCTAAAGGTTTATAGCATCAAGCTATTTGATGTGCTCAGCATGGGGTCAGTAAAATGAACTACCGTGTTATTATAGGTGAGTAAAACATATGTTACATGTGTGGGGAGTTTTTAAATGATTCATAATACCTGTAGATCTTAGTTGGCAATATTTTTTGTCCTCTGCAGGGAAACATGTTCTGCAGGGTGTGTGGATGTATTACCTTGCTGTGCATAATCCTTTTTATGAATAATAAAATACATGTGTGATCTGTGCATTACTACCCACCCTTCTCCAAAAGCATTTATCTATGAAAAGATGCAGCTGTTAATATACAGACTCCTGCCAAGGATTGAGCGTGGAAAAGTGTTAGATAATCATTTGTCACGCTCAGTCTCACACAGTTTTTAGCAGTAAAACCATGTTGTAAAAGTTTTAATGAGAAATTCTAAATGAGAGCTGCCCTTGTGCATGATTCATAACGTGCCATTGGTATCAGAACACAAAGAGTAAACCAGTTGTCGAGAAATGAAAACTTTTCCACCTGTGCCCGGAAAGTCTCTTTGAAAGTCTCGCTGGTGTTTGTTTGGGTTAAGTTTCAATGTGATCTGTCAATGGAGACAGATTAGAGAAAGCATTGAGATTTCTGCAGCTGCATTATTTTATACTGACATTTTCAGTAACGCTGCAGATCGACTCATGGGGAGGTTTCTCCTTGACTTCAACTGGTATATTTAGCAAGAAAAAGAAAAAGAAATATCTGCACTTTCTCAGAAATCTGTAGGTTTTATGTTATTTCTGTATTTCTGCTTTAGCAACTTGTTCCTGGTTTTACTTTAGTGGGTCGCATATTTGTGGAAAGTTAAGGGAAGGGAAAAATGTGGTTGAAAAAGTAGCACAAATGTCATTAACCACATTCTTGGGAGGACTGAAGGAACCTGGCCTTCCTTTCGAGCCACAGGTCGATCACTTAGATGACACGCAGCAGTAATTCATACAAAGCAGCCTCTTGAGTACAAATACCATATGCCTCGTTTCCACTGAGCAGTGCGGCACGGGCCGGTGCAGTTTGGTACTTTGCTTAGTTTGTTTCCATGGTAAAAGTGGCCCATACAACTGACCCATACCACAGCATCCGTGGGCCCCCTTTAGTTGCATGTCCATAGGACAATAGCATGGTATGGTCAGGGTGGGGCTGCTGGCATCAAACAACACAGTTCATTGGTTGAGTGATAGAAAAACATCAGTGCTTGAGACTAGCATGAGATATACTAGTGCGTTGGGCGTTTGGGTTTAACCTGCCCATTGAGAATCCAACTGGTGATGGAAACACAGAAAAAAATCTATATGTTCTAGGTCTTTTTTTTAGAAAATTAAAATTGTCTGAGAAACTTTATTTGTGCTAAATAAAGCACAAATAACAAATATTGAGGCATAATCAATAATTTATTGAGGCATAATCATCAAATTATTAGAAATGCATACTTTAAATATTCTGTGTACTGAATAATGTAATATGAGTTCCTCTTTTTAAATTGAATTACTTAAATAAATGATCTTCTGGTTGATGAATGAATATGAAATATTGCCTATCAACACAATAACAATTTATATTGCAGTGGTAATTTAATATATTGTGCAGCATATTAAATTGATACAATATTTATCTTAAAAAGACTGTAACTTGGGCAGTAAAGACTCACAACATCTCAAATTACCGGCATGGGAGAGAAAATAATTTACAGTCTCACTGAATTTCAATGTCAATTTTTGGAATTAACCTAAAATAGAGCCAGCATACTACTAATCTGTATAAATATAGTATATAGTATAATATGGAAGAGTCTGACTTCCTCCAGACTCTTCCATATTAAACTCAAAATTAAAGTTCTTATTTAGTCAAAAGCACTTTATATTTCCAACCTGTGGCCTATCCACTAATTCATATCTCCAACTCTGTGTTCTACTGCCATGACTTAAGTTACATCAACAGTGGTGACAGATTGCTCACCCTTATCCCAATGTTAAACGGATACATCAGTGCCAAGTGAAGGCTTCCGTCTCCACCATGTTTGCAGGGTAATGGGCTGGAGAATGACAGATTGTGTGCTATTATCTTATTGGGGAATCAGCGCAGTATCCGTGAAAGTGTAAAGAGAGTGCTTAATGATGTGAAGCAATTTATTAAAGGAGAATGGAAGTGGACTTCATGTGGTCAGCTGGAAAACTGTAGGTTTATTTGTGTGTTGATTCAGAGCAAATGTTTATTATACAAAACTTTTCTTTCTGGACAGGTTTTAGAAAATATCTATATGTACTGTTTAAAAAAGTCCAAAAATATTACTACTTTAAAAAAAACAACAACAAAAAACGGCCAACAACAGTAACGGATTGGGACAAAAATAAACGTGACAGGAAGAAAAATGAAAGACATCTTTAATGTCTTTTCTGCTTGGCTTCTAATTGCATATTTCCCCTGAAGACAAACACTATGGGTGAACAATGAACCTGCCCAAGGGAGCCTCCATAGATTAATTGGACTGATAGAAACCCTCTGACATTAACATTTATGCATTTGTTTACTCTTTTTCAATGAATAATAATAGACCACCTCCCTCGAAGATTCCAAGTCCCTCATTAGTTCCGCTTTGTAGCTTATTATGGATGGTAATAAATAAACATTTTACTTTTGTGCTGCCACAGAAGAACTATTTCAAAAAATGCAGTTACAAAAGTTTTTTTGGTACAATTTTCAGGCGGGACTTGTGTCATCTTGCGTGTAAAATATTGCGTTATGAGCCTTATGGTTGGTAAGTTGATACTTTTCTTAATTAGTTTTTAAAGAGAAATTGTACAAAATGTAGAAAATGTGGTGTTTTGAAATGTTTTCCTGTAATACAGTATGTGGGAAACAATGACAATAAATAGTCATTGTTTGCTATTTTTAAAAAGGTTGAGTAAAAACCCCGAGTAAATAATGCAACGGATGGTTCCATCTTGCAGCAAATAAAAGTCAGTCTCCCAGCTACCTTATCTTAATTAGGCTTAAATAGCACATCTTTCCTGAAATATTGTTGTATGTCTTTGCAGCACATTAGTTTGCAGCTGATAATTTGCCACTACTTAAATTTTAATTTAAAAAAATAAAAGAAATGGAGAAGGGAACTTGCTGTCGCTAATATACAGTAAAATTAAGATGTGCAGCTAGGCGGTATAACATCGCTGTGTTTCTTATGAGTGCTTAGTCAGCTTTGACAAGTTGTGTCATATTCAACAATTCATTGAACATTATTGTATTTGAAGATGGAGGCCAGGAACAACACACATATTCTTCTGCCTTATTTTAACGTAAAGAGTTCCATCTTTGACATTTCCCTACAAATATTTCTGGAACTTCTTCATATTTTTCTCAAGTTGTACCCATAAACATGCAATAGACCAGCACAAGGAAGACAATAATTGTGAAGTAAAAGGGACATTTTTAAATGTTTCACAAATAAAACTAAATTTGCATTTATTTTTATCCCTTCTATTCTTAAATAAATCCCAGGTCAATTGATTGCCTTCAAAATTTAAACAGAGTCCCCTGACTGTAATTTAATTGCAGTCCTTGTGAGTGTTCTCACAGAACAT
The DNA here is from genome assembly GCF_002775205.1 of Xiphophorus maculatus. Classification (NCBI taxonomy): domain Eukaryota; kingdom Metazoa; phylum Chordata; class Actinopteri; order Cyprinodontiformes; family Poeciliidae; genus Xiphophorus; species Xiphophorus maculatus. Next base: position 17,744,123 of record NC_036464.1, read on the forward strand.
TACTGAGCTAACAGCATTACAGAGACCAAGAAATATACAAAGGAGGTCAGAAATAAAGATGTGGAGAAGTTTACAACAGGGTTATGTTATAAAACCATATTTCATGTTTTGAGCATCTCACTAAAATGGAAATAGCATGGCCCAACTGAAGACCTACCATAACATGGCAGTCAAAATAAGCTGACTGGTCAAAGAGAGAAACAGTCAGGAAGTGGTTACTAACACTTGATGAGCTGAGAAATCCACAGTTCAGGTGGGGAAATGTGTTGTCAAAACAACTAAGTTGCCACAAATCTGGCCTTTATGAAAGAGTGGGAAAGTTCAAAGAATGCAATTTTTCATCTGTGACCCCGAATGATCAAAATTACCAAAAACTAATGGCTTGAAATATTTCATACTATACTGATTTATATATGAATGGGTTTCACTTTCTGAAATTAGTGACAAAAAATGGTGTTCTAATTTTTTAACATGTACATTCACAATTAGTGGACAGAATATATCATATTCCCCACACTTATACTGTCTTGTAAAGAAATGTATGCATGAATGGCCTTCCACTTCACAACTATCCACAGCAATTTGCTTCTTTTTGGACATTAAATCTCAAATAAAATACATTTAAGTTTGCACCTGTGGCATTCTGTGGCATTGCAGAATAATAAATAACATCCTAGATATTCTAGATATACTAAAACAAATAGATGAACTTGCAAATGTTTGGTTTTCTTTCTCCATAGAAGTAGAGAACACTTTCCATCCTTCTACCAAGGGATTGTTTAGGTTGACTTTCACGCATGAGTGAAGATGGTGTTTGCATCAGTGACAACAATGATCAAACATGCATCGAGTGAGTATTACACTAATAGCTTACAATATTAAGATTTTATGGTTCACTGCCTGCTCATGTTGCTGATGTTGCCTCCAAGATTATTGAGTTACTCCCACCATCACGTTGCGCCGCAGCAAAATACTGAACCTAGTTGTTTGACTGATAAAAATTCATGCAGCCATCAACGGCCGCATGTTTTATATTACCAGGAGTGTAGCATTTAGCTGTGTAAGCTCTGAGCAGTAAATACGAGAGCCTTGGTGGCGCACTGTGTGTACAGGACACAATTTCCAGGGGCTAACTTTACATTAGATGAGCAGGTTGAGTCAGCACTAATACTGTAGACATATGCAGTGAGAAGGTAAACCAGAATTTGTGTGTTGCGTTCCTGGCGCTGTATTTAAATGAGGCCATTTCTCTCTTACTGCTCTGACAAAACATTCACTTTTGAAAAGAGCTGGGAAATATGACATCACTTCTTTTTTTCTTTTTACAGTTTTAAGGAAAAATAAAATGCAGTAAAATAAAAAAAGTAAATGATTCAGAGTGGGAATCATTTGAAGATGGTAAATATTTCAGCCAGCAGCTTAGAAACGTTTCACTTTTTAACAAGTCTGTTGTGCCTCTGTGCAGTGGTGGTTGTTGCTGTTGTGCTTAGAATCGAGGAAATCAGTAAGAGTGATGTCACTAGCGCACAAACTGCAGCGCTTCAACCTCAGTCTGGAGTCTGCTTTTATTTGAAGCATTAAACGTTCAGTGTTTTAGTGGCATTTTTATTTGTTTTCTGGAACTCTTATCTTTTATCAACATTTTGCTGTCAAGCTTTAAGACTTTTAAGCAGTTTATAGCAGCAAAAGGCTGTGCTTGTAAAAAAAAAAAAAAAAAAAAAAGTATTGCCGATATAGACACACCTGGAAACATGAATAAAACGACTCTTACCACAATAAGAGGGGAAAAAACAGTGGATGGTTTCTTTTTATGGGCAGACTGCATACCAGTCGGGGAGGACACAATGAAATTAAATACAGATGTCTAAATGACCACCAAGACTTCATTACTGGATGAGAAACTATTGCAACCAATGTTAGCAGTTATTCTGAGCTGCAGTTTACCATTATTTACATTTACAGATAAGAATAGTAAAAATGTTTTGGTTTGCAGAAAAGGCACGATAAATGTCTTTGGCTGGAAGGAGCTACTACACTTTTTCCTAGCTTACATTAAAGACAAATTTGTCTATTTGGCAATATTTCCATTCAGTCCTGGTGTTGGAACAAAAGTAGCATTGTTTCCACACTGAAGTACGTCTACATATGCCCCTGGATGCCAATAATAACTTGAATATATGCATTAAATTTTGATTTTATTGTTCTACTGTAACTGCTTTACTAAAATTAACTGTGTCATGGTATACTTGTTTTCATTTTCATTTATTATTAGGGTATCCATACTGAAGGTCGTACTGACTCACTGGTAGTTAATCCTGACAATTAAATGTATTAGAAAATGTTTTCCAAGACCCATTGAAGATCTTAGATGAGACATTTTGTAAATGATTTTAATATTCAGTGGAGTTTGTGTTTCATTCTTTCAGGACTGATTAAAATGTATGCATTAATTCTGACTTTACAGTGCAGTAGTTAGGAGCTGCAGTCCAGCATGAATAGCCACGGTAGGTCAGTTTCCTCCCAGCATCTCCTTTAATGGGGATGCTGTCATTTTATATTAGTCACACAGTGTCTACTGCTTTTAGTACCTCAAAAATTGTAACAAAAAAAGGAGTTGTTCCTGAAATATGATTACTGATAGTGTGGTATGTATAATTGAGTTACAGACAAAATGTTTATTTCAGTTCATTATTTGAAATTTGGAGAGACAATTTTAAGAAGAACTGGGCATCTTTTCTGTATGAAGGGAATGTAGTAAAAATTTGTGTTTAAATCATATTTAAATTTTTTGTTGGCTTAACTTATGAGTTTAACAAATTAAGTCTTTAGTGGAACAGGCACTCACTTCTTCCTGGTCCGTGTCCTCATCTGGGCAGGGCAGTAAAATGGAAACACGTACTACATGGGCTGCTTAAAAGCTTAGATTAGGAGGGATAACGCTTGGAAGAGCTATGCTAAATTTGATTTATTCTTTTGGCTGATATTTTACTTGTTCAGTTGTAATGGTTTATGTCAATATTTATTTTGAACATCTAGGGTTGGAGGGTATGGCTGAAAAACTTATCACAATATAAATCTTTTACATCAGTCAGTATCAATAATTGTCAATATCGATAATTATTGATTATTTCTCCATGCCGTTTTTTCTTTTTCTTTTTAAGCAGCTAAGAGGCACAGCGACCAAACCTGAAACTGCTGTGGTGCAAGTTACTCAGCAGTTGTTGGTAGGTAACCAAAGAGTAAGAGAGTGAGTTATCTGACCTTGCTTTGCTCACTGTGAAAGGTTGAGCAGTTTTCCTCTGCCTGCATCTCCCAGAATGCTTTGCGGTTCTAGATCGGAGTTCAGTAAATATTCCATGTTGAATATTCTATTAGATGTATTATCTATTGTTACTGATCATGTTCACTGCAAATTGTCATATATATTGCTGTTGATTTATTGTCCAGCCCTTGTAGTATCTATTGTCTTTGGTGTTTGGTTTGTGTAACTTATTGTTTCTCTCTTGATTTCTGGTATCCCCTGTTTCATTATTTCTTCCTGTAAACCACTCAAGGGTACAAATGTAATGGTGTTGGTGTGCACATGGCCTGAAGTACATAAATAAAGACACTTCCACCTTGATTTCATTGTCATACCTCTCCATTCAATATTGAGCGTCCACCGGTCAAAACTGACAGCCACCTAGAGTTTCATTTTCTGCGGCAACAAATCAAGCGTTTAAGAAAAACATTGTATGTTCAGTGATGCAGCTTGATACAAGAAAATGTCTCTGCAGTTTATTATCAAATACAGTTTTGTTCTTTGGGACATTGTTATTTTTGAATAGAGAGCACTCGTATTCATGGTGCCATGACTTATCACTCATCTCTGTTTTTCTTGTTTTTTTTAAGAGAAGAGGACTTCCTTTCTCCCTGTGTGAATTTCTGTATCAACGTGATCACTAATTGATTTGTGTGTGATAGCAAAGCGTCACATATAAAGATCACAAGCCTGAGCTTATACACACAGACAAACTAAAGTTTGTGAACAAGCTTGTTTTTTCCTGGAAACTAAAAAGGCAAAAGGGAAGTTTTTATTTGCATATGAGCATCAGTAGAATGAGGTCAAGTTAGAGCTCCGCTGCTGATCATCTGAATTTAACATAATCAGGCTGAAACAGAGTCACTAGCACATTAATATCCGCAGTGCCCTTCTATTTTATTATATATCTTGAAGCAAATTTAATAGACATTTCTCTGGGTTTAATCTTTTTTGATTTTCCTGGTATCCAAGTGTTATTTCAGGACAAGCATCATAATCTGGACCTTTGTGAAGTTGCTGCTGAAGGATTTAAAACTGAATGACATACTTTCTGAGTGACTTTCAGCTTAGCAATAAGAGATCCCAACTCATTATGGGGCTACAGTAACTTTGCTTTGGTTAGTATTTAAATAAGCTTCCCTCAGCAGCTTGCTTGTTTGATATTCATCTGCTGCCTGCTGGAGGGTTTCTAATGAGTTTTCTTCTGCTCTCATTAATGTGACTTTTCAGCCTTGCTAGTAGGAGCCAGGACTCTTGTTTGGTCAGTCAGCTGGTCAGCTAATTTGGTCGATGCTTTTTACAGAAATTAACATATATTTCACAGATTTGCATTGATCGATGCAGTGACAGGGTTTTTGATTGTAAGCAGTATGGCTCTGTGCCCAGTGTGGCATGAAGGTTCCTATTAGGATGAAAACAGGTCAGTTACACCTCAGTAGAGTTTTCTTGCATTGTACTGCAACTTAACAACTTAGCAACTTGCTTAGCAACTCCTGTTGTACCAAGTACATAACACACACACTTACACATCAATGTGATGCACACAGACAAACAAGCCAAAATGTTAAAAGTCGTACAAGGCTGGAGCCACCAAATATTGATTTCTGAACTCTTCCTGAGTTAAAACATTAGTATTGTTGTTTTTAAATTAATATGAACTTGTTTTCTTTTCATTATTTGAGGTCTGGAAGCACTGCATCTTTTTTGTTATTTCTCATTTTCTGCAAATAAATACTAAATTGTTGCTTGGAATTTCGAAGACATGTTGTCAGTAGTTCATATAATAAAAGAACAATGTTCATTTTACTCTCTATAAAAAAGTAAAATCAGAGAAACTGATCATTTTCAGTGGTCTCTTAATTTTTTCCAGAGTTGTATATATGTGTGTGTGTGGGTGGACGTGTGCAGGGGGGGTATGCGTGTGTGTGTATATATTTTTCACATAGTATAAAGTTACAGCTTTTGTAGAATGGTGGGTGTTTCCTCTTTTTCCAATGGTGGGTGGGGGTGTTGAGTATTTAGAGTATGTAGTGTGGTTCTGTGTGAAGGTGGGGGTACAGAAGGAGGGATGACTCTGCATTTATTCCAAGAACTGCATCCAGATTTTCCAAACCTCAGCGGTCTCACAAAAGCAGTGTTGGATTTTATTTTTTCTATTTGTATGAGCAAATCTAATTGGAAGTTTTACATCCCAGTATCTGATTTTCCTCTTGCTTACATATAATTAAAGAAACAAAAAGGTTGAACTCAAATAATAGAGCCCTACCATATGTCTATGTCTTTACATTTTTAGTTTTCTTTTTTAGCCTCAGTTCCTCTGCTCTTTTGGTTTTCATCCTTGTCTCTTTTCACTTTGCTGTGGTTTGGCCAGCTTTACACACCCTGGTGCACCCACCACAGTTGAGGATAAGCTGAGAGGACACTGAGATGTATGTAAATCAATTTGGAGTGCAGCTGTATGCGGAAATAGAATTAGACTTTTTCAGCCACACCTCTTCAGATACTCCGCTCCTCTTGATCTCACTCCCTTGTACTAGGGAAGACTTATTTTAAAATGACATATGCTAACATAAGTAGCAGCCATATAGGAAGGCTCTGGGTTAGGCCTGTGGGGGGAAAGAGGAGCTTAAATGAAATCGCTGAAGTTAACAGTCTTCAAAGGAAGCAGAGAGGAGTCACATTCCTCTCAAATGGTTTCATGCTCAAAGAGATTCATGTAATGGTGAATTACATGGGGTGCAGCTCCACAGATATGTAAATATGCCTCTGCACCTTATATGTGCACTGAACATTGTACAGTCTGAATGCTAGGGAGAGAAAGAGAGAGAGAGATGATGAGAGGCACACTGATGCGTTTGAGCAAGCAAGCTTCAATGATTATGCTGTTGTAGCGAATCAGTGTCTACAAGATTTGATGTGTTCTTCAAATTGGACTCATAAAAGCATGTGTTTTGTTCAGTTCTTGCTGCCATAATTTTGGATATGGCAGCAGGTCAGATCTGTCAGTTTGTTTTATGCAAAAGAGATGGGAAGGAGGACTCACTCTGCTACGCTTTAATGAGGTTTTTTTTCTGCTATCCTCATGCTGAATAGTGTGAACTTTAGCATTACTAGTATTAATAGCTAGGAAAGCAGTTTTGCAACAACCATTTAAGTTACTTTATGAATTTCACTGCACAGAGGGTGTGAGTGATTTATCTGCCTCCAAATATTTAATCATATTTAAATGTATAAACAGATGACATAAGCATCATCTGTTTACTAGCCACAATCAATAGTTTATGTGGTAAATTAATTTCCAGACAAGTTAAATGAGCTCTGTGGAGCTATTTGTGAGGTGTGGAATTAAAGAAATGGAGGATTATTTTTAAGGCAAATAACTGCATTTGCTGCCTCCCAAAGGAAGCTCCTAATGAGCCTGCCATTTATCACAATTAACCTGGGCCACTAATGGTGCATTGTTAATTAGACGTGAGACCATGCTTAATGAACAATGTGCACATTCAGAGGCAATGAGTCCTATTGATAAATAGAGACTATTATATAAATGTCGGGGTATTTTTGTATGGAATGATTCAAATTCTTTATGCATGAGAAATGACTCACCTGCAGATTTTATAATTTGTTTATGAAGTGCTTAGTTTCAGTGCCTTTGCAAAAGTGCTAATATCATGAGAGTATTATAAACATTTATCACAGTGCAACTACAAACCTCACTGTATTTTATCAGGATTTTACATGATAGACCACAACAAAGTATTACATATTTATCTAATGGGGGGAATGTGATATATCTTGTTAAAATCTTAAGTGTGGCGTGGATTTGCACCCAATCAATCAATCTTATAAGCTTCCATCTTACAGAAAACGGTTTAATCCATCATCTAAAACTGAAAAGAGTTTGTAAACATACTAAGAGAGAGGTCTTCACCCAAACATAAAGGCCTAGGAAATGGAGCATTAATCAGAGAAATAATGAAGAAGTTCATGTGAAATCCAGATGAGCTGCTGATTCTTTAAAGGTTTTAAGAAGTTTGGATGTAAGGAAATACGTCTCACTACCTCTCAAACCACTTGTGTCCAAAGAGAGAACGACTGTTGGCAAAAGCATGTGGGATCACATGCTCTCACCTTGACGGAGATCTTTTTTATTTGCATTTGTTGAGTCAAATGTGTCGTCATTCGTTTTGCAGGAATGCAGTAGATAGCCAGTGGAAAACATGAAAACAAAGCATGAATGAATTTACCTTGAGTTAGTTTTCCAGCATGGTTCAAACTTGCTTCCTAAGGAAAAGCAGCACATTAAGGTTGGCAGCAAAAACTGAAACAAGCAAAGAAAAAAAAAAAAACAGCTGAGCTTTTAAATTAAACCATAACCGTTAATCAGTATGGATGTCATCATCCAAAAAGAGTCATTAATTGCCAGTAGGCAAAAATTCTGAATATTTTATAGAGCGTCTTGATATATGCATCTATATGATGATGATTTTTTTTATCCTCAGCTCCTTTGCCTAATGAAAAGTCTTTCATCCATTACTTTAAGAAAATGTTGAAGGTAGTGCTGTTCCATCTTGTGGTGAGTCTGCGGCAAAAAGAGAAACAACTTACCTCGGTTTTCACTTTGCTTTTAAAAACAACACCAATGAGTTTTTTGACAAAAAAACCTCAAAGAACTGCCATAATGAAAGCAAAACCGTAATAGATGTAGAGAATGTAAAATTAACCCCGATCTGGTGACCCTGCTCTGCATGTGTAAATCACTCCTTAATGTAAAAACAGTTCCTTGAAAGCTTCAAATTTAAGTTAGAGCTTAACCATTTCTTAATGAGAAATGTGGACTAACATTCACTTCCTTGTGTCAATTCGGAAAATTTGTTGTAGCTATTGAAGAGAAGAGACGGTAATAAAGATAGGACTTTCTGTGTTGAAATGAGAATGAAATTTACTCGGTCCATTGGTAAAGATGCGGAAATCAACTTCAAGAAATGTGCATTTAATTTAAAGTAGCATTATGTCACTCTCTGGAAAAATGCGGCATTTAATTTGAATGCATTCATTCAGTTGGCGAAAACACAGTTTGTACCTCCAACCATGTGCGTTCTTCACAACTGAGTCAAATAATTATGCCATTAGGAAGATTTGACTGCACTTAGTAGGTGATTCAGTCATTTGATTCAGGTGTTTTGGGCCAGGTGCACATCTAAACGTTGCAGGACGCCAGCCCTCGGGCCCCAGACTTGAGGACCCTTTCCCTAGACTAACCACAGACCAGGCAGCTTTTCTGCAGGTATGTCAGAAAAACAAAACAAAAAAAAAAACTACTGCTATCACAGATATAATCAAAGAAAGTTTGTTGACGTGGCCTGCTTCCCACACTGCTTTGTGATCTCTTTGAAATACCAGATTCAAGTGGTGAGTTTTAAACAAAAACAATCATAAACTCCACTTTTAATTAAAAACGCATCGTCATTTGGTCATTCAGCAGGTTAACGACTAAATCCGAAACACATGACCAGTTGAGAAATGAAGCAATTTTTCCAGAAACTAAGTCAACCTTCTTCTTCTATGACTCACTGCAGTCTTCAGACTAAAATCCTATTAAAAACCTCTGGGTGGCTAAAGAGAGAGGAGGATGGAGAGATTATGCAAAAACAAATGGTCAAACATCCCTCTCTGTTTGCTCTGACCTTGTGAAATCTTATTGAAGAAGAATAAGGTTCTGTCCTATTGGCAGTGTGGTGTTGTACAAAGTTTCGACAACAGAATTACAGATATTCATCCATAATTTTATTTAAAAATAAGAAAATTAAATACCATATTTTTGTGTTTTGCCCAACAAATAAGTGTACTCAAAGATTGGATTTTCAAATATGTTCAGTGTGAGCTTTGCTACTGAGTAAAAGAGTAATTTACTTGAACAGCTTGGCACAAAATTTGCCATGGCTAGAGTATGACGATAATTTGCTGTACAACTCGAATAACTGAGATTAAGTTACTCTATAGTTCACACAATAAGAAAATATAGAGTGATGTTGACACAAATAAACAAGAAGAAAAAGCTTTGCAAATCCATCAAGTCGTGAGGATTTTTAATGCCGTTCATAAATTCCATCTCCTGTCTTGTAAAGAAAAAAAAAGTTCAAAGAAAATAAAAATTATGCCAGTTTTCTGCTGAGAAATTGGGTAATTTTCAGGCCTTTATTCATAATGTGTCTTCAGTCTAAATTAGAATTGATTGGCTGCATGTTCATCCTGACAGAGACGGATATGCAGGCGGGTAATTACCCTTACAGCAATCAGAAACTGAGAGAGTGTTCCTTAAAACATCTTAAAGAAAGCATTACTGATTTAAAGTGTGGATGACTCTGGATTTGTTATTTTTGCTTATTTCCTCTTTTTCCAACACATGCTGAACTGCAACGAAAACCATGTCCCATTTAAAAGGTTTGCACTGGTCCAGCAACTCCGATTTAATAATGTCTACAGAAGTGCTGGATAGGGGCAACATTAGAGCAAATGGGAACCATAAACATCTGATCCCCAGCGACATAAAACACAGTTCCACGCCGCAGAGCTGAAGTACAAGCAGAGAGGCCAGAGGAAACTCTTTACAAACCCACCATAGACATCCGTGGCCCCAATAAACTCTATGTACCCTTGCCAAGGGGTTGATTACAGGGAGATTCCATCGTATAAATCCTGCCATGCCTCTCCGGCCTGTAGTCTGTCACGACCAACCGTGCTGCCCTAAGCTGGCTTTCCCAACATGAGCATTTGCTTGGAATTAACCAAAGTGACACAAATCCCGTCTTTACTACTAATAGAGGTTTTCTGATTTTCCCTTTTTTAGGTTAAATATCTATGAGTATTTTTGTCAAAGCTCTGTTTATCTCTATTTTCAACTGGATTATTTTTAGACATTGGTCTTTTCAAACTTATGCTTAAGCTCAGATGTGTCGATGCATATTTAATGAGACTTATACAGTGCTCATCAAAGTGATTATTGACTGTTAGGGTTATCAGATTTGGTTTAGGGGTTGCTAACGAGACGATTAAGCCCATTAAGGTCACACTAAGTATTTAATAAAGTTAAATGTGTTAATGCTTGGACTGCAAATGACTCATCCTATTCCAAACATGACGTTTAAAATAGAGCTTTAAATATACAGCAAAGATATTAACCGGTCCAGAAGTCTAAAAAAAAGCGATTTGTTGGAATAATCTAGTTTCATCTAATGCTGTTTTTTTTCTGGGACACTGAAGCTGGTTTGGATGAAGCAGCTTTGAGGGATATCTGTGATTCCCTTTGCATACCAGCTCCTAAATCCTCTCCGTCTCCTCTTCTGTCTGTGAGTTCTGCTTAACTCTCAACAAACTACAACTGACTGCATAATAACCCCTTCAGTCTAGTTTTGGCTGTCCATCTTTCGTTGTTTAATTTTTTTCACCTCTCCTGTGTATTTTGTCATTAACGCACACATCCGGAAATCATCATGCCTGATGTCACTGTGATTATGCAGCTGCAAACTATGGGTGTTCCTCCAGTCCTGTTGCCAATGCTCGGGGTGGGGCTCTCTGTGTCCATCTGTTCATGCCCTGAGGAGGGAGAAAATACATAAACATGGTTTTACAGTTTGTCCACGGACAAGCACATGCACAAGATTAATGCTAAAGCGATGATTTGACTCTTTCTGAAGGCCAGAGGACTCAAGAACACATAAGGAATATGCTGAAAATTAAGCACACTTAAAGGTCGTATCTTATTATGTTCACAACTTTGTGTCCTGGTTTTTAGGTCACCATGGTTATATCAATTTGCATGACTAAAATTCAAAAGTGTGGCAAAAATAAAAGCACAAGGCTGCTAAGATTAAGCTGAAGAGTTGCAGCATTAAGTTTGGTCTTTAATTTGACTTTCTTTTACTTTATATTGATTTGCACATTTATTTATCCAGTTAGAAGGAGGAAGTCAGAAAAAAATATTGTCTGAGAGCAGTAGCTTGGAGACGTAACAAATCACAACCCTACAAAGGTGTTGAAAAGCTTTCTATTGTAAACTTTGTAGTTCACTGCAGTGTTAATACACAATTTGTGACAAAAGACTAATTCTCTAGAATGCTATTAATCTGATGGTCACAGATATATCAGCCCTCATATTTGTTAAAACATCTGTTTCGCCAAAATAATTGGATTAAAAACCTGTCTAACGTTGAAAGTGTCTACACATCATCATTCCTTGTTTAGCTCGGTTTAGCAATATCATACTGACCTGATAAACTTTAGTGTGACAAATAACTGCTGCAGTCACTTCAGTGGTCTGGCTGTTTACTCAGTGCTTGGACCACGTGTCCTTGCTGAGGCATAAACTGTGTCGTGTCCTTTTCCTTCAGGTTTGGGTTGGTTCTTCCATTGTCTGTGCCTGCTTATCCTTGCAGGGACATAGGTGGGCTGGTGCTCATCTCCAGTGCTCATTGGGCGAGAGGGGCTTTGCACCCAGTAGAGGTTGCTAGTCCCTTAAATCCAAGACTTAAGTCATTTTATAGTCACAATGTTGTAAGGTGTTATTCTCAATGTGGCTGTGTTTTGTATCTGAGCTCCTCCATAGATTAGCTTCGCCAGTGTGAAGGGCTCATTATATTCCTTTTCTGTGTCACTGAAAACACAAATCCACTCGGCATGTGCACATTAACAAGGTTTTTTTTTTTTTTCTGAAAATGTAATTTTGTGAGAGATTTCCAGACATTATGGAGGCTATGTTACCATGTTTAAGTAGGTGCACCTTAAAAAACTTTGTTGCAACAGAAAAAAATATCTATTTGTCATCTATTTTATACTATAGCCCTTTGCATTGGGATTTACTTATGTTTCACATTTTTCTAAATGCTGTTTTACCAGTAAAATGATTTTTGGAACAGAAATAACACACACATACTGTATATATCTACTGTATATACAGTATATATATATATATATATATATATATATATATATATATATATATATATATATATATGTTATTCCTAGTAATTTCAACTTTATATTCTTAGCAACTTATTTTTGTTCTCTTTCTTTTCCTTTCTCTTCTCAGCGGTCTTTTTGCGAGCCACTACACCGAGACACATTACAGGGAGGATGGAAGTGCAGTCACTGGTACTCACAACGTCACGGTACGCTGAAACTCCAGGGCTTGTGGTCACATCAAGTTGACATGGTGCAATGCTCAGTAGAGACATTGTCGAAAAATGTTCAAAAAGACAGATGTTTTTTTGTTTGTTTTCTTTTTTTTTTTTTGGTGGTGACAGGGGGTTGAAGGAAATCCTTTTAGATAAAGCATACTAAAAATTCTGCATTCTTAATACAAATGGACTTAACATGTGCAACGGGACGGCCCCATCTTCCCAGATGTTGCAAACTGGACATGGTGTAGATATTGTGTGGCCTATTTGACGATAAGCTGTGTTTCATGCTTGTTGTTTTTCAGCCAGCATCGCCATCAGGATTTGTCATGAAATCCTCTTTTAGCTCGAAGCGCTTGTTTTGCTCTGCTTGACTGAGGGTTTTTTTTTTTTTTTTTTGTTGAGTTGAATATAAATAAAATATGGTTCTTCATTTTGAATTGATGGTACTTGTCAAGTTTACTCACTGAGGTACTTGGCTGATTGAAATCAGCTCACATAATAGAGCCAAACTATTGTTCTCTGGTTATATTTCACCTTCCTTGGCTCCATATTGTTTTTATTAATACCATTCGACGGGGGAGAAACAGTTCTTTGGTGTTACAGAAACCTGTGATTTATGGCATTCACAAGTCCTGCTTTATAACAACATTTTGTCTGTTGGCCTTTTGTGTCTCAGTTGGACTGAAATGACTGTGTTTGAGTGAACAGCTGTGAGGACATTTTAACAGGTCGCGCACAGCTTGAAGCAGCAGTTTTGTAGTTTAGCCGTGAATGCCATACACAAAGTTTCATTTCCCCGCACAGAGACATACTATCTCTCTTTTGCGGTTTATATTCAATTGATGGATGGTGCAAGCGTCTGACATGCTGTGTTGTATAAAATGGGCTTCATAAAACACAACCTTTCAGCAAAGGTCACCAGTCACATATTAATTTTCGGAATCAGTAAAAGGAAATAATATGTTCATAAACTAACGAAAATATTTCACCCCTTAAAGCTAGGAAGAAGCTTCCAAAGACAATGCAGCAGTCCCACTGCAGCCGTCATTGCTTAAAGCTTCTCCTAACAACACAGTGTTGGTGCGTGTTTCAAACATGTGCTAGAAATACTTCTCTAATGATGGGATTCATACTGCGTCGGACTCGTTTGCCCATCACATCCTGCTCCCCGCTTGGACATTTTTCAGCCTCAGTCTGAACTGGTCCGATGTAAGAAGAAACTGTAATTATCCAAAAGCCTCCTGCGCTGACTTCAAAAAGGTTGAGCCAAGATGGGGGTTGGAGGTCAAGTTTCCTTTTGCACCTCTTGAAAAACAATCTGCCTGATGTTTTTTTTCTTCTTCTTCTTTTGGAGAGCCGAGCTAATCTGGGTCAAGCTGAGCAGAGCCTTTGTGGCTGTAATACTTTTATACTAATGGGTGTCATTACAGCAGCACCTGAATCACTAACCTCCACTTAGCTTTTCAAACAGAAGTGTTTCCTCTGAAGGAGGGTATCTTAGATGGGGAAATGGAGATCTTACTTGGTGGCAGAAATTAGAATAGGATAGAATAGAATTCAACTTTATTGTCATTGCACTGTCACAAGTACAAGCAACGAGATGCAGTTTGCATCTATCCAGAAGTGCTCTACGAGATATAAATATTTATTTACAGATGTACAAGACTATGTATGTATGGACTATAAGGGGTTATAGCAAAGAGATATAGATATTGTGTATAAATATAAATATGGGAGCTTAGAGGGATAGTTCAGTTAAAAAGCTCTTAATAACTTACTTGGTCCACATTAAGAATAAATTCAGATTAGTTGTCAAAACTAAAGCGGACTACAACTATCTTGAAACAACAAATATCTTTTCTGTTTATGCAAACGCCATTCTACGAATCTTTGAACTACTGTCATGTTTTCACTAGACATTAATTATACAAACTCATTTATTTACACAGTAAACAGAGATAGGAGGTAATGGTACCAACAGTTACCTAATAGAAAAGTGAGATAATGTAAACAAAAAATGTTAATTGTTTTACTTTTATGTTCTACTTCCACTGGAAATGCTTAGCACCTTTGGTTTTTAGTACGCGTTTCACATAGGAAGAATATTGACGTTACATTCCTGCATAAAACCCCAGCATCCATTCTGTAAATAAGTGCCCGGTGCAAACATGTCTGATTTATTGGTTCATAAAACAACACTCACATCAAGTGGTGTAATGCTTTTAGCACTGGGATTATTTTCAAATGGCAGAAGTCGACTTTGGTCTTAGTCCCTCTCGAACAAGCTGTCAGGTTTAACCTCAAGGACTAACAAATCTGGATTCATACAAAGTTAAAAAATCAAGATAGTTATTTACTGTGAGACATTAAGTCGTATTTCTTTTTCCATGTTAAGCAAACATTGTTTCTTTGATGTGGGAAGCCCTTTTGCTTCCACTAGATGACTGATGGAAAGATGCAGGATAAACTATTAGCATATTACTGTCGCCTCACACGCATGTCAGCTTTGCTGCTCCTCCCTTCAACTGTGTTGGCTGTATTAATTTCAAAGTGCCTGATTGTGAGGAGACGGAGAGGAAGATAATCTGCTCTACAGAACAGGCTAATTGAGAGGAACATGAGTATGGCAGCATAAGCATCATGTCATTTTGTCTTTTACTCTTTAGCTCTTTTGAAGTCAAGCAGGGGCAACCGCATCACTAAAGGAAATGACAAACACCTTTTCTGCCATTCTAATTTTTTTTCAAAAGTGATTCATAAAGGGAGTCAAACTTTCATAAAGCATGTCGAACTTTTCCACATTTATTAGACGAAACAAAATTATACTTATATTGAAATAGTTTTTGCAATGGATTAGCTTAGTTGGATCTTGATTGTTCCATTGTAGCTCAGTGTCAATGTCCTGTTAGAAGATAAACCACTGCCCAATAGTCTCAATCCTCGTCCTAGTAGGTTCTCGTCCTACTTACAAGCCCAGATTCTCCCACATGAGCTGCAACTCATGTTATTACTTGTTAAACTCTTTCACTTTTTGTCAAGTTTTAAACGCAAACACCATGTTTATAAAATCACTGTTGTGATAGACAAACACCATCCAGCTATTCAGGCGCCTTTACTCACAGCATTAACTAAGACGAGATAACAGAATGAAATGGATTTGACACTCATGAGTTGTACATGAGTTGTAGCTCATGTAGGAGAATCTGGTCTTACTATTTCAAATCATGCATAACTTTGTTTTGTCTGATAAATGTGGAAAAGTTCGACACCCTTTATGATATCCAGTGAGATTTGAGTAAAGTGTTTTCTCTCCAAAATGTTATGTCTGTTGATCTCTTTTAGAACAACTGCTACTACCACGGCGAAGTGCGGGAGCATCCCAACTCTGATGTAACCCTCAGTGCCTGCTTGGGACTCCGGTGAGCAACGCTTGAATCGTTTTACATTCAAGATGCAACTTAAAGCTGCCCTTTCAGTCCTATGTGCTGCTGCAGAGTTTGGAGTTACTTAAGTCACTCGGCGCGGCAGTCAATCATTCTTAAGCTTCCCTTAAGGCTGTTGTCGGTGAACTGCGGAGTAAAATTGTCACACAAATGTTTTTGTCACCGAGGCGTTTATGGTGCATTTGCTCTCGTTTTGACAGTAATTTGCATCTGCCTGTTGCTAATGATGAATCACACTCTGCAGTCTTTTTGTAGGGCGTATTTACAGAGTTGTAAAATTCACAGCTTTATCATCCCCTTGAATTACTTAGCTTTGAAACAGACCGATTGCTTTTCTCAACACAGGAGCCGCTCATGACATGAAACGTTTTGTGTGTCAGCTTGAAAGTTGAAATTACATTTGGGGGAAAAAAAGAAAAAAAGTTTATATACAGCATCCCACCTTTTACTGCATCAGTTGATTTGCGTGCATGGTAGAGCTTTTATCTACAAAGTCATAAGTTTTAACCACAGCAACATGTGGCTCAATAAAAACACAATTCAGATTTTTTTTTTCCGTAGCCTCAGGAAAAGTGAGATTGTAGACAAAGAGCAGCCTCAGTTGTTCCATTAGAGACAGCCACATTCAATCAATTCCAGCATTTGAGAAAGTGCTCATGCTTTGAAGTTTTGTTTTCTTACTTGGGATGTTCTTTCCACAGAGGCTTTGTTGCACTTGAAAACAAGACATTTATTATCGAGCCTGTGTCTGGCCACGGCGCTGGGGCCCACTTCATTTACCGAGTGGAAGAGCTCAAAGTGACCCCTGGAGCCTGTGGCCATGGCTTTAATTTGTCCTCTGTTGCCCCTGAAAGCCACATCAAAAGCCCTTTCCAGTCCTTTCACACAAGGGTGAGTTCACAGTGTTGTTTTTATTGCAAACCAAAGGTCTTAAATCACTATTTTTGTAGTATTTCATCATCAAATATCCCTGACAAAACTACTATTAAGCTTATGATTAGATATTAGGCATTTGACCAAGGACGGGCGTTTTGGCTATCACATGGATTTGGAAAGGTTCCTTTGGGGATAGCTTTGGATTTGACACTCATTTCATTCGTGTTAGGAGCCCAGAATCAAGGGCCCGTGCAGAACATTTGGCCGATAATTTGCATGGAGCAGGTGCAGCATCCATCTGCTTGTATTTCCAAACATTAAAAACTCCATTTGAGGCAGGAAGTGAGACTAACCCTCATGCAGAACTTAATGAACCCAGATTTATACAGTATCTCAGTTTAGGGGTTCATAGAACAGAACTGGGTCTGCCTGAAAATATGGGGTTTTGTATGGAAACGAGTTCAACTTCAAGACTTTTTAATTTGCATTTGAGCTTTTTTTTTTTTTTTCTTTATACAGTTTAAAACTCTTTTTGGCATCAATAAAAAAAATGCAATCCAGAAGCAGAAACCTTCCTCAGAGACAAAACTTTAAGGGAACTTTCTTCAAGAGCAAAGCAATTAATCTCAACCAGTTGCTGTCAACCTTGATTAAAGCTGCCCAACACCCATTTCTTCCAGTCCTACCTGTCGCTTGCCCTAATAGTTCATCACTGATTTTTTTTATTAAGTAATGCAATGTAATTAAGCAGTTTTGTATAGTTACACAGAGAATGCTTTTTCCAAAGGCTTTGTCCTATTTCACACTAATGGACCTGATCTTTATTGCTTAGGTCTCAATGGAAGCAACTATTGAGATTTCAAGAACTTCAAGAAGTTCCTTGTAACGTTAGGAACTTCTTGAAGAATGTTCCTAGAATTACAAGTAGGACATAATGCAAAACATTGCACAACACATGCCTAATATCCAAGTCAGTTCCTCTGGAGTGTCTCTTTTAGATAAAAGAAATTACACCTTTGCAACATTTCTGTCCAATTTAAACCTAAGACTAATTGCTTGGACTCCTGCCTGGCTTCCAGGTGTTTGGTACTCAAATGCAAATGAATGGATTTACAGCAAATGCAGAACAAGTCAGACCTGCTGAGGAACGCCAACCGTCCCACAGATTTTGCGCTTTATCTAACTCGGCTAAATTTTTGCCCTTGTCTTTACATAAATATGTGTCTACAGCCACAAAAAAACTGAGTCATCAATACAGGAATGTATTCTGAGCTCCTTGGGAATAAATGTATTTCTTTCAAACAAAAATTTAAGAACCTTTTTTTTAGTTTAGAAATAAACCAGTTCACATTTATGGAAAGTAAGAAGAAAAAAATTAAGCTATTGTTCCATGAATGGAACGAAAATTGAATTTGAATTGAATTTCATTCAATTTTTCATACAAAAATTGAATGAAAGAAATATAAAGCATGTTATCGCCTTTGAAATTAAAGATGCAGCTCAAATCTGTATCATTTTTAACAATTATTCAAATTCACCTATGTAGACTCACCCCAATAACTAGCTTCATGTTCCCCTTACAGACAGAAGACAGATATCAGTCCTCTCACGACAAGAAAGCCAAAAACTGTATTTCCATTATTCATACAGAAACAGCTTTTCAGATGCTGCAGGCTTTGAGAAATCCAAGGTGTAGCCTGCAAGCCAAACTTTCAAATTGCAGTGCTTTTCTAACTTTTAGCATTCCTCTTTCATTGTTCTTCCTCAGCATAAAAGGCATGCTCAGAAGACGACCAAATACGTGGAGCTGATTATCGTCGCAGACAACAGAGAGGTAATGTGCCTACTCTTCTCTGCCTGACACCATTCAGCCACAATGCTTTGAAAACCCAGCATGCCCTCATGCTATAAACATAAAGAAGCACAGTAAGCTGCTGTAGATGTAGAGCAGGTCTCTCTCTGGAAGCTGCTAAATGTGGTGAGTGTGCAACAACCCACTGTGGTCCTATGGCAGCAGATATTTTTTTTATTGCCAGCAGGAACGTCTGTTTTCAGTTCCTCAGCAGGGCAGACAGGAAACAGGACAAGGATATAGGAGAGTACCCCGTAAGCGAGGACGAGCTCATTGTGATGGTTTCCTCCTCTTATCTCTCTGCTGATGCCATTGACTTGAATGGAAAGAAAGGGAATTGCAAAAAATGTTAGGGATTTAACGTGCTGCTCAGATTTGAAGTGCAGGTGGATCCACGGCAGGGTGGAAACAGACGGTGGGACTTTTCTCCAGTTTGCGTCCAAAGCTTTAATGCTGTGTTACGTCTGCCAGTAGACCTGCTCCCTGCAGTCGCGCCATTCGTCTCTGTAATGCTGGGGGATTTTTCTAGATCCAGATGGTCACAGCTTGATAACATACTTAACACACAGAGTAAAAAAAACACAAACTTGGAATATTTAAATATTTTAAGCAGCCATTAATGTGAAATCCTGCATTTGCGTGTGTGCTGTGGTATTTCATAGTTTTTAAATCATAAAATGATGACCTCCATTATGTTATCACGAAGCACCGGCTTCTTGCAAATGTAAATTTGTCCCATGGCTAACATGCTGTCTTTTTTTTTTTTCAGTTCCAGAAACAGGGGAGAGACTTGGAGAAAGTCAAACAGCGGCTTGCAGAGATAGCCAATTATGTGGACAAGGTAAAACATGTTCTCCCCCCTTTGTGGGTGAGGAATAAATCACTTTTTTTAAAATAGAAATTTTGTTGGCAGCAGAGATTAATGAGAAGGGACGGCGTGATATATTAATTTCTAGTTAAAGCAGCTGCCTACGACCTGAGCCAGAGCTGCGTATCTATTGCTAGACCACGCAGTAGGCAGATGGATTTATTTTAGGGAAGCACTGATATAGAAATGGAAAAGACATACTCTGATTGTGTAAAAAAAGTGTAGTTTTATGATTTACATAATACGCAACTGAAGGCAAACACAAATTATTGGGTTTAGGACATTGAAAACTTAAATATGACTTTATTTTGCGCCATCCTCCTCAGTTTTACAGGGCGCTCAACATCAGGGTGGCTTTGGTGGGTCTGGAGGTGTGGAGTGACTCCGATAAATGTCCCATCACTCAAGATCCCTTCACCACCTTACACGAGTTCCTAGACTGGAGGAAGGTGAAGCTTCTGCCCCAGAAGCCTCACGACAATGCTCAGCTCATAAGGTAACCCTAACATGAAAAGTGGAAAAAAATGTTAATTCTCAGTCAATAATCAAAGCCTTCTAAGAATGAAAAACTGTCCAAAAAAGGTGAGAATTAGACAAATGCAGTGAGTAGAGATTACAAGAAAATCTGGCTCTTTAAGCACATTAGGGCTGTGTAAACACCATCTGTTCTGCAAAAGACTAAAACACACTTCTCTACCTCTATGTTACTTTGCAGCGGCGTTTACTTCCAGGGCACCACTATCGGCATGGCGCCCATTATGAGCATGTGCACAGTGGAGCAGTCTGGAGGCATTGTCATGGTGAGTATAAAGCACCATCCCTTGACCCCAACTTTTTCCTGCAAGGTCTGTATTAGAGGAGGTTTTGTCCAGATTCAGCAGCCTAACACAATCCAGCTGTGATTTACACGAGTCGAGGTGTTTGTCGTTTGCTACAGAGACGCTTAAGGGTCCTGAAGGACGTCATGATTAATAACAGAATGATGTGTGTGCTGGCTTACAGCTTTGACATTATTGCACCCTCACATACATAAAGAATAAGCACTAATTTCCAACTCCTTCAGTCGGGCTGTGAGATAGCAAGGCAACAGCCTCCCGGAACGAGTTGGATTTTGTGTCAAAGCAGCGGACAAGCGTCTGGATGTCGATCTCACGGAGCACTTTGGCAAATTAAAGCCGGTGGCTTTTGAACACAACTGCATTTACATTTTTATGAGAACTGATGAACTGTTTATTTTGCCTCTTTCGCAGAGCACACGTTGGAATCAAAATGGATTCGTATACGCAACTGTGCATCACCTCTACCAGAGTGTCACTACACAATGTATATTTGCTACTAGGTGTTGAGACCGGTGCCAAATCATAAAGTGGTTATCAGCCCAATGCCATTATGACTAAGACGAGATGTGTATACCCCATCAATGAATGGGATTTCTGCTGGCTGGATGAGGATTTTCCAGATGTTTGTCTTCCCCCCATTACTTGCATACAGCAGATGGTCTGTGTTGGGATTAAAAGGCCAAATAAGCAGTAGGAGGGCAGGGAGGAAATGATCTATTTCTCAAGCCATACTGCACCATGTGTTCTGCCCCAGATCTTGTATGTATTTTTTTTCCCCCCAAGGGGATAGAAATCATGTCAGAAATATGGTTAGGCCATCCACCATCACTAAAGAACCGGATTCCTGCTTTATAGTGATCAATGGCTTTCTGCCATTTCACTCATCTGAATGTTATTAGTTCTCAGACCAGTCTCAACTTAGAGGAACGCCACACTGACGAACATGGCAAAGGCTGCAGAGAGTTTTCCCATCCTTCCTGTTTGGAGGCGGGGTGCAGCTCCCATGACGCTGCTCTTTAATCAGAGCAGGAAGTGGCTCAGCTTGGCCTCAGCGTTTGACTGATGACTGTGCTTACAAAGGAAGCATGTGATTTTGTCATGTAAGTCCCAGAGAACCACAATACAGTAAGATATACAGTGTTGGGTTGGTGGTGTCTCCCCACCCCACTCCCATTGTGGTTTTGCAGATTAACTTTTTAATCTGCAAAACCATGCAATAAATACTGCATTTATCCAAAGGAGATACCATTCTGTACTGATTTTCAGAACGTCACCATGAAAGAAATTTCATTTTACGACTGGCTCATTTTTGAAAAAGTGAAGCTCAAATACAGACCTATCGCAATAAAAAAAGAAACGTGGAATAGCCTTTTAAAGTTGTGGCAGTTCCATCCAACAAATACCTGGAGACATATTTGACACCTCAGTCCAGAAGAGGGCAGTCGTAGGTACGGCTAAGTGAAGAACCCTCGCCTGGGGGAACGAAGGATAAGAGAGTATCCTGACTGACTGACTGACCGACTCCATCCATCCCTCTTTTAGGAAGAAGGATGTTTAAATAATCACTGCAGCACAAAACATATACACTATGCAGTGTTCATTTCCTGTCTATTCCCGACCTCGGTCTGTAAAACTGTCCAGATGAAGTTTCTTTTCCAGTTTGGTCGTTATCCATCTGTCTTTCTTATCTGCAGAGTCATGCAGAGGTTTTTGTAGCTGCCTCTACTGGACGTCAGACTGATTGGCTCTGCAGTGATAGTGGAGTGGTAGATCAAATATAGTTTCCATGAAAAGCAGAAAACTGAAAGGAGAGAGTAGAATTGTATATTTCTTAAAATGGCTGTTGTTTGCATGACAATTTCACTGTTTTTTTCCTCATGTCTTTCAGCTTGGCTAAATTAAGACACATTGGGTTGCTTTCTTCTCCCAGGATCACTCGGAGAACCCGCTGGGTGCAGCCGTGACTTTGGCACATGAGCTGGGACACAACTTCGGCATGAACCACGACACCCCGGAGCGTGGGTGTGGTTGTAGGATGACCGTCGACCGTGGAGGCTGCATCATGACGCCCTCCACAGGGTAAGGGTCCAGTC
Source organism: Xiphophorus maculatus (assembly GCF_002775205.1). Classification (NCBI taxonomy): domain Eukaryota; kingdom Metazoa; phylum Chordata; class Actinopteri; order Cyprinodontiformes; family Poeciliidae; genus Xiphophorus; species Xiphophorus maculatus. The sequence continues at coordinate 17,766,574 of NC_036464.1, forward strand.
ATGCTTTTCAACTATAACTTGTGTTCCTAAGAGGCGAAAAGACAAAAGTGGAAGGTGGTGTCAGTGAAATTGATGATACGTTAAAAGCCAAATTAACAAAACTGTTTGGACTCGTCTTACAGGCAATTTACAGACATGAAACGGTCTTCAGATAATAAAGTAGGTATTGGGCTATCAGACGGAAAAGGGATTGAATACATTTTGTTTTGAATTTTTATGAAAACTATTACTTTCCTTTGTATTCCATTGTGTGTATGATCACACAGTGTTCCAATAAAATTTTATTTTTGTGGTTGAAATGCAAGAAAATCAGAACATTTGCTTGTGAAAGTATTTGAATACATTTATAAGACACGGTATGAGTTATAAACACCAGATATTCAAAAATATGAGGAAAAAGCTTTTGTTTTGTTTGGTCGCTCTTTACACATGATGACCACAACACAGAACAATAGGTTAAATTTGCAAGATCCCTAATGAAACTCGCTTTCAGGACAAAATTGCTGGCTCTTGCTGTAACTGCTGTGCTACTAGTCTTTGGAAAATTAATTTTGTTTAATAGCTGTTCACTACTATTTGACAGCTTTAAAAATATCTAAAATATCACACGAGACCAAACAATGTCTTGCGAAGAGAAATGTTTGCATAACTTCATACTGGTGTCCTATGCTGTATTGCAACAGATAAAAAAAAAAAAACTTGAGTAGCTGCTGATTTTGCGTCACATTCTTTGAACAAATTCATATTGTTTCTGTGCTGATGTATGAAAGAATTCTTCAGAACACACAGAGCAAAAAACACATGGTTTGGAACTAGAATAAAGTAGCTTCTGTGGCATTCTATGCCCGTTGTCTGGGTCTCTAAGATAACAGGGTTGCTGCAAGCGATGGACTGTGTGACTGCTCGTAAACGGCTAGCAGATAACACGAACCCGCAGCAGAGAAAGCAGATTTCACCCTTGGTCTGATGCCAGTAATGCTTGCCTTGTTGGTGGGTCCTGCAAGGCACAGATGCAGGCAATCAGAAGGATTTCCACAACACAGGGAACATGAAGCTAAAACTGAAAGGCACGGTTACTGGTATTATTTAAACCTCAGCCTACATGTGTCCCACACATTAATCATGTCACTGGGGGATTAAATCGTTCTCACATTTCATGCACAGCTGTGGATTTGTATAATTTGGGAACACATAGGGGAAAATATTTCCAGACTTTACACGTTCTTGCCCATCTTGAAGCCTTCCATTAGTTCCGACTAAACTGCATTTTATTTTAACTCAAAGTGAAGCCTTAGACTTTGCCCACAATTCTGAACTACAGATGTAATCATAAGGGCCATCGTCTATTATGAAAATAAACAATAGGAAACACCTGATAGGGTTGCTTAGACACACCGTAATGAAAGGAAATGTTTCATTAGAGCGGCTTAATTGAGGGGGTAGAAGACAATGAAGAAAAGGATAAAGTGATTTTTACACCATGCAGATTTAGTGGTGTTTTTGCTCCCTTGAGGGATAGATTACCCAAAGTGAGAACACAGTAACTCGTTGAAAGAAAAAAAATATATATATACATGTAAATACTGTGGATGTTTCTGCTTTTTGACGCTCAGCTTACTTTATCTGCTCTGGTTTTACCCCACCTATGCACTTTATTGTTAACATTTGGTGTGGATTAATCAGGGCTGGACACAGACATTTGTACATGGATGCTAGTCATTGGGGCCTGCCATGCAAAGCAATGGCAGGAACCTATTACTATTGTCGGAGAGAAGCGTCTCTTTAATATTCTTTATTCTTCCGTAACCGTTAATGCGGCTCGTACCGCTGGGTGCACACCTACAAATGAGGTATCAAAACGTGCAGAAAATTCACGCCATTGGAGCTATTATTTTTGGTGGGATTTGGGCTTAACGTGGCGACATAATTCGCAAAAAACTGCGAAAAAAACCCCATTATAACTCAATGGGAAAAATCCTAGAAATACCCTATTTTTGAGGATTTGCTGTGTCGTCACAAATTCACCTAGAAATGCCATTCAAATTTCATTTTGTAGATACGTCTGTGATCTCTTCGAAAGTGAAGACGGCTCGTCGATACCAGTTACGGTTTGTCCACAATTTGCCTCTAAGCGACCCAAACTTTCTCATTTTTGCTCAAGTTAGAGTGCGTTTCTGGCTGCTTAGAGTGAGAGATGAAGACAACTTTTTCAACCCAAATCATTTTTGAAATCGCCATCACGCCCACAAATATCGCACGATTAGTATCAAAATCGGTCCTGACATTGATACGCCTGTCTGCTCCGGTAAAATGTTTTCGAAATTTATCTAGACCGTACGGTTTTCTGTCACGGTGCTTCAGAGCAAAGTCATGCGACAGGATTTTCTGAGGCTGTCTGAGGCTCTCTCCCATGTATTTGAATAGAATTTCAGATCTGGGCACAACATTTCTTTCTCTCATCGCTGTAAATGTTCTGAGTGAGGTACAGATATGAATCTCGGGACTATCGCAGAAGACACATTGAACTGTCATACGCTGCAAACGCTTTTCGAATATGTATTACGGTTCCCGAACAAGAAGGATTTGTTTCCAATGCTTTTTTGTCAGTAAAATGTGTTTGCTCAAACACACAGTGTGTTTGAGAGCTCAGCGCTCAGAGCTCACACCTGCTGAGACCATTATTTACCATAGCAACGGAACTCAAGAGGCTATTGGCTGCTGATTTGGACTACAGATACGCATCGCTGTAGTTCTATCTATCCTCAGTTGAAACAGATCAGGACTGAGAACTGGCCTTTAGAACTACCTGCTGCTATGGGCTGTATATAACTGATTTAACTCAGTAACTGTTACACATGGGATTAGTTTGGAACTTTAAAATGGAGCATAATAATAATTTCAAAATAAAAGCCTTGAATATTTTACATGACGTAATTGCTCTTATTGGCCGTATATTACTTTTTCATCCAAAGCAATGTTACACATGGGATTAGTTCGGAACTTTAAAATGGAGCATAATAATAATTTCAAAATAAAAGCCTTGAATATTTTTACATAATGTAATTGCTTTTTTTGGCCGTATATGACGTTTTCATCCAAAGCACTGTTACACATGGGATTAGTTTTGAACTTTAAAATGAAGCTTAACAAAAATTTCAAAATAAAAGCCTTGAATATTTTTACATCATGTAATTGCTCTTTTGAGCTTTATTTGACTTTTTCATCCAAAGCAATGTTACACATGGGATTAGTTCGGAACTTTAAAATGGAGCATAATAATAATTTCAAAATAAAAGCCTTGAATATTTTTACATCAGGTAATTGCGCTTTTTGGCTTTATGTGACTTTTTTATCCAAAGCACTGTTACACAATGGAATAGTTTGGCCCTCTGAAATGAAGCATACTGAAAATTTCAAAATAAAAGCCTTGAATATTTTTACGTCATGTAATTGCTCTTTTTGGCCGTATATGACTTTTTCATCCAAAGCACTGTTACACATGGGATTTGTTCGGAACTTTAAAATGGAGCATAATAATAATTTCAAAATAAAAGCCTTGAATATTTTTACATCAGGTAATTGCGCTTTTTGGCTTTATGTGACTTTTTCATCCAAAGCACTGTTACACATGGGATTAGTTCGGAACTTTAAAATGGAGCATAATAATAATTTCAAAATAAAAGCCTTGCATATTTTTACATCAGGTAATTGCGCTTTTTGGCTTTATGTGACTTTTTTATCCAAAGCACTGTTACACATGGGATTCGTTCGGAACTTTAAAATGGAGCATACTGAAAATTTCAAAATAAAAGCCTTGAATATTTTTACATCATGCAATTGCTGTTTTTGGCTTTGTATGACTTTTTCATCCAAAGCACTGTTACACATGGTATTAGTTCGGAACTTTAAAATGAAGTTTAACAAAACTTCCAAAATAAAAGCCTTGACAAAAATTTTAAATCGTACTGAATGGTGCACGTCCGCCTCGCTTAACGTTCTTGCGGTTCTCCGCGTGCCACTGCTTACGTCGCGGCGATGCCGATTTGTGGCGTGACGACGCCGGGCCCGAACCCCACGGGCGCGCCTTGGCAGGCCCCGGCTAAATTTCTTCCGAAATTTTCTAGTTTTACATTTTATTATTTTGCTATTTTTTTATTTTTTATGATTTCATTGCCAAAAACAATCTGCAGGGTTCAGGATCCTTACATTTCCAACTACCTTTGTGATATGTTATACTAAGGCTGGACAATAAAACAATAACAGTGCATCTTGCGATGGACCTGTAATCAATATCAGTAATACATCTGTTAAAATATTCAGTACATAGAATATTCACTGAACGCCGATACAGAACTGCACACCGTTCTGGGGAAAGTGGGCAGACATTATCTTGCTCAACCTCCTGGCCAGCTAAGCAAGGTGGGTGGCATGAAGTAACTCACGCACTCTTTGACTTCCTAGCAACAACCTATTGAGTAAGGTTTCGCCTCATAACTGCTTAAAAATTAACAACAGAAGTGTGGAGAAAAAACTGAATAAAACTGGAAAGGTCACACCAACAGTGTGGCGGTATTTTAAATGTTTAAAATAAAGAACCAATCAATAATTATCAGTATCGACTGATATGAAATGTTTATGTTATACTCACTTTGATAGATTGTGGTATATTTCAGTATTTTGAATTACTGGAGTTGTTTTCGCTTAGTTATTTTTGTTTGGTCAGAGGTCATATTTTGTCATATCTCATATGAGTCAAGATGACCAAACAGGGACCAGAATCACAACCAATCAGTTGATTTTTTTGTTCTTGTTTCTCTTTTAAAAAGTGAATTCCATTTGAACTTATAAAAAATAAAATAGTTTTCTTTAATGATAATTTAAAAAGTAAACATACAAAGGAAAATAATAAGGGCAAAGTAACAGGAATAACCAGTGAAAAACAATGAGGATCAATGAGATTATATATGTAAAGAGAGTGGAGCCGACAAATCAATCAATCAATCAATCAAATTTTATTTGTATAGCACATTTCAGCAGCAAGGCATTTCAAAGTGCTTTACATCATGTAAAGCAATTTTATTACATCATGTAAAGCAATTTTATTACATCATGTAAAGCACTTTGAAATGCCTTGCTGCTGAAATGTGCTATACAAATAAAATTTGATTGATTGATTGATTGATCATTACAAGCACAGAAACACAATGCAATATAGAATCAACAATCAAAACACAGCATAAAGTCAAGTTCCATCAATAAATTTGTAATTGATTACATTTCAAATACAATTCTAAACAGGTGGGTTTTTAATCGAGATTTAAAAGAAGTCAGTGTTTCAGCTGTTTTACAGTTTTCTGGAAGTTTGTTCCAAATTTGTGGTGCATAGATGCTGAAAGCTGCTTCTCCTCATTTGGTCAACCAGAAGGACTAATCAGTGGCAAATAGAAACAGCAGAGGAAGAATGCGGGCAGAGAGGAATCAGGAGATAGATGACAGCTGTGAAGGAGAGCGGCAGAGGGGAGGTGAAATGATAAATACAGAGAGCTGAACCGGGAATAGAGGAGTTATAAATCAGGGGGAAAGAATAACACTAATCATAGAGAATAAAATTCAGAAGCACAAAGAACAGAGCTAATGAATGAACAAACTAAGACACAGGATTTAACTAATGTGGCAAGATCTGAGAAAGTTGATAAACAGCAAAAAAATTATCAACACAGAAACCCGAATGAAACCAAATTAGGATATTATCACTGGAAATTAACATTTAAATGGTCTGCTCTATACTGGCTTGCAAAAATATAAAAATTTTACCTTAAATGCTCAGAACCAAACAGTACCATCATGACATTTGTGTATAAGATGGTGGCAAAATGTAACAGTTTGTTAAAAATTAAGAACACCCTAATATCTCTTGATATATAAATTTACATAAAACCCTAAAATGTAATGTTAATGTTTAAGGTGTTAATTTATAATTTACAACTCTAAAAGTTGTTTTTGGAAAAATCAACAAAAATATTGAAGAAACCGCTGTTTCCTTAAAAGCATAAGTGAAATTGACAAATTTATATTTGTCGGCCCAAGGGGGGGAAAAGGCTGTCAAAAACATCTTGTTTTTTGCAGCCATGGCAACGGTCCTTTTTGTTATCTTTTTTTTTAAATAGAGGCACATTTATTTTAACAAAAGCTTCAGAGAGTTGGAGGAAAATGTTGAACACCAGCATCACTCATTTTAGTGCAGGGCCAACGCAAACAATGCAACGCAGAAAGAGCAGAAAAATGACAGTCCTATCTTAATTGGAAACAATGAATTGTGCTGGTATTGAATTCTTTGTAACATAAAAGGTTAATAAGGTTCAGGGCATTTTTTTTTCTGCTGGTTTTGCATCATTATCAAGAGCTTAGATATGATAACACCCGAAAGAGATGATTAGTGAACTTTTATTCTCATAGTCACTCCACAGTTTCTTAATAAAAGAGTCTAAATAAATCAATGTGCCATGATGCTCTGACATTTTGCAAGCAATTTTGTCTTGCTACACTGACACAGAACATCAATATTTCTCCATTTATCTAATACCATTCTAATTGTATGTTCAATATTTGTTCATTTCAGTCTGCAGGATATCAGGATTTTATTGAGTTTTGGTATTGCTCAGCTGCATACCAGGGAGGGAAACAAAATGAGAATTTTATTATTATGTTTATGCGCATATAAACCCGCGCAATGTTATGCATTTCGGTGCAGTTATTATTATTGATTCTGTCTGTCGATTCAAACTAAAGCTATTTTTTGCAGCTCCAGTTATCCATATTTTTTGCAGTAAACAACAGTTTGGGATTTTATTATTATTATTACTTCTTTCTTACTGTATGTAAGAAATCTCTCTATATTTCTTACTGTACGTAAGATGTACACTCTCAGATTTAAGTACAGTGCCTTACATACAGTAATCTAGAGAGATTTCTTACATACAGTAAGAAATCGACACCTAAGAGTGGTGCCGATAGCAGCTTATAAAATATTCATATTGACATAGCCGCAATGTCAAGATGCTTGTGTCTATACAAATAAATACATCCAAACTCCTTTACATGAGACATAGAAATTTCTGATTTATGGTCTTAAAAAAGGATTGATACAAGTCATATCAAGAACAAAATATAGAAGGGAATCACGATTCCTTATAATCTTACTATGCTGTTAAACTCCACTTTAAATTTAAGTTACTTCAGCCATTGCATTTTAGTCATCTCTGGAAATAAAATACACATTCCAGTGCAAATGTGTAACTCTGAAAGTAAAGTAGTAAAGTAGGACAGTGATGAAATGCTGCACAAAACTAGGTCTGATCAGGTTTATTGTGGTAACCAGGCCAGTAATCAATATCCAATTATCCTGGTTGTATGAGATAATAGTGATCATGTAAGCATGCGCATAAACAGCTGGTGAAACAAAGGTAGCTGTTTGATAAGAGTTACCTGCCTATTTTTTTTAGCAGCAGACTTCCATCCATCTATTTTCTATACCAGTTCTGTTCTCGCCGAGTACGGGGGAGGCAACTGATCCCTGTCTCCAGTTGTCAATGTAAACCTTGGAAATATAATCACAGGTCAACACAGAGACAAAACAGGTCAAACTACAAGCATGCACATGCACACACCCAAAGGCGATTTAGAGAGGCTAGCATGCATGTTTTTTGATTGTGAGAGGAAATTCACTGATGCACAGGGAGAACATGCAAACCCCACACAGAAATGTGCAAGATTGAATATGAACACAGGTTTGTTTGCTTTTTTTGTCAGACATAAAAGTTTTCAAATCATCTATCAGACAAAAATAACAAGTATGTAGCTTGCAGTTCTGTAGCGATTTATTAAGTCCAAGGACTCCAAAGTGCTTTATGCCACAATCAATCATACATGTATTTACATACTGATTGTGGTAAGCTACATTGTAGCCACAGCTGCCTTGGGGGGAAGACTGACAAAGGTGAAGCTGCCATGCAATTCACACCATGGGGCTCCTTTGACTGGCAGGTGAACAACGACATAACAACAGTGACTGAAATGGAGGGAGAAGGAGTTTGAACCAGCAACCTACTGGTTACAAGGCAAATCCTTAACTCCTGATCCAGTGTTGCCCATTAAAAATGCAGAAATACAAATAAAACAACTGACTTCCTTTACTAAGGGACAAACTACCCAAACTATCCTGGTCTTGTGTGACAAAATATAATTTATTAAGGTGTGTGGGTTCAGACTGTGTTATGGTCTGGATAGTTTTAGTTTTGCAGGTTGATGGAGTTTATAGTCTGTGCTGGTACTTTTTCCCCCTGAACTGCCTCAAAAATAAAATTTTGGGACTTGACAGGTTCAAGCTTGACTTAGCTGACTATCTCCGAAATTGAATTTCTAGAGTCATCAACCCTAATTTTCAGTTTCCCGTCGACACAAAAAAAAACAAAAAAACAATCATTTTCAATCCAATCTAGAACTCATTCCCTCCATCACAAATAGCATTTCTTTCGTTTTTTCCATTTCTTTTTAATGTATTTATTTGATATTGGCAGCCCCCTTTGACCCACCCTCTTTTGTCCAGATGTCTTCAGAATGTTAAACACGTAGTTGTGAAGCATTGTAGCTCATTCGACGGCGTGTGTGTGTTTTGGAGACGCAGAGCTTAGACTTGCTAATGGAGTGGAGGACAGACTGCATCTAAATGACGTGATTATCAGTGACACTGCCAGCTGCAATCAGGGCCTGAGCGCACTGAGAGAGTTCCGCAGAGAGGTGCTTTGTGCCTCGGTAGACAGGCGGAGCGTGGAAGCCGTGGTTTCATTTGTCTTTTTTTCTCCTCCTGTGGTAACGCGGGAGGAGAAACACAAAGAGGGGTGACAGTGGTACCGGGAGAAAAACAGTAGAACGCCATCAGCTGTGGAGGAATAGTTTCTTGTTCATCTGGAGAACGGTGACAGGTGTGCGAGACACAAAGACTGGTCTTGGGAGATTTCATTGAACAACAGGTGGAAACTTTTGCATTGTTTGCAAGGAATGGTATACAAACATATTTTGAAGTGGGAACTGGAGTTTAAAACTTGCCTCGCAGGAAAGCACAGAACCTTTCCTTGTCTTTTTCTGTATCCGAGTAGAATCGTGAAAAACAGCAGGGAACTACCTCTGGAACTTAATAGTTTATCAATACATTTTTATAGCCACAAACTCCAGCTTTTTTTTTTACTTTGATTTTATATGAGATATGATGTCTTTTATTAACATGGACAGGGAAGCTGTTCAGAGTTGATTACAAATATGAATACAGGTAGATACAAAGCAATCCCAATAGGAAGCCTGTTAGAGATTTGAGTTTAGACCATCATAAAAACCTTTACCTTGCAGCCAATGCTCCATAGAATGGTTCAGATTGGAAAACTATTTTGTGGCACAGAAATTCTACATTCAGTTTTTGGGGGATTTATCCATTTTCAAAGAGGAAAAGGTAAAACGTTAAGTCTGTAGATGAGCAAAACTGGGAAGGACGTACCCTTGAAGACTTGCACCTGTAATGACGCTGCAAACATAACAAATCCATACACAGTTGTTTGTGCAAAAAAATAAATAAATATTTTACCATTTTCCTTACACCTCACAACGTGCGCTGTGTTGTGTTGGCCTGTCATAAAAATTCCCAAAAAGTGCAATAACATTTCTGGCTGTAAGAGACAGGCTTCAAAACTACATCACTGTTTTCATTTCTGCTATCAAAAACAAAAGAGTTAGCGAAGTATTAGAGGTCTGCAGAAAATTTAACTTGTGTTCTGTTTTGATTTTTTTCCCTGATGTTTAATCACTACAAGCTTCTGGCAGAGTTGCAGGCTGACATTTGCTAAAAGGTCAGACGTCTCAGCTGCTTAGCATGGACTAAAAGCATGTCAGTCTGCGGTGAGTCTTGGAGAACAATAGAGATAGTCTGATGTCAGTTTGAGGGACTGCAAAGAGCGGAGCTTTTTATAGCCCTTGTGTACTCGGTGCCTTGCCTCATTCACAATGCGGCTCCCCTCTTTATCCAAACTGCTATTTTTCCCTATCTTCTCAATCCGCTTGTATTAAGCTTCTAAATGATACTGACGGGAAATCCATGACAAGATGCCTGGTCTCTCTGTCTCTATGGTACATTTTACGATTGGGTTCTAAGTCACTAAGAAGAGAAGGCCTCTTTTAGTTTATTTTCACTTAATTGGTTTGGTTTGGAACTTTAGCAGTTTGTTTTATTATAATTTCACTGCCTGAAAACTGTCAAGACATAAGTTGCAGCGGTTTCCAAGAACAAAAAGGTTGCAGCTAAGATAGTTGACGTGAAATGTTGCCAGATCAGTCAATCAGCAAGAACTCAGCATAATATTTTTGTGTGAGCCAGCCTTCCTAGATCTTGTTTTGTCTTGCTAACTTGATAAAAACTTGGAACTTTTAAGACAGAATGCCAATATAGTTTTGTGTTTTTATACAAACATGTGCTGTTAGTTCTTCAAAGTTGACCATGTTTATTAATGTGACTGAGAGCAGGAATAAATTAATATGAATAAATAATAAATTTGATTAAATTATTTAATTAAAGATTAAATCTTTCACCGTTAATATAAATTTTTTTCTTTTCAATTATACACGAGGGCACAGATGTACAAAGCTGTCAGCAGGTTTTAAACATTTGTGCATGCAGCTAATTCTGAAACTAGACACGAGGGAAGATCTTTTTCAGAACTACCTTATCACTGATGCAATTTGTCTATATTTAAATGGCACATTACAGATGCATTAAATGAAAAACCAGCTTATTTTACTGTATAGTGATGGAAATCACTGCCAGAGCAAATAACACCTCTTGAAAACCTCTTGAAAAACAAACCTGTTTTGTGTTATGCAGATTGCACCGAATCAAATTTGGGATTTAAAGAGACGGGGGTAATTTGGCGCAATAGAAGAATACGGCACAGTTGCACAGCTGGCATCTGGGAATGCCGCAATGCACATCAAAGGCCTGTAATAAATTGTTAGTGGAAATAAAAAAAGGGTTTAATCAGACACCATTGTTTGTCTTTTATTCTATAAAATTACATTTGTGACATATTTGTATAGACGGCATATCATAAATTTATAATCTGATCTTTTCAACTCGAGTCAATGTGTTTCATCTCTGAATGAATCAGTTAAATAAATGTATAATTAATAACCACTTATAGTTTTACACAAATATCATAAATGCCCTTTTTAACGTCAGTCCTCACTATATGTAACAGCCATTTTAGAAATTGTATCATTTTTAATGCCTAAATGTCAGGTTTTGCAGTTAAATATTTTCAATCCTACACCGAAGTGGCCCATTTTTAGTACATGGTTAAATCTTTATTATCATTTCCTTTTTTGTATGTGTCCTGAAATCATGTAAACCTTGTGGATATGTTTAAAAGATTGTATTTAAAGGACGCTGGTATTTTAAGTTCTTCATTAGATGATGTATATAGATCATTTCCTTTCTTCTCTAAAATCGTAGCTCCACTAAGCTTTTCGTTAGTGAGGTGGCACCACATCTTTTCCTCTCTGTGGAGCACAAATTTATGAGGCCATACATCACTGATGAGATAAACATCTTTATTTGTGGGTGTTGTTCCTAATAAAAGTGACTTATTTGCCTTTCAAACAGATGCGACAGGCAGAATGGGTCTGACTAATTAGATTTTGTGTAACTGTTAAGCTTAGTCAAATTAGTTCCACCTCAGCAAACCATACCTGGAGAGGGAGCAGAGCTCTAGACCCAATATCATCCTGGGAATCCTACACCCTCTGCTCAGCTAATTTCCTGGACAGCCCGGCAGCCATGTAGCAGCAGCTGTGATAACACACACTGATTATTGTGCTTCTTGTACTTTGAAATCTGCGCATCTCTGGAGTTGTCTCTGGAAAAGATTCACAGAAAAGTCATATGAGAATTCTTTTTTATTATTATTTGTTTTAATTTTTTTTTTTTTTTTTTTGCTTTGAACTCTTTGTTTCGATTCAAATGTGTTTTCCTGCTGACCATTACTAACATTCAGCCAATGGAAGAAAAGCTCACCACAAAACTTGAGGACGCTTCCTCACATGGGTTCGGACAAGGTTTTTCAGCTGTGTATCAGTTTATCTTGGTGAAAAGACAAATTGCAGCCAGCAATATGGGTAATACAGAGATCGTCACGGCATCTCTTTGCCTGAAACAGGCAGGCTGAGGCCGCATCTGTTACCAGGACTGTGAGAGCAGCTGTTACCTGGAGGAACGTAGGCCTTAGATTAGAGATGCAGCTCAATCACCAAACCTTTGCTAGAACAAAATCACTGCCTTGCTGCAGACGTCCACTCAAGTTATATGTTGAGTTTCATCGTGGCTGAGATATAGTCTGCTTTGAATGATTAAGGATACACAATTGCAGTTGGTAGTTACCATGTAGTCACCATGAACATGCATGCCATGTTAATTTGGGGTAGTCACATTTACATGTACATGCTCAGTTACTTATATCTATTCTTACACCACCACAGCACCCAAGAATACAAGCTTTAAGAGGATAACCTTAAGAAGCCGTGATGAAACATGCTTTTGCTTTACACTATGCTGAAAATAGGTGCATAGTCTTAAAAAAAAAGGGGGGGGGGGGCTACACCTCAAGACACATGCTGCCTGCTGCTTTTGCCCGAAGCAGTGTTGTTTTATACATATTGATTTTAAACCCATCAAATTCATGTCCATGTTAATGCTCCAAATGTTTTCTTTTTGATTCTACAATGTCCAAAAGAAAGCAGATCTGTTCGGCAGAAGCTACAATCATCCCCTTTTGGACCGTGAAAGCATGTTTGCTGGAAACGCACCGTGTTTACCTTCCATGGACAATCCACCTTCCCCTCCTGATATGTACCTGATTTTTTTTTTCTTATCAGCAGTAGTTCATGTTATCGACAGTGGCCTCACTCTGCTCCCTACGGTGGTTTAATCTGCATGGTCTGTTTCCGATGTTATGCATGGGTCTCTAAGCTGAGGACCATAACACACTCTTTGTGTGAGTGTCTGTTGCGGTGGTTTAAAGGTGGATTATGTGACTGGACACGTTTGGACAGGGACAGGTTGGATTGGCTTCTGGTCAGCGAGAAGATGAAAGCGGTCGACATTTAGAGATGGACAATCTGCGTGAAGTTGGGGCTCTGCTTTAACCCAAGAGTGGCTGTCAGAAGAAGATATTTTTGTGTCGTGTGTGCTCTTTGAAAATCTGTTTGCCTTTGGAAAAAGGATTTCTTTCCCATTGAATGCTCCCACCATTATCTCTAGCAGCCTCAGGAGAAGCCTGATTATAGTCCACTAACAACAGTGAAATATCCATGCAGTTGCTGCAACCAAATCCCCCTTAGGCAAAGGGAAAAAACATCAAACATCTCCCCCCCTCACCCATCTCTGTCCACCATCAAGCTCAACAAACATATTTTGTGTGGTGCAGAAATTTCACAAATCTCTCCTGCCAACCCTCAGGCTTTCGAGTCTCAACACCCGAATGCGCTTGAAGACCATAGTGCAGTGGTCCCCAACCACCGGTCCGCGGACCAATTGGTACCGGGCCGCGCAAGAAATAATGAACTACTTCCGGATCTTTTATTTTGAAGATCCTAACCCGGATTTTACCGGTTATGTCTTGCGTGCCAAAATTGAGCCAACTTGCAGCAGAATGAGTAACAAAACAACATCGGAGTACAGTGAACCCTCGCTATTTCCCGGTTCACCTTTCACAGTCTCGCTGCTTCATGGATTTGCATCGTGCATTGTGTTCTGCATTCTGATTGGCTAAACAGTCTCTCCGCTTCTTCTCTACCTGTGTGTCAACAACGTTGCGGTTTAATATGTACACATACGTAAAACAGCTTGCCAGATTTAACATAATCGATGGTGGCATGTCGGTTTATAAGAATCTTTTTGCCCAGAAGAAAAAAGAGCGACAACAATTACCGATAACTCTGTTCTTTTCTCAAAAAAAACACACCTGCACCGCGGCTTTAGAAGAAGAAAAAAAACCCGCTACAGAGCGGAGTCAGGATGCAGCGGCTCAGTTAGAAGAGCAGTGAAATACACATGAGTCACTATTTGTCCTACTGTAGTTTGTTTTGTTTTTTTCATAATCATTTTTTATTTTCTCCCCTTCTAATCCAATAACTCAGGTCGCGGTGGGGCGGTGCTGATCTCCGCAATTCGGGCACGGGGATCCGCTTTCAGTTCATATTAAAATTATTATTTTACAGTACAGTAGTTATTTGTAAAAAAAAAAAAAAAAATTGTTTGTACAGTACTTTTTATTTGTTAAACAAATGTTTGGGCCTGTAAAGAGGTTTTGTTCTTTGGTTTCAATGTATTATGGAGTATTTTATTGTATCATAATTGTAAAAAAATAAAGGTTCCTACTTTGCGGATTTCGCCTATCACGGGTTCTCTTTGGAACGTAACCCCTGCGAAAAGCAAGGGGGTTAGCCCCCCCCCCCCCCCCCCCCCCCCCCCCACCCCCCACCCCACCCCCCACCCCACCCCCCTCCCTGGTCCGCAGCAAAATTGCGAAGAGCTGACCGGTCCGCGCGACTAAAAAGGAAAAAGGTTGGGGACCACTGCCTTAGTGCATCGCCTCATAAGTACATGTGTGAGATTTTTCTGTCTGAACTTGAACTTTGCAAGCCTCCGAATGTCACATCTCCTTCCTGCCAGTCCCCTCTGCTTGCCATCTTTTTCTGCCACCTCACATTCTCTACATTATGTGCATGTTGAATGAAAATAGCGGAGTCCCAATTAAGATTTTTCCTTCCTGATAGCAATCTTAGTTATTTTAAGATTACAATATAGACTCCCAGTCTGCTGCCACCTTAACGCTAATGAAATTTATACAATTTATATACTTACATATTTTCCCACTCAGCACAGTTTTAATATGCTGCTCCAACACAGAGATAACAAGGTTAGAAATGCTGTATTTACATTATTACGTTATCCAAAGTGAACATGGCGTTATCACTTGTCTCTTTAGTTTTTATCTTCCTTGACAGCCAGTGTGTTGCCAAGATAGAATTATAATTCACCTCCTATTGCCTTATTATCTGAGTATAACAAGAAACTGTGGGGATTGTTAGCAAAACAATTCATTTGAGGGAATTAAGAATCAACTCATTAATATGCTAATTATTCTTAGGATGAGACTTCTGCCTGGTCTCATTGAAATTCAAAGTGATTAAAGCCTATGACATAACCTGAAGACTCTTTCTCCCAATGATCTAGATCATTTAAAAACCCCAAATGCAGAGAATAAAAAAATAGTGCTACAATGACCCCCATCAGCCTATATCTGATCTGAGATGCATCAGATGAACCTGTCCGAGTGAAGCAATTTGTCAGACCAGCAACACTGCTTGGTTGTCTTGAATAATGCTCACAAGAAGGATCAGCTCTTGGTCTATGGTCTCCAGTCTAATGTGACATGTAGTTGTTGGCTTTTACTGTCTAATACTAAATTATTCACAAAGGTTGGTGTAAATACTGCATGTTTTATAAGTTCAAAGTTAAAGGCCAATTAGTCCAACTATATAAAAAGGAAGAAATAATTTCAAAAGGTTCAGGATTACTGATCAGTCACTTGTTGGTAGGTGTGGCTCTTGGGATAATTAAGTTGCTAGTAATAATTTCAGTCTTTAAAGGTCTTTTTTTTTTCTCCTTAATCCCTCTTTGTTTAGAGAAAATTGTTTTTGATGTTTCAAATATTGCATCTTCCAAGCCTTTGTCTCCATCTAGCTTACTCCCTCTAATAACAGTCAATTGTTCTCTGGCTGTCTGTGTTGAAATCTGCCCAACTCTCTGCAGCCAATTGGATAAGGTGTTTTTGCAGGAAAAACTTGGCAACCAAAGATTTACAAGGCAATATCCCAAGCATACTCTCAAGTTTGCTACAAAGTGGCTTAAGGACAAAATGACCACATTTTGGAGTGAGCGTCAAAATTACATCCATAAAATGATGACGCTGAAATGGTGTGTCCGACCAACGGAGGCTGACATACTTAACTAAATTACACCAGTTCTGTTTGTAGGAATGGACCAAAGTTCCAGCAAACTATTGTGAAAGTTTTTATGAGGATAACCAAAACAGAAAGCAATGAAAACATCCAGTCGGATTCAATATCAGTGAGAAAAAGAAGATAATCTATCTTTTGTGGAATGTAACTGGTCACAGTTGAAAATGAAGTGACTCAATGATGCAAGCTGCCAGGATCTATACAGAAGAAAACTGACCTTGATGACTCTGCTGCAGCCGGGCAGAAAGGCACTGCAGTCACTCTTTAATGGTGAAACGGTAAATAGCTTACACTCCATCAAGCCCATAGGATCCCAGAATGATTCACACTACATTCAGTCTTTCAGTCGTTCACCCATTCACACACACCCCCACACACATTTTAAGAGAAACTTTAAGCTTTCTGTGGTCCTCTGCATTAATATGTGTCACCATCATCAGAGACTTTGTACTGTCTCGGTGGTTTCAAGTGGAAAAGCTCTTTATCTGTCTCTTTGCAGTTAGCTTGAGTGTGAAAAGTCCATGTCAGGACCTCAAATACCTGTTGCTATCCACACTCTCCTCTGGGGTCTGACTGACTGGAGGCGGCCATTTTCTCACTTCTTGTATTGTTCCTAGGCAACTCCTCTCTGACCTTTTTTTGTATTATTTGAGCGATGTGTGATTCGAATGAAAGAGTGGAGTCGAGAAGAATATCAAAATTGTATCACTTTATTTCTTTAATTTGTTCCCCCAACAAATAAAATAGTTTTTTACCATTTTTTGTTTTCATTACCATTTCAAAAGGTTCTACCCACTAGTCATAATGTTTTTTTTTTTCTATAAGTGTAGACTTTATTTTACTCCCACTTTAAATAAAAGATCAGTCAGCCTTGAAGAAAAGTGATATGGGAAAGACTCAAATTGGAAATTCCGTTGCTTTCATGGTTGCAATTTTCTAAAGTATTCACATGTACATGGACTCATTCAGAAATCACCTTCATCCCCAATGACCCTGTTCAGAGAGCTGCTTAAATTGTTCTTGTCCAGCCAGATTACGACTCTTGTAAATGCAGCCGCTGGCAAAAATGAGCCATTTATGTTTTGTGTAGGACAGAAAATCCATTGAAGCACGCCTCATACAATGCCATCAGAACATTAAACTTGTGTGAAAAAGCCTCTTGAATGAGCAAATACTGTATGTCTGTCATTGTTGTAAAAGTTATCTCTATTCCTTATCACCTTTTTGGGTCATTTTTCTATTGTCTACTGTCAAATCTAACATCAAGCAAGATTAGCTTTATTAAGACCATATCTCTTTAGTTGTCTTACTCTTTTCCTCCTTTCATTTCTTAGGTATCCGTTCCCGACGGTGTTCAGCACCTGCAGCAAGAAGGACCTCGCAGCCAGTCTGGAGAAAGGTGTGGGCATGTGTTTGTACAACATGCCAGAGGTCAAGGTGCTTTATGGCGGACAGAAGTGCGGCAATGGCTACGTGGAGGAGGGAGAGGAGTGCGACTGCGGGGAGCCTGAGGTAAAGTTGACAACAAAAGGCTTCATCTTAACCCTCCTCAGTGGAAGGCATCAGACTCTTCGTCCGTGGTCATGCAGAGAAGCTCTAAGTGCAACTCAGTGTGACAACATAAGCATGTTCTGTGGTGGAGAAAGAAATGAATTTGAATTTGAAGTATTCGGATTTTGTGGGGTAACCTAATCTTTGAGTAGTGGATTGTGAAAAGAGAGGAAAAAATACAAATTCCAGATAAAATTTTCATTGTGTGCACATTATACATTTGTATCTCCTTGCTCAATATTTGTGGATTTTCATCTGCAAGTCATTTGGGGTATGTTCCTCCAACCTTTCCAGAGACCAATATTATTACAATATTTTTCTGCAAACCAGCTTAAGCTAAGTCGGATTGGTTGGAGAGTGTCCGTGAACGACAATTTGAAGTCTTGCCACAAATTTGCATTTGGATTTAGGTCTGCACTTTGAATGGGGGATTCTAACACGTGAATATGCTTAGATCTAAATCATTCCATCGGAGCTCTTGCGGTATTTCTAGGGTTATTGTCCTGCTTGAAAGCAGACTTCTGCTACTTCTACTTCTGATCTCAAGCCTTTTTTTCAGCCTCTAACAGGTTTTCTTCTAGGATTGTCCTGTATTAAGGTCCATCAGTCTTTTCCTTCCTCTTCACAATTATGAACCACTTTGTTGGTCTATCACATACAAATCCCATTGAAATTCAAAAAGGTTTGTGGTTGTCATGTGACAAAAAGTGAAAAGTTCAATGGTTATGAATGTATTTGTAAGGCATTGCAAATCTGTCATTTGCAGTTACCTGCTGTTGTCCTTTTCCATAGCTTTGCCTAAACATAAGTCTGGGGGGAAAAAAACAGTGCTTCTGGTTCTGCAAAGAATCAACTTGAAGCACTGAAAATCCCCTCTACCAAAGTTAACAACCTCAAACTCAAAACTCCCACCATCTCTGGAGAATGTTTTTGTAATTTGAAAGCACTAAATCATAATGAAGCCAAGAATATTCTACCAGAAACAAAGGGAAAACCCCACTGAGGTAGTGTTTTATTTTGTTTACATCTTGTTTTTCTTTGACCAGGTGCCCATGGTGAATTCATATGTTTGGAGACTCATTAATCAAACTGCTGCCCGGCTGTGTGACAAAGCAAGCAAACAAGTTAAATGCAGTCTTAGCTTAAACTAGCTTTCTTTGGCTTTGCCTTCCAAACTCTGCAGCACACATCCATGCCCGCTGTCTTCCCGCCTGTGCACACTGCGGGTTTAAACCTTAATATAACCGAATCATACTCAGTGGAAATATTCTTATTTGTTACTGATTATTCTGGTTTTCTGAAAATAATCATTGTCCTTTATATTTAATTTGTATGTCTTTACATATAAATTAAATTAGAATGAGTAGATGAACAGACTCAGAGATGAGTTTGCTCTTTGCATGCTGCAGATCTGATACCAATTAACATTTAGCAGTTGTAGCTGCAGCCTTTCAGAAGATATAAAGAGTTGATTAAATATGAATCTGATAGATTTAAATAGCAGTTAGAAGCTAATGAATTTTAATACTTATCTTCCCCGCATCACGTACTCTTGAGAGACCAGTATTGGTCTGTTACACTGGAAGAGCATGAAGCTGAAATATAAAACTTGAAAGCTAACATGTAGATTTCCTGACGTTAACAAGATGCGATCGGTTCCTCTGGAGAGACGTGTCACTCTGTTGATTCTTTTAAACTACAAAGCTGCGTGGTCTTTTTGCTGGAGTCGAGGGCTGTTTGTTTATTTCCTCTCAAATGAAATTAGATTTTGCAATTTGGCTAAACTGAGCAGGATCCATGATTGTTTATGTACGCAGAGTAAGGAAACTCCATTGTTTAGAAATCAGTAGGTGGTATTTTACTGGAGTCGTTCTGTTTGACCACCAGCAAACCAGCATGTAGCTTAGACTTTCCGACCATACCTCAAAATGACCTCCCCGATGTCCCCACGTGGCTTGTTTGATCTGGCAACCCACAGAGGCCTGGAGATAAACAAGAAATCGAAAAAGCGAGACAAAGAGTAAACAGTCAGACTCATTAAACAGCATTGACAAATTAGAGAGTCAACAATTCATATGCCTTCATACGGAGGTTGCAGAGAAATTCAGTAAGACGATGAACTCCTCAACTCTTTTTTTCCCTGTTATCTCTGCTGACTCGTCACAGAGGTCAAAAAATAAAAAAAATGTCTAAACCTTCTTTTTCATCACTAGATAAGCTGAAAGTATTTGAGAACTGCCAAATCTAAAACACATGAGCTCCAGCTCTAAGATCTGAAGGTCAGGGTGGGAATCTGTGGACAGGAAGTGCTTTCCGATGACCCGGAGCGCTCCATCTGACAGGGACTGGCAAGCCTCAGACCTGTGATCAGGACCACATGCTGTCAGCTGGTTTGTTTTCTTTTTTCTGCACTCCAGGAATGCATGAACCCTTGCTGCAACGCCACCACATGCACCCTCAAAGGAGATGCTGTGTGCGCCCACGGGCAATGCTGTGAAGACTGCAAGGTAACGTGTTTTAGGTCTCCCTCCACGTTGAACCTTGTTTAACTTTCATTTTGACTAAAAGAAAATCCTTTGGATGGAAGGAAATTCTGAAAAGAGGCATTTTGAAGGTGTCTGTAATTGACTTAATGTTCTCTCAAAATGTTTTTCACACACTCACAGTATTATAAATAAATTCAGTCATGCTATACATGACTATACTGCCTCATTAAATATTCAGTTCCTCGTAAAGAAATGTTTACATATTATTATTATTTAGAGTATTTTTACATATATGAATTTATCAATTTAAACTACATTTTATCTCTGAGATGAAAAAGCTTCATCTTTCACTGCCATGTGAAGGATGAAGTTATAATTCATCCCACAGTCGTGATATTACTTAGCAAAACGCATCATGCTTGTTTTCAGTCTCTGAACTGCATTCAACCTTTCATATTCAAATTAAGCAGGTCAGTCATGAGAGATATTGTTTGCATAAGCAAAGGTTTATTCAGAAATATGAGAAATAAAAACTTTATGATGGCAAACTGATGATTTGTGAAAGCAAAGATATGGACGCCTACATCAGCCACACAAAAGCGCTTCAGCCCACTATTGGATGATTTTTACAAAACAGATGAAAAAGGCAAAGTCAGCTCTTCTATCCAACACTCTAGTGAACTAAAAAAATAGATTGAGATGTTTTATTTTTTTCATACCAATACTCATTTTAATCATTTACAAATAAAAAAAAGTAGAGGCTCTGTCAAATTAGTTTTTCAACAAACTTCAAACTCTTCCTTTGTAATATTTTAGTCCAACGTGAAACAGATATTTGACGTCTCAAGATATTAAAAACTTAAAACACTCACTGACATGCTTTCACCTTTACCAAATATCATCCAAGCAGTGCTCTCAACAGCCATGAAGAGATAGACGAGGTCAGCAGGGTTTGGGTACGTGGAGTGGTTTACTGAACTATACATGTCTGCAGCTCAAACTGGCCGGCACCATGTGCCGCGAGTCCAGCAACTCATGCGACCTGCCCGAGTTCTGCACCGGATCCAGTCCGCACTGCCCAGCCAACGTTTACCTGCACGACGGACACGCTTGCCACAACGTAGACGGCTACTGCTACAACGGCATCTGCCAGACTCACGAGCAGCAGTGCATCACGCTGTGGGGACCAGGTGGAGCAAATGCTGCTAAAAGAAGCGTGTCTGTATTCAAACCATGTAATTCCTCATCAAAATATGGTGACTGTTTGTTTCTGTTTTGCAGGAGCTAAACCTGCTCCCGGGATTTGCTTCGAGAGAGTCAACTCTGCAGGGGATCCTTACGGGAACTGTGGGAAGGACTCCAGAGGCTCCTTTGCCAAATGTGACGCAAGGTAGGATTCTGTTGCCACACTCAGGAAGTGAAGGTAGAGAGAAATTGCTATGCAAAGCACAACGAAACCCGCTTTAAGTTGCATCATTTGCCATTATCCATTTGAAGCGAAGAACATGTGGTGTTCAAACATGGTGGAAAATTGCAATCTGTGAAAGATAGTACTAAAGGACTCTTTAAGAAATTATTTATGAATAATTTAATGCTGGATTGTCATCTAATTGTAATAAGACTGTTCTCCCTTCGGGGTAATTCTGTAATCAAGCTCCTTGTTAGTTGATGTAACTGCATTAACGACGCCCAGTCATCCTCCGCAGCGAGCTTTCATCCGTCTTCGCAGTTACTTCGGTTTGTCTATGACTTGACAAACAGTTCCTTACTCCATATTTCTGTGAATTCCTGCAGGGATGCAAAGTGTGGTAAAATTCAGTGCCAAGGTGGAGCAAACCGGCCAGTGATCGGCACAAACGCTGTCTCCATAGAAACCAATATCCCGCTACAGGAAGGAGGACGTATTCTGTGTCGGGGCACACACGTGTACCTGGGGGATGACATGCCAGACCCCGGGCTTGTTCTAGCGGGGACAAAGTGTGGAGACAACATGGTGAGCAACACGTATATGAAAAAAATTAAAAGAGGTCAGATTTGCACACCTCTGTTAAACTGCTGTGTGTCTGCCGTATGATTTAGTGGCGTGGAAAAACATTTCTGATGTTATGCTGCTGTGCATTTAGCAGTGAGGCATACAGATTTTCATCACCAGACTCTAACCAGGGTTTGGACATATCCTAATGTTCTCCTCATGAGCCTTCCAGCTCTCACTGACAAAAAAAACGTGTATGTCGCCGTTGTTTCATTTTCCTGATTATATTGTTTCATATGCTGTTGTGACTCCATATCAAACAGTAAACCGTTGTAAGCATGACCTTCAATGAATAAACAGCCTTTTTAGTGATTAGAGTAAAATCTCAATTAATTAACTTGTAATCGTTTATCTCTTTTGACTTCTGTCTCATTTTTTCAAATAAGGAGCCTCATTAATTGCCGCAAAGTGTTTTATTTATGTCTAAACAAGGAAAAGGCCGATCAGTGGATCTCTTATTTTGTTCTCAGAACTCCATTATCTCCAGTGGAGTGTTTGTAGAGCTGAATCGCTGTCATAAAAGAAGAATTTGTGTACTTCTCTAGTATCAATTCAGGCACTGAGGAGGTTTGAGAACAGAGAAGAGCATCTAATAAAGTTAACTCCTGAGTGGATTCGGTGATTTATTTGTACACTTTGTGCTTCTGCCTGAGCCAGCTCTACAGTGGAATCAGTTATTTTATTAGCTATGCCTCCCAACCTCTTCTCTTGAGCCAAGGGCCCTGGGACAAAACTATTTACCTCTTCATTAGCTCTACAAAAGAGTGCAAATGACATGCAGCTCAAACCCCTCTTCCCCACCACAGCTTGGAGTCTATCTTCTAAAGAAAAAAGAAAAAAGGTTTTTGTAATTTTGAATGAACATTTAAGAGCCAGAGTATGAAAATGATCAGAAAAGGCTATTCAAATGTCGAGTTGATGCAGGAATATTCCACCTGAAACTTTGCACACGCTGTCACGTTCAGGTACTAAAGCGTCAGTAACTGAACAGTAATTCTAAAATTCTTTAGTGATTTTAAAAGTGCAATTATAATCATTGAAGAACCAAGTGAAAGAGTTTCCTGGTCAGTTCATTCAAACCAGCGCTCTCGTAGTTGGTGTTTAGCTGCTTTTGTCCTCTTTATGCAGGAAATGGCCATCAAGCAGACCAGCTCGTCTCCTGGTTACTGACTCCCAAGTCATGAATTTGCACAACCCATTATTTAGAAATTTTAATGGTCTGGAGGTGTGTGTTTGACGTCCTTGTTCTTTAAGAAAGGTTTTTGTGCTTTTTTTCAAATCAGTCAGAGCATTAGGCTGACAGTACACATCCTGCTGTTCTGCGGTAATTTGGGGAAAATAGGAGCTGAACGTTGCTCACCTTAATGCAGGTCTTATTGTCATTATTCACTGGGATGTTTCTTTGTTCTTGAAAAATTTGCAACATTTTGCAACTGTTGTTTCTTTTGTGGCTTACTACTCAATTTAATCACTTCAGGTTACCTCTAAAATAACCTTTAGTGAAAATTATTTTATGGATTGACTCTTCTGTCAGTCCAAAAAATTGTAACATTAATTCAAATTCCTCTTTTATTTAATTCATGGAAAGCATCTGTACCCATTAAACATTATTTACATTACAGATATTAATTTCAATGTATTTTATTGGAACTTTACCAGTCAAAGTACTAGATCACAATGATGAGAAAGTAAAGGGATACATAATATATCATAGTGTATATAAAAATCTGAAAAGTGAGTGCACCGAACAGCAAGTCCTTTGTGACTTGATGTTATGTCAGACTCGCAATCTAGAGACTGAACTTTTTTTTTGTCCATTCTTCACTGCAAAATTCCTCAGCATCTATTAAGTTGGATGGAGGACATCAGTGCACATTAGTTTGTTACTATTGCCACAGATTCTGAATTGCCTTTCGGTTAAGACCTTGACTGAGACATTCTGACTCAAGAATAAGCTTTGATCTAAAACATCCCATTGTAGCTCAGCCTTTATCTTTATGATTACGGTCCTGCTGTAAGGTGAACCTCCCCCCAGGTCAAAAGACAAATTGCAGCATCTAACAAATTTTCTTCGAGGGATATCTGATATTTCGCTCCTTTCATCTTCTGCTCTGTCTTTGCTGACCAGCTTTCCTGTAGCTGTTGAAGAGAAGCAACGGGTAACATGCTTCACCTTGTGTTCATTTCCCTCCACATATTTTTGCTCTTTTCTGTGCAAGTCAGAAAGTTACCGTTTGGTCTCGTCTGAGCAGAACAACCTAAGTTTGTTTGGTCTCCCACACAGCATGTAGGAAAGTCCACAAAGGACCTCCTTGGCTTTCTTTTTAAAAAATACCTTTATTCATGTCACTCTTTCATAAAGCTCAGGATTACAGACAAAACATGTAATAGTTGTTCTATTGACAGATTCTCCAAACTGAGCTGTGAATCCCTGCAGCTCATCCAGAGCTACAGTGTCTGGCTTGTCAGTTTACTGGATGTTGCTGTAGGTTTTCATCTAAAGTCGTACTTTTTCAATTAAGCAACAACCTATTTGATCTTCAAACCTTAGGAAATAGTTCTCTAATTTAAGTCTGTTTTAAATTTCTCCACCCGAGTGGACACGATTTATAAATTATGTGACTTTTAAGGCAGTTGGTTGTGCTTTTATTTTTTTATTTTGGGGTATCAGAGTAAAGAGTTCTGAATACAAATGCTCACTTTATTTTCATTTAAACATTTCCATGTATCCCCTGATTCCATTGAGGTTAATAGTTTCAGTGTATAAAAACATGGATACGTCTGCAGAAAACTATTGCATTTTGATGAATTAATTCATAGTTAATACAAGTCAACAGGAACATGTTTGTGCTACCTCTGTAAAAAAAAAAAAATGTTTTAGCCATGTTTTGCTACTTTATTACACAGCTGTCCTCACCCAGAACATACAGTCATTTCTCCTTCACTGAGGTTTGCAGTCTAGTTCCTCTGAAAATGTCTAATGTTGCTTTTCTCTTCATAGGTGTGCTTGAACCGGCAGTGTCAGAATGTCAGCGTCTTTGGCGTCGTCGAGTGCTCCGGGAAATGCAATGGACGAGGGGTGAGTGCAAAGTACCTTTTAGCGTAGCGCTTAGTGTTAAATTATGTAATATAGCGGTGCTCGCAAGCCCGAGGAGGGACTGTGTATTAATCTGTTCACATTTACCAAAGAGCCACACAATCAGGTAAGCTCCCTCTCTACATTGTAATTGTAAATAATAAAAGAGTAGCGGTGCATTTGCAATGCAGCCTGCTCAATCAGTCTTCATTGTTCCGCCGATGTTAGCTCGGTTGAATTCAAGCACAATTCTTCAATTTTAACTTCAAGTGTTTTCCGCCTTTTTTTAACTGCACAAGAAAGGAAACAGGAACAGTAAATCAGTCGCGCTATATCTCTCACCCCCCCTCCGAAACGATTACCTTTATTCCTCTCAGCATCTCTTCTCAATAATTCAACAAAGGACGCTTTCATGTTTTATGTACTCTGTTGTTTAGAGCTGTAATTGCAGCATTCGCCACAGGCCATTCTGACCGCTCATCTTTACCCTCCATTAAGTCAAGGGGGCCAGTGAGAAATCAAAACTTTTGCCTTGTTCATTCCCCTGTGTCGTTTATTAAACCTTTCTACAACATAAAAACCAATCAATAAGAAACTCTTATTCTCCGCAAAAAGATAAATAGAATTCCCTCTGCAAGAATATTTAAAGCAATAAAATGGTCTCATGTATCTTTCCTCTGGCGGGAACAAATGCAAAAAATAAATAAATTGACAATGTGGTGTGGTGTATGACGGGAAAGGAGGGATTATCTACTTTTTTTTTTTATTTACTTTCCTTTTCTTGGAAGAGATTTGATAAACTTTAATGAAGCCAATTTGATTTCATTAAAGTAGATTTAAACACGGTTTAAATCTAAAACAGATGTTATCTAATTTTTATTACAAAGTATTCTATCTTGGATAGATCTGACATATGTAGCCTGCTCATTATGTGCTTAAATGCTGTGCTCCTAAGTGAGTCTCATCGTAATTTTATTTAGTACATAAAATACTTTAGATACTACAAATCACTTTATTTACATAAAAATTAAATTACATTAAATGTCTTTGGAGTATGTGGTAGTTTTAGCAAAAAAAAATTCTCTCCAACATGCTAAATTTGATTCGGTGCTCGCTCATGTCAGCTGCATTTCTCTTCTAGCAAACGTACAATGAAATCCCCTCCAAGCGCCTCTTAACCCTATCACCTAGTGGATATGGCGCTATATGCCGGAGGCAAGGGAGACACTCAGGCTGTGCATCTGTGCTAAATGTAAATACTCCACTACACATCTGCTTTGCTGTCTTCTCCTCTGTTCTCCCTCGTACTGACAGCTGCATTTTAATGCCTCTCTGGAGAACCCACTTGGATAAAATACTTTGACCAGAAACCCGAGGCAAGAGCTGGATGGGCTCTTACACACTTTTAACAGTGTCTTGCAAAAAGTACTCAATTTGTATTCCTGGAATGTTTTCACATTTTGTTACCCTGCAACCAAAAGCTAATTGGATTTTGAGATAGTACAACAAAAAAGTAGGCCATACCTATGATGTTCAGAAAAAAAAAACAGGTTTTGTTTTATTTTATTTTATTTTTTGCAGATAAAGAGTGTATGCCACCTCATTTACATTTGATTCTGCTTCAACACACCCCAAATGGCTGAAGTCCCTCCTCAGTGTGCAGTCAAGTGCTACTTAGTCCTGTTAATTATTCACTTGAGGTGTGTTGAAGCACACACAACTCTTCAAGGACTGGAGTTTAGGACCTCAGATGGAAACCGTTCTATTGTAGTTCTGTAGTTTTACAGGTGCTGCCATCCGCTCCAGGGTTTTTTGGGGGGTTTTTTGCAGCGTCTAACAGATTTTCTCCCAGGATTTCCCTCTACTGTTGAAACCAAATACATTTACATACATTGACTACAAAGAAGTGCATGTTTTCTCATTGTCTAAAAGTTAAATCAAGCCAAACGTCTTCAGAATGTTAAGTTAAAATCACCAAAATTATTGCTATTTACTAAATGCCAGAAAAGTTATCAACAACATTTTTTTAGGGATTTTTTTTTTAAATTAAGAAGTTTTCGTACAGACTAATTACTGTCTCTTTAAACAACAGGAGAAAACCCACATGATGATGTCATCCTATAGATTAGCTGACATATCTGAGCTAATTGGATTTCTTGCTTGATATAGTCCCCTATTAATCTCCTTCCATTACATAATCTTGCCCTACTTTGTTTTGATCTGTCACATAAAGTACCAATAAAACACATTCAAGTTTCAGACCTTAATATGATAAAAGTACAAAAAATACAGATGCAAATACATTCAGCGGGTATTAGAACTTTTGGGATTGCAGCGATTACAAGATGTGTTGATTTTCTGTTCATTTCTGAAGGCAATCAAAATGACTAAGTGTAATGTATAGTGTAATAAATATCCATCACTCTTGCAGGTGTGCAACAACAAGAAGAACTGCCACTGTGAAGCGCAGTGGGCTCCTCCGTTGTGCAAGGAACCTGGCTTCGGCGGGAGCATTGACAGCGGGCCAATGAGACTGGCAGGTAGAGTGGGCGATTTAATGTCTGCCTTTGCTCATGTATGCATGATCACAAGAACATTTTCAACAAAATATGACAGACAGATAGATAGATGCGCAAAAAGTATGTTGTAGTTGTTGTGCTCATTATCTAGCTGTAACAGCTGTATCTCCTGTCATTGTTCTGTGCTGTAGATGTGCGTGTGTGTGTATTAATGTGCGTGTTGTCGTATATGGCATCAGCCGACAGTGTGCTCATTACCATGGTGGTCCTGGTCACCCTGGTTAGTCTGCTGGTGGCCACAGTGACCGTCTTTCTGAAGAGGAAAACTCTGCTGCGTCTGTTCTTCAGCCACAAAAAGACCACTCTGGAAAAACTCAGGTAATGCCTTTCAGACAAAAACAAAAATATACCACACTATGCCATTTTTATTTATAGAGATCTTCAAGGAAAATACAGCTGTAATTTTGAATGTAAATTTGAAACTTGAATTCAAATTTACATCCAAAATTTCTTAATTAATCCCAGAGGGAAATTAAATAACTGATAATGTAATGGTAAAGTTTGACCCAAGTCATACATTTTAAAAGAGAGTTATCCCTGATACTGACCATATGTGTGTAAACTTTTGAATTCGAGGAGAGTTACAAAATCATTTCTAAGAAAATTTTTTACCAAGTTTTCTGGCATTTAACAAATAGAAATAAGTTTGGTAATTCTAACTAAAGTAAAACAAGAAAAGTTTGGTCTGGTTTAACTTCAGACAGCGTGAAAAAAATATGTATGTGTCTTTTTATTCATTGTATGTAAATATGTGGTTTCAACTGTGTGAGTACCAGCTAAAAGATGTGCAGCAGCGTTTTAAACCAACTTAAGACAGGGGAGCAAAAAAAAAAAGACTCACGCCAACATTAGGTCCATTACTGTAATCTTAGCAGTACGGAAAAAGGAAGATTGGATCAGTGTTTCAAAGAGCTGCCTGCACAGAAGAAAAATCCTCTTCTTCCAACCGCCTCAAGAGATGAAAGCAGGACTTTTCAAGTGCTCCAATTGTCCAATTTAAAATGTCTGTCTAACTTGAAGCACAAATTGGTAACAGTTGGTCTAAGCTGTCAGATGTAGCAAATCAACAGTGAATGATTCACAGGGGACACTATCTGTTTCTGTTTTCTTTTCTTTCCAACGTATTAAACTTCTGGAAGAGTGAAGAACAAGTAAAAGTAAAGAAGGCATTAATATTAAACGGATTATCTTGATTTTTTTTTCGTGTTGAAGTTGGTCATTTTTTTATAAGCCTTTAACTTAATTTGCATTGCTTACTTAAAATACAGTTGTTCCCTATCTAAACTGTTAAGTAACTACATTGAATATTAATATTACTAAATGACATAGCTATTTGGAATATTTTTCTGGGGATCAGGGGATCGTCTGCAAGATGAAGCAGATAAAAGATGGTCAGCTTCTTAACTTTTCTATTATGTCACATGTTTCTTTCACATAAAAACATTCATGCATTTATGACTTGCACTAGTCAAATATGGATCTTTTTTATTATTTTAATTCATTGTATGATAAGAAATTAGGGTGTTTTTGGTTATTATCACATTGTTTGCTTATTCTCAAAATGTAGTTTAATACAAAACCAGCATCAGACTTTATGCAATGTGATCTAACAGTAGCTGCAATGAGATAGTTCCCTACATTTGTATTTTGAAGTTTCTAAAAGAATAATGCTTTTTTGATATTGTATACAAACAGCAGCATTTAGATTTTAAGGTGGAGCAGGCTGATTGTTTCACTAGGTTCACTGGCTTTTTTATGGCCACTGCATTGCCTGATGTAAAAGGATAGTTGATGAGAAAAGAGTTTATCGTACAAAGAAAAAGGGAGACCAAAGCAATCAACATTTATCATTATCTGGCAACAACGTTGGCAGGAAGTTCATCATACTTAAATCCAGTTACAGATTTCCTTCCTTTAAGAATGCATTTTGACACGAAAGTAATCCTGTACTGTTTGTCATACATATTTTTTTTATTAGTTTCTCTTACCAATAAGCAGAAAGTTCAGAATATGTGCCATACTTAAATCCATATGGGCCTGAATATAAATAGTACAGGCTCACAGTACCACCCACCGCAGCTGCAAAGACACCCAACATTCACACAGCTGCAGTGCGAATGTTGAACTTAACGTCAACAGGCAACCAGCAATTTGACTGTATAAGATTAGGATTGTTCCCCCTTACTTGTGTTGCAGTAAAATCTCACACTAAAAAATGCAAAAAGTTCAACAATTAATTGAGGACATTTTTATTGGCGGGGGAAGAGGGATCATAATTTTCAACATAATCACCAGGTCCAGCATAAAAAATGTAACTAAGCCATTTTTATATTCATACTTTACTGTTTTAGTCTAAGATAAGTTTATTTGTATGGCACCATTCACACGCAAGTTAATTCAAAGTGCTTCACCAGAAATTAGAGGACAATTACATAAACTACTCAAAATACATTAATAAAAAAGACAGTAAAATGTGATATCCCAAGAAAGGAAATACATTTTAAAATTGCATGCTGTAATTCAATAACACTAATGGACTGTAGTCAAGTAGTCAAACAGAAATAAAAAGTTGCATGTCATCAGCATAGATATTAAAAGACATGAATGACTCCACAGTCTGAGGTAGGGGGATGATGAAGATGTTAAATAAAAGTGGCACAATATGAATATGATTTTTGTTTGGTCGTGCTTAGAATTGTTTGATGACACAAAGTGGTCTTTGTTTGCCAAATGATATCTGTAAAAGTTTATCATCGCCATCCATTTGTCCAGTCTGTAAATCAGGAGATTACTTTTGGATGTTTTATTACTGAATCAACCCCAAGTTCTTTATTCCAGGCGAGACCAGACACGAGTTGTATTTGTTCACCCAACCTTGACAAATAAAGAGATGAGGTTATGGTTATCTAAGCGTGCAGCAATGTGTGTATGAGTAGATAATATTAATTGAGCAAAGACACAAAATCATCCATACATAACATTATGATGACATTTTGATGCAGACATACATCATTTAGAACTTTTACCAATTCATCCCGACCAGATTGTCCTAGAACTTTTAATTAGTAATCCATTTCCCATTGGGTGTACATATGAGATGACACAGAAGCCATTTTGTCTTATTCACCTTTGAAAATGGGTTAGATGAGAGAACATGACATTCAAGTAAGGCAGATAATCTCCACAAGTCAGAAAATACTAGCAATAAAAGAGCTACTTGCTGCAGCTTAAGACATTACTCAATATCACCAATATTGACCTAACCCTACCCATATCGTGTTTCTATAGGAAAATGGATTCACACCTACATTTTCAGAAAAAAATGGAAAATTACCAACACTTTTTTCCTCACTGATTTAAAACTACTGAAGGACTGATCAGGCTTTTACTAGCTGATGCCAATGTCCAGTTTTCTCGCATTAAACAGCCATATTTGACAAACACTGAAGAAGACACACAGCGAAGGTTTCCTGATAGAGATTATAGACAAATAATTATGTTGTTTATGTTGCTTTAGTCAAACCGTGTGTATGTGTGCGTGGGGGTGGGCGGTGGCGTGTGTGTGTGTGTGTGTGTGTGTGTGTGTAACAGGTCACTATGACCCGAAAAGTAGAAAGGTACTCAAAAATACCAAGAAGTGTTTACTTCACAAGATTGACATTTTTACCAAAACAGCACTATATAAACTGCTGTTCATTGATGCATTTACAAAATAAAAAATAAATCAGATTTCCTAAGAGTCTGTCCAAATTAAAAGATAGTGCAAACATTTGCAATTTGAAAATATTTTAAATGGGAAAGGAATTTCATCCAAACATACATCGAATGTATGACAAAATGTTTGTCAATTTCTTTTCTCCTCCAAGATCCGTGGAGGCAACCAGACCAACCAGCCCCATCAGGACTGAGTCCAGGTACAGACCCACACCACAGCGCAAGCCTCCACCCAAACCTTCTACAGCCAATATTTACAAGGTCAGTCACTTACTCTGTTTATTCACCTAATTACTGTATCTGACCGTGTGGCTGAGGATATTTTTAACTTTTTGATAACTTTTCGTTAGTGCTCTTCGATAACTTGCATCCAAAACTAATTTCTGAGTCTTATTGCTTCGGGGCTTGTTGATCAAATAAGATCACAGCAAGCTGGAAAATTGATTCAGCCTCACCATATCTCGGGAAGGTGGAAATATTAATTACAGTGTTGTTGTTGACAGGACATGGCCAAACTGTAATTGAGAGATGGCGTCACAGAAATGAGATGTAGGATGTCGAAACTCGAACCCCTTTAATGTTTGTGATTTCTTTTTCCTGCGAGGGGAGCACAGTTGATTGATTCAGGCAGTGGAGGAAAATAGGGTTTGATTTGTTTGCTGAAAATGATAAGCGCAGAGGGAGATTACCTATTGTTGTGTTTGTGCCTCAAAATAAAGGAGTGGACATTTATATGCATGAGTGTGCGTTGATCTGATATGAGTTTGTGCTCGCCTCCATTGGCAACCGCTGAGAATGAAACTTCTATCCAACGTCATAATCAAGTATAGAAGTTCATCCAGTTGATCTTTTTTTATAGCTCAGCAGAGTGAATCTCTGAAACAGCCTGTCCGTTCTTATTATTGTGACATTTGCAGCCAGTCGCACATGTCAGTCTGCATCACAGCAGAGCTCTTTGAATACATCTCCACTGCTGCAATGTGTGTTTGTGCATTTTTGTCCTGCAGCCAAATCCTTTCTGACCATTTAACATGCTTATTGGTAAGCTCTGGACTGAAAAAAAATGACAGCTGGTCAGGACATTTGGCCAGACTCTGGCTTTTACAAGTCCAGAAAGTAATATTCAGGTTTTATGAGATCAGCATTACACACCGAGTTAATGGCAGAAATAGCTCCTTCAGGAGTGTCCTCCTGGAAAAAAAAAAAAAAAAAAAAAAAACACAAGGTAAACATAAAGACACTGAACTGGGATCAATTTCTATGGAAAGGAAAAATAAAGTATGCAGTTAGTGGCAGCAAAAGCTCTGACTGATGCATTTTTTCAGGAAAGAAACATTGTTTATATGCAAAAGTCAAAAGTACTTTCTATATGAAGTAAAACAATGAATACACAGTTGCTATGAGCAACAGCTGTCAGTGGCTTCCTCCAGTAGTAAAACAGTGCCAAACACAGAAGCATTGAGCTAAAACACAAAGAATACAGAGTTAATGATAGCAGTAACTCTTAATGGCTTTGTCCAGAAAATAAACATGGATAAATGTCGACGCATTAAGCCAGGAATGCTTTCTGTGTCACCAGTTCAACCCTTACCTAGCACCCCGAAAACTCTTACACGTCATTTATTGAGTCCACCAGGACACCGGTCCTCATGAAGGTTCAAAATCATATCGGGTAGTTGGTAAGGTGTCTTAATTTCAAGTGTATGTTTTAGCTTAGTCTTACTATCTGTGTGCACTCTGTCAAACGTTTTGCTTTTTTTAACTTTTGCTAACACTTAATATCGCCACTTCTTTTTTCTTCTTCTAGCCGTCTTTCCTGAGCGCAGAGCCTCTCCTCCCTCCTCACAACTTCCACTCTCACAGCCTGCGCAGGCTTCCCCTCTACCAGCCGCTGCACATCAGCCAGCCCATGCCCATGTCACTGAGCGTGGGCCATCCCACCCTGCCTCCTCTGCCCACCCACTACCACCGAGTCCTGCCCACCCACTCGTCGGTCTCACCCACTCCTGTACCGCCGTTCCTCAGCCTGCCGCGCAAGCAGTCTTTGTACAGAGTGGATCAGGTATGTTTGAGTAATATCAGCGATGTGATTTAATCGGATCATCTCTTTGGGTTTCTAAGCATCCTGGAACGCTCTGAAATGTAACCTTTTGCAGGTCTGTGAAAAGGAAACGTTCTGCTCTGTTGTCTAGATACTACATCCATCCATCACAATGTTTAAGCCTTAAAATAGGACAGAATAAATGTCAACATTATTAATTTTCCAGTTTAGATTAGATTTTTCAGTAGGCGTTTAGTGTTAATGTACATCTCAGATTTTATTCAGCAGCTAAATTAACATCTTCCCAAGCCTTTAAAAAAACACAATGCCAGGAAATCTTCAAATTGAGTAGTTCCTAAAATAGTTAGTGGTTAAAGAAGATCACAGCACAATTAACAACAGATAAAAATTCACAATCTTTTCAAGCAATAATGTGGGTTTATTCCCCTTGAACAGAAAGTTCTTTATATCATACTGATTAATTATATGACAAAGCTTAATATTAACATCATCTAAGGCCAGTAGAAGCTCTACATTTCAATACAATTCAGACTTCAGCTTTTCATGTCCTAAAATGTAACAAATACCAGTAGGTTGGAAAGTATTAATTCATCTAAAAAGCTGCTGCTCTTTAAAATATTCATGTAATGTAAAATATATGCAAATTGCACTTAATGACCTAAAACTTGCCACCTGTGTGTCCATTTCTAAAAGGCTGCAGCAAAGCTCGCTGCGGTTGGTTTGTGCCCGCCTGCATATTGACAGCAAAACATTTCAATCTGTCTCCCTCTTTGTGCCCCATCTCCTGAGTGAAGCTCTGCTTTCTGTTGAGTCGGGTGGTATTGGAGGCAGAGGAGATAATAAATCCATCTGTCTGCTCAGGTGGTGGATTCAAAATCTTGACCAGGCATTCCTGAACCAACACTGCAAAAAGAGCCATTTTGGATTCCAGGAAAGGGATAAAAAAAAAAAAGAAAAAAGGAAGGAAGAAGATACAAAACTAATTCACTTTTGGCGAAGGAACCGAACAGCACTGCAGCTGTATAGCCAGCGAATGAGATTTAGAGCTCCATTAATGCTGTTTATGTTTATGTTTGGCTTCAACCGTTCACATAACCGCTGTTAACTCATTATTCTTGCTTCACATAAATATTGTATAATCCTACTTGCAAATAATTTCCATTATAAAACATAAGCAAAACATCTGGAGGAGGGTGTTTGTATAGTTTAAGTGTGATACCATGGATAGTAGAAAAACGTTAAATTGATGATTAAAATGTTTACTTGTTTTATTTTAATGCTACGCATTTCAGAAATTGTGGGACTAGAGGAAAAGTTATCGTAATTGTTAGATCCGTTTTTCTTTTAAACACCGTAAGCATCTGAGGGAAGCAGCAGTAGTTCTTTTCAAGTAAGTTATAACAACTTCAATTCTGTCATACACCAAACTTCTCCAATAGAGACCCGAAGAGATCTTTCCACAGGGAGATGGTCATTTAACGTTATAGTCTTTCCAAAATAACATGAGCGTAATATTTTATTTTCTAATGAAGGTTTATATTGCAAAATATTTTATAACAATAATAATAAAAAAACAACAGATTGTCCAAATGGATTTAAAACGAGAAATTTGGGTCCAATTTCCGTTTTTGATTTCTCTGGTAGCGTCTTCGCAGCATTGACTTTTCCTGTAGATATCTCAGTTGGTTTTATTTCAGTCCACTAAAAGGAAATTAGCCTTTAAATTAGACTCTAAACTCTAATTAGTCTTATATTGTGACCCAACAACAAGTGCTCACATGGGGTCACCTTAACTTTACAGAGTGAAACAGAGCTGGTAGTTCAATATTAAATATTTTTATGTTATATGTACTCTAATTAAACCAGCCAGCCAATGTATTTAGTAGTTTTAGTGCAGTTTAGAGAAAAATACATCAAAGATCTGAATACTGTTAAGACTAAAAAAAACCAGTCTCACAAATTATGAAATATATATTTTTTAAATCTTATTACATTTTTAACTAGCAAACCCAAATAAAAACATCAAATAATTGACCACCTCCAGGTTTAACCCACCCAGACTTCCATGGTCTCATTAGAAAATAAAAACCTCTTAATAAAACATGATCAGTGCATTCAAACAGCAATGGGGAGGAAAAGAAAACGACTCCAACTCTGAATCAGCTTTTCCTGTTGTTCACACGCAGCGCTGTATCTCTCTCCATCACTCACCATGAATCAGGTGAAATACAGCAGAAAAAGCTGGCAGCTGCAGCCAAAAGTGAGCACACACAGGTGTTATGCATTTCCGAGCTATTGCCACGAAGCTCCCATCCGTAGAAATAGCAGTGACTATTTTCTGGCTAAGCCCAACTGTGCACAGTTTTATGATTATTATTAAATCAGCACATGTCAGACAGCTTAAACTGACAAAAAAAAAGTAGTTTCCATATCCTGTTGAACAATTTTACCCATTCTGACCTCTAAATAAGATATTTTCGTCCAGGATTTCAGTAAATCAACAGATTCTGAGATAAGTAAATAACTCTGCCAAATTTAGTCTCTTACATTGCATTTCCTTTCTATTTTAATGCCAAAGTGCCTTGAATTATTAATAAACCATTCCCTGAAGTTATTATGTTAGGACATAATATTATGGTGTGTGCTTTAACATAATAAGCTGATTATGTTACAGCACAATTAAAACAGGTGTTAAAATCATGGATCTTGGAGATGAGCCAAGATTTTAAACTTTTTGAGAAAAAAATGGATTCACTTTTTTTTGTTAATAAAAATGTTGTTTTCACAGCAAACAATGTTATAATATTACATTCACTAGATGATAAAATGCGGCCCATGTTTCTAGAAAAGCAGCCTCAAATTGGGCCTTCTCCCCAATGAATGAGCATGATAATAAATTACTTATTTTGGCCTCAACTGACAGGTTTTGTTTGGGGGGGATCCTCTCTGCTGTCCCCTGACAGAATGCTGCCCTGGGCAGTGAGCCACATTGACCATCTCAATAATTGCCACTGGGTGCACTGGGTGTCTCCGTATGAAATTTGTGGGGTGACTGTGCGCCATAAAAATTGACGGCTCCCCAGCTGCCAAAACAATAAAACCCTGTTACCTGCTAATATCTTGAAGCCATTTTGGTAGCGATTAATCAGATCGAGAGGGAAGAGACGGCATATGTAGGTCACAGGCACATGAGGGATTCTGCTGGTATTTAACAGCAGGCTAACAACGACAAACAGAACATCAATTTTTAAGAGCGTATTACAAGCTCCCCCGCTGGTTCTGCCTGAATGTCTTCAAACTGACTGCGCCCCACTGATATCAAGGCATTTACTGGGAAAAGAAAAAAAAAATTCTCTTAAAGTTTAAAGAAAACTGCTTGGGAGGGAATTCAAAAGACCTGTTTTTTCTATCATGCTTTTTCCCCCCCTTTAACAACTTATCAGATGCTGGAAATATAAATTAAATAAGCTGTATTTTTGCTGAGGAGAAAAAATAATGTTGTACTTGTCTTTACAAAATCTCAAACCAAATAACTGCATCTTCTCTATATTGAAGCACAGCTACTCAGATAACAATGCAATATTTGATTTTGAATTAACATATATGGAAACATTACCAAGATTTCTCTCAGCATATGAGGTTTTAAGCAAACAATGCTGCTACGAGCTCAGATCTTGAATTAATGCGCTCAGATAGATGTATCTGTTCAGCTACATCACCTACTCAGGGGCCGGGGATACTGTTTGCTGTTTGGTTGAGTTAATATTTCCACATATTTTTATAATTGGATTACTGGAATCCCCCACTGTTTACCTTTCATCCCCCCACTTGCGCACTTGCTGGGATGTAGACTTGGAGAAAAAAAAAAAAACCCTGCTGAGTTGATAATGGAGCTCACTCTGACTGAAACATTCCTTTTTTTAGGCATCTGTGTACCTGAATATGGGAACCTTCTCATTGTTAATGAGCAACTTACAATTTCCAACCCTAACATACAATTTTAATCATCCCAATCAAATATATTGATGGAGTTTTTTTACCTGTAATAAGACAAAATGTGACAAAAAATTAAAAAGGGGACTCTAAACGCATGTCCAATCAAGAGAATCAGATTGAGGAATAAAAAATTGATCAGCTGCATTCCTACTTTTACTTAAACCTACAACAGCTAAATGATTCCGTTTCTGTGAACAACCTGGAGAGGAGTAAAGGTCTTTTGCCTCCAAGGAACTTCGATGAATCAGTCACAGGCACCCACCAATCATGTCTGACTCACAGTTGGCGTTTCTATCACCAAGCGGCTCAGTGAGGTTAAGGTCATGCCCTGTGTTGACCAGCAAGGTTCCCTCACAATAAACTCTGTAAACAAAGTCTTCATGAAGCTTATGTGGGACCATCTGAATCATTAAAGGCTTCTTGTTTACCGCAGCCACATAGTTGGAGCTATTGTTATAAGTAGAATATGCGTTTATCACAAAATCTGGAAAACACAGTAATCCCCCAGACGTATATCACTTGGCAAAGTTTTACTGGCAGAAACATGGCCGTGCTGGAGTCCTCTGGGTTCTTAACAAGTTTTCAAGCTGACAGAATTGCCCCGTTTTGGTTGAGCTTTATTTTTTTGTTGCTTTTTGTGTGAGTGCACATCACTTTAGGTTTGTCAAACTCTGTGTCTTGGGTACATGTAGGGATTTATTTTTATATTTTTGAGCCTGAGCCTTGAGCTTGTAGCTGAAGTTTATCGCTTTCTCGCCTCCTCACTTAGATTAGTAACACACGGTGGCACCTTATCCAGATAACCTTCCACCGTCACACAGCATCTGCATGGAGGTGATGGAGAAAAGAATGTGGAGGTGGGGTTATCATATGTTTGCTGTGTCTATTCAGAGAAGATGCTGAGAACACACTGCCCTCTAGTGAAACATTATTAGAGCATCAACGCACAACGCAGGATTTTCTTTAAAAAAAAAAGAAAATCCTGTATGTTCCGAGTCCCATTTTGTTCTGTTTGTAAGAATAACATCGAGCAAATGTTTCGTTATCAAGTACGTCGATCTATCTTCATTTTCCTTGTCAGGATTTTGAGAAGCCCAGTCCACCACAGAAACCTCTGCCTGCTGATCCGTTAGGGCGGAGCTCTCGACTTGGGTACAGCATCACACCATCGGGGGTCCACATCCCAGGGACCGGAGCGATCCCAGTACCTATCCCCAAGGTTCCTAGACCGCCGCCCAGCATCCCTTTACCAAACAGGTCTGTCCAACACAAAAGAAAGTCTGTCTGTCAGTGTCTCAAGTGTTCACTTTGCACTTTGGGCATTTTATTCCTGTGCATATTTGGAGAGTTAATTGGTGAGTGGTGGTATATCTTCTGATAAACCACCAAATGTGAAAAACTAAAGAAAATGTGTAGACATTTTATTAGTTATGTGACGCTTTGTGTTGACCAATCGCAGAAAATGACAATACAACACAGTCACGTTGACCTAGTTCTGCTTTATTAAACACGGTGACCTTTATTTGTGTTTCAGACCTGTGCCAGCATTGCCCTACAGACCACCAAAGAATCAGGACTGCTGAGTAGTCGACTTTGCAGATGAGTCAAAAGAGAAAATCTCATAAAAAAAGGAAGAAACTACAAAGACTTTCTTGTTTTGCACTAATCTTTGAGACAAGACTCTGTTGGACATGTTGGACCACAGGAAGAGTTGCAAAGTTTCTGGGGAGAAACGAGGATGACCGTCACACCTTGGTGCTACGCCTCTAGAAGGTGCTGTCCTCTCTCAGGTACCAATGAACTATTTATCTATTTAACTATTTAACTCTGACATTATAAGCCTGTGTGCAAATGAAGAAGAATTTTCCACAAGCAGGATTTGAGCAAAAGGAGAAATCAAGAGTCATTTATAAAATTTGTTTTACATTATTTTTACTTTTTTTTAAAAAAAATATGTGCTTAAATTGAAGAGTCTTTTTTTTAGCAATTGATTTGAATTGAGTGATGGAACTGTAGACAAAGTCAAACTTGATTACAGATGAAGGGAAACGGGGCACAAGTCAGTTTAACAGCGTTATTTATTTAGTTATTCTACTCATAGGGTTTTCAATATCAAAACACTTTCTCTGTATTCTATCTGCCATTGTACTTGGAAAACAAAAATATAAGCAATTACCGACGAGAAAATATGATTTCCAAGATGACGCTAGATGGAAAATGATTCTGATTGGCTCACATCAAGGCACCTAAATTCCCTTTCACTGCCTCTGAGAAGTGTTGGATGCTCAACATGTTCTACCGATTCAGACGAGACGTCAGAAACCGAGCGCTGACAGATTCCACAGACTGATCGTGTTCCAGCGAATTCCTCCAGCAACCAATTCATCAGTATTAACGCCAGTGTTTGTATGTTTAACATTCACGCTCACTTCGTCCTCCACCCTGAGAGCCAAGCCAGATGACCTCAGCGCTGTCAGCTCTCCAAGTTCCACACTCTAAGTCAAACAGCATGTTTTCCTGTTCCTTTGTTGATGTTTTTTTCCCCACTCTTTTGTTCTTTTACGAGTATTGATTTTTGCATTGCTTTGCTGTTTCTCCCTGTGCATTTACAGACTTAATCATGGGATTTTTAGAGTGCAGTGTTGCACTTATGGGCACTTTTTCAGTTCATCCTAAATTTCACCGCAACACAATGAAAGTCAGTTACGTCCTGCTTTGTGTTTCTTTACAAAAAAAATGTGTTGATCTTGTTAAAGTGTGAAACAGTTGGCATGACGGCTCACTGTTGGAACATAAACATTAAAGCTGTGTGAATTGTGTGGTAAATGTGTTTGTAAGGACTGTTCACCGAGTTTACTGTAAAGTGTAACTATTGTGTCTGTTGCCATTTTCATTTTGTTCTTATCTCTTTGTTTTACAAGCACAGAAATGTAAGAACTGCTCTGCGGCTGAGCCCCATTTATCCTTCTCAGTGAGAACCTGATATTTAACACTTGAGCGTCGCAAATGAACTGTGAGGCCTGACTGTTGATTTCAGAGGTCAAATAAAGTTTTTTTTGTGATAATGAAAAACAATTGTTTTATTTTATTTTTGACTCATAAACTCTGCTGCAACAAATAATTTGTTTCTGTCCACAGAATTGAGGACAGAAACTCAACTTTTGCAACTTTTGAAGTTGCAAAAGTTTGATTTTGGTTGATTAATACTGCCACCTGCTGGGTAATACATGTCATTACAACAACAAAAGAGAGAACTCGGGTCTCTCCACCCCGTCATGATGTCACATTTTAGGACTGCCACAGAGAAAATTTACAAAAGCATTAACCTTTGTAATGCTTGAGTCAGATCACAGGTGCTGACATGTATCACAATGTGAAATATACAAAAAAAAAAATGAAATCTTGAGTTATTTTTAATTTAATTTATTTGAAGAAGTGAATTAACAGAATGATCATGGGAATGTTATCAGTGGGATTCCAATCAGATGAGTTTGTTAGCCAATTGAGTTCCTTGATGCCATGGTCATTAAACCAGATAATGGTGCTTTTGGCAGTGAGGGCAGGACCAAATCTTGCTGGAAAACGAAATCAGCATTTCTATAAATCTTGTCAGCAGAGTGTGCGAGATGACTACACAACAATCACTAACTAAAAAACCATCACAATGGACCAGAAGCAATATATACCTTTATACTCTGGCACTTTGATTTTGAAATCATTAATGCAATATTTACTTTAATCAATTTTCTTCTTAACCTAAAATGCTTTTGACATTGTGATTCCGTGGTTTAACACATGAAATGTCTCTTATCCCATGTCCATATATTTGTCTGGTAACTTATAAAGAACTTACCCCAATCGCATTCGATGCCTTCCCCAAACTCTAGAACGATTGACCTTTGCTCCATAATCCAGTGAACACACAGCATATTTAGCAATATTCTTTAGTGGCTTATCCTCATTGTGGGTGTCAGTGACTAT
This sequence comes from Xiphophorus maculatus, assembly GCF_002775205.1. Lineage (NCBI taxonomy): Eukaryota > Metazoa > Chordata > Actinopteri > Cyprinodontiformes > Poeciliidae > Xiphophorus > Xiphophorus maculatus. The sequence continues at coordinate 17,808,170 of NC_036464.1, forward strand.
CTTGTGGTCTGCAGAAATCTCATGTTTCTGTTTCAAATATATATATTTTATATATATATAAAATCATAGCACATCAAGACTGACCTAATCTGGTCAAAAAAATAATTAAAGATCCTTTCTGCCATATTCAGAAAGTTCCAGAAAAGTGTTTGAATCTTCCATGTACACAGAAACACTTAACACCTTTTAGTAAGTATATATATATTTGTATTTGTAATCTTGAGCAATATTCCAATTTTCTGAGACACATAATTTGGGATTTTCATTCTCTAAGCCTTCACCATCTAAAAATGAAATAAAGGCTTGAATGATTTCACTCTAGGTTTAATGAATATACCACGAGTGCATGCGTTCTCTAACCTATGCACACAATTCATTTCTTGGTTGTACCTTTATTTAAAGACAGTAATATCAAAAGTCAAAAATTCCTGTCATATACACAGACACCTACCTTGAATTTCTGTGACCATAAACAAGAAAAACATAAAAATGTGCATCAGAATATACTGTATATCAAAGAAAGTTAATTCTCCATAACATTGCAGTATAAATCAGTCTTCACATATTTGCTTTTGTTTTAGCCAATGTTTCGTCTGGGAAAAGAAAACTCTAAGATCAGTTCCAATTTTATTCCTGAAGGTGTTGGTCTCTGTGTGCAGGTGAGGTTTTCTGAATCAGGTTACTGTGGGACTGACCACCTATCTGAGCTCAGGGATCACAGCATCATGGGAATTCTCACGGCATCATGGGAATTCTCATGCCAGCATGGGAATTCTGGCTCTTTCGGCTCCAAAGTGGCTCTTCAGATTTTTTCCCCCCTTAATTCATTATCCAACAGAAAAATGTTGTAAAATGAATGAGAGCTCATAGTCTGAAATGACTATATTCAACAGCTTTTCTTCTGGGTCAGCGTAAAGTGAAATGTGCATTTTAAGTTTTAAAATACCATATGAGTTTGTTGTATGGCATTTGATGGTTACATTTACAGATTTACCTGCGGAAAATTGATGGAACGGAAACCTTTAATTCAGAAATCTTCCCATTTTGTCTAAAACTTGTGTTTGCATTGAACCAGCAATCAGAAAACATGCTTCTGTTACATGGCAGTTTACTGCTCTAATGTAATGGGTTTTAAATGTTTTCTTTTCTGAAAAACACACCAACAATTAATCTCAGCCTCTGAAAGGAGTGAAGGGATTATTTAAATCCACAAGGAGGCGTCCTGAACTGCCTTACACTGAAGACTGAGCATGAAAGAGAATTAAACCCAACCATATTGTTTTAGTATAATGTAGAAAACATCTGAAACAAGTTACACACAGAAAATGTACATTTTAACACCATTTGTGGCTTATGATGGTATAACAAATACACTATTTGCTTGTTTATATTCTGTATTGTTCAATGGACTGAGACGCTGCTATGATTTTTTCCCCCTCCATGTATGGGAAGCACTGTGCTGCCATGACGCTGTGACATAATTCAGGATAACAGCCGACAGCTGATAGAAAGTTTTTAGGGGGTGTAACCACACTGATCTGTTGTCTTAATATACAATTTGCTGGATAAAAATATGATGCAGCTTCTGCGTGAGCATTTGAAAAAAAATGAGGCTATCACGTGGCCGCACAGAGATACAAAACTGTTGGTCTGATATTCATGAACTTTGGGACCTGGATTAATAATGAATCATTATTAATGATATTTTCTGATCTCCCAAGATGTGGAATCCAAGTGGACGCCCAGCCTTATGACTAAAACATTTGTGGATTCGAATGAAATCGTGTCAGTGTTTATCAAGGCCTAGTTTGGCTCGTTGTACTTGGAAACTGATCTTACGATTTTTCGATTCCCAGACGAAACATTGGCTAAAACAAAAATAAGTATGAAGACTGATTTATACCGCCCTACACTGTTATGGAGAATTGGCTTTCTCTGACATACATTTTTGTTTTTCTTGTTTATAGTCGCAGTTATTCAAGGTAGGTGTGTATATGACAGGATTTTTTTTTTTTTACTTTTGATATTACTGTCTTTATATAAAGGTGCAACCACGAAATGAATTTTGTGCGTAGTTTAGAAAACCTGGTCTTAGTCTTGACTCGGTTTCGACTTCCCTCGGTCTTGATCTCGGACCCTAAAAGTCTTGGTCTTGGTGTTGACTTGGTCTCGGGTTAGGTGGTCTTGACCATATGGTCTTGACTACAACATTGACCTTTTCCACTCAAAACAAACGTCATTCATCTCTCTGATCTCTCAACAAAACATGATCACATTGCCATCTACTGGCAACGCCAAGCAATTAACTTTCTTCTTACTACACGACACTAATATTTTGAGGCGCACCTGTCATAAAGTTCATCTACCTAAATCATTTTTTTATATTTAAATATACATGGCCTGTCGAGACTCTTTATTGTAGTATTCATAGCTCATCTTAATTTTGAAATATTATTTTTTTATCTTTAATATAAGAGCAAACCAAGACAGTAAAGTATTTTTTACATCAAATTTACAGAGTAAACACACTTATGTGGAAATATTGCAAAGAATAAAAGCAGATCAGAGCTACCCTCTTAACTTTACTACCAAGCCTCTCCTCAAATAGCAAATTAATTTCTAAATGTCATCACATTTAAACAAATGTGTAATTCCACAATGGGCAGATTGTGGTGGTTGTTGTTATGCTGTTCATTGTAAACACCAGGCCCCTTGAGCCAATCTGCTCAAATCAATGCGTGCATGTGTGTTGTGTGCTGATGCCCACACTACTTCTGTGGGATTAACGCCCACATGACAGTGCTGGGCTGGGCTCCCACTGAGCCTTTCACTTGGCTTCACTTGCAGAGGCGGTCCCTGTTGCCGTCTAGCAGAGCCGTGGACCTCCCCAAACTAAATCTGTATGGACCTGGACATGAGGTGGTGGTCAGGAAAACTGAAAACTCAAGTGAGATGGAGCAACACATGTTGAGCTTGAGTGGAGAATGCTGCTTCGAAGGGAAGTCCCCGTGTTGTTCAGACTCCGAGACTTTGAGTCAGGGAGACAAAGAATACGATGATATCCTGGAGCTTAATCAGTTTGATGGACTTCCTTACTCATCAAGGTTTTACAAACTGCTAAAAGAAAGGAAAGAGCTGCCGGTGTGGAGAGCAAAGGATGAATTTATGGATTCTTTGACCAAAGGACAGTTTGTGGTTCTTAGTGGCTTTGCCAAAACTGGAAGAAGCTCTCAAGTGAGTACCTTACATCTTTTCTCTGTAGAAAATCATTAAAGCTTTTAGCAATGCAAAGACAAAGTTAATTTTTTTTTTTTTAGTGAAACAAGTTCATTTTCTGCTGACTATTGGGGAGTAATCCATCCCACTTTTGTTTTGCATCAGATTCCTCAGTGGTGTGCTGAATTCTGCCTCTCGGTCCGGTTCCAGCATGGGATGGTGGTGTGCACCCAGATTCATCCACAGCAGGCGGTTGATCTCGCTCTGAGAGTGGCCGATGAGATGGACATCAACATCGGTCATGAGGTCGGATACACCATCCCCTTGGAAACTTGCTGCACCAGTGAAACTTTCCTCAGGTAATGAAAAAGTGGTGCTGCAAAATTTTAAAAAAGCAAAAAAAAAACAGACCAACTTTTTTTTTTCATTACACACACTGCTAAATCAACTGGCCTTTTATTAAATCTCAGCCGAGAGGAGAACAAAAGGCTAGAGGGGCTCTTTTCAGCTGCTGCGTCACAGCTGCCCCGCTCAATGTCCACCCATATGTCACACTCGCCATGTGGGTGCCTCATAAGTCAGCTGGGGGACAAAGGAACTCTGCCCTGTGGGGGTTTGGGGTAGATGAGATAAACAAGCGGTAGTAAAAGAAACCTTGTGATAAAAGGTAGTTTCTAAATTTAATTAAATACGACAAGTGAACCTGAAATGGTAATAAAGTCTCTCTTATTAGGAAGCCATTCCTAAGTATATCTTTAAAAAAAATTAAAAGTTCCTGTATATATTTTAATTTTACAATAATGCAGACCTGAAAATACCTCCAAACTACACGTAAAGACTGTAACAGTCCTTGAGATTTGCCATCTAGGCACGGCAGACTTGAATAAAGGATTAACCAAACTTTTTTTTTTTTATCAATTTTGCTTCAGGTATTCCACAGATGATATGCTGCTGAGGGAAATGATGTCAGACCCTTTGCTTGAGCGTTACGGTGTGGTGATCGTGGACCAGGCCCACCAGAGGACCGTTGCTACCGATGTGCTTTTGGGTCTGCTGAAAGAAGTCGCCCTGCAGAGGCCAGAGCTCCGTGTGGTCCTCCTGTCTGCGACCAAACCGGACCCCAAGCAGCTGAACCTCTTCACTGGGTCGGCAATGCCAGCCATCCACCTGGAGGCCCCAGAGGTTGGGGAGGTGGCGTACAGCAGCACAGGTGACAACTACTTCTGTTCTGCTCTCCGTCTCGTGCTGGAGATCCATCGCTCCAAGGAGCCGGGGGATGTGGTTCTGTTTCTGGTGACGATGCAGGTAAGACGCAGCCCTGACGTCCTAAGTCTGACCAAATAGTTTTGTTGCTGAATTATCTCTGTGTATGTCTTCAATTAGGAAATAGATCTGGCCCATGACATCCTGTGTCATGAAAAGCGAGGCTTGCCACCTGGTCTGGGTGAGCTGCTGCCCATAGCTGTACATCCTGACCAACCTGGGAGTCTACCAATGTTTGGGGAGGAGGAGGGTCAGACCAGACGAGTGTTCCTCACAAGCAGTCCAAATGAGGACTTCTTCTGGGCTTATAGCTCAATTAACTTTGTTATTGATGCTGGAGTGGAAAAAAGATATGTAAGTTTTGCATGATTTCTTGTGCTCTTGTGATCTCGCAGCGATCCGATATTTGTGGCCAATTCAGCCAGCTGTACTTTATGAACTAAAAGCTTTTCTTTCTACTTTATGAGTCCGTTTAAAACATCTTAACAATACAAAGTTTGTTGTAAAATAAAACAATAATTAAAAACAGAAAAATATCAAAAAACGTCCAAGGTCAAATATCTGCATTCCTGAAACTCAAAGAATTCAGTAAAGTAACCTGGATTCAGGTCAGAGGTATTTTAACAGGTGAAAATCCAACTGCAGAAACTTCCAACACAACTCAATTATATTTCACAATTTTTTTGTCCTTTTCTGTTTTTCTGCACATTTCAAAATGTAATATGATCCATATCACAAAGCAACAGTTCGGTTCATCCTAATACCTAATGTTCTTAATATAAGGAACAAATACCTTCACACCATGTGAGGGAGCGAGGTAGCAGCTGGTTTTGCTCTACTATTAAACAGTATTTTATTAATACTGTCTGTGCGAACAGCCTCAGCAGAGATGCTATGTCAGAGTGTATGTTTGTGTATCAAAGATGCCAGTGAAGTGTATTAAAAGAAAATCCAACAAAGAAAAAGAACAAAAAAAATATCCTTGCTTCTGTGATGCAGGGAAAAAAACTTTTTTAAAGACGTAAATATATAGTTCTGGACCTCTCTAACTCCTCTGTGTCATTGCTTTTGCAGGTTTACAACCCGAGAATCAGAACAAACTCTGTCATCATCCAGCCAATCAGCTCAGGTCAAAGCGAGTGCCGCAAACAGCTGGCTGGTCCAACAGGTCAGCATGTTTTAGTTACTTCTTGCTGGTTAGATGACCCTTTGACCTTCAAAATCTGTTAGAATCTATGATTGCCAAATCTCAGAGGTGTTGTTTTGGACATGGTGCCTGTGCAAGCCAGTAGAGGATAGTGAACTTACTTCCATGTTCAATAAAACCAGTTTGAGTTCATTTAAACTTTGCAAATTGATAAAATTCAGTCACCCGAAGAAGAGCATTCTGTGGCTTTTCAACAATGTACATGTTTAGCAACAATTCAATCATGTCAAGAGAATATCTCCCATACTACTGCATCAAAACTAAGGTGTTGTTTACACCAAATCGTGAACCAGCATCTGAGCGGACAGCCAAAACCAAATTGCATCAGTCTGGTGTTTTCCAGTCTGTTATCGTCCAATTTTTTTCCTTAGCCAGCTAATTGACCTATCTGGGTTTAATAAAGTGCCCAGTGAGTGAATGTAAATCTGTAGTTGTGATTATCCAGCTGTGTGTAAGATTACCGTCCTGTCCTGCAGGCAAGTGTTTTCACCTTTACCCGAAAGAGAGACAGCTTCCTGCAAAGACTCGTCCTCGTATTGTGGAGTCTGACATCACCTCCACCGTGCTGTTCCTAAAGAGGATGGAGATCGCCGGGCTGGGTCACTGTCACTTTATTGACAGGCCAGGTGAGATTTATGTGTTCACAGGCTTAAAACAAGCACAAAAAAAAACATTGAATATTTTGATGCTTTTGCAACAGGTAAGCCAGTGTTCATCCCTAAAAATTCACTTATTGTTGGACAAGAGAATCTTTCGGTCCAATCGGTTTTGTTCTCTTTTTGCTCCAGCAGACAGGAACCTTTTTTTTTCTTTTTGTTATTATTGAAAGGCAGTGAGCCATGCTTCAGCTGAGCCGACAGCTCCTGTTCTGTGAGCATCCTTTCAGCGCTGACCTCCTTCCGTGTGCTTTTGTTCTCGTCGGATTTATGCACAAAAAAGCGCCACAAAACACACACACACACTCATTAGCTGATTAGAGCACAGGCATGGCTGAGCCGGTGTGAGGGTGAGCAGATAATAGGAAACCTTTCTTTCCCTCTTGTTTCAGCTTTCTCATTTAACACTATAAAAAAAAAACTAACTCATAACATGAACCAGTTTTTATTTTGCATAGCGGTATGAGGCAGATGTTGGCGAGGATTACATCTTTGTAATCTGCTGCTGCCCTTACGTTCTCAACATTCCCAGCAGGGTGCTAGACTTTGAATACTTAAAGTAGATTTGTGTGGAATTAATGATCACCCAGTTTAAATACAGTTAAATACAGTTATAAATCCTCTTTCCTTTGCTCGTGTCTAACATTTTGAACATTATCCCACACGCCTCCTTTGAAATCTCTCTTTCCAGACCCTGGAGGTCTGATGCAGGCACTGGAGGAGCTGGACTACCTGGCAGCTCTGGATAACGACGGGAACCTTTCTGAGATGGGCATCATTATGTCTGAGTTCCCACTGGAGCCTCAAATGGCCAAGACTGTGCTGGCCTCCTGTGAGTTTGACTGTGTCAACGAAGTGGTCATCATTGCAGCCATGCTAACAGGTGATGTATGGGATTTTAACACCAATCTAAAAAACAATGGGCACGCGCAAAATCATGCAGTCACTTAAAGTGTTTCTCTGTAGTTTTCACCTTTTGCTATAGTACAACCATAAATGTCAATGGATGCTACTGGGATTTGATAAAATATACCAACACAAATAAATGCATAACAGATTAGAAAATTGTCTTGTGCATTTGTATCCACCCGATTTACTCCAAACCCCTGAATAAAATCATTTGCAACCAGCTATCACTTTTTCACTTTGTGCACTTTGTGTCTCTTGATAGCCAGAGAAACAGTGAAACAGTTCATGTCAAAGTTCTTGCATCAGAAGGGCCCAGTCAAAGTTGTTTCTACGATGTATTGACTAAGGGGGACTGAATACAAATGCATACAACACTTTTCAGATTCTTATTAAATATTAAAACCATGCATAATTTCACTTCCGCTTCACCATTATTTACAGATAGATATAGGCACCACAACTTCTCTATGACAATCGGGATGGATGGATGGATGGATGGATGGATGGATGGATGGATGAACTATTTTGTTGGAATGTCACAAAAAATCCTTATAAAATCCATTGATGTTGTGGTTTGAAATATGATCAGATGTGTAAATGTTCAGCTTGTATTAGCATGTTTATATGAGCACCAACTGTATTAGTAAGTAAGTATTATCTTTTGTATCTTTTTAGCGCCCTCTTGCTTCATGGCTCCAGCTGTGGAGCTGAAGCCAGAGGCAGCCCAGTGCCGCATGAAGTTCCAGCACCCGGAAGGAGACCACTTCACCCTCATCAACATCTTCAAGGCTTTCAAACAGTGTCAGCAGGATGAATGTCAGTTCAGGGGAAAAAAAACAAAACAAAAAACAGTGACATTAGGCCATATTAATTTCCATTTCACCATCTAACTCTCGAAATCCTTCCTCGCCACATTCTTTCCCTGCTGTGTCAGACTGCGATGAAGAGAAGTGGTGTCAGGACTTCTTCTTCAACCACACTGCCCTGCTGACGGCCGATGCTCTTCGAACCGAGCTCACTGACACGCTGAGGAGAATCGAGCTGCCTGTCTCAACGCCCGCCTTTGGCTGCCGAGGCAACACGGTCAACATCAAGAGAGCCCTGCTCGCAGGGTTTTTCATGCAGGTCAGATATTGCAGCTATTGTTGCCTGGTGGGTGCACTGTGGGATATTTACAGGCTCATGTAATCTGAATATACATTTGCAATTATACTGGCTGTTCTTTATTGGTCTTTAAATGCCTACAGTAAGATGGTGTTTCTGGCTTGAAGGAAGGTTCAATGATCTCTCGCTGACCAATTAAATGACAGAAAATGTGAGATTTCCTTCTATATTTTCAGGTTTGGCTGTAGGTAATGTGCAATAAAGAAGTACTGACCTTATTATAGATTTACATTGTCCATCTAAACCAGCGTTTCTTAATTGCGGTCCTCAAGCCCTCCTGCCCTGCATGTTTTAGGTGTTTCCCTTCTGCTACACACCTGGATTGAATCTATGGGTGATCAACAGGTTTCTGCAGCACTTGATGGTCATGCAATCATTTGAATCAGCTGTTCTGGAATAGAGGCACATCTAAAACATGCAGAGCAGGGGGGCCTGAGGACTGGAATTGAGAAGCACTGATCTAAACCAACCTAACCATATCTAACAAAGCAATTGCCTCTCTTTTATATCATCAAATAATTGTGATTAACCACATATTCTGGGAAGCTGACTTGAATTACACTACAGCACCCAGACCTGAATACTGTCACATTGCTGCAACAAATTCAGCCTGATATTAAGAGATTCAATCACGCTTCAGAAATTAGGATGCTGTGCGGCATAGCCAATTGATGCAGCTGTCAGGGATTTTATTCCAGCATGTCTTTTCTTATTGACTTAGATTTGTCCTGTATTTGTTTCCCACTCAAAGGGGAAAAAAAATCATATGATGCACTTTCTGTTTGCATGCTCCATCTCTCTCTCCCTCTGTCTCTCTCTTTATTGTTTCATAAATCTTCCTATGGAGTGACTCTTGCTTTGGCTCTGATTCCCCTCAGGTGGCTCGGGATGTTGATGGATCGGGGAACTATTTCATTCTGACTCATAAACACGTGGCACAGATCCATCCGATGTCTGGATATGGAGCCAAGAGCCCCAAGCTGGGCCTGCCGGAGTGGGTGCTCTTCCACGAGCACACGTTCTCGGAGGACAACTGCCTCCGCACCGTCACCCACATAACGCCTGAGGAGTAAGCCTTGTTAACTTTTCATCCCCCTCCTTGAGCACTTTCATTCATGCACTCAATTTTTTCAAAAACTGGCTACGTAGCAGATTCACAACTCAAGCTGCGGCCTCTCTTACTGCTTGAAAGCACCCTGCAGAAATCCCGCAGTATCTTGGCTCAAACTTAATCAGACAGACACGTTCTCCTGACCCCTTTGAACCATATTTAAAGTCTCGGTTCGGGAGAGACTAGTCGTGCTGGCTGTGGAGCGAGGAATTACAAATCCTGTTCTTTAGTGTCTGCTTGCTGGAGAGAGGATTACAGATTGCCCAGAACCACTGAAATGCCGAGCAGCAGCTTAGAGTGTAAATGTAAAGCTTTGCTGACTGACTGATGCCCGTCTGCGTTTCATAATCTTTGGATGTTGATTTAAGGGTTTGAAACTGAGAAGTGTCCTGTGTCTTCAGTCCATCAAAAGTGGGCATTTCTCAAGACTGAAAATATGTTTCATTGAATCACTTCAGCACATTTACTCCTTGATTGCAGGTTCGTTCAAATGACGCCACAGTACTTTTTCTACAACTTGCCATCGAGTGAGAGCAAAGACCTCCTGCAGAATATCCTGAATGGCGGAGCGTCTCAGAACGAGGAGAACAAGCGCTCGTCAAGCCAGGAACCCCAGGAAGACCAGACGTCTGACCGCTGCGTCATACAGTGACTGTCAGTGCCGCCGCTTCCAGTCACAGCTGAACTAACTAAGACCTAGCTTGTCTTCACTTCTAGCATCGACACCATCCAGATAGCTGAGCTGTTGTCACAATGTCCTCGATTTTTATTTCTAGCATTCACCTTTCCCTCCATTTGTGCCCCTCCTCCTTTTCTTTATCAGTCAGGGTTTTATTTTAAATAGTAATGTACAGTGTACTAATATAAAAATTAAAATATTTAACATATATGTTTGGCATTATTGCTCAGTACAAATGAGATATTTACATACATTGGTTATAATTTTAAGACTAAAGACGCACTTGAGTCATTGTTTTTACTGGGTGGAATGACAAAACAGTTATTAAAAAGTGCAATTTGGTACAAAGGTTTGAATTTAATTAGGGTAAAACTTCTATATACAGGGTCAAATATGTACACTATGTTACCAAATGTATTGGGTCACCCATCCAGATAATTAAATTCAGCTGTTCTGATCACTTCCATGGCCACAAGTATATAAAATCCAGAGGCTTGGCATATAGATAGCAAATTGCTGTGCATAGAGGGATTTGTGAACTGGGCTTCCCTAGCTGGTGGTGAATGCAGTGTTGTAAAACACATCAACACTGGACTCTGGAGCTTGAGAAACATGTGCTCTCTTATGATAAATTATGCTTCTGAATATCATCCCAAATTGATGCAAAAAAAGCACATCTATGAAAGATTGAAATTTGCTATATTCGCACCCGTGAGTGTATTTAAGCGTATTTTGAGTCCTTCCTGTTTATTTTCTAAATAGTTAACCATTCTCTGGTTCCCATTTCTATTTTTTTCTGCCGTTACTGTCCAACCCTGCAGCACAGAGGGTCGAGTTTGATTAATGAGGTGCATGAACAGTTTGGACACGCCTGCAGCTCCATCTGCTGTGGACTCGCTTTAATGACAACAGGGTCACGGAGTGCAGCCGGATCCACAGTGTAAATACGATGTCCTCTCTTTAGCTACAAAACTCATGTGCAATAACACCTGCTGGCTTTGTGAGAGAACATGGTGGTACCTTTAAAAACCTGTCATATTAAACTGGATTAAAAAAAAAAGCATTCAGGCATTTTAGATCAAAATATCACATGCAAAGAAAACATATCTATCTTGTTTAAATGTATGATTTAACTCTTGCTTATAGAACACAGACCTTTGAAGAAATACAGCATACTAGAATTAAAAAGTCCTTTACTTCTTAGAGCAACCATGCAAAAACAAAAATAGAGTCACTTTCTTACATACAGCATTATGGACACATCCAGCTCTTTTGATTTTTGCATTGAATGTTGCTCAACTATTGCACAATTTCTAAAGCAAATGTTGTAACTTAACCAAAATCACTTAACTTTTTTTTCACAGCATTATTGATAAACAAAAAAAACAACAAAAAAAAAACACGCCACACAACCTGGAACCGATCTGACCCAATGATGAATAATTTATCTCAGCCTCGAGGAAAAGAATTTATTTCGTTGCTAGAAAGTTAGAAACGTCTACAAGTCTGGCTGTTGGTAGAGTCAAACTCTACATTGGTAATAAATTTAAACATTCAAATGTACAATTCCTTACTAAAAAAAAGGTACAGTTTAAAAGTGGTGATGTGAACAGAAACCACTGCCACAATGCAGATGTTAAAATAAATGATACAGATAATAATAGTCCCTGCCCCTAAGAAAAATTAACAGCGTTGCCTGAGTTTGAGTTTGTTATCTGACACCTTAAAGCTGCAAATAACAGATTACTTAAATGCTTCTCAGAAGGCCTAGTCAAAGTACTGACACATATGGCTGTACTACAAAGCAAGATAGATGGCCTAGCCGGCTGTGTTGAGATGAATGTCAGAGTTTTCAGTATCATGATGGTGGATCTGTTTGACACTAGATCAACAGATCATTATCTAGAAGAGATGCATTTCGCTCCAGAGGAGGTTCAGTTTAGGGTTTTCATTGTGAGAAGTATTTAAAGTCCTTATAGCTGTAATCAAGTTTGATTACTCAAATTCAACACATAGTAAAGGTTCTTGGTTGGACTATTAAACAACAACCCTGACACTCATTATAGTGTTTCTATAATAAATAACTCTCTGCATTCAATCTAAAAGCCTCCAGTTGGTGACGGCAGGAAAGGAAAAAAAAAAGTGCAAAGTGCTTGACGTCACCATCCGAACCAAATGAAATCGATCTCTTCAAATGAGCAGATTTCTTTTATTATTTTATGAGAACTGATGCCAAATTACCTTTAGGTTTAACAATGACTGGAAAATATTTCTACATTTGCAGATCCATCCGTGTATACTAGCACAGTTAGCTAGTTATATTACTTCAGTATTGCAAGTTTACTTCCATATATTGCAATATCTGAGGATTTTCATTTTAAACAGAAAGTGATACATTTAAAATCTAGATTATTTTGATGTCTGATGAAAATCCACTTTTTTTCCTCCAGAAAAGAAAATAAGTTTTTTTTTAATACAAAAATGTTATGGCCTAAATGTCAAGGTGAAAACTGCTGACTGCTTAATGTAATATTGACAATTATGTACATGGAGTTCTCCATGAATATAATTGTCAATATTATATTAAGCTGTCTAAAAAGGATTCAATATAATGCTCTGAAAAACAGATTCTTGGGTTTTCATCAGTTGTGAGTGAAACATTAAAATGAACAAAAATAAATGAATGAAATGTATTACTGTGTATAATAAGTTATATTGAGAGCTTTTTTTAAATTTAATAATGAAATTAATTAACTTATCGATGTTCATAGTCTGTAACGTCACTTTTATGTGTGAGAATAAATAAAACAATCGTTGTGTGTGGAGGCAAAACTCAAAAGCTTATGTCATAACCTAAATAGTAGCTATGGAACTGCAAAACTACAAATTTCCAGCTATGTTATCCTGCTGCTTTTCTCAATAGATGCAGCAAACGTTCTTTCATAATAAAGTATTAGGGGTTTGCGCTCCTTAAGAACATTGCATGGTTGGTCAGTACATTTTGAGTGGAAAAGGCATCTAATCATAATACTCTTAACCTCAGAGTGCAGAGACAATTGTAGTTGAAGTTGCTACACACTGTACTCCTCTTGTCCTCTCTGTGCTTTAAGCTCCTTTTATTCCTGTGTTGTCACTTCCTGCTTACGGGGTCAGCTGCTGCAGGAGCTCAATGTAGAGCTCAACACGACTGAGGAGGGGCGCGTCTTTCTCAGCGCGCAGGAACTTGGAGTACACGGCTTTGTAGTTTTTCAACATCTCCTCGTCTTTACTGCTGCAGAGCAAAACAGAGGTGAGCTGGTCAGCGATGAGCTGGACAAAGAAGATCGCACGCAGGGTTTTAGACAGCTGCTCACCTTGGTTTCCGCTTGCTCGTCGTCATCAGCTTGATCACTTGTAACAGCAGGAAGGAGAAACTTGGCTCAAACACGCCAATTAACTTCAGCACTTCCTGGAGGTCCAATCCAGACCTGGAGCCGCCGACCCTATCAGGAGAGTCTGGTGACTCGGCAGCAGATGGTTCAGTCTGCTGCTGGGAGGAAGAGAGCATTATGCTGTGAACAACAATATGTGGTCAAAGTGAGTACATCCCTCTTCAAGTAAGTACTAGAAGAGGGATTTCAAGTTTTTACTTACTTCTTCCTGTTCCTCCAACAGCTCCTTCTGGATCAGCTGGAAAGCATGGCGGATTTCTGACATGATCTCTATTGCTCCAATCAAGCTCTTCAGCTTAGCCACGCTGCTGCTCTGACCTTTAAAAAACACACAACATGGCTAACTGTAGGAAGGTTTTGGAAAAGAAATGATCACACAGGAGTCCAAAACATTTTTAAGATGAAAAGTTATCCCACCTGTCATGGTGAACTCTGTGAAAGCCACCCTCTCCAGCAGCGTGCGCAGCAGCTCGCAGGGCGCGTCTTTGAGGCTGAGGAACAGAGAGACAGCTTTGCTGTAGTGAAGCTCCGCCAGGCTGCGGTGTTGCTTCCTCAGGTGTTCGTCCCCCACCTGCGTCACAAGCGCAGCCAGTTTCTCAGAACACAAATGCAGCAACAAGTGACACAGCAACACAGGAAAGGAGTTCTTCAGATAAATAAGATCATCAGAACTGAGTCGTACTTGATTTCTAAAGCAGCTGTGGTACATGGAGGCCAAGCGGTGGTGGATGGTTGCGGCTCTGTACTGGTACAGCGGTTGCCGGGCCGACTCGGTTTGCAGGTCGCAGTATTTCAAGGACTTCATCATGGCATCGGTCACCTCCCGTTCAATCTGTACAATCAAAACACAAAAACGCAGCTTTTGAAGTGGAGGAAACGCAACGTTGCCGGAGCAAGTTGGGCACTGAATATGTGCACCTAAATAAATCGGAATATCATTTGAACTGAATCATTTCAGTGTATCAATGCAAAGAGTGAAACTGTTGATGTTTGATGATATGCCTGTTATTATTGTCAAGTGTTCCTAAGAAGTGGAAGAAATGCCTGGTGTGGTGTTGGGGTGTGTGTGTGTGTGTGTGTGTGTGTGTGTGTATGTGTGTGTGTGTGTGTGTGTGTGCGTGCGTGCGTGCGTGCGTGCGTGCGTGCGTGCGTGCGTGCGTGTGTGTGGACTGACCTGCTCCTGCGCCTTCCTGGAAAGTGGTGCGTAATCCTGCAGAAGCGTAGCCAGGGTGAAGTAGGTGGTGGACAGCTCCCAGTTCACACTGTCCCATACAGCTGGGTGGCCCTTTCTGCTACCCAGCGCCCTTAAAGCTTGCAAGTAATAGTCTACGGCCTGAGGTAAAAACAAAAAAGTATAAATGGAAAAAACTATTTTATATTAGATACATTTAATATTCCTTGATATATTACCTTATTGTAGTAAAGGGCCTCCTCTGGAGAGAACTCTCCTCTGCTCTCGTCGGCAGAGACAGGACAGTGGGCCTGAGCGCAGATCCTCATCAGCCTGCCGGTGTTGCACAGCAGTAAGGCCGTGTTGGTGCTGTCCCTGATGGCTTCAAAGTCCTTCATTCCTTTTTCAAAGAAGCTGAAGCTCTTCTTCCACAAGTCCTGCTCTGCTGCAGACACAGACTTCTTCACTAGAACAGAAACAAGACAACAGCTTAGTTTGACATTTTCGCCGGTAGGAAAATTGATTCATGAAATCCTGTGAATGCTAAACAAATAAGTGCACACGTTATACCTCGTTTTTCTGTCTGCATGGCTGCTGCCTGGTTCATGTAGTAGACCCCCATCTCGTTGCGAATGTTTCCCAGCCGTCTGAGGACCTGGGACAGCTGGTCGGAGGATTGATCTTTCAACACCTCGGATGTGAGCATGTCGTGTGCCGCCTCGTAGCATCTGCAGCTAACAAACAGCTGGTACTCGGGGTCCATGGCCAGATCTGTTGCCATGCTGAAGTCTAATAAAAAGAAAGAAAGATGATTAATATAATCAATAAGACCAAGTCAAAAAAAAGCAAAAAAGCAATCACAATAAAAACTTAAAATCATTTTTGTATCTGTCTTTAAGTCAGTGTGGCCAGGGGTCCATTTGTGGGCCCTGGACTGACTTTGTGCAACTCAAGAATGACACAAATTCTTGAGTTGCACAGGTGGTTGAGGCAGATGGAGTCTTTTTTATTTTTAATCAGGGCAAAATTATGCCAAATCAAAAATATTAAAATTAAAATATTGCAACATAAGATGCTGGCTACAACACAAAGAATTCAATAACTATGCACCTTCTGAGGACCATGTCTAACCAGCAGGCTTCGGTGCATCCACATCTGCCTTTAGGGAATCTATTAAACACGGCTATATAACTTTTAATAAAAGTGAAATAAATCTTATTGTGTATAGTTCAGACCTTTCAAAATTTGCAAAGTGGGCCTCTTTCCTTTAATAAGCAAACCTACACAATCCCTTCTCTATAATAATTGGCACATCCTTTTCCAACAAACAATCTGACCACTCGTTTAATTAAAGTATTTCAACTTGGTTTCCTTTCCCTTTTTGCCGCTTATTTTTTTGGCCTCAAGTTCTTTTGACTTGGTGATTTTGGCCCGTTGTGACATCTCTAGTTTAGGTGATACAGAATGAAGACAGACCCTGGCAGCTGCTCTCTCTGTGCAGACTGTGCAGGATCTCCTGGTCCTCTTTGGTCTGGTAGCTGTACTCCTCCAGGTACGCTGCCCTGTTGCTGGCGTTCTGGGCCAGCATGAGCTGAATGTCTCCACAGAGTGACAGGCACTGGCTGTGAAACTGGAGCACATGCGGGCGCAGTGTTTCGCTCACAGAACAGTAAGCATCTGAGGAAGGTGATAAAATACAAAATAATGAGGAACATAAAGAGACCTGTGTTCAAGAACTGTAAAAATTCTCATTAGGGTGTTAAAAAGCTATTTCTTAAACTGATAAATGTAGTTTCAGCTGTGTTTTTTTTTATTACACTTTAATGCTAGATTAATATAGAATGGAGAGGATACAAATTACAAGCTACGTAATTTCAAAATTCACATTTTGGAAAAGAAAAAAAAAAAAAAGAAGGGAAAAGCCACTCACCATAACACTGCAGGGAGAGCTTGATGTAGCGCAGGGCTCGTCCGTACTTCAGCAGGTTGGTGGCAGCGTCCGACAGGACGTAGTACGCTTTGGAGGCTTTGAGGAAGAGCTGCAGTTTCATACGGTGCTGCCAGGAGTCTGGGATCATTCCTGAGCGTGTCGGGTGCTTCTGGTCGGCCTGCCCTGCACCCGCTGGGGTCATGCGGGAAAATCCACAAGTTCATCATTAAGGCATAGTGTTTTTCGATTTCATTTTTAATTTATTTTTGTGACGTGAGCAGAGTAGTCTCACCTCTCTCCAGAAGAAGAGAGATGCCTTTCTCTGAAGCTCCGTTGCCGCCTCCATCCTCATATTTTAGCGGGATGGGAGTGTTGGGGTCGGCAGCGGGCAGATCGCTCTCCTTCTTGATGCAGCCATCCACTGCTTTCAACCCCTGTGGATTTATTACAACCATATTTATGTCTCTAATTTGGCTCTTCTGAACAGTAAGACTGTGACATGACATTATGCAAGAACTCGCCTTCAGTACGTAGCTTAGGACATGTCTGCATCGCTCCTCTTTGTCTTGAGAAACAGGAAAAGCACAACTGGGCTGTGGAAATAAAATCAGAGCGATGCTTTATGCTTTGAAACTTTCTCCATCTTTAGTCTGAAAATACCTAAATGTCATCTCTTACTCTGATTTGGTGAGTTGATTTGTATTTCTCAGGGACCGACAGCTCCCCCACGGAGCGGATCACGGCTACCGCTTTGCTGTCATCCTGCGGCCTGGAGCGGTTGCCGTAGGTTCCCATGTCTTCGCCGTCCTCTGTCAAGTCGTCGTCCTCCTCCTCTTCCTCCCTGTCCTCGTCGCTGTAGCTGTCTTCCGAGCCACCGGCCCGCAACGACTCCCCTCCGTCTTCGTCGGGCAGCTCGTCGAGCTGGAACAGCTCTGACAGCATGTAGTAGGCTGAGGCAATGATCTGAGCACGAGCAATCAGGAAAAAACAGAAGCAATCGAAAGAGGGGTTGGGTTCCTTGATGCCAAAAGCTGTTGCCCTCTGAGTCAAGAGGTTTCGCACTGCGTTGCCCAAACGCCAGCTCTGAAAGCTATGGGTAAAAATGGAAGTGGAATTTTTCTCTTTCACATACCTGAGGATGTTTCTCCGGATCAAGAAGTTTGACGCAGTTTAGGAGCAGAGTTCGGATTTTGCCATAGTGCTTTCTGTTTTGACTTGCCTTCAGCATCAAGTTGCTGGCCACTCTGCGCCACAAAGACAAACGACGACAGAATCTTATCTCAACTCTTAATATTTTACTTTCACATATATATTTAAACTTTACACATTATTGAGTTCCTTCACTTATTTTCCCTGTACACTTTCCTCTACATACGTTGTGCTATTTCAAACATTCAACTTTTACCATAACATGCTCATTCAGGACATTACAGCCGTGTGTTTTGGTATTGACGTCTTCTACGGTTTATGAAATAAAAAACTTTTTGCAATCATCTTGGGCTACATTGAGATGGAACCTTCCTTCCAACCTTCCTTGCATTGACTGAAAGTTTTCACTTTATGATTTTTCTCCTTTTGCTTTATTCTGCTGTTTCTCCCATTTTCTTACATTACAATTTATGTGTAATATAGATTTTTTGTTCAATATTATGTACCAAGCATCACCACAAACAAGCTCCTATCCAGAAAATAATAATAAAATAATACAAAAAAAATAAAATAAAATAATGAAGCTACTCACCTGTACAGTAAAACAGCAACAGGAAGGGTGAAGGGATTCTGATATTTCTCTTCTTCAGCCTCCTCACACAAAGTCGTGAGATCGTAAAGCTTCACTATGTCACTCCCGCTAGCTGTAGATTGAAGATGTGACCGAAGCAGACATTAGATACACAAAAAGAGAGCAATTAGAACAAATAAATGAAAGTATTTTCTCCCTACCTTTGAAAAGCCAGTAGGTGTGACCCTCTTTAGTGCAGTTAGACTTTAGGAAGGAGAGGATATTTTGGGCAATGTCTTTTACCACCCTTGTAGAGAAAGTCGAGTTTTCCAGATGAGGGATGTCTTCTGTTTTTATCATTTCGTATTTCTGAATGAAAACACAAGAAAGCAAAAAGAATTGAACAAATGTTCAATTGTATATTGTACTAAAATCTCCACAAACAAACAAATCAAACAAACAAAAAAAAAAACTTGGCTTAATATTGTTTTCAGGTTTTGTGTCCTGGATGCCTAGATTTAACATGTTAATAGAGTCCACACCATTTCTAAACAGACAGAAGTTTGTGTTATTGAATGTGTTAACGCTGGCAATTTACCTGAACAATGCCATTGACGTGAAAACACATGACGAGCTCTGGGACGTTGCACATGAGATTGTCGAGCCAGTAGTCAATACCAGTTAAAATGTTGATTGGTTTGTTGCTGTCCCTGGGGGGGGGGAAAACAGAGCAAGGGTTCAATCTGCGTTCGACGCTGCTCCAACAATCTTTGGAAGCAGTCCAACAAACATTTGAGTAAATTGGTCAGTTTTTTTTCCCTATATTAACGCTGCACATCTTAGCAAACACCAGAAAGAGTCAGCAAGAAAATGAACATATTTTAATTATTCCAACTCAACTATTGCTCTGAATGTACTGCATGAATATTTGAAAAGGTTTTCAACAGTCTATTTATTTAGGCTTTTTAACAAAGACAAAAGAAATTAGTATAAAACCTGCTCAAACAAACATGCATGAAGTGAACTCCTTCAACTTTCCACATTTTAAGTTACAAACATAAACTCTAATATATTTTATTGGAATGTAACTTGATATACCAACACAAATCAATGCATTACTGATTACAACCCTAACCACAAATTTTCTAAATAAATTTAGGTCTGGACTTTGATTAGGCCATTCCTTCACATAAATATGCTTTGATCTAACCAATGCATCTGTAGCGCAAACTGATTGGTTACAATACTGAAGTTGTTGTCCAGGTGGAAGGTAAATCTCAAGTCACCTTCCACCAGGTGGAAGGTGGTCTCTTTTTCTTCCAGAATTGTCATGCATTTAACTCCATCTTTCACTTACTCTCTGCTGAAGAGACTTGCATTTTGCTATCCAAGTAAGATTTTGGTCTCAACAGTTCAGTTTCTTCCATATTTGAGGTGGCTCCTGGTGAACTACAAATGTTATGTCTATTGGCTGTCTTTCAACGACAGCTTTCTTTATCCCGCTCTTTCAAAAGGTTTGAGAACATTCTGTTTAACACAGTCCACTGAAGTCAATGCTCATAGTGTTAAAAGGATCAAGGGTGTGCAACTTGCATGGTCAACCCATAAAACTTATATATTCTGCTCCCTATTGTGTTCAGAAAAATTCAGATTTTCAGACAAAGTGGATGGGAACGGAATATTTAGTTGCAAATCAAAATGTATTTGTTTAGTCTTCAAATTAAAAACAAGCACAGATCTTTATTGGGAAGACAAGAATTCATCATCAAACCTTAGTCTCAGACTAACAGCAGGATATCGACCACCTCCAAAAATAGGCATGTTGGATCCAACCAGCATGTGGATGTCCTCAAATGTCCACATGATGTTTCGCACAAAGTCGTTCCTTAAACCCTGTAATATAATATAATATATAAGTAAACAAGTAAACAGCTGCAGCAGGATTACATTCTTGAAGAGCAAAATATGCTACCTGACTGTTTTCCCCTTCATTGAAGAGAGTAGGAAGATTCTGCTCTTTAGGCACTGATGTCACCTGACCTAAAGCAAAGTTGCTGTCCACAGGAACACTTTCCTGAAGATTTAACAAAATAAGCATTTAATTTGTGTAGACATCCCCTATAAAATGTATCTTAAAACTTCCTAAATCTAACTTTGAGTTGAGGAACCGTCCTTAATCCAATGGTAGCCAAGTTACCTGTTTGGGAGTATCTGCTTCATCTGCTTCAGACATTGCGCTGGTGAAAGTAGCAGGCCATGAAGAGCTGTACTCTTCGGCTCCATTCTCCTCATCCTCTTCTATCATGTCTTCTGTTACAGGTTCTGCAGCCCCATCACCATTTATACTGCAGAATATAATAGTGAAATTACAACATCTTTAGAAGTCAAATTAAACTGCATATCAAAACTTATTTGTCCAGAAATAAAACCCAAACTCTCACCTGTAGTAGAGGAACTTTGACAGGATGGCTTTCTGATACCAGTGCTCTTTGCTCTTCTTCTTTCTCTGCCATTTTTGATCTATTAGGCGCTGGTAAATCTCTTTGAGCCATGTCCAATCTCCCGTCTACAACAAAACATTTCAGCACAGTAAACAGACGTTGTCATTAATATAACTGTTCCGACGAAGTTGAATTAAACATGCCTCCCTGTACCTGAGAAGATCTTCTTAGGAGTTCCTGAGTGTCCAGCTCATCCAAAAGCAACGTCCTTCCAACACGATGAACAGCCATACTAACATGGGACTTGCTGTAGGGGATTTTCAGAAGCTTCTTAATGTTCTGCAGAAAACAAAAAAAAAAAGTTTTGGCCATATCCATACTTCAGAAACAAGTTAGAAAGATAAGGAAAAGCGCTACCAACCTCAGAATCTGATACGACATCCACGTCATCCCCAATGCAGTCAATGAAGTCATAGGCCATCCCAAAACTGTAAGGATTTTTAAAAAAAGATCCCAATACAGTTTTTCACTTATAGTTTTTTTCACTTATTCAAAGCTTCACACACTCTGAGGCACTTCTTTTTAAATGGCTGCAAGAAGGTTACATGCTCTTGGAATTATACAATAAGTTCTGCAGTGATGCCAATTGCAACTAATTATGTGTAAATCACACTGTGGAGAAACTGGCAATCCAGTATGTTGGAATCAGTCTTCCTGACAGCTTTCTAGACATTTTATTTCTTTCAGAGAGCAGTCATCCCAAATACCAAATGTTTAGTACTGTAATGT
This sequence comes from Xiphophorus maculatus, assembly GCF_002775205.1. Taxonomy (NCBI): domain Eukaryota; kingdom Metazoa; phylum Chordata; class Actinopteri; order Cyprinodontiformes; family Poeciliidae; genus Xiphophorus; species Xiphophorus maculatus. The sequence goes on from NC_036464.1 coordinate 17,829,857, forward strand.
ACTTTTTAAATCTGGAACTTTCAGTACTTACAAGTTACACAAGACTTAGCTCAAAATATTATATTATTGTGGCCTACTGCAAAAGTTACAAGATACTGAGATTCCAGACTTTAATTACAAATGACAGTTTGTTGCTACTTTGTTTCACAAAAATGAGCTAAAAGGAGAGTTTGGCTAGTTGCAATAAAAGGGAACTGGCACCAATTCTTCCTCAAACATGCAGACATAGTTCTCATCTAACAGGAGTCAAGGTCAAGTCAAAGCCTTAATTAGAAGAGAAAATGGCATTTACAACTCTTGAGGAAACTTGCAACAACACACAGGAGTCTTTCCTTTCAATGAATATACAAAATACAGATAAAATAAAAATGTCCACTGCAGGATTTTATAAAAACATAAACAGAAGTTTTAAAAAAACTAATCTTACTGTTTCTACACCGTGTTTTATTTGGGTCACACACACTAAAGTTGGCATTAATGTTTAACTCTCGCGATCGAGAATACACCGTGTTCCAAATTATTATCCAAATTGGATTTAAGTGTCATAAAGATTGAATTTTTTGTTGTGCTATTAAATTTATAGATGGTATTGTGTGTCAGGGCTCTTTGAATCACTATAATTAATTTCAGAGAGCTGGGTTGATTAGTTCGTCTGGTGAGCTCAATTAAAGGAAATCTACTTAACAAGGATGGTCCACATTATTAAGCAGGCCACAGGTTTCAAACAATATGAGAACAAGAAAGGATCTCTCTGCTGACAAATATCATCAGATAGTTTAGGGTCGTATGACAAGGTATGAAAGCATTAGATATTTAACGAAAACTGAAGCGTTATTGTACTGTGAAGAGATTTGTGGCTGATTCAGAACAAAGATGGGTTTGTACAGATAGAGGCATAATGAGGAAGGTTTCTGTTAGACAAATTCATCGAATTAAGAGAGTAGCTGCTAAAAAGCCCTTACAAAACAGCAAACAGTTATTTGAAGCTGCTGGTGCCTCTGGAACAGGAGCTCTGGGAAGGTATTCTGACATCCTACAAAAAAATTCAAGCAGAAACTATCCACAAACTCACAAGTTCAATGGATGCAAGAATTGTGCAGGTGATATCAAAGAAGGGCTCCTATATTAACATGTAACTCGGTCTGTTAAGATGTTTTTGATTGAAATAGCTTTTTGATTTTAGTACATGTGACCACTTAATGCTGCACATTCAAAGAATGACCATTTGCAGTTCTTTATAATCCATAAAATGTTTAGAAAATCTGCTGTTCATAATAATTTGGAACAGTGAATTTTGAGTTTTTTATTTTTGAAAAAAATACTGTTCTCATGGGGAGCTTTGTTCAGTAAAATATGATTTATACTCTAATAGCTCATGACGTGAAAATTATACTGACCATCATTTGCATTGACCATTTAAGAAAATCTGAGAAAATATCACTTGCATAATAATTTGGAACACGGTGTAATTATTTACAACTTTTCTCTTTCTGACTGCAAAATGATGTTTTTTCCCCACTATTTCCCCTTGTTGTGTCTACTGGAATGTTGATGGTACAGGCTGTAATACAGTGGTATGACTAAGTGGTTGGATAGGGATCATAATAAATCTTGCTGGATGTTGTGCACAGCAGCAATTTGGATTCCTTGGGTTACAAATTTTCCCTCGCAAAAGAATATGTAGGATGGTTTTGTAAAGAACATGACCCAGCTTGCTGTGCGCCTCTCACAATCCTGGTTTTGCTTTGCCAGTATGCTGAATGGTTTGCTGCTACATGGGCACCACATCTTTAAATTTGCTATCCCTGCTTTTCATGTGTCTGCGACACATGAAAGCACATGGTGCACAAGTCTAGGGCCATCAAAGAGATATGTAGTCACATATCTCTTTGCAGTTTTCTGCAATTCGAAAAAGCAGAAAACTTCTGTATTCTGACATTGTCTGGACAGTTATGTAAAGTGCGTCAGATCTAACCAAATTGGTCAAAGTGACGCCGGGTGTATAAAACCCTAAGGCTGCTTCTAACTAAACAAAATTTTTCACACCTCTTAATGGCCTCTCTCATGTCATTCATAACTCCTCAGACAGATGGGGGTTCCACAGAAACTGCACTGAGTGTCTTTGTTATGATTTATTTCAATAGTTCTCCCTTGATGTATTTTAAGCAGTGTTATCTAGGATTAATACCATTAATATGGTAGAAAAGACTGATCTTTATGTTTTAGAGACACAGGGAGAAATTCTTTTTGTTTCTCCTATTTTAAAAAGTTATTTTCACACAAATTTTCAAGACACATTTTGCTTGTTCGAACTAACTGAACTTGCAGCGTTTCCACTGTACAATAATGAATGCTAATACCTAGAGAACGGTTTGCTCTTGCTGCTGGAGCCTAACACAGTGGTGCCAGCACTGCCCAGCTGGGGGTTTTCTCTCAGCCAGTTGGCAGGTGGAAGCTTCAGGTCCGTCTTCTCCTGCAGGAGGGCGTAGGTGGTTGGAGGTGGGGCAGCAGAGTACTTGACCACTGCGCAGCTCTTTACTTCTCCATTTCCTAAGCATACTGTCATATCCTGTAAATAAGACAATTAGACATCAGATTATAATTTAGAAATAATAGTTATGTTACTGCCAAATTTATTTTATTTGTATTACTTAAAACAATTAATAAAGAATAAAACTTTGATGTCACGTCCACTTGAGCCAAAAGTCACAAAGTAAAAGTAAGATTTTACAGAGATGGAACCAGACTATTGAAAAATTTAAAAGCAGTATGAAAATCTTACAAAATAGATGTATGGATTTAATAATGATGAATAATTTAAATTTGTAGATCTGTGTACATGTCAGCTATTTCTATGATATTACAGGGTAAAACATCTAGAGACGGTACCATATTTTGCCAGTTAACAAGATATTGTAGTCAGTTTGAAATTATTTCACTATAATAGCTTGACACATGATTCTGCTTCTGTCTTTGTTGTCCCCTCCAAAACTGCTTATCATAATGAGTATTGCAGTTTGTGCCGTAAGAAGCATGAGCTTTGGGGCAATTAAATGAACTGTTATAGGTAAATTACCATACCTTAGATTTTCACTAACCACTGAAAATTGAATACCAGACATTTGGATTTGACTTTCAAATATTAACATATGGTAATATTTAAAATAACTTACTAAATTAAAATGTTTTAGGTGACTGGGTTACAACTTCTCAGATTTGAAAATGAACATTAGGACATAAATTGTGGTACATAATACTCTTAATATAGTTTAATCTATGCAGCTGTGGCCACGTTAGTGAACAGAAAACTAGATTTTAATGATTTTGAGGGGTGTCTCGTCACTTGTGGCGATTTTTTAAGTGATTAAACTAACATAACTCCGGGAAACTTAGCAAATGTACACACTTTGCTTATTAAAACACGACAATAAACATGTCATCTTAAACACAACAAATACAATATAATACTGATCAGCCTGGTAACTTACATGTTTGCTGTAATCTCCTGTGCAAGAGGAACCACCAACATCTTCTTTTGAATTATCCATGGGAACCCCAGGCTCTCTGTCCTCAGGTTGTAAGCTCATACTGGACAAGTGAGTCTTTCCACTTCTTTCTACTATCCTCTACGTATTTCTAACAGCTGGAAAACAAACATATAGCTCAAGCGACACAAGCAATGGCTTTATAAAGTACGTAAACACACAGTTGCATCGATAAAGTCAGTGGCAACTTCAGACTGTCAAGCTAGCTCAAGAAAACAGCAGTCAACGTGGGAAAAAGTGGTTTCACAATACGAGTGTAGCACTAAAGCTAACCCACAGTCAAATGACAACTTGCTATTACTTTTCGCAGTCTAAATAATGTAAACCCACTGGTAAATAAACACGTTTTAGATGCCTGTAGCCTACCTTTTTCCCATCTGCAGCCACTCTGTGTGTAGTTCTCAGACTGACAACAAGCCGATGACGACTTCCTGTTTAACGGTAAAACGAACTGCAAAACTAGTCTTATTTCCTATTTATAAAATATAAACCTGTTTGGAAACTGAGAAAGAAGAAAAAATCAGACCGTTAATATGCTACATAACTTTATGGATAAGAATATTCAATTTAAAAACTCATTTTGATAAGAGGCGTGAACCGGAAATACATTGAAGAGTTCTTTCTAGAAAAATGGAGCGCTTTCTCGTTTATTTTGAGGGCTTTTATTCTGAAATTCACGGCCAGGTTGACTTTTTTTTTTTTTAGAGTCGGCTACTTTTATTTTGAGGGCTTTTATTCTGAAATTCACGGCCAGGTTGACTTTTTTTTTAGAGTCTGCTACTTTTATTTTGAGGGCTTTTATTCTGAAATTCACGGCCAAAGTTGACATTTTTTTAGAGTAGGCTACTTAATTTTCAAGGACCACAAATCGATATAAATGCATACTTTGTTTAACAAATATTAGTATATTTGTGCTGCAGTCCATCATTAACTTAAACCACCACTGCACTCGTAAAATACACCATAGGGTCGAAGCAGACAGATTACCTGTGGCATTATTATCCCCTCTCAGCAGGTGAGCCTGCAGCTGAAACATATAAAGAAACCATGATATGTTGCAACACAGGATTGTGGAATATTTAAACAAAAATAAAAACTCACATATGCATTAAAAAATTATGAATGCACATGTAATGAATTATTTTTCCACATTTAATATGTCTTTTGTAATTTAAAGTATTTATTAAATTCATGTATTTATGTCCAGTTTAAAACGAATTTCACTCACTGATGCATTTATTTCATATTATATTATATTATATTATATTATATTATATTATATTATATTATATTATATTATATTATATTATATTATATTATATTCAGGGAATGCCACGCTGCTTACTGAACAGGAGACACTTCGCTGCTAGACGCAAATTCTCCTGGTGATGACTCAGTTCATTTTTTTTCCGCAGAACAGAGTCGACTCTTTGTGACAGCTCAAGGCTTGTGAACGGGAATAAACGGTGGCGCAGTTTACATGTAACAATGGGGAGCTGGAAGAATCATGTGCGATCTCAACTTCTTCACAGAGACGATAAAGAAAAACTACCATATGTTGGCGTTTTCAATAGATGTAAGAACAATTGCTCCATTTCTACGATCCTCGTTTGTGATAATCACTGCTTTGGCATAATCGCCTGTCCCTCCAGTCTCTCAGCTGGCGGACCAGTTTGAAATTCGCACACGGATTTTGGAGGATATTCAGTGTAAAGTATGACCTATTCTTTTGAGACATCGATGTTGTATTTCATTTATCTTTTTAGTTGTTGGGTTTTTTTTAAGTTTGGAACGAGCAGGAGTAGAAGTTGACATTAACACCAAACTCCTTCAACTCCAGCTGAGAGAAAGCGAACACTTGGCAGACAACGTGAGTTTAATGGGAAGCACATTAAAAAGTTCTGAAACCTACAGGTAGACATGCATAAATTAACGTAAAATCCAAAGATTATTCTTTGTTTAGTAGGCTATTTGAGTTCAGAAAGTAAAACTCATTTAAGTAGTCATTACATACAGAGCTTTGTTCTGGTAATTTTGACGAGTAGTTTCAGTATTTCAGTATTAGAAATTGGTTTATGTAATATTTAAATTTCTCCTGAGAAATGTATCTTTTGTTTTTCTCTGGTTATTTCATATTCATTAAAAAAGGAAAAAATAAATGTTTGAACTACTGTATATTCCTGGGTACAAGCTAGTATATGTAGAATTGGGCATAATAAACATCAACTTGCAAATGTTTAGATAAGAACTTGACTTATATAAAATTGTATTTATTAACATTCAAAGAAGGTTTGGGTACATTTTTCATCATTTAGTAGCGTTATTATGGAATACGGCTTGCAGCATGGGGAAAGCACAAACTACACTCTTCAAGTCATTGTTATTTGATTTGTTCGATTCCTGACCTTTAAACTAATGATGTCTTCCCATTATCCAATCATCCAATCCTTTTTTTGTCTCCCCAGCTGTCTCAAACTGTCTCTGACGTGACCTCAGTCTTGTATGTAAAAGAAGCTGAGGTCCAATACTGGCAGTCACGGTAACGTACACCCTGGCAATTCCCTAATATACTGCAGCCTCTTAGACAAAGAAACATGCACAGAAATGACATGAAATAACTTATTGCATTTTGGATTGGTATCTGACTACTAAAGCTTGTGCACTATGCGTGAGAAGCGCACAAGCATCCATTTCTATTAAAAATCACATCAGTCTCATTGAATAAATGATCCGTTTCAAAAATGTCTTTTAACATTCTAGTTATCTGGACTGGTTTATTCTCTTTTTCAGGGAATCTAAACTGCATGAAAGGAGTATATGATGAAGACATGTTTGTTTTCAGAATCAATCGCCCAAGGGTCGCCAGCAGTTTCTTACATGTCTGCCTGTGGATTTTACTCTGAGGTCACAGGGTTGTTGGGTGTTTGGCTGTTTTTGAACTGAATTTTAAATAATCTTAAAGATTCTCTTGCTGAAAGATTGAAGAGTGGTTTCTGTGAAAGAACCAAGTCAATTGAATTTTAATCAAGTTGAACCGAGGCACAATATCTTGTTTTGGAACATGCCCACCCTGTAGTCCTCTTTGGCTCTTTAGGTCATCTCGTTATTATCACTCTTTATCACTCTATTGCCAACTCAGCTCTTAGAAGAATACACAAACCAGAGGATTTCCATTTAGGATTCTTTTTTAAAAATCAGTATTTAACAGGGTTCTAGTTTTCCTTTGACCTTAACATCTATATTAGGTTTTTTTTTTGTTGTTGTTTTTTTCAAACCAGCTTTACTTTTTCAGAGAACAGAGAATTCATAACATCCCAAATAGTAATATTGCCATCTGGTATTCTCAGCATTCTTGGTTAGAATATTGAAGTATGATCAGAGTTAGTCTGTGTACCTTCTTAATATTACTCAGAAAAATTGGTTGAGATGACGTCTGAACCAATTTAAGAAAAAAGCTTGCTGTTAAGTTTTTAACTTGTACCTTGACATCGGATATCTGCGTTTAAGAACAGAACTACAGAGAGATCAATGCATGATGTCCGTTTCACAACTTTGCTGTTCCAGCGTGTCACAACACCGCCAAGAGGCCCTTACTCTGGCTATAGCGAAAAACAACTTAAAGGCTGCCCTTCTAGATTTTGAGTTCACCATGGAGTGTCAGTCCAAAGAGTTGGTGGCCCTGCGCTCGGAGCGGACCAAACTGAAGGAGGCACTGGATCAGGCCCACAGAGACAAAGAGGAACTTGTGCAGCGATGGATTGAGGAAAAGAGTGCTGAAGCAGATCGACTGAATAAACACAATGACTTAACGCAAAGGTAAGAGCATCAAAGTGAGATCAATGTTGTAATCAAAGCTTGAGAAACAATTATCCGGTCATTTTGAAAGGATGAAATGGCGGTCATTGTTTCTTGTTTGCTTCTTTTTTTCTGCTGAAGTTACTTTTTTTTTACCAGGTGGCAACATCTGGGCAAACAGCTGAAGAAGCACTTCCACGGGGAAAGAGGAAAACGCTTTACTCACTTACTGACAGACGCTACGGATGGTGCGAGAGAAGCATCTCAGTCAGTCATTCAGGGTAAGAGTTCTCTCCTTTTAGAGGTGTATATATAAAATGTGTTCACTTTTTTTCTTCCATTTGGTTGTTTCACTTAAAATTCTCAACACCGTTAAAATTTCTATTTAACTTTCCATTGGTCCAAACATGTTGGACTACAGACTCTATGTTTTTAATGGTAACCCTCTTAAATGCCCTTTAAACTGTAGACTTCCTTCTCTTGTCCTCAGGAGTTCAAGACTCTAGACAGGAAGTTCAGATGAAAACACCATCTCTCCTTCAGAAAAAGTCTGGCATCGCCCTGGAATCTTAGGCATCATAGTAGAGACATTTATTAATCTGTGTTTGTTTAAATGAAGTCATCGATAACACAAAATGGGACAAAAAATGTCTGGTGTTTTGCTGTATTTAAATATTAGCCATGAGTTGTAAAATGTGTTTGTTAAAATAAATGCGTTGTAGTATCCAATTATGAGCAGATTCTCAGCTAAATGTGTTTCAGCATAATCATAAAAACACTTAAAATGTTTAGTTGAATCTAAGTTTTTGTTTTAAGAGGCATTCGGTGATACTTATTTGTTTCCTTTTAGGACTCTTTGTAAAAGGTACCTTGCTTTGTAAACAGAAAAACTGTACCAGATTTAAACTGATTATATTCTGGTGGTTTTATTTGTAAGCCGCAATAAAAGTAAAGGAATATGGTAGTTTTTTCTTTCTGTTATCATGCATAAACACATGCTTTTTCTATGTAACTCACCATGAGTATGAAACTTTCTTTTCAAAAATGTTTCATTTTTTATGTAACTAATGCATAAAAATAGAAACTTTTTTTTTTTAAAGATTCATGTAGTTTGTGTAGATTCTATTACTTAGGATAATAAAATAAGGAATGAGTAAAGATTAACATAGTTACAAAATAACAAATTTGGGAAGAAACCCACATTTTCCAGTACATAAAACCTTTGAAACCAATACAGTGGGCAGCATACTTCAGCAAGAAGGCAGTTTAAGTGCTTTACATAAAAAAATAATAAAGAACACATTAAATTGCAGTGGCAAAATAAAGAGAAGTAATGGAAAGGTAGTAATCCAATTGTGAACTATGTCAGAACTATTTTACAGTTATTAATCAAAGGCAATTCAAAACAAATAGGGTTTTAGCCCAAAGCATCAAATATAAATTTAGAAAGTGCTTCACTTACTATGATTTTGCAGTGATTGGAAATTGAAAATTTAACTACTTTTAAAGAAATGTTTGAGTATAATAAGACAATGTATTTAATGAGTGAGTAAAGTACTTTGTCTAGCTTAAAAAAATATTCAGAAATTCTACACTTGGTTCATCGTGTTTATTTTTATAAATGTCAGAAAATGACAAAACGCATCTCAATATTTTATGAACATTATTTGCAAATGTCTTCTCATCTGCATTTTACATGTTGCTCTGACTTGTAACTGCTTAAGAATAGAGATGTCCTTTATTCTTTATTGTCCCACAGTTTAATGCGTGTCTTTACAGCAAAGTGTCCTAAATTGCTCACTAGCACAACTTCAGAGAGAAGATTGTACAAGCTATTATTCGATTTCCTGAGCAAATAAACTGGACTACCCAGCTCCATGGTGATCTGGTTTCAGATTGCATGTTGCCTGTTCCAGGTTTCCATGGTCACCAGAATTTTATTTAGCTATTAAGCTGAACATAACCTGTGTGTTTTGTTCCACTGAAAGCATTCAATAGTGACATTTCAAACTGTGCCAAAATGGTGAAAGGAGGAAAACGCTACTATGGTATGGAGAAGGACGGCCAGTGGGTAAGAAACTGTACATTTTATTGACCTAATGCAGCAAAACATTCAAAACTATATGCATTCTGGTTTTATTTGTCTTTGTCCTCAGTTTGTCCATCCACACGGTTCAAAGTTAACATCTCGTGAAGTCTGTACAACCACTGGAGCTATGCTGAGTGAGGCTAAGACATTGTTGCCTGAGGATCGGCATGTGAAGCGCTATCCTAAATGGAAAATTGACCAGGTCTGTGTGTTCATGTGTTTAGGAATTGAAATGTATTGTTTTGTCCAAATTAGCCAATGAAATTTGATGTTTTTTGACATTGATTTCTGTTGTGTTTAGAAGTTTATATGCAACAAATGTGAATATTTATGTGCTTCAGTTATTGCTTTTCCTCCTGCTGTGATGTGACAATGTACAAGAGAAAATAAGTGTGAGGAAATTCATGTGTCACAGAGATGTGAGCAATTGCTAACGTGTAACTAACTCCCTGGGGAAAGCACAACCTCACCAACTTGTTTACCAACTTTACATTTGATTGCTATATTTTGCGACTTTTCAGACCCCTTTAACAAATTTCTCAAAAAAGTGACTAGCGACTTTTATTTTTATGTTATTGGAGACTTGGATGGCGAATATTGCAGATTTAAGCAAATTTACAGGAAATTGTTATTAAATTTGCATGCAAACATAAAACATAGCACCCGTAAGGACCAATTTAGACAGCCTATCAAACAAAAAATGATTTGGGATTTAGCTACTCTGCTTGTAAGCTAAAAAGAAGCTTCCAAACTTTCCAGTGATCGATACAAACACAGCAATTTAATTTTTTCTGCTGCTTTCCAGCGATCCAGGGAGGATTATCCATTATCATGTCATGACAATAAGAACACCTTAAAAAGTAGCATCACAATCTTCTCTAATGTGAGTATTTATTTAGCTTCAGCACATGAAGGATGGTTTTCTAAATGCTGATATCCTTTCCTCATCTGCGTCTTTTCTGTGTTTGTGTACATCAGGGTGTGGGGCGAAGAAAATACCCCGATGATCATATTCAGACCACAACTCAGATCAGTTTGGCCCACGAATCAGCTGAAGAGCCTATATCTAGGTTTTTTGCAATTCAACCTGACTTTACTTCAGTGGAGGTCTTGAGTGTACCGACCAAGAACAGGAGGTTCCCTCAAAACCACAAACTGAGGTCAGAAAGGGCCTTTGATGAGACAAGGGAGCAGTTAATGTGGTTTGGACAAGTCCCAGATAGTCTGGATGTGCTGGCAACTTCCAACCTGTCGACCCCTTCAGAGTCCTCACTCATTTAGGTCACGGACAGACGTACAATAAGAACATTTGGGTGGCTGGAATAAAAGATTCAATGAGTTTTAGTTTGAGGACATGCAGACCTTGGTAATAAGTGTTGGTTCAATAACAAAACTTCAGATGATAATAAAGAAAAAGAATATGCGTTATTGTGTCATTTTATCTCAACTATGGACCAGGATTTCGTGTCTTTTAACCACTTTTACTTCTAAACTTTAGACACAAACATTTACTTATGTTTTATCAAACAGTAAATCTTATTGGCTCATAGTAAAAATGTATTTAGCCTCCTTAATACACTAAGAGCAAATGTGCTACGTTCTAATTATACAATACTCAAATATTTAAAACCTTTCCTGTGGAAGCACAGATTTATGTAAATCTATATGTTTAAAGTGTCTTGTTAAATTAAATAATTAACAAAGTGCTGTACAGGCCACCACAATAAGTAGGAAGCTAGTAAATGCTGCCAAAGAGACCTGTTGTTCAGATAGGTAATTTCTTCCAACTTCTGCAAAATTCAAAGTTCTTTAGAACACACCTTTATATTTACAGTTATTTAAATTACCTTTGCCGAGCAATTAGTTCTGTCTCTCATTATTATTCTATGGCCCATAAACCCAAGTTCATCAGCAAAGTGTCAAAATATACTTCCAGATAATAAGAGTGCCTGACTATAATTGAATTTTTAACACTGTTACGTTGATAGTTTCCATGTTTGCCAGGTGGTGGCAGCAGATATGCATGAGTCCTGATCTGGTGTGCTCAGGCACACGAGTTCCATGCTTGGCCAAGCTTCGTGAGAGATCTAATAACCAAAACCTCTGTGTGAAATGAGCCCGCTTTGGGAGGGAGCATGTGTGGAAAATAATTACAAAAAGAATGTAGCTATTTTAATTCAATGTGTATCAACATGACGACATTAAATTTGAGCATGTGAAATAAATTAGGCCTGATTTGAGTCATAATGGATGGGTTTGTTTCGCCCTTGGGGATCAAATAGATGGATATGTTTGCAGCTCCCACAGGAGGAGAGGAAGTGTGGGAGAGTTGTGGAAAACACTCCACAGAAAAAAAAGAAAAGAAAAACCAGAAGAATCTGTGACCAGTCCTTTTCTTTAGAGAATGCTATGACCAGCTGCTTTCTTTCTCTAAGTGCTCACTGGGGATGGTGGCTTTTCTCACCACTGTTCTTTCAGCTGATGTAATTAGCTCATCCGCATACTAGATTAACCTTGTAGGAGCTTGTTTTGCTTTAAGAGAACAAAACACTAAGACAATTTTTTTAGCTTTATTTAACTACATTCATGTTGAACTATGACCCTTTGTAAATTCAGAAGAGCCAAACAGTGATTCCTAAATGCAGCTGCACAGCTACCATGGGACTCAAGAGTGAAAGTACTACAATGATAACACTGAAAATGTCAGTCAGCTTTGCTCTTGATGTTCATTTTATTTCCATTGGCCAAATCACTCTTTAAGAGTGGCAAATTACATTACTTTGCAAAATACATATTTTATATAAATGTTCTTTAGAACTTGTTAAGTTTTTGTTACAGTCACAAGCATCAATGCATTTTATTTGGCATTTGTGTAATAGACCAAAACAAAGTGAGGCAATATTGTGAGATGACACAGTTGGTTTTCTAATTTGTCCATCATTGGTAGCCATCTTTCAAGTCTTTTATGGTCTCCGCTAGCTTTGTACTTTGCCTGTCTTTTCTGTCCGATTGGTTTTGAAGCACATGTAAAGATAGATTTCTAAGCCTTGCACACTTCTCTAATTTAGATTTAGATCTGGACATTTCTTGGGCCATGCTAACAAAATAAAAATGTTGTGTGTATGTGACTGTATCTTAGGGTTGTGTCCTCCTGGAAGCTGAACCTGTGCCCCAGTCTTACATGTGCAAGGTCTGATTTATTTTTTCAAGGTGTCCCTGTATTTATCTCAGGCCATCAGCTTAAACCAGCTGCTCTGAACCTGCGAAGAAAAGTATCTCCACATGTACTGCCACCACCATACCCAACAGTGTATTTAGGATGACTTGCTATCTTAGTTCTCTAAAACACAACAATTTGCATTTGTTGTGGTCAAACTGTTTAATTTTGGTCTCCTCTAAGTAGAGCACCGTCTTTCACATGTTAGCTGTGCTGGCTTATGGGAAACTGTGAACAGGATTGCTTATTGCTTTTTTTCAGAAATAACTTTTTTAAAATTGTTGTCTAATCTAACTATGCCCCTGCCTTATACATTCTCACAGCATTATCCCCATGCTTTTCAGTGTGTCTTTATAAATGTTTTCTCATGAACCTCATCACATTCAGAGAACAGCTCTGTTTACGTTTACATTTAATAACAGATTAGTGAACTTCATTGAGAAATTAGGTGATTTCTGCATTTGATTTAGAAGAATAAAAAGTACAAATATTCTTTTCAACTTAACAATTGTACACTACTTTGTGATAATCTATTGCATAAAATCCCAATGAAGTACATTAACATTTGTGGCTGTAAGATTGCCAATTGTAATAAAATTAAATGCTATAAATAATTTTGTGAGGCACTGACAGAAATATTGTGAAATAAAATGGACTTAGAATAACTTAAAACTTCTTGGCACAGAAATCTCCAACAAATCACAATAAGTAACTGTACAGCCTTGTCAGAATAACAGTAGGGCTTTTAATGCATCTCAAGGGAAGAAGAGCTCTTTGGAGAGCTGAAAAAAAGTATCAATACGGACCAGCATGCCACATGTACTGTGAGATCTCGATCTTTCTCTCTCCCTTTGTGTGTGTACGCGCGTGTGTGTGTGATGTTATCCAGAGGCAGAAACTAAGAGTATATGTAAATATAGTTACTTGGTGGAATATCAAACCTCATTCCAAGGACAAAAGACACATCTCGGTAAACAAGCATTCAACCACCAAAGCCTTGTACCTCATAAATATTAAATCAGGCACTTTGAATACCTCTTTGGTGTTAGGAGATTCTACTCTGGATTCTTCCCATTTGCTGTGATTTATTCGCAGGTGCATGTGCCTCTTTGATGTGCTGAGTTTAGAGGTTTTGCACCTGTTAGAGGGAGACAAAAATGCTTTGAAAACAAGAGGTGGATTTGCTAGACAGTCAAAATAACACCAACAGAAAGAAGATTTGTGTTGCCATGGCACATTGTGTATGTGTGTGCGGGCGTGGGGGTGTGTTGGTGTCTAAAAGGCTTCTGTGCTGTTTTGACATACTCTGTTGTATGCAGCAGAATTACTTGTGTCAAATATGACAGATTTAGGTTGTGCAATTTATCCACCTATTCAATAATGATAGGACTTGTAGCAGAATTGGACTGGCGATTCAGTGGTTATTCTTTATTCTTCTGGCAATTACAACTATTTTTTTTTTTTTGCTGTCGCGACTTACTGTCCTCGTCACGTTTGAATATTTTAGTTCGTCAAACAAAATTTACTGTGCAACAAGTAACACAACCTGTGTTAAGTGATTATGCCTAGGTCTAAAGAAATTCAACAAATTACCAAAAAGATCGCAAAGGCCCATCTCATATTTCCCCAAAAATGTTAATGAATGACTTTTAGGAAATTATTCTGTGGGCTGATTAGCATCTTGTTCCATCAGACTTGAGACTGAAATAGCTCTATGGGAAAAGTCCAACAGTGAAACATGGTTCTGGTCGTACAATGGTCTGGAGCAATCATTAATTCACAAAATCTTGAAGGACAATATCCATTTATCATTTCATGACTCACTAATACTTCTGTTATGCAGCAGGTCAATCACTGAAAGCAAGTTGGCAAATCTTTCTCCAATTGGCTAAATAGACAAAATGAATGTTTTGTAGAAAAGGGGCAAATACCCTACAAGCAAAAACTAAAATGTTTTTCATTGCCCGCTGCCTCATTAACTACATTCCTAATAAACCTTAAGTGTCAAATGTAATGTGGTAAAAAGTTTTAGCCTGAATATTTGTGTCTTTTTTTAATGAATCAGTGTGTTCTTTGCCAGATTCTACAACAATGAATGTCTCTGTTGTTCAACAGCCGATACAGTGCTGAATATACAGTATATAGAATATGTATGAAAAGTTCCAACTTCACTCAAATAAACTATTCCACAAAAGCAGAGTTTATCCATTTGGAAAATCACAAATATGATCATGATACTTTATTTTTGTCCAAAAAAAGTGAAAAAAGTATTAAAATTCTCTGACTCTATTTATTGTAGCTGGCTTTACAAGGTCAGACCTTCAAATAGCAAAGTCCAAAACGGTCTTTGAGTTGATTCCCATGGGTAGTTTAAACTCAAACCAGGAGACTCTCTTTAATCTCTTTCAATCACTCCAAATCCTCTCAGTCTGCAGTGGGTTTTCTGGCCGCAAGTTGGCTGGGGTCCCATAGCAGCTGAACAGTCCTTGTTACCATAGTGGTCAGAGACCCTCCAGAGTCTGAGGGTGGTGATAAAGGTGTCTGGCTATCTCGTTTCCACAGAGGACTAGATAACATCCTGAGAACATTCCCATCACTCGAGGAGTTTGTCCAATAGAGATAAGAGTTCCCCTGCCAAAACTTCACAAGGAGACTGTACGTGTGCTGGGGCATGTGTGTGTGTGGGTGTGCATGTGTTGCATAAACAGAGTACTTTGGAGTGTGTTGGCTGTAGCCTTGTCCATGTTCCAGCTGTGAGGTCCGCCAGTCTGACTTTAAGGGGTACCGAACAAACTGTATTGGAAGCCCAGATCTCCCCTCGTATTAAATCATATTCCTTCATGTATTTTTAAAGCCTTACATACAGATTGCATGCAAATCTGAGTGTAGGTGGTGAGAACAATCACATTAGACCTCTGTACACACAGACCTTAAAGGCATCAGTCTACTAAAGTATCCCACCAGGGAGATAACAAGATAATAGCTTATACAAAGATAGCCGAATTAATAATTCATTGTTTATATATGAAGGAAATTGATGTGAATTTACAACCACAGCCATTGCAGCAATGGAGGAATACATTTTATACTGTGATTGTACAGTCAGTTTTATTAATCTTATTGTAATTTTAGAAAAAAATAAGATCTTTTTACTCTGGGATCCTTCAACAAATCAACGTGATCAAATGATTAAAGTAGAAATAAAACAGAAATATGAAAAAGTAGGTGAAGGTGGTGTAGGAAATATTTGACAATGTTCAAACAAAATTACAATTGTTACCAAACTGCAACAAAACTATTTGTTGAACATTTTTTGAGATAATATAGGAGATTTTAAAGAATGCATACATTCTACATCTATGTATTTCTGTTAAATTTGTGAATTAAGATAACATTAAGAAGTGCAGTCAGAAGGAATTTTTTTCCAACCAGGATTCTTGATTTAACTAAAGTGAAGGATGCTAAATTATCCACGTTGTTTGTAAAGAAGATTTCTTGTGGCTTTCTTTCAAAAATTTATCTCTGCAGCTCCTCCAAAGTTACCATAGGCCTCTTAAGTTGACCAGTTTTTGGCAGAGTGTCTAAAATCTGTTCCTGGACATTGGACAAGGAAACTCCAGTGACTTTATCAGCTCTCCTCGCTGTTCTTTTGCAAGGCACTCTTGAATACCATAAGCTAGTTGGTGTTTTATCATCTGTGCTTCCCTGTTTTATACTAATAGTGATTACTTTCATATGTGTATTTATTTGTCAGCTCAGTAAATAAAAAGTTTCTTTGAAAGAGTTGGACATTTTTCAAAAAGTCTTCAGAAACTCTATCAAAGGGATGCTACACTTGTAGTCTTAAAAACATACTGGATCATGTCTCAAACGGTAGATTCTGCTTCTAGTCAATCATTTGTACATTATAAACTCGATGTTGTGGTTTTATCAACAGCAATTGCATTCACAACAACACCATAATGTAATGGTGATCTCATTAGCTAACATGCGCCTATCTGTTACAGTCAGGAGGATGACCTCACAGCCCTTTGAGCTTCATTACAGTATTTTTTTCTCACCCAAGCAAGAGAAGACGGCTAATTCAGGAAAGTTGATTAGAAACATGTCAGAGAGTGAAGTGAATCCCGTTTGACATGTTCCTCTAATTGGAACATGTACATGCAGCTGAACATATTTAAATTATGTTTCTTGCTGAATGCTGTGGAGACTGCTGTTATTTTTGCATATCTTCTGCTTTCAGCTGTAACGTAAAGCACATACGCTGCTTAAATAATGAGTCCGGGCAGCTGGTTGAACATTAGTATCTTCAGTAATCTATTTCCAGCTGTAGGAGGAAGCAGCAACAGCTAAAGATGCTCCTGCAAGACCGATAACCTGTTTTCATACTTACTTTTCAATTTAATCACTAACTTTCTATTATATTCTTTTGGAGGCATTTATAGAAATATAAAGAAAAGAAAGTGTCTCTCCAAGCTGGCAAAAATGACACAGGTCTTTTTCTAAATGAATATTTTTTAGTAGTAGATGTGTTTGTGAGCATGCTGCTTTGTATGAGGTGCTCTATAAAAGTTCCAAAGTAAAACAGATTCTGCTGTTGCATAATATGTGGCTTTAATGGAAGAGGTACATTCGGAACAATGGCACACAATCTAATGCCATTGTCAAATGTAAATTACTCTCCCGCAAGCTGCTCAGCATTGTATCCTACATTCAGAAAGTTATTCAATTCTCAATTTCACATCGTCTGCACTTTCAAGCCGAGGAGAATCATGAATTACCAGCTGGTAAATTAGCTGCACTCCTGTTTGCACTGATTCAAGAACGACAAATTATGTGAGATGTTATTTTAAAACCATACAGCACGCCATAAAATGGGGGGGATTAAACAAGGTTATTTTTTTAAATAACTGCTTGATGAACAGATAACTCATATAACATTAGCGAATGTTGACCATGAGCGTTTATTTTAATCAGACATATTATGCAGCAGTTGGCTTAAAGAACAATCATGCAATGAGACATGATTCAAGGGACTGACTCAAGGTTGCGGTGAAATATTCATTCAAATGAAGTAAAGAGTGGAGCAGCATAAGAATAACCCGTCTTTAAAGATTAACATAACCCTTGGAGGTGTTATTGTATCCCCATAACCGAGTCAAGACTTCAGCAGGTGCAGAACAGCTCTCCCTCTCTGAGTTACTGCATTAGGGTCGCTCAAATTTTGTAGCACAATCATGAGCCTCCTGTTCAATCTCTGGAGTAGAAGAATTGCTTTGCATTTTAAAAAGGTCAAACACTCAGATCTCTGCCAAGAGGAACTGAAGGGAAAAATAATGTCTCTTTGGAGAAATATGCAGTCACACACTGCTGATCCTCTCAAAGACTCGCTGTATATTGAGCAGATTAGAAGTGTGTGTTGACTGACATCTTCGATAACAAGTGTTTCTACAACAGCAGATCATTTTTCTAAACATTGATGTGGAGAGTGTTTTAATAATTACGCAACAGTGTGCTTTAAATTTACAGTGTGAGGCACACACTGTAAGCAGTGTGTTTTGTTTTTCAGCGAGGTTTGTTGTTTTACTCAGCAATGTGTGACCTACAATTAACACAACTAGGATAAGCTGATAATTAGAGAACAAACCCCTTTGTCGGATGTAATCTGCGACTCTAAAGCGGATTTTAAACAACACTTCTGCTAAATTACAGAAAAACACATAACGTCATTCAGTGGTGGTTTTTGCATGAACAGTGCCTTGAGTTAGCCCCTCCTTCTGCCACTCCACACCCCTACACACACAAGCTAACGCAAACCCACACCCAAGACCAAATCTTATCTGCAACAAAACTGTTATTATCTAACTTCCAGGCTGTGGCGGTTTGTGATATGGGTGACATGGCCAACCTTCCAGGGCGGCATCTTGTGAGGGGTGGAATGAGCGCTTCACACCGTCCCCCCATCCACTCTCACAACCAGAGGATCTGGATGTCAATAGTGCCTAAGGCAAAACGCAATGCACCACATTACACCCCGTGGCCCCCGCCGGTAAGGTGGTTCACCCAGGGCGCCAAACAGGCTAGGACCGCTTCTTCTTCCAGGTTTGATCAGTCTATGTATTTAAAGCAGGTTGTTTCATCCCAGCTTGCCCTAATGCCAAGAAGGCATTAAATACTCCTTTCTGTGTTTTTCTCAAGCAGAAAAAGTTTCATATTAATATCCTGTTGTGTTTAAAATAATTTTTGTATAGTAGTGTAATCTAGATCCCCATGCAGGATCTGGAGGGTTGTTGTTGGGAAGTCAAAAATCAAACACGACATACAGTAAAATTTCACAGTCATCATCCAACTCTGATCTCTGGCTCTTTATTCTCCTCCTAAGCTGTCCTTCCTCTCTATTACCAGTGTGAACATATGCTCCCGTTGGCATGCCTTGCTGGCTGGTCTTGCTCTTTGGAGGTTTTGGGCCTGTGCCAGTATTACACTGTGTTTGGGACAAAATGGCTACAGGAAAGGAAGGATCTCAGGACAGGTCCAAGATCCACCAACCTCTCTAGACCACACACACAAAGGACACTTTGTACAGAAGCTTCATTCACGTAATAAAAAAACCTCAAGCAAATGAGTATTATGAGTATTTGTACCCCCTTTCAAGCAACAAAGCATATGTTTGAGTTAGATTTTACAGTTTTCAGAAGATACGTGTTTATGCAATAAGGTAATGGGGTCTACAATGATAAGCAGCATCAATATCTCATTGCCACATCATTATTTAACAATAGGATAAGATTTGTAAAAAATAAATTAATTAATTAAAAAAATTAAAACATAAAGAAGTTCAATATATTCTACAAAGATGTTGAACTAAGCCACTGAGGTAGAACTGTCTAAAATGAAAGTTGCAGTGCTTCAGATAAATTAAATGCATAGCTTTTAGGAATCATTTGTCCTTCAGTGTCACATGTTAAGATACATTTTGTCCATATGTGTAGAGTCAAGGCTTTATGTACAGCAGAGAAATGTTAGTTATTAAAGAGAAAAACATCTATTTTTACCACTAACTCTTTTTGAAACCAGTTCAATGTGACACTACACAACATTGATCAGTTTTTCAATAAAGTTTTAAAGCTTTGTTTAGTTTAGAACATTTCTAGAAAATCTGTTAAGACTCCAAGAGCAAGAAATCAGATATTTACTGATTTTATTCATATACATATATAGAAAAATTATTTAAAACAATTCTGTTTGTGAAATGCCAGATTAATGAAGGAGAGAACTTTTAAATATTTTTTAACCTTCCTCAAATTCTTCAAGTTCACACACATTCCCTTAGTATTGCCTTTTAAACTGTATGACTTGGGTTTTGGGCGTCCTTTGACAAGCTGACAAAGGTTTGCAGGAATTTCCCTCCATTCCTCCAGTCAGAACTTCTGTACCTGAGTCATGTTTGCACAGGCTGCTTTGCTAACACACATCAGGTTACTTCTACCCACAAATATTCCATATCAGACTCAGTCCAGGGCTTTGCAATGGCCAATCTAGTCCATTTCTGAAAAACCGAAGGTATTTGTCACTTAATGCATTTGTAAACTGCAATCTACTTATAATGGTGCTGTAATGCCAATTTCCTAACAGCTTCCGCTTGCATCTTTTTCTTTTTTTTTCTAAGACTAATAGGAGCATTTGCAAACAAAGCACATTAATCACTGTCACAGGAAATCCATCCCCATACTAAATTGCAGCGTAACAGGGCATTCCCTGTTTATTGCTGTGTATGTTTGTGTGAACAGATGAATGTTGTACCTTCAGGGTTCTGGAGGTCTCATCTTTCTTGTACTGATTAATTTTGATTTCTCCATGATGCCACACAAGGAGGCAGTGTTTGAGGTGTTGACTTAAAATATATCCACAATTGTGCCTCCATTTAACTGAAATATGCTGAATTATCCTGTAAGAAGTTTCTAAAGCTTGCCATCATCATCTGGGCTTCCTTAATTTGCGTAGAGGAATGGCAATTCTGACTGAGCAAAATAATAAAGAAATGATCTCGCTGCCATTATTCGCTTATTCAACTTTTTGCATGGTTCAAGTGGTGTTTTAATATTTTATTTCTTATTTACGTTGTTTCCAATTAGTAACCAAATTTGAAAAGATTGAAAGCAGAGGGAGAGTTGGGGCAATTTAGTTGGAGTGTTGTCAAGAAATTCACTTTATCATACACTTTATCGCTTCTGTCAGACTGCCCCAGGGCAGCTGTAGCTACAATCCAGTAGCTTGCCACCATCGGTGTGTGTGTGTGTATGTGAATGGGTCAATGATTGACTGTGTAGTGTGAAGCGCTTTGGGGTCCTCTGGAATTGAGAAAACGCTAAACAAATACAAAGCCATTTACTATGTAGCATGTATGCATTCAGGTTTGAATTTCGGTAAGAACTCAAATGTGCTAGGAACCCTGTGTCTAGGTAAAGAGAAAAAAAGATATATGAGATATGTTGCATTGCTATTTGTGTCAAAGTGTCAGAGTATGGCTTGTACTGCTGTGAAAATTAATAAGTCAATAACAGTTTTGTTGCTGCGAGGAAAAGGCTTCAGAAGAGTAGAAGGTATGGAGTAGGATTTAATCATTGACTGACAAGCAGCTACAGTTTCTTGATGATGGATGTTTGATCTTTATTATGCTCTCAGAATAAATAACTAGACATTATGGCACTACCACAGTAAAAAAGAACCAAAAAAAACAAGTAAAAGACATTATAACAAGTGTTATTTATAATAACAACCCAATAAATCACAAAGTTTTTACATTGTAACTGTGGGAACGCATTTCCTGCAGGTTATCTGAAGATGAGATGAAACTTTAACAGTGTCACCTTCAGGGAACCTGGGGGAATTCCTTTGAATATGAGATCATGGATTATATTCCCTCAAGGTTGTCTGAAGGCTGTACAACAGTGGTTCTTAAACCTTTTGTAACACATAACACTTGAGTAAAATTACAAGGCATTGAAATATCAACACATTAACAGACAACAACAACAACAACAACAATAATAATAATAATAATAATAATAATAATAATAATAATAATAATAATAATAATAATAATAATAATAATAATAATGAACTGACTTGGACTGTTTTCAGTTTTATGACATACATTTCATTTTCAGTTCCTGCTTTAACAAATAACCAGAAGGGTTCCCACCAGTTAGAACTTTAAGAAGGAAAGTCAGAGGTCTCATAATAACTTTAACCTGAACACGTCTCTCCAATGACTGAGGTGAAGAAAAAGCTGCTGTTCAAAATAAACTGAAACTAGCTCATTTTTGTAGATTTCAAAATGGAGCATCATCCTGCTTAAAGTAACAATCAGAAGATAGATACGCCAAGGTCACTAAGAGATTTAGATGGTCAGTTACACTGTAGCATTTCTGCTGCGCTCAAAGGGGCCCAAAATGATTCAAGGTAATGTTTCCTATGATTTCACTACCAACAACAGCATAAACTGTTAACACAAGACAGGATAAATCCAGGATTTTATACTGTTTATGTCTAAAATCCTGACCTTATCCAGGCTCACTGGACCAGGTAACCTTTTTCCCAATTTGCCCAGGTGCTGTGTATGCAAGGACCACCACTGGGCAACAACAACAACCACACAAAGTTCAAAGTCACCTCAATGCTTTTTTGCCCCTCCATACGTCGGCCCATTCCTTGCATTTGATTCGGTATGGCAAACTGTTTGGGTCATTTGACTGATTCAGGGGGAAGTCATCACTAAACCGACTCTTACCTAATAATATTAGAAAATGAAATCTGGAAAAACAGCAAACAGGGAACTCCTCAATGACCGTTAATGCGGCAAAGCATTGTAACACCTGTTCAGGGCACAACTAATAGAGAAGTCTTTTTTTTTAAATTTGTGGTCATGGGCCCCACTTTTAAATGTCACCCTGTGCAACTGGCACCACAATATCACAAACCACTAGTGCATAAATACATTAAGTTGTGTTAACAAGTAATCAAACTTAATTCACTCTGTTTTAAACTTTTCCCCATGTTCTAATCTACTCACATGCACCTGTATGTAACAGTGAGTGTTGCATTCATTTATGTTAATTTACTAAAAAAAAAAAAAAAATTAAATAAATCAATCAGGTGAGTACAAGATTTTCTGTATTAAATCAATATTCAATTTAATATTTCTATTGGACCACATTTTATAAATTTTTAATCCGATTGGCCAGTTGAAATTGCAAAATAAGCTGATATCACAATGACAAATCGCACTTTCTAGAAATTTCCCACTGTCCGATCTCCATCAAGAGTGGAGGAACACTCTCTTATCTGTGCTGCGTGTGTGTGTGGGTGTGTGTGTGTGTGTACGAGGGAGAAGTGGGCAAAGGCTCCGCCTCACTCCAAGAGCGAGAGGGGGGGGGGGGAAAGGGAAAAGCAAACTGATACACACCTCTCAATTCTGGCAGCAGGAAAAGAATAGGAGTGTTTATGAAGCTTATAAGTAAACAGCAGGATAACCAGGCGCACCGAGAGCCCAGGCTGCTTGCCCTGGTTAAGAAAAAACCCGACAGCGGGCACCGATTCGCAGCGCCGGAGATTGTCCCGTTGCGTGCAGGATTTAAGTTTTTTTCGTGCCATCTAAAGGTGGATCATTATCTTAATCCGAGATAACAAGCGAATTTGAAATGCGTAGCCTGCGATGCTATTTTTTGGGAAGCCCTAAAAGCCGACGTTTGAACTCTCGCTAAACATCCAGTCGAGGTAGGATACCGGATTGCTGCAAAGAAAGAAGGAAAGAAAGAACGAAAGAAAGAAAATGGGTGGTGTGAAATATTTCCGTGTGTGCTCCGGCGGGGTGTTCAGTGGAGAAAAGCTTGTGTCCTCGCATCGCTGTCCATGTGTCCCTGCGCCATCAGCAAAGGAGGGACGAGGGAGGGTGGGAGTAGACATTAGGCGATACAAGCTCTTCATAGTGAGCTGGAAACAGGCTGTATTGAGATGAGTGGATTAATTAAGAACACATATATAGATATAGATATATATCTATATATATATTTAAAAATAAAATCCAATTAAGATATCATTTAATTGATACTTTTAAATCATTTGAAACAATGTTGATTTGGTATGGCTTTCTACTATGAAAGCTTAAAAGTTTGGTGTATTTTCAAATCCACTTTGGACTTGTCTTGTTTTGACAGGCAGAGTGGGTACTGCTTCTCAAAAGGCCAGTCTCACTCTTTTATTTTCTTTCTTTTTTTATTTCCTTTTTGCTTTCTTTCTTTCTTTCTTTTTTTTTAACTGCAGTTGGAGGCTGTAGTGGAAGAAAGCTTTAAGTGGAGGAGGAAGGGGGGGCGGCTCCATTGTTGGACCAGTGAAGGGGTGGGGATAGAGGCTGTATGCAGATGTGCTGCTGGCAACGGACATCTGCTCTGCCCCCCTGGGCATTGTCACAACAGGCAGGGGAACTTTAGTGTGCAGAGAAAAGGCCCTTTGTGCTAATGATGTGCAGGCCTTGGCCTGCAGTCCCCTCTGGATTGCAGTGTTTGCATTTCAGATGCTACATTATTAAAACATTTAATCACCTCAAGAGGTTTGCTTTGAATTGTAGATTGGGGATTACATGTCAATGTTTTCTTAAATCAAATAAATAAATAAATAAATAAATAAATAAATAAATAAATATGCAACAGATGTATATATGCATTTTTTTTTGGTTTGTTTCTCTCAGTCTACAGCACACGCAGCTCTGCTGGGGGTTTGGGGGATGGAGGTGGTTGAGAGGGGTAGTTGAACTTTCCCATTTTGTGTTCATGGCCCACATGTGTTCAAATATGAAAGCTGACTCTCTAAAGAAGAAAACACACGCACCTCAAGCGGCATAGCAGCATATGTGTCAGCTTCTTCTTGGCCCCTTTTGTTTATGGCTGAAAGGGCTAAAAAGAAATGCAGAATCAGTTCTTTAATATTTATGATAGCTTTTGCTTTGTGCAAGATGTCTCGGTGGTGTATGTGCTCGTGTTTGTATTGGAAACCAGGAGCCTCATTTGCCTCAACAGATATTCCCTGGTGACTGGTAGATTCAGTGTACTGTGATTATGAACATGATTTGTGCTTGTAGGGATGAGCGTTGTACATGGCTGATCTGCTGCTCGGCATGCTTGTTTAGCCACGTATCTTCGCTGTGTTACACCACGCTGAATGAGTGCGGGGCGAGCCGGACAGCTGCTCAACCAAAGCAGGAAGAGGTTCCTGGATTTCACTCGGGATATCGCTTGAATTCCTGTCATGTGGATAAAATGAACGTCAAAGCTTTAGCATCAGGGAGAGAGAGAGAGAGAGAAAACAAAACAACCAAACTCTCGGTTGTGAGTTTGCTGCCTGTTTTGAAGTCATAAAAGCAATTACAATTGGTTAATCATATTCTAAGAGCCTAATACTCCATTTAACACAGTAATTTGGACGCTGCTGAAATAGCTCTTGTGAGCTCTTCTGAGAATTCCTATAATGGTAGCAGCTTGTAAAAGTTCCCATAGGTTGGTTTGAGAGGATTTTGCTGTCATGTGATGTGATTGTGCTATGCATTGTGGAGCCGAGGTAATGGGTGTGAAATTACACTGTGCAATCTGTAGACGGCAGAAAAAAAAAAGTCTAATATCCTTCAGAAGCTAAGAAGCGAGGATTTGGGAGTTGAAATAAGGCTTCTGATTTTGTGCTTTTCCTTGCAGATTTTTTTTTTTTGAGTACTTCTTGTTGTCTTTTTTTTGAGTTTTATCAGAAACAGTGTTCGCTAATTGTTCAATTATTGAAGTATTTACATCCGTACCATTATTTCTTAAAAAAAAACAAAAAAAAAACAACTCTAAATGTGATTAGCCTCTTTAGAGATACATCAATCAGACTTTGCTGGTTGATGTCAGTTTTCAGTTTTTATTTTTAAGATATTTCCTACTGATTCCGATGGCACTCGTGTCAAAATTCCACATTTTTCCACCCTCACATATCCAAAGTTTTAAATTCTTTTTTGATTTTAGATTTTTTTTATATCGAGTTAAAATCTTAAGTTCCCCATGAATTCATGGCAGATATTCTCCATCAATGAAGCTTATGACAAATAACAATTCACGCAACTGCATTTCAAGATGTTGTAAGATTTCTGTATAACACTTCAGATTTTTTGCTAGAGAGAATTTTACCAACATCAACAGCGCACAGGAATTGCAGAGTTATCCCCGTTTATCCATCAAAGCATGTTTCACAAACAGATATTCAAAAAAGTGCATCAAAGAACATGCTCTTTAGAGGGTGCACAATATATTGCATATTTATTATTTCAATAACACTCCACAGCCTTATAGCTGTGACACTTGAAACAAGCAGAAATTGGTTCTATGATATGGCATACTTTAATTTGCAGACTAAAGCCTCTGTGCCTCAAAGTTGTTACAGGGAAGAGCTATAGTTCCACAAACCTTTAAGCAGCTGCTAGTAGCTTAGCCTGAGAGAACATACTTAAAAAAAGCTGTTCCTCTGTGTTTGGTGTAATTGGCGTCCTGTCGTAGTGCACCTGTTTTTGGCTTGTTGTAACTTATCCTGTTGTGTCTTTGATGCATCCGAGTATCTGTGTTTGTGGTTGTCAAGGACAGTTTTGAGAGTGGATGTGTGTCGCCGCAGACAGCAGCAGCAGCAGCAGGTGTCTGATTCGCCTCACCGATAAGAGCTGTTTGCCCTTCGCTCTTTGAAGAAAACTGGTCGCTCAGATTCTCACTCTGTGTGCTTGGGTGTGTGTGTGTGTGTGTGTGTGTGTGTGGGCACGCTCGCTTGTTGTGTGCCGTGGCTGATATGATATATACTGTGGCAAGAAATGAATAACTCCTCAGTTGCTTGCTCTTAAGTGCAGCCAAGTAATTTTTCATACTCTGGAGGCTGTTTCTCGCCGTGTAGCTTTGTCTTACCACATTACAATCCCATACAAGCTTGTTTGTGTTGTTGCCAATTCTGAATTATGCATTTAACTCACAGCTGAGCTGCTGTAGCAGCAGGAAAACAAACACATCGTGTTGCTCTGCTGTTTTTTGAAAGGTTTTTAATTGAGGCAATCAATGTCTATTGAGTTTTATCCACTTATTGGTGCCAAAAGTTATATGCAGCACCCTCAACACTTTGTGGTATGAAATAAGTAAAATGCCTTAAAGGGAATTGTTGTTCCATGGCAGTAAAACAATCTCTTTCAAAAATCCAACCTTCAATTTTAGAACTAAATTTAAATGTTTAAAAATCCCCTGCAAGGATTTTATTTTATTAATATTATTTTCAAAATAACATATAACATCAATAATGATTCCTATGCAATAGAAATAACACCATTTCTTTTAAATGTTTTTTGGGGGGCTGATCAGGATGTCTTAAAATCAATAATTAGTCATTTCTGAGTTTTTGTTTTCCTGTTGTGCCAGAGAGAGATTCATTTCTCTTAGCTGCACTGCAAAATGGGAAAGACAAGCAAACATCATTTGAGAAAGGCAGATGGGTATTGTTCATGAAATGGCTAAATGTATAGTTGCTCAATACTTAAGAAGTTCAAAATACTAAAAAACAAATTTAAACCTTAAATTTATTTACCCAACACACTCAGTAAGAAGTTTCGTAAACATTTCCTGCAGCAAGGAGTTAGATTGTGGGATAATATTGACATTCCTCTTTAAGAGAAAAAATTAAAAAAAACTCTCTGTAGCAACCATGCGATGCTGTTTGTATGCCAAGCAGGCTTTTGAGAGGCAAAGAAAACATCTTTCTGTTCGACCATTTCTAATGAAGACGCGCTGTCTCACTTGCAAAGCCAGTGTGAGTCGTGTGAGAGTGACTTTTATTCAGGAGTCTTTGAAATGCCTGAACAATTTAAAGTCAAATCTGATACCCCCAATCAGAAAATTGAAAAATAAATAAAAACTGGGTCTTCTAACAGGCTAACAATTATAAACATAAAGCCAAATGAAGAATGAAATCATTCCCAAGACACAAAATCAACCTGTAATTACCATCTCAGCCACCAAACCAGTACCACTTAGAGAACTTCTTTTCAACTTTGTGAAATTATGAACAGCACCAAGTGCATTGCCGTGCAGAATGAACAGTCTTATAGACAAAGGCAGTCTGAAGTAATAACAGCTGAGATGCTGAGAATAATAGCAGCAGCAATTTTGTTTAAAAAATCCCAATTATTTCAGAGTTTCTCCTCCCAAAAGTACTTTGAATGCATAATACGAAATATTTGAAATATTGTCTCATCTTTCTGTATCCTGATTTTGACCCGTAGACACAGAGAGAGAGAGAGAGAGAAAGAGAGAAATGTGTACAGAGTAAAGAGAACACAGCGTGTTCACTCTGCATTACCGGAGCATAAATGAGAATTTCCCTAAATTATATTCTCATTATTGTAAAAAAAAAAAAAAAAAAACTCATGGCACCAGTGGAGCAACAGCATAGTGTTCTCTGTATTTATGATCATGAGAGTTTGCTCCCTCTGTCTGATGTGAAGCGTCACACTGTGCGCTGATTGTTCTGTTTTCCTAATGACTGTCTATTTCCCTCCACAGAACTTCTAATTACTCTCATGTGCGTTCATGGAGCCTTCCAGACATACATGTTGTGAGCTTGGGCAAGCAAAGGCTACAAGATGAGTCGCAGTTTGGAGATCAAGTGTTTGCTGACAGACAAAGATAACAGGAGCAGATACAAAAAGTAGTTTTCAAATAATGACGATGACTTGTAGAAATAAAACAATCATTTGAACAGAACCTGTTGGCAACTTAACGTAGGGTTAAAAAATAAGTGTAAGCGACACATATTGTTCCGGTGTAAAAATCAAGACCTGCTTAAAAAGTGATTGAGATTTGTCAGGCTGGAAACTGTTGCAAACTCCTTTCTAAAGCATTGTGACCCCCAGTGAACCATAGTTGGAACCATTTTTTTTTTCTTACAAATGGGGGAATAGTGGGAAACCTGCCCACAGGTGTTAGACCGAGCAAAATTACTCCAAGAGCAGATTTATGACTAATCCAGAAGGTCATAAAAAAAAAAAAAACAGATCAACATCTAAAGCACCGCAGGTCTCTCTTATCTCGGTTAAGGTCGGTGTTCAGAATTCATCTATGAGAAAGCGACTCAGCAAAAACTGCGTAGGCAGACCACTGCTGACCAAAGAGAACACAAAGGCATATTTCACATTTCCCTAAAACATCTTGATGATATACAAGACTTTTGGAGTAACAAAACAAATGTGCATTTTAGAGGATGGGCTTCCAGTCACATTAACCATAGAAACAGAAAAACAGCAGTGGTGGTGGTAGTGTAATGATCTGGGGCTGCTTTGCTGCTTCAGGAGCAGAACAATATTTCATGAAACCATAAGTTTTGCTCTTTACCTGCAAATTCTGAAGGAAAATGTGTGGCCATGAGATCCTGACCTAAAGTTTAAGTACACTTGGGTTATGCATCAGAACACACCACCAGGAAGCCATTCTCTGAAAGGCTCAAATGATACTAAACTAAGTTTTTAAGGTGGCCTAGTTAAAGTCCACACATATAATGTAATTGTGACGATGCAACACAATGTTAGTGGGCTATATAAGCCTGAAAACCCTCCAGTTTGACTCAAACCAATTCTGCAGAGCAGTCCAAACTACCTCAAGATATATAAAAAAAGCAACCAGTCAATGCAAACATATAACGGTTGGTTCTTTATTTCTTAATAAGTGAAGAGGTTATTTCAGAGCTGCAAATAACACTGGTTATCTTTGGAAAGAAAAATGCAAAAAGTCTGTAAGGTGGAGTGATACATATTTCCAGTGTACCATCATCGTCTTTATCTCTTCCAGTTTACCTCCTTTTCTTTACTCCCCCGTAACCAGAGATTTACAGACCTGTCTTTTAACTTCTAAATCACACCACCATAAATAAGTCAAGAAAGGGAATGATAAATGTTCTCCATCTGTGTCTAGTAGCACACGTGTGCCCGTGCTTGTGGCTGTCATTTTTGCAGAAACTAGCAGAGACAAAGCACCATCTGCATCCAGCAGGCCGCTCTAACTGCTCGCTCCACTCGCTGGAGCAGAGGCAAAACATTGTTATGAAACTGACTCTGCTGCCGCTGCTGCTGCTACACGGTTTGTTAATGCTGACAGCTAATAATGTCCTCCTGGATGACTGTGCTTTCCTGTGGCCAAAGTGAGGAGACAGATACAAATGAAGAGAGGCAGGCAGGGAAGGAGTGAGGGAAACTGGAACAGCGGGGTTTGCTATCCTTCTCTCTTTTTCCCGACCTGCCGATGTTCTCTTAAGACGATATATGTAGACACACAGGCTGTAAGTGAGCGTGTTTGTGTTGGTTTCCATTCCCTTCTAATACTTGCCTCCTTTTACTCACTCTCTCTACACACTGGAGGGAGGTGGCATGGAGTGAGGAAAGGTTCCTTTGTGTCTAAGCAGACTCTCTGTTCCAGTCCAGCTGACATAGACTTGTGTCAGGAGAATCCATCCTGCTGATGTTGGGGAAGCTGCGAACTGAAAGAGATGTCTAAAATGCTGAAGTTGGCCCGGGCTGGCGAGGAGACGGCTGTTTGTTTGCCATTCTGCTGAGCTCCAAATTCGCAGGGAAAACTTTTCTGCTTGAATTTGCTGACGGAGATAAAGGGGAGGAGGAAAAAAAAGAAAGAGAGATGGAGATAGGGGGATTTGGGAGTCACTCATGGGCACACAAAGCTTTGGCCATCGCAGTTCTGTCACATTGACATTTAGACATGGTGAGGGTGGAGAAGAGTTAAAAGCATGTTTTTTTTTCTCTTGTGTTCTCCTACCGCAAAACTGTTTTGCCACTGGTTACAATTTACTGAGACAGCAGTCAGTGAACCTTCCGACAGCATGAATATGCATAATAGGTCTGCTTTTCTTCTCTGCCCTCTGAGCTGTGTTCCTTTTTTCTGTCCAGAGACCTGTCGTGTTGTGTTTGATTGGCCCTGACATTTGAAAAGGTCCTTGAATTAAAAAAAAAAAAAAAGGAAGAGAGAGAGAGAGTTGTTTATGACAACTGAAGAACTCTGCTGCAAGCAGAGTAAAAATGGCATTTTGAAAGGAGCACAGCTCTTGCATATTTAAAAGCTAATGGCTCTGTGAGTGTGCTGGCTAATAGGATGTTTCAATCTGGTGTGGTGGAGTATGCACACTTTTAGTATGCATGCGCACTGTCTGAGTGCTACCTCTAATGGCGGAGGAAGATGCATGAACTCATTATAACTTATTTTGTGGAGTTGAAGATTTTCCTTTCCTACACTCCACCAGGGAGTAGATTATCTCAAACAAAACAATTAAACCTTTAAGGAAAAAAAAGAAAAAAACAACAACTTTGAAAATGTATTCCAATCTTGAAAAACCAGCATCTGGTGTCTATTATCACTATGGATATGATGTGCATAAAGTGCAACAGATTGTCTCCAAGGTTGACGAGTACTGTCAGAAAACACGGCGTTTTGAGCCATGGCACTCCGACTTCAGGCCTTAACACATCACTTGTCACACTTACTGGCACCAGTGTTAAAGATGTGAAAAAAGGCTGAAAATAAGTTAATCTCATGTAGCTGTAACATCTATTATGAAAAACTCCAACTTTTAATTTCAGTGTGTTTATGGTGTAGGGAATAAAAATCCCATACTATTTACGGTATTTCTGTGTTGATTAAACCATTTGGTTTAGATTGCAAACCGTCTGCTAACCCCTATGATTAACTATTTTCAGTTATCTGGCAGAGAAAACTGGGTTTTTATTTGAAATGTCCTGGTATTTCAAAAACCTCATGTCACGAACCGTTAGGATCTCCAGGTTAATGTATCATAGAGTCTCCACGTATGATACAGAATCCTCTCAAAGGCAATACGCCAATGTAAAAGGATTTTTTTAAAAAACAAATATAAAATTTATCGGTCTCTTGTTGAAAATAATAATAATCATTAGAATAATCTTTATCTGGATAGCAATTAGACCCTTCATGTAATTGCTGGTTGATATCCTATCAACATACCAGTTCTAAAACATTCTAAACTATAACTTCTTTTACTATCTTCTTCACCAGTTGCTGCTCTTCACTTTTCTGTTCTTTCAAGATGTAGTGTACAGATTAAACGAGTGGATCTCTAACTTTTAAACACTGAGCTTTGCATAAATGGTGTTCAAGGACTTCATTTGGTGCCATAAGTGCGATTATGTTGATATGAACCATTGGCTTGGTAATTTTGTCGGCTTATCCCTCCAGACCAGCTGAAAAACCACACGTTTATGCATCTAACAGCACTTTTGCTTACATAATTACTGGCATGAGTCCAAACAACAGGACACCCTGGCAAATGTCCATGGAATCACTCGAAATCTAAACCATGGTGTTAAAAAGCAAGTGGTTGCACTCCTCTTTGAATTAAACGAGCAATGAATACGAGTGTGGCTGTAAACTGCGTCGCTCCATCAGCAAAACACAAACAGAAGCTTGCAAAATGTCACAAATATGAGTTACCTGCTTGGAGCTGAACTGGGAACGCTTTGTTCCTGGTTCCCATTGCTCATCTGTTTTGAAAATGAGCTTATTATCTCCTCCTTTCTTTGCAGTAATGGGAATGTTGACAGAGTAACTGTCTGTGCTGTGTGATTGAGTTTTATCACCTAAGCTATCTCCATTATGAATATTACCAGTCTTTGGTGAGCCTGAGGGTAACTCTTTGATTCTCTGCAGCTGAGAAGCTCTGCAGGAGGTTTCCTCTTTCTTCGTTAGCTTGTTCACACAAAGTCGTGCTTGATTTTCACCTGAGATGCAAGATGAAAAAAAAGAGGGATTTAGTGGGAGTTAATGTTTTAAAGAGTCCAGAGGAAGCCACACACAGTCAGCTCCTCCTCAGTCCTTTGAGATTTATCCCTTCAGGACTCAGTGAGAGGCTTCATATAGGTGTTACTGGTGTTTTCAAGCATATACAGTTTCAAGGCACTGCGCTTTAAAGTTTCAACAGCTTTTTACTCTTTAAACCGCAGCTGAGACATAAGTTTGAGCTTATGGAAGAGATTTAGTCAAGTACGTTAAAAAAAACAAAACAAACAAACATCTTTTTGACAAGTCAGCATTGCCTCTGTGATTAAATTTGTGTAATTAGAGGATAGGCGAGCTCACCCATCC
This sequence comes from Xiphophorus maculatus, assembly GCF_002775205.1. Classification (NCBI taxonomy): domain Eukaryota; kingdom Metazoa; phylum Chordata; class Actinopteri; order Cyprinodontiformes; family Poeciliidae; genus Xiphophorus; species Xiphophorus maculatus. The sequence continues at coordinate 17,862,731 of NC_036464.1, forward strand.
GTCAGGAATCATGCTTTATGCTTGAGGGCAGCTTTTATTTCAAGTTCAAATTCAAAAATACCTTACTGACACCAAAGTAAATACCAAGAATCTATTCATTTGTTCTGACAGACACGGAGTGCATTGTTGCTCAGATTTGTTTTTGCCTCATTGAAATTAGTTTTAGTTTTATTTAATTGTCATTTGTAACATTTTGTTGCTACTCCCCCTTTTTGCAATGATTTTTTTAGAAAGGACGCTGCTGCATGTACACTCATTGGTCTCGTTAACATGCTAGACAGCTCAGGTGTCAATCTGGTGTTCTGCACCTCTTAAAGTACTGTAATTAGGTGACTAGTAGGACTCTGCAGAACTTAATTACATGCAGACATGGTATTGAACCCATTTGGTCCAGGTGTGCTGGACCAGTGGTACATCTAAAAAGTTGACGGAGTTTGGAGTTTGAGGCCCCAGCTCTACAAGATTGAAATCTAGTCACTGCGGAGGTCATATGAGGTCATATTTTCTCTTTCTCTATCCATTCTCAGTAAACCAGTGAGATAGTTGTGCAGTAGACTTCAAGTTGATTAGCTTTTTCTGAAGTACTTAGACTAGCCCTTCTGCTGCAATAACCACCATTCTGATGCTCAGCTTGTTCTTTAATAAGTCTTCTTTATTATTTCTAGTTGCCTAAATTCTTCTGCTATTTAATTGGCAGAATTACTATTTTTTCCAACATGTAATTGAACAGGTGCACTTAATAATGCAGTCTGTGAATGATGTTTTTTTGTTTGTTTGTTTGTTTTTTGCAGACTCCATATTTTAAGTCTGACCACATTTCAATTTTTGTGTTTTTATATTTTAACTGTATTTTTTCTATTTTTCCCTGACTATGCCGTTTCTCTTTATCTGTTTATTCTTTTTTATCTTGAACATTTCCTACGTTGCGCTTTTGTGTGCTAGCTTAAAAATGAGGTGTGCTGACTGTCTCTGTTTGCTGTTTTGCTAATGATTAAACTCAAGTTGGCGTTGTCAAAAGCATACCGGTGCATGAAACCTATCGGGTGTACGGACTCATAAAACATTATGCAAAAATGCAAGTGTCTGCACAGAGGCAGAGATGACAGAGACGACAGACGCGTGCACGCTGTGATAAATGAGCTTATTATAAGCGAGCTATTAATTCAACAAGGAGGCTGAAAACACAGCAACACAACCCCTCAGAGGTTAAAGTGAAAAGAGACTAAGTGTGCAGTCCGTGAAAGCAAATAAATGTCCGACATAAAAATGCTCTTCACTGTTTAGTGGTCATTGCTGAAGGGATGAAAGACTCCCCGCTCCTCCCTGGAGTCAGGTTGCAGCCAGAAACCCACCTTGGCCCCGGTTCCCCGCCAACATGTCTGTGTTTTGGTGTTTGTCTGTAGATGCGTGTGTGTGCGCGTGTGTAGGCGTGGGCAGCAGCGTTCAGCGGTGTTCTCACAGCCCAGCTGAGACTGACAGATGGAATCATTTCACACACAGACAGAGAGGCAGGATACAGGAAACTGGGGTGTGTTTAATAGTCCTGGTGCTGCTGTGGTTGGTATTAATCTAGGTCAGCGGTGTTCAGCTCATGGCAAGTTGGCCTCTGGGGCAAGCTTGGCCTTTCCTTGACCCCATTTATTCTTCATTTAGTCTTACAGTCTACATGTAGTTTGATGGAATAAAGCGTCTGACAAGCCATTTTTGTGCAGCGTTGGACATACAGTATTTCTACATTACTACACCAGTTTTCCCCGGCCTCTACTCCTTTACACAGACATACTCTTAAGAGCAGAAATGCGTATCAGAATCCTTTAAGGTGAAGCATTAAAAAGTTTCTTCATATAGTGAAGTACCTGTTTAATTTATCTCCAATATCAGCTTCTGTTTTTCTATCAGGTGACGAACTGGGCGAGAGAGATTTTGCATGCTTACCTCTTAACCGCCTTTCTACGAGAATATTTCCCCCCCCCCCTCTAAATAAAAAACTAAAAATGTAATCGCTCTCATCATGACTTCATTTCCACAGATAATTTGGAGTTTAATTGCTTTTACAGTTGCTGCATATGCACCAGGTACTCCATAGTAAATTAGTAGAGAAAGAGGGATCGTCAGGTTCACTAATTAAAACTTGTTCTGGCTAACCTCAACACAAAAATGTATCAGTGCACCTAATTAGGCTAACACTATTATAAGGGGATCAAAAATTCACAAAGACACATGGATACAAGTAAAATGGGAAAAGGCTACATGTTATTATCTTCTTTAATTAAATCCAGTAAAGTGACTATTCGTTCATGCTAATTTTTTCTGCATCTGGCTAAAGTAACTGTAAAAACACTGTCTATATTGCAACTGAATTTATATTTTTACAGGCAGTTTCTCTGATGCCTCTTTATTCCGCAGCCTATTATCTACTGCATTTTTATGGGCCATTTTCTGTGCATGTCTGTACTGTTTCTCATTTTATCTAAACACTTTTACCGTACTAGACTTTATAAACTGTGACCAGTGTGAAATATTTTCAGATAGATGCACTACGAAGTTTAGACTCTTGTGCTAGATTTGTTTTTCCCTTGCTGTATGGATACTTTCAAGAATTTTAAGTTTCTTTTTTCAATGAAATTACACATCAATACACCAGATGCAAACTTGTAAAAGGTAACTGATATCAGAGGATATGTGATCAGACTGGAATATTTCTAACTTTACCTTTGATTTGTTGAAACAGCAGTTAAAAGGCATTATATTCTGCACCGTTAATTTACATGGCAGTGCAATGTTGTGAGCACTGTCACATCACTGCTTGAAGATCTGGGGTTCGAATCCCAAACCTGGCCTTTGAATATTCTGTAGTTGAATATTTCCTGACACTTTGGTTTCCTTCCTTAGTCAAAAAGATAAATAAATAATTTAGATAATTCTATTGGCCTGTGCTTGTGTTTAACTGTGAGTGTAAACTTGAATTGGTCTTTCTTTCACATAATATGTCTCTCTATCTACAAATAAGTTAACTGCAACGTTATGTTTTAATCTTAGTTGCAGTGAACAATATTTGTTTCTTTTTGCTCCCTGCACACATCTGCAGGGCGGTATGGTCTTCTGTGCTATTTTGTAGATTAATCTTACAGAGAAGCTCACCCAAGCATTTTATTGTCTGGTTTGTACATTTATGAATAGCATTGTCTCTTTCCTTGATTGAAGTGCAGGCCTGAGGTCCCTGCCTTCATGTTGTCTGTCAAGAGGAAAATAGAATGGACAGATTTATTACCACAATAAAGGCATCTTGGACAAAGCCTCTCACCTGTCAGCTTAAGTAGTCGACGTGTAGACATTCCTGCATGCGTGTGTCTATATTTTTATTTGTGCACATATGGACGTATGTGTTCCACATGCAAAGCATATTTAATTCAGTAGTTATGTGGGAAATAATTTCTTATGACTGTGGAGATTTTTCACTACAGACTTTGTTTTAGTTCATTTGATGTGAGGAGCTGGAGGAGAGGAGAGGGGGGATGGTTGGGTGAGTGGGCGAGTGGGTCCAAAAGCCTGACTGAATGTGGCTATCATGCAGAGTAATATCACCATTATGCTATTGCTAGTGACTTAAACGAATAGGCATTAATAACAAAATTGTGCAACAGCCAAAGTCAGCAGTTAGCACTGCTGCATTGTCATTTAATTTAGAGCAAAAGACGGAGAGAACGCGAGAGGAGGAAGGGGAGGGAGGAAAAAGCGGATCTCATAACGGCAATGTAAAGGAGAAATTGGGAATGAAAAGGACGCTGTGTGCCTGAGGCTAACAGCACATGCAAAATAAAGTAAAAGGAGGAAGCCTGGACGGATGGTGATGGTGACGGCAAGAAGAGGTGTAATTGTTTGTGGCTGGTGTGTTTCGAAAGAGAAGCAGAAAGAGGAGGAGTTTGAAAGGTATAGATCAAGAGTCTGAATGACACCTTTACATCGACGCCACTCTCAACCTTTTCTGTCTCTTCTTTTCCTGCTGCCCTTCTCTTAAACTGTTATAAATCATATATTTTGTAGAAGCACTTATAGTGCTCGCTGCAATGTTGCTTCTCAAAACGTTGACTGAAGAGTATTTCTGTCACAGTTTGTTCTTGGGTTAAACGCAATAAATGTCAAGAAACAACCTCTGTTTTTCTTGGCCTTTGAAAAGCTGTCACATTCATGCTAAATGTCTGTTATTCAAAATGTATATATATATATATATGTATGCCTTTTTAAAGGAATATACATGTGGCTTCAGCGATTCCCGACAGGGATGTCTTAAGAAGAAAAATGAGAAATATCAATCCCTAGAGAACAGATGTAGTTATGCTTTTATTTTATATTGAAACCATCTTTCTTTTTTTCTGAAGGTTGTCACATTTCCCTTCTGCTGGTGTGAATAATTGACTATAAACTTGCTGCTAGATCTTTCTTGTGTGTGTGAAGGTGCTTTATTTAAAGTTCACATAGACTATTGAAGAGCAAGGGCCAACAACCTTTTTTTTCTTTTGAAGAGATCCTTTTAATAGTAAAGGTATATTTTACAACTTTTATTCTCAATGGAGTTCTGGTTTGCAGCTCATTACAGTCATATTTATTTCTAGTTCAAGATATGAACTTTCCTTTATGAAGGAATTAAAGCGAAGATGAGACATTCTTCAACAGTGTCGGAAAAATTGCAAACGATTGATGATTTTAAGGTCAGAAAACCAACTTGGGCATCAATTCAAACCACAAAGAAAAGTCAAAAGTAGTGATTGGAAATACAAAAGGCTGAATGTGAGTTAATAAGGCAATAGCTCTTTCATAATATACTTCAACATATTATTAGGGAACCTTTTTGCCTTCTCTCTGTGTTTTGGAAAAGGACCAAAGTCAGACCATATCTGCTATGGTCCTGACTCGCCAAGTCACAGGCCCACATCAGCTGATTTGTAAAAGGTTAAGCTGGGTTCACAGGTGAAAGCAGTGTGGTGGTTAGAATGTATGGCTTGTGTGACCAGGCAGGAATTACAAGCTTAAACAAAACTCTTTCGATCCAAAGAGTAAGAATCCAGACAGAGACACGTACCACTCTGCTATTGAGACCCTCATTATGTATTTGTGTGTGATTGGCATCCACCTTACAGGTTCTTCTACGGTACAGTACGTTTAAATGCAGTAGTATTCCTGACAGCATGCTGTTGGCATAAAACGAAGTGCAGCACAACGAATCTGTCCTGGTGTCTTATGAGTGAGTCGTTGACTGAAATGTAATGAAAATAAATCATTGACTGTGCCGCAAAGACGGCAACGCTTGAAAAAATATTTATTCGGAAATAAGATATCGAATGGCGATATGATTACCCTGAGTAACATTCTTTTTAAGTGTTTTAGGAGTAGTTTTACTGCATAATACTTTTTACCATCACTTTAGTATTATTAATATGAAGTATCGTCACTTTTACTTGAGTAAAGTTTCTGGATTCTTTGCTGAATGAAAAACAAATGGTTTCATCAAAAATGCAACAGACACAGATTTGCAGTTTGTGTTAATTTGAGACCTATTTTTCTGTCTGCAGAGCCGGGTCCTGCTTTGATATTGATCCTCTATATGTGACATTCAAACCATGACACAGCCCAAAACATTTTCCATACTTTTACTGTGCATAAACAGTTGTGTGTTTATTGAAAGCAAAACTAACTGGAGAAATATGCTAAAGCTCCTCCAAATCACACACGAGTGACTCATTGTCGGCGAGGGATTAATGGACATATTAAACTGTAACCGTCTGTCACCTTCAGCATTGATTGCAAACTTAATTGGGCTTTAACTTTGTTAATATGTAGAAAGTTGGGTGGCTCCACTCTGCTGGGTTGCAGACAGTCTGCCTTGTAAATGTGCCTGTGCCACAGGGCGTGAGCCAGGCCATGTTTGATGCAAGGTTGTAACTTAATCTAGGACTTAAGATTATACAATAATATATTTTCAGTGTATTAAATTTTTTTTTTCATTTTTAAGCCTATAAAAGTCTTGTCAAACAAGTGATAAGCTTTTATAGTATGTATGACTTTAAGGATGTAAAATTCAAAAGAGTGGGGATGCCGAGTCCTGTTTTCTTACTCCAGCAACTTTATGCTCACAAACTTTATGCTCAGGCATTATTGGTCTGGGTGCTGACTCTGATAAAACTGTCTCTCACAGCTGTAGTGTAAACTCGCCCTTAAGCTTTTGGGCTTTTGTTCCTTTTAATGCAGGTATGTCAAACTTGTTTTCAGTTTGGGCCATTTCACAATCATGAACTTTTGAGCCAGAATATATTGATAAAATCCAACATCTTTTCACATTTGTGTAGTTTGGCGGGTAAAAACTGCTTCGATTTTAATTATAAAATGCAGTTTGCAGCTTTTATATACAAGATATTTTTCACGCATTTGTTGAAACTGTCATCATTTCAGTATAATGTTAGACAGATAATCAATGAAAAATAAGAGATTCCCTGTCTCCTTTGTTTATATTGCATTGCTTTTAAAATTCACATACTGCAGCTTTAACCACACAACTGTTATTTGAGAGGGTTTTTTGCCTCTCCAGGCTAGAGCCTAGAGAGGCAAAAAAAAAAAAACAAGCAGGACGAATTGGCAGGACATGTTTGACACAACTCTGGATGGTTCACAATGTGTTTTTTAGGGTTTCTGCTATAAAATGTGATTGTATTTCAATTTCTCGTCAACATTTGTGAATGAACAGTGTCTAACATCGCAGTGTTTAACTTACACAGAAACTCTTCTTTTTCTTGGAGAGAGAGCTGCCATTACAGATGGCTCGATTTAGAAAAAAACGCCTCTCTATTTCACCTTCTCTTCCCACCTGCTGTGATTTTAATGTTGTTACCAACCTCAACAAGATCTCTGCAGCTGCGTTTTGTTTTGTCCTTTGTGGGTGTGACTTGTTTCTGAAGTTAGAAAATGGCTTTCTGCTTCTGAAATGTCTTTACGTACGGGTGTCACGTGGGGCAGTACTTCACGGATTTTAAACGCCATGAACCGGTGCAACATGGCGACATACAGTAGCTCTTAGTAAGGCACTTACTGTACTCTGACATTCCCCATCCAACCTGGTTAAGTTTTAAGTGTTTCTAAATGAAAGAACACTCCAGAAGAAAAAGCATGGCAAGCTTCAAGAATCCACCTTTTACAAACTTGGCACACTGCTGCACTTTGTGCTTCGAGCAATGATTTAGTCTGCAGTGCAAGAAGGGGACGGTTTCCCACAGAACAAGCAGATGAGCATCTAGCATGCTCGCATTATATAACCCTCTACAATATAAAAAGGATAAACGGGGTCTTATTAAGACCTTGCAGTTTACTGCAGGTTGTACAGAGCGCAGTGGGTATGATTAAATGCTACTAAGAACGGGGAGATTTTAAGGTTTACATAACATTTGTGGATGAGCATTCCTTTCAGCTGTCAAAAATGCAGCACTCAAAGTTATGGGAATGTGTCAGCCCGCATAGTGAAAATGTTGCCTGTCAGAGAGTGGAATGAATCTGTTTACCAAGAATACCATGAGCTTTGCGTCACTCACGTCAGTCAGCTGCGCTTTGGTCACAATCTGGTAACTTTCGCAGACTTGTTAGGGGAACCTGAGAACATGTCTACCCGGCCGCAGCTAACACGGAGTTAGGCGGTGTGCGCGACCTCCGCATACTGAGCCGGGCAGCAGTCCCGGGAGCTCGTGTATTTATTGTCATTTTTGTGTGTGTTTCTCCTCTCTTCCCCTCTTCCTCTCCTCCAGCTCTAAGCACGTATTTTCTCTCAGGTCAAACCCTTTATTGTTAAGTTACATAAGAGCACTTAGTCAACCAACAGTCGAGCAGCGGCGGCGCTAAGGGCTGCAGGATAACCGTACTTCCTCTCTGGCACTCTTCTGGCTGAGAACTCTGCTTTAAGTTGCTGTTGACTTTTCAACCCACTTAGTAAAGTTAACTTTTTTTTTTCCACTTTTGAAAAAACGCAGTGACTCTCCTTGCATGGTTCAAAACTCTTGAATTGGTTTATAGAAATTAATCCATGTACTATAGTGTTGAGCTTACGTAGCTTGTTGTACCATCGTTTGAGTGGTGTATTTATAGTTATAGACATGATTTTAACACTGTAGCACATTAGCATCATTGATGTGCTAAACTTAAGGTGGACTTAAGTTTTGGGGTTTTTTGTATCAACTCTTGCAGTGCAGTTTACTGTCATTGGCAAAGATGTGTAAAAAAAAAAACAACAACCTTAAAATAAATTAATAATTTAATGTAGTAGCACAATCTCTCATTTAATTTTTAAAGAAACCTAGCCTTTAATTTAAGCACATCCCTAGTCTAAATAAGAGCAAACTTCAAGGGTTGTTAAGCAGGGAGGGTAAAGTAGTGTTCCTTAAAAACCGGCCACACAGTGTTGTATTTTATCTACCTGTTGTACACTCAGTGTGTTTGTATGTTTTGAGAAGCTGTTTTGATGTATTATTAGGTCAACTTTCATCACTGGTTTGTTTTTAGCAAAGCTCTTTTTTTTTTCTCTCCAGGAGACTTTCAAGTAAATATAGAGATCTGACCTTATTTGAGTTGTAAAGTTGATGTTCATATTGCACATGGACCTTAGAGACACTATCCACGTCCTCTTTGGTCTACAGACTCCCCTGCTTCTGAGTGACTGTTTCCTGCTTTTCCTTTTGCTCAATTACTTCTCATCTGACTCCCACATGTGGGTCTTTGGCTCTTTGGGAGAAAGCATACTCTGTGGAGGAGGAGAGCTGTGGCATGGCTTCAATCTAAAATGTGCCTGGTTAGTAGAAAGAAATGAGCAAACTTAGCGATTATGGTTGTGTTTTTTGTTTGTTTCGTTTTTTTTAAGATACATTAGCTGCTTTGCACAAAACAGTACTGCCAATAATAAAAATAAACCATAAATTCATCACTCAGCCTCAGCATTTGACCTGCCATCCATACCAGTGAGACATAACAGCGGTGATCAGATGCATTCAGATTGCACATATCAATACATGTTAAAAAACATATTCTGATGTGTGGAAGTGCATTTAGGACAAACAAGGGATGAAACAGAGGTCAGAAAATTACAACAAAAAAAAAAGCATAGACAGAGCCGCGGTTGCAATGTAGGAGGAGGTCACAATGAACTCGTCCTGTTAGATGATGCTTTTCTAGTACTTTCCTCTCCCTTCCATCAGCCCCCCTTTTATTTCTTTATTCTGCTGATACAACCTCCTCCTGTCTGCTGACTAACTGACCCACATTCCCTTGTGTGACTAGTTGCCCTTCTTGTGTAGGCGTGTGCGTGTGTGTGAGCCCACATATCTGCTTGCCAATTTTTGTTTGTGTGTGTGTGTGTGTGTGTGTTTGTGTGCATTCTTGTGCCAACTTCTGTCTGTGTTTGTCTGCCTCATCTCTCCCCACTAAAACTAGGGGAAAAAAAGAAAATCCTCAGTGTCTCCCAGGCTTGAGCAGGAACCAATTAGGTTATAGTTTTATGGAGTGCCATTTTCCATGATGATTTATGAGATTTCTCAAGTGTGTTTTTTTTTTTTTTTGTATGTTTGTTTTTTTGATTGTGCTATTTTCTGTTTGATAAGAAGACTCTCTGGTTGACAATTTCTTAATCGGATCTAAATAAATGGGCCGCCTACAGATGAGACTCCCTCTAGTGGTGAGCTTCTCTGTGGCACAGTTCAGGAAATCCAAGAACCTCTTAAATGATTTCAGTTACTTCCAAGGCTTCCTCACTTTGACTCATTTTTAGTTAGTGTAACAATTTAGCTAACTCTGCTGTGGATTTAATTGGCTTTCGCACTGCGAGCACATTCCCACATCTTTAATTTGTGCATCATGCATTTTTCATATAATGTAAGTGATGTTCTACTTTGCATAATTCAGAATTATGGCTCTCCCCCCTGTTATATGTCGCTTTAAGTCACAGTTTATTCGGATTGTGCCATCCCAAGGGCGCAACGTATGTAAATGAGTTCTATATTAACTGCATTACAAAACATCAAATGACACTGTTCCTGTAATGTATTGCGTGTGCTACCTCATGAGAAAAAAAAATAATAATCACAAATTGAAACAAATAATTTTTTTCCCTGCTTCCTTGTATTTCAGATATAAAACACCAACAAAATAACTTCTTGTGGACTGAAGCCGTAAACCTGAAATCCAGAGAGGAGAGAGCACTCGCAGCTTGGACAGGATGGCGTTGGTCGACAAACACAAAGTCAAACGGCAGCGGCTGGATAGGATCTGTGAAGGTGAGTTGCTCTCCTTTCTCCTTGTGTTAGACATGTTCAGATCCGAGTGTGCAAATTGATCACTTTGATCGCACATGGGTTTGAACTTATTCACTTATTTTTCTTCATCATTAAAAGTCTGCAACGAGCCTTTCATCCCGCAGCTACAAACTCGGTGAGAAGCCAGAGCGATCGCTTGAATTAAACTGTCGGTGCGTTGTACATCTCAGAGGAAGCCCTGAGACTGACTAAGGCTTCAGACATAATAGGATGGATGTCTAGCAAAGCAGTGGAGTGTGTGTGCGTGTGCGTGCGTGGGAGGTAAAGGACGCCTGGTTGAAAGTCAAATGAGACTTGAATTTGATGTAACCAGATTGCTGTAGAGATGAAGAAAGGGGTTTGTAATGAAGTGAAGCATTCCTTTTAGCAGTGGGACTGTGAACAGTAGTGGGATTGATTTGTGTGCATGGGTGCATTTACATATTTATGCGTTTTGTACAGATTGGAACACCAAGAAAGGCATTTTCTTTTTCTTTTTTTTCTCGACACGTTAACAGAAACTACTGGACGTGTATCGGATCTTTGTTGCTGTTCTGTGCCGCGGAAAATTATTCTTCCTTCCATATGAGATTTCACATTTATTATTTTATGTTGTTTCAAAAACTTGAATATAAATTGATCTACAGTCAATTTACAACCAGACTGAGCCTGTCTTGCTTGTCAAAAGCGTGATTGCTTATGATTGCTGACTGAACAATATCAAACAGCATGTTAGGATCAGATAATGTGGCCCTCTTTCTTTTTGAGGTGTTCAGGTGCTAAAATGTTTGATCTAATATTATGATGGAATGAGATTTCGTTTTATTGTCAAAAAACATCAATAAAATGTCTTCTGCTTTGTGTGACATTTAAATCAGCCGTGTAAATTTTGCGTCAGTCTAAAGTTTCCGAATTATCTTCATTTATGACTAGCCTATATATTGCCTAGTATGGTTGGGTTGGAGTACAATATCCTCTATCCTGGTCATCCTTACCAGCATTGATTTAAATATTTAAAAACTGCAGCAAATGCGATGTTTGCATGGTAACACAGTTGTTCACACTGTTACTGGTTCTTAATTCAAATCCAAAGCTGGGCATTTCTGCAGGGAGGTTGCATGTTTTCCTTGTGTATGCTCAGACTATCTCTGGGTACTCCAACTTCCTCCAACAGTGTAAAAATATTCATCATTCCCTTAGGCACCAACACAAAACTCCCTGAATGGACACACTTTTAATGTGCATATAAGTTGAAACATCCCTGAGCCAATTTGCACTTTTTCCATTCCTACTCCCATTTCAACTCCTTAAATGTACCAATTAATACCCTTTTCCAATACCATGTTCTTGTGTTTTTTGGGGTTTTTTTTACTATTTTGTATCAGTCTTTATAATCTGAATACTTTTTATTGCATCCTCATTCCACTGATGAAAAAAATTATACTGATCACACCAAATTAATACTGAGAGTCCTCCTTTTTGGTAGTGTTTATTTGTTGGAGTCACAAATCCACATTTCCTTAGGCTAATAGTCAATTATATGAAATTATTTTAGATTATTGGTCTCCAGAAAAGGTAAGTAATAGATAAATGTAGGTGCAAAAACATTCTTGATGTTTATAAAAGGTCCCTTAGCAGACTTTGGTACCTGAAAAAATCTCAGTATGAAAACAGTAAAACTTAACAGACTGAAGGCAAAAACAGTGAATTGGGAAAATTACTAGCACTGAGAAGTATCAGGCTGCTCTGTTGTGGGGCCATTAGTGCTAAACCTAACTTTGATGCGTTTGGCATACTAGTCCAGTCTCAAATACCATTTTAAAGCCTGGTGGTTTATAAGCCGCCCACCTGTTCTGGTCCTAACAGCCATGGGCTCCTAAAAATATCAACAAGCAGTGAAATAATTTACTGTCTTTAATTCTGGAAAATGTCATATTAGTGCAATACAAATGGCAATTTAAGATGAACAAGTCCAAGTCAAGTTCATTGTAACCAAACGCTGGGTTTGCCAGGATTAAAAAGATGCTATCCCATAATTTTGCAGTAATCTGCCAGGCCATTAGGATTATCAGGCTCTTTTTCTTCAAAATAAAACCTTGGAACCTTTTCAGCTGTAAGTTTTTAAGCTCCTAAAAATAGTACAGGAATTATTATAGCCAAAAGCAAAACAAGCAACTGCTAAATTAACACCTCGCTGAGCTGTGGACTCATCTCAACAACCTTTCCTTTCTTTTTCTCTTCTCTCACTCCCCCCTCTTTTCCATTTACAATGCATATCACACATGAACAAAGTTCTGAATGACGACCTCCAGAAAAGTACTTTCACCCACACCGGGATGTCTCCATCAACTTTTTGGTACATCCACCTGCTGAGGGAGTGTGGGTAGCGCTGGCCTTCCAACCTAAACCTAACTTCACCCATCCTCACCGTAACCATACAGGGGTAAAGAGGGGTTGATCAAATCAGTGAAAAATCTAACAAATGAACCTGTATTACCCTCACATCCTTTTACGGTAGAGCAGAGGCTGAGCAGAGAGAAGCTAACATCAGATAGTTTCTTACAGAGAAAAACCGATGTGATGGAAGCAGCAGGAGAATCCACGGAGGAAACGGGGGAAGCAGAGCTTCCTGCGGTAAGCCTTTGATCCACAAACAGAAACATGGCTGATCTGGTGTGTGTGCTGATAGACCAACCTGTAACAAAGTAAGCTTCAGACGTGAAGGCTGATGTAACGCAAGGAACCATTAGTTCAAAACATCATTAGATTTATTGTACAACCTTGTTCTGTGGATGTGATAGAAAGCAAAAGCAAACCTTAAAGTGCCTCAAATGACATGTAGTCATAATCCTTTTTAAACAGGCATTAATACCTCAACCCAAGGTATGAGTTGATATTGGAATTTTCTGCCAAATTCATTTAAAATGCTGGATTTGAATGAAGATGCCAGAAGAAGAGCAGGAGCGAATGGCGTTTTTTCTGAGCCGTGCTGCAGTAACAGGTGGAAAGAAGGCTGAAAGAGGCCTGCCAGATACATTTTTTTTCTTATTTGTTCTTATTATATTATAACATAACTTCTTCAATGTTGCACCTGATGTTAACTCAAAGTCATATTCAGATATTCCCTTTTTTGACTGTTTGCTCTCAGTTTCCATGCTGTCCTTTTAGTCACAACCAATGTTTTGTTTTGTGAAAATCAAGAGAAATTGCATAGGCAGCTTTAATAAATAGCCCCCAGCAGCTTTTGCGCCTTTATGTCAAACACATGACACACTGTCAGTTACCATAGTAATGTTTTATTGGTTATTTCACAATGTATGACTTTACAATGAGCTGCTTGCAACTTAAGTGAATCTTCTCAGAAAGATTAATGTGCCTCATGCTTTTGAGCCTCAAAGTATCAAATAACTTTACTCCACTTTGTTCGGTTCTGAGAAAAATCCCACTGCTGCTATTTTATAGATTCCTAAATGAAGCAGTGATGCTGCTGTTTCCATCCTCAGAATGAGAGCCACATGTGGCATCTTAAAACTCTCCAAAACCACCAGCCCCCTTTCCCTGCCTGGAAACAAATCCCCTCTCTCTATTTTTTTTCACCCATATTTTTTTATTTTTTGTTAAATGCAAGAAGAAGGATTGTGTGCTGCCTAAGCAATATGTTAAATCCCATGACAGTGTTTCCCCCTGCTGCCACTGACATCTTTTGCAGAGTCCATCTCTCATATCAGTGAAGTCACTCTTCTAAAGAGAATGGGAAATTTTCTTTCTTCTTTTTTTTTTTTTTTCGTGATGCAGTTAGTCACCACAGCGGCTCTTAAAAAATCTGTAGAAGAGGGTGATTCACATCAGCGAAGTTTAAAGATCAGAGGGTGGTGAATCATGGCGTTTTCACAGTAGCATTAAATCCACTCAGCCATATAAAAAGGGGTTATTTTAAAACCAGAGGCATGGGGTGTTCTGCACCATAATGTCAAAGCCACCCACTATTATCTATAAACAGACTGTTGGGACTGAGGCATGAAATACAAATCAAAGTTCATACCATGTATATTGACAAAAACAAGAACATTACGGAGTGATTGTGATTGCACCGCAGTCATGGCTTGAAGTTGACGAGACGGTGAGAGCAGCTTCCCCTAATTTCCATTTATCTTCTGAGGAGAACTGTGTCAATCCAATAGCTGGTTCCCGGCGGCGTTGCATTGATTGCATCACTGTGATGAGTGGCCAGCAGGAACATGTCCATGGGCCCAATCACATTCGACATGCCCTATGCGGCGTGGCTGTTTATCCCCATCAAGTGTGGTCATGGTGCCGGAATGTAGATTTCACTGGTGCAAATTTGAAAAGTGCGTCTGCAGAGATTCACTTTAGTTCTTGGCAAGAAGTGGGCAGAAGAACCTGAAAATGACCATAATCAGGACTAAAGAGAGATGCAAACCTGTGGAACTGGAACCAGAGCGTGTTGGGGTTGACGCATGTCTTATTATCATATAATTATGAATCAAATTGGGGCTTTTCAGCGAGAAATTGTTGGAAGAAGCAAAGTGGACAAGTTGGACACAGCATGTCTTGTGATCTGGTTAATTTGCAAACAACAACCCATTGTCTGCTTTCAGTGAATGTGATATTTGCTGTGCATAACAAGAACTGAATTTGTGGTCACTTTAATTAAACATATATTTAGAATTTTAATTAAAATGATTAATATACAGTCTTTGAAAAGAAGACTAACAAAGATTAATCGTTTTATAAATTTTTCAACATATAAATCTAGTTTGTGTAGCGTAAGTGTGTACACACTTAAACTATAACTTCATTCCATTCTAGTGTTCAGTCTTGCTGGGTAACTAGGAAGCCTGACTTCTGTAAATAAGGTTCACCTAACCAAAATGGACTTGAATAATGCAAGTGAGCAAATGTCAACAAAGTTCTTGCAGAGTGATTACAGAGGATCAGAAATGTTAAAAGTTGTCCGACAGGAGGAGAGTTTCTTGTTTATTAAGCTTCTGTTCTGCATTCGACAACAGTCTTCTGTGTTGTCCTGGATAGAGGATAAGGGTTTTCCTGGGAACATTGAAAAATAAAAAGACATACACACTAAGTTAAAATATATATAAAAATATATATATTAAGCCCTTTTATTCCCCCATATTTATCACTCCTGTAAATTGTACAGGAGTAAAAACATAACAGCTTGAGGTAAAAAGAACAACTGAAACTTTGCAAGAGTGTGTGACAAAAGGGGACCCGACCTCACTGATGAGTCTGTAAGCTATTCATTAATTACCAAAGTGCCTGTAAATTCTCTAACAAAGCTAATAAAGAAGAGTTGTTTGTTTTAATAAGCCCCGTCTAAAGCACATACAGTGGAACTGCTGCTTCCAATGTGGGATTGATGAAGTGCCAACAAGAGTGTAGCAACAATAAGGTAAATGTGACAAACATCTGCTCCCAGCTTCAGCTCTCATACTCTCCCCTCATCCCTCCAACTCTCTATTTGTCTGCTCCTCCTTCTGTCCGCTCCATCTGTGTACCCAGCATGCATTTTGGCTCAGGCGGCGTCGCAAAGTCGCTGCTATTTAGTCAGAGCTAACCCGCTGATCCAGGCACGGATGGGATGTGAGAGGTGCTGTGACGTGAAGTAGGTCGCAGAATGAAAAGAGCCGCCACCCTCCCTCTCACCCTCTGGGCGGTTGGTTTGTGATTGGATGCAAACACCACAAGGTGGGGTAGTGGAATTTGTCATGAGGAGTTAGTGTTGCCTGGATTGCAGCGATGTGGGTAATGCTTGATTGTGCATCATCCTCATCTTTGTCATTTAAGTTTGTGTTTAAAATGAACAATTTCTCATGAAGTGGTCAGTCATACTGAAATACAATGAAGACAAGTATTTGTTTTTATCTTTAAAAAAAAAAACAAATATTATCCATAATATTCCATCTGTCATGTTCTGGCATACAGCTCTGGTATGAAGTCATCGGTGTGGCGTCTGGATCCACTTCTTCCCTCTTCCATGAAATCATACTCCACACCTATTGGCCTGTTCTAACCTCCCCTCAAAACCCACAGTTTTCCTTACAGGCTTTAAGGGAAAGCAGCGAGGGAACTTATTAGCGAGGGAAACAATAGAAAAACAGACCAGATGCAAATTTACTTACACTATAATAAAAGATACAATCCTTATTTCTTGCTAGCTGACATTGAAGAAGATTGAACTTTTCCTGTTTTAGAGCAGGGAACATTACCAAAAGCATTTCTGTTTGTTAAATGGCAGAATAACTGAAGTTTACATACATCTATATTTTATTTAGAAGAATTGTCTTTAAAGTTTGTGACTTGGGTCAAATGTTTTGGTTGACTTTAAAGCTTCTCACACATTTTCTGAAATTATCTCCTTTGACAGAATGAGTGAGATCAGAGTTTTGTGATGGTAACACTAACACTAAATTACTGACTGTGTTGTCTTTAAACTCTGTACTACTGTAACTAACCAGGCGATACATTTTGAGTTGAAAATTCTCTTCTTGGTATGTTGGTTGATTTATTTAGATCGTCTATGATGCCACATAAAGAAGCAGGATGTTTGAAAGATGTCCTTAAACAAATCCAAAAGTATGCCTAAATTATTATCCCAAATAATCACAACCACTTTGTGTTACTTTGAACCTGATCTGTGTATGTAAATATCTTGTTTCCGTTGCAAAGGGTTAAGCGGTTGTGTTTGAAACAAGTGTAGGAATAATGTACTTTAAAAGCGTGACTGTTCTACGTGTCTGGTCTCTGAGCTGACATGTACATGAACCTCGGCGATTGAAGTTGGAGTTTAGCTCTTTGAAAAGTCTCAGTTATTAAGTATTATAATAACCTGTGGCTTACTTGGATCAGAAAAGAGAGAGAAGGGATTATGGCATAACATAGCCGATGCAGAGGAACAGTTCCAGAAAAAAATAATTATATTGTTTCAGTTTAACCCAACATGCCCGTTTACCATTTAGTAAAATAATAGCTTACTCATATTTATAGACCATTGAGTTGCTATAGAGAGACTTCCGGGGACAAATATTCTTATTGGGTTCACAAACACAGCAGCTATGTACATACTGTCTGTTAAATGTGCATTGCAATTTATCTGGCTGCATCATTTCCTGCAGCAGTATTGGTATTGTAATCTCATTTTGAGTCAGAAGTCCCTGCCACACGCTCACGCATACGTTAGTGCAATTACCATTCAAACCGTGTCTTTGCTACGTGACACGTCACTCTATAGGAGACAGTTGTTTTTATTTCGGTTGAGGGCCGGCGTTCGCTTTGAGTTAGCGTGTGATTTTTATTCATGTATGGGCAGCGGGCCAAGGCCAAGGCTTTAGTTGGGGGGATTACACATGCGAATGAAAAGCGATGTAAATGAAGTGCTGCAGCCGCTGCAGTCTTTTGCGTGCCAAAAGACGAGCAGAGCAGGGTCGAAAGGCTGCGAGGCTGAAAGTACATTTTTCAATCGGCTTGTTTAGTATAACACCTTGGAGTCAAAAATGTATAAAGAGTGTGAACTTTATAAAAATAAAATGCACACATTTACATGCTCACACGTACAGTGCTGTGAAAAGCATTTATAGCCCTCGAACCTTCTCACAGTTTGTCACATTTCAAGCAAAAATAATCAGTGGGTTGACTGTAATTTGTAATTTTTTACAAACTAAAACTCTGAAAAGTGTCATACATTTATATGCGCCTCTTTTTACATGCATGTAAAATACAACATACCATACATCAGATTCAGTGGGAGCCCTGGTCCTTCTTCTCTGTATCAGGAGATTGTTATTCTGTAAGAATTCTTTAAGAAAACTTGACTCTTTCTGTATGGCCTGGTACCAAATAATCATTGGTTGGTACTGACTTGTGTCCCGGGGGTTTGGAGACCTTTGATGTAAAGGGACAGAGCAAAAAAGTGAAAGATAGTCTTCTAGTGAGATGATTCAAATTAGAACGTTTTGGACTGTACACCCATCGTTGTGCGGTGGAGAAAATAACACTACAGTATACATGCTCCTAAAAGTACAGCATGGTGCTGCCACCACTATGTTTTACAGTGGGGAGGCTTCACTGCAATAACAACAGGGATGATGGTCAAAGTTGAAGATGGAGCTAAAATTTGAGACTGGACCAGAGGTTTACCTTTGAGCAGGACAACAACCCTACAAGCATACGGCCGTACATTGGAATAGTTTGCATCAAAATAATTGATTTGGGGTATTTTGCTAAGAAGGATGGGCAAGAATTTTAGCATCTGTGTAACAAACATGTTAGAGACGCAACTCAAAATACTTTGGCAGCTGTAGTTGGAGCAAATGTGAAAATGTATAAATGGTATGTTTTCCTTCAACTTCATAACATGGAGAAAATTAGTATTGGTTTGCTACACTGAAATCCCAGTAACATACATTGAAGCATGATAAAATGATAAAAGTATACATATGTTTTCAAGGCAATAAAATGAGTAACCACTTTTATGTGGTATGAAGGAAAGGGGCTGAGTAATGGAGAAGTAGATAACTAATGAATGTCAGTGAAACTACCTGCTTAACAGAATAAAATGCAAGTTGAGACCTTTTGTTAGTCTTTACTCCTCTTGCGAGTTTTACTTTGATCTGTTTGATCCCTCTCTTATTGTCTTCATGTATTCAAATCTTATCTCACATCAAGCAGGCTAATAGTTCCTCCATCATACTGGGGAGAAAAGGAAAAAAAAAACATCATCTGCATTTTTTTCTCTGTGATCCCACAAGACACAAACCCAACACAATAGAATAGACAGCTTATTCTCTGATCTCTTCCTACACTTATTATGCAACACTGATTAAACAAGATATTTGTGCCAGCAACTAATCTGCTTTTAGGTTTCACAGGGCTATGGCGGGGTTTTTAAGATTTTTATTTTTTCTCAAAGGAAATGTGATGATTATATTTTCAGTTTAAAATACAAGTCATCACCTATAGCAACATGTGACTAAATTTGGATGGAAAATGGACACTTCTTCCTCTTACATTTGTCTTCATGCATTAATACACAAGAGGCCAGAAGGGATCAGCTTTCAGTCAGGAAGTAAGGCAGAATATTCTTGGTTTAAAAATAAAAGCAATAAATAAGAACATTAACTTATCAACAAAAACTATTCTGTGGACTCTATATGAAGATAGTTTTCTCTTTCTCGATCTTGTCAGCAACTGAAGCATTTTGAAGCGCAAAAGGTACTTTGGATTAAATGCTGCGACATAAAGCCCCATCCCCCACTCCACAAGCTTTATGCACACACACGAATGCTCACGCCAACCCCCTCCTCCACCCCAGTGTTTTACTTTTTATAACAAGGGAGAACATCCAGATTACTGAATCTTTTTCAGGGAGCAAGATCATAAGAGATTTTCTAAAAAAAAATAAATAAATAAAAAGGACGAGGGAGGTATTTGGGTGCGGCATATATTTCAGCAAAATGAGGTTTCATCATGGAGTTAAATTATAAATATTTATATAAAGAGTTGAAAACCGCAAGTTCTGGATTTGATATCTTTCCGTCCATTTCACAGAGCAGACAGCAGCGGAGGACATGTATGAGTTTACAATATTCCCAGTCTCAGATTATTGCAGTGTTCAATGTCCTGCAGTTGCTTTATAGACAGCAGGTCTGAGTAATCCCAAATCAAGGAGAGCAAAGCAGCGCAGAGATCATCAAGGACATTTCAGAGTGCATTGGGCAGCAGTTGTGTGGTGGCTCTGCTGCAAGCATGGGGCCTGAGGGATTAGAGTCCAATCAGACTGGATTTGATATTTACTGACAGCACATGGGACTTAGCTGAGCAAAACTGTATTTCATTTGTTTTCAATGAAGCCGCGCACCTTGTCTGGCTTCCCTCCCTGTGCCGGGACTCTGACGCGTCTGAAACCTGTTGACTGCTACGGATCATCAGCAACTTCAGGTGGGTGTCTGAAGGAAGGGAGAGATCTGGGGGAAGTTGTGGGAATGGGTTTCAAGTAGGATTGGATTCATTGTCATCACTAGGTTTCCTAACTGGTTCATGTGACGTCACAGAAGGAAGTGGAATTAAACAGGCTTTATTTGAATGTAATCCTCCATAGCAATCGGCAGAGCGAGTAAAATGTCCCACTGAGGGGAGAGATAAACCATTCTGGATTAGTACAAGCCCCAGCCCATCCCAACCCATAACCCAGCCTATCCTCTTTTTTTTTCTTCTTCTTATTTTTTTGACCTACTAACAAATGTGTAGTGGCTATCTTGAGCTTGCGTCCTGTGATCGGGTCTTCCATGGAATAACTCAGCTACCGCCACAGTGTTTGTGTGGTTTTGTGTGATATGGATGATTTTGTGTGTGGCATCCTTTTCCCTCTTGCACAACAAGGCAGCATGACCATGGATTAATTATTCAAGGACTGCCAGCTAAAGGGGGAGTCATCCGATAGCTGGGACTTATAACAAGCTGGTATCAGGTGAAACTGTGCACTTTGTTAGGTGTTATCTCTGTGCTTGCTTTGTGCTTCCCTTCGGTTTTATCTTTGATGCTGTAGAATTTAACTTTTAAATACTCCAAAGAATTTTTTGTGTTTTCTTTTATATCTGATTTTTTTTTTTTTTTTTTAAAAAAGCTATTTCCTTTTTTTGCCAATGCTTGTTATGAACAAACAATTGGGTCTTGGACGCTCCCACAGTTGGGACACGTTAGGGGGGAATGAGGGTCAGTGGGAGAGGCAGTGCGACAGTGTGTACGACCAGCAAGCAAGAGTAGCAGGCCGACGGAGCTCCCTGTCATACGGGGAGGGAGGAGGCTGGTACGAAGCTCCACCAGGGGTGCGTCCCCCTGACCTGGATTTGAAACGTGCTTCATATTCTTACCAAGACTCTTCCTACGGACAGGTCTACGCAGAGCGGCAAGACCCACGCGGATTCAGGAAGAGCTCTGTGCCAGACATAAACCACTACGAACGGGTACCAATGGCTCACCGAGGCTCCATTCCACATCAAGATTACTACTCTCATGAACCAGCCATGACTCCTCGGCCACCTGAGGGCATTTACAGGCCAGAGCACCAGCCTCTGCCACCTCACCCTCATCAACTCAGCAGGTCAGGCTCCCATTTTGGAATAGCTCCTGGGGCTCGTACTGTGTGGGATCAAACTCAGCCAGGCAGAAGTGGACCTCAAGCTCCTACATCACCTCTGCCTCCACAACCACCTCCAACAGCCCATGAGTTAAGTCGGACTTACAGGGAACCTGGGGCTATAACCGTTGCCAAGGTTATGCAAGACGGCCAACAGCGCTTACCTTCCAGAGACCTACCTCCCGGTCACTATGGTATGGATCATCCATCTCCTCGATATGCCAGTGAACCACCCCCTCTCACCGGGCCGTCTGTCTATACAGATGTTGATGGACGGCCTCTGGATTCACAACAGCAAGTTGCCACCTGTCTCGTTGTAGATCCAGCAACTCAAGGTCTGATGAGGCAAGAGATTGCATCACCTTACACCATCCAACAACAGCAGCAGTTGCAGCAGCAGCAGTTGCAGCAGCAACAGTTACAACAGCATCAGTTGCAGCAGCAACAGTTACAACAGCATCAGTTGCAACAGCAACAGTTGCAACAGCAGCAACTTCAACAGCAGCAGTTGCAACAACAGCAACTTCAACAGCAGCAACTTCAACAACAGCAGCTACAGCAGCAGCCAATTCAGCAGCAGCCTTTACAGCAGCAGCAGCTTCAACAAGAACAGTTGCAGCAGCAGCATCTGCAACAGCCGCTTCCACCTCCACCCGCCATGCCGGTGTCTGATCCTAACCTTGCTCTGTCTTCTCCACTTCCAGCTCCAACTGCTCAAATGCAAACTGTGGCAATTGTTGCTGCTGCACCTGCACCTCCATCTGTTCAGAGTGCTCCTACACCAGCTCTTCCTCCTCCTCCAGCTTCCCCACTTCCTGCTCTACCTTCTATGCCTCCTGTATCATCTGTCCCGCAGACACCTTTGCCTGTGGACCCCAAGAAGACAGTGGATCCAGAATTCCTTTCTTTGCTGCGTAATGAAGGCCTCTCAGAGAGCACCATTTCTTCACTCATACAGCAAGGCTTTGACTCTAGTAGCTTGTTAGCTGTTATGGAAGAAAATGATGTCCGTACTGTGGCCCCCAACCTTGGCCAGGCTCGCGTACTGTCTCGGTTGGTCCATAACTACAAGCGGCCCATTGAAGCTACACCAGCCCCATCCCGTCCTCAAACACCCATGCGAGGTCGCTCTAATAGCTTTAGCCATCGCTCAGACATCTATCAGCAACAACATCACCACCATCCACCGCACCTTTCTCAGGCTTTGGCTGTAGATCCTCAACTAATGCCCCCACCGACTCCTGGGGTCATGCAAACCATTTCTCCAAGGATAGGAGAAGTAGTAAATCGGAGGCCAAACAGTGCACCCTCTCAAAACCTCATGGAAGTCACAGGCGGCTACCCAGGTCAACCACCTCGTTCCCCTGGACCATACACTGGAGCTCTTATGCCTGTCCAGTCAAGACCAATGTCTGCTTACTCCTCAGGTGTAACAATGCCAGGGGTGCCTATGCAAGGTATGCAGATTATACCACAGCAGATGACTGGGTCAATGCCTGCACTACCAGGATCCATTCATTCTATGCAAGGTATGCCACAACACATGCCTGTATCATTGCCAGCATTACAGCAACCCCCCCAACAAGTACCAAAGGCATACTCTACCAATTATACAGTCCCTATGGAACTGATGAAAAGGGACAGGAATTTGCTGCCATTATCCCCCATGCATAGCCCTCATCCAAGTCCTCAGCTGATTCGTAAGGGTGGGGGTCCTGCAGCAGACAATGCCATGGTCCCCGTGGGGGCTCCAGTTCAAGGTCAAAGTGCACTGACTGCTAACCAGAAGTTAAGCCGACGCACAGGTCCTCCCGTCATTGTGTCCACCATGGCATCTCCAGACACAAGTAAATATATATTTTCTTTCCTATTTTATAGAAATCTTTTGTTTGCTTGGGGTTTTTGTAGATATAACTTTACTTCATATGGCTTTTATTTAGTTGATTTACAGATTTAACAGACAGACGTTGTATTTTACCTAGAACCTATTTTATATAATGATCAGTATGTAATACCAGTTCATGGGGCTGCTATTGTATTTAAGTGCTATACAATACAGTCACAAAAGGCTTAAAATACCAACTTAAGTGTTAGCTTCCAATTACATGTTCAAATTTATTTTCACCAGTTGACTTGATGAATCATTTATACTGTAAGTGAAAATACATTTTTTGTGTTTTGCTCTCAGATCAGGACTATTTGTCATTTGATGATTTTTTAATGTTTTTAATCTTACTCTGCAGTTTCACCATTTGCTTGCTGTCCTGTGTTGGTGCTTACTCTATCAATCACAGAGAAAGGTTGTGTCTTTTTTAGCTTTCATCTAAGCTTGTGGAGTGAAATGCTTAATGTTGTCACCTATCTCTTGTCAAAACAGCTTTTTGAATTAACATGGATTTGGAATAATCACCCTGGCAATCCCTTCCCTGTCCTACTTTTGTTTCCTGCACAGATATTGATACTAAAATAAAATCTGTCTTTCTCGCCTTCTTATCTATTTGAGAGACAGACTTTTGTTCACAGTGTCTGCAAGATACTTCATGCAGTCATGTGAGTGATCTAACGGTGGCGTTTTATCAGAATGAGAAACAGGTCTATTAAATAAACACAAAGTGGTGTTGATAGGGCACAGCATGAAGGATTTGGGGGAAACAGCTGTCAGCATCCTTTCTGGTACATCTTAGATGTTAACAACTGTCCTCAGTTCATGTTACAGTCTGTCAGTTGCTGCATTCATGTGTGAACAGCTTGCATTAAGATTCCTCTGACTGGGAAAGGCAGATATGATGTGCAGATGTGTTAACCGTTTGGGAACAGACGATATGTATTTGTTGAAATTGCAGTGTGTAGGAATGGCTTTTTCCATTGCTATTTTTATGTGATAATAAGAAGGCTTAAAAGTGGGGAAAAAATGAAACTTTATAGCTACTTGGACAAAGCAACATTTCCACGGACAAAATGTTTGTTAAATTTTCATCGGCTACTAAAAATAAAACAGCTTTCAAATTTTATTTTATTTTTTATCAGTGGAAAACAGCTAATCCAATTTTTTTCACATATTATCTTTCTCATACTACACTGCCCTGACACACTGACCTTTTTAACAAATGTGAAAAAAATACGTTTTTATTGAAGTTACTTACTGCAGCTTTAACAAAGTGAAGAATTATTTGAAAATTGATTTTGCATTTCTTCAGATTATCCTTATTTGAAACAATTTTTTTGATAATCTGAAACATTTAAAGCATGTCAACAAGTTTAAAGAAATATAGAAACCTGCAAGATGCCAAATGCTATCAGGTTCCTTTTGGTCAGAAGTCTTAAAAGAATATTTTTCAGACATTTTGCACAGTAAAGACTGATCTTCCCATTAAAACCAGAGCGAGAAAGCGAGACCAACCCCATCATCAGACAGATAAAATTCAATTACCTTTCTGATTGTGTTATTGTGCCATTTTCTCTGTGCAGGTGGCAATGAGAACAGGGAGAGGGAACGTTAATCCTTCAAATCCTCAATTTCAACTGCTGCACTGATACATAGACACCTCGATTCAGGTCTGACCAACTTTAACTTTTAGACAGACTTGAACTGTAAAAAAAAAAGCAGTTCAAGGAACTAATTATTAGACTAAGCTGGGTTGTCACCCATGAGATCTTTCAGCCTAGGAGGCCGAGGTATAAAAGGATCCCCTTTGCTTCGCTGTCAAAACAGGCTGCCGTTCTTGGCTCTCATGGACGCATGTGTTGGAAGCAGATTGCTTCAAGTGTTCGTCGAGCATCACATTGTTAACACACACATGCAGTTCGAAGAGGAGACCTTATTTGCATGTGGCCGACATTTGTTACTTAAGTAATTTCATCTCTTAATGGAGACGTCTGTGAAGCTGCACCGAAAGCATATTCCTAATTTATGTGCTGCTAAGCAACTCGGTTATTCTGAACTGAGTTGCTTCTGGTTAAATCATTTGTGCCAAAAAAAGTACTTTTAATTTAGAGCTTATTATGATTGCTTTTCTCCCAGTTTTTACTTCAAAAGATTAATATCACAAAATTATGTTTTACTATATTAATTTAAAATATTTAGCTTACTACATTGTTTTTAGACTAACAGGTTCTTGCAGAAAAAGCCACCTATTTTGAGCGATCTCTATATTAGCTACAAAGAATTTACCAGGAGCAGAGCTATTTGGGGCTACCGCTATTTGAATTAATAGTCTATGTGTAACACAGATGGCCAGCACACGCCTAACCCAAATATATGACGCTCAGTGAATTACCCCGAAGTAGGAATATCTACTCCAAACGGGACTTCCCTTCCCCCACTCTAGTATAAAATAACCCACAATAAAACCCTGTGGGTCTGAACAATGCTACATTGGAAAAAAGAGACATTGCAATATTTTGTTTCTCAGTACTATATACATACAGCATAGGGTGTCCTAAATAAATAGTTAATAGTAGGATTAGAAGCAAAACAGCAGGAGGTAACCAGTGGTCCTTTTGATGAGCGAGATTAGATTTAATTAGAAAGAAGGATTCTTTAAGGTTCACTGAAGAACTTTAGCCTTTGTTGGAGCATCTTTTCCAACAACATCTGGTTTTGTTTGAGGTTTTGGTGCCATGTTTTTGTAGTCTCTCTTATATATATATAAAAAAAGAAACCCAAACAAAAAAGAGAACTTTATTTTTACTTCCTGTCCTCTTTTCTTAAAGGGGCAGTATTTAGTTATGTTTGAGGTGTGGGTTATGAGTGCTCTGTGAGACAGGAACTTGGAGACTTCAGCTTAAAGGAGCAGATTTGGGTGAATAGGCGGCGCTTTGCGAGAGCAAGTGTTTAAGTACTCCTGAATGGCTGCCACTGGAGCTTCAATGATTCCTCAAACATTCATGACTGCATAAAAAAAGCCCTCCAAGTAGGTATTTGTTGTGAGGAAATAACATTATAACATGATTTAAAGCTTTTTTAAAAAATCATGTATTTGCAAATACCCCCCTTTTTAATTTTCTATGCGTGACATCTAGTGTCTGCAATGAGGCTCTTGTGTCCTGTTCTACTTTATGGCTTCACCTTATTAACATCCTCCCCTGCAGAGGGGCCCTGCTCCCATTTGTTGGACGGCCCGAGGGCAGCTCAGGTCAGTTCTGCTCTGCGTGACACACTAGCCGTCTTCTTCCCGTTGGCTTCGTGTGATGGTGGCTGGGGATTGGGACATATTAGTTCTGGATATTGCAGATTATGTGTTTGCAGGGTCCCGTGTAAAGCCGAGCGCAGAGAATGAGGGATAAAAGAAACAAGAGAGAGAAACAGTCATGCAAGTGAAAGATGACTATTGCTGGCTGCATGGTTGTGGGGGGCAGAGAGTTGTCAGCTGTCATTCAATGAGGTTATCTCCAATCTTACATGTGCAGTGAGGGTCAAACACTGACCTTAATCTGGACTGACAGTAAAAGGTTGTTATTGTTATGTTGGTGGCCACTCTGTACTTTGGAGAAGATGATTTTTGTTTTGTTTTTTTAGTAACCTTGCAAATCGGCAAAACAAATGAGTTGTACTTCCTTCAAGTTTTGTCTTTCTCTTGTTTAAGCGTGTCATAACACACATGTTATCTACAAACTAAGGGAAATAGGATCTGGTGTATAGATGACAACCATATATGTTGTACCTGGATGTTTGATTATTTGCTTTAAGTGATGATAATTGGGTTAAGATTATGAAAACAAAAAATCTCAACCCTCTCCACCAAATTTCTTCAAAATTAATTGTTTTTATTTTTAATGTATACATTTTTTCTTAAGAAAAAAAAACATTAATTTTTAATGTTGTACTTCTGTGCAGCTATCAGTTTTCAGAATTTAGCAGCTTACACATCTTAAACGACAATCTGTATCCTTCAGAATGTGCTCCGTGATATTGACATTAACATTTGATATTAACAACTGATGTTTATTTCCATTAAGTTGCTGTTTTTGTACGTGCTTCATGGAATGGTACGGGACGAGGTTGGACATGTGGGATTTGTTTGGTCATGTGATAGCGATGGCAATGTACCGCCAGGGTTGTGTTTTAACTGGAAGACTGAAGCAATGTCACCGATAGTGATGTCTTGTAATGAATCCATCCTTTATTTCATTGCAGGCTCACTTCAACTAGGCAGAGACTGCAGTCCCAAATGCAGTCGTCACAAATATTGCCAAGGAAGCACATTTATTTTTGTTGAGCATTCTCTAATTCTCTCTGAGTGCCTCCTCACTTCTTCTTTTCAGTTGTACTGTAGATTCAGTGCCAAGACATGCCGCAAGCACATGTACAATGTGCACAGTCAGGTTGCGTCCAAACATCAGGTCCTATATTGTAAGAACATGAGTTGGGAGCTGTAAATTATTGAACTCTGCTATGTATTCGAACCGTTTGAGCTGGAGCTGAAAATGGTGCAGTGTATGGCCGGGCTCACTGTAAAGACTTAGATTCACTCAGGGCTCGACCTGATGACAGCTGCGTTGTTTCAGGCGCTTTAACTGCATGTTACAGTGAAGAAAAGCTGGCTAAGCTCTGTCATTTCCTGTCACATCTGGATTTGTTTTGTGCTATGTTAGCACTCTTCAGTGATGGTGAGAAATAGGAAGGTCAGACAAACTGCTTTCATATTTCTTACTCATTTGTAACAAGCGCCTGCATTAATGGTACAAGTATAGACAGCAGCTTCACCATGAGCTGAGAGACCAACTGATGTTTGTTCAAGTTCAGCTTTTAGCTGCTTTAGATTTATTGGTTAAACCTTTTACTCTAACATAGTTGTAGAAATATGACATTTTCAGAAATATTCAGTGTGTACAACAAAATGTGGAGTAATTTTGATGTAAATTTTATAGATGTCTACAGCTATGAAAGTATAAAGGTGGTTGTCTTTTACACTCTTCCATGTCCATTTGTTTATTGTGCAGAAGCCCTAATAGCATATCATTTCTTGTCCGAAACCTTTTGAATTGAGATTAGCTGGGATCAAACAACAGGCTTTCTGTACAGCTTTCTGTTAAAATTTGCCATCCCAAAGTATTAATGTCTTTGTAATTTGTCCTGGTAGCTTGTAAGCTTGTCTCTCACAGATAAAATCTCTGATGTTGCATATATGTATGAGTTGGAAAACACAGAACTAATACAAATCTTAAATTTATGCATGTTTATTGACTAACATTTCTAAATTTGGACTCCTACGCATACATTTTAAACTGACAGTAATCTTACCCCATGCATCCTCTTTGCGGATTTAGACCTTGTTGCGTGAATGATGGCTTTTGAGAATGAGTTTACAGAAGATATTTAAGGCTTGCTCCTCCCTGTTTAATGTGATCTGCTTCTTTTCTCATTTTCAGGGGAAAACAAAAGTTCAACAAGATAATGTGAGAAACATGTTTCCAGAAAAAAAATCTGTCAGATCAGCACATTCATTCCCAGTTGTGGTTGTGGCCTAAAAAGCTCGTCAACAGGAGAAACGCATAGGATGAGTGATTTGTAGAATGTAGGATGAACTAAAACCAAAGAATCCATGCAGCAGTGAGCATGATGCTGTAGATTAAACAGTGGAATAAGTTGGGAATTTAGCTTGTTTAACTATTTATATGTTTTCATGCACAAATTGAGAATGCAATTAAAAATGTAACTCTACTATAAAGTTTATAACAAGGTTCAAAGTAATTTGTTACTTCTCTATGTTTGGGATTTGATTATTCCAGGTTAGCCAGAAACTATTTAGTACTTTCTACAAATAGAAGTAGTTTGTGCAAGAATGTAAATGCAAATGTGAGAAGCTTAATATATATATATATATAAGCTTAGTATATGTGCAATTGTGGATTTCTGATTACTTTCTCATGGTGTGATGCGGTTAATTAAAGCTACCCAAGTATCACAGAAGTTTTTAAAAAAAAGCTATTTCAATATAAATTCTAATAAATAAAAAATAGATAGTAAAACTGAACATTACAATAATGAAAATTCTACCTGCAACATTTATTTATTGTGAATTTTGTTTTGATACATTGACTTAATCTTCAAATGTTTACTGTACCTTTCTGCTGCTCCACTCTTTATGGAGTAACGCATTTAAAACAAGCCAATATTTTCTGCTTGCGTAGAGCCTATAGTTAACATCTAAAACAACACAGTGAAGACAAATGGTTAGATCCAACCCTTCAGCTTTCACACCGTTTTTGAAATATTGCAGCAATATTTAAGAATCAGACAGATTTTTTTCTATCTTTTAAGCAAGGATGAGGAAACTAATTTCACACAAGCTAACAGCAACAGGTTGGTAAAGATCAACAAGGCTTGAGAAAACCAGACCACTTTAGAGCAGCTGTGTACTTTAAAGTGCTTTAGATTCTTGCAAGTATATAGAAAAGAGGCAATTGGTTATTATCTACAAACTTGCAAATGCATTCATCTTACATGAAATCTGGGTAATATGAAAGCAAATTACATCTCGAAAGACAAACTGACTCATGGGAGTAACAACTGTACAAATTTGTTTGTTCTTCCTTCCCTCCTCTGTCCACCTCCACCCTTTCACTTCATCCTCACCCACCCTCCATGACCGGTGGAGTCCCCTGAACTATTCACTTTGTGAAAATGAAATCTTCATGGCTGTTAAGCCTTAGTCAATGGGAGGCAGAGCTGAATGATCATGTCTGTGCGCATCTGTTCATCTAAGCGCTGCGAGACTTGACATTTCTACACGACCCCCCATTTATTTTTTTTATTTTTTCAACAAAAGCGAAAGGAAGATTTATTTAGAGGTGTAGATGAATCTCATTTGCAGCCAAAGAAAATAATATACATTTCTCAGCAGGCATGTCAGGCATGTTCAAGGTGAGAGGGGCATTGTGAATGGGGTTGTGTTTCTCACTGTTTGGTGGTCAAGCCGGATGATTTGTGTTGCTTTTGATGTAGTTGTAATTAGATATTGAGCCAAAACATGCATCATTCGGGAAAGTGAAAATTATGGCAGTTACTTTATCAGTAAATAAAGTTTTAGTTTAATCTTTTTAACCGTGTAGCACGCTTATTTACTCTCTGACACATTGTGTTTGCTCAGGTTGTTTGAGAAATGTGAGAAGGTAAATGTTTGTAGTGAAAGTTCAGCCACATTCAGAGGAAGCTGATTGGATAGTCAGAGTACACAGGAGGCTCGTCTTACTTTTGTGAATGGGATCTATTTTTTTTTCTTTACTACAGATAGTGGTCTCCGGTTTCATGCTGTAGCTGAAGCTCCTCAATAAAGCAGCTGAAATGCTCTCCACTTTACCCGAGGTTACGCTTTTTGATGTATAGTATCATCTAAAGCCTAACAACAATTTTAACTAGTCCCCTTCTAAATTGCGCAAAATGTTTTTGTAGTCAAATCTGACATTTGTGCTGTTAATTTGCATAATGACAGAATAAAACTGTTCAATAAACAATGAAGTAAAACTGAAATGAGCAGAACATCTTTGTGTATTCTGCTTAATCTATTTCACCTAATGGTCTAAAAATACATTTACAAAGCAGTTAAGTGTTTTCATTCTGGGCAATTTTACAATGAAATTGGGCAGTTAACAGGAAATTGCATGTTTAGATATTGTTATTAGCACTATACAAGTGAAATATGAACAAAAAGTACAACAACAACAACTAAAAAAGGCTGACATCCATTGTTTGGATTTCACAAAAAAAACCTAACAACAGTTCCTATTTTAGTTCAAGCAACATGCATTGCTGCGGTGATGGATAACAACATTTTACATCTTTTGTCAGGATAGTAGGCATGTATATATATATATATTATATATTTTATTTTATTTTATTTTTTTTACCAAAAACAACAAAACACACACTAACTATAACAAATTTATAAAACATGAATGTAGACAGAATTTTCTTTTTAAGTATTTATTTAGAAAAGTTGGAACTTCAGGCTTTTACTATTACTACTTTATTATTATTATTTTGTGAAATGTAGGACTCTCAAGCTAAGAAAACATTCTTCATTTAAAAAAATCTTGATCTGAAGTGGTCTTATGAAAATCCTTTTATTGAAAAGTGGCTTAGTGTTGGTGCTGCCCTGTAAGTCTGGCGTAGTAGTAAATACACTAATCTCTACTTCTTGGTTTTTAATCCTGGAATCTTGGAGAGATTTTTGTATAATAATTGTTGCCTTTAGACATTTTGAAACAGACTTCTTCTGTGTCTGGAACTTGCAGGAGTGTTGTTACATATAAGAGCTGATAACATTATTCAGTAGAATTATATGTAAGTTATGTGCAGTACGACAGCACACTCAGATCAGCACTACTACTAGGATTACTAAAGAAAACAGAAAAAAAAAACACGTTACTACAATTAGGCATAAAATTCTCACAATATCATGACCTTGAAGAAAAATACCATGTTTGAGTGTGAAATAATGTGAAATAAATTTAAACAAGATCATACTTAACATAATCTGAGATTTTATTTAAGACAGAAAATAGAAGGTAATCCTGTTGCTATTTAAAAGAAAACACATTATTACTGTCACACTGAAACTATCTATCATATTATCTAATTGTTTTATTTTTGAAGCGCATATTAAAGGAAAACTCAAAGGATTGCCACTCTTTAACTTTAGCAGTAGTGTTTATGGTGCACAGGTTTTGCACAATAAGCACAGAGAGTATAAGAACCAGTCTGCTCACAGGTTGAAAACTGCACTTTTAAGATTTTTTCACTGCGCTCCATGCTTTCATTTTTCATATTTTATTCTAATACTGCCAAGCAGGCCACTGTTTTCGCTTTATGTGAAGAAAAGCGGCGACGCCGTGTGCTGTTTCAGGAAGAGTGGACAGATATCTGATTTCTTTCATCAAAAGCTCATTATTAGGACAGTGGACTTTTTTTTTCATGTCAAAAAAATGTTTCATGTTTTTGACACAAAACATTTAAAAGCTATGCCGTTTCCAAGTAGCAATGTTAACATTTTGTTTTAGAGCCATTAATTGTTTGTTGCCATAAACCATTTGTGGACAATTTACTGTAGTTCAGAAAGTGAAATGTTTTCTTTTTTCTAACTGTAGTCAAATAAAGTGTTTTTGCATAGAACATTTCAGCAACAGCTTTAAAGTGCTTTGCACCCAAAAAAAAATTATTACAGAAACCAGTAACGACACAAAAAATAAGCGTTACATTTTGTCAAATGCCTTCATTATAATTAATCAAACTCTAAGCAAATGGGATTTTAGCCCTGATTTAAAGGAACTCTGTGTTTCAGTTGTTTTGCAGTTTTCTGGAAGTTTGATCCAGATTTTGTGGCGCATAGAAGCTGAATGCTGCTTCTCCATTCCTCGTTCTGGTTCTGTTGTCGCATAGCAGACCAGAACCAAAAGACCTGAGTGTTCTGGAAGGTTGATACGACAACAGCAGATCTTTAATGTATTTCGGTGCTAAACTGTTCAGCGATTTCTGAACTAATAGCATTTTAAAGTGTATTCTCTGAGCTACGGGGAGCCACAGTAGGAACTTTCAAACTGGGGCGATGTGCTCTATTTTCCTAGTTTTAGTGAGGACTCGAGCAATTCTCACTCCTTCTCAGCTTGTATTTGTGTGCTGTATTTTGAACTTAATGAAAGCAAAACCTCTCTAAAAGGTGCAGCAAAACCAGTTCTGCCTGTTTTAAGAAGGAAAGAGTGGAGTGGAATAAAAAAAAAAAAGGAAATGCAGCGTCAGATACTGGAGGAGAGTTTGAGGGTGTGAGGCGGACGAAGGGGGAGAAAGGGCAGTCTTAAAGCCCAGATCACAAATAATAAAACATAGAGGCAGGGAAAGAAAAAGGGAGGGAGTGAGGGAGGAGAGAGGGAAAAAAAGGAAAGTATGTAATGTAAAAAGGGAAGGTCAGAGGGAATGGAGAAGAAACATGTGCCAGGATTGCTACACCTCTCGCTCCCTTTTTTCTTTTCTTTCACATAGCTGTGGTAGCAGATTGTTTTCTTTCTATCGCTTTTTTCCCCCCTTTTTTCTCCTCTTACGCCCCCCCCCACCTCTTCCTCTCTCTCCCTGCGTCTCGCTGTGACTTCCAACAAAAGGCTGACGGAGCGAGCCTGACGTCTGAATGAATAGCCCGAACCTGCTGTAAAAGAGGGAGAAAAAGGAGGAGAGAGACGTAGCCGACCGAGCGGAGGCTGGAGAGAAACGGATACGAGTGATCCAGCTGAAAAAGGGGAGGAAAAAAAAAAGACAAGTGTCGATCGCCGACCGGAGGGAGAAAAAAAGAAGAGAGATCCTTTTAATTTTCCTCCTCCTCTCTGGAGATTAAAAGAGTTTAAGGATCCGTTTTTGACCGTACGAGCAGAGAGCGGGGAGAGTGGCCATCGTCTCTCTTCTCCGTCCCTCCCCCTCGCCCGCTGCCCTCTTGTGCCACCATCCATTTTTCTTCTCCCCCCCCACCACCACCAAGAGTACCAGTCATCTGAGAAATGGAACTTCTTGGGGTGAGGTGACGAAGGAGGACAGATTTGGAAACAAGCAGCGGGGGAGCGAGACAAGCGACAGAGGACAGAAGGAGGCTGGAGCAGGAGGAGGCAAAAGGAGGCAGAGAGGAGAATAACCCCAGGGCACAGTGTGTGAGAACACACCAACGCCCAAATCTGCTTTCTGTCCGTCACCTCTAAATTCTCTTCTGCCATGTGCATTACCTGATTTCAAGAATGTGGAGACAGCATTTCCCAGGCAAGAGGAACAGTTCACATCTTATATTTGTGTGTGTGTGCATGCGTGTGTGGGCGTGTGTGTGTGTGTGTGTGTGTGTGTGTGTTGCTGCACCCATCATGGGTAATAATAAATGTCTGTGGTGTCTGCAGGGAGGAGGGAGTTGGCTTTAAGATGAAAGGGCTCCTTATATTTTACAAATGAAGTGGATCGTGGAATCAGTGTGCGTGTGAGACGGGCAATTTTGCAGAGCTTTGCACACGAGTGTAAAGAGAGTGAGATAAGGGTCAGAGGTCACATGATTTGGCGTATGAGTAGCTCTCATCTGTGTAAGGGCTTAATGTTATGTTTGCACTTTATTTCGTAAAATCTGTCTGTTTGCCAGGGCATAAATGGTTGATGCTTTAAATAAAAACTAAAAACTTAGAGGAATCACATTTAGAACAAGAAATATAGTCTTAGAATGTTTCTTTCCTCACCTTCAGTGTTTTAAGACAAAGTAGAGATTTCATTGCAGGTGACACAAAGTATAAAGCTGCAATTCTCAGCTTGGGGCTCTTTCCTCCTTAGGAGGTGAGAAGAATACACTAAATGATGAATTGAAGCCAAGCTGGAGCTGTTATTACATTAGTCTGCTCTACTGAAGGAGATATCCTAACATTGTATGTTGGCTAAGATTAGGTAGCACAATCTGCCTAGTTAAAATCAGCTTATATGCTGGCGTTAGTGAAAATGCTAATCTGGCAAACATTAATTTCCATTGCTAATTGTAGGTATTGTATTAGGAACAACTATTGTGGTAATATTAGCATTTTAGCATATGCTAATGCTAGGAAATGTCTTAACTGTCTCTGGAATTTCATAAAAACCATGAAACATGTTGAAAAAAATATAAGTTTTTAAAATCTGCTGAATTTGGAAGTAGTCCAATATTTAGTGACTCATTGAAAGTTTAGATAGTGTTAATAGCTGAAAGTGAGGGAATGTAGTTTGCCTTCCAAGAGCGCAAGCTGTTTGAAAGCTCTCCCATTCGTGTCTTTAGAGAAACACTGTTTGGACAAACATTTAATCTGTTAAACAATATAAAAGTGATAAGTAGTAGCATTGATAGACTGTTACTGAAAGAACTCCATGTTTTCATATTTGAGTTGTTTGAAAAGCTCAACCAAAGCCTGCAGAAGTGATAAAAGGTCATAATGTTCTAATGCCTCGACATCAGGAGGATTTCAGTGATGTAGCATCACTTATTAATATAACTACATTGTCATAACTGTTATGTATGCATTTATGAATAAAACACCAATATTTGAGCATCCGAATCACTATTTGCCCTCTGACCAGGAGATATCTGAATCAAACATTATTTTTAAATTACACAGATACTTTACCACAATAAAAGAAAAAAATTAAA
Organism: Xiphophorus maculatus; assembly: GCF_002775205.1. NCBI lineage: Eukaryota > Metazoa > Chordata > Actinopteri > Cyprinodontiformes > Poeciliidae > Xiphophorus > Xiphophorus maculatus. The sequence continues at coordinate 17,898,349 of NC_036464.1, forward strand.
AATGTTACAACTGATGCATCTTGACATCTGATTCCTAGACAGAGGTATGAAAGATTAAGGTTTTTTTTATATATATAAAATTATGAACTATCTGGAGATTTTAAAATACAAATGTAAGAAATAATTGAAGTTTTCTTGTTGAATGAATTAATTAATGAAAGCACACAGCCGTGCAAAATGAACCAACGTGCCTATATTCACTTTCACAACTGTGCACGCAAGTTTGACGGCTTGCTCTTGGGGGTCAGCGGGGGAATTGTAACCACTGGACTTCGGTTTGGGGTACTATATATCCTGCAGAAAGTTTTCTGTAATTCTAAAACAAAGCATGCTACATAAAAGCAGTTTTGCAGATTTCCTGGATATTTTTTGCTCCTCTGTCGCTGTTAACAGATCTTGAAACCATTTGGACGTAATAGACCCTTTTCACATGACGTCACACAACTTCCGTTTTGGCTCGAAGCTGTGTATCCTTAGTTCCGGTGTACATAGTAAGTAATGATAAAGTTGTCTATTTCATATATATATATATATATATATATATATATATAGAGAGAGAGAGAGAGAGAGATGTATAAATCTGACAGCATATGTTGATCAGACAGATCACCGGAGCATGGAGTTTACACAGTCTCTAAAACATTTGCCTAAAATAAGATTTGAAGATATATCACGATTTGCAAACCAGTTCTCTCTGACAAAAAAATCTAAATTAGACAAAGGCTACAAATTCTTCACCGAACAATACCTGTTTGACTATGAAGGTAGGTATTTTTGTTTTGCGTAACCGTTAGCTTAGCATTAGTGAATTTTGTTAGCTAGCTAACTACGTGACATAACTGTTCCTTAACCAAACCTTTTTACTGTTTTTGAACTATAACGTTTTAGGCTCTAATCTTGATCAGATTATTAAATTATAGACTGGAGTTGCCACTCATCCCATAAAATAGGGATTTGTTTGTTATAAGCAGAGATGTCCGGTGCCGCCGCTGCTTTGTAATGCCTTTAATCGGACCACTTTTTCGGTAACGAATAATCTAACGAGTTCGTATTTCAAATCCAGTAATCAGATTAAAGTTATTTATCCAAATCATTGCACATTAATATTTTCTTGTGTATTTATTTTTATTCCTTCTTTGCGTCTTTGGGAGAGACTCTGTGACAGTTAGCAGTGACAGAAACATGAACAGTGCATGGAGATGCGCATTTTGTTGCTGGAAAAACAGAAATATCGTCAAGCCCAACTGTTATTTGTGGCTTTTGTCTTGTTTTTATTTTCCATTAATACAGAAAACGAACCTCTAAACGTTACATCACTGACAGGCGGCGGTGTATATGTTTCCTAACTGTGGCTAAAGCTGCTGCTAGCTGGTTTACTCATGATCGGAAGCTGGTTCCTTTGAATACAGTTGGAGAATGGTAAATTGACAATGACTGATAACGGTTATCTAACACGTAAACACCGTTTTATAAAACACAGAAAGTGAACCTCTAAACGTTACAGCGCTGACAGAGAGTATATTTTTCCTAAATGTGGCTAAAGCTGCTGCTAGGTGGTTTACTCTCCGATCGGAGGCTGTTTATTTTATACACAGATAGAGAATGGTGAATTTACAATGATTAGTAACAGCTATCTAACACTTAAATGCTGTTATTATTAAACTTACCTTTTATTATATCCTTAAGATTATGAGAATGCGGGAAGTTTTCAGCTTGGTTCCCAAGGCAAAATCACACCGGAAGTAAAGATACCCAGTTTTGAGTTATGGCGGCCATTGTCTGACGTCACTGTGAAAAGGGTCTATTGTTTCTGCGACTGCGTGTGAAGTAAAGATGATGTCCACCGTCTGCTGCTTGTCAGTGCCGACAGCTGCCTTTGTCCCAAACCCTGGCCTTGCTGCTTCTAAGGAGAAGAGGCGCTTGTCTTTCTTCCTCAGCTAGCACTGACACCATCTGTGATATCTTTGCATCAGCATATGTTTCCCCCCCCTTCCTTCCTTTTTTACTCTCTTCCACTTTTACATGTGAACCCACCCTGCCCTTCTCTCTCCATTTCCCTTCCTCACCCCTCTGTTGGACCATTTGGATGGTGATAACTTTAAAAGGGGGTGGGCAGGAGGAGGGGAAGGACAAACAATGTCTTTGTGTGTCCACATAAGTGGAACAAGAGACAGGCTGGGGTTGGCGGCAGTGTAGCTGGGCGCTGAAAGGGTCTGCCTGGGAGCCAGCGAAGGCAACTCTGCCAAAGAAAAGATTACACCTCCCCTCTTTTTCTACTGCCTAAGGGATCGTAAACACGCACAAGAATGCAGGGCCCTGATTTTTATTAACATGCATGGACAGTATGAGAGTGTAACCATGCAGTTTTTTTTTGTTTGTTTGTTTTGGTTTGGGGGGGGTTTGCCACTCATAGTGTGAAAGTGGATGAACTTGAAGAGCAAGAAAAAAAAATGATAGGTGCCTCCAACACTGATATGTCTCCATATCAGTGTTGGAGGCACTGATATGGCCTTGTTGTTTCACAAGCTCTGTGACTTTTATGATCAATAGAGTTGCATCAACACACAAGACCAGACTAAGAATGAGTGTGTTAGAATTGGCAATCAATCCCTATTAAAAAAAGAAAGAAGCAGACATTACATTTCTCCCGTTGTGAATTTTTACAATAGAAAAATAATTTTGTATGTTATAAACAGTATTTTTTAGTGGATTATCCCACTCAGCTTTGATCAGTTTAGACAAGTCTAAGTGAGAGACGTTAACTTTGCTTCTTCTTAGGGCCCCGAGATAACGTAAAATTAATGTTGGTCTGTAATTAAGAATGAAATTTACTTATTTATATTTTCAAACCTCGCTCCAGCTTTTTACAGTATAACTCGAATCCTTTGCCCACAACCAAACAATGCTGTTTACATGAATATGCCACAAGTCTTCAGTTCAAATCGTCAGGATTAAGCAAAGAGAATGAAACTAAGGCACGTTGATAGAAAGGGAAACATTATCAAAAGCAGATATTCACAGAGACAGACGTACATGGACACAGCACCTAGACTGTCAATGGGCACACAGCAGTCACCAGGCTCTTACCTTTAGAGCTAAATGTTTCTGTTTGCATAAACAAGCTAAAGTGTCTATTTTTATCTTATGTTTGCTTCCAAATAGAGCATCATTTAATAATATGGGTTTAAATCCTCTTTCCCCCCAAAAAATTTATTATTCCTCAAGCTTATGTATATAAATATGACAAATAATGTTTTGGAAATCTAAAGATGCTAAGGTGCAGGCTCCCAGTTGCAACATTTTTTTTTTTGGACCTGACCCAGAACTTTGTCAACACCATCTGACAAAAATAAATGTAAAATCATTTTTAATAATCTATTAGTGATATTTTTACTCAGTTTTACAGACAAATGCTTCTCAAGAAACAAAAGAAATATTATTTAAACCAAAATACAACAGAAAGTCCATCTGACAGAGTTGACAGTGCATGACGGAGTTGACACAGAAATAAAGGTGGTGACAAACTAGTGAGTAAATAGAAATACTTGATACTTGTGAAGTAAGGCCATTTATGTAAAATACATTAAAATGAATTAACTGCACATTTAAGTGAGATTTGTCAACACTATCACTGAAAGAGTCACACTGTCAGTAAAAACTCTGACAGACTTGAAATGCCAAACTACCTCAGTTTATATGATGTAATAGGAGGAGGACATATTTGTTTTAAACAATTATAATGTACTGAGTTCTGCTCCCGGACAAGGGATTTTACAGACACCCTCCACCTACTACAAAGTTTTAAATAAAAAAATATTCAGCAAACACCAGGAAAACCTACATTGTTGTGCTCACATGGCCCAGGTTAGTTTAGTCAGATATTTGAAAAAATTATATTTTGTTTATATTTTATAAAAAAAATTGTGCTTTATCCTTAGGACCTGTTTTGTCCCTCTTCTCAAGAATCACTGGTTCCCTTTAAAGAACTTCACTGGCTGTTGCGATATTCTCACTTACAAATTATCTGTATTTTTTTCTTCCCGCTCTCAGTTTCTTCCGAGCAGCCAACATGCTCGCACATGGATGACTGTAGTTTCAGTGCTGTTATAAAAGACTGATGTTGACTAGCCCCATGAGCCGTCTCTGTTAGCCAACTCTTGTCACATAAGGGCATTTCAAGAATGGCTTCCTTTTGTCCTTCAAAATAAGAGTTTCTAATCTCTCTGGTGAGAACCTTCACAGTCACACTTGCTTTGCCGTAAAGCTGTACATTGAAAAAACCGTTGTGTCATTTTAGCATTATCCCACTATAAATCCCCTGCCAATCCATATCATTATCGTTAGTACACGAACTGTAGCTAAAATTAGGCCCTAATCAAGTTTTTGTTTGCTGAAACAATGGCCGTGGCACTTCCACTTGTCATAGCTCGCATTATGTTTGGAGTCAGAGGTTGGGTGGCCTGCAGGGACAAGATTTGATGTAATTACAATAAAGCTTGTGCTTTGCTTCCTGCTGCACTTGCCACAAAGAAAACCCACCGGGGGGTCAGTACTTCCCCTCCCTCATTTCACTCATCTCCAAAGCCCGCCAGCTTGGGAGTTACTAGGTAACCAGAACCAGCTGTTGGTCGTAAGCCACTAAGGCCGTTTTTGTCCAGCACCACTTGCCAAGTCTTTTTTTTTTTTTTTTTTTTTCAAGCTTACTGTGAACTCCGTCCCTGACATCATCGCGCCATGGAAAATACTCCTCACTTCCTTTTGTTTTTGCAGTTTTATGTGCTCCACCAAAACACCTACTGATGCATGTATCGCGCAGGTCTGACGAGTTTATGTGGCTGTTAGGGACAGAGATGGGAAAGAGATCCATGAGTAAGTGGGTGTTGAGTGTTTGGCCAAAGCAGCCCCCTGTAATTTAAAAAATGACGTAAGAGAGGGTCTGAGTGTCTGACTCCTCTGCAGGTGAAGAGAATAAATTGTTTCAAAAGGCTATTAACGGAAATCTGAGACAGAAAGCTCACACAGTGAAAATATTTGTAAAATTATAATAGGAAAGGTAAGTTGATGCAAGTCTGTGGTCCCAGAGTGCAACATTTACATTTCAAAGTGTGTGACAACCTCACAAATAGGAAGCCACAAATAAATCTGAAGGGAGCACAATAACTTCCAAATAAAATTGTCTATGTAAAGCAGCGAAAGCGTGTCGGAGATCCGTGAAACCGCAAATCCAGACTGCTCGATTTGTCAGAAAATAGAGCCTGAAAGGAGAAAAAAAAAAAGATTTCAGATGTAGTTTGATGTTTTTGAATGCCATTTTAAACACTGGTTTCCAAGTGCTTAGAAAGAAACAGGTTGGAATGAGATTTTATATTCTTTTGTCATTTTTTCTTTCTGTTTAAGGAAATGATCCCTCTCGCTCTTGAGTGAAATCTCTGACTCACAGCGTCTGGCTGCGGAGCTATCTGAGCTAATTTTCCTACGCGGACAGGGCCAAATAACAGAGTCAGACGTTAAATTGTATTCACAAAAGAGTGACGTGTTTCCCGAGTTCTCCGTTTCTCTTTCTTCAAGTTTAAAACAACTATTTGCACTGTCAAGATCCAAAAAGGCTTTTTATTTCGGAACATCTGTAATCCATTTGTGGTGGAGCGTATGCTGTGGCCAGCTCTGCCAAAGGTTTCCATACTTCCTGACAAGTGGTGCAGTTTGTGATTAGTGTTGGTGTAGCGTAGTTGATTCTGCGTTGTGTCTTGTAGAAGAGTGACCACAGCCAGACCACAGCTGATTGGAAAGCACTTTTAATGATCCTGCATTCAAATGGCAGAAAATAGTAATCAAGAACAGGCTTTTCTTTTCACAGTGTTCCACAGCGCCTTCTCCCACGGGATCCGAACAGAAAGAGACGCGTGTGACTTGTGTAAAGTAACACATTTACCTTGCAAAATAAAAACAATTGCAACACTAATTAATAACTAAGCCCAAACATGGACATAATAATCTTAAACAGTACATGAATAAGAAAAGAAATAATTAAACAGAATAATTAAACCAAATAATCCCACCAAAAATAATAATGAAACATCACATACCTGCATTCAAATGGCAGAAAATAGTAATCAAGAACAGGCTTTTCTTTTCACAGTGTTCCACAGCGCCTGTTTAATCATGAACAATACTATTTTCAGCACATAGATGAAGCAATGTTTCATGTATCAGAAGAGCAGCTAGATAACTGCTAACTGCAGGTTAAGTGCTTCAACACCCATTGTTTTACAAAACCAGTAATAAAACTAACACTTATTACCCTTAAAATACACTTATTAAACACAAAAAGCAAAACTTCATACCTTCTCCCACGGGATCCGAACAGAAAGAGCGCGACGGAAAGCGTGGGAAAACCTTTCACAGGTTATAATGGTATGACCCGATAACTTTTCTTTTTAAATTTCGAACTGATACTTTAAACAACAATCTATGAACTCAATATGTTAAACATTAAAGGTAATAATTCACAGTTTTGTTCACAACATATTAAATTTGAATGAAGATAATAATTTCGGGACAGGAAATTACCCACTGTTTTGAAATGGATTGGTCGTCTTTTCAAAATAAAAGCTGTCGGTGCTCATATAATTTCCTACCGGAATAGCTTCTCACTTTACAATCTAGTGTAATAACATCACACTGCTACATTCACCCCCACTGTTTTACACTAGATTGCGGGCATGCTACCCAAATAAAAAACAAAAACAAACCAAACAAAATAAAACACAAAAAAAATAAACATACAAGGAGAGAAAAAAATAAATAAATTTACAAACCTGACCACAATACATGTAACCCAAGTATACCCTCCATACAAGACCAAAATGGTCGACCAGCTAAGAGCTATTCAATGAAGAATTAGGGAAGATGAGGGGTAGCTAAGTCCCCACCTCACCATAGAAGACATGCCACTTACACATCTATCATAGAGTACACCCAAAATCACCCAAATGTGTCCAGTGCAATGGACAACCTAAATAAAATTATGACCAGGCCCCTAGTGAAAGAAGTCCCAATAAAGAAGAAAAAGAGATAAATTACCCATATAACAAAATAAATGACCCCTAAAGGATCTATGACAAAATCTTAACTCTTTGTGTGGACATTGTCTGAATCAACCTGTTAACAGGTTTGATAAGTCTACCCAGTCTTGTCCGTATTCCTTCCCCTTGAACAACCGAAGGAATCCCTGAGGGCACGACCGAAACGACTGAGTCACATCCAGACACATGTGTACCACTACCGGCTTTGGTTGAACCTACAGTGTCACTTGGGCGTAAGCCTACGCTTACAGAGTTTGACAGCCGATCACTAATGTTATCCTCAGAGTGTGAGCTCTGCGACCCATGATCCACCTCATCCAAAACGCTCCTATGGTCCCCACAGACAGACACAATCCCTCCACCCTGAACACTATCATCATTCCCTTCAATCGCTTCAGATCCACTAGCTTTTGTCACTTCACCTGCGGTCATCACCACACTAGACTCTGGAAGGGAGGAAACCCAGTGAGCTGTTCGAGCGTCACTGTCCCGCTCACCTGGAACTACATCATCTGACGACCCACCTTCCGAAACTGTGTTAGAAAAAGAAACCTGAGTCACAGAATCATCCCATGATGGCAAAGGTAAGAAGTTTACAGGCATGATCAGATTCCTATGAACTGTCCTAACTCGTCCCGTAACAGGATGACGGATAACATAGGTGTTCAGTTCACTGTTCTTATGGACCACAATGTAAACCGTATCCTTCCAACGATCAGCCAGTTTTCTTTTTCCCCGTTCCCCTTTGTTAGCCATCAAAACTCTGTCTCCCTTCTCCAAAGAATGTCCCTTAATCTTTCGGTTATACACCTCGGCTTGTCTCAATTGCTGCTTCTCAGCATGCCGCTGAGCCAAAGTCATTGCTTCCCTGAGGTCCGTGCCCAATGACTGAACATATTTGTCCATGTCAGCAGTCTCTCCGTCTAAGAGAACACTTTCAAACATCACATCAACAGGTAACCTAGGAGTTCGCCCGAACATTAAAAAGAAGGGTGGAAAACCTGTAGTTTCATGTACAGTGCAATTATAGGCAAAAGTTAGTGTGTTTAGCATCTTAGGCCATTTTGCCTTTGCCCGAGGAGTCAAAGCACGGATCATGCTACCCAGAGTGCGGTTTAGACGTTCAGCCTGGCCATTTCCCGCAGGATGATAAGGGGTGGTATGGCTCTTACGAACACCGGCCATCTGGAGTAGCTCGGCAATGAGGGAACTCTCGAAATTAGCCCCTCTGTCAGAATGAATACAAGCTGGAAACCCGTATATGGAAAAAAAATTATTCCATAACACATGGGCCACCGACCTGGCAGACTGATTTGGACATGGGTAAGCACATGCGAGCCTGGTAAAATGGTCTGTCACCACTAGAACGTCGATGGACTTGTTATTGACATCCTCCGCCGACCAGAAGTCAATACAAACCAATTCTAGTGGTGCTGATGTGACAACAGAAACAAGTGGAGCCCTGGCCTCAGGTTCGGGTGCTTTGCTCAGAACACATCTCTTGCAATGACTCACATATTCTTTGACATCGTGTTCCATTGAATCCCAGTAAAAGCGTTGTCTGGCCAGCCACAGTGTGCGCTGCTGACCTTGATGGCCTGCATCATCATGCACCCCTTTCAACGCCTGACCTCTCAAAGCAACTGGAACCACATATTGAAACACTTTCTTCTTGCTCACCACCTGTTTTGAAACTCTGTACAATACACCCAGCCGTGTCGTGAGTTTACCCCAGTGTCGCAATGTACGGTTTGTTTCCCGCGATTCATGAATGCGCTCACGTCGGGATGGTCGACTTCCCCTGTTCACATAGAAAGAAACCCGACTGACCACAGGATCCTGACACTGCTTATCATACAACTCTTTATGGTTGAGGACAGGCAGTGGGCTCTGCCCCACTGGCAACAGTGTCTCCAGCTGTTGGGTGTAGCAGGTTGCCCTCATTTCCGCGCCTTCACTCCAACATCGGTGAGACTCAAATAAGGCTGACACCTCATCCTGAGAAATTCTTCCACCATTGTCCTTAATGTTCAAACTGCCTGTGACAGAGCCCTGGTTGGAAGAAGTGAGCTTGCGCTTCTCATCCATAGACTCTTCCCGAGAAAGGCGAAACGTGTTCTGAACATCTTCCACCAACAAACCTCTGGCCTCTTCCAACAGAGTGCCATAAGGAATCCTCGTCAAACGGTGCATCATCTTGTGCTGAACAAATGGTTCCCTGCTCAATGCATCTGCCACAACGTTTCGCGGCCCTGGAATATACTGAATGTCAAAATCAAAGGGGGCCAGTTTGGCCACCCACCTCTGTTCGCAAGCGTCCAATCGCGGCTTGGTAAGAATGTATTTCAGAGGGTTGTTGTCAGTCCAAACAGTAAATTTATGTCCACGCAGCCAATGACTAAACTTATCATGAATCGCCCATTTCATGGCGAGAAACTCAAGCCTATGAGCCGGGTATTTGGACTGAGCATGATTCAAAGACTTACTAGCAAAGGCAATAGGCCTGGCAATGTTGTGGCCATCTTGTACCTGTGACAGCACAGCTCCTAATCCGGAAGATGACGCATCAACAGAGAGCAGAAAGGGCTTTGTAAAGTCGGGGTGGGCAAGAAGAACCTGCTCCGTCAATGCAGCTTTCAAAGTCCTAATTGCCTCACTACATTCCGGGGTCCAATCAGCCGCGACAAGCTTCCGCGACAAAGCTTGTTTCTTTCTGCCCTTTCCCCTCCGTGGCTTGGCAGTCCCTGTAGTCAGTTGAAATAATGGCTTGGCAATCACAGAGCAGTTCTCAATGTAATGTTGATAATACACCACCATTCCAAGAAAAGAGCGAATCTTCTTAGGAGATGGCGTGGTGCCATCAGGTTCCATAAGATCTGCTTCTGACACGCCTACGATTGCCTGCACTTTATCAGGGTTTGTTGCAATTCCGTCTCTTGTAACAATGTGACCCAAGAACTTGACTGACTTTCTCAAAAACTGACACTTGGATGGAGACAGCTTCAGGTTATGTTCCCTTAGCCGCTGGAACACCATCTCAAGTCTCTGCAGGCTTTCCCCCTCAGACTTGCCAAAAACCAGCAGATCATCCAAGTAACAAAGAAGGCTTAAAAAGTTCTGGTCACCAAAAATCGTGAGCATCATTCGCATAAAAGTAGCCGGGCTGTTACACAGACCCTGTGGCATGCGGTTATACTCATGTAGTCCGAGAGGAGAGGAGAAAGCAGTGTATTTCCTATCATCCTCATGAAGGGGGACATTGTAATATCCCGAAGTCAAGTCCATTGAGCTAAAGAATGCATTGCCTCCCAACGCTGCAAGGATGTCAGCTTGATGCGGTAAAGGGTGCGCATCTTTGACTGTACGGGCGTTCAGCCATCTGAAGTCCGTACACAACCTCAAGTCACCATTTTTCTTCCAGCAAAGAACGAGTGGAGAAGCATACTCACTGCTCGACTTCCTGATGATCTCACGCTCTTCCATATCATCTAAAGTCTCTCTCAACTTTTGGTAGTGAGCCGGAGAAAGCCTACGATAAGGCAGACGAAAAGGGCGTTCATCGGTAAGTCTGATGCGATGGCAAAACTCAGCAGCCTTACCGCAGTCCAAGTGATGTCTCGAAAACACGTCTTCATACTGTACAACCAAGTCAGTCAGTTTTTCTCTCCAATGTTCAGAAACTTCACAGTCACCAACAGACAGATTCTGCAACCCCAAATCAGCCAATTTGTCAGGTCCACCTATTGTACTAACACTGCAACTTGACTCAGCTGTAAGGCTGCCATGAGAGCTTCCTGCCCTACCCACATTCTGATGTACTCTCGCCTCCAAACCACCATCAAAATCCTCCAAGGCAATGCATGGGTACACGTCAGCCACCTTAGCGTTCCTTCTCAACACGATTGGAGACATAGTAGGATTGATGACCTTCACAGGAAGCCACCCTCCTCCCCAAAGTGGAGTAACTACTCTGCCGACCATCACACTACGGTGCACGCAGCGTGAAGTGCTCGGTTCAACAACCACAGTACTCCCCACAGAGAGTTCAGTCTTAGGTGGAAGGCGGCCCCACACCACATGCTCACTCATCGGTTCAAGAGTCACAGCCTTCTTAAGTTTGACAGTCCCAACTTTTTCCGGGATTTCCTCCCCCCTCCACCGTTCAAGATTGGCCAAAAATCTGACAAACTTGCTATTTTCATCCAAACAGGTGGAGTCAGGTCTACTCAGTATCCGCCAATAGGCCCCGTCAGACTTAAACTGTTTCATGAGCGGTTTCATCACATTCGTGCCAACAATGAGCTCATCAGCCTGACCATCAACCACCAAAACTGGAACAACATAGTCAAACCCAAACAGCTTAAGTTTCAGTTCACAGATGCCCACTGGAATAGTCTGTTTGCCACCACACCCAACCAAAACAATGTTAGTGGGAGGGATTACCTCTCCCATCACTACTCCTGCCTCACGTAGCTGAGGGATCATGTCTCCACGTACAGATGTAGCCATAGACCCGCTATCTAACATCCCCCGCAGCTCAATCTTGTTGCCAACTAACACTGTAGTGAAGAATAGGCTGTCACTGATAGGCAGTTTTGCCACATTTTGGAAAATGACAGTTTTATCATTAGATACTGTATCACAAGCCATCATGTACACAGTCTGGATGTCATCGTCGAAATTGGGGGAAACACTACAGAGGCCCACACCATCCCCCGCTAAATGAGGGCCATCTAGTTTTCCTGAGGCGAATCAGTTTGTCTCTGACCAATTGGGTGTGTTTGCGGTTTCTGAGTTTGAGTACAGTGAACACTGATGTGCTCTGGAGAGAAACATCGAAAGCATAATCTGTGCATCCTACAATGTGACCTAGTATCATGTTGCAGGTTGCCACAAACCTGGCATTTCTGTGAGCGTCTAGAGATCTGCTTATTGGGCCTGTTGCTTATAGCCTGTGTGTTACTGATAAGAGCAGTCTCCAATAGACTCAAGACCCTGTCCATTGTGGTGTTTTCAATGTCTGTTTTGGAACACTCTGGTTCCGAAACACGTCTAGCAGTGGGCAACACAGTTTGTTCATTGACAGCCGCCCCCTCATGTGAAAGAGTAGTAACTGCCACTTTCTGTTTCCCATGGCTCTGAACAACCATATGGTCTCTCAAATACTCATCCAAATGGTCTTGTATTTCACTAGCTGTCCAGTCGCGGGAAGGCTTGGTTTTAAAAACCAGCGCCAGCTCTCTGTCAGGACAATGGCGAATAAACATGAGAACCAGGTGCGAACTCAGGTCAGTCAGTAATTCCCCCTTACTAGTCAACCACCGTTCAGCCACCTCTGCAGCTTTGTTAAGCCTTATCCAGTAATCAAGAGGTCCCTCGTTTGTGTATGGCGTGCTAGCATAAAAGTCAGCTAGAGGCAGGTCTGAATGAACAGTGTCACCAAAATGTTGCCTGAGGTTGTTAAAGATAATAGAAACATCAGTAACATTTGCATTACTACGCATCCAAACTTTAATAACATCTCTTGCCCTCCCCATCAATCTGTTCATAACCACTTCAACCTGTTCAGCATCAGTGGAAGTTTTCTGTCGAAGATAGACTCGCATGAGGTCTTCCCACTCAAAAACAGAACATTTATCAGACTTGTCACCCCTGAAATAGGGTGGAACATCAACATCAGAGCGTAGTACAAGATTAAGTTTTGATGCATCAATAACAGTAGTGCAACCTTGAAATGATTGTGAAGTGTTCTTGTTGTGATCCGGGGTCGAGACAGGTGAAGGCTCCGAAGCGGCGTTCCGCATTAAGGACATTTTGATGGACTCTCCTATTTCTGACCCAATGGATCTGATTAGATCAGTTAGTCGGGCAGAGGCCGCTTCTCCATCAGGAGAAAACGCTTGAGCGGACGAAGGAGTCACTGGGCTCAAACCTGGAGTGAAACTTAAAGTTTGACTAGGCAGGTCATCAAACCTCTTTTGCCTCCTAGACCCAGAAAATTTTGAGCCCAAAGCCCCTGGATTTTCTGGAGTAGACTGCATAGCAGCTGCTAGCTGCAAGACCCCTCTCCCCCTACCCATGGAAAATTCTCTATGACTAGGAGTTGACATTTCATTCACATCCTGACCCTCCATGAGGAGTCCTCACTGTTGTCCTTTATGGGAATAAGACATGAACAAGTCCAGTGTAAAAAAAACAAAAAAAACGAAAAAGAATCCAACCAACAGTGTCCGAAGAACTCAGCACTGACAGCGTCTCCAAGGAGCAGATGGAACCAGAAGGCGTCGACCAACAACACCAGCGGTCGGCTTCAGCTGACCAGACGACGGGTCACGGCACCAGTTTTGTAGCGTAGTTGATTCTGCGTTGTGTCTTGTAGAAGAGTGACCACAGCCAGACCACAGCTGATTGGAAAGCACTTTTAATGATCCTGCATTCAAATGGCAGAAAATAGTAATCAAGAACAGGCTTTTCTTTTCACAGTGTTCCACAGCGCCTTCTCCCACGGGATCCGAACAGAAAGAGACGCGTGTGACTTGTGTAAAGTAACACATTTACCTTGCAAAATAAAAACAATTGCAACACTAATTAATAACTAAGCCCAAACATGGACATAATAATCTTAAACAGTACATGAATAAGAAAAGAAATAATTAAACAGAATAATTAAACCAAATAATCCCACCAAAAATAATAATGAAACATCACATACCTGCATTCAAATGGCAGAAAATAGTAATCAAGAACAGGCTTTTCTTTTCACAGTGTTCCACAGCGCCTGTTTAATCATGAACAATACTATTTTCAGCACATAGATGAAGCAATGTTTCATGTATCAGAAGAGCAGCTAGATAACTGCTAACTGCAGGTTAAGTGCTTCAACACCCATTGTTTTACAAAACCAGTAATAAAACTAACACTTATTACCCTTAAAATACACTTATTAAACACAAAAAGCAAAACTTCATACCTTCTCCCACGGGATCCGAACAGAAAGAGCGCGACGGAAAGCGTGGGAAAACCTTTCACAGGTTATAATGGTATGACCCGATAACTTTTCTTTTTAAATTTCGAACTGATACTTTAAACAACAATCTATGAACTCAATATGTTAAACATTAAAGGTAATAATTCACAGTTTTGTTCACAACATATTAAATTTGAATGAAGATAATAATTTCGGGACAGGAAATTACCCACTGTTTTGAAATGGATTGGTCGTCTTTTCAAAATAAAAGCTGTCGGTGCTCATATAATTTCCTACCGGAATAGCTTCTCACTTTACAATCTAGTGTAATAACATCACACTGCTACATTGGCTAATGATACCATCAACTTTAGTCCAACAAAGCTTTTCTTGAGTAATGCAAGGACATGTGATCATCACTGTATTAGAAAAAAAAAAATCTATTGTCACGGTTAGATTTACTTACTCACCCTGTTGGCTTATTTGTTGGTTTCTTTCTTGCTGAGAGACAATGCTGGCTGTTGAGCTGTAATAAATACTTTAATTACAAAACAGGACATTGGCATAGCCAATTTACATTTTAATCCCAAAGACAAGCAGCCAAAGTATTTTCCAGCCCAACATAAACCATCTTTAATTCTGCTGTTTTTGCTGCTCCCTTAAGTTTATATAACTGTTGAATAATGTCTCTGGTGTTTTTCTTCCCTGCTTCAGGGTGAGAGTTTGGTTCAGGTTGGATCTTTATGACTGGATAGAAGTAGCTCTGCTTCCTACAGGTTCATGCTGCCTTGGACTTCATCCCATCAAACAGGCAGGATTTGGACATAGAAAATATAAAATCATCTAGGCTCTCTTAAATTGAATTAACTAGCGGTTCAAAGTTGCTGTTTAGATGCAAATATGTTTCTGTTGTTTCCTTGGGGAAGACACTTGGACCCCCTTTCCTGCTGGTGGTTGGACTCCGTTTCTGTCAGGCTGCCTAAGGGCAGCTGTGGCTACAATGTAGCGACCACCATCGACGTGTGAATCATACATGCAGTATGGAGTACTAAAGGAAACCGTGGACTTAGTTTGAAAATTTGAATAAGGATACCTCACAGGTGGTCGTGGGCTTCAGCAGATGATGCACAATTTGTGATGCGTTAAGTCCTATCGCTTATTGGAAGTATGTGTAATGTTTATGATGGGGTCTTATTTTGTTTGCTGCTTGTGGTTTGGGATTAAGGCTGTAAAACGTACAGTGATCACACTGAACATCGACTTCACTGGGAGTTCTCTCTGTTAAACGGGAGATGTTTCTCTCCACTGTTGCCTCATGGTTACTAAGAGGAGGGATTGTTACAAAGTCAAGGATTCTTCTTTTTTTTTCTAAATTGAGTTTGATTTGCTTGCATTATAACTAGGATTTGGATTACAATGCATGCAGTTGAATTTAAATCTGTCTAGATGACTGGATTGAATTCATTTGATCTGATTTCTATTTCTGTATATCTATAGGATCTCTATGCCTTGTAGATTTCTTTGATACAACATTTGTTATAAAGTGGTGCTACATGGATAACTTGAACTGAGTTGAAGATTAATGACCTGGTTTTTTCAACCTTTTTGGTGACAAGTTGTCTAAGGATATTGTTAGGTTTAGTCTTTATGATGTCTGAAAGCATGAGAAAAACCAAAACAAACCAAAGTATTGTTTTGCAAATTATACTTACACTTTACCTTTAAGATGGTTTAGACATTTCCATCTCCGAGTAAAAGCTCAAGTTAATCTAAGGTGTTTTATATAAACATCACCAACACCTGTATTATTATTATTATTATTATTATTATTATTATTATTATTAAGAATGCTATATTATCCTTTGTGACAACAGATCGATGTTTCAATTAGAATGTTCTTCTAAAAAGCTCTCTAAAATCTTGGGTTCATCAGCAGTATTGTTTCCAATGTGTTGTCTGCTTCTAAGCACAAATGAAATGAACATGCAACACAACTTTCCTTGAAAGCGTCTCTCATTCTATATATGAGAAGATTTATTTATTTCCTTTAGAACATCTCCATATGTAAGCAGAAAAAATTTAGAGCACAGCAACATTAAAAAAGCATAACAACTAAAATGTTCTAGTCTAGACTAGGTCAAAATAGATTGCTTTGGTCAGAAGAACTAAGAACTCGTTGTGTAAGGCATTATTCACTGTTTTCTTCTGGAGGAAGCTCATTCAAGGACACGTGGAAAAGGATAGTGCTATCCACAGTGTTGTCACTAAAAGCCAGCATAGTGACTCGAGTTGAAGGCTAATCAAGGAATAATTTTGTTTCTGATATGTGATTATTTACAATTAATCTACAAACCCTTTTGTAGACTGAGTTCATAGAAGCACTCTGTGACCATCACATCATTCATGCTACGTTACAATTTTCAACACAAAAATCTATGAAATAACAATGTATAGTCTTACAAATATTGATACTACTTGGATTTTAATTCTCAGACTTTGTGAACTTAGTTGTAGTATCCATCCATCCATCCATTTTCTGTTCACCCTTTGTCCCTAGTGGGATCGGGAGGGTTGCCGGTGCCTATCTCTAGCTACGTTCAGGGCGAGAGGCGGTGTACACCCTGGACAGGTCACCAGTCTGTCACAGGGCAACACAGAGACAGACTGGATAAACAACCTGAGAATTTAGAGAGACCAATTAACCTAACAGTCATGTTTTGGTTGTCGGAGTACCCGGAGAGAACCCACACATGCACAGGGAGAACATGCAAACTCCATGCAGAAAGACCCCGGCCGGGAATCGAACCCAGGACCTTCTTGCTGCAAGGCAACAGTGCCACTGTGCAGCTGTAGTAATGTTTTCCAAAAAATACTGAAGTCTTCACAGTACAGCTGTATTTGTAATGATATTAAATGACACGCAGGTGGACCCTGTTCACTGATGGGGTCATTATTTGCACTGGAAGTTTAAGAGTTCCAGAGGGGATTGAACAGAGTTGTATGACAAACCTTTTTGATTTTTATCTGTGATAACATTTGACAACCATGTTTCATTTTCCTTTCACACCACGATTATTCACATTTCGCAGAGTGACATTGCGTGACCTGCTGACATATTTTATTTTTGAAAGTTTTTGAGAGAGTGCAGGTAAAAAACAGTTTGCTTTAAGAATTCAGAAAAATCTCTTTAGGTGTTTTTGTTTTTTTTTTTCTTTGATCTAAAACTGGAGCCAACTCTCAGTTCTCTCGGTGTATTACCAGTAAGTTTGTTCTAATTACTGGTCAGGTATCAGAGCCATTTAGACCCACATTAACAACCTTGTTAAGTGTTAATTATCTGCAGGTTATTTGTGTCTTAAATTCAGCCTCACGTTCTGCCTTATTAGGCTGCAGTCAGCCAATTAGCCACCAGGAAATAATTAATCAGCAGATTCTTGACCCAGTACCTTTAACTAAAGCAGCATTTATTCCACCAACTGCTTCCTTCTCATTCATTTAGGGATTATAAGCATCTGATTCCGACTTGCCACCTCAGGGTGTCAGCTTCTTTTTTCTCGCAACGTTGCTTTTGTGCGGCTGTCGTCAGGAGATGGAGGTATTTTCCAGTCTGATAATGAACTCTGCAGGGGTGTGATGATGAGACACGGGGAGAGCCGGGGAGCTACAGGTGTATTTGGCGAGGCTGCAGTCTGCTCCTTACACCTGCTTTACTAGTACACACACCCACACACACACCCCCACCCCCACGAAAACACATCAAACAGGCACATACACAAACTTAAGAGTCCAACCAGCAATATTACCGTAATTTACAGACTGTAAGTCGCTATTTTTTATATTTTTTTCACATTTCTGCATGATGACTACTGTTCAAGAGCAGCATGATGTGCCTGACTCGCACTAATAACAGGCCACATGTCCATGATGTGCATCGCCCACAAAAACTGCGCATTTGACCCACACAAAGTCCAGTGCATGCACGCATATGTCTACGCAGACTATTTGTTACAAATTACACAAAATAATAAAAAAATTTAAAAACTTTAAAAAAGAAGAAAAGCCAGCCTATTTGAAGTGGACTTTCCTCCTGTCGTTTCCCAGGCTCAAGGTGTGTGACTGTGACATTCAGAGGAGGAGCAGGTGAAGAGACAACATTTTTCAATTTCCACTCCTTTTGGCAAACGCTTTGATGAGATTCAACTGTTTAAATGTCTGTTTACTCAATTTTTTAATTAGCCGCACTGCTCAGGCACATTAGCTTAAGGAAAAAATACTTGAAAATCTTTTAGGTTATTGTAAAAATGCTGTATTAGCAGATATTCAGCTGAGTACAGATTTATTTGTCTGTCATGAAGACTGATTTACTGCATAGGTGCTTTGAAATAGAGCAACATTTGTCTCCGGCCTTCGACTAATTCACACGCATATTTAATTACGGGTTTAAATCATGTGCTGTATGTATATTCACTGTCAGTCCTACAATTATTCATGCAATTGCTAAATGTCATTTGAAATTATTTTCATTCACCTAAGATGTTTTTGTCTGAGTGTTAAAAGTTTAAAATAAGTATTTATTTTGGATTTTAAAACAATCTGTTTTTTATTTTAATATAAAGTTATTTAAACCTGCCTCAACAATCAATTGAAAATAATTGCTAATTAGTTGTTTCCTGGGTTACTTTAAATTTTACTCCTGCTCTGGAGCAGCAGGTCTTTGAGGTGGAACTTAGCTTTGCTTTCATGCTGCGGTTCCTCCAGCCACACAGATCAAAATAATGTTACGTTCAAACTTACCACAACCAAACCCGCTGCTTTGTACCAAATGTAGTTTTAAATGTCTTAACTTTGGCAAAAAGAAAAATCTTTCTATATGTTACAGATGCCTTGCAGTTTAATATTCAGAGTTGTTCAACCTCTCTGTGTTTGTAACATAATCTCCTCTGTCTCTATTAGCCGCCTTGAGAAACTGA
Organism: Xiphophorus maculatus; assembly: GCF_002775205.1. Classification (NCBI taxonomy): domain Eukaryota; kingdom Metazoa; phylum Chordata; class Actinopteri; order Cyprinodontiformes; family Poeciliidae; genus Xiphophorus; species Xiphophorus maculatus. The sequence continues at coordinate 17,917,371 of NC_036464.1, forward strand.
ACATATTTTCAAATCGGTTAAGGATTTCCAAAGAGCAAATTTACCAATATAGAGCTCTGCACTGTCATAGCGAGTAAACTTCACACATCAATATATATTTTTTTAGAGCTCTGACATTTAAAATCTAAAGCCACAGAATTTCTGTGGTGCAATAAAATATCCTGACGAGGTGAAAAAAATGAAAACCGTGTCACTGGCTATGCCGGCATGTTTTCAAGCCTGAAAGTTTGTTTTTACTTCACCGGCTGGAACGTTTTCTCCGACACAGTTGCAAGAATTAGAAAAGGATGAAGTGTAAAACTTCTAGTTTGACACCATCAAGACATTTTTATATGTATAACTCCATCTGGATCTTTATGAATGGAAGAAGCACGACATAAAAACCACAACATTCCAGCTTTCCACTAAATCGAGGAAGACACTGCTGTACTTCATCATAGTAGATATTGGGTACTATCCCACAACAGTCCATTTCAGATCATTCTTTCGCTACGTGAGCTAAGCAATTAACTGATAGAGCACAAAACTGAGTGAGTGATTCAAGTCAACCCAGGAATGCTATGCCCTGATCAGCCATGGGAACTAGTCATGTACCATAACCACTGTGAACTGTAAGGGGAAATGTGGAATGAGTTTGATGTGGCACAAACAGAGGCAGCAGTTGGAGCAGCTGCAGTTTTACACAGAGCAGAGACGTCGTCTCATCCTTCAGAGTCCATCCAGAATTCTAATGACATGTTGGTCATTACAAAACCTCGACAGTGAATCAAAAGGACAAAGCCAGTAAAGGTAATTGTTTTCCGTTCACGCTCTGCCAGTCTGACACGGAGTTTCAAGCTGCTTTGTGAGACTGAACGATCCTTGTTTGGGACTTTACAGCAAGATTTTCCAAAATCAAACAGCTCCGTTGCACCTCTTCTGAAGTTGGAAACCCACAAGAGGCAGATTATGAAAGAATCAAAGGCGACGAGGCAACAGGGGATTCTTTGCCTTTGTGCAGCTTTAAAGTTTGTTTTATTAAACTCTGCTTACTGCCCACTTCACTCTTCTGGTCTGTGTCTTTTCTGACACAGATGCCGCATGCCACCCAGCTGCCAGACGTAATTCTTATGGTGGGATAACCGATGTGTAAAAATTAACAGGAGGCGTTCGGCATCACCAATGATGTTTTACAATCTGTCCCTGCAAAGCCTGACAGTTCATTTGTTATCGCAGAGATAAATTTGTGTAAATGCATCGTCAGTCATCTCGTGTTCACTCCTTTAGCGATCTTTCATCGGCTGCAGAGTGGTGAATTCCTCTCTTCCCCCGTCAGTCCTGCTTTGGATTTGGATCAGTTCGTCCTCGACTGTTGTAGAAGAACAAGAAGCGGAGCCAGAGGCATTAATCAAATGAATGAAGCTAATAATAATTCCAGTCATTTGTCAGAGCAATGATATTAATGTCAACCTACTAAGCTCTATTTTTTATAAAAATTGATCCTCTGATTCCAGTTCACTCTTGAACAGGGGAACGCCGCTGCTCCTCATTTTGCATGCAAAAGGGTTTCAGTTGTTAATTTATTTATTTACTTGGGGAAGCGGCTGGGGTATATCGATTCTCCAAAATGCAGTGCATGTTTTTTAAATGAAGCAGTGCAACGCACAGGTCTCCAAACATATGAGATTTAGCATTTATCTTTTTCCCTTAAAATTCAACTCATACACCGGCATTACTCTTTGATTTCAGGTGTTAAGTATTGTTTCACAAAGTATATTGTGTACGCAATGGTGATAAAATGAGAGGCTTTAAATGTTTGGCACAGTAACACGGAAATAAGTAAATGGTTTTTGATGCAAATGGAAATACAGCTCTGGAAAAAATTAAGAGCCCACTACTCAAAACCCATGAAAACCACCAAATACTGATTTATGAACTCTTCCTGAGTTAAAACATTAGTATTGTTGTTTCTACATTAATATAAACTTGTTTTCTTTGCATCATTTGAGGCATGGAAGCACTGCGTCCTTTTCGTTATTTTGACAATTTTTCATTTTCTGCACATAACATTTTTGCTTCGAATTTCGGAGACATGTTGTCAGTAGTTCATGGAATAAAAGAACAATGTTCACTTTACTCAAACATACACCTATAAAAAATAAAATCAGAGAAAGTGATCATTTTAAGTGGTCTCTTAATTATTTGCATAGCTGTATGTTAATATTATTTGCTAAATAAGTTTTACTTTGCAATTACAAGCAAGTAAATACCAAATAAAAGATCGATTTCTAAAATTAAAACAACTAAAATGGTTACTTTTAAAGTATCAGAAAAGTAACCAACAATTAAACTGATGAAGTACTATTTATCCTTTTTACACAAGAAGCAAAGCTCTGCAAAAAATCCTCGGCAGGATGCAGGAACCCGCCTTTTTTCTCCTAGGTTTAGCATGGTTTGTTAATTTGTCCATGCAGGCACATGTACTGCTTCCTCTACGTATGCTTGGACATTTCAGCCGTAGAGGTCAGAAAAGCTTTTCTCTTCTCTCCTAAACCGGAGGAGTTAGAGGCGCAGTCACGATGCGAGCAGGCTTGGATGTCCTCTCCAGCAGCGCAGATGCCACTAAATAAAATATTTCATAATCCTGCCCAAATCCTCTAATCACCATGACAACAGGCAGCAGGGAGCCAGAGAGTGGATGTGTTTGGACCCCCCACCTCCCATCTCTCCTTTTTTTCTTCTTCTCCCTCTTTTTCCCTCTTTCATCAGCATTTGGGCGCACACAGTGATTATATTTTACCTCCTGTTAAACCAACTTGAGACTTTTATTGATTGAACTTAGCAGGGGTTTTATTAATGGCCGTGACCCCCTTTTATGGAGAAACGTCCAAACTGCTCGTTTTTATTCCAGCATCAGAATGACTGCAAATAATCTACACTGTACACCCACCATCTAAAAATACACAGCAAAGACCTGCCCTGGCTCCTGTGAAGTGATAGGATAATGGAGGTGATGACCTCATGAGGTGAAAGGACCTGTTGCCTGGTAACAGTTTGGGAAAACAGCAAGTCATGGGGTGGTCGCATCGTGGATGTGAATATGTGTGTCTGAGATATCGACCTGCGCCGACAGGTAGAGGAGACGATGGCTTGAGAGAAGAAGAGAGGTCAAGTTTTGTGGAAATCGATCCGAAGCCAAAAACAGGATCTGTCGTCAACACTTCCTGCATGCGCCTCCTGACTTGACTGCGTTTGTGCCAGGTGCAAATAATTGACCGCCTGTTTTCTCTGCCTCTCCGCAGGTATCCGGCCCCAGATTATGAATGGGCCTATGCACCCGCGCCCCCTGGTGGCGCTGCTGGATGGGCGCGACTGCACCGTGGAGATGCCCATCCTCAAAGACCTGGCCACCGTGGCTTTCTGTGACGCCCAGTCCACGCAGGAGATACATGAAAAGGTATCGTTTAGCTCTTAGTCAATATAATCACCTACTCCTCTTAGATGTTGTTGCCTTTTAACTTCTTCCAGTGATGAAGAGGGAGATTTTTCACATTAGCCTGTGAAAAAAAAAAAAAAAATCACTAAACGTTTCAATAATGGAAAGAAAAAAGGCGCACAAACCGGCGTAACACTGTATGAACTTCTGTTTCTAATATTGTTTTGCTTTCTGCTTGTCGAAGAAGAAAAATCCTTGTCCTCCTTCCAAGCCTCCCCCTCTGTAATGTTTTAATGATATTTCAGCCCACTGGCTCATTCCAATCTCCCAGTACAGCCATAATGGTTTCATCACTGACGCTAATCCCACTGGGGGCTGAAGTGCAGCTTTGTTAAATAAGGAGGAGTGGGAGGAGGAGGAGGAGGAGGAGGAGGAGGAGGAGGCTGGTAATAGAAATGCAGTGTAATTGTTCTCAGCCAGAGTGGGTGAAACGTTTGTCTTACTTTACTGTCTGTACGCCGGGGCCGATGAGCGGCAAGTTTACAATCCAAACTCAAAAAGAGCTTTCTAAGGGATTGGAGGAGAAAAGGACAGTAAAACCATCTCCGTTGTTCTGCCTACGTGGAAGTGGTTTCCTTGAACATTCGTGTGTTTTAATTTTACAGTTCAAGTTGATGAGATCCAAAGTAAATCTTTTTGTTGGTATTAGTAATCTGTGTGCAGCGAAATGCTCTCAGTGTGATTATGTTACACAAACAGAGGGCCCATCTGGAAGCATCAGTGTTGGCTGCAGTCCCACAACGATAACGACACAGCAGAGGATACAGAGGGGCTGCAAATATGCACACACACACACACACACACACACGCCCCAACACGCGCGCATGGACACGCACGCACTCCGAATTACACATGAACAACATCACTAACTCTCTGTGGGAAAACTGAAGCGTCGCTTTGTTTTGTTGTGTTTTTATAACAAGACATCCTTGAAGTTTTCAGACGTAGCGATGAAGGAATCAGACATATGGAGACTGATTGATTAATTCATTTATGGTTTTGTTTGTTCTCATTCATTTCTGTTTCATTATAAGATTTCTTTTTTTTTATTTACAGTCCAATACCTTAGAATATATGTTCAGATGAGGCTTGTTCATCAGATTAAAAGTACCTTAGGGAAATAACAACCAATATGCACATATTAAGCCCACATTTGTGTATTTAAAAAAAAACTTTTTTTTGGTTTAGTGCCATTTTCTAATCTTAAATGTTGTGCTTTCATAAGTTGATGAGTTGTTAAAAAAAAAAATCTACATGACGTGTTTGACTTAGTGAATTGAGTCACTAAGTTAAATTAAGTTTTATAAAGTATGTTTATTTGTTGAATTGTTTGATTTTATTAGTTCAGTTATATTATTTTATATTGCATTCAATTAAATTATATAGCAAATGCTACTTAGCTCAGGTCAGTTCAGTTTGATTCAGTTCAGCTAAAATTAGTTAAATTTGATACATTTGAAATTAATACAGTTTCATTATTTTCCAATTAATCCCAATTTACTTGGTTCAGATTACAAAAATATTCAATTCATTACAGTCCAGTTATGTAAAAATAAATAAATAGTAATAATAACATATGCTTTTTTTTCTTTTTGCGAACTTGCTCTTGCAAGGTGTTTGTATTTTTCCTACTAGCAGCTTCACTTGCATGGCGAAGAAAAATTAATTGATATTCTCAAAGTTGAGCTTGTAAGCTTGTGGTGTCTGGTGAGCGTTTTGTGATTCTAGCTGAGTAAAAAAAGAGAAATCTATGAGAGAGCACTCACACTCGATGGGTGAAGCAGTCTTGTCCTTGAAAAGGCAAAGGCAGCCCTTAGAATTTCAGAAAGAAATCAAAGTGGCGCACTTTTCAAGTATCTCTGGTTTTGATTTGACAGCAGCTGCTTCATGTTGTTTTAGTGCTAATTACAACACTTAAAACATGCTTGTGGGTGAACTGGAAAAGGTTTCTGGAGAGTTTCTTTGAGAGTAAGTAAAAGTCTGTCAAAGAATGTATTATGAATTAATGATGTTTTACAGCTATTTGAGCTCAATTTTGCCCTGATGAGGCTTTGCTTACCACTCCACTGGTGATTTAAGACGCTGCTTTTAGTTTAACAGCTCTCACCTTTTACTAATCTCAAAAGGGTCTACTTGCTTCATTGATTAGCATGACATGAGCAACTGCAAACTCCAGTCATGACAGAATCAAGTCATTGAAGCAGCTGGTAGTGAACTCTGTCATCGGTTCAGCATGTCTGAGTCTTCCTAAGCTAACAGAAGAAAACTGAACAAGCCAAGTGGCTTTTTTATTGAAAAGTAGCTTGCGTCATTTAAAAAAGACATTTAGAAAATTCTTGATGAATAAAATGCAACAATGCAAATCGTACGTTCAGTTTTACATATCTGTAAGAACGATGTAGCATGTAAGAACTCCATGTTTATAATAATAGTATAAGAACAGATTTCAAAATAATTATTCTAGCCTTCCTGCTGTGAACAGTCATCATACATATTAGTAGATATCATATTCCTCTGCATGTATAAATGTTGTGATAAATAAGAGTTTTACTCTTTTAAAATATCGACAAAATAGAGTTCAATATGTGATATTTTTACATCATCTTACATTAGCAGTTAACATAATTAATGTAGCTAGCAAAAAACAATATCAGTCTCTGTGTGCAGCTCTAAATAAAGCAAAGGACCTGTGTTGTCATGCCATTATATTATCTCGAACATAACTAATGACAATTCTTTGTTTACATTTATGATTTCTGTGTCTCTACCTCTGTGCCTTGGCGATAACGTCTGACATTTTTAGCCAGATTGTCTGTTGTGTAAACAGGATTCATATAAAACATCAACCTAATTTAGTTCATGACAGGTGCCGAATATCAAAAATTCTGATTAAATCATTTATATCATTCGTTTCTGCGTTCAAGAGATAACATCAACATCTTTATTAGTTCTGGCGCTTGAAGCAGTTAACAAAGCATTATGGGAAAAAGCCTGGCTCAGTCCTATGCTAACAAAGTAACTGTGGATGCTAACTAATTATTGTATTTTTGTCTCTATGCCTCTTTAGCTTTACTTAGTTTATAACTCAGACTGAAAGCATGAAGATTCAACTGCTGTGTCTCTCCCAAAACTTCAGAAATAAATATTTGTTCATACTGACACCTTCTTTGTGGTTCTCACGTGGGCCTTCAATAAATTTAAGGTTTTGTGTTTTGTTCACCAAGTCTAATTGTAGCATTGCAGGAATTTATTTTCACTCATTAGTGAAATCTAAAATCCATTTTCTCAGTTTTCCCACTACTTAACAGGATACAACGATTCGCCGTCGTCCTCCATCCAAGCCTACGGAGCTCCTGTTGCACTCATAGCGACATTAATCCGCAAGGAGAGTTTCAACCTTGAGCTTTAGCATCCAGCTCCTGTTATTTCTAAGTCCAATAAAATGTGTTGGGTGGAAAATTCATGACTATGCTAATCTGGCTCAGGTGGGTCAATTCTGTTAGTGGGTCGTGAATTTAAAACCAGTTGTTTAACGGCCTTGGCTTTGCCGCGGCAACTTCTTAATGCTCGCTGGGCTTCTCAGCAGCTGTCAGTCTACTTTATTGTCCGGTCTGCGCCCGTTCTGACCTTGTTTGCATACAGCCTGAGTTAATGGATTGTGACAAAAAGCAGCTTTTGCATGCGCTCATTATACAGTAAACACACAGACAACTGCTTGTGTTTTAGAGCACACATAAACAATCCATTTGCATTTAGATGAAAGATGACGAACATAAACTCGGGTCCAGAATGAAAAAAAAAATAAATAAATAAAGGAAGGTGGTGAAAGCACTTTTATTCATGGCGGCTGCAACAAGACGCTCACTGCTGAATATCAGGAGTTGGAGCGATAACAGGAGCGTGATTTAAATGGATGATAAAGACGGTGATTCCCGCAGGTGCTGAACGAGGCCGTGGGGGCCATGATGTACCACACCATCACCCTGACCAGAGAGGACCTGGAGAAGTTCAAGGCACTGCGCATCATCATACGCATCGGCAGCGGCTACGACAACATCGACATCAAGGCTGCCGGGGAGCTCGGTGAGGCTGTGGAGCACAAAGAGGCCGGTTACCGGCGTGCAGATCGAGGCCGTTCAGCATAACGCAGTAATTATATGCCAAAAGTAATGAAAACGGGAAACGAGAAAGCAAGCATGGCCTATCCGTGCGCGAGGAGGGGAACAATGGCATAAATGATTCAAAGTGGATAAAGAGAGTTCGCCTTTTCCTCAGGGTCAAACCAAACTCTACTGGTTATGTTAGCTTAACATAAACAACATGTGTTGTAGAATTTATTTACTGTCTGTAAACATGATGGAACCACAGAGCAGCTGCTTTAACTCAGGAAATCCTCTTTATTCTCATTTGGCCCCTGTTTGGCATGAGAGGCGGATTTAGTGTGATATCCTGATTAAGGTTGCTGCTGTGTTTCATCACATTGGCGTGGATTTCTTACTGTGATCATCTTTCAGGTAGTTACTTAGTTTGTACTGTTTTGTTTTGTTTTTTGGGTTTTTAACGTAGCTGTTACACATTTCTTCCCCATATTTGAAAGTTTAATTACTGAACAGGAAACACATTTTAACTTTAAATATAAACTGTAGTGTAACCTATTAAATGTTTTCGAATGATTATTTCATTTATTAGGTTGTGGTTTTGGCATTTTTGTAATCACTGGTATTCAGATTCTTGCGTTGCTCTGCAGAGTCTGGACACATTTTGGCACATTCTTGTTAGCAAAAAAGCTTTATTTCATCGACATCGGGCAATTTTCAAACATAGAAGGCCTGGTTAAGATCATGCCACAGCATTTTAATTTAAATTTTAACCTGGACTTTGACTAGACCATTTCCAAAACCAGCGTTCAGAAGCAGCAAAGCAGCCCAAAAACCATAACACTACTACAACTATGTTTAGCTGTTAGCATTTCTTAAATGGTGTACTAATTTTATGACAGACTTAAAAAGTTTGCTTAGCAGACAAGTAGTTCTTTGGGTTGCTTTTTGCCGCTAACAAATAAGATCTTCATTTTCTATTTACTCTGGTGATTTTTGACATTAAATATGCAAACTCATTTGATGATCTGACATATAGTATGACAAAAACAACAACAAGAAAAGCTTAAGTCTTCAAGAGGGCAAACACTTTTTAACAGAACTGTAGATGATATTTATTCTAGTAGGTAATATCATGGCAGTAGATATTTGTGCATTTGTATTTTAAGTCTTATCATTACTATGTGCATTCCTCTGTCTATCCTTCTCCAGGCATCGCAGTGTGTAACATTCCTTCAGCGGCTGTAGAAGAAACGGCAGACTCAACGCTTTGTCACATCCTTAACTTGTACCGGCGAAACACCTGGTTGTACCAGGCTCTCCGGGAGGGCACGCGGGTCCAGAGTGTGGAGCAGATCCGGGAGGTGGCGTCGGGGGCGGCCAGGATCCGGGGCGAGACACTCGGTCTCATCGGATTTGGTAAGATTCTGAAGAGTCTCTCTCCAGAAAGAGACTCTTTCTCCATACATAAAACATACATAAAATACATGTTTTATGTACGTATGTCTTAAAGGAGAAATATGTTTTCCTGAATCATAGAGTCCTCCACCTTTGGCTCTTTTATGCCAAGAACCTTGTTACTTATAGGCTGATACAGTTTTAATGCAGCAAGTTGTGCAATTTCTGCATCAATTTATGGAACACGTTTTTCATCCAAGTAAATGAAAATAAAAAAAATCAAGACCTGTAAAAAAAATTCACTATAAAAAGTCAAATAAATTTGCAGATATCAATATGGACGTATTAAGAATTTGTAGTAGTTTTTAGCACAATCTGAACTGTAGATAAACTGTAATATGTTTTGGGGGGTTTTTTTCAAAGAAAATGTCCTTTCTCTGGAGTTTATTCATCAAATTAGTCAATGACGTTTTACGGTCGATTAAAGTTTAGAAATGTGTTTCACCTGTAGCATTTTTAGAAAAAGAAAAATTAGGTCAAATTTTGGACTTTTTGCCTATATTTTTTGCAAAATATGTGCAAAAAGTCACATATATTTACTAGCAACTCAAACAAATCCTATGAGTGTCTATTTTAGTTACTTAAATAAATTAATTTTTCATAAATATGAATACAGACACGTTTCTCTTAGTCCTCCTCAATATAGGAAAGACGAGAGAGCGTCTCATTTGTGGAAGGGAGTCGTGTGTTCATCCACACACACACACACACGACATTTCACCACTTTTGGCTTCTCTCCTCCTCGCCTCCATCAGGGCGCACAGGCCAGGCGGTGGCCATGCGGGCCAAGGCGTTTGGCTTCAACGTCATCTTCTACGACCCTTACCTGCAGGATGGCTTGGAGCGCTCACTCGGAGTCCAGCGGGTCTACACGCTGCAGGATCTGCTGTACCAGAGCGACTGCGTGTCCCTGCACTGCAACCTGAATGAACACAACCACCACCTCATCAACGACTTCACCATCAAACAGGTGCGACTCTAGACGGAACCCTCCATCTTCCGCAGGACCCGGGTGATAAATAAAACAGGAAAAAATACATAAATACAGCTGGCGATTTCCTGGAGAATCTGCTACGGGAATCTTTCCGTGTTGTTCAGCCGTCACCTTTTCTTCTTCTCCTGTTGAATATCAGAAGCAATCACACGAAAAGAGACACTGATGAGACGTGTGGGGGTGGATAGAATATGTCGCTTCTGTTCATTTATAACTTTGAGGTCAGTGTGATCCAGGTGCCTCCAAAAAGTGTGGGTGTAAGATTGCAGTGTGGTCTTCAAGCTCTTCATGCATAACAAGTTGCTCTCAAGTTGTAAGAATGTAAATCTAACAGCAGAGATTTTTCTAGGTTCTTAGAAATTATATTTTTGTAGTTACCAAACATTTATTCCCAGATATTACCCTGTGAAAACTGCGTAGTCAGCTTCAAGAACATGTAGTTATGTTTTATGTGTTCATATTTATACTTACCTGCCAACAAGCAAGGTAGTTAAAAACCAAAGAACGTCTCTGTTCAGCAATGGATGAGGGGTATATAAGCAATGCACCTTAACCCTAAAATACAATTAGTTGTGTTACGTTTTGTAACTGTGAAATGCAATGCCGCTGTTGTACACAAAGTGTTTTCATCTGTGATGAGTGCAGATCTTATTCTGAGTCCTTTTTGTCTCCTGCTGCCTACTGCTGCCACCTAGAGGGTATAAACCTCACAGCAGCGTTTAAGGTTCAGGAAAACCTGGCACCTTGTTTATCGCCCCGGACCATATCATTTCTAAAAACTAATAATGACTAGACCCCAATAAATCAATCTAACTGTGTGAAATGTGAACAGAATAATAGTGTTTAAAAAAAAAGAAACTCATAGGAAAAAATTACTTGTGTCTACTGCCGGGTTGAGCTAAAACTCTCCTGTTTTGTTGTTTTGTGTGTTTTTAGATGCGCCAAGGGGCTTTCCTGGTCAACACGGCACGGGGAGGGCTTGTGGATGAGAAAGCTCTGGCTCAGGCCCTCAAAGAAGGCAGGATACGCGGCGCTGCAATGGACGTCCATGAGTCTGAGCCTTTCAGGTGCGCCTCATCTTCTAATATCTGTTGCTTATTTCTTTGTATTTCCACCTACTTTTTATTTGTTGCCGAACAGTTTTTCCCAGGGCCCTCTCAAAGACGCCCCCAACTTGATCTGCACACCCCACACCGCCTGGTACAGTGAGCAGGCGTCGCTGGAGATGAGAGAGGCCGCTGCCACGGAAATCCGCAGAGCAATCACCGGTACGGATCCCCGTTCTTGATCTTTCCCAATCTGCTGCGAGTTTCCGTCTCCTGACTCAGCGAAACTCAATCCTCCCACGTGCAGGTCGTATTCCCGACAGCCTGCGAAACTGCGTCAATAAAGAGTTCTTCGTGACCACGGCGCCATGGGGGATGATGGAGCAGCAGCCCCAGGTTCACCCAGAGATCAACGGCGCTGCCTACAGGTAGGAGGTTTTCGCACTTCAAGCGGTGAGCACTTTTGCGCCGTCTCAACTTATGCCTTAGTGCGGCTGGGGCGGTCTGAAAAGTTTGTATTTGTGTTTGTGTGAATTCAATTTTTGTGTTTTTGGCCCAAATGAGCTTGTTAAGTCTAGGCTGTGCGCTTCCCAGTCTCTACATTGTCTCAACCAGCCTGAACTGCTTCTCTCACACAGCCGAGTGAACCAAACCATGGTACAGGCCATAGCAACGGGGGGAATGCAGGACAAATTATATACCTAATTCTCTACCAGGTAAATGAATTCAAAAGAAAGATTCTTAATGAAAACAAAACCCTGCAGAGTGCTGTAACCTTGTTCTCCTTCACCCGCTAACCTACTCGCCCAGTGACTGCACCCACCGCCCTCCACCCTGTTTCCCCAGCTACCTCTCCACCTCCCGCCCCTCAACAGGAACCAAAGCACAACTCATGTTTCCATCTAATGTTGGAGGGGTTGAAAGGGGAAAGAGAAACAAGATATGGGCTACGGACAGTTAGCTTGAAGTGTTATTTACGTTTCTTGCATTTTGTTCTGTTTACAGCCACAAACTTCAATGTTGTTATCAGGATGGTTTCTTTTGACTTTGTGCGATAGAAAAGTGGTGCATGATTGGAAGGTGGCGGTAACCCCCCAAAACATGAGGGGTGTAAATGTTTTCAGCCGCATCTCTAACAGCTCATTCTACATAAACTGCTACACAAACTAACATGCAAATGAAATAAATAAAATGCAAGACAATTATGCAATAAAAACATAAGAATTAAATAAACAATACAATAAGACAATAATAATAGGGGAATAGCTCCATGAGCTTTGTACATCAATTTTATTTATTTTTTGTCTAATGTAAAATGGCTCCAGATTAACCAGATTAATTAGTTTAATTCAATTACATTTATTTTAATACCTGAAAAATTATGAATTAGATTACAGAATAACTTTCACTAGACCACTGTAAGACTTAAATACAAGTCGCTCTTGAATTGTTGTCCAACTGGAACCTCACCTTTTTTTTTGCAGCCTCTCAAAATTGTTTGTCCAATTCTTTTTCCCAGTTTTTAGCCTTCAGCCTTTACTTTCCCCTCAGCCAACTCGCAACCTTACACTGAGGCCTTGTTCTCTCGGGCCTCCACAAAAGAGTTGTACATAACACACCAGTGGACTTTGTTTGCTGATTAGGATTTCATGCAGGGGTATCAGAGTTAAAGGGGGCTGAACACAATTTTTCTCCACTTCACAAACATGTTCTACTACATCAAGTTTTTAGTTGTGACAAATGTGAAAAAGTTCAAAAAGATGAACAAAACTAGGGATTTTGTGGTGAAATTGATATGGCAAAAATACATTTTAACATTTGTTTTTCACCCCTTTTACACATTGTCTTGAATGCTTCAATGTTTTTAAGACACTGATCGCCTTTACGTGCCTCTTTTTAATACGTGACGTTTTATGTTAGACCAAGTGCTGTTTCCTGATATGATAAAAATGTCAGAAAATGTGAAGCATTTTGAAATACAGTAAACAAGCCTGTGACTTAATTGTATTCTTGCTGTGTTAATCCAATAGAGTGGATGTTATAGGTTTAAGGTTGATTTTTTTTGTGCTTTAGAAATAATCAGTTAAACCTCAAAATTTCAAAATCTCACCATAACGACCTTTTAAATACATCTCTATATGTAATTAGGACTCCCTTAAATCTTCCTTTGTTGGTTTTATTAACATCACATTTATCCCCAAATCATTTACAATAGAATAGAATGGGGAAATGTAGGTTTATGTACATTTTACTAAAAGAGATGATGACAGATAGCACAGGGCTTGATTTTTTGCTTATACTTTATTAAAACAGTTTAATTTTGTTTGAAACTTGCAGTTGGTTCAAAATCCTTTTCAGACATCCTTCACTGAAACAGACAACGGCCATTACTGGGAACGTTTCACATTATTTTCTCGTCACCACAAAAGTTCCAGTGTGTACGTTTCCAGTGGTGTTTTGTTCATTCCGCTTGTTCACTTTCAGATTTCCTCCTGGAGTTATGGGCGTCGCACCCGGCGGGATAATCGGACCTATGGAGGGATTGGTGCCTGGGGGCCTGCCCATCGCCCACACGCTCCCCCCGGGCACCCATCCGTCACAGGCTGCCTCCCCGCATCAACCCTCCAAACACGGCGACCCCATGAGAGAGCACATGACTGAGCCGTAGTAGGACCGCCGCCGGAGCAGACGAGGGTCACGAAACCAGTGTAAAAACCAAGGATCCGACCGAGTCAACCCATCCAAACATAAGCTTGACTTCAGCCATCTGGACCTACCAGCAAACTGCCTGTGGGGCAATGTGTTACGCACTCTTGTTTTTTTTGTATGAAACCACTAAACCCACATGAGGACAGTGGACGACGGTGCACGCCTGAGCTGCCACACTAAGATGGGACTGAGCGACTGTCAAACTCCTGCGCAGAAGATCCAAAATCTCTCCCCGTTTCAGATTTGATTTTGTCTCCCGATTGGGGAAAAAAAGTGACATTTTTCTTTATATTGTTACCATTCCGTCCATATTATGGAGGTTTCTTCTGACTTCTGGGATGTGTTACCAGGAACTAAAGGCAGAACAGAATCCAGATCCCCGTCCTCCCTGGACCGTGTCAAGCCTAATTTTCCCTTTAGTTTTTTCTTTTTTCTCCACATTTCTGCTCAAATACATGTTTTTGTTTTACTCCATTCTGTATGATTAGTTTTCTGTGCTTTTGTTGAAAATCGGTATCTGTTTTTTCTGTTATTCAGTCTGTGAAAAACTCGAGGGTTTACAGTCATGTTTTAGCAGACGGGAAAGATCAGGAGTTTCCTCGATCTAAACTCTAATTTTACCTGCCTCAGTTTGTGAAGGGTTGTGCCCCCAGAATGTAAAGAAAAGTTAGGAGAAAGCAGATGTGGGATAACATTTGGATTTGTGAGGTAGGAACGACCCTTTTAAACCAAAAAGAAAAAAAAAAGAAACACAATCGGGAAATAGCATTAAATTGAGATGTAATCTTTCAACGTACCTTGGATGTTTGCTTGTTATGAACACAATATTGTATGTTGGCATCCAAAGGACCTGATTTGCATGGCAGCAACACACTTGCGAGATATGAATGCGTCGGGCTGAGGAGGGGGAATCGAAACGGGAAATGTCTTAACTCAGGAAAAAACAAAAACATCAAATCTGAACAGAACAAGATGAAACTCTGGATTACTGCTTTTCTTTCTCCATTGTGGTATTTTTTTTTTTTTTATAAATCAAATGTACTTTTTTTTTTCTTTTTTGATGTTGGAAGGTTTTCACTCCTGTTAGATTTGTATTGCCTTGTTAAATGTTCATATAAATGTAGCCTGATGTGGCCGACCTCGCCCTCGCTCGCTCCCTCTCATAGTTCCTCCTTTGTTTTCCCTGCTGTGATGAGAGCCAGATGGGGTTCCCGGAGGCTCTGTGAACAAGCAGCGGCCACATCCATCCATCCATCCATCCATCCATCCATCCATCCATCCATCCATCCATCCATCCATCCATCCGTCTATCCATCTATCCATCTATCCATCTATCTATCCATCCCCTCAACACCAGGACTTTAGCAAGACGTGGCTGCTAGCAGATTGTTTGGTTTTTAGTGTGAGTATTTGTATTTGTTTCTTGTATAAGGTGAACATATAGCATACAGTGCAGCTGGAACCAATAAATAAAACTTACTGTTCTGATTTACGATTGGCCATTATTATTTTTCTTTACACCATAATTCAAAAGTTACTTTAAATGTTATGAAGCTTCGAGTTTTATTCAAGTGAGATTGAAACACACCTATTCGTCACAGTTTATATTTTTTCTTCTCATTGCTTGTGTCTGGAAAACTTTGGAACTGAATATAAAGATATTTAAACTCGTTGACATTAAATCGTGATCCCCAAAAATATTTCCTGAATTCATAAAGCAGTTAATTTCTCAGAGTAATGTATTTGTGGCACAGCATCTTTTGTCTGGTTTATTAAAATAGCATTATGTTCATCTAAAGATGCAGATTTTTTTACGCCCTCTAGTGGTCAGAAGTTGGCATTGCAGATTGGTTTGTGAATGACTGCCTGCTGTTATAAATTACATCCTTAAAATACAGAGTGGTACATTACAGTATATTACCAAAACAAGTCACTCAGCTGCTTCCTGACAGTTTGAAGTCTTCTTTAAAGGTTTTCCAAAAGGTCTAGGAGAGTTTTTATGGACATTTTTCACCAGTCTTTTGGGAGCACATTTGTGAGGTCAGACAATGTTGTGGGACGAGTCCATGCTATTGGGTTAAGTTCAGAGCTCTTTTCAGTTCAGTCAAGTTCTCAAACACCAAACTCTGTCATCCATGTCTTATGGCTGTAGGAACAGGAAGGCGACCATCCCTAAACTGTTCACACAAACGTGGGGGTCATGAAATTGTTCATTGTTGTTAGGATCATGAAGCAACGCCAATGATTCGCAACCCTGGTCCTCAAGGTATTTCCTTGTCAGTACCCCATCAAGAAGCCTTTTAATCACCAGTTTAAGTCAGGTGTGTGGTAGCAAGGAAACACGTTAAACATGCGGTACAGTGGGCTCTGAGGACCACCGTTGAAAAATAATGCTTTAAGCCATTGCCTCCAACACCTTGATGTCAGGCTTCCATGCAGACTGTTAGAAAATAGCAGTCCATTCACAGAAAACCGCAATTCTCAGGCCGTCAGTTCATCTGAAGGTTACATGAAGTCAGCAGCTTTAACTCTACAGGAGGTTGGTGACCTCTGGACACAACGCAACCCAGCATCCCCTGACTCTGCTCTGAGGTTTTAGATAACTTTGCTGCCGAGCTGCTGTCATTCTCAATCCCCTTCTACTTTGTCATGCTGCCAACAGTGGGCTGTGGAATCTTGTTGGGACGGTTTCTCGGTGGCGAACGACGCCCTTACCATCTTCACAAAGTCTTTTTCTTTTGTTCTATAACTGATTTAAGTATTTGGCATCATAACAGATTGCTGTCTGAGACATACACTGCACAAGGAAGCAGTGTGTTTAAGAGGTAGTCTCAAATTATATCCAAGAATGTTGCTCCATGTAGAACCATGTTGCTCGTGTGAGTTGTCTGAAGCTTCCACATGAGCTCATCATCTGAACTTTCTCAAATTATTGAGAAGCAATCTTTGTGTATGTGAACTTGTAAACCTGAAATAACAAAAAAAACCAAAACTTTTAATCATTTTGAAACAGGAAAAGTGTAGTCTGATTTAATGTGAAAGACAAAGAAAACTTTTCTTTGTTTTAATTAAAATGATTGAATGCTTGTTACAGAATGGGTTTTATATGAAAACTGGAAAAAGGGAAGAGCTCAGAATACTTTCCGGATATACTCTAAATCCCAACACGAGAGAAGAGAGTGGTGAAACCGGCGTGCCACTTTTCAAGCCGTAGAATTTCAGAGAGAAATTCAGTCTTGACATTCAAAAAGGTTTTATTTGTATTTTTGTCTCCATATTTTGCCTTTTCTTTGCATTACACTCCGCTTAGTGAAGTCAGGCCTAAAATCCACAAACCGTCATAGTTACAACTTCAACTATTGTATAAATACAAAGCAACACATAGGTGATGTTCAAAACATGTATGACATGAATGAAACACGAAGGAGGTTACAGTACGCAGTGGCAAGAGGGGGGGAAAAAAGCAATGCAAACATTCACAGCAAAAAATTAAGGGATTAACAACTTATGTTTTTCTTCTTCTTTTATGTCAGCTTTGGTTGTAGATGTTGCAATCTCTCACAACAAATGGCGTGGACGGGGTGGCGTCGACAAACAGACTTTACAGAGAAGGTGAACTGACATGTACCATCATGTGTGAGCTGGACAACCAATCGTTGAGAGGAACAAACGGAAACGAGAGAGAGTTATAACACTGAACGCGTCTCATCTGTCCAGGAAACGACGCAAACGGAAACAAAAAGCACCAGAATTTAAGCATTCAGATGAGGTACTAAATCCCATGCAACGATGTAAGTAAACTTCCCACTGTCAAGATTGGTTCTCTCCTTTACAGCAACAGTGTTTCTGTGCAAAAGTGTCTTCATCGAGATTGAGAGAATAATTAACAAAATTCACCAAAAAAAATAAAATCATAAAACTGGAGAAAAATATACATAAAGCTCTTATTAGCTCAAAGAAGTTTCCAAACAATAAATATGTAGAATAAATTCAAACACACACACACACACACAACTTCTCAGTTCAATCAGTCTGTAAAAAGTAAACCAAATATCCAAACATGTTATGTTAATGTGCTAAACCTTAGAGGGCAAATCTCCCTTCATAAAATATCTTATTCAAGCAATGATAATTAATTTGAAATGTTTCCATAAAGGTGCATTGCTTATAATAAGGATATATAATAAGTTGTTTATTATGATATAATCTCTGGTTTTCTGAAGATCATATTTATTGGCTTTGTCCTTGTCAGTTCAAACACACAAAAAATGCTTAACAAGCCAAACTCCTGTACAACACATTGAAAAGATCAGGTTGGAAGTGTGCTTTTGTCAGTGCCCACGCTGAATAGTTATAAAGTGTTACCTTAAATAAATGCTGGTATATTTCCTTTAATTTTTTTTTAACAGCCACATGCATTTACATCTATGGATAAAGATTAGTTTGTTTTTTTTCTGTTACATTTGAAACAAAGGGTCTTCTGCATTCCTGAACCTCAACGCTCCACATCTTTGTCAGTCTGGAGTTGGTTTGATTAAACAATTCAAAGTGTTTCTGTAAGAATTACGTCCGAGTGGCTGTGTGTACCAGAAGAGCAGCCATGTCTTCTGTAGCTTTGGAGGTGGGAAAGGTTGAAATAAGGGAGGGGGAAACAGGAAGAGAGAGGGTTGTGGTTCCCTGTCCTCTGCTGGAGGCTTTCACAGTTTGTCCGTGTCGAAAAAAGAATAATAAAAAATGGAAAATCAAAATAAAACCAAACAGAAAAAAAAAGAAAGGTAAAAGAAAAATAAATAGAGAGGAGGGAGGAGTCCTGCCTCCTCCAGACCCGCTCCCTCCTTCCGCTTCAGTTCAGTCACTCGTCATCGTCGTCCTCCTCCTCCTCGCCGTCGGACAGCGAGGCGCAGGGGCGGATCTGCCTGTAGCCGTCCAGCCACTTCTCCACCATCTGAGTGACGAGCGGGTGGTTGCGGCGACGGGAGCTTTTCTGCAGTGCCACCAGAATGCCGCCTTCTGTCACGCAGCAGTCCAACCACTCTCGAAGGAGCTTCTCCTGTTGCTCTTCGTTTCCCATCTGAAAGGACGCAGCGAGTCTTAATATGCACAACTGTGCTTCACAAAAGTAAACATTAAAGACATGAAATATGTAATACGATGAAACATAGGACAGCAAGTTTAAATCCACACAATGGAATCATTTAGATCAAAGCATTTTCACACACTGGAACAAGCGCACAAAGAGGTAAAACTAGTCTTAGTGGTGGAACTCTTTACTTCTTGTGCCGACAGGAAGTGGATGTGAAGCAGCTTCCTCTCGCTGTCGACCAGGGGCAGGAACGTGACCGTCTCGTCATCGTCTGTGTTGAGGTTGGCGCCTGCGCCGCGATTGTCAAAGCCGTCGTTCTCCATGGCGACTAGTGCTGAGAAATGGCCTCGCGTGTAACCCAGAGCGATGGGGCTCTTCCAGCAGAAACTCTGCTCCCACAAAAGGGGCAAGTACACACCTAAGACAGACGGCGAGGGGCAAACACAAAGGGTATTATATTTACATCAGCCTTTGTAAAAATATGAACTGCTAAAACCAATGACAATTCAGAGACTTCAACATTTGATGTACAATTTGAAAGCAATTACTTGAAAGGAGAAATAAAGCAGTTATAAAAATCATATTCAAGTAAACAACCAACAACTTCTATAATGTGTACTGTGGTTAATCCTGGAGCAGAACAAAGTTCTTTCTTGGTTCTGAGCTGAAACATTGTTTACACACACTCCATTTTACATCAGAAGCTAACACACACAAAGTAAAATGATGAACTTCTTATTGTGTTTTTGCATCACATTCAGCTGCGAGTTGTGTTTGGTATTTTGTAATGACGACAGTTAAGGTTAATATCATTTTTTTTAAATCCTAAAAATGGGGTGCTGTGGTGGTGCAGGGGTAAAGCACAGTCCACGTATGGAGGCCTTAGACCTCATAGTGGAGGTCACAGGTTCAAGTCCCGCCTGTTGACCTTTGCCACATGTCTTCCCCCTCTCTCATTACCTATTTTCCTGTTTAACCACTATCAAATAATTAAGTTCAGTTGATTGTCAATACAGACAGGGAAAAATGATAAGTACTCCCCTTTTACAGCTCAGATTTTAATAAAGAAAATTAAGGACAGGAGCCACTAAATGTGCTAAGAAAATTGGATTACTTTTGCCAATTAATCTGGAAATGGCTGTAATAGCATTTCCACACTGTATAAATTCCACCATAGTACAGCAACAAGGGTGAACAACTAAGAAACATTTAAGTCTCACACATTCACATCAAGATCAGACTGACTTACACAGTGCTCCATGTTATCCTACACAGACATGTCAAACGTGAATGATCCCAAGAATAACTGAACCAGCTCAGGTGGTTAATGAGGGTTGCCATGGGAAGTACTTAACTTTGCAGAACACGAATAATTAATGTTTGTCAACACAACTACTTTTTCTCCGAGTGTATAAAGTGCAGAAAACAACAGCGTTATCATATGTTACTGTCATTCTATGGCCTGTTTATGCGCATTATGCGATGATATTTTGATGTGATAAACTCCCACAAGCACACAAACAGAATCATAGTTCTGATGGTCTTTTGTACATAAGACAAATGGATTACGGGATGTTTCTAATCATTTGGGTTGTTTCAGCCCATTTAGACTTGGTCCTAAGCTTTCTGTCTGGAAACTTGAGGATTTATAAGATGCAGTACGCAACTCATAAATCATGACTAAATAGGCTTGGCAAGATTTTGCAACATTATGGTGTTCTGAAAACAAAGATGCAAGTATCCCAGAGTTGATTAGATTTGCTGGAATAAGCCTCTGAAGTTGGAAAAATATTTCTGCTTTTGTAACTCCTAAATGTCTCCCAATGAAACTGAGTTTTGCTCAGCAACTTTCCAAATAAGTACAATGTTTTTGATCAACGAGCCGAGTCGCTCTGTGCTTTACTCTGGCTCCTGGCAACTGGAAATCACTGGTCCATCAGGGAGGCTTTACCACAAGTAGTTGGCTCCCTTTGAGGATTTTCATCAAGTCCAGCACACCATCAGTTAGAGCAAATTGAATCCAGACTGTCTTAGAGTTGGTTGTGGAAGTAGACTTCATGTTCACATGTGGCTCTAAGTTCTGATCCTGACAGTTTGTATGTGGGAAATTTACTTGCCTTGTTGTATTTTTGCTCCTCTGACACTGACACTTTTTATAGTTTTGAAGCAAACAGACCAAAAAAGCCCCAAATGAATGGTACTAGAGTAGGTTGAGTTTTGTCAAGCAGCTGAGCTATGTGGACACATGTAGGCTGCAGACATTTCAAAATAAAAGTCTACTTCCTCCACACCCACGGGAAAGGCTCATCGTAAAAAAAAACCCAACAAAGCATCAATTTTAGAGGAAAACAACATCGACTCAGACAGAACTCATTGCTCACCTTGGAAACGAGTGTAGCCCAGTGTTTCGCCACGGAAACTTTTATAATACTTCACTCCGTAGACAATGATTGGCCTACGAAGTATGTGTGCAAGAACAAAAATGTGGGTCTGCTCCAAGCTGGATCCTGGCTGTGGAACAAAAGTAAAAGACACTGTAAAATTTAAGAAAAGAATCTAGGAGGAAAGTAAGGAAAAACATAAAAGAGGAAGGCCTTTTTTATGCTGCCAATTGTAAAAAAACCAAAAAAACAAAGAAAGCAAACGATTACTAAGCTTTCACGCCCAGATATAAAGCATCCCACCCAAATGCCTGGTCGGTGAGGTCACTCAGCAGAGTGCTGATGACAGACAGAAGGCACTTTCCCAGGACATTACGGAGAATGTTTACTGTGGCAAAAAGCAAGAAACCTTCTTGCATAATTGATGCATCATTAGCGCTTTAAACACAACCTCCTGTCCTCCACGCTAAGACGCCGGTGTTTGCTTTCGTGCACGTGTATACCTGACTGGCGAGCGACAGGATGAAGGCCCAGTCCTCCTGCCACTGCTCCTCTCGGAGGGAGAAGTGCAAGCCGAAACTCTGGGAATACCACGACTCCCACTCCTTCCAGCGGCTGTAAAACCTGCAAAATGCACAAACGGCTTAGACTGTTGCATTGATTCGAACGAGCGCACAAAGACATGGTGATGTTGTTGTTGTTGTTAGTCTTGCTCTGAGTTTTAGAAAAGCTGCAGCTCCTTCCAAGTAGACGTGACTCAAACGAGGCTCATCTTTATTTACTGTCTGATGCTCTCCCACAAACAAAGGCTACTGTCTTTATTGTGGGAATGATTTCTGAGCAGAGTTTGACAGTGCAAGAGAAAACATGGTTTCCATTTTCTTCTACTCACTCGCGCTCCATTATAAGGCTTGCAATACTGCAAATATCTAAAGCCTTCACTGCACGTACACTACAGCATGGTGAAGATATTTTTGGTTAAACTTTTGAAATAAGGAATCATTTCTTTTCACTTCACAGATAGGAATTTAAAAAAGGCAACACAAAAACTGCAGGAACAAAACTCAATAGAAACATCTTCCTCAGTTTAAAAAAGATTAAATCATGTATATGAAAAACTTTTTGTGTACATTTGTAATGGAAACTCCACTACCGTCTCATTTCTAGCACTTTATGCTGTTAATCTAAAATGTTAATTTTCCCCAACAATCACATTTTGTATCTTTTACAAATCAAGTAGACAGTAAAGAACAGAGAGAGGCTGTGTTCCTGTCTATCTGAACTTTTTCTGTTAGTTTGTTTTCCAACTTTAAACAACCAGGTCTATTTTTATTTGCTGGGAAAGGTATGTAGATAAAATTTGTGTCTTGGAAAAATCATAGTGTTGGACATGAGCATAGGAGTGCACTGATCTTTGATTTTAAGTGATATGCCATGCAAAATCCATCTTATTTATATTTAAATAGACACAAAGCTTCTGTATTTGCTTTTCTTTTTTTTGCGCTACAAAAAAAGCCAAAACACATAAAATTTTGTTGGTGGTTTCAGTCATTTTGTTAGTTTGTCCTTGGCTGACCTCAAACCTTGTGATTTTGTGAAAGCAAAATATTGCTGTCCACTTTATTTTTGGTAAGAGGCTCAAAACATTCCTGTAATCTAACCTGTTGCGCAAGTTTTTGAAATGCAAAAAAAAAAAAATGAAAGATTAAAGAAACTGACTTTTTTTTTAGTTTAGTTAATCCAGCAGTTTGGACAGAAATGTTCTGAACTTTTTCATTTATATTTTGGAGCAGTGCCTCATGTGCAGCTAGAGCAAGTTTTTAATTGCTTCACAGATATTTTTCAGTGTTTTTCAGTTAAATAAGGTTAGAATATTAACACATGACAACGTCAGTAGTGGAAAAAAAAATAAAAAAATCAACTCAATCGCTCAAATTCAGAATCAGATTGGTAATCAGCCAAAAAATTTCAATCTATGCACACCTAGGTCTAAATCCTTCAGTCCTCTGGTTAAAATGCAACTCTTAACAGTCAGACCTTCATTCAGCCTCCTAGACAGAGTCAAATCAGTCACGCTGGTCAAAGGCAGTTTTAAGAGGAAGCTCTGCATCACTGCTGTTTGTACTATTGTTGCTGAGACTGCAGGTCTCACCAATGTGAGCAGTCATGCAAGCTGTCGTGAAGAGTCTTGCGGAGCACAGAGTCCTTGTCGTAGATGCCCCACGTGGCCTGCAGCACCGAGTCGAGGAGGCAGTCCCCCGCTGTGCGGTTCCAGAGTGCATAGAGCCGGCTGTCCAGTCTCGTTCCAAGCTCCAGAGACCAGTTGATGATGGGAGACTCTTCTTCGAGTTCTGACCAAGAAGGAGACAGCATCGGTTATGAGTGCTACTCTCAGCATTTTACTACAAAACCAAACCCACATGAAAGATGGGTGTTCACGTGGAAAAGTAAACAGGTTTAAAGCAAAGTCAACCTGGCTAACTCTTCAAAGGGAAAGGTTTACTTTTACTGTTTACTTTCAAGCCTCCAGCAAACACACTTTTTTGTGGGGGGGGCTGGAAAAAATTACTACGAGACCTAACATTTCCCATACTGACGTGATTTAACAAGCCCCACAACCGTTTGCATTTAAGTAAATGGAGAAAGCTTCTTTTTTCGGCGTGCTACTATGTCTCCAGGCTGAACTCTAACATTCATCCAACGAGGATCAGAGAAAACCCTGAAACTCGATTGGGCTCATTAGCGCAGAGTGAAACTGGCAGACATGATGGAGGCAGAGCAACAAGCTGGCCACTAAGAAACAGAGTTGGCGGGAGGGAAAATCCATGTAACACAACACTGCCGGCATGGGGGCAGCCTCTTTGTTACTGTGTGTGGGTTGTGAAAGGAGTCCGTGTGTTCGCCTAGCAACCGGACCGTTGTCAGATAGGTGACACTTCAGCAAAAAGGCGCAGAGCTGACGGAGTAAATTATTCACCTTTCTGGACGTCTCGGTCCAGCACCTCGTCAAAGAGCTTCTCCTGAACCGCAGGAGGCAAGTCCTCAATATCTGAAAGGGAAAACAGAAATAATAAAATAAAATACATTTAGATGAGTCGAATAATATTCAACTTATGACTTTTTGATTCGTTTAATTGTACAGTTTAATGCATCGTGAACTTTAAATGCAACATTTTCTGTACTCCACCCACATTCAAAGCTATATTTTAACATTATTGGCAACATAATACATGCCCAGTAATATTTGCACTGTGTCCTTTAGAGGGATGCAGAGAAAGCAATTTCCTAGAATGAATAAATGAATAAAATTCACTAGAATTGCCTTGTTTGATAACAAAAGAACTGTCAAAAATAAAACAAAAAGATCACAAACAGACAAAAACGACCAACGTTTATCTTGACGTCAAGTGTGCCCACATGTCTGATCGGATCACGTTGAAATCCCAGCTTATTTCACCTAAAGCCAACTTATAGTACAGCAGCCAGTGAGCTCAGAGCTGCTCTCAACACAGAAGCTTGTTCTTTAGCTGATATTAATGAATGCATAGCCTGTTTGGAACATAACAGAATAGGTTTCGCTGATGGCTGGAAGCCAATGTCGGCACTTTTCCGCCTGAACACATGGCAAAAAAAAACAACAACAACAATTCTTAGCTTAGAACGAACAATAGCAGCCACACAATAAGTGAATGCAAAAACAATTTTAACAAACATCGGTAATCCTAAATGGAGTTTTCTTATGGGTTCAAAAAATAAACAGCTGGTGGGGTGGTATCGTCTTTGTGGAAGTACAATGCTGAAACAGTGAGGCAGAGGTAGCCTCCATGTGCTGGCTGTTAGATGAAGACAACCGGAGCATTATGCCCCCGTCAGCATGGGAACAAGACGCCATTTCATACCCGGCGAGTAAACAAAACACGCATTCTGATACACACTTAGAAGGCCAGAGAGAAAAGGCCAGACAATGCGCTGCTGCAGTTGCAGCTGCAGAGTTTCCCCCGAGCATTCGCAGAACCCTATCAGCCTCAGTAATGATATTCATGAATATTTCTGCTCCACCGGTTTGTTCAAGCTCGTTTGCTAGCCGACGGGCTGCTGACCTGCAGGCAGGGTAAAGGTGACCAGGTCAGTGAGGAAGTAACAGGTGAAGTCGCCCTTGCGCTGATGAAGAGAGGCCGCCACCTCGCGGCGGATCTGCTCCGTCAGTTCGGGACACACCATGGCCGGGATACACTTGGCCGCCTGCTGGGACACCTGACAATAAGAGGGAAGCTTTATTCAGGGATATATGAAACCTGGACATTTCACACTGTAGTTGGTGGTCACATTTCTTTATCTGAGTTTTGACCAATGAATGATTTGATTTACTGAGATCTGAGGAGAAAAGTTACAAGCTTCTACTCGTGGGACGAAAGCACATGCGACTTTACAAAGGCTGACATGTAAAATCAGATCATAACAGTAAACACCAGGGGTGTGTTGGTATGAGATTCTTACAGTATGATACATTGCAGTATTTAAAAAAAAAAGACTAAACATGATGCAATTCCTTTAATTTCAAATAGAAAAGCAATAATTAGTCCAACTGCTTCTAAATAAAAACAATTATTATAAAACTAAAATGTTATCCTTCTATTTTAATTATTGTTTACTGATAAAAAGGAAATAAAAGAAAGTTAAAAATTGTTGGTCTGTCTGCTACTCAACACACAAACTTGATTCTTCTCCTGTTCCTTTAAGACGTTTCACATCTTTCTCCAAAAGCTTCTTCAGTTCTGAATGTGGGCAACAAATAATGTTTACAAGTTTTCCCCAGAACAATTACAATAAGCGGGCTCTTAAGGCCACTAATGGGGCTGTTAAGTCCATATGAGTCACTCTGTTTGGGTCTTTTCCACTCGACCATCCAAATATCCCACCCAAGGATGTCAACATGCGAGTTGTTCTGAAACGGAGTTAACTTAATAAGCACGATGGGTGTCATGCCTACACCATGATGGCGTAACTACCTTGCTGATTCACTTTAACACCATAACTATCTGTGTTCTTTGCACCCATAAGTATTTACATGTAATTTTTTCTTTTTCTCTCAAGTTCTTTTAAAGTGAGGCAAAATGTCACAGATGTTTTTCAACCATCTGACTCGCAAGGCACAGCAGAAGAACAACGGTACCACACCACTCCATGCTTCAGGCAGCTAGAGAAAACGTAACTTCTTCCGGCATCTTATTAAAAAGGCTTTAAACTATTGGTATGATAATGCAAAAACCTGTATATGCCTTTATACTGATAACCAGCCATTGTTTCTTTAAGATAAAAAAAGACCATGAAAGGTAATTGTAAGGACTAACCCAATTTAAATACAAACAATAAGAAGCAAAAAGGGACATAGGAATATTTTTTTAGGGGCAAAAGTGTGAAATAACATCATAGAGCTTAAAGCAATGATCCAAAAACACCTCCAAATAGTTTTATTTGTTCTGGTTTTGAAGTTTGGGGCTAAAAGCTTTGAATGTTCACAACAACAGCTCAGCGGACTCTGCCATTTGAGCTAATTTAGCTCAAACCTGTCAGAGCTGTGCCGCTGCTAGGGCGGGAAAAAGAGCAGATCCGTCTGTGGTGTGTATATAGGCTGCCGTCAGCTTTGAAGCATTTTAGGAAAGTGATCCGGTGGTTACTCACTGCCCCTCCCCGGAGCAAAGAAACTGGGCCACTGGCTGAGTGGGAGGAGAAGTATGTATACAGATAATCTGGAATCACTGACAGCAGGCAAACTGCAGCTCAACCGCAGCACATGTCCACGGCCAGCGGGGAAATGCTCACATCAGATGTTGATGCACAGACTGAAAAGCAGTGTTACGTCTTAAAAAATCCATTGTAAAACACCAACAACATAAAAGTATAGTGGTAATTGTGGAATGATTATCATAATGAATAATAAAAGTGGGCCTTATTGCTTTTATAGAGAGTGATTGTTTGCAGTTGTAAACAACACACTCCCACTGGAAACAAGTACCGCAATAATCAAAGCATAATTCAAGAGAAGCGGTTTAATCAGAGCTCTTTTTTGTCTTCTAATATATATTAACGTATAAAAAATTGTCTTTCTGTGTAATAAAATTTATGTGATCGCTAAATATTTGTAAGTAAAACAATTGTGTATTTCACCGATTTATTTATTACGTCTTACTGGGTATTTAAGACATAAATATTAAAATTCCTCTACAAGCATATGTACGAATGATCTATATCAAGCCTTAAAGCTATAGTATGCAACTTTTATGAACAATATGTTTTTGTTTTTTTTACATATTTGTTAGAACTGTCAATATCCTAAAAATGTAATGAGAATAATAATATGAGAATCTGTGGAGAAAAAAAGCAAGCTCCTCCCTGTGGCCCCATTACCATCTGCAGAAATGCACGTTCGGTGACAAACAATCAATCAGGGCAAAGAAGAGTGTCTTATCATTGTCAATCACCCTCCTGTACACGCTGATCACACCTTTCCCCTTGCTCTCTGCTCTGACCAACAAATGGCCGCTTGGTTACAGTAAACACACCTCAAAAACCGGCACACGGCAGCTACAAAGTAAAACCGCCTCGCTTCTTGACTGACCTCTGTGAGCAGGACTGCCAGCATGTCCTGCCTCTGGAAGCGGATGGCCAGGTGAACCAGCGTGAAGCCGTCGTCGAAAGCAGAGGGTCTGTTTAAGAGCCGCACTTCGTCTGACGTCAGCTGCCTCGCTATGTCCCCTCCGGACGTCTTGTAAGATTCCACCGCTGCCAGGTCACCTTCCACGACACCTTTTAAAGACAAATGAACGGAGGACAGGAGACGACTTTTCAACAGATAATAAAGTGCAACTCAAGACAAATCTACTACAAAAGCAAAATGTAACATTGAGTTCCCACAAAAGAACATTTAAAGACAAGTTTAGATTTTTTTTTAAATGTAGGTTTTATGAAGCTTTTAACAGTTACTTGGAAACAAAAAAAAGCAATTTTATTACCAATCCTAAAAAAAAGAGACTTCAAAAAGGACAGCATGTACTCCAGCAAAATGTATAAAAACATAAGATGAGAATGCGCTTCATCTATGTGGCAGTTGTTGACTGTTTCAAAGTCTAGAGGAAGCATGACAATTCAAGGGGGTAAGCTGTAATGTTAGTTGTTTAGCTCTCTTAGATCTTAGCAGGAAGGTTGAGACGTGTTAGATCAGACATGTGCAGACCTGTGGTTTCTATTGTGTATTTCAAGCAGAAACGGAAAATAGCTATTGTTTTTAGAAAAAAGGGCATCCTGAAAACATACTTCGCATCATACTTTCTCTTACAAAAACGTAAACAAATAATCTCTAAATAGTCCCATGGAACGCGATGTTTACAAAAGGTTATTTGTCATGAAATCACATGCCTGATAGCTAAGTGGAAATTATTCTGTTATTTAAGGGTCTAATAAAATTGGAAAAAGGTGGACAGTGTGTAAACATCAGTCATTACATCAATCCAATATGACCTTCACTGCTATGTTATATCAACAATTGGACCAACATGGGCCAATTATTCATTCCTGTGCTCTTGGCTTACACAAAACATATTTTATTATGGCTAATTTCACAATGAAGCATTCATATTATTGTTGCTGTTCTTTTCTTTCTTGCTTTATTGATCAGAAAGCTCAGCGAGTTCATAAAGATACTGATTTATGGCAGCTGCTTTTACAAGGCTGGCGTTCCTCTTTGATAAAAAGCCCTGGCCCTGTTTCTGTTCATCAACTCATAAAATCAACATTCATGTTTAAATACAGTTATATTCAATTAATAAGAATATGCATTCTGCTGAGGCTATTTTTATTTTTTTTAAAGCAACAACTTTTAAACAGGCATTAAAGATACTTTACATTAAGCCCACATTTTTGTATTAAAATATTCTTTATTGGTCTGATGTAATAGTTCAATTTTAAATAGTGTTTTCAAGTGGAAAATCTTTACAATAAACAGAAATAAAGGCTTGGTATGATTAGTATGTTTGTAATTAATTTATATGATGCGTTTCACTGAATAAAAACAGCTAATGATAATTAACTTTACAATAATATTCTAATTTATGGAATATGACTAAAAGTGACAAAACACCTTAAACTACTGCTGGTCTCCTTACTCCTTACTTATATTATTGGCCATTATTTATTGCAATCTAGGCAGTTCTTTGTGATATTCATGTGCTGTTCAGCAATCCTGCGTCGTAAATTTGCCGTTTATGAGTCTGCCAAAATGTGCATAAACAGCATTGACCTGACTAACATTAATAAAGTGTTGGACTGCCTGTTCTTAAATGGAAAAGTATTGAGGGTAAAACATTCCTGACTCAAAATCAAGAGCAATTTTCAATCCCAGATCTCCACAAAGACAAATATTTGAAGCCAACAGTCCAAATTTCAGTTTTCTCAGCTTGAAGACAAAAAAAGTGTTTATTTAAATTTGAAGTTCACCAAAAAAAAAAAAAAAAAGGAAAAAGTGAACGAATGGTCATGTAAACAATCAAACACAGCTCTGCCCACAAGGTTACATGATGGGAATATTTTCAGTGAAACTTTGAACTCATCAACAGTAGCACCAGGCTCTAATACAGGCTGCCATGCAGTGAAATGTGAACTGCTGTGTGATAAGTCTAAACAAGAAACATGTTTTTTTTTCAACATTTAACCAGAACAAAACCATTTGTCCGTGTATATTATGATTATTATGACAAAACCTAATCAAACAGGAAAGAGGAAACTGGTTACAACGCCTCACAGCTATACAAACAGGGTCTTCTCATTTCCAGCTCATACAGTAAATGCCCGTGGAGCAGCCTCTCGTACATTTTGACAGCATCAAACACTGCTGAGCTTTTGTTCTCACGTCAAAGGACCACACACAAAGCTCAGCTGCGTGAGCTGTGTGCGAGTGGGAGCTGGAGAGACACAAAGTGGGAGTGCCATGTGGAGCTGGCTGGCGCAGAGAGGGATAGAGAGACACGAGAGGAGAGACACTGTACAACAGCAGAATGGGATCGCCACCACTTCCTACAAAATACTCCATTAGTGTGGGTGTGCCTTTAGCCACGACTGTACTTTTAATGGTACGCCTAACTAAAAAAAAAAAACACACACACACACACAAAGAGATGCACTCTTCAAGGCAGATTGATGAGAGAAAATGGACCAATTTAAGTGATTGTGGTGTTCCTCCTACACACGGAGCATCCAGTTTTATCAATTTGCGTAGTGATGGACTCAACAGGAACGTAGACAAAAACTATTATACGGTACAAGTTGGCACTTTGAGGTCTCCTCAACCTGCTAAACCACCCACTTTAACAGGGCGATGCACTTCCCAGGCTCACATTTGGAAAGAGCAAAATACCTTGGTTGTCTTGGGTGCTGCACAAAGAAACATGTCAATGCACTCATGTGCATTAGGTTGTTTATTTGTAATAAAATCATAGTTGGCAATAAAAAGGACGCCAAAACAAGCTGACTTACACAGGACATATCAGAAGTATACCTTTTTTGTAGTAGAAATTATGAAGCTAATGCAACATTCCGTTGCAAAAAAAAAAAGTCCTTATAGAGAAACCTAAAGCAGATTTTCATTAGTTCTTGCATTTTTTCCAGCATGGGGGCATTTAATGCTTAACTTCGAAAAGCACACTAGGTCTTAGAGTTTTGCCAAACTTGAAAAATCTGATTTCAGTTCATAGACACCTATAACACATTCAGACTTGGCACATAAAAGCTAGTTTATGAAGTATAAAAAAGGAAGAAAACAGCACTGATAGGTCTGAAAGCATAGAGAATAGAACTGCAGCAGACAGAATGTCACTCTCTCTGGCTGTATCGCATTACAAGTCCCTCAAATTGTAGGTTAAAAAAAAGAAAAACATTGTTTGGAATATTAATATTGTCCCCACTGATGTCTCGATGACAAAGAATTCATCATATATTGTGCACCCTTCGTCTGATCTTTCTACGGGGAGTACGATCAACACACCGCTATATTAAAAAGTAAAAAGAAGCTGCATGATGAACAGAGACATAGAATGTGACCCATCAAGGTTTGTTGGACGGTTTGAACTGTCAAGCTCCGAGCCCATATAAGATCAATGTAGGAACTTATTTTGATTATTGGCTGTTCTAAAAGGTTTTCTTCTTCTCTTTCACTAGTGAAAAGTGCTGGAAGATGCTGTGAAAGCATTATTATTTTCTTTCCCCCAATCTGAATCTATTTTCCTGATGGCTGGAAAACATGAGCCACCAGAAGCTCCATGTGGATATGATTTCCGGACAATCTGATTGACTTAATCAGCTAATAATCAGCATTATGTCTCCGCAGAGCTGTGAATGATGATCACCGGTGTTGTTCTGATCATGAGGCAAAGCAACAGGGTATTAAAACAGCAGAGATGATCCTGTTCCACTGATGAATTTCCGTTATTTATAAGGTTCTTCACACGTTACCATTTTAATTGTTTTCATGTTGTGCATACAAGCAAACATTAGTAAAGACTTTCTTTGTTAATAGTAGCACTTCTCTAAGCTCTGGTTATTCAGCAGCAGACAGTGTGCTGAGTGTTTGAACATTTCGCCTATATTCGTAGGTGCTTCCTTTGACCATACCTCCGTTTCCTCACACATTCCTAAGTAGGAGACTGTAAGCTGCATGTGACTCCTAGATAAGGAACGTTTAAAAGGCTCAGAGTCTCCGAGGCTTAAACATAACGTTTGGCGACTGAAAGCTCTGGAATTAGTGAAATGCAAGCAAAAATAACAATCAGGAGGTTTAATATTTCATGTGCCGCAACAGAAACTATTCAAATCAGACCACACCAACCTACTGCAAAAATGGCTGGCAGTAATGACCTTAGGTCAACATTCTTGACCCCATTATTGACATTATTGCCTATACTTCCATTGGTGTCTCTGATAAAGATTCAAACTAAAAGATTCAAACTTAGAAGAAGTGAAAAAAAATCTAAGAATTTAGTAAATGTATTTCTGTCTGTGAAACAAAAACTGATGTATGGAATAAACAATATTTTAGGTGTACCGTCATAGACCTGGTAGCAGCACATGCAGTAAGCGTTTATCAAATGTCACACTTTTAAAATGTACTTTCAACCATCAGTTCTGGCTCCAGGTCTTTAACACCTACAAGTTATCTATTTATCAATGCCTTCAAACACAACACAGTATGTCTAACAACAGTTTCTGTCAACAGGTTTTGGACAGCTACTTAAGCCGCCGTTTTCAAGACAAACCTTATTAAATACAAACTCTTTTCATTAGACGAGAGCTGATCACAATCAACTATCAAGAACTTTTAATTTCAATTCTCTAAAGAAACAACAATAGATCACTTTTAGAAGGGACATTTTGGAATGAAGCGCTAAATATCCGCTGAAAAATAAACTTTCTTATGGAGGCGTTTCCCACCGTGGATAGTTTTGTCAAACCACCATCATGCAAAAAAAAGAATTATAGCATCCATAGCAAGTTAATGTTGCCATAGGTTTTCTAAAAAAAATAAATAAAAAATTAGAACTCAACTAACTAACTCAATTACTTGGAGAATCTGGTTGCATTTAAAAACTGAAATTGAATTAATGTAAAAAAAATTTTAAAACTTTGCAAACATCCTGTTTTATGGATATCTGTCTAAAATGTGATGTGCATGTTGCTCATTTGGTTATAACATTTCTATTTCTGGCATGTCAGTTGTCTAGTCAGCCATCCAGAAACAAGTTGGCACTGCCATGGCAGCCATTTATCAAAGCATGATGTTTGGGACAACCACTGAAAGTTGGATAGTGCTTCATTAATTCTGTCTAGTCCAAATACTCAGCGTGTTTTCCTTTAATCTGTCAATCCCAACATGGCCGCTGGAAGCAGAAAACTAGTGACATTGACCATGAAATAAAGCTAAAATTTTGGTAGACTACACACAATAAAAAAATCACTCATATTAAAGACAAGAATAACAACATCTCAAGTATTATGACTAGAAGCAAACACGCTGCAGAAATGTAGGAACGCAGAAAATAAAAAAAGACCTTAAAAACATCTTTATTTGATTACTGAAACTGTTTGTGGGTTTAAGATTTGTCTTGTTAGTGTTACAGGATTCCTATGAACAGACAGGGATCGAGACTGAAGGTTAAACTATACACAAATTTAGAAAACAGAGGAAACAGGCTAAGAATGTGTTTCATTAGAAAAAAATATACATGTCTGGTCTTTTTAAATGCTCATCTACCCTTCTTCCCTGCGTCTATAAGTGTGTATTATGGATGGCAAACTGTATGGGGAAATTTTTCCTCACTCAGTGCTGAGGCATTTTAAGTATGCACAAAATTCCAGAAACAGTAGGTTGCAAATGTGAGTAATCTGGATGTAACTCTATAAAGTCTGTTCGAACAGGTCGTCTTACAACTTGTAAAAATATCCTGCTAAGTTGTATTAGGCAAATATAAGATAAGAATCGTAACCCTTTTATGAGGCTGATGCCTTTTTTTTTAAAGTGAACATCACATAAACTTGAAACTTACCAACACATGCGTTCAGGAAGAGCCAATCCGTCCTTCTCATCCTGTTCTTAATTTGCTTCAGTTTTTTGAAATCCACTTCCAGCTCCTCTTTGCTCCCAATCCCCGCTCCTGACGCCAGTTCGATTCTCTGAAAGTCCATGTTCACCTCAGACTCCCGTTTTTCAAATGGAGGAGACCTCCTCTGGCTGCTGCTGCAGCCCACCACTCCCCCCACCACGCACCCAGTTCCCTGCCCGACGACACCCCTTCTGTTGTCCCTGTCCTGCTCGTTGAGCTTGGGGGACGGCTGCTGGCTCTCAGGCTCTGACGCCAGCTTGATGGGTTCGGCAAGCAGGCTGTTGGGCCGGGGATGGTCGCACACGACGCACTTGAGTGCCTTGGCCCAGTTTTCGTAAGTGCATGCAGTGCAGGTCCAGTGCTGCGTGTGGGTGTTGAGCCTGTTGCGGTCGTTGTATTCCTCGCAGGGGTCTGTGACGGTGACAGGGGCAGCGGGGTGGCATCCGGAGCCCGAGGTCTGCGGCGACTCCGTGGGGCTTCGTGGCTGCTGGGTGTGATGTCCTTGACGAGTTGCATGGTGACCATGCTGCTGCTGCTGCTGTTGCAGCTGCAGTTGTTGTTGAGCCTGTTGCCTCTGACACAAGCACTGGGTACAGCGGATGGCTCGAGGCCAGTTCAGGTAGGTGCACATGTGACACGACCACTTGCTACTCGTCTCAGGAACGTCAGTGACGCGGACGCGGGGTCTTGCGCTGGAGTCCGGACAAATCAGCAGGCTGGAGCCCCCCTGCGACGGACTGTTGCTGAGGTCTGCGGGGTTCCACTGATGCAGACTGGCATCTAGGGCAGGGCTGCTCTTAAAGGGCTCCTCAGTAATGATGGCACCCCCGCTGGGCCTCTGAGCGCGGCACATGGTGCACTTGATGGCTGACGGCCAGTTCTCGTATGTGCAGTATTCACAGGCCCACTTGGCAACCAGCTCTGTCATCGTCGCGCCGCCGCCGGAGGAGGCTTCCAGCCGTTCAGTGGGACTGGCAGCTCGGCTCTCAAGGAGGTCACACAGCAAGCAGTGCACTATGGGGGAAACAAAAGAAGGGCATCAAATTTGAGTAATTATTCATTATAATGCCAGATGTATGCACAAAACAAAAAATATCACAACAGGAAAAGATTGCAAAAGTTGGGACTTCTACATTTTAAAAAAATTCCTCTTAAAGCTGCAGCCTAGAGTGCAGCACTGATTCCTGATGGCACCTCTAGGGCGTACTGTAAGCAGCATACGCATGGCAGGCAACTGTGCCCTACAACTGAGCTGGGTAATAAGAGACAAGGACGGATGAAACACGACTCTCGGCGGGGAAGCGCGTGACTGATTAAGACACTGACAGAAGCACGGAAATTATGGATGGATTATGAGAGAGCGGCACCCGGGCAGATGCATGTAAATATCTTCCACCCCTTTATTATAGAGGAGCTAGATAATCGGACTGCAAAAGAGGCAAAGTGCCTCTTTGAAGTTGTCTCGTGGCTCACTGAAGCAATATTACAGGGCTTTAAAAAGAAATCATACCCCTTGAACTGATGTTATGTGATAAACAGTAAAAGGACCAGATTAATCTAATGCATATTAAAATGTTATACAATTAAAATATAAAAATATGACAGCCTAACAGGATATCTTCATACCAGCTGTTCACATTTAAAAACTGACCTGTCAGTCTGTTCTTTTACGCAACACCGCTCAAACTTAAAGGGGATATATTATGTATTTTCCAGACACATAGTGTCATTTAAGTAATTTTGTTAACTGCAGTTGTTATACAAATGCTATATATATATATATATATATATATATATATATATATATCAAATATGACTTAAAAGAATTTTTACTTCCTAATTTATCACATTGAAATTGGGCCTCTGACTCTTTAAAAAAAACTTCAGCTCTTTTTGAAACTCCGCTTTCAGGAAGTCATCACAACATTGCCTCCTATATTGACCCTTTAACAGTGTTTTTAACCAGCGCTGCACTGAGAAGTAGTTTGCATAATGAGCTCTGCAAATGCGTAGTTTCACCAGGTGTTTGCTAATTGCTGCTGCCTAGTCTGAAGGAGCTGAGTGGGGAAGTCGCAGGGGAGGGCTGCTCTGAGAGGCAGAAGCTTGGAAATTGCAGCTCTGGGGAGGATCTGCGCCTCGAAGGCGGAGCTATGCCCACCCAGGCATTTTGCACAACTGACTGGTTGCCATGGGAAATTACAGGATTTCTCAAAAATGCATGACAAAATCATGTTTTTGACAAGAGAATAACATAATAACAAAATGTAAATGTCAAGAAAGGACTATTTTACGTAATGATTACCTTTCGATCAGATTAGACATTTTGTTTTTCATCTTAAACACTAAGTATGCAAATCTTTTGTACACTTTTGTTTTACCTACTGCTCTGAGTATGTTCTTTTATCAAAAGATCTTTTTAGAGTCTGTGTACTCCAGCTAACGGTTAATTGATCACTAAGTTAGCTGATGATTATTTTAATAATTGATTAATCACAATGAATCCAATTAATCGTTTCCACCCTGAACCAATCCATTATAGCTCTGGCTGAACACTAAAAGTTGTTGTCTTGTCCTGCTGGAAGGTGAACCTCTGCCTCAGTATCAAGTGACCTGGAGCAGCTAACAGATTTTTTTTTTTTCTGAGACAGCTCTGTATTTTACTCCATCCGTCCAACCTGACCGCCAGCATGTTT
The DNA here is from genome assembly GCF_002775205.1 of Xiphophorus maculatus. Lineage (NCBI taxonomy): Eukaryota > Metazoa > Chordata > Actinopteri > Cyprinodontiformes > Poeciliidae > Xiphophorus > Xiphophorus maculatus. Next base: position 17,953,954 of record NC_036464.1, read on the forward strand.
TACTGTGAATGAAGATGGTGTGTTTAGTGTGTTTTGTTTAATCCTCTGGAGGAAGCGCTTCTTCTTCTTCTTTTTTTTACATGTAGGCCAAGGAGTTTCAATTTGACCTCATCTGACTGGGCAACTTGGTTTTTTTTTTGCATATCTTCTGTGTCCCTACAAAGCTTAATTTCCGTAAGGCTATGTTGTTTCATTGTGGTCATTTATTGTACTTTTACGGTCCACTTTCTGGAACGCCTCAGTGTTTTATTGTTTTGCCACTTTGTTGCAGGTGTTGTATTCTTCTGTGGCTTTCAGGAAAAACTCAGTGGTTCCCCAGACTTTTTTTTAAGTGAGGGATCCTAGGAAAAGTCTGTTTTGTTTTAGTAATCCACCCATCCATCCATAACCCCCCATCTGATTTTCTCCCAGGGTCAGTTATCACCATCATATGAAACTGGATCCACGCCTCACACGCGTTTCCCTGTAACGTCCTGCACAGTCCCTCAGACAGGAGAGCTGTTGGAAAGAAGTTGCCTCGCAGCTCAAAGGGGAGTAACATTACTGTGTTTACACCACGCCTCTAAGTTTACCAACACACCGTGAGAAATTCTGCAAATTTCTCCTAGCTCCCAGACACAAGACTCGCCGAAAACTGGCGTATTTTCCAGCCAGTGACCTCAGACCTGTTGTGAATACTTTTCTGCTAAATAAACAAAGTAATTTAACTGCCCGTTCGGCTAAAACCTTCCCCTGGAAGCGATAGTTTAGCTACACTACAGTCTACAGCCACGTTATATCCCGAGCTAGCAGCTGGTGGCTATTTTACGTCACAATAACCAACCACTGGTTCGGTTGTCAGACAGAAATTACAGCCCAGCTAGCCCGCTAACATGACCAGATTATGTTTTGGCCGTAACCGCCTGACAGGCCCGAGTCAGTTGTACAAGAAGACGGCAATGTTAACCCTCACCTCTGCTTTGCTGTGTTCATACTCCTCGGTGTCCTGCTGCTTCCCCTCCCGGACGGAGAGAACCCCTCTCCTCCGGTCCGAAAGTCGGGATTTTCTCACTTGCACGACACTAACCGCATATTTACTTCTTTCTGTGGGAGGTTGCCGTTCAACTGGCAGTACGTGTAAGGTCCAATGAACAATATCTCCCCCCCCACCCCCCCCAAAGTCCCGTCCCTGTGTTGCCGGTTCCAACGCTTCAAATCATTTTAATCCTTTTTGCCGATCAAATCCCAGGTTGACGGGCTTTAATGGCGGCGGAACAGGGGGAGGGAAGCAGCCGAAGAAGGGTTGAAAAATACACTACAGGGGAGAGCAGAGAGGGCTCGGAGCCGTGTTACAGTCAGAGGCTGGATCAGGATTTACCACCTGAATATGCCGACTTCGCTGATTGGTTGTTTTTGTCTGTATCCATTGGCAATGACCAATCAGATTCTACGTCTCCCATTCCAACTGTTAAAAGGCTCGGAGGATGCAAAACAGACACGAATGTCACAGCAATAAAAACAGCAGCGTGCAGACTTTATATATATATAAATATATATTCTTTTTCTAGACTAGTGTGAGATTAAAAATAAAATATTTAATTTTGTGCATCGTAATACGTTGCATTTATGGCAAACTGCCACGTGGTATCTCCTCAAAAGGGATGATGTCATCGTAAAAATACTGCAGCAAGCAGTCTGCAGCAATGCATAACAGCTTGTGCAACAGTTCTCCGTCTGAAAATATAATTGTCAACTGTACTATAAGATTTCTGAATTGTGCATCGCACACGAAAATCAGTTGCCAAATATTTCTGTTACTTAAAAAAAACAGAAACAAATGAGAAACTGTCATTTTACCACTTAGAGTAAGAAACGTATGGAGGTCTAAAAGTGCTATAACAAAACATCTAATTATTGTCTAATGAGCCAATATTTGACCATATGAATATTTGTCTACATGAATAAAATAGATATATTGTGGTTGTTTTTTTAATACCCATATTTTACACCACTAAATTAAATGTATGCTGATCTTAAGTACCATAATAATAAGTCAAAAAATGTGAAGAAGAATGTATGGAAGGACAAATGTGCCCCAATTCAATGAAAACAAATGATTACTCAACCAAGTCAAAATTAAGAAAAGGTTGTAGGTTACTATAAATATTTTAGAAGAGTCAATTAGAAGAACTTCACTGCAAATTTCAATATTATTTTACAAGTGCCTACTTATTTTAAGGCCACATGCTGCAGTAACTCAACAATTAATTGTATTTTATCAATACCTGCGCTTTAAAGGGTCAGTATTACATAGTGCCAATTTATAGCACAGTCAAGTGACTATGTCACCTTCAATTGTTATAGAAATGCCAAATGTCTTAAAAGAAACTAGACTTTGTATTTTACCACCTTGAAATCGGGCCTCGTTCTCTTTAAAAACTGCTCTTTCTGAAACTCTGCCTCCAGGAAGTCATCACAACATTGCTCCTTTACTAAACCTCAAACAATGCCGCTAGTCTTAAGGAGCTGAGTGGGGTACTTGTGGGTGGTGAAGGGTACTCTGTGAGGCAGAAACTCGCTTGCTTGGAAACTACATCTCTGAGGAGGAGCTGCGTCTCGAAGGCAGTGCTCGATCCACCCAGGTGTTTGCACAGTTGAATTGCTGCCACAGCAGATTAAAGTATTTCTCAAACATGCATGAAATAATCAAGGCAACACTCCAGGTATGTTTTTGATGAGGGAATAACATTATGTAAAGCTCAAACAAGTCACTTTTATGCAATACTGCCCTTTTAAAACAAAGAAAAAAAAAAAACAAAACTGTCTTTTAGCCTTTTTTCAGTAGCCTAATAGTATCGTAGTGTCACAATTAAAAAAAATAAAAATTACTAAATAAGTCATTTAATAAAATTGAAACACACCATCCACTAAAACATTTTTAGATATAATATACATATAATTATTTCACTATGCATTTAATTATTTAATGGCTATTTATTTCCACACATCATAAAAATATTTTACCCATCACCCTTATCTGTCAAAGTCAGAAGGTGGAACTAACACTTCTTCTTTACCAACTGTAAAACTCTCACAAGCCTGTGTTATCTTTAGGATTTTTCTAAGGGGAGTTACATTTATCACTGTACAAATAAGCTTTTGATTTGCACTACTTCTTTTGAAGTCAATTGTTCATGAGTGAGGTCTGTTTTTCCACCTGTAACACAGCCTGTCTTTTCACTTTTCAATTACCAAAGCTGAATTGAAATTGTATGGCAGTTCAAAAACACTATGATTCAACAAAAATAATAATACATTTTAATATTACTAAAATAATTCTAAAGCTTAGTAAATATCCTATTTAGTAAACTAACACAGCTGTAGTCAAAACAACCGATCTAAACTTTAAGGATAGTCAATGAGGTGCTAAAAAGTTTTAAATGAGCCACAATGACAATTTTAATTATTTCATGGTTTTCTACATGATGCAAAGAAACCATGAAATTATTGAATACAAAATCCAAGTGACTTCAAATTTTGATTAAAATTTACATTTAATTTTTTATACATTTTGAAAATGTTTTATTCCTTTTAATAATTCTAATCTTTATAACTCATCATTTAAATATTTTATCTGCATTTTGCAGATAAGATCAAAAATAACTGTGATACCATCTATTTTATGAGCAAAATATAAGTTAACCTACAAGCAGGTTGACTTGTAGCCTACTTGCATAAGAAAACAAAGGAGCATTAGATCACATATGAACGTCTCATTTATTATCCCTCGGTTTATCCACCTCGTTCTCTGTGCTTAACCAAACAAGTCCTTGGTCAACTTTCATCATATACACAAATCCAGATAAAATTCCAGAAGATCTAAGGTGTGTGCACTGAACTTTGTGCTTTAAGGTGAGGTGATTATGTTACGGTCCTCTCCACAGAGGAAGCAAAAGGTCACCTCGTACAGTGAGAGTACGTGAGTATACATTTGGATTATGCTGCAACTTGAAAACATATCGATCTAAACAGTGTAGATTCTCACATATGGTCAATCTTCTGCACCAAGGAGCTGCAAAGTTTTCACCCGGGCCAATGCCCACAAAACATTTATCAGAAGGTGTGAAGAACAAAGATTATAAGAGGACAATCTCTGAGAAATGCTGCTCTATACCTTCACATCACTCATCTGAGACAAGCTTATACAGTACAGTAAGTGCTGTTTATATGTTATCCACTACTGTCTAATATACATTCATTATTTATTTCCTTAATTCAGGTTTCCAAGGAAATTGCACTCCTCAAAAGCTCATTTAAGTCATTTCATTTTTCTTTGCACAATTGTTACTCTAGGTCATTTTGAGTGCCAGTTCCTGGTCAGTGATGCATTGGCATTACACATCAGGGCAAGGGAAAACAAAATAAAACAAAAAACACACAAGAAAAAAAATGACATACAAACCGAGTGTCTAAATAAAGCCAAGCTTGTTCACAAGACAAAACCTCTCCCCTCCACAAAATATATCCGGTGCAGTGCAAGCTATGTCCATGCTAAATTTAACAGTGTCTAGAAGTCACCGGTTCATGCAAAAGGTTTTTCCACAACCCAGTTATCCACCGCTCCTGTGGGCGCCATCTGCAAACGCATTGATCTAAATGTCAGTCATCAACTTTTTCTTGAAGGCTTCCCAGTTCATTGGCCTTGGCTGCATTTCCAGTTTCAAGCAATTAGGCAGCCAAACCAACATTGCAACTTTTAAGATACAGAAGTTATTCCAGACAGCAAGACAAATAAACTCGAGATGCAGGTAGACAATAGGCATGGGCCATTTACCTATATATGAATTGTATTCTACAACATTTTCCAGTTTAATCTTTTCAATACTATGTGAAAGAAAATGGCAGTTTTCAGAGATCTCTTAGCGCCAAGAATAACATCCAATCTGTTAATATTTCCAGTTTTCATAAAGTCACATTTTGGAAACAGCTCTTTACTCAAGGTTATCATACTTTGAGAATTACTGACCTAATAAACTAAACTCTTAAAGCTTTGCTGTGCAGAGCACAGAAGGGCTCAGGGTGACATTCTCCTCTTTTACTGTGCATTGCCAGCCAGCTTCCTGAAAGAAACTACAGCACTTTTCCCTTGCCAAACAAATTAAGCTATTTGTAACCATTCTCCATTACGAAAAGCACACACAGCACAAACGCATAAATCATGGCACTGTCACAAAAGGAGTAGCATAGAAGTCCATGTACCAAATTAAAATAAAGGTTTCAGAAAGTGTTATTATACCTGTAATAGTCAACATAGGAAGATTATTTCAGTAGCAGTAAAAATTATTGCCTTTGCTTTGTTAATGAATTGATTTAGATTATTTGTTTTAAATCTTTGTTGAAATAAATTGATACCATAGTATTTTTTTATTGAAATTAAACTGGCCCATGCCTATTACATGGAAAATATTTAGGTAGTGAAGAAATAGTTGCAGTACCTTAAAGTTAAAAAAAAAAAAAAAACCTCTGAAAGCTGATAATGGAAAAGACAGAAGATGTTTATCTACTTTCACTGCTCTACTAAAATCTTGATTCTGAGAACAGACACAGACTGCCCAGAGTGGAAGGCACTGTATACTAAAGCAGGGTCAAGATATTTTATGAAAAAAATAATAACAAAATCACATTATCTAGGTCCACACTCGCAACGTCGGCCCAAGCAGATGAGAATGCGTTAGCGCTGCTGTTAACTAAGCAAAGACAAGAAGGCAAAGAGATTCATTTCCACTGTCAAAATCAACACACTCCAGAGGCCTTTCATTACAGCTTTCACAGAGACGTGCCAGTAATAAAGCGCGTTGGAAGTGGTTATATGAGCACGGTCAGTAGTATTGAGACAACCAGAATGGTAAAAATGAAGGTAGCAGCCAAGTTTTTATATGAAAACGAACAGATAGAAGCAACTTTTACTAGTGGCTATCTCTCTGTGTTGCAGCAGCAAAGGGAACTTTAAGCATTTTGTTAGTAAAGCTACAGTACACTGTGTTTGCCCCGTGAACCCTGTACAATGCAAAACAAAGACAGAGAAGAAAAAAAAGCTGAAACTGTCAAAAAGGACACAATATGTCAGCATTGGTAAAGCAAAAATAAAAAGGAATCTTAAGATTTAAGTGCAGCAAAACACATGAACGTAATCCTAGAGACAAGTCACTAATATTCTCACTCAAAGTAGAGAAATTGTTAATGTGACAATACATATACATATTATGAATATAAAGCACCTATTATGGAAGTGGCAGAGTAACGTTGACTTGAAATCTATTAATCGTTTAAACAGGCAACCATTTGCTTTAATCATCGGACGCTGTAGAACAGAGTCAAATAAGTCAGTAATCATTTGCCTTTGTTTAATATTGTTTAAAGGCAGCAGAACATGTCCCTTTACTTTCTTAAAGGGATTGATCAAAAAGAAAAAAAAGGAATAAAAAAATAAATTGTGCAAGAAGTAATGCAAAAAACGACGCTTCAGCCTTTGATGCAAACGTGACACAAAGAATGCAGAAAAACAAACGTAGAGAGAGTGTAGAGCTGTTTTATCACAAGCAAGTTAGCCAACCAGCTGGCAGAAATTGCTTTGTTGAATCCACATCTGACTCAGAAATCAGACAGGTCCACATTTAAGTACCTTGAATGGCCTCAAGAATATATATATATATATCTATAAAAAAAACAAAACAAAAAAAAAAAAAAACAGACAAGTTTTACACCAGTGAGACATATCTGCAACGCCTTGCAAGATTTCCCCTAAAATATGACAAACTACCCAGTGGGAAACCATGTGTGTATGCCTTTCTCTTTCAGGACTGGCACTTCCTTTTGTCTACATTTGCTCATCTTTGATTGCTTCCGATTCCCACCGTTAACAGGCGTGTCGCTGACTCGTGTCCCTCTCCCGTAGCGTGTTTCTATGTCATTTGTGAGTCGCGGGCGTCGCCATCGGGGCCGAGGGCAGCCGGTCGGCCTTGAGCTAAAACGCTGGCTGAGACCAGAGGCAAATGAGACCCTTCGCTCACTAAGTTCTCGTATTCACTACTGTCCTCGTCTGCCTCATCTTCATCCTCCTCGTCGTCATCCTCTTGCCCAGCAGCTTGTCTATCTAAAGAATCAGAGCTTGATCCATCGCCGTTGCCGAGGTACGGGGTGCTGGGAGTGCCAACAGGACTTAAACTGGCACCGAGGCCCATGCCTTGCCTGAGACCGAGTCCCAGGTCTGTCTGGACGGGGGCCGGGGATGGGTGACCCGGTGAGCCCACAGCTTGGGGCCGAGGCAACAGAGCAGCCCTGGTCGGCGGGGAAGAGGAGGAGAGCAGATTGTCGTCTTGGGATAAGAGGTCAGTGTATGATGGGGGGTTTGGTGAGGTACTGGGTCGCTCCGGGGCCGAGGGTGCGTCAAAAGCTATTCTGGAAAGAATGGAGGATGCCTCGCAGGGTTCCGTGTTCTCTTCAGGCGGGGAGCGGGAGTCCTCACGGAGCCCTTTACAACAAACAGACAGGAGATAAAGTTGCTCAAAGTTTTCATTTAGGAGGGAGAAACGCATTAAAACAAATCATCCACTGGTGAAGCATTTAGAGTGGTATCAGATAAAATGATACTATAACATTTGCTGTCAGATATTGTGCCCTGCAAAAGTTTTCAGACCCTCAAACCAACAAAAGGAAATGCTTCTTAATGAAATGAAAGGAAAGTTTTTGCCCATTCCTGTTTGCTCTGTCAGACAGGATGGAGAGCATCTGTTAGGTTTGAGTTTCAAGCAAAATGGATTAGGTCTGAACTTTGACTAGGCCATTATGACACATGTACAGGCCTGTAACAGTAACAAATTTTGATGGACGATAAATTATCCCAGACGTTATTAAGGTAAACAATAACATTGCTGCTTTGAGAACATTTTAAGGTAGTATAATGGTAACGGCAGAATAATGCAAGTAAACCCTCTCAAAGACAACAAACTTTTAACACTTCCGTCTTGTACAGCCTCCAGTATGTTTTCTATCAGCACTGACATCTTCTCATCAACTCTCACAACCATGTCCCTGTTAGTGAAGACCACTCCCACAGAATGACACTGCCACCACCATGTGTGATTGTATATTAACGATGATGTAGTGTTTTTAGGAGCAATGTTTGGCTAGCAGGCCAGAAAGTTTTACTTTGGTCACATATGACCAGGAGCCTCATGCATAAAAGAGTGAGCAGTTTTCAAACTAAAACTTGGCGTACCGAAAAATTTAGAAAGGTGCATTTCGGCACATGGACCAATGCATTACATCTTTATGAGACAAAAACTGAGAAAAAGTACTATTTACATTCGACCGAGGTTTTCACATACTTTTATTTTCTTTATTTTGTGTGCGTGTTAGCTTATTATCTGAGGATAAATGCGGCTCAGTTTCATTGTTTACGTTTAAACAATAAAATATTAAAATCATGAAAAACATCAGGTTTGATGCTTCTTGGCCTAAATAACACCGAATGTAGTCAGACTTCAGTGTATTTAGCTGAGTTTTGACGCTTTGTAGTTTGATATTGTCCACAGAGAAAGTCTGCGTGGCTGCCGCACATTTTCACGCCAGCGAAAAAGTGTGCGTATATTTACACAAACTTTGACCCAAAGTTAATTTTTATACATACCGACTTGTGCGTAAAATATGGCGCCCCACATTTTTTGTGCGCACGCACGCTTTATGCATGAGGCCCCTGACCACTTTCTAAATGTTCGTAGCATTCTTTCATGGCTTGTGTGAAATAATACTTCTTATGACTTTCTTTCAACAGGCTCTATTCTTTCTGCAATCCAGCTTTTTAGCCAGGTTTATGGAGATTTCCCTCTGAATCCGTCAATCTCTTCAGTACTACTAGAGTTACAATGGGCCGCATGATCAAACCTAAATTGTGTGACAGAAACTTGTTAGTTTAGGTGGACGATATCTATCGATTTATCCATCTATGGGTATAAAAACTTTTGCAAGGCACAACATTTAATCTATTGGAACATTAGGAGTATCATTTTGTCCTACATCTTGACTTTAGAGCCCAAAGTGGATACGTACTTCTTTCCTCTTCTGCAGCTAAGCGTTTCCTGAGAGCGATCTGTTGTTTGAGTTTGTTCACCTCGTCTTGAAGTTTTTCTCTAACACGTTCACTTTGCTCCACCTCTCCACAAACAGCCTGAGGATAAGAGAAGAAAGTGAAAAGCATGTTTACTGCCTGAACTGCTTTACATTGAGGATTAAGCAAAATTTCAACACATTTACCAAGAAACTCACCTGCACTTTGTCTTGTAGGGCACTGTAGACTTGGAATATTGTTCGGATATCCTTCATTACACCATCTTTGTCGAAGAACTCGGCGCTGAGGAAATATTAAAAATCAAATCTTGATTTTGTTTTTGCTGATAGAATGATTGCAAAGTGCGGACTTCATAGAATGGCTTGAGTTAGTCCACTTTGACGTATACCTATATCGGCTTCGATAGTCCAACTGGCCTGAAGGATTTTATCTAGCAGGTGCTTTTGTTCAGTAAATAGGGCCATTACCTTATCAGTACCCTGGTAATGGCCTCAACGCATCTCACAGTTGCACAATTGTTCCTTAGACTTCGACTTCGACTGACTTTGTTGTCATTTTCAACAGTATAAAATATGAATATAAATCTAAATATAAAATATAAAGTCCAGTTAAGAGTTCAGCAGTCTGATGGCAAGTAGGAAAAAGCTGTTTCGGAACCTGGTGGACCTGCACCGGATGCTGCAGAAACTCTTTCCAGAGGGCAGCAGGGAGAACAGTCCATGGTGGGGGTGTGAGGGGTCACTGACGATGTTTCGGCCTCAGGACACGCATCCTGCATCGATGGTTGACCTGACACTTCGCCCTTTTGCCTGAGCTGGGTGTGGAAGGTTGTTGCCGAAGCAGTTTCTCCTTGTGTGCCTTCTTCTCACTCACATGAGAGTTACCGAACTCTTTTGCAAGCTCAACCAGGAAGTCCACCCGTCTCTCCTGCACCCCAATGCATGCCTGATAAAGCACATGTGCATTCAGTGCTGCCATATCAATCATGTTTGCCAGGTTTGCTGACCAGCTGTCACATAGTGATGGAACCTTGGTCACCCCCCGCAAGATTATGACTGAAATAAATGCCATTAGTTCTTGTGAACTAAATAGGTGAAGCAGTCACCTATTTATCCTCCACAGCACAAAAGGCTGCATGCAAATTTGCATGTGCAAAGTCTCCCAGATTTCTTTTGCTTACACTTTATGCATGATTTTTTTGAGGTGGATCAACACAATTAATTTGGTTAGTTTATTTCTAAACTGTCATGTTATACCCTCTTAGCTTTATTTCAAAGAGAAACATTACTAATTTCTTTTAGAAAAACCTTTGCATATTTTTTGAAACAGATTCTGTTTTGCAAACTCTATGTACATTTGGCAAAATGACCTGGATAATGCAGCACAACATCATGGATCAGCTGCAAAAGGTCACATCTCTCCAAAAACACTTCATGTATGCTTCAAAACTAAACTGAAGAGCACTACCTACAGGAGACCTGATCTCCTGCAGGTATCATAGATACCCACCCCCAACATGGACTATTCACATTCCTACCTTCTGGCCTGACGGTCAACGACCACATTTACAATTGAAGAAGGGATGCTAATTTGAGCCATCAGAGTCGTCAGGGTGGACTCCGGCCTATTGGCCCTGCTGAGCCGATATGGGAAGGACTCGAAAACCGAGCCATCCCAGTGTTAAAAAAAAAAGATCAACCAAAGCCACGTCTAAGACATTAAAATGTCAATACTGCAAAAGATTTCCTTTGCATGTTGAGTGAGGACATTTGGACAGGAAGGCCTGACTAAATCTAAGCAGTCTGGTCGAAGCTGATCTGCAGTAGAAACAGTGAATCTAAGTTTAGACACAAAGACACAAGCCAACGCATGTGCTGGCTGTCGCATACCAGCCTTCCCCTGGCCTCAGCCATCAGTCCTACACAATCTATAATGTTGAAAGGAAAGCTAGACAAGTGCATTCAAATTAGGGTTACCTAGAAAAAAAAGCTAGCAGTCAGATACCAAAGCTAAAATAGTATAGCAGTTTAAATAATAATTTACATAAATATTGATGCCAGTCAGTATTTCTGTCCACCCCAGTTACATAACTTTGAATAGCTGTAGGCTGAAACCCGCTCATCTCTCTCTCTCTCCCTCTCTCAGCTGAACACATGGAAGATGGCTTTTACAAAGGGATGCAGCTGTTCCCATGATCAGACTACATTCATTTTGTTTTATTGTGCTAATATTAACAGCTGCTGCAAGTCATTTTATGTTGATGTCTAGAGCAAAGGGTATTCCACTGCAAAAGGTGGAGCAGTTGCCCTCCTACACCCTTATCAGCCGTTGTACAGTTGCCACCAAATTCATTAATACAGCTGGCAAGTTAAGATTTAAAGTTATCGTTTTACACAGACATCTGCCAAGAGATTAATAACATAATGTTCAAGTCACATAATTTGAGAGAAAACTATTTTTCCTTTTGTTTTTTTAATTCAGATTTAATTAAAAAATATGACAAGTTCAAAGTAAATTATCCACTTCTCAATAATCAATTGAAAAAATTTATTTTTTAGCATTACAGCCATCAAACCCTTGTTGACCAGATATTAGCATGACTGCTAATCTTTAGCTCTCTACAGACATGTAGTATCAAGTCAGAACTCTGGCTTGGCTTCCCTGCTACCCAGAAGCGCAAATATTGCTTCCTTCCAGTCAGAAGAAATGTTCAAATTATACTTTAAATTAATTTTGGGATTGACTGAAGACATTAGAAAACGTCACGTGCAGGTTTTTTTTGTGTACTCAAGTAAAAACAAATTCTGTTGGTTCTGTTGTTGGATCTCTAGAAAGTTATCTCCTTTGAGAAACATCAGTACGAAGAATCCATCACAATCTACTAATATTTTGGTGGCTCAAACACATAAAAAAAAATGTACGCAAAAACGTTCATTGCTAATATATTAATAGTCATTAATGCTGTTATAAATGTGCTCTCTTACTTCAGTTTTACTTAATTATTTTTCTTAATTTGTGAGTTGCAGCCCCTACATTAAAACTATCAAAAGAACTGAGTATTTTCTGTGTTCACCAGAGAAGTATTTCTCAATCCCTCCACGAAGTCGCAATGTTGCAATTGCAAAGAATAATGCAAATTCACTTATTTGCAAATTTTGAATAGACTTGGAATTTTCACCAATCACTGCAACTTTTTCAGAAATCAAACCAATCACCTTAAAGTTGTCTGTATTTTTCTGACCAATCACTGCAGACGGCTGAATTTCGACTAAATCCTTTAGGCCCCTTCTAATTTAACCTTTATTTTCATAATATCCTTTCAAAACCAAACCTGCAGGATGAAAGCATGTGTGACGCTAAATGGTAATATTTCATGGGTAAGAAAGCTATCAAAAATAGTGAAAAGGCAGAAACTCATGCATATAACTCAAACGCTGCACATAAATACAATTTGTAAATTATTAAACAACTTTAGTTAAGTTAATTAAATATTTCCCTCTTTTGATTTATTTCAAAAACATTTTAAATCTGTTGTGCAGATTTAAAACCATTCAAGTTTCTGTTAACTTGAATGGTCTATACAAAATTCTTCTTTTGAAACTTTGATAACTCCTCAGTAAATGAAGAAGGCACTTGAAATGTTATTTGCACTTTAAATAATAACTATGTTAAAATCCTGTCTTCTTTTGGTAAAATTGCGTGCAGGTTTTGCAACTTTTTTTGTGAAACCATGTTATAGCAAAAATAAGGCTTGTAAATTTGACAACAATCTTTTGGTAAAAGATGACGCAAAAATTTTGAATTTGAAGCCGCTATATATATATATATATATATATATATATATATATATATATATATATATATAAACCAACAACACTGCAACATCATGGAGTGACATGTTTTGAAGCTCTTTCTGATCACAGTTGCACACAGTCTGTAGCCAAAGTGAACATTAGGTGCAGATGGCTACGGCACTTTGACATATCAGGAGATAAGAGTGACTAACTGAACTTTGTTAGCAGTGGCTCAGAAGTAGCACAGAAATAGGAGCCTGAGACTTACCCGTGCTCTTTGATGACCTTGGCATAGTTGAGTGAGGTGTTTGGTACTGAGGAGAGTTTGTATTCCTGCTGGCTTGTGTTGCCGAGATTCGGGATCGTGAGAATAATCCTCTGGTTGTACCTACTGAGAAGAAATGACCAGTTAGTCTCCATAAAAAAAAAAAAAAAAAACAGCCTTTCAAACCATGGCATGTATATATATATATACAGTACAGACCAAAAGTTTGGACACACCTTTCTAATTCAATGGGTTTTCTTTATTTCCATGACTATTTATAAGGCAATAAATCCCACTTACTAACCTGACAGGGCACAGCTATGAAGTGAAAACTATTTCAGGTGACTACCTCTTGAAGCTCATCAAGAAAATGCAGAGTGTGTGCAAAGCAGTAATCACAGCAAAAGGTTGCTACTTTGAAGAAACTAGAATATAAGGGGTATTTTCTGTTGTTTTACACTTTTTTGTTTAGTGCATATTTCCACATGTGTTATTCATAGTTTTGATGCCTTCAGTGTGAATCTACAATGTCAATAGTCATGAAAATAAAGGAAACTCATTGAATTAAAAGGTGTGTCCAAACTTTTGGTCTGTATATTTTTTTACAACCGAAATAACAACTTTGCAATAAATCACACAAATTTTACTATTCAGGTGAAGGTTTTGTGTTTATGCTTTTATTTTTTTTAAAAAACCAACTCAGAACCTTAAGATCGGTGTCTAAAATTAGAACACGAATGAGTCAAATTGGTGGATTGTTAATAGAGCTGTGAAGCTGTTTGCAACAAAATTGACACTAAACTTAGAATTTTATCTGCGAACATTCCAGCTTTTATTTTTCCAACACCTTCACCCCGACCTATTTAATGATTCTTTTTCCTATGTTTCCAGTGTAAACGACTAATACAGGTAGTATAATATTATCATGCATACAGCTAAAGCCATTAGTATTAATAAGGCATTATTACTTGTAGCATTATACTACTAGTTCACTAAAGGTTGAACAAAGCAAAATAGGTAATGCACTTTCTAGGTTTGGTTCAGGTGGACTAGCTTTGGCCTTGCATACCTCACTTATAACCAGTTGGGATGCGTATAACATTTAATGTTTGTTAAGGTGACTCATTGACCCTAACTTGTCATTCTATGTATACGTGTTTTTTGTTTCTAAGATAATGATGGCTTTGCTACAGCCTAGCTGTCAGAGGCTAAAAGAATATAAGCATACATTTCATAGAAACAGAAAGTCATGGATTACTAATTGGTAATTAATTACCTATTTTCTCCTCACCACTGGACCCCAGCCCATTAATAAATATCCTCCAAAGAAAGGCTGGATTTTTCCCCTAATCTTTTCTGTGTAAAATATGCTACTACAATAAAGGTGAAGTCATTTTTAAGGCATGTAACATTTATTTTCCACAAGAGCCAATATATTCGTCTGTGTCGCCAAGTACTCCAGTAGTACAGGATGATATCGAAAGAGGTGTAGTTTAAATTTAAAGAAATAATAATACTTTAAACAAAAGACATCTGCAAAAAGACAAAACTAATTCACTAGAAATGAACTGTGGCTAAAGAATCAGATGATCAGACAACATTCTGAAGAGATAATGTGATTCTTTGGCACCTTCGGTTCGGCCTGAAGAGCACATACTCCAGTGCGTGCGTGGAGCTGTTGGCTGTAGAGATGAAGCTAAAAAGAAGGAAGACGAGGTCGGGCACACCGAGCAGCTGAGTGAGTTGTTTGTGGATGATCTGCTCCCTGAACGACATCTGCTGCTGCGTATTTCTCCGGAATCGATACCAACCGATGACATTCTACACAATCAAAGATACGTTTGTTTGAAAAACAATGGAATTTCATTCAGATGCTTAAAATACCATACAGAGAAATGTCAAAATCCCTGTTTGTAGTTAATATGAATATGTAAAAATATACATAAAATATAAAAACAAGTAAAAAAAAAAACTGAACTAATTTCTTTTGTTTTTCCATTAAGGTGAGAACAATATCTGAATGTAAACAAAGAAATGACTCACTTTTCGCCTATCTTTAAGAATGCTGTTGAGATTTTCCTCACTGACTGTACCTGCGTAGTCGTAAAAGCTGAGAAGAGGGGGGGAAAAGTCAGTTCAAATTCATTTATCAGATTCATACTCTTCTTCTGACAGGCCTCCAATGAAATCTAGTCTTGTCAGAGGGAGCCATCTACTGTCCACTGTCAATCACAAGGTGACAAAGACATAAAATGGCATTGAGTTGTTTCAGCAGATATCCACCCACCAAGATACTAGATACGGTTTTACATGCACAAAAACTGGTTTTCTTTAAGTAATAAAGCCAAACATCCTGCAGCCCATTATCAAAAGCTAAATCTGCAGATTATCAGACAGAAACATAATATTAACAAAAGAAGTTTAAGCGTAAAAAAAAAGAAAGCTATTGCTTACCTAAATAAATGTGCACATGGGTCATGATTATGAATTTCTGCAAGGAAAAGAAGAGGTTACAAGTAATCATATCTATACGTTTTAAAGCATTATCCAAATGCAAGAATAAGTGTGGAAAAACACAGCAAATAGACTAAAGTTTTTAAAGCCATCACTTCACTTTATATGGTGGCAAACAAAAATAATAATAAAATAGTAACATCGTATCTTTAAAGAATGGCTTGATTAAGCAAATATGTGGAACTCCAGAAACGATGCTGAAATGTGGGTGAAGGGGAATAATTCATGATTAAATATCTCATTCACCCTGGTACCCTTGCTTATGTCAAATTAAATTCTAGAAATATATGCAAAAGGTTGACCATCCAACTGTGGTATGTTGACTCGCAACATATACTGTATCTAGTATCACCAAGATACTAGATACGGTTTTACATGCACAAGTTGACATCCATATTATTAAGCTGCTTACCTACTACTTGCAGCAGCTCTGAACTGCTAATCTGTGCATCACTGATGCTGACAGTCTCTTCCTGCCTTACATCTCCTAATAGGAAGCCCTCCTGCAGAACAAAATACATTTTCACAACCCAAAGTGGAGGCATAATTATTAAATTCCCAAAACCACTTGACAAACATTTGTTTCAAAACAAGCATAAATACAAACTGTATTATCATGATTCATGTTGCCTTTAAACTAGACTCTTTTTAGAAATCTATACACGTTTACCGTCATTCGTGTGTCTATTGTTTAAGCAGAGAGCAAAAATGCCTCCAGCTGCTCGTCTGGAGGCATTTACCAATAAGATCGTTTTGAAAAAAAAAAAAAAAGACAAAAACAAATTATGTCAAAGCCAAATGTCAAACCACAGCCGTAAGCAGACTTTTGGTTTGACCTAAATACACAGAAGAGCTAAAACATGTGGCAATGATGACCAAACATTAAAGGTGCAAAAACGGCAGTGGTCCACCTTAAGTCAAAAAATACCCTAAAGCTTGCTTAGTACAGTCTGCACTTTAATAGTGCACAGAAATACTGATTACATAACATTGCATCTAATCACAATAATTATGATAATCAGTGTTAACCAAAGCTCTCCATCTAACCTGACAAAGTTTGAGCTATTTTACAAAGAAGAGGAAATAATGTACGGCTCTGGAAATCCAAAACTACCACAGACATACCGCTGCTTTAATTACAACACAACATAGGCAGCTTTGCAAAGTACTGACTCATGATGCTACATACCAATGCATGCCACAAGTACTTTTCTTCTCTCTTTTTTTGTTGTTAAAAAACCCCCAAACCATCTCAATTCTCAACTATGCACTACTTTTTGTTGATGCATAACATAAAAGTCAAGCACATCTTGATGAAATTCGTAGGTTCAAGTATTTAGAGTCCAAAGGGAGTGAATATTTCAAGGCATTGTAAGTGAAAAGAGGTTCGGATCAAATTTAAGACCTAACAATTCCAGTAATTCATTAGCTGGGACATTAATACAGTAACTTTTCACAGCTTATAAGCCATAAGTTTTACTCTTTTAAACTGTGTTAATGCTGCTTGAACTTTAGCTCAGTTCTATACAATTCCTTTATCTGCACAGAGATGTCAGCTGACAGATGTTTAGCCAGGAATGCAGTTAAACTTGTACCTTGCCTTGCAGGAACAAAGCTCCTATCAAGGCCCACAAGATCTCGAAGACGTAAACACACCAGCTCTTATTACCTCAGCTGACATGATCCTTAATGTTAAAAGTTTATTTTACTTCCATTTGTCACGCAGTGTAACTCTTGACTTTTGATAGACACCAACCCAAATCAATAAAACTAGAGAAAACAGAATGATATTTAAAAACAAGTTGAGCAACAGCTATTAGCAAACTGGCTAACAAGCTAATTTAGCTATGCTAAAGAAAATATAAGGAAACAAGAGTTATAACTTTAGCTATTCGATCCTCCCGACTAACATTTAACCGTGTTGCCCCTTTATAAAAAACAATCAGCATTTTAATGCTCAAAGACCGACGTTAAGAGCAGATATTACCTGTACCGATACACGGAAGTCAGTTGACTTTGGCTATCATGCTAAGTAGCTAACTACTGGATATTTCCTGAAAACCTAACTTTCCATATAGAAGTATTTATAACTGTATAACAGGTGTTTATGCATACAGCATCCTACATTTAATTATACAAATCCACATTATTTCCTGCTAATGTAATACATTAGATTTTCAGAAGGTTGACAACCCTGTCTTCGTGTTTCTCTAACCATAGTATACAAGCCGGTAGATAGACGGAACCAGGATGACACAGGAAAACAACACAAACTAAAGCTACCAATAAACCATAATACACACCAACGAACTACATAGACCTACGTGAGCACTAAGCATTTTCCGCCAACTTACATGATCTGAGTTGCTGTTAGCGCTGTGATAACACACAGAACTGAAAGTGTAGCCTGAAATGGATGCCGCCATGATGGAAACATCCCTATCAATCCCAATGCCCCCTACGTTTAAGGACGCGCTCCTTTGACGCAATTGCTTGTGGGAAATGTAGGCTGCCACTGCTGTGAACCCGCAGCAGCATGGCAGATGCCAGACGGGACTCACGTGGTTGTGGAAACTGCTCGGATTCAGAAGAAGATAAATGTTCCGATGATGATTTTGAAACGTCAAAACTCGGAACCAAAGAATAGTAAGAGTTCATTGTGTTAATGTTTGCATGTAGCTGGATATTGACGTCTCAGCGTGTCAGTTAGCTGGGAGCTACATGTTTTTAGCTTGAAGAAGTGTCACTTAGACTGTTTGGACATTGCATTGATTCACAGAGGGCGACATTTTAAAAAAAAATATGATATACAAGTACCTAGAATGAAGTTGAACTGTAGCTTATTAGCCTAAAACACATAGGCTCGGTATGTGGTCACTAAATAAGTCTGTCTTTTGATGCAGACCATTGCAATAAGTTTATTTATGTCTGCTTATTATCTTGCTTATGGCGCGTGTCCCTGTGCATTTTCTTTTTTATAAGGCAACAGTATTTTAGTGTTTGCCATCTTGAGTGTTGTATTTGCTACACTGGTTTTCAAAGGTTTTCTTATTCTACAGTTGGGAGGAAGCATACCAAAAAGAGCTAGAGTCGTTTAAAGACATTGGAGACGTTGGCGAAATATGGTAGGAAGACGTTTTCTGTATTTTTTGTGCTGATCACTCTTTCTTAACAAATTGCCGCATGGTTTTTTTGAACAGCTTTTCAAATGCTGAACTATTTTGTGCTATAGTAACAGATTTACCAAACTAGGTTGAAACCATTACTTTGGGGGGGGGGAAAGTCAACTTCTATTTTTCTCATTATTTGACATCAAATCTGAAGAAACGTTTTTCTATTCTAGGAGAGTATTACCAAACAGTATTATCTCTGAACATTTTTCAGTTATTTTGTCAAATTACCTTCAGACGTTTCCTTTGATGTGCTTTACCATATATATATATTTTTATGTATTCAAGCTTTATGTTACCAAGAAAATCCAATTGAGATTAAAAGTCTCTTTTGCAAGAGAATCCTGGCAGTATGAAGAGGTTACAGAACATTCACAGTTTAGCTTTAAGATAATTTTTATATCAAAGCACTGCTACTTAAATCGTATTATTTCACCAAACATGTTGCAGCAATGGATAAGAATGTTTTTGTATTGTTGTAATCTTTTTTTGTTTTTCTTCCAAGTCACGTTGCAATCCAGTTTTAGTACCAGTCTTTTTATTGTGGTAGAATCTGGAAATCATATTTACTGACGTGGTTAACTTCCATGCACTATTTTTTTTTCCTTTTACAATTTTACCTTTACAAAACAGCATTGTAACCAATCATGTCCGTTTGTGCTCTTTGGATTTTGGTTTTTAAAATTTACAACAACAAAAAAAAATCACCATAACTAGATTCACCAGCAATTTCCGCAGCTTGAATAGTTTTTTCTTCCTTTAAGGTTTGGTGAGGAAAGCATGAATCGTGTCCTGCGATGGATGCAGAAAGCTAAGATCCCTGAGGATGCTGCCATTCTTGACATTGGCACGGGAAATGGGGCCTTCTTGGTTGAACTGGTGTGAGCAAAATGAAAATAAATGTTCATTTAAATGTCTTTCATGTCTTTGCTAAATATATCATTTTGATTATAAACCTTTTAAAAATGTTGGAAGATTTTCTAAAAAAAAAAAAAAAAACATGCTCTGACATGTAAATATGTTGCTAATATATTTTACAAATTTTTCATCAAAATGTGACATGCATGAAAAAAAAGTGTTAAAATGGTAAAAAGTTACATATATTTCATTGTGCTATATTGTAATACTGGCAAAATATGGCTTTTCTGTTAGGATAATTACATCACAGTGAAAGCTTAATGTGTCAATTGTGATACAAAAAATCAGAAAACCACACAATGTTTATTTTATTAAAAGCATTCAATTTTAAGATAAAAGAAATCTTTATTTTCTGTCAATTACATTGTTAATTAGTCTTTAAATGGTTAAAAAGGTTCACTCTACAAAAAAAAAAGACATCACAAACTTTTCCTCTAACATGCTATGTGTCAGCAAGTCCTATTGGACCCGTTTTCAGTCTGGGAGAACATTGTTGATTCCCTTTGCAAAGCTTATTTTTTGCACAATACAAATGAATCCCCTTCAAATTCTTCAGGAATTTGAACAATCTGTGTAGTTGATAAATAATTTTTACTCAGAGGAGAAGAAGTGCTTCAACTTATCCTTTCACAAAAATGTATGTAACCTTTTACTAACATTAATCTATATTAAATTTTCTTTCTTCTCAGGCAAAACATGGATACAGAAACCTTACCGGTATAGATTATTCTCCAGCATCAGTAGAACTGGCCCGAAATGTTCTGCAGGCAGAGGGCTTATCTGATGTCACTGTAAAGGTGGGTTGAAGTTTGCCCTGTAATCAATAGCTCTGAACATGAAATAAATACAAAGAAACATTCACTGAGATGCTAAAGATATAAGCTGGTGTGCAGCAGATGTGAAATTGGACTGTCATATTCATAATTCTTTATAATTAAGGAATGGCTTCCATGTTTATGGTACAGTAAATGTTCTTAGTGTGAGGAACGTACAAATATCACTGTCATTTTTATAAAGAAAAGAAAAAATAAATATGGACATCAAAATATATCTTTCCCCAGCTGCTCTATAGTTGTTTTCATTCTTAAAAAGTTATACAATTAAAATAACTTATTTTTTGTTTATTTAAACAAATCTTTATTAATGTCACACCCATAATCCACAATAAATGCCAGGTTTGTTTTGTAGATATTTTCAGGTGATCTTAAAGTACTGTTTCTTGTGTCAGAAAACATGAAGTTAGCCAACCAAACTCACAGAATCATCTTGACTCAGCTTATTAAATTATCTTTGGAAATCACTGATGTTTTGACCATTTTTTAAAAATAATAAATAAATAAACTGCAAAGGTTGTGAACATGTTGTTAGGCATCACCAGCATAAAAAATTACCAACACATTGAGAATCAAAAGTGTCTGCCAGGAAGTTTCAAATGAACTGTGGTTGGGCCACTCAGCTAGACAAGGTTTAGAGCAGGGGTGTCAAACTCCAGTCCTCAAGGGCCACTGTCCTGCAGTTTTTAGTTGTGCCACAGGTACAAAACACTAGAATCAAACGGCTTAATTGCCTCCTTATTGTGTAGATAAGTTCTCCAGAGTCCTGCTAATGACCTAATTATTCTATTCAGGTGTGATGCAGCAAAGGCACATCTAAAAGTTGCAGGACAGTGGCCCTCCTGGAGCTTGACACCTCTGGTTTAGAAGGACAGCTTAAAAAAAAAATTGAGGTAAAGTGATTCTGCATCAGCTGAGATCAAAAGCATCTGCCTGGTCACCCTAGAAGAGTTTCACCCAGAGAATCAAAATGATCTGGAGAAATGATGTTGGATGAAAAAGTCATACACAGATGATTGTGGTACAATGTTAAATTATTTGACGTATATTACCAGAACATTAGCGTGGCTATGTGAAACTTTTTTTCTTTTTTTTTTTTTTGCAAAATGAAGAATCACTTCACCTAAGTTGTCCACTTAAAATCTGTACAGATATCTACTGTAAAAAAAATACTTAAAACCATGTCTCATATTCATATATAAGGTTTAGAATGTGTTTTTATATCACATAAAACACTTTTAAACTCATTGAAACTTTGGCAGTAACAGGAATGAATACTATTTTGATGCACTTAATATAGATACATTTATGTAGAACTGCACAGCTTTCAGTATAGAGCGAGTCTGAGCCAGGCAATGTTTGAGAAACCGTTGCTGTGTTTACCGTGTGGGGTAGTTAGATGGGAAGGAAAAGCCTTGAAGGTAATGGAGGTCTTCCCACCTCAAACCAAACTGGCACCGTTGTCCACATAAACCAGTATCAAAACAGCCTATAGACGCATGGTGGTCCAAAAATGTGTAATGACTGTTATCTCTCACATAATGTGCATGCGTTTGCAACTTCATCATGGGTGTCCAGCTAGTTTGAGATGACTTTCTGCTCCAACACTGCTGATTCAAATGGTCCTAACTGCCTCCTGCTAATGAACAATAATTTGATTCAGGTGTGTTGAGCCAGGGAAAGAACTAAAACATGCAGGACACCGGCCCCTGGAGGGACTGACTTTCAACACCACTGTTCTACATGAACACACCCACAAAGGTGTGCTCTCTGCCTGTGTAGGAGGGCTGCCATTAAAAGTCAATATTGACCCCCGCTGGATAGGGGAAGCACAGTGGTGTGAGCATGTGAGAGAGGAATGTTGGCATCGCTATCATTTATGCAGTGTTGGAGGTTGCCAAAATAATCAGAGCGTGTTTGCCTTTTATAGGTCAGTTATAGTTCTAAAACCATCTCAAGTCCCCCTCGGTTCACATTTGAGCATCTTTTAGTTCTGCATGCCTATATGTTGGTCATCTAAAAATATTTCTAGATTTCTAAGCCCAGGTAGCCACTGTTAATATTCCTTCATGAAGCTCGTATTCTGTGGGACTTGGCTGTTGAGTATGTGGCTGGTGGATTCACCCTGGAGGTCTGGTATTTTGTGCTCTGTCCACAAAGAGGGTTCACTCTCTCAATAGTGCCATTGTTGATTCTGAAACTTGTGTAGAAGTAGTAGAAATATGACTATTTCCATTTCGTACTGTGGAGTGGATGCGGCAGCAAATTTTCACCTTTCCACTATTTTTAGGAGACGGATTTCCTGAACTGCGGTGGAGAACTCGCAGGTTTTGATGTCTGCATTGACAAAGGAACTTTTGATGCAATTAGTTTAAACCCAGACAACAACAAGGAGGGAAAAAAGCTGTATGTCCACACGCTAAAAGATGCTCTTAAGGACAGCGGCATCTTTGCTATCACTTCCTGTAACTGGACAAAAGAGCAGCTGCTGGAGCGATTCTGTGAAGGTGAGAGGAAATCCATTGTTTCAGATGTTAAATGTGCTCATGTGTTGTCGAGTTTGTTTGAATAACTTTAAAGTTTATATTCCATAGTATAATCCTGGAAAACAGATCTAAACAGAGGTGGAGGGCCTCACAAAGGCTTAGTCGGAAATTATGCATTTTATGTGACAGTAGTGGTACATAACTGTGATGTGGGAGAAAAACTAAACATTGGTTAAGATTTGATACAATTAAAAGTCTGAAAAGTGTGGTATGCATTTGTGTACAACCGTCCTTGAATCAATACTAAATTAGGCAGTCGTGGTGTGATAAAACTAATAATTATTTAGGCTAAGAAACAACAAATTTATGGCTTTTTGCCACAACCTGCAAAATGAATGTTCTTGCGAAAGTAGAAGTAGAATTAGAAGAGAATATCAGAAAATTCTTCTTTCATTATTGACTACCAAATCTTTTAGGAGAATGTGTGTTTGACAAAGTTTGGCTTTAAAACATTGTATTTCAGTTGTTAGCTTGCTAAAACATGTTTTGGTCAGAAACAGCTGTTGCTTAGCTGACTTTTTAAAAGGTGTTTGTTTGGTCACTTAAATGCAAAGCAAATTGACTTGCCCGTCGGATCCAAAACGAAAAACCCAAGACAAGTTCAAAGGTGTATAAAGTTAGTTAAGCGAGTTAGGTTATTGAGTTCTCTTAGTAAGTAGTCATGAAGGTCATATTTAAATCATTATGGTCTTCAATGATTTACATTTAACCTAGTGAAACATGCAGAAATCGTGCTGTAGATGTGAAATTCATAATACTGAGATTGGGGAAAACGCTATTTTAAGAGCTAAAATTGGATTAAAATATTACGAAACTACACATTCAGACAAATGCTAGTTGAGCTGAAAAGGAGCTGCCAAACTTTGCTGATCGTCTCTGGCACATATTTTTTCCAGTGCTGTCTCTCTGGCATGCAGCAGCTTCATCTCAAACTGTTTTGTTGTCTAACTCTCAGTCCAGAAAAACCACATACAGTTCCTCAAGTCACAATAATTACTTGACAGGTTGTTAAGCTGCAGGGAACAACGGCCTGTACAGTTTAAACTGAGGCAAGCTTTCACTGGTTGTCACCCGTCTCCCTGCAGTCACTCTGGAGAACCTGCAGGGGGCCGAACAGCCTCGAGATCTCCTCTTTCACACTGACAGCTTGCCTTTAGTAGACCCCAGGAAGCAGCACAGATGGTGGACGGATGGTTGTCTCACTTTCCTGCCGGCTTAACCTCTTTTTAGTTACTTATAGCCCAAAAGAAATGAGTGACTGCATGTGTTTTGATGGGCATTTCTTAAATTGGCAGTATTCTGTGTTTTTTTTTTACAGGGTTTGAATTTGTACAGGAATTGCCTACTCCCAGCTTCCAGTTTGGAGGAAAAACTGGCAACAGTGTGGCAGCACTAATCTTCAAGAGAGTGCATTGATTGAAGTTTCTCATGTGAATGTTTGTCCTTTTTTAATTTCCTTTTTTTTGTCTATTTGACACCAGATATTTTAGCTTGATCTTTTGTACAAGTCATAACTATAGTGTATTGCAATAAAGCAAATCCTCAGTAGCTGACTGGGATTTTTTTTCTTTATATTAAATTGAGTTTTTGTTGTTTCAGTTCACTTAGATATTTGAATAATCTTTCAGTTTGATTGTTGTATTGTACTTAGTTTGATTTTAAAAACAATGCTAACACTTTCAGTTATCGTGACTCATTTTTAATCAAACAGAAGTCTGTATTTAGTTTGTACCTGCAGGGAGTCCTAAGCCGTCCATTCATATTTTGCTGAATATTTTTATATTTTTCCTCATTCCATAAATCAAATTGTAATCCCTGACATTTCTTTGTAATGATTTCTTTGAGAGTCCCAACACACAGGAAGCCAGTGTTCTCTCTCGCTAGGTTGTAAATTAAATTTGTCTTTCCAACCATGCAGAGAATAGGCCCAATCTAATTTGTTCAAATGGAAACCAGCAGCACTGGGGGTCCCGAGGATGATGATTAAGAACCTCTGACACAATGAATAAACAGGAGGCCGTGACTTCTGTGGGAGAGGTGCTTGTCTGCCCTCTTCCTTTCTCAATGGCGTCATTAATATCTGCCAAGCTCTGGATGCTAATTGCGAGCTGCACAGGCAAGTGGCCCGATGGGAGCCGTCTGCGTTGAGACACTCTTGTTGGGTAAACACATCCGAGATTTACAAGAATTACTGCCTGGAATTTTACAAGACTGTGGATATCCTGCCTGGATAGCGCATGTTATGCCCACATTTACGGCATTGAGATTTTCCCATGAAGTGAAACGTCCTTTGAGGAGTTTCTGCTCAGTTCCTCATGCCCGCTCAATACATTAAAGGCGTCACATTAAGCAGCAGATTATTTCAGACTCGTGCTAGAGTGTCACAAAGTCTTAATTTTATAATGCAATGTAACCTGCCAGGTTCACACTCTTTGATACAATCCTAGTTTTCTCTCTAAAACAGTACTTCTGGAGGTTTTTTTAAATCTTATTTTTCTTTTTCCATTGACTGTGTACTGGTGTACTGTGAAGTAAACAAGTTCGACAACAGGAGCTCATGACATCACAAGAGGTTTTACTAAACGTTGAGTAACTTGTGGTCATTTTTAACAGATTCTGAAGCACTCAGGTTGCTTGTGAATTGTAAATGGTTCAGTCTTACTGACTGACCCACTTATAATGATGAGCCTAAAGTTATAATGGATGTTGATTTGGGTGACAAAGCTGAAACAAACCATGATGATGACAATAATTGACTATAAAACTTCAACTGCAATAAAATAATAATAAAAAAAAAATATTTAAAAAATCAAAAGATCTTGAATAGGTTGTCACCAAAGTCAAGAGAGTAATGGGCTTATCAATTGAGTGGGGACATTTGATCTAAAATAAATAAAGATTTACAACCCCATTACAAAATAAATAGAAAAGCTGGCAGGTTTCATGGGTTTGATAGATTTTGTGGGGAAGCCTAATTGGTAGCTTTAATCAGTAGTAGCAGTACAATAAGACTAACGTAATTTATGTGAAAGTGGACAAACTGAAAGAATTCTTGTTTGTGTTAATATGCCATTTTTAAAAATACATTATTCTTTCAGTTTTATTGAGATTAGGCTAACGACTGCTTCTTTTAAAAGTTTATTATTAGGTTTAAAGAGGTAAATCAAACTTTAGCAGATCATTTACCACCCTAAACAAGTTTCATGTCAACGTTTTGAAGTTTCACTTTTATTCACTCATGACCTTACAAAAGAAAGTTTTTGGACTTGATGTCACAACCCACTGGAGGACTTGCCAGCAACATTCTGTGCTTTCATTTCAACTTCTCAAGCGCGATCCTGCAAATATTTATATTTTTCACCTCATCTCCCTGGAAACACGTTTGAAGGTCTCCTAACAGGATTTTTGTGGATTGAAGTGAATTGCTCCAGCATGTAGCGGTGAACTTTTCCATAGCAGGATGTGGATGTCTGTCTGACAGTGAGAAACATTCACACTCTGCCTTTTTGAGTAATGACTGCCCAGGATTCAGTGGTTCTCAATGTGTGGTGCATACGCCACTGGATTTACCTAGGCTCCTTTAAAATGATTTTATTAATTTTTTTTCTGTTTTTACACATTAAATGTGAAGAAATTAATTGTGACATACATCTAAATAGCACCCATCGCCATTAAGCACAACTTCTTAAAAACAAGAGTTCTGTGAAAAAGAATTTAATACCTCTGCAGCTGGAGATGAATCAGTGGTTATATATATATATATATATATATATATATATATATATATATATATATATATATATATATATATATATATATATATATATATAATTTTTTTTATTATTTTTTTTTAACTGCTTCAAAATGTTACTGCATTGAGGCCTGTATGTGGCACTGTAACACTGCCACTGAAATATACCTAAACAAAGGAGGTGAAAGACACATGCCTGTAAAGCAGGCTGTTATTACATTCTTTGACCTAGCGATGTGACATTTTGATTATCTCCATGAAAACCCAACAAAGGAAATCACCTCACAGTCATACTGGTTTACCCATCTTATAACTGGTGGTGTTGCTGTAGTATTGATTGTACAACCTCTGCTAAGACAAAGTTACAGCAAAGGTGTTTGTAAAAAAAATAAATAAAAAAATCTAGAAAGCTGTTTTGCAATTTTGCTAAATCTTTGATAATCTGTTTTGATAATCACACACTTACTGACATGTCCTTTTTTGCATCTGCACCAATTATGGAGCCAAATTTAACTTGTAATTCTAACGAGTATGTGTTGAATAGGCACATACTCGTGCCATCTTGCAACACCACCAGTTGTAAGATGGGTAAACCAGTATGACTGTGAGGTGATTTTCTTTGTTGGGTTTTCATGGAGATAATCAAAATGTCACATCGCTAGGTCAAAGAATGTAATAACAGCCTGCTTTACAGGCATGTGCCTTTCACCTCCTTTGTTTAGGTATATTTCAGTGGCAGTGTTACATTGCCACATACAGGCCTTAATACAGTAACATTTTGAAGTAGGTTTTCGAAACACTGAAAAATAAAGTGAAACTGGTAAATTCCTGAAAATGTAGGTATATGTCTCCATTAGTTACCAATAGTAGATGATCCAAGATTAATGTAACTAAAAAGTTCAATTGGAATTGAAACTGAATACCCTGTGTATTTACTTATTTTGTCCACAAAGGCAAATCAGTAGGGATTAGCAATATCCTGACCTCTGAACAAACGTAGTTAATTAAAAGAATGAACAGTCCTGCTGAAACATCTAGTTGGATTTTAGTTTGAATAACTTACTTCCTTTTTTGATATACGTAATAATTAATCAGTGCATAGCATACTAGTTTTTTTTTTCTATTTCTGACTGCATTCATGATTTTTCAACAGAAAACTGTCACTTTCAAATAGTCAAACCCGCAAATTGTGTACACTCATAAATTGACAGATCAATGTCTAATGAAATTTGATTATCACTTCCCTTCTATGTTTTTAGCAATGGACTTGACAGCAGCAAGTACACCATCAGATAAAACTATCACCCACCTGCTATTTAAAAGATGGGTGGATGTTTTTATTTTATTTACATTTAAAAACACTGGGCCAAGTCATATAATTCAAACAAAATATTATGGGTTATAAGCATAAGGTGGAATAATTGTCTTTGTAAACTTCTCAAACTGCTTCCAAAACGTACATTAAAGTAGAAAAAAAAGGGGGGCATCCATTTTGGATTTCGAGACTTGGGTTGGTTGGTGAGAAACTTCTGAGTTTTCCATCCCAAATTCTGGATTTCCAGGAACACTTTGTTCTATTTTCCTTCACTTAAAAGAGTAAACTAGTAAATCGCAAGTCTTACTGTACTTCTGTATTAAAATGTCTGTCAATACGTCAGTACTTTGAATATGTTGTGGATTAATAGTTGTGGTGTAACTTATGAGAATTACCAACGGCCTTTTATTTACAACATTTTCCAAACGTTTCTCATCCTGTTTTGTTGCTTTTCCGAAGAACAGCAGCTAAACCTAAACCAATTTTAGCCTACTAAGTGTAACTATATCGTTTTACATTTAATATACATGACTACACTGCGTAGTAAAAGCAGCAAGAGGGGTAGGAGGAGAACGGAACATACCAACGCGCAGGGGGACGTAGTGGCATACTAGTTTTTTAAACCTAATTAAAAGTAGCTATTTCTGAGCTTTTAGTGAAACATTTTGACGTTAAAAGTTAGTGTTAGCGCTTTGCGTGTTAGCTGCTGCCTTGTGTGATTTCATATAAGTTTGTTTTTTTTGCTCTTGACGCCTCTCGGCTCCCCCTCCGCCGTCCTGCTTGAAGTGGACGCGGATATTGTTACGTTCAAGTGGAGTCTGAAGTCAGCAGCTCCGTTCCTCGCAGTTCTTCTCAGTCCTGAGTGGAGGACGCCGAACTGACGGCTACAGCTGCGAGAAAAATCTCGTTTTCTCTCTTCATTTATTGAAGATGACATAACTTCAACAAAAAAAAAAAAGACACCTGCTGACCAGGTAGTATTCACTCAGACTCGTAGTTGTTTTAACAGCTGCATCTTGATGTTTCTGCTTGAACTGCTCAGAAGTTTACAGTGGCTCATGCTTGCCTGGGTTTCCCCTGAAATCCAGGCAACATACTTAGGGGAACTAGAAGAAAACTTGTGCGTGTGGTTTTGTGTGTTTTTTAAAAAAAAAATTCAACTAACATAATCAAAGTAGAGAGATAAATGCTGGATAATGACGGCTTCAGTGAATGACTAGTTTAAAGTTTGGACTTGACCAGTTAAGGCTTAATAAATAACTTTAAATGTTTAGGACTGGTGCACACACGCACTTATAGATAACAAATAGCCTTTCATGTGACAGTCAAAGCAATGAAACTGAATCTGCAGATACCGTACCAGTGTGCAGAGGCAGTGCGGTTGTTCTGCAGTGTATATTGACAAACAGCTCCTCACCACAGTTGTGAGAAGAGACCGAGAGAGAGAGAGAGAGAGAGAGAGAGAGGCATGCTGAAGCTTTGTTCCATATCTCTCACTCAATCTCCACCACATATATACTTTTTCTCCCTCTCTACAGATAAAAATCTCTAATGACTAATTGTAAAGGTTTTCTAAGGACAGTTCTCAAAAAGATGTTTTGTTTGTTCTTTTTGCAGTGATTTTGCTGCTACACCAGTGGGTAAATGTGGCAGGGTGTTGATAATATGTGCTGGTGTTTCATTATGATTATGCTTCTATATGACAGTCATATACAATAAACTTGTGTTATAACACGTGAAACTGAAACCACTATGAAAAGAAACAATAACAATGTTAGTACAGTAAATCATTTGCAGTTATTCTGAACAGGCCGCCTACACAAGCCTCATTTTGCAACTTCTTTATTGCAGCCTTGTATAATAATCCAAATGAGGGCACTCAGAATGTGGTAGCAAAGTGTTCAACGGCCTGTGTCAATGGGCGATTTATTATTTTTTGGGGTGTTTAGGAAGTCAGAGTGTTGGCTTATGTTTTGCCTTGCTTAACATTTTATGACTGCTGGTTGATCTTTTGTGGACACCACAAACACAAGAACACAGAGAACTGGTTTTTGCACCGTAATCGGAAATACCTAGAAAAGGGGCCTTTACGGCAGCGCTTGGGCCGTAACGTGCAAGGAAGAGGGACAAATTCGGTCAGCAAAACAGGAAATGTCACAGGCTCTTTCGCAAATCCTGTTCTGTGAATGGCCCTTACGAATAGAAAATGTAGAAAAAAGTATAAGGTCGACACAAAGCATAGTTAGGCAAAAAGATTTAATCTCATGTCAGCTCCAGTGTCTAATTACATTTGAGATGTTGATAGGGGTGCTTCACAGAAAAAAAAACAAGAAAAAACCCAAAACTGGTTTGTCTCGAAGATAACTTGCTCAGTCTTTCTTATCTATGTGAAATAATTTTGATGGCTATTCATGACTTTGATTTCCAAAATATACCACCTCTGCAATGTGACAGCAAGGCATGCCTTGCATTGTATTAAGGCATTCCTAGGCTAAAAAATAAAGGTAAACCTTGTTCTGTCTTAAAGTGCTTTTAATGAGAAGTGACTGAAATGTTTTCCTCTGTGCCTCCCTTTCAAGACTTCCTGCTTTGCACTGCCTCTCAGCAGGCTGAAAGAAGACTACAACACATTTGTCTCGGTTGCAAGAAGCGAAAATCTTTCTGTTTTTAACACTTCCCACTTCCAAAAACACATGGACAGTCATTGTGCCGGGATGAAATAGTGATGGCAGCATCATTCTGCAGGGTGCAACCCATCATTCTGACTAATGAGCAGCATGTCTATTCAGCAGCCAAAAGTGTTTTCATGTATTACATTTTTTTCATAGTTTCAGTTCATTTTAGCTTGTTTATACTGCACACATTTAATTGCCAAATCAGAACACTGGTCATCTCAAGGCAATTAAAAAAAACAAACGGATTCAATTTGGTCATGATCTAAACACAATTTCAGCCCAAAACGGCTCAGTATGATCTGTCTGAGAAAACAAAGTAGACACACAAAAGAGTGGTGCCAAAAATCAATATGAGAATCAAAATAATAAGTAGTAACATATATATGGATGACATTATTGGGACTGTAATACGTATTTTAGTAGTTGTAGAAAAGTTTGGTTGCTTTTATGTCTCTAATAAGGGCAATTAGATGCATTTTTAATATTCATAATACAGTGAAGCCATGTAATTTTTAATCTAGGTTATCACACTGTGAGAACCGCGTGTCTAGCCAACGCCTGTTGGGAACAAGCAGTCCAGATCCATCAGATCCTGTCATGTGAATCTGTAAACCTGTTTTCATGGCCTGTCTGATGATTACCCTCCTCGACCCGGTCCAGCTCTTTGTTTTTTAGCTCTGCGCTCAAGTCTTGGGTCACGTGTACAGGGGTTGAATTGGCTGGCTTTTAAAGGTCAATTCAGTTTATTGATTTAATAAAATGAGGCATTATTGTTCAACTCAAGTCAGTTGTCAAAAGGGTTTAAATGACGTCTCAAGTTTAAAATTAGTTCAATTTTACTCTGCCCTTGAAGTATCTAATTACTGAGTAAAGAAAATGCAATCAACCATTTAACGGAGGTTTCCCGTTTTTTATACTGAGTGTTGTGGAGGCTTTGCAGCTGTACTCAAAAGTGGCCAGATACCCTGGCAAATTGTTGTTCAGTTGCTGGCAGTCACTTTAATGAAGTGCAGCTTTGGCGTGCAGCACTTGTACTCAACAACAGCTCTGGCACTGTTAGTCAGAGGGCTTGTTTTTGACATGCTGGAAGCATAATTTATGGCAGCAATCTAAGGCTGGTGTCTTTTTTTTTTCTTTTTTTCTTTCTCTCTCTTTTTTTTTTTAAGGAGATCACTCTGCGCTGCACTGTGTGTGCTTAAGATGCTAACATTTGCAAGGCCTTTGTGTTGCAAGCAAAAGGTCCTATTAGAGCTCCATTCTGCCAGTGGGCAGCTGTGTGCCTGTGGCTGAGCGGGCCTCTGGTCCATTCAGCGTCTGTGTGTGCGGCTCTAACTCGCTCTACATGCTGACGCGCATGCTGCCACTTTCAACCCTCTTTCGTTTTGCGTTGCCATTTCTACTTCTGTGATATTCCTGCAAAGATAACGCAACACGATTATTTACCATGACTGTCTGCGCCCATCCGTGTTAGATTTACTTTTCTGGGACCTGTAGTCCAGTGCAGCCCTGCACCCGACGTACTGACACATATATTCACTCCGAACCCTATTTATATGAATTCTGCTATTCTTTCTTGAACGTATTCCTTCCTCATTAACATAACAGATTTGAGAGTCTGGCGTCTTGTCACCCACAGAGCCTAAGACCTACATCTGAAAAGAAAAGAATGGCTCGGAAAAGAAAAGAGGCAGACTTGCAACACAAGAACTACCCCAACCCCCTAAAAACCAGACTCCTGAGATGAAAAGCTTTCTGGGATGCAATAGAAATGTTCCCATCAACACATCTCACTCTTGTTCTCATAGATAGTGACAGTGAGGAAGCACCTTGAGTTCAGAGAGAGAGAGAAAGAAAAAAAGAGAGAGCAGTTTTTTGACTCTCAAATGAGGATCTGTCCCCTCGGGGGCTTAGTTTTTGTTAGTTCGTTTGCATATCCGATGTCTGATGCTATTGCAGACTTTGTGTGTGTTTAACCTGTTTCTGCTGGAAAACCCCATAGTCCAGGTGAGCTGATGGTTTTGCATTTTCTTTCTTTTTGTTATTGTATTCTCTGGTTTATGAACAACAGTGTTTTGCATTCCTGTCTTTACCATTTTGAAATGACTTCTTCTCAAAACTCCAATCCCATCAGGTCTCGTCTAGATGATTCTGTGTGTGACTTTCTGTTTATATACTCCCTTTTTCTGATATAGTTTCCCATTTGCCTCTGATTAAGAAAGGAGAACTGAAAGCGTACAACTTTATTTAGTGTATTTTACAGCCTTTGTTTCCTTTCTGATGCCTAAATAACTAATTAAAAGACTTACGCTAACAATTGACACTGGTGAGAAGAGACACAATATTTAGACCTTTTCTTAAAACTATTTCCTCCAGTTGATGGATAAAAACACCTTAAATCAGTGCCTCAGGGTTATCCTAAAATGTTTGCCTAAGAATCACTGCTTATTACTTAGACTATGGGTTAAATAATAATTTTGTAATCAGAAATTGGTTTGGGACTAGAATGGGTCGACAAATTTTACGATAGAATGCATTTTTTGTGTTGCTAGTACAAGTTGTACTCAGCAAATCCTGCTAACTGGTCTGACAAGTGACATGTTTCCAGTATGTTTATCAAAAGCAGCAATTCAATTTTACTTTTGTGCCAAATTGCTATCAGTGTTGATTGACGGTGGGGCAAAGAAATACCTGCAACATTTCACATTGTACCAGATTTTCTAGTGAAGACAAAGCCCAGATCTTTGTGGGTGTTGGTTTATTTTTCTAGCTCAGAAAAAAAGACTTTAATCTGACATTATAAATTATTTCAAGTTCTTTGGATATAATTATGTGGTTTTTCTTTATCACATTTTCTTTTTTTTAATCTATTACGATACTCTGAGTTTTTTTTTAGTATTCATGATGAGATCACATGATGATGAACAAGCATGAGTCTGAGCAAATAAACTCCATGGTATTACAAGTTTTATTGCCACAACATTTTTTTCATACATTTGTGGATGTTAAGTTCCAAGGATTCCCTCTGCCCCACAACTTACTGGAACCCTCCTAGTCGTTTCTGTGCTACCTTCAACGTTAGAAACCAGACCTCAAGTTGGTAACGAAAAACTTTTCCTGTTTTCTGTAAATGGCTTGTGACACTTTGTGTGACATCCTTCAAAACTGTCTCTATTTGGCTTGATAGCAGAGACACTGTCACCTGAAAATCCTGCTCTTACAAGCAGGACCAATTTTCATGGAGACTTGTAATAACCTACAGTCTTTATGCTTCTGTAATATATTATGTTTGAATCCATTTTACATTTTACAGGTTATTACAAATAGCAGCACAGAAAACAAATTACTTAAGTTTGCGACCATCAGCTAACTAGCAGCAGGCCAGGCACTCATGAGAAATAAATACAAAAGTTTTTTCTGACTAAAGCTAACCTTTCTGACTAGAAGTCAGAAAGTTAATATTCAAAGAGATTCTTTTTCTCAAAAATCTATGTGAATGTATGTCACACTTAAGAAAATATAGATTTTACTGTGGCCACTTTTTATTGCTGTGAACGTTTTCACAGCAGCTCCATATGGGTCAGAATGACCTGATGGCATTCTAACTTTGAGCCACAGTATCACAGTTTCACAGTATTAACAGGATAATTGAAAACATATGTTCTGTTGGGTTCAACTCAAGTCAGTTGTCAAAGTTTAAGTGATGTCTCAAGTGACACTCCGATTTTAAACTAATATTATTCTGATTCTCTTTGTTCCACACAGCTTCACATCATCACTCTCTCTGGCATCTCATTAAAATGACTTCAATTAATGTTGTGGAGAATTTATACAGTTTTGAAACTTTTAACTTTTTAAAACCTTGATAGCTTCAGCCCATAAATCCCTATAATCCTTTCTAACCAATTCAAGGACCAGAATCGGACCTCATTCTAGTCTGATTCTGGTTCTTTTGTAATTCCTAATATAACACGGCAGTTGTTGTTATTTTGGTTTAGCTACATGGACTAAAGCAGACGTAGAAAAAATACAGGTAAAGTCTATTACTACTTTCAAATCCATATGGTAGTTGCACAGAATACTACATCTTTTTGTAGCATATGTATACCAAGTTGATATTTGAAATTAGCTAGGTTATCTGCATGGGGAGCTAACATGCAGTCATCTACTACAGACATGCAACTTGTAGCTTGCTAACTCTAGCTTTAACAGTATTAGCTTCATTAAAGTGAGTAGAAGAACATTTAATCCCTGCTTGACTGTCCATGTTTTTCATGACCAGAAATGTTTCCAAACAGCCAAGCAAGGAAAGAGTGTGGCTGCCATCTTTAAGCTAGCTGATGTAAAGATGTGTAGCCTTCAAGTGGGAAATAGGGAATGGGGGACTTCATACATTTGGGGAAAATACTGGCCACTTTCTGCTTTATCTCAAGAAAAGGACTTTAAACTTGTTATGCGCATTATGCCTTGTCAATTATTTTGAATTGCTAAAGTCATTCTGCTGACAGTGACTAAACCGGCATATTTTTTTCACAATATGAAATCATCCACTTAAGTAAGTAAGTAAGAGGCGTAAGAGGAAGGAAAACTACTAAAAATGTTTTTGGTAAATTCCAAACTTGCAGTCAACAATACATTCTAATTCATACTATTTTCAACATTGTGGCAATGGTCCTTCCTGCTTTGCTTCGCACAACGTAGAACACCCTCAAATTGTTTGACATTTTTCCTATTTATAGCTGCATAAACAATGGTGGGCTCGTGAAAGAAAAAAAAAAATATACCCAAAGTCTCACACCTCCAGCTTGCTCTTAAATTCTGACTGTTTAACGCCCCTGTTTCACAGTGTGCTGAGCAGTCAGAGGGGTCCATGTGGCAAACTGAGCCCCGTCACGAATGAATGAATGGGCCGATGGAATGCTGCATAGTTTTCATTCTGACATACTCCCGTCCGTACACAATCCCTAAAACTCACCCGCAGCTCTATGGTGGGAACATGGTGTTATGTAACACCAAAAGGATACTTTATTGGCTGATCAGTTGTGACAAGATGTGCAATATAACTTACTTTTGCAACACAGGAGGGGTCCCCGTTTTATTTATTTTTTTATTTTTATTTTTTCTGAGCTGAACAATTGCAAGGGTTTGCCAGGAGCTCTGGAGGCTCCCATGTAATGTATCCCTGATGGATTAGGGCTTTGGCTTGTGTGCAAAGAACAGAGCAGGGCCAGGCACTCATGGATAATGGAAGAAAGCACCAGAGAATGGCAAGGATTGATTGGGAAGGAGCAGTGTAATTAGTGGGCTACCTGATGTATGAGTAGCCATGGCATGTAGGGGTTACTCCCAGGGGCAAGGGGCCTCATACCTTTCTTTTCTTAAACTAAAACACCTGATCCGATGCCTGTCAAGCTTCTAAAGAATTAATTTAACTAATTTCTGTTCTGAGACACCAGGGTCAAACCTGAATACATTTCAGAGTTTACCAAGAAGGGTGAAAAAACCCCAACAGTTTTTAGTTTTCAGTTTGCACATAGCTTAATAAACGAGCCTTTCTCATTGAGGCAATTTCCTATAACAAATACACTTACTCATAAACTGATGAGCTGTCCAGACAACAGTTTTAACAAGATTGGTGACGTCTGCTGTCTCCAAATCAGCAGTTGTCAATGTTGACCTCCGTTTGTATATGGCTGCTATGGCTACCCATTCAGTTCCTAGAAACAGTGTTTAACTTAGCAACTATTTTATAAAGTACAGCCACGCTCTTAGTAAGTCAAGAGTGTGTACAGCATATATGAGGCATGAAGACAGATAGGCACATCATTTGAACTATGTCATTAAATTTGTAAAAAGATGCAAATTTGTTTTGTTTATACATATATATGCTCATTGTGAGTTTTATGCATTAGACTGTGAGTGTATTGCAATAGAAACAAAAAAGTGATTTGCCCACGGGCAAAGATTTAGACCGTGGTCAAAATCTTGCTGCTGTTTTTAAACAGCTGCTGCTGTTTTTGAACTATTGGTATTGTGAGAGCATAAATAAAGTCTGTAATAATGTTTAAATATGTGACTGAACATCTTGTAACTGGTGTTAGTCAGGTAGGCTGTTTGATAATAGATAGGTTTTATTTTCAGTATTTTAAGTTCCTCAGGGTTGAGTGTGTGCAAGGTTGGATTTATACCAAGAAAAATGTTTTTTTTTTTTAATCATATTTTGTACTTTTGTACATACTCATTTTTCTCTCATTTTTTCTTCAGGGTCTGATCAGTTCAAGAGGATTTTTAGTTATATTTTTTGTGATAATACACAAAAACAAGCAGGCTGAAGATTTTCAAAACCCTAGAGATGAGTCTTTCATGGTGAATCAATTTCAATTGGGATCTTTAGACACTATTACCAGCTTCCTGTAACAACAACACAACTTGTTCCACTTTCTGGAAACTGAGAAATATGAAGGATAAAATAGTTAAGAGTAATAATAGTTTTAAATTATATCAGATATACAGCTTAAAGTTCATGCATCTCTTTGGTCTTGCGCCCTGATGTGTGTTTCAGATGCTATTAATCTGCTATAGAAAGTCTCTCATATTTTCTCTTTGGTTTTTTGAACTACTTCCTGTCAGGCCAATTACAAGAACTAGACAGGACATAGTAGAAAAGATTGAAAAAGAACAACTTTAAAAAGCTTGGACAATTATTAATTTAGTAAAGTGCAAAGAAATTACTTTTGCATAGTGCTACATGTTAAATATTTCTTTTTCTTTAACCTATAAATCTAAACACATTATTATTTTCCTCTGTGGTAGTGAGGCAAATCCCCTGCATTACTGCCATTTGCAATAAATCCAGTGTAATGATCAGAATTTGGGACCTGCTCAGTCTGAGTTCTTTGAGTCCTTTTGTTAAAGCAAGAGTAACATATTATGCACTGTATGTCAAGCTCATTTGGGGATTTCTCCTTTTGCGTCTTTGGTAATAAAATCATCGAGCTCCACACCCAGTTTAGCAGCAGCACAGTCTTACCACAGGGGAAGTACAGCTCATACATTGAAAGTATGCTTACATCTGCAACTGATGTCAGTGTAGCTTCGTGTCACTTTGTGTCGTGTAGTAAGATGAATTCCGGTGTTAAAGAATGACTGTTAAGAAATGGCAGATCTGAGAGGTGACTTGATGTTAGGTGAAGTTTGCTTTTGCTGTGCGAATCTGGAGCTACTTGTATTTCAGATCCCTCAAAAAATGAAAGAGTCAGTTGAACTGAGTGACATGCAATATTACAGTAGTAGTAGTAGTAGTAATAAAATCTGCAAAAGTGAAACTCTTTAGTTTTATCTTTATGTAAACACAAATAGATGAAAAATGTTTGAACGTATTCTTTGAACAGTCTTATACAGCATGTGTATTGCTTTATTGTTATTCTGGAATTGTGTGTAAATTCATAAAATCCTACCAACGCACATGAAGGATTATGGATCATACCGAAACTGGAGACATTGTTTTTACCACAAATAAATAAACAAGAATGAACATGAAGAATGAAAGTAGCAACAAAGACAAAGTGGGATTTTAGCACATAAAACAAAAGCACTGTCCATCGGGGTTTAGGTCCACGTAAATGCAACTTTCGATGTCTAAATGTGGTTGATCACTTGCGCTAACCAAACCTGATTTTTCTATATTATTTTTTGTTGAAGTCAAGCTTGGATGGTACCAAAGGGCTACAAAAGTCTGATTCAACATTTCTTACTAGATCAAATAAAAGCAAAGGCAAACTAACCTTAAATAGCTGTGAACACTGATCTCCATGGACATCCAATGTTAGGTTTTTAAACTGATGCCTCCAATGTGGAGTAGTGTAGCTAGGCTCTGAGACACCTTCAGAGAAGAAGAAAAGAACCAGATTTATTAGATGTTCTTGTTTCTGGAAGCACAAATAGAACTGAAGCAAAGCTGCAAAAAGTCACAAACAAAAGAACTAGCTAAATGCCTGGCCGATGAACTTTTAACAGTGACGATAGAAAAATGTTTAACTGACGGATCAAGGCTTTGTTTTTCCGCTTGTGAAGATGTACTGGTGTTAAAGTGGGCTGATTTTGGCCTACTTTCCTTCGCAAGTGGATACTAGGGTGATGGCTAAAGGAGTCCGTGGTATGTCTCAAAACCCCCCAAGCCCTTTAGGATGACTTTTACAACCTAAAGCACATTATCTTGAAGAGGGGTGGCTCTGTATTTTCCTTGAATTAACCGTCCTCATTTAAGACAATCACAAAAATGTGGCTAAATTCAGCA
Organism: Xiphophorus maculatus; assembly: GCF_002775205.1. Taxonomy (NCBI): domain Eukaryota; kingdom Metazoa; phylum Chordata; class Actinopteri; order Cyprinodontiformes; family Poeciliidae; genus Xiphophorus; species Xiphophorus maculatus. The sequence goes on from NC_036464.1 coordinate 17,993,134, forward strand.
CCTACATCAAGAGTCTTAACAAAAACATTGAGTAGTATAAACTCAGATGCCCACACAGCGCCTTGCTTGCTTGTCATAATCTAGTTTGGTGGAAAAAGAGTTCTTTAATTTTATTTCGACAGAAAGCCACTGATCAAAGTCTTGACACCAGACGCGCTCCGCACAAGTATGCAGTGGCCACAGCCAACTGGGTGACGGACAGCAAACGTCCCATCACAGAACTTTATTGGGGGCCCAAATGGGCGTCTATTCATCTGTCTGAGCAAATCACTGTCTGGGCAAAGAGCCATGTCAGCTTAGGTGCCCTTTTTTTGCGCCTCCTGTGTCACTGACTTTTTGTGAGCTTAGCGCCGCTCTCTGCAGCCTGCTATAGGCAAGTAGATGTAACATAATCCTGTCCAGCCCACAAATATTGAATTTAAATTGGGACTAATTGACTTTTCCCTCATTATTGATTTGTGTAACTGGTTTTGGAATTGGGAATGTGTGGTATGTTTCCTTTACAATCCCACAGCAATTTGTTGAGAAGGTGCATCAGCATGCATGATTCAAAGTCCTTATAGCTTTTTGCGGTATTTTAAACAATAAGAAAAACATTGATAATGCCTCTCCTATTTTTCAGTGAAGAGATGTATGCTTAAGAAAGGCTTTGTGATTCATCAAATTCCAAGTTTACTACAAGACCAAAATGCTATCAAATAGAGGAACAAAATGGCAAACATTTTATCATATGAGTGCAAGTCCAATGCAAGTACTCTACAGCTAAACTAAGCTCTGGTTTCCTCATCATGACAAGATGGTTCATTAAGTAAGCTTGGCTTCAGGGTTGAATTCACACTCGCTCTTGCCCTCTCCCATGACCCCACTTACCAGTCCCCTACGCAAGTGCAGGTTAGCATAAACAGGCAGCATGTACAGGCACACAAACACAAGCTGCTGTTTCAGCCCTTATGAACACATCCTCAAATCACCCTGACCTCACACTGTCGCAACCTTCATGCATGACCACAACGCGCCTTCGTCCTCATTCTGATTACCGCTCATATACACACAAACCCTGCTATGCTGCTCCACCCAAACTTCGGTGTCGGCCCTAATCAGTAAAGCAGTCTAAAAAAAAAAAACTGAGCCAGGAAAACATTTCCTCCTCCTCCAGCTCTCTCCACCAGAACCAGTGCCTCTCGTCTGCAGAGGCCGGTTGTGCTCCACTGATTCTCTGGGGTAAATGGAGATAATGGGAGTCATATGCTAGCATTTGGTCCGAGGGGCAAACTTACATGAAACATTTATATTCTTTATGTAGTCATGCAACTTGTGGGGGAAAAAAAGGATTGGACAAAGATGGCATTGTGATGTAATATGACAAGACTATGGCGGCCCAAATATGTTTTATCCAGTCCCTGTGTAAACAACTCCCTCATATGTTTTCTTTTAAGAAGTTCTCAGCAAGACTTGCTGTCCCTCAAAGCTAATTCAGCCCTGTGTGCACACCCTCACACCCGAGAATGTTTAGTGCAACTACCCTTACTTAACGCTAAACCACATGCTAGAGGCAGGGTAACATTGCAGGCCTGGAAGAGCCATTAGCTTCATATGTTGTTCCACATTAGAAAGCTGTCATTACCCAACATTTGACCTGAGCTATGAGGGTATTTTCTATTTAGATACTGTCAGTAGGTTTAGTGGCTGGTTGATGAAGGAGTTAGGCCCCCAAGCCAATGCAGCTATCTCTCCTGAGAAAAGCATGAATGAATGAGCATTCTTCCATTTGAGCAAATTACAGCCACATATGCTCCATCTGCCCTCCACAGGCTTTTAAGAGTCTTGTTTGGTGCAGTTTAGCTTTGCCAAATGTGGGTGCAGGCGACCGCGACTTCATATATGTTCCTCCTTTGCTCGGGTCTCCTCACCACATCTGTAGTCGTTTGACGTGAGTCCTGTTTTTTTTTTTTGTTGTTTTTTTTCTGGCATTAGTTAATCTCTGCCTTCTGTTTCAGCGCGTTAGGATTTCCACATGTCCAGAACCAAAACGTTCAATTATTTACAGGGATGAGGAAGCACTCGGCAGGCTGTTTTATTTACCAGGACAGTAGTTCTATAGGCGTGAAGTTCTTCTGGTAATTTGCGTGGTTAAACATTTTGAAGTGTTAGGGTGTTGAATGCTAAATGGAAATATGTTTGTCACATCTTTTTTAAGTCTTTTATCCAGATTTAGTGAGTAAACATTTTCCATTTTTTAGCCCATTTTATATTGTGGATTAATGGATGCTATTTCTGCAAATATAGATTTGTATACATTGCATGTATTCATATTTTTTATTTATTATGTTCTACTGTTTACATGTAAAACAACATGCTTCTGGGCCCATCACAATTCAGTTTAGGTCTTTGCAATTTAAATGAAAAGTATCTTGTGTTCCTATTTTTGCCTTGATTAAAAATCCTCACCTCTTGAACTTTTTCCACAATCTTTTCACCACAGAAACAAACTCCAATGGCTCCCAATAGATTTTCTCCTAGGTTTGCCCTGATTTTAGCTTCAATTTGGTTGTCCGTGTCTAGGAAAAGTACCCCCATCAGCATGATGCTGCCAGGACCATGTGTGACTGTGGAAATGGTTTGTTCAGAAAAATCTGTAGAGTTGGCTTTCTGCCATACAATGTTTTGCTTGCAGGCCAAAATTTGACAGGGTTTGTAGGAGGATGTGGATGTTATTTAGATAGAATATTGTACAGATCATATTTTATTAGTTCATGCCAAGTCCTTACCTTGTACAAACAGCCTGAGAGGCTAAATTTCTCTCACAAGCCTCTATTTGCCTAATACCGCTGAAGGCGATACAACTGTGTTTAAGCATACCTCTTTCCAGGGTGGAAAAAAGAGCAGATTTAAGTGAATTACAAAAACCCCCATCGTTTCTTTGTTTGGTATTAATGTTCTTTTCGTTTAAATCTCCTGTTTTGGTGAACACAGGTATCAGCTGTATTACCAGAGACTGGCTTCGTCAGCACTGCTCTCTTCAGATGGGAGGTCACAAACTGCTGGTCCACTTCACACAAATGCACCATCTGCATTCTGCCCTTGCATAAAGATGGCCGCCCGTGGCTTTTTTCTGCACCTGTACACCTCGGAGCAAAGCTGTGTGCTACCATGGTGATCATTTTCTCAAAAACACTGGAAAAGAAGAAGGGTGTCAATGATGTAACGTCCAAGAGCCCCGACAGACAGCCGGTAAGAGAAACTTTACCTTCAGGTTCATTAATATCTAGTACGGAAGTCATCGTGGAGGTAATCACATATTATACATATTTGGGCAATCTAAATGAGTATTACAGACTGGATTAAGCAATATAGAAGTAAATGTAAAATGTGCAGAGCTGTTTTAGTTGAAAGTGTACCTCCTCACAAGGTGATCCATGCCGGGTCTTGTCCACGTCAAGAACTTTTCTGCACAATTTATCCCACAATCTTAAATATGCCAACATACACAGAATTGGTTTGAAATTAAGTGTGCTTCTGTTTGTTGATGTACAACCACTTCACTTTTGATTTATGTTTCTGAAAGTGAACAAGAGGATACTCTTTATTTTAATATTTTTAAATGTAACCTGTCTTGTATCTTGTCTTGGCATTTCAGGCATACCATACACAGAAGGCTACATTGCCCAGGGTAGTTTTGCTCTGAAAAGAGATGTCTTAAGATGGTGTCCTAATTGTATGGTTGACTTTATTGAATCAAGACTGCATATAGCATCAGAGTAGACAGGCCATAGTGCTGCCACAAAAACCTGTGTTTGTATGACTTTCATTCATTTGGATTATTTGTGTATGGGGGTGTGAATGGGTGGATATAAGTATGTGTGTGTGTTTTCTTTTATTTATTACTTTGCATTTTTCTTAAGACACAAGAGACTAGCTTTAATCAATAAAAATAAAATGGTTTGCAAGATGTACTCCAATCACTCAAGTAGGTATTTAATAGAAAAATTATTAATTAAACTACTTCTGGATTCCTTGGTTATGCCATTCATCCCTGAGGGCATAATAATAGGGCGTCACTGGGCTGTCCTGCTGTAGATCACTGCTGCAACATAAATATGTAAATCTAAATATCTAAAAAGAAACAAAAAAAACCCATTGAGTTTAGGTTACAAAGTGTTTTCCTGTGATGTTTTCATCATTGGCAACACATTTACTTGTTTTAGATTCATTTGCCTGTATCTTAGAAAACTTTTTTAAAATTATTTTGTTGTGGAAACAAAGGTGCCAAGATGAGTGAAAGCAAAGGACCACATTGTGACATTTAGTTTTATCCTTTGTAAATCCACCACCATCTGGTCTTCACAGTGAAGAAGTGAAGTGAATTCTTAGATAATGTGCCGTGGGTCCATCGTCCAGCTTTGTTTGGAGTTTTTTCACCTTTTCGTTTAGAGCGCTGACTGTATATATGGACAAGCTTAGTGGAATAACTTTTTTTTTTCTCCAAGTTCTCCTGTCATTCCCATTTTGTAAATAGCCTATCATGTCAAATCATTTTTACACCTTAGAAAAATGAAGTCATTTATTTATTTATTGATAAGTCCTTGACAGTCTGAGTCTTATTCCTTATTAAAACTTTTCGCAAAGTAGTGATAATTTGCAGCGTTTGCATCATCTACCTTGTCTTGATGAAATGTCGTCTTTTATTTTTGGTTCTGGTTTCCCTTCTTTAGTGAAATGTCTGGCTCTTTAAGTTGCTAAATGTTCCAGTGGTTCAAAATAAGTCAACCAAAGAGGTGCTACTTCCCTGTCTCATTTCTGCTTGACTCTGAGCAGTTGTTTTGAATACTTCAAAGAATCTTCACATTCTGCAAATAAAATGGAATATTGATAGGAACAAGACTTGTTCACTAAAACAATACATTTTTCAGAAAATAAACAAACTTCAGGTATATTGATGTTTTCAAAAGAAGAATGTGAAATATGTGAAGGGTATATTTTTTATTGCTAGTAAATGAGTGGAATTTATGTCAATGTTTTTCTTTGCCTGACGGGCAATTTTGCAGGAATTTTCTTTCCTGCATTGCAGTTTGTTTTGTATTATACTAACTGTTTACTTGTTCTCTACAGAGTGATCTCCACATCATGAGCAGAGGGACCACCCTCTTCTCCCGTGGAACCGTGGGTGAGTTGGTCTTACTTTATCCCTCCTTGTGTGTTAAATCCAAATATATGCTCAAAACATAATAGTTTAATGACAGACCGTGGTACAATTACCAGCAAGGTTGCTTGGGTTTCTATTTAACTCCTATGAAGAGGTAATAAGTACCAACAGCCAAGCTGTAAGCGAGGAACATTTGTAAAATTCTCAGTACGTACTGGAAGTAATTCATTTACTGAAAAAGTTGGAACTTGGAAACGTCAAAGTTGAGAGATTAAATTATGTTTAGATCATCAGAAGTGTGAGAAAAAAAATGTAGCGGCTGTCAGCAAGTTTTTATATGCAAGGCCATATAAAATTTTGAGGTTAGGACCAAACTCTTGCTTTTCCACTTGGACTTTTGTGCTCTCTTAGTTTTTTTTCCCTCTTAGTTGTTTTAATTGCACAACTGGAAATTTCAGCTTTTGTTTAAAAATTAAATGCGTAATTAAATTGAATTCTTCTACCCATCAATTAGTACCCATCAATTAGAGTATTTTCCTTCTCTTTTTTTATGGGATAACACCACAAACTGAAAGATTCCAAGTCACATTGCAATCCTGCTTTAAGATTTTTGTCAAAATAGTGGTACTTAGAAGACTTCAAAACATTGGTCTAATGCATTGCCTCTTTAATGCCTTTATTAGTCAAACCATCAAGTTCAGTGACCCTGACTTCAACTGTTTTGTTGTTAAGCTTAGTCTCTCACTTCTCCCTTTCTCCATCTGTCCGTCATCCCCTTTTCATGATAAGGGTGCACCTGCCTCCATACAACGTTGCACAGCATTCTCATGGGAGTGAACTGTAATTGAATACACTGTCGCCTATGTCAACAATTTCCCCTAGGCTCTGTTGGAGCTGCAATAATTACTCCCTCTGTTAAAAGACACCCTACTGTAAATACAAGTTTCCACTTTGACCCCTTTTTCTTCTTAGCAAAAATGTGTTGACATCACACGTTTTAGAGCGGTCTTCCTTTTCTACTATTAATCCTGCTCTTCTGGAACAAACACAAATATTTTTGAGTTATATTCCAGCATTACGGCATTGAGGTAATCTCTGATGCCCGCATACATTCTTAGTCCACCCAAAACGGTTGTTTCAACCAGTGATGAAGCTTTCCCGAACCTTGAAACGGCTTTCCAAGATGATAGGATTTAGACTGCCAGAGGATCTCTTTGCCAGAAGCCTCAGTTGATTCATTTGGCTTTGTAGCTTAAGCAACTGTGGCACTTTACTGTCTGCTTATTATCTCATGCAGCTGTGTGGTAGACCTCCATGCTGATGATGAGATACCTGCCAAATCCCACTGTTTTTCAAAGCATATTTCTTGGTTCAAGAATTTGCATTTGAGCTGGTGAAACATTCAGGAATGCTGACTTCCTCAGAATTTCCTAAAAAGCAAAACAAAAAAAGTTAATCATCCTGCCTCCACTGTTTTGAGGAAAACAAAAAAATTATCTGTAATAATGAAATGAATAGACAAGACTTTCATCTGTGGTTTTTCTGCTTGTATTTTATCTCCTCATGTGGGAAATAATCCAACACGAATACACTGTGATCTCTCTTAGTCATACTGTTGGTTACCTAACTTCATGCTTTAACGAGCTCTTCTTTGCCAAATTCCTCTTTAAAACGACCACCTTTTTAAACTTCCTACTAATCTTGAAGCTCTGGTCAATGAATACTAGGTTTCAAAGTGCCTTGGAAGAGTTAGTCATAGTCCTTAAATTCCTTTTCAAAGCTAGTCACGTCACAAAACTCTAACGTGAATGTGTTTTATTAGATATTATGTGATAAACCGGGGGTGTTAAGTTAATCACAGAAGTAGCCAAAGCTTAAAACAAAAACTTCTGTGATGTGAGCTTTAAAGTCTTTAAAACTCTATTTTCAAGAAAAATGCAAGAACACAACAATAGCAGTATTTGTGCCATTTTGCCTGATTAGTTCGCTTGGCATTGTTCTTCCCAGCTAGTTCATTAATGTGTGTTGCTACGTTCTGTGTGGTGGAAAGTAGATGGTAGATGAACTGATTTTATGTGGCGCTTTTCTAGTCACACTAACCACTCAAAGCGTCACATCTGTATGTGTGTAGAAGCTCAAAGTCAAGATAGTGTCGTCTCAACTTATTGTGAAGCACACTCAGTTTTTTAATATTATGTGTGTGTGGGAGTGGGTTTCAAAGCACCGTTTTATGCACCCATGTCTGTACTTTCAAGTAAATGTGGCAGTACACTAATACATATATATAATTGTAACCTGCTGGCAATAATAGATTTATCAAATTCTCTTTTCAGCCATAACCTTTAACCCAGGACACATCTGTAATAGACCAACACAAAGTTGCATGTATTTGTGAAGTTTCTTTTCTTTTTTTTTTCTTTTCTTTACTAAGTAAGTTAAGAAAAATAAATCTAGCATCGGTATTGATTCCACAAAGAAAGTCTATATTTTGAACATAAAATCACAATATTGATGATAAAAATATTCTTTAAATGTAATAAGTCAGGCAATATTAATTGTTGTATTTTTAAAAGGGGGGTGTTAAACAAATTTGTTTAGTTTATCAAAAATGTTTAATTGTATTTATTTATAGATATTTTTTAGTTTTTATGGGAACAGATGCTGTCTTAGAAACGGGATTGGTAACTTGAAGCTGTATCAGTAATAGAAGTAAATATTAAATCAGCCAGTCATTTTCTACTTTTTGAGTCACGTATTTCTTACGGTCAACATTATCCATGTTTTTTATCACACATGAGCAACATTGAATTGAAGGGTTGAGCTGTTTGGGTTATTCATTTATGAATCAGCATTTTCAGACAAATGAGTTTTAGCTTGTTGTTTAGTACAAGTCAAAGCTCATAAATTTCTTTTGGATTTTCTTCTTAGCTGTGTGTTTTCTTTGAAGCTTGCAGCAGCTTTTGCTAGATAATAATATCTCCTAATATCTCTAGAAAGCTTTCAATACTTTGGTAGTATTTGTGTATGTAAGCTGAAGGCCACAATACTCTTTTTAATGTAATATATTTTTCTTAGCTTTAATGGTTTCAGGTCTCCGTTTATGTCAGACTGAGCCTGTTTTTTTATTAATTTCAGAGGCAGACAGATGGTTGGACCTGGGACGAAGCTGTGCCATCCAGCAGAAAGCTACAGATTCCAGTTTGGAGAGCCTGTGGGACGTGGTGCCTGAACCCGGAGGCCTGCACTGGGCCAAAGAGCCGGGCAGCACCACAGCTATCACCAGTCTGATAAGAGATCTCACTCTGGGTAACACCGGCACAATCGGCACCCACGCGATGCCCGTCCAGACACATTTCACACCCGCAACCCAAGCTCCTGCGGCTCCCCCGAGCAAACGGCAATGCCGCTCCCTGTCCTTCTCAGACGAGTTCAGTGGGTTCCGCTCATCTTGGAGACCTCAGGGCTCCCGAGTGTGGACGTCGGTGGAGAAACGTAGGTACCACAGTGGGGGGAGCGTCCGAGGCGGAGCGAGCCACTTCCCCCCAATGCAGCGCAGCTCCAGCTTTAGTTTGCCCTCATGCTTGAGCGCACCCTCAGACGGCACCCGGGACCCGCCACTCTTCAACCAGCAACTGCCTCTCCACCTTCAGTTCACCGCCTCTTCGGTTTCCCCCAGCTCTGTTTTCTCACACCACTCCCACAGTCAGGTCTTCCTCCGGCCTCTGTCCCTTTCCCACGAGCAGATCAGTCTGAGAGAGCTCCAGCGGGAGGAGGTGTCCGAGACCAGCTCTCCGGACTCGACCCCGGAGCTCGGAAGGAGAGGCGCTGGGAAGGGCAGTCTCTCTCGGAGCAGGTCCCAGCCCTGTGTGCTGAACGACAAAAAGATTGCTATGAAGCGCAGGAGACCAGAGGATGCCCAGGAGCAACGTCCCTCCCTGGATTTGGCAAAGATGACTCAGGTTAGTTGGAAATGATGACACTCACTGACAAGAACACACAAGCACACATTCATTTGAAACCATATAAGTGGGAAACTTCTGGTGCTCTCCTTTTTTCATGGGATTAAACTTAAACCAGTTTCAGTTTATGTCTATAAGTTATTCTGTAAAATGCACTTGGAAATCCCTACAGTGAAGTACTTACACAAACAAATACAGTACCTTCTTATACATGTTTTTTTTGTTTTTGTTTCTTTTTTTACCAAAGGCATCTTAAGGTGATCCTCAAACATAATTAGAGAATATTGTCTTAGTGTGATTACCCTGGATTAAATCAATCCTGAAAGATGTTTTCTAAATTAAGTTTTCCTTCAGCTCATGGAGTGGAGTTTCCCATGTTCAATCACACAACCAAACAAATTATATTAACTATGAAAACTACATTAATTATGAATTTAGTTCAAAAGGTTTAGCTTTTATCATATTTAGCTTTATTAACTCATTTAAAATGTTATATCAGCATCTGTGTAAAACTTGGACTTCATGAAATACTACAGATCAACACTAGCAGATTACATGGCTCCCTAAATTATCACAACAATCCACCTTTTAGCCCTCTACACTCTTTCTGCAGAATCCATGAAATGTATGACATTCTTTTTGTGCCACCTGGTTGAAAAAGGCTCGTCCGTGATTGGCTGGTGGTTCATTTATGTACAACTAAAGTGGCGAACGCAGAGACTGAGCGAACAGAAGCAGAGCCGTGCGCAGGCTGAGTGAGAGTTGTCAGAGTTGAGCTCTGCTGAGTGAGCATTTGTGAGATTTATTCGCATACGAATCAAATTATTGTTCATTAATACATATGTCTGCTCAGATCACTAAAATGATGCCATAGAAACATAAAGTTTACTTTGATGACAAAAGAGATCTTTGGAGCATGAAGCAATAATCCAGTCTTTTTCCTCTTTAACCTGAGTTAAATTCTTCTGATCACAATGTTGGTGCAGGAATGGGTTAACACAAAGGTTGTGGCTGTACTAGACCATGTCATAGTCTAATGACTATGTCACTACTGTGTTTAGTAGCCACTGTATCACTGACTTTAGCCATAATCCACACCTTTGTAAATCTCCCACAAACCCTTGAATGCATTTTCCTTCTCAATCCTCTAAAGGCTGCAGTTATCCCTGTTGCTGTGCACCTTTCTCTACTATGTTTTCCTTCCACTTAACTTTCCAATACTATTCTCTGAAAAGACAACTTCTTAACCAATGATCTTTTGTTGCTTTTTTTAACTTTTGGAGTGTGTCAATAAACGTGTCTGCTACAAGGAGCTATCAGGTCCTTATCACTATTTAGCACTTGGACATAAGATTTCTATCATGTAAATATATTTTTACTCATCTTATGCAGTGCTACATCCTTTTGAGAAACTGGAAATAAATGACCTTTTAAATGATATTCACATTTTATGAGTTGCACCCATGCACATCCAAGTTGTTATGAACACAATCAGAAAATAATCCATCCCATGGAGGAACTTGTTATGGTAATCTAAGTGTATTTTGTCTACTGTCAAAACAGTGAAAGAAACAATGGGTGATTAATTTTTAGGATATTTGGATGTGCTGATCTCCATCTTGCGTTCCCCATGTCGAGAGTTTGTTTGTTCTTTTTGTAAGGTCAGAGGAAGCGCTGGAACATTATAAATGACCCCTGGACAAACCCAAACCCGAAATAGAACGGCACAAGTTGTTTAATCACATGCACTGTTTTAAATCTTGCCCTGATGGTTTTTACAGAACTTGTCCTTTCTCATTCCGTTTATAGTTTTCAATGAAATGCCGAAATTCTGGACTCAATCGGCAGCATGAATGCCAGAATAGCTTTGGGCTATCAGATTTTAAACCATGTCTATTTTAACTTTTTTTTTTTTTCTGAGCACAACTTTATGATCCTTTGAAATGTACTTCCATAACATTTCTCGTCAGGGGAATTTGTCCTTTTCCTGACCCCTGATTAGAACCTATTTATCAATTTATCCATCTACTCTCCCTTCCATTTTTCTTTTTTTTTTTTTACAAGCTGCCGTGTTCCTAGCCAGTCATCCTTAGGACTCAGCCAGGGCTGGAGAAGCTAGGCCTTTGTAATGGAGTCTAGCAGGCATGTTTCCTCCAGTCCTGCCAGCTGCTAAAAGGGGGGGAAACAAGAACACTGATGACACATCTATATACACATTATAAGTCTACGCGCACTCGTGGAGTCAGCTTTATCTCTTTCAATACCTTTGCTGATTCCAGGTAATTGTTAAGGAACTGTGTGTTCTGAAGGTTTGGCAGATTTGCCAGATTACCTTTATCTACTTGCATAACTGAAACCAGCATTGTTGAAGCAAGAGTGCAGGTTTGATGGGCCATTTCAAGGCTTTGCTATCCGTGCGCTTCCCTTCCCACATGCATAGTTGGAGTGAGAAATTTAATCTGCATGTGAGTGATGGCAATCTCCTTTTGAAGCTCTTACTCTTAACCAGTGGTATTAAAGCTATGATGTCTTTTTTTATTTGACTTCTGAATTCATTTGGATTTCTTGATTACTAAATGATAAAACTTCTTTAAGTTAGAAAGCTTGCTACTTTCTTGGCCTCCTTATAAACCGCCTATATGCACAATATGGAGGTGAGTCCGTATCTCTCAAGCACATCTCCTGTTCCATGTGGAGCTTGGTGCATGCCACTCTCTATGTGTAAGATGGCTGAGTTTGGTACTATATTAATTAGCGTAAAGATCTTACATTGGTCCTTGCAGCAGCTTGGTGGCAGTCAATGCACTTTGCACCAATGTTCTTGAGAGGGCTCCAGTAACTTGAAGCAGTGCCAGAACAGTGAGGGTGTGATGATCTGGCAAGCTCAGATCTGCTACAAATGATGTTATGACCAAGTCAAACTAGTGCATGCCGACCACACCTTCTGGATAATCTAGCACTTCTGCTACCAGGCTCCTGCATGTCAAACTCAGAACTTGAATATGCTATAATTTTGGTAAAGAATTACCACAACTTCCCTTTGCAAGCTGCAAGCATGTCGAAAATAATCATAGTAAGTAAGAAATATGGAGTGCAGTGCTTCTTTATGCTTGTCCTGCAAAAACAAAGTTTGGGTTTGTTTTTTGTACAGTGTTGTGGCCTAGTTGGGTCTTAATAAGTCAGCACGAGACAGTATTTTTTGTGAGCTAAGCTGCATAAAGCGCTATAAGCCCATAGCTGTAAATATAAGAAACACATGTTTAACACGATCTAAGGGCTTTTATTTAAGTGCTTTGTCATAGCTTGCCAATGTTGTTGTTTATTTTAAAAGAAGAGTGATATGTAGTTTTCACACCTTGACTTGTGAAATTTACAAACAGCTGAAATTCTTATTTTCTATTAGTATGAGTAAAACTCGCCCAACCGGCACATCAGGAAGATTTCTGCTGGATCTTAAAAAGTCTTAAAGTTTATCATCTCAATTTTAGGCACTATATGCCTTATTGCATTTTTTAAAATGTATGATATCATATACTTTCCATAATATAAAAATATTGTTGTTGTTATGATATTACTGCTGAATGTTTTGTAGATTTTGAATGACAAACATATTTGGACTCTTTTCTTGCTTTTTATCCCACATAATATTCCCACTGATCTTTGTTAGCCTTTGTAGCTTGGCTATTAAAAAATGTATATCAAATGTGGGTAAGAGAGAAGTGAAAATCTAAAATCTAAAGCATCATAATGCAGAATTTGCATGCACTGAGTATAATAAGGTTGTCCTTTTTTTTTCTTGATTTCAAGATCAAACACATTCACACTCTGACATTGACCGCAATTCAATACATTGTGCACCTCTAACATTTTTGAAACCATAATTGATCAAAACCTCAGTGTGTCTTGATGCTGTTAACCAATTCATACCTATCTGTTGCACAATACGTTGCCTAGAGCTTCCTGGTCCATTTTAAAATGAAAGCACAAGGCAGATTTTATATCTATTTATTCCTGTTCCTCAGGTATTCAGCTTCCCATATTTCTTTAAAAAGTGGGTGTGTGCCGTACCAAACTGTCAGACACAAAGGAAGCCCTGCGACTTTGCTTCGGGCTGTAATTATAAATTTCTACTTCCTCTCACATCTTTTATGTTTATGGAGTTATGTGTGTGTGCAGAAGAGTAACAAAAAGAAAAGGGGGAAAAAGCAAACATTGATCATGATTGACAAACAGAAACCTTTATACTGGAAGGGTTAGAAATGGAGTTGTTACCTTTGAAAGTGTGTTTGTGGTTCACTAAGCAGAAGGATTGTGGGAGGATGAGTCTCCTGTGTGTTTTGTCAGTGGAACATGGTGTAATTTGGCCTTTAGATTCCCCCAGACCACGTCAATGACGGAGGGTGTGAATTCTGGGGATTCATGTCGTGCTAATTGGCTATAACCCGAACACTGTATGGATTTGCATGTTGCCACCACCAGGATTTCTTGAATATCCTTCTAGCAAGCAATGTGTGTCAGTTCACCCCTCAATCAACTGCCTCTTTTATCCCTGGTTGGCCTTCCACCTTGGCGCGCCTCTGTTTTTTCCACAGAACGGTGGGCGTTGCCAGCTGTCAGAAGGGGAAATGTTATCTCTTGATAGTAGTTAACTTGTGGAGCGATTGTTGAGGCAGCATACACTCTGCTTTTTAGGAAATGGCTTTTCCAGCGTCTGTCTGATCACTTGATAACTTGAGTTCGGTTATTCCAAACCCTGACGAACATTGACAGGGAATCTTTTGGTGCTGCTGCGTTAGCGGTTTTTGGTGGCATGTTGGGCAATTCAATGTTTGTTCATGTGTGTGCAGATTTGTATGAGGGAGAAAAAAACTGGCAGACTAAGAAAGAAAATATTATTCCAGAAGATAGCGGAACAACTCCTCTTTCCTCTCTATTTATATCTTCCTGCTGGTCCAAGTTCTCTGCCCCCTCCTCTGCCTGTATCTCTTTCCATTTCTGGGATTGCACACATGGTGATCATTGTTGAGTTACAAGCCCTGTAGGCTTGTGGGAACTCCTAGTTGGGTGCGTCTCTGTGTGTCCTTACTCATAAATGTGTATCAATCCATAATATTGATAATGACACCTTGTCAGTATCAGATTGATACTTTAGTTTCAGATTCCTTTTTGAAATTATACTTTATTACTGCACTACAGTTTCTTAAATCTACCACAACAACGATTTGTTTTGATATCCTTTCAGATTATACATTTATTCCGCTTTATTTATTTAGGAAAAAATACACACAAATTAGCTTTGTAAATTTTTCTTCATCGTGTTATATTTTGTAGACAAATATAAACTTGTCTTACTTTTTGGATGAAAGGAAGAACCACAAAACACATAGAGGTCAAAATTTTGATGAGGTATCCAACTTAAATTTAAAAAGGAAGTATTGGTATCAGCCGTACTGGCCTTGTGTTTATCTGGTATTTGATCATCTATTAGTCACATTCATGCAAATAGTAACTTGAAGCGGTTCGAGGTAGTCAGAGCTTGTGAGTCTTATTTAGTGTCACCGCAGAACTAAATGAACGACAGCGTGAATTTTAAAAAAAGTTCCTTCCAATTTTTATGTTATTTTATTTCAAGCATTTTTGTTTATAATCTGCATGACTCTTCTCAGTTTATAGTGCAGAACGTTTTCCCTTTCATTTACAACGCTATTGTTTATCAGGAGGAAATTTGCCTAATGTCTTGGCGGGTGAATCTGCAGCTGCCTTTCCATCCTGTGTTGTAGATTGCATGTTTTCATTGAAAAGCTGTGCTTCAATGGCTCTGCTTTGAAAAAAAAATGCCTGATTGGTGTTTATCATTTACATATATATATATAAAGAAATACACCTCTGTGACAACTAATCACATTCAAACATAGAATGCACCGTTTGTGTGTCGAGTTTATTGTTTTTAGGATTTAGTTTGCCATGGCAGAAAAATTGCAGACTGGGCCTCACATAGCTGCCTGCATTTATCCTTGCAAGAGTAGCGGAGACCGCTGTTGTTGCTAAAATTAACAGAAACGCCAAAGGCCCTCGGTATAGCAGGTGTCTGAATTGTCTGTTCCTTCTTTCTCTGTAAACACCACGTATAGCAGAAGCAGATTAAGTTAAGAGTGTCATTAGATGTGAAGTTGTCTTTTGTGACTTTATTTAACACTGTTGACAACATCTCTAAGGATATGACACTGCATTTTGGGCAAAAGTGACAGACTAATAACAAACCCCGTCACCCTCCATACCAGAGTATACCATGCAAACAGTGTTTTCCTTTTTCTGTTCTCTGGAGGAATGCCCGAGTTCTGCAGCAACTATTCAGTTGACGGTGTTGTGCAACTTCAACTTTAACAAAACTTGTTTTACGTTCAGTTCACACAGGTTCAAGCTCGGCTGTCTGAAATTGCTTGAATTCAAATCATACATTTTCAGAATTTCGCGACAAAACACCCAGTGCTATATTCATAGTCTCTACATGAACGTGAGCACATCATGAATCGTTTTCATGAATTTATTTTTAACACTTTAAACATAAAGTGTTAAAAATACTTTGCTCACTTAGTGTATTTTAGCCTAAAGTACACATAAAATCTCTTATCTCCGTTTTTCTCCTTGAATTATTAGAAAGAAAATGAGTCTGAACTGTTGACTAAAAAGCACCTGCTGAAGAAAACGGTTTTAACCTCTGCTATGCTGTGTGAGTTTTCAGAAAGAAAAGTTGGCAATGGAAGAAACACATTAAGCCACTGCTTTATTCCCCATCCTGTTTCTGATGTACCTGCTAACCCAAAGCTGTTTTCACGCCCCACCTGCAGCAGGCATGTGGACTGTAGCAACAGAACTGGAAAGCAGAAACATCTAAACATAATGTGTCCGATTTGATTGTTAAGGCAGGTGCCTTCGGTTTATATTAATAACTTATAAATCACAGCAGTTACAGTCTTTGCCAAATATTCTCCGTGGAATATCCAAAGTCTGCCTTAAAATAATCTTGTATCTTTCATGCACTCGTGAAACATTTCATTGTTGATGGAACCATTAATTATGCTGTCTACCTGAAAATCCTGAACAATAACGTCTTCAGTTTCTGACCTTAACATCAAGTGCACTTGCAAACACGACACATTCTGAACAGGCTGTTTGTCTTCTGAATTAAAGCAATTCTGCAAAACTAAGGCCCTCCACAGGGATATAAATGACTCACAACACAAACACTTAATGGTAGCCACACTCTTTTTCTTCCCCTCGACACATAAAACCTTTGTTTGTAAAATGCATGTTATATTTAACATTTAACTTTAATTAATAAAGAAAAAAAAATCTGTAAGGGGGAAATACCTTTCACTGCACATCTTATTCAGCATAAGATATGTGTAGGATCTGAAAGCTTGATATATAAAATATAACTTTGCTGCTCCAGCCCACCACCAAACCCACTCAAAGCACAGTCTGCCTCAGTAGATTTTATAGAAAGCATATTGTGCAGAAGCTGCTCCCCCTCCTTTTCTTTGCCCTCGTCTCTCCCTCTGCTGTGATAATTAGTAGTGGGGTAATACTGGGGAGGGGGGATTTGAACGCAGAGTTCCAAAGCTTAGAAATCCCCTTTTCTACTCTGCTGGTGTAAGTACAGCAGAAATGCCTCCCACTTTAACATGATCACCTCAAGTGTTGTCAGATGAAGCTTGCTAATTCAGCAAAAGGCAGCAGAACTTTAAGCCCAGACAGCAAAACGTCCTGCCTCAGATTTTTTCTTTTCAGATCGGGCTCCGTCACAAAAACACAGAGATTTCCAGCTCTTGGCTTCAAAATCTGCTTTTCAGCACGTGTTAGACAATGCTACAGGTGCCTATCGTGTGAGATTAGGCTTTGTGGAGCAAACCCATCTCTATTCACCTCCATGCCTTGAACATCTGCTGCCTGAGGGCACTCTGGTGATCATTAACCCCTACACCGCTCTGCACCTCTGTCTTTGTTCGCTGCAGAGAGGAAGCAGATAACTTTGAGCCTCTTTTAACGTCACGTTTTGGAAGCGGGCTGCAGTGTTTTGCTTGCATACATTCCATCTGAAACTCTCAGCGACTTAAATAAGGAATGACTTTACCGTACTTGGTGCGTCTCTAGCCACGCATCTGACCAGACCGCTCTCGGACAGAACATACTGTCTGTGGTTTGCAGCTCATCCCGTTGATTCTTTTTATTTTTTTCCACTATCGACCCAGATTGGTCGGAATAATGCGCATGTTCCCCGAGTGGCTTCTGTGTGTGCTTGTGTTTACATGTACACATGCTGTTGGTGAAAGGCAAAGCCAGCTTTTTGGCTGCCCAAAGAGAAACCCAATCTACTCATATGTTCCTGGGGAAAACAAACTGGGGTTTAAATTGAGAGCTGTCAGAACTCTTTAACTTTTACAGTTTCACTGAAGTGGAGTAAGAATTTTTCCCTGTTCTTTCTTCCATCCAGAAACTTCAGACCTTTCAAAGCCTCAGCTGGCCCGGATTCTCGTCCTTGGACGGCTTCAAGTCCAGCCCGAGCGGGCACTCGTTCGATCCCGCCGGCCAGTCGGAGGCGGACTTCGCTGCTGTGCCTGAGCGGGGGCTGGAGTTGCGGACGGACATGGTGGCGGACGACGAGGAAGAGGACTCGTCCTACGGGGAACTGGACAGCGATTCCGCTTGCAGCGTGGACTCGCGGCCCGGTTCCCCTGCGTGCTGCACTGTGGACAGTAAACGCACCCTCTGGAAGGGTGACTGCGTGAAACAGAGGGATATTTTCCAGCTCGGTGGGGAGCTGGACCTTGAGCAGATTGAAAGAAACTGAACATCCACTGTAAGGTCACATTTAATGTACCAAGAGGTGACTAATGAAATGCCATGAAAGGGATAAGATACTGAAAGGACTCAGAAAGTGATCCATAATGAAATATTAAGTATGTTGCCGAAGATTATCTTCTGAATTTCACGTATGCCTTGAACATTCTTTCTGCTTTAACCAAAAAAGCAGCACCCTTTGAGGATTTTTTTTAGTTTTTATTTCTTATGAGTTGGTGATTTGACTTACCTCAGGAGTGGAAAATTGGGGGTTTCTGTCTTAAAAAGTGTCTCCTAACCCTCAACCTCTTTCCAACCTGATAATCTTTCCAAAGTCAGCTCACTTTAGTTTTTTTTTTTGTTTTTTTTTAGTACTGTAGTAGTAGCTGAGCTCACCTGTATTCAGCTCAGATTTGCTATTTTCAGAGTAATCTGAAAGCTGGGGATGAAACAGAAGACAAAGAGGTCTTCTTTCAGACATTCAGTCTTGTTTTTCTCCTTTGTCTATTGAGCGCACACATAAATCTTTTAAGTTTGAATGTAGGCTCCATAAGCTTTATGAAGAGTTGAAAAAAAAAAGAAAATCAAAAAGTGCCTTCTTTTGAATGCTTGTTCTTGTAGTTCTTTTCAAGGAGAAAAGCCTCACCCTAAAGCCACTGTGTCTGACGTTTATATGCAAAGTGTATGTTTGAATTAAACACTGAATCTCTTTTTGGGTTCAAACAGCAGTGTGTATTTTTCTACATTTTTTTTTGTTTTTTTCAGAGGGGGGGATTTTTTTATATGTTGTTTGCAAAGGAGCAAAGATTTCAAGGCCTTTCTTCTAACTGAATGGAAATAAATTCACAACCTGCACCAATACGTCTGGTTTATTTGCTTCTTTCATTTCTGCACAAGGCAGATTTCTAGATCAAAGTTGAGATGAGCAGTTTCCAGGTGCACTTTAGAAGCTGCACCCTCTCCCCCACAGTCACTTCCTGCATCATGTTTCTGAACTACTTTTTGTTGTTTGTTGTTTTTTAATACTCTCTTTTCAATCTTCTGCAGTATTTTCAGATTTGTATTTACCGGTAAAGTTTCATTTATAGTTCTTTTCTTGCAGTTTTTCCAAAATTTATCATAGTGACCAGAAGTTGTACTGTATTTCACTGTGATTATATATTGGAGAAATCCACAGCTCAGATCTGGCATTGTTGAGTAGAAAGAAGAAGATAGTCAAAAGTTTTACTTAAGACAGCAATAAAGCATGTAGAAGGTGCTCTGGGCGGATGAAAAATATTAGTTTTTGTTCGAATGCAGGAAACTAATAATCCATCCTGTACACATCATCCCCATAGTGACGGATGGCGGGGGCAGCATATTGCTGTGGGAATACTTTTTCTTCAACAGAGGCAAGAAGGCTGATCAGAGCTAATGGGAAAATGGATGGAGTGGCGCTAAAAAGCTTCATAAAGCTTGAGACTGGCACAGAGATTCGCCTTCTAGCGTTACAACAACCCCAAACATTCAGCCAAAGATACTTTAGAGACGGTAATATCTAATATATCAGAAAGGCCTAGTCTAAGTAGGTCTAATTGTGAATTTCTGGCAAGGCTTTGCAGCTGTAATTGTAGCAAAAAATGACGCTACAAAAATTGACTCAGATGTTTTGGAAGCATACAATGATGCTCAACAAATTTCCAACAAATGAGTATTTTCAGTTAACGATTTAAATTAGATAAAATGTGAAAAAGTTAAAGGAGGTAAGGCACTGCATGGGTTGGCACACAGCAGATAAGCAAATTGCAGAGGAAAAACACATACTCCAGATTTATCCAAGAGAGTTTTCAGTATGAGTCCTTTCTCATGCTTTTAGCTCTCATGTCAAAAGGACTGTTTGTTCCACTACGGATCACGTTTTGGCTTAATTACAATATTTCACAACTCTCCCTCTGTGTGTGTATATGTCTGCATTTATTTATCTAATTCTGCATCACCGTCCACCTACAGATTATCATTGATTGTCAACCACTTTATTGGATGCACAAGATTAGCAAGATGAAGGGATGGTTTATAATTATTGGAGAATATTTTGTAGTCATACTGAGTGACATCCAACTGGTCAAGAAGCCATTTATTAGCTCAGTATGTTTGTTGAACTTTTGATAAGTCAGGAGTGAAAATATTTGTTCAAAGGTACCGTTTCATTCTCATGACTGGGTGCGATTATGATCTGTACTTTCCTAAAAGATTGCCTATGACCCCAAAATAAAGAGGCAGGAAGCCCAGACTTGGAATATTCCTGGCCTGCAACTCAGCAGTGACCAGAGGAGGTGACATCAGGAGAAAATACCTCAGGACTTCTAAAGCGGGCAGACAGCGAGAAGACACGTCATCAAGGCGAGGTTTTTTTCCTCCCAGGGATTTCCTATCATGTCTGATGTCAGG
This sequence comes from Xiphophorus maculatus, assembly GCF_002775205.1. Classification (NCBI taxonomy): domain Eukaryota; kingdom Metazoa; phylum Chordata; class Actinopteri; order Cyprinodontiformes; family Poeciliidae; genus Xiphophorus; species Xiphophorus maculatus. Next base: position 18,013,504 of record NC_036464.1, read on the forward strand.
CCAGACACACTTACAGCACCTGCCTTCTCAACAACACGTACTCATGTGGACGTCTGCGTCCAGGCTGCAGCGAGGGCTTCTGTCATCGTCATTATTAGACACCAGGGGATGCATGTCTGAAGCACAGAGAGAGGACTAATTGTTTTTCCAACACAGGGGATAAAAGCACAGACTCGCTGAACTGTGTTTATGCTCAAAACAGGATGCAACAAGCAGTTGCCGCTTTCCCTCCTGTGCTGGCCTTGGAGGAAGGTGAACTCTGTCGTCTCAGCACTCAGCCTTTGCCTTACACAACAATGCACCCAAACACATACAGCACGGAATCTCATGCTGTGCGAGACCCTGAAAATAGATTCGGAATGTGATCACCCTTTGCACGCAGAAAGTTTATCACCTACATACATAAAAATCCCTAACCGCCCCATGCCTGCATTTTCATTCCTTGTTGGTAGGACATTAGTTCAGTCCTTCTCGCTTTCACTGTGCTGGAAACACAACAAGATGTTGCTACAACATTTGCCCACTGCTTTCATGCGCACGCATACACACGCTTCCTCTCTCAAGGGAAGTGGCAGGAAAACTGGGGGAGAGAGTTAATATCTGAGCTAAAAACACTATAAATAGGGAGCATTGTAGTTGTAGTTGGCAGATGTGGACGGAGAGAGGGAGACAGGAAAGGCCATGTTAGACAAATTTACTGCTCAACCTCGATTACATGTGGGAAAACACTGGCTGAGCAAAAGGCTGTGCTTAAGTCTTTGCAAACTTGTTTTAACTTTGCTGTGGGGACTTGAAGGGAGCTGGACTTATGACATTCTAATAATTTATGTATCTTCATGCTCAATAAAACGCTGATTATTTTAACCATATATGTGTGTGTGTGTTTTAGGCCTACATGGTTTGGCTTTGGGACATATAGTATTAAAATGACCTAAAGTCAGAAAAAAACACTGTGTGTGCAGTTCTATGAAAAGCCTTTTTTCTTTAGACTTTTTAAAAATAATTATTTTAGCACAAACCTCAATGTATTTCATTGTGACAGACAAATATGGAGTAGGATAAATGGAAGGAAAACGATACAAGACTTTTAAGGCAAAGCAAACTGTTAATACATTGAGAAGAATGGTAACCAAAACAAAACAAAAAAACAAAAAACAGTAGAGACATACTGCTAAATGTGGAAGTATGCCTTGTAGGTTCTGAACGCACCACACAAGTGCCTGAATGTAATTGGCTGCGGAGCTGGCTGTCTGTATTTAAAGAGCCCTCCCTCACCTGGTTGACATCACGTTGTTTTCCTTCCGGTTCAGACTTCTGCGTTTGCTGGCGCTGCGTGCTAGGTGAGGCGAGCTTTATAGCTCTTCATCAAGCTTATTACTTGTGGGCATTTATTTTCATTTTACACTACTTTACGTTTGTATAAATAAGCTTATGGCTGTAAAATGACAAGCTAAGAAGCCTTTTGTACTGTAGATGTGATAAAATGCTAGAGTGCATGACAGTCAGTAAAGGTGAATGAACCCCTGACCACTGACCCTGTGATCAGTGAAACAGCCATTGCACTTTTGATTTCCAGCAAAATAAACACAAGAATAAAATTGCCTTGTATCAAACAGAACTAATATTGATTTGAGCATTGATTTAAACCAGGGTTCTGTGGCTGTTCATAGATTGATTTCTGTTTTGTTTCTATCAGGTGTTTTTCATTCACTAGTCTTGCATATCCCATAGTCTTCATCTCCCTATTAGTGTGATATCTGCTGTCCTTAGACACAGTAACATTGTGTGAATTGTTTTCTTATGAACATCTGGACTAAAACTTATATTTCTCAACAATTTGCAACTTTCTTGGATCTGGGACAAATGCGTGTCTGCAAGAAGATCTATAATTTTCTCTAGTTTTGAAGAAACACAGTTGTAATAGCCAAGAGGCATAACATAATTCACAAATCATTGTGCAAGTAAAACTCTGAAGTATGTTGATGTGGAGCTGCCTGCTTGAAAAACATACTGCTGAGGTGGACGTGATTGCATTTAAAGAGTTATACATTTTATTACGTTTTAATCAAATTGTTGTTTTCTGGCATAGTTATTGATTGTCCCCTTTTAACTTTTCTTAACATTTATAGATTTGTAGATAAAGTTACGTATAAAAAAATGTGTTGCTGGTCAAGACTTTGTTTCAATAAAGTTTTTTTTTTTTCTAAATGAGGTAAAAATTGTCCTGTATGTTGCCTGATTTGAGGTCAGCTGAATTGCTAAGGAGATTAAATCTTTTTTTTTTTTTAAAAAAAGACTGAACAACTGAAAAGGATTGCTTTTGAACAATACCAAAATGGCTGCCTCAGAATATTTTTGCTAAACTGTTTAATAATAAAATTAATCTAATGTGTGTGTATATATTTATAATTATACATTTTGTAGTAAATATGACATTCTTGTTCAGATTCTCATCAGATATCCGCCAACCGTCTGAACTATCTGTGTGCTGGGAGCAACGTAGAGGACTTTCTGCGGAAATGCAAGTGTTTGTCAAATAGCCTGCATGATCATAAGACAGCATATTTGTGTTATGTCGACTGATTTTTCAGTTGATGGAAAGAGTGGTATTTCAGTTGCTTATTTGTTTTCTTTGTCTTTTCATGCTAACTTCTGATAACCACGGCTACCTGACAGCATTTAGACCATGAGGTGTCCATTACAACTTTCCACAAAAACTCTCTCTCATAGTATGGTATCTTGGTGTAGTATATAGCTTAATGACTGGAGGGTAAATTTATTTTAAAAGTATTACTTACATAAAAGCTACTCTTACATGAGCTTTGCATTTCTCTGTACCTTAAAAATAACAACTAAAAATATCTTCTTGTATTTGAAAACACCTTGTGCTTAAGGTGGGGCGACTGATATGTCCTGTGTCGGACAGGTGTGTTTATCTTTGTCTACATGTGGTGCAAGTAAGTGCTTACATGCATTGGCAGACACCTTGTTCGACAGGTGGCTGGTGGTATCACATGTCACTGATTGACTAGTTCTTCTCACGGGGGTGACGGAGGGCAGCTGAACAGACCTGTAATTACAGGGTCTGTTGCATGACAACCATCTGAAGTGTACCTGGAAATCTGTCACATGATTTTCTCATGGCTATTTTTTTTCTTTCTTTCCAGGTCTGGAATGAACTTCAGGTCTATATTTTATGGAATACTCATTTGCGGCCAAAGTAGGGTGAAATAGAGATGGCACGTGTTGCATCATCTGGCCATTACATGCAGGTTATTTGGCTGAGATAAAACCTGAAACACACAAGACATCTCTCTGTAATATTCTGATTTTGCTCACTCTATGAGAAACAGAAGGTCTGGTCCTGATGTGGTGTGATATTTGTGATACCAGCTACTTTCTGGTACTATTCTACTTGATCTTTTTTTAGATGTTGTCATATTACAACATGCATTACATGCATTTTACTGGCATTTTGGTGACACACCAACACAAAATTACGCACAACTGTGAAGCGAAAGGTTCACAGTTATGTGTGATTTGTGGTTTTCAATTTGTCCTTAAAAATAAAAAGCTGAAAAAAATGTGGTGAACATCTGCGTTGAGCCTCTTTCACTGATGGTCTGAGCAAAGGAGAGGCTGCAACATCGTGCTGCTAAACATTTATTCCATTTTGGAAACGCGTCAGCCAAACATTTACCGTTCCATGCAGCTAAGTGCGTTGGGTGTTTGATAAAATATTAGACAGCGCAAAGGTCTTTCACTCAATGGCAGGACACATGCTGAGAGGGAGGAAACGTGTGTTAATTTTTCTTTTGGAGCAGAAGTGCGTCTCACGCAGGACACAGAGTGTTGACATGCTACATACACAGTGACGACTGAATGGCAAACAATGGAGGACTGAAATAGATGTGTTTTTGGACAGGCTAGTCCTCATCCATCCATCTTGCTGGAAACATTGGAGTAAACCTATACAGAAAACATCAGTAGTGTGCAGATCTCACCTCACTGAACATCTGCAGTAAATAACCAGTGGCTCAGAGACAGGAAAGCAAAACAAGTAATAGATCTTCTCTCCAAAGTATATGGCACAGGTCTACCAATGAGGAATAACTTTTTATCTTCACATATCATTTTTGTAGCAAGTTGCAACTCAATAAATCCTCTTCTTTAAAAGTCTATACTGACTTAAATCTCTGCATGACGCAAACAGACTTTGTCTCACTGCTGTGTCAAATTTTTTTGATTTATAACATGGCTTCAGCTCCTCAGAGGCCACTGCCCTGTCAGTGTGACTCTCTGGTGTTTGCTTTTCTGGCTGCAGTTTGGTGTGTGAATGACTGGAACGAGCAGGGCTGGCTCAGGACATCAGAGCCATAATCAAAGCTAGATCTGTGATTAGTCAGAGGTGACTACTAAAAACAGCCCCAGGGTGAGAAAACACACACCACATCTGAGGCCTTCCTGCTTGCCTTTGACCTTTGGCATGGCAGTAGACAGGTATGTCTTTGTGTGTGGGCACAGATGTTTTTGGGATGATCTTCCATTTGAGCCTACTGATGTCTTATGTCTGTTTAATATCTGGAATATCCTGGAGTTCAAGTTTAAGTATCTCGGTTTAGCCTGTTAGGCGATGTTTGTAAAAATGCAAGAACATTTGCTTGCACAGTGTAGCCTTCACACATTTGAGCAAAAGAAATTCAGAGTACAAAACACTGATTACATTTTGGATTCCATGTTGACCACCCACTTCTGGTTAATGTTTTCAGCATTTCCTTTCTTTTTGAGTAATGTGGTTTCTTTTACCAGCAAAATGCCTTAAAGGTGAATATGTAATGTTTTGCAGTTTCTTACAACAACCATATGGGTTTCCAGTGCTTTCCTTTGTTTACCTTTGTCATTTCCCCTCTACAAAATGGTATTACACTTATACAAGACTCATCTTGCCAATAAAACTAAATGCTTGTTGCAATCATCTAAAAAGATGTAGTTGTAAATGCTTTCTTAAGAACTCTTCTTTTCAGCTCACATCACAGATGTTCCATTTGATTTAGGCTTAGGAAGTGATGAGGCCTTAAAGAAAGTTTGATTTATTATCTTTGGAATAATTTCTGTGTTGATTTGACTGTTTTGGATAATTGTCACACGTAATGTTTAAAACACTGTTGCGCATCAATGTGTTTAAGTTGGCATTGCTGTTAGAAAATGTAGTCATTATAGGGCAGTTTTGAGATGATTGTATGAAAAGCAGGTATATTTTGTTGACTTTTAATTAAAGTTTGCAGAAATCCTTGATGTATTGGAAGTACATGCAACAGCATGCATGAAGTAGTGGAAAATTACACACTGATGTGCTAACGCTGGTCTGCAGGTTAATTAAACCAAAGACGGATAAAGTCAGACTGAATTTGTTTTTTCCTTTTTTGTAGGAAATCCAACGGTTCGGGTCTCTGTAACTATGTCGTGAAGATTGCACAGCCATAGTGAGAATAATCAGTGTGATATCCATCAGGCCTGTTCTTCCACCCTCTGGCTGGGTGCGTCCAGGAAAGGCGCCTGCCGTGCGCTCACATCTGTAAACAAGGGCAGACGAGTAGGCAGCAGTCCATGATGTTATCATCCTGGCATTAGCTGCTGGGTAGATAACAAATGAACATGAAAATGCTAATTAGGTTCAAATTAAGTCCCCCGGATAGACTAATTGGTGGGTTTCTGGCTAATCAAGAGAGGCAACTACAAGACAATTGATTGCCTGGGCAGATTAGGTCTCCGCGAAAACATGTTAGAGAGAATGCTACATCCCAAATAGTTGATGTCTGAAATATTTGTAGTAATTATCTTTCTGGGACTATTCACATATTATGCTGAAACCAGGTGTTTCCAAACACAGTGTACAAAGATGAAAGACCATTTTTCATCTCTTTATTTTTATTTTTTTTTGACTGAAACTAAAACATTTTCTGTTTAATGAATTTGGGATTTAAGAAATTATTTTTATTTCCTACATACCAAAATAATAGTTAATTCTTGAGAGACTTTAATTTGCTTTCTTTAAACAATTGCATGACTGATGTCAAACATTAAAACAAAAAATAATTATCAGTTCTTATTATTCTTAGTTTTTAGGGGTTTTTTGCCTGCTTTGAGACTGAATATCTATGTGTGGAAAACCGTCGCTTAGTGGAGTCAAAAGTAATATCAATACATGAAAATTCATCTTGTGTTGAAGTTGCAGAATGAAGTCCCCGCCTCTGGTGAAAATGTTGAAATACTGGTTTTTGCAGGAGTTCTTACCAGAATTAGAACATATCAAGACTTGGTGCAAAAGTTGTAACATTTATTTCTGACTCCATGCAGAATGATTGAGGTTTTTGTTTTGTTGTTGTTGTTGCTTTTCAATTTTCTATTGCAATAAGGTTGGTCTCATGTGGCGCATGGTGAAAGGTTTACTGTAGAGGAGGAGCTGCATTGCAGACTGTTGAGTGGAGGCCCAGATGGCCAGGCTGTCGGACTGAGGATGCATGGAATGCTGTGTGATCGCAGATGGAGGCTTAGCAGCAGAGCCATTAGCCAAGCTTAGATCAGGAAACAACACTGCTTTTTCCTGCTAATGGATCATTTGCTGTTAGAAGTACACTCACAGCATTCACACGTGCAAGTAAGAGACTGCAGTGTGTTTTGGGTTTTTTTTTACACAGCAGGTCTGAGTACAGCTAGACATGCTAGCAGTGCTGGGAGCTATCCTTCTGTCAAACAGTGCTGTGAAACTTTCATTGTGATGCTATTGTAAACATTTGATTTGAAATCTGAATTAGTAATTGAAGTATTCGACGCTATCACGAGTCAGTACGCCTAAAACAATGAGTTACCATGCAGAGCAAACATTGGCTGGTAGAGAAACATTGCTGCCTGAGTTCTTAAGCAACTCTTTCTGCTTCTTGTATAGTCTGATAGTGTTACTTTGCTCTTAAGTGCTGTATCAGAATTTATTTGATCATATTTTGGACCACTTATTGGTGGTACCTGATTGCTATTGTATTCCTGAGAATTGTAGCTAACCATGTTTGGCCCTTTATGATCATAGGACAAAGAACCATTCCATAAAGCTTAAGCAATCTCAAAATAGTTTCTTGAATGTGACAATAAATTCACTAGAGTTTAAAAGACATAGAGAGTCACCGGTTCTCAGTCAAACACAATTGGGATGTAGTATTGTTCTCAAACCTTTACTAAACTTTTAAATTAGAAAAATACAGGTATTGGGCAAATTAGGTGTTCCACTGTAAAAAAAAAAAAAAATCACAAACTTCTGAATCTTGTTTGTCTTCCCTAACAGACTTGTTCAACTCATCAGAAAACCTGCTCCTTCTCCTTCAAGAACCAGTTCAGACATTTTAATGACATACCCATATCCCTCTTTGCAAGATACTCATTAGCAGCCCCGTCGGCATGATGGATGAATTCAGTCATTTTGTTTTTGAAACCCTGCGGGGAGGAGGAGCGTACAGGATTCTGGAATGCCGTCAAATCCTGCCGGGTGGAGGATATTCTTTATGCGGTCGGCCTCAGTGCTTCAGGTTCCCACCAAGTACTGACAGATTACTAATCAGCGTGATCCACTGTTGCTTCTTTGGTGTGGGTCCATGTCAAGGATATACGCAGATAGTTCTGTTTGATCTGGGCTGCGGGAGAGAAAATTATTGCTTAGAAAAATCCTTGGTAAAGCACTCTGCAGCTTGCCATTATCGCGCAAGTAGCGGTACATCGTGTGTTGCACTGGCTGTGCCTCTTTTTTAATTTTTTTTTACAATTTTCATACGAGTAAAGACCTCAAGGCTGACGTGATTTAGCTTTGCTCTAAAGAGCGACCGGGTTACACCTGTAACTAATGGAGGAAGTAACAAAGAGAGGCTTACAATTTGAATGCTTTCATCTGTCTGCACCTCTTTTTTTTGGCATCCTATTATGGGCCTTAACTTTCTTTTCTAAGACCATGTTTTCACTTCCCTTTACGTCTTCAATCTCGGTGTCACACACACACAAACAGAAACTAAGTCAGGCTTTGTGTGGAAGATCAGGGCAATTGACTGCAAATAGTCGGTGCCTTTAAAATGCGCATGCAGCATCACAGCGACCTGAATAAAATAAAATAAAATGAGAAAGACAGTGAGAACAATGGAGCTCTATGGGAGAGCACAGACGGAGCCGGTGTGTGTTTTTCCTGCCTCTTTATAGGTTTGCATGTCCATGACAAAGAAAAAAAAAAAAAGAAAGGCCTCCTTCCATGTTTGCACAGCGAGTGCTTTCCAAGTGTGCACGCTGTGCCTGCACTGTTTGTGTACAGTCTACATATGCCTTTGAGTGATTAAAGAATGCAGTGGCCTGTGTAGGAGGCAGTCGTTGTTTGTGTAGCATGCTGAGTGAGTCAGTTGATGCGCTTCACGCCTGCCTGAGATCTAGATGTTTCCACTTGTTCTGGTTCTTTTGACTTGCTCCTCCCTTCCTTTGACATAGCCTCATAATCAGCAAGATGAAGGGGTGGGGTAAGAAGGAGTAGGGTAGGGGGCTGGGGGTGGTTGAGCTCTCCATCTTTTTTCTTTTTTTTTGTTGTCTCCTTCTGTGCACTCACTGATCTGACCTCGAAGGAGGAGCGAGGGGCACATCTTTCCCAAGGCAATAGAGTCCACTCTGAGAGGAGGAAGTAGACCTGTCACTGCTTCTCCAATTTATCAGCTTCCCGTTAAGATTTACAGCTGTAGCAGGACTTACCCCTTTGCATGAGAATCCACGAGCTGCTATGAGGAACGAGGCACAGATGCATGCACACGAGCTCTTTCACGTACTCAATGCCCAAGTGCACACGTTCTCTGAGAAAAGAGGAAACTCTTTTCAGATAGACTTAGTTGAGAAATGTAGGGGGATGACTGAACCCAGAGAGCAGCTACAGTACAATCATCTCTAAAAGCTCTGAGACATAATTCTTCTCTTTGTGAGATTGGGATGCTTTATTTTCCGACCATTGTTAATTCAAAGGCCCCACTGTTGGTTATAGCTGCTGGTTACATTGCCTTGGTTTGAGATGTTCATCCTCGTAGACCCCGGGTGCTGTCATTGGACGAGAGGCCGGGCTCATCCAGGATAGGTCAGTAGTCCAAGCCAGGACAACAGAGAAACACAATGAAGAGAACCCATGCATGTGTTGGGAGAATATAAAAAACTATGCAGTCTCAAATCCTGGCCTTTCAGCTGCAAGGCAACAATACCAACTTCTGTCCCGCAGATCAGATTTGAGTAATCATTTATGAACTTCATGGGGAAACAATCAATTGTTGTAGACAAAGCTTTAGGGTACCCAAGAAAATCTGTCAATTATCTGGACCGTCTCCAAAAAGAGAAACTAAGGGGTTAGGCTTCCACTAGTGCAGAGCTTGCTCAGAATGGCTGCAGGGAAGTGTGAATGTTAATGCGCACATGGTGAGACCTCTGGACAATGGTCCAGAGGATTTAAAAATCTTCTGTTTCTAATTTCTTAACTCTTTGGTGCAAAAACTGGTTGAAAATTGATCAACGTGAGTCATATTTGTTTGTGTAAGGTGGAGAAGGGACTGCATATGAACACAGCCCTTCATTAACCACTCCAACTGTCAAAATGAAAAAGACACGTTCAACACTGGGAGATTATTATCCCATGAAAATAACTCAAAAATAGTCCAAATAGTTTGGATGGCTTTTTTCCATCTTTCCTTTTCACAGAAAGTTTCTATTTATGTCTTAGAAGGAATGGAAAGAGATATGAAGCCGATGATTGACCTGTTATGCTTTTGCATTTTGTGGTGCATTTTTTTTTACCCGAAAGAAAAGATATCTCATTAAATAAATATTAACTTGCATGGAAAAACATTAAACAAACCCATTACACCAGAAAGACTTTCAGTATTCAAGATGCCTCATGAGCTGACAAGTACATTATTGCAAGAGAACGCAATACCTAGTGTGAGGGAAAGCAAAACTTATTGCATGAGATTGCAAAAAATTTGCGAGGTAACCAAAAGCATTGCATCGTTATGCAATACTTCTGTAAAATGTAAAAGTAAAAGTATTGCATTAAATTTGCAATACTTTTGCGAGGGAATACTTATTGAGAGGGAATGCAAAACTTTTGCGAGGAACCTATTGAAACTTTGTATAAACTGTGTTTTTCAATAAGAGCCTTTTAAATTTCATAAATGCTCATTATCGACCTTCAGTATGTCATAGAAAAAAACGTCTCATAAATAGATCTAACAATACTGAACAAGGGAAGTTTGTGAGAAGCAACATTTCTGTCAGACTCAAACCATTTGGCTACAAGGCCACAAACAGCCAAGTTTAAACAACGTCTCTACAAACTTCCAATGTTACAACCAACAGACTGACACTTTTTAACCACATATGAGTGCAGACCAGCCACAAAGCATTCATCAACCCTTGTCCCTCATCACATGTTCAATGTGTATGCTGAGATAAATACAGGAAAATTTCAACACAATGTTGTCTACAAAGGCCTTAAGGAGTTAAGCTTCGGAAAACCCCACAGCACACTATTCATTTTCCCTCTCATGCCTTTGCCAGCCCACTCCACCCCACTATTATGGTGGGGTTGCTCTCCTGGGACCCTCCTAACACAGACACTAGTTTGGAAACCCCTAGCATGGCAGCCGGTTGCATTTCAGCAAAGGAAAAAAAAAAAGAGGGGGGAAGGAAAACACAAAGAAAAGGAGAGAACAGCGCGACTCCTGCTGCATCTTCCTGAGTCTGTGACTTCCATCCCCTGTGAATGTAAACAAAACCGTGAAAGAGAAAAAGTACAGGCAAAGCGAAGAAAAGATTTTTTTTTTTCTGTTGAAAAAATGAGTGGTGATAAAAGCGGGAGAGATGAAACAGTCCAGAGGAAAAACATGTCTTGGCAAGAGGCGTGAGATACAAGTCACCAGCTCGTTTGCTGCAGTCGCTGCCAGACGCTGATGGAGAGAGAGAGAGAGCGCGCGCAGTCTGGCAATGAGAGCTGGCCTTTGAAAAATGCTGGCACAGACAGATGTTTTTATGTCCCATAAGTGATTTACATTTAAGAAAATTATTGTTAAAGTTTCAGAAAGAATGAAATTTTAACTTGTGCTTCTTTTTTTTTCTTTTTGCAGTGCTGAGTAATGTCTAGTTTCAGTTCCCACAGATATGTTTGTGGGCAAGATTTATTTTTACTTGAACATTTACAAGTAATAATAAATCTACTCAATTTACAATATACTGTAAATTTGTGGTTGTGGCAATATCAATGCATGCGGTGTCAATATTGCAAAGAACTGAATGAACCACAGTAAAAAAAAAAACAATAAATTATTTTAGTTTTGTGCACTCAGGCTCTCTGTACTAGTAATGCCTTTGATAATGTAAGGTCTATATCATGTTATCATGTTATTCCCACATCATAGACATACCTGGAGAGTTATTTTGACTCATTCACATGCTTGAGAAAGTCTCCAATCTCCCACGGCAACCATTGGACTGCCTTAACACTTGCTCATACACTAACCCAATGCAGTCTCCAAAGACTTCACTCCCTAACTGGCCTCCCACCCCACAGTGCCTCCTGCACACAGCTCCTCCAGACTAGCGGCAGCACACCTGGTGGAACTTGATCTGCTTCTAAGTTGTGAATGGAATCAATGGACGACATTGAGGAAACTCCCGACTTCCCCCAGTTATGATCTGTAAGGCCGACTTTGCATTTCAGTGGGTCCTCACATCAACAGTAGTAAATAGTAGTGAAAACATGTTTATTTTGCGAGACATACTTGTAAGAGCTTGCTTAAAATCAACGCTACATGAAGTGCCAACAATTTAAACTGAACATATTGAAAGCGGTGTATGCTTATGAAAAGTAAAGCTTAAAAAGATGTTCGTAAGACGTACTGCGAATAACGTTTAATATTGACATTCTGACTGCTCCCACTTTGTTAACTGGAACTCTGCTACCTTGGGTGTGACAAATGACTTCCGAGGCAACTGGAATGCAGCAACAGCATTGTCATAACAAGCGAGGGTGACGTAGTTATTCGATTGTGGTATGAAATGGAAAATACATAAAACACCCTTTAATGTAGCATAAAAATCATCATTGAGAATCATGGTAATAATTATATTTGCAGAGATCATGAAGCAGAAAGACACGAACAACGATGAGTTGCATATCTGTTTATTTATTGTAAACACTGCATTGACCAACATTATGCTTTACCCCATGTTTTCCCAAAATCAAGCAGCCCTGGCCTATAACAAGTTTTTAATTAGGAGTGCACGTATTTAGCTCTGTCCAGCTTCCCAGAACCTCTAATCAGCTTCCATTTCCCTGTGAATGAAAAGCATCTCCCAAGTCATGATGCTGTCACCACAATGGAGGAATGGTGCATTTTCATTGTTCGCTTCCTGCCACACATGTGCAAGTGGGCAAAAAAGTCTCATATTTAAATACGCTTTGATATTGACTGCAAGATGACAAAATGTGAAAATGTTCCATGGATAGAAATGCTTCTGTGAGATGCTCCAAACCCAGACTCAAGTCTGCGGAGTTAGCAAGAAACTGACTAAAATGCCCTAAAATCACAGGGTCATCAGTTCATGTGCGCTACACACTGTTAATACTGGAAGTTCCTGTCAGCCAACGACAAAGGCCTACACCCTGGTCCAGTGTCACAACAAAGCGTTGTGCAACCTGTAAGGAACAAAACAGAACCATATTAAAAGGTGTGTGTGTGTGTGGACCTGAGCAGAGAACAGGATGCCAGGAACAGATTGATTGGGTGTCAGGAGAAAAAGAGGAAGACGTTTTATGAGCAGTGAGTTCGAGGCTGTTTTTGACATTAGTCCCTATTACACTTTATTTATTTTCCACAAAATGTTCATCTATTACTCAGTTTTCAGAGTAAGACCTCATAAATAAAAATGTGGTGCCTTGACAGCTTTGTTTCGACCTTTAAAGTATGTTCCACATGTTACAAATCTTTAACAAATTTTCATCTCTGGGGAAGAATACATTACCCATACATTGAATAGACATATAAATATGCAGCAAAACAATTTTTTGTTAAAAAAAAGAGGATGTTCATTTAAAATAAATTGCTACTTATATCTTGCACGTGGTGTAAAAATACAAACCATAATGGTTGTACAACTCTGATAAAAACATCTAAAACATGCCTTTAAATCACAGTCATAGCTCCCATTTCTGCTTAGTATTTCACATGACTTCAACATTTCAAAAACTGTGGCCACTGTGGCTCAAAATAGTTAAACAGACCGAATGCTTAACCAAAACACGTACACTTCGTTAGACAGACCCATACGTAGACTTTGCTGATCCCTCTTTTGATCATTTTATATCTGGGCAACAATATTTATGAAATGTTTCTTCCAATTCTGATAGTTTTATGCTCAAGAGATGAGAAACATCCCTGCTATACATCATGCTTTGGCAAAAGGCCAGTCAGTGAAATGACTGCTACTTTTTCCTGAATGGATGTGAGCCATATATGACGTCTTGTGGCTAATAGTGGTCATTTCCCTCTTTATTTTTTAATTATTATTTTCAACAAATTGTTTGTGTTTAAGTATGGTAATAAAGTTTTTCTAGGCAGATTTCAAATTAGACAACTGACATAAACCATTGACATATGGGTAAATGCTTGATGAGGAACATGGAGAAAAAATTAATAGGAATAAAAATTATGCCAACATAACACCGGTGGCTTCTTTTGTCATTCTCAGTTCTGTACCATTTTCAGAGGAATGTGGTTTAAACTCATCTATGTTGATCAATGTAGTTTACAACCCTAAGAAATAGTAAGGATGAACCATTGCTGTGTCTAAACATGGACACAGAAAACATAAATCTTCAGACGCAAAGGCAACATTTTCCCCTCCATCTCTTTGTGGAGAAAGAAATACTCCACAGCTTTTCCAAGAAGGACTTTCTTTGGAATTATCAATGCAATATCTGTTGAGTTTATAAATGTTAATATTATATGTTATTGTTGAGATAAAAAAAAAAAAACATCGATTCATGACGATTTCCATCTAGTGGCAGTATATGTGAGACGATGATAGAATGATTGATTATTCTCAGGTTCCGTGAGAAAGGTGACTGGTTATAATCCAGGCTGGATTTTAAATGGCCTGGATTAAGCAGGAGATGCTTAACCAGATAATATTGGCAAGCGAAAAACATCCAGAAATGTAGCCGGTTTGTTGGAAAGGGAGAAATGAAAAATGCAGGGCAAACATTTTCCTCCTCCGTTAGTGAATCCTGTACTACCCGTTTGCTTTGTTGGTTTAAACTGTCACCTATTAATGAAACAGCCGTTATCAAAGTGATCCCAAAATGATTATTTTGATAAGTGTACAAACTACAATGTGAAGAAATGAATGTAAACAGGTTGAGTGACTGCCTAGCAGACTTGTTCTTTTACTTTTGAACCTCTCGGTTATGCCCTCCTCAACCACAAACTGGTGTAAGATTTCTGCTTTCCATCTGCTCGCCTACACGTTTCTCCACCTTTTTTTTCTCCTTTGTCTAAAAGTTGTGTTCAATGAAAACCAACAAGCACAGAGAAAGAGAGAGAGATCTGTGTAGTGGAGACCTTAGACACAAACAAACTTGTAACCTTGTTAGAATAACAAAGTTAAACTCTTGATTCTTGATCATGAGAAACACAGTTAAGATGTTAGATTTTCTCTGATGGTTATTAAATTAAGCTGTAAAACATTTTAACTGTTATGAACATTAGGCCCCCTCACTCTTTCACTTAGCTGTTTTCAGATATTTTCTTATGCAGTCCCCCTTTTCCCCCCCGTATTTGATTGCGATCGAATAATTTGCTTACAGTACATGAGTAATAATGTGATTATTTGAAACCCATGTTTGTTACTTTGCGACCTCTGATGAGTCACCATCACTCTCTACGGGGTGTTGGGTCATGAAATAAATAGTTGAAGGAGACAGATTTATTTCCTGAGGTCTCGGAGTGTTTTGAAGACTGCTGCTGCTTCGACAGCTATTCTTCAATTGCATGGACAGATTGTGCACCAAGTGGGGGAAATTCAAGACCATTGTTACCTTTTGCTGGGAAGGTCGACCAACAAAAGCAAGCACTGGTTGGCAAGGTAACAAAGGAGGCCAGATCACAGCTTCCAAGAACACAGCTGTGTCATGATTTGTAAGTGTTTGGAAAAGTCTTACGTGTGTTTCCAGTTTTAATAATTTATTTGTTATTCACTTAGATCTGGCCGATGTGTGTTTACTTCTTGGAGTGCATATAATAATAATAATTAGTAGTATTTTTTATTATTATTAGTGTACTAGAGTTGGGTTCTGTACAGTAGTTTGTCTTTCTGGTTACTGTTTACATTTTCCATTTATCTTTCAGCCTGCTTCTCCTTGCACTTGTTTCTCATCTCCTAACTTTCCTCCACCTGCTCTGTTCCCCAGCTGTTCCTCTTTACCAGCAATTAACTCCTCTGGTTACTTTGTAACTCCCACCTCTTCCTCAGTATTTAAGTCTACAAGTTTTTCAACTGACTCCCTGCGTTGCTCTTCATATTTCTCTTTGTTGCCCTGTTTGATCTCCTCTGTGCAACTCTGCATTGCACATTGTAAGTTTCACGTGTTACTTGCATTGAGGTTATCTGTTCTGCAATTCTCTGCACGTGGGTACTCCACGCAAACCAAACATGACAAGCTGTCTGTCCACTTTGCTTTGGATAAGACAGCGCACTGTTGGATGACTATTTTTGGGATGGGTGAGATCACAATAAAATGTTTAATCCCCTCCTTATTTCAAAACACTACAGAATCTTCCTAAAGGATCAACAGCTATCCAGTAACCAAAACCGTTTCCAAACTGTAAAAGTTCTGCATGAAACTTAAGGAAATATGTATATATATATATATATATATATATATATATATATATATATATATATATATATATATAATTTTATATTCCTGTCACAAACTCATATCTGTTTTGTGTTTCCCTAATGTGGGAAGATATTCTTTAAGTAAAAAAAAAAGCAGCAGCATCACCTCTCTGTACATTTCACACAGTAATTTACCCTGTAACATGCATAACACTGATGTCCCAATAATCACATTGCTGATCTCAAACCACACTTACAAAACATTATGTTTGTGCTGATGAAGATTCACTCACCTTTGGAAGTTGGCTGCTTAAAAGTGACATCTCATTTAATTGCTTTTGAAATTTTATTTCCACCGGTTTGTCCTTAAATAACGACAGAAAAAGCATCATAACGCAGTGATGTCATGGCAAATATGGCAAAACCCTCACCTTTGTGCATGACAAAATCCTTGTTCTACCGGCATGTTTTATTTGTCAACTTACTGTTCCAACATGACGGGTCAACATGGTTATTTAGAATGTAACACATTTATGTGATCAGAGATAAAATGACCTAAGTGGTAGTTATAAAGTCATGTCAAAAAGCAGGCGTGGCTTTTTAAAATAAATTACTGGATCGGCCGTACAAGAGCTGCTAAGTAAACTGAGTTTAATGAGCTTTTAAATCCCAAAGATTAAACTTCTACAAGGCCCAGCTTGAGTGTGAAAGAGAGAAAATGTACTTGTCCATGCAGATGAGAGCACAATACAAAAATAGGGGAATGTTTACTGCATGTCTAAAGGGTTATCTATGATGAAGGAAGTGCGTGTGTAAATGAAGGAAGCCTTACTGAAAGATAAACACACCACACCTCGTACTGTCTTGTCCTGTTGGATCGTGTCTCACAGGAGCAGCTGCTTTCATTTGCCGGGCTTTTCAAACTGGTTGGTGCTTCAATAAGAATGAGCCACTTCTATAGATCCAACCTGACTATATAAAATAAACAGTTCTTCCGTGATTATATATGTATATTTTTTTTTACTTTGACTAGTCCACCTCAAATGTCCATTTATTTTTGCTGTTGTTATTTTAGCCATTCACTTCCTGTTGTGCTTCAGATCTTTGTCCTGCTGCCCAACCCAAGTGTGCTTGAGCTTAAGGTCAGAAAATGATGAACAAGGATGTTTTTTGACAGACAGCAGAATTCATTGCTACTTAAATTACATTTCTACCTCCATGTTTAATTGTTGACACGAGGTTCTGTTTCTGAAGTGCTGTGGTAGTTCTACCAAGGTGGTATAACAGGATACACACCTTTCAAAAGGTTCAGATTTGATCTTGTCAGTCCACAGATGTGTGAAAGATCATCAAATTCTTTTTTTGCTAAAATTAGATGACTCCTTGTGCTTATTTTGACTAATAGTTTTTGGTGTTGGGGCTCGCCACTGCTCGTCCATTTGTGGAAAATGGCTCTTAAAGTGGTTTGTTTCAGTCCTAAAGCCTATAAAAGATCTTTAAAGCACTTCCTAGGTTGATGGACATCATATCTTTATCATCTGTTCTTGATTTTCTTCAAATTTAAACATGATATGTTGCTTTTTGAGATAATACAGGTCTGGCAATAACAAGTCTTTTGTGTAATTATTGAAACTGCCAAAAAAAAAACTATCTAGTTAATAGGGAATAATTTACCAAGGAGGTATTATATATATATTTTTTTCAACTTATGCTCAAGTTGATTTGTGTAGCTTTTTCCTCACAAGACATGATCATCAGTTTGAAACGGCTTATTAGAATTATTCAGCCGTTTTTTGATATTAACATTTATTTGATGATCTAAAACATTTAAGAGCGTCTTGTGTGAAGAACATGAAACTAGGTGTCTTCAGCAAGAACAGATCTTTCCGAGTTCATGGGAAGAGCTCCGACCAGCAGAAAAAAAACGCACCAACTGACATCTGCTCCGCTTATGTCACTGCATATCATGTGTTCTTGAATTTAATGCATAAACTAGACAGAAAGTTAGAAAGACAGTGCATTTGTCTGCATACACCATGGGATGACCTGGACAAAGGACCCCTCTTTGCCAGACAACGCTCCCCGCAGGTTATTTCTGGTGCTGTGCTGGAGAAGAAGGATGAAAGAGTGGCCACAAAGGAAAGAATGTGGTTCCTGTTGTGGTCTCAGGGAGACATGGGCAAGTCGATGTAGGGGTGGGGTGTCTGCCTTTTCACATTTGGTGGCCCCTGGGGGTGCATGAGTCAAGGTCTGTTGAAGAGGAGGGGCTGACTGGAGGAGAAAAATTGTTTATGGTCCAGAGTCGGAGGGGTCAGAGGTGTGGGCTACGCTCTGACAGCGCAGGGATACAATAGGTGCCACCTCTGTTTAACCCCACAAAACTGAATGTTTTCAAGAACGGATTCTGATTTCAGATGCTCATAATGCCCTTTAGAGTTATCTCAACATCTCTGCAAGCAAAAACAAAGACGGACAGAGGTGTGCATGACAAGTTAAACTCTGAGGTAACCTCTCTGGAACTTGAATGCAAAAAGGCCGGTGTGTGTGTGGGAGATCTGGTTGTGTTTACTGTGGGAACTGAGTGTTGTGACAGCAGAACTAACACTTCTAAGGCCTTGTTAGTTGTAGTGCATGATATACTGTAAATGACTATGTGACTTGTTTCCCTGCAGTCTGTGTACACATGCTCCATCGTTGGCAGACTCCCATAACTGCCGTCAAGAAGCATTGCCGCAAAATCAAGTTTTGCCACCTTCTATCTGTCAGTCTGTCTGTGTTTATAGCCGCAGGGCTGTCACAACACTGCATTCACATCATACAACCAGCAGCCAGGCAGCTCTTGCACTTTATAATTAGTAGAAAGATTCTCCATAAAAATCTCACAACAATAGCAAAAGGGAGACATAATTCAGATCAGAGATAGGCACTGTTTGTGTCTCACCCAAATAAACTGGTTTCATCTGACAAGACACACAAACAACCACTTTCATTTTAAAATCCCCTGGAACTAACTGTTGTCCTTAACTTGAAGTGAATGCTGAATGAGACATGGTTTTTAATTTTTCCTTCGCAAATAAATGAAAAGTGTGCCATACATTTGTATTGAACTCCACCGAGTCAATACTTTGGCAAACTGCATTTTGCTGCAATCACAGCTGTGAGTCCTTTTGGGTGAATCTGTCAGCTTCGTACATCTAGAGACTGAAATGTTTGCCCATTGTATGAAAATAGAGTCAGATGAATAGGGAGAGTCCATTTTCAATTGGGCTTTGACTGACCCATTCTGACACATTAATAGGGTTTTACTTTCGCCCATCGTCTAAAAAGTTCAGTTTTTACCAAATCTGGCTGCATCTTTTTTTTCCTGTGCTCTTGTGTCACCTACATCAGTGTTTCCTAACCCTGGTCCTAAAGGCACACTGTCCTACATGTTTTAGAGGTTACCCTGCTTTAATGTGCCTGATTCATCTGATTGCAGTTCAACAAATGCCTGTTAATCAGTCATCAATTGAAATAAGCTGGACTGAAGCAAGAAAATACCTAAAACATGCAGGGCAGTGTGCCTTGAAGACCAGGGTTAGGAAACACTGACCTACACGGCTCATTCTTCAGAGCCCTTTATAATTTCAGATTATGGACTGAACAATGCTCTGTGAGAGTTTAAAAAGCTTAGTAAAATGTTTTATAGCCTAACCTTGACATTACATTTTCCATACTTTGAGTTTGTTGCTTTATTTACCAGAGATGCTCACTTGGGACAATGGCAGTACAATATAGGAAACTGGCAGTATTATGGAAGACTTGGGAAGGAGTTCACAGCTATTAAGTCAAGAAGTACAGTATATGTTTGTTGAATACCAAACATTAGAATTGTCCTCTAATGTTTGATATTCAAAGAAGCCTTTGTTCAGCTATAAATTGACATATATCAGGTCATAAAAGAATAAGGACAGTAATGCTTGGATGCACTAATGAGCACTTATCAAGGCGGAAGGAAGGTTCTTGCAAGTTACATAGAGACAGAACGCCCATATCCAAAGTCCAAGAAAGATCTTTTATAAATGAAAAACTTGTCTCATTTTACAGCATGGACACAGCTTAGTTGTTGAAATAACTAATGGAGAAAATACATTCTGAAGTCTACTCTTGTTAGGTTTTGTTGGTAGTTTTATTTAGCTGTGACAGACAAAAACATGAATCTTAAAAATGTCAAGGCAGTCTGTTGTCTTTTGCTGAACCTTTAGCCTCACAGTCTAACAACTGAACCACCGGTTGAAAGTATAGATGAGTGACTTCTTTTTAGCCAAAACAATCTGGTGACATCAACATTTATCCATCCAGTCATCAAACACCTACATCTACCTGTGCTTGCAGGGCCAATGGGAGGCTGGTGGCTATTCCCAGCAGTCATTGGGTGATGGGGGTAACATCCTGGACAGGTCACAGAGACACACAGGACAAACACACAAGCACACACTCCTAAGGGCAATTTAGAGAGACCAGTTAACCAAACATGTTTTACGCTGTGGGAGAAAATCATAGTACCTAAAAGAGACAAGGACACCAGGATACAAACCCATATAGTTGCAAGGCCACAGGGGTCCACCCAATGTGGAGTCTGGCATCAAAGTTCTCAAAAAAAGAGAAAAAACAAACAGACAATGATAAAGAGTATCACAGATTTTCCCTTTCATTTATGCTGCAGAAGAACCGAGACAATATAAAGATGCCAAAGAAAAGATTGCAAAACAGTGAGTGCCTTTGCACACACAAATATTCCTTTGGATCAGAACAACCTTAATTTTCAAGTAATGTGACATTACTTATTAACTTATGCAGTTAATAAGTTTCTGTTCCTGAAAAATGTTTCAGCCTTAGTTAAGCAACCACAGATAGAATACATTTATCAGCCTATAAATCATACACGAGTGATCTCTGAATGCTGATTACCATTACTAGTTGAAAGTGTGTGTGAGTGAGAGCTGCAAAAGCGAGAAATAAGTGGCTAGAAAACCCTGGACAATGGATGGATGTGATATTTTGTTGGTATAAGATTGAGTCACAAATTCAGCTTTCATCTATTATAAGAAAGTGTCGCATGCACAATGTTGCAAATCTTAAATCTGCTGTGGCTTTAATCATATAGCTTAAAACAAGGAAGAAATAAAAAAAGAAAACAAAAAGGAAAATAATTAGGCTTTATTTAAATAGGCAATTTAGCTGGATTGTTTTAATTACACAGGCTGATTTCCAGGTGGTAAAACAAACCCGTGTTTGTAATTGATGCAAATTGTGCTAAGCCTGTCAAACCTTGGTCCAAATTCTGACAACCCAAACCTGACCAAATCTGGAAACCATTTACTGGATCAGATCTGGCTCACAACACAAATAAGTGTAGCTATAAATGCGTCCTATTCAGTCTCTTATGAATGACTCTTTGTCGTTATGCACACAATAGATCAAAATCACTTTGCTGTTTGTTTTGTTACTTTTTAGCTTTTAAATACATTGAAATAGATTTTATATTGGCCATGAAGCTACATTAAAACAGAAAGGGGGAAAACACTTTCATGCAATTTTCATTAGCTTAGTTGTTTTACTAAACTAAAACACTATTTTAGCGTAAAATAGGTCTGTTTTTTTTTTCCCACAAGGGCAACCCCCCCGCCAGACCTACAGGTACATGTACAATAATATATGAATAGTTCATCTGCCTAATTAACCTATTGTTTTTATTTTTTGACATTTAAAAATATAAAAATATTTTAATAAAATAAAGATTCCTCATATTAAAATCATAAACATACATCAGGTAAAATTAGTGATGAACTAGTCAACATTTTCTCAGGTTAAATATTTCCAACTGGGCCACTGACATAAAATTTGCAACAGATGTTGGTACAAACCCAAGAAACCCAGTCATAAAAATAAATCACAGCAAATAAGTCCCATAATGCAGTTATGTGTAAAGAATTGGAAGAACTGCAATTTGGATCAAACTCAGGCTGTTGTCTGGGCTGTTCTAGCAGTTTTTATTTATTTTTTCTCAAAAACCAATTGTTTATCATTGGCTGGGTGTTTGGGAATATTTTCTTGCTTGGAAAGCCACACTCATTTCATGTTCAGGTACTTATCCAGAACGTACCAGTAATTTTTGCGTGCATCCCTCCTCCAGCTCTATTAAGTTAGCCAGTGCCATATGCTCTAAGACAGCGTTTCCCAATTCCGGTCCTCAGGCCTCCCTTCTCTCTGCATGTTTTAGATGTGCCTCTATTCCAGAGCAACTGATTCAAATGATTGCATGACCATCAAGTGCTGCAGAAACCTGTTGATCACCCATATATTCAATCCAGGTGTGTAGCAGAAGGGAAACACCTAAAACATGCAGGGCAGGGAGGCCTGAGAACCGGAATTGGGAAATGCCGCTCTAAGAAAACATATGCTCTACCGGCTAACAGGCTTTTATCTCCTTAAACCCATACACACTTGGGTTGTGAGGCAGGACAAAGTTTCAAAGCACATGAGAAAATCCACCATGACCCCAAATTGCAAAACACAGGTTTTGCAGTGGCCTAGTCAAAGTCTGGAATTAGTTTTGATTGAGATGTTGTGGCATGACTTTAAACAGGCTGTTCATGCTTGGAAACTCCATCTATCCAGTATTGCTGAATTAAAGCAATTCTGCTAAGAGATGGTGTAATTTTTGCCACAGAAATATAAAAGACTTATTACTAGTTAACGCAACCGGTTGTTTACACCAAGGGTGGCACAAATTAGGTTTGGAGGAAAACAATTAACCCGTTTTTTGTTTTTTAAAGTGAAATCATTGAAAAACTGCTGCTTGTATTTTCTCAGTTTATGTTGGGCTGATGCCAACACTTTTGCTGGTCCGATCAGCCTTATGCTCTTGTATCAGGAACAATAAAACACCCGTATGGTTAGCATCCAGGTGCAAGGTTAATTTTACTTGGAAACATAATGTATTTACAGATAATGCTGTCCACTGCCCTGAAATGTCATTCTGTCGCACCATGTTCCAGGAAAATGTCATTTAGATACCAATCTGGCAGAAGGACAGGAAATTTGAGATGCTATAACCAAACCAATAATCCCAGTGGTGATTATTTAACACACTGACCAAGATGCAGCTGTCCTGGATATGCAGCCAAAAAGTCCCTGTAGCTTTGAACCTGAG
Organism: Xiphophorus maculatus; assembly: GCF_002775205.1. Lineage (NCBI taxonomy): Eukaryota > Metazoa > Chordata > Actinopteri > Cyprinodontiformes > Poeciliidae > Xiphophorus > Xiphophorus maculatus. The sequence continues at coordinate 18,036,650 of NC_036464.1, forward strand.
AGCAGCCTTTGTGGCTGCAGATAGATGACGCTGGGAGGGTATCTCTGTGTGCGTGTGTGGAACAATAAAACAGTTAACCCTCCTCCAACTTCCAACAGACATGACCCAGAACAGCACAGCTAATGTTTAGCAAACACAGGTGAAGGGTGTGCATATGTATGAGTGTGTTTATGCCTCTTTATATAACCTCATTCTGACCTGGCTCATCTTCTAATAGTCTTTGTTAAGGCCACTAATCATTTCACAGACTGTTGCACAACACGTTCATGCTCTTCGGAGAACAGGTTGTGCTGCCAGCGACGCTCACACTTAAGAAGACAACCAGCACCAAAACATACACTCACACCCGCCGATCTTCATGTAGTGCAGCAGCTGTTTCAGCAGAGAGCACATAGGGATTTTAATCCAGAACTAAAACACAAACAAATTTGGTTATTAGGAAATATCATAATCCACCAGACTGTCTACTCCACCTTCTCTGCCATTACAAGGAAAGGTCCACTAGATGGTGCCATTTCACTTTTAAAAGTGGAAATATTCATTGTGCGCTTGTCAAATCTGCATTTCACTCCATCTGCTTGGGTTTCAGGATGAGTAAAATCTTTTTGTTCTGTAATTTTTAGCAATTGCTAATGACACTGAATTACTTAGATTCAGAGAAGCATAAAGACACACCCTATCTGCCTGAACTGATGGCAATGTGTGTTCTTCAGGGCCAAATGCGAGAGTTCTGGGAGATCACACTTCACAAGCAAACTTTCAATAACTTGTTGATAGTTATACAGAAATTCTGACTTCTTTTGCGTTTATTTCTGTTTCTCAACTTTATTGTTACAGTACTCAAAATACTTCTCAGTTTTCATTGACTCAATAACAGCTGTTGAGCTTTTTCCCGCTCCTCAATATAGTTTAAAAAAAAAAATTTAAATTGTGTGTTTGTCTGCATATATTTAAAAAAAAAATATTATTAATACTTTACATTACAGTCCCTAGGTAAGCAAGTCCAAAAATGTCACATTTCAAGACAAAAAAAGCATTCAATAATAATTTACAGAGGTCATATCCCTTATTTCCACCCATATACTAAATATTTAAGTTAAATTTATTAATACAATTTGAAAAGTAAGAAGAAATTGCACTCAATAAATTTTCAAACAGTAAGCATCGATTTAAATATTTATTAAATCATTTCATGTGCTGCAGTGCATAATGCAATCATTGAAACTGTCACTGTGGCTCAACAAATACACATTCCAACTTGTTTCAGTTTCGAACCATGATATTCACTACAGCAGTGTAGATCAACATGGCCCAGGATGCAGAACAAAAGGAATGAATCTGAACATACTGTAAAAATTTATTTTCTCTGTTTCTGGCTTTCTGTGGGACCCAACACACCGCCGTGCTTCAGATTTTTCTCTGCTTCAGCATACTTGATGTAAATTAATGATTAGTTAACACGACTCTGCTGAGAAAATAATTAAATCAATTCAATCAGGCTTGCTGAAGCACGGACACATGCAGATGCATACGTGCAGCGGGGGCGGGACCAGCAGACTAGGCACTCCAAGACACAATTTAGGTCACATAGCTCCATCTTCTGTCTTAGAAAATAGTTGCTTTCTCTGCTGTATGAAAAGTGCTTACTGGATTTGTCTGTGCGTGAACAATTGCAATATTTCCATGGAAAAACCGTAAGTTCAACAAATAGGACAAATGTAACATAAAACTGTAGACACCTTGGAGATATTTAAAAATATTTAGAGATAAAATTAAAAGTCAAATATTTCAGTTCTTGGGCAGATGATTTCTAAGAATATAATATCATTTGATATAACTTTATTCCTATCTGGTCTTCCCATTTGTGTTGAAACAGAAGACTATATTTTTGGTAAATACGGTTCATTACAACCAGTTGTTGTACCCTGTGGAAACAGTGGAGTCGCACTACCAATTGTACTTGCACAGCACCTATTTCATATTGATTTGATTTGTTTTATTTCTTCACAAAAAGAAATTCACTGTTTTTCTCCTCTGTTGTCTGACTTTGGGGACAATCATTTTTGTTTAATTCAACTTTTGTATGAGAATCTGCAGGATTTTTATTCACCTAGCATCATTTTGAGCAGAAGGAAGAATTATGTTTGGATTTCTAGGAAAATCACATTTATAAATTTAAAGCAAAAATCATAGTTTGTGATTTACCATTATGATTATTTTGCACCAAGTACCAGGACGGTTTGGGTAGTTTTTTTCCTTTAATGAACAAAATTGCCATTTGAAAAATACCTCTTTATAGAAAAGGGGGCAAATACTTGTTAAATTTGAGCCAAGCCATTCTCTGTCGAACAAATATACTGTAAATTCAAGAAAAAAAAAAAAATTTCAATAGACAATTTAGCCAAAATGTAATTATTAATAATCAAGAAGATGGGCTGTAATGCTCCCATAATTTGATGTTAATGTCTACAATAAGTAGTAGTGAGGATGGAAGGAAAATTGAGTTATTCCCCTTGAGAGTGCTGTTCGTGTCCCAGAGGGCTTATCAGTTGCCCTTCCTGTCCTTTATGCTGCCCTGTTTGCAGCTGACTGTCACCCAGCCAGATAGATCGAGGTCTAATAGAGAGACCTGTGCTGTTAAGTGATTGAGCTGTAAATATAAAACGACCTGGAGAAAGACTCTCATCATGTGTGAACTCATTCAACACTCTCTGTCCTCTTCCTTGACGTCTGAGAGTGTCTGAATCATGCCCATCATCGAACCTAGGGACATCGCTGACCGTAAGGGAGGAAAGCGAGTTGCGTGGCCCGTAGTAAACGTGTGTGTGGGGGGCGTGTGTTGGCCGTGAGTGAAAAGGCTTGGAAAGGCTGCTGAAGCATTAAACTGCAATTCTGGGATGATTTTCATATCGGGCAAACAGGAAGGGGAGATTGTGCAAGGTACAATTTATGGAAATGGTCATAAAAGGTGAAGACTGCAGAAATGGGATATGTCAATAAAACTCACAATCTACTGCAGTTTACTGAGCAGATGAGAGACACGGCTGTTAGGCAGCATGGATCTAATTTTCTCAATAAAGCCCCTTTAAGTCAACAACACTAAGGGTTTCATAAATCCTAATACAAGACAGATTAATCAAGAATATGTTTATTTTTGGCATGGTGCCACTGCTGCAGTAAATCTCTTGGTAATAGCAGTATTAGCTTTTTTATTTAAAAAAAAAAACAGCTTCAAAATAATTTTACCTACAGATATTTAAAATTTTCCAAATTCTTTATAACATTTGAGGATTATCATGAGGTGGTCCTTTTCTTGTGATTAGACATTTTACTTTATATATTCTTAAGATTATTTAATGAATCTTCCCACCTAAATTTTCAGCATCTAATGTCTTATCAGGAAGTAGCATTTATTTTTATTCAACCTATATTCATTTGATACTTTCCCGTTGGAATTGAAATCATTATAAAAATCCAGTATTTTTGCTTAGAGGTGAATTTGGCGATTCAGCGAGTCATGTATGACACTTCGTCTGAACATCTCCACATTTCTTCCATGGATGGCTGACTGCGCCACATGGGCAGTGGTGCCGAAGACACAAAGGGATGGGTGGGTCGGGTGGACGGGCTTATGAAAGCCACTTCTGGGGGAAGCAGAGGACCCCAGCTGTGTTAATAGCAAAAGGGAACATTATGTGCTAAAGTAAAACAATTACAGCACAATCATCTTTAAGTTATGGGGCAAATTATTTTGCCTGATGGTGGGTGGAGAAAAACAGAAATATTTGCTATACACTGTCAACAAAGGCTGTGGAAGAAGAAACCGTAGATTTCTGCTCACACTGCATCGTTTTCCCGTTTCACCTTTAAAAAGAGAAAATATTTAAAGATACCCACAACTTCAGTTCACTTTACATTGGGTTTGAAATTTTGACTCTAGTATTTTCTCAACCGCCTACTTTTCTTTTGTTAAAATTGCAATATGTAACTTTTATTAAAAAAATATGTTTTTTATATATTTGTTAAAAATGTCACCATGTTGTTATAATTTATGAGACAGATAATCTGCGAAAAGCTCAATTTGCTCCACCTACTCCCTGAGCTATTATTGTCGTCTGGAGTAACGCATCGCTCTCGACCAAAAAACTATCAATCAGAGCCAGGAGGAGGGTCTTAGCGCTTTCAATCAATGCTGCTAAATGTGCTGGTGGGGGAGAAACAACTTGCCGTTAGAGGAAAACCGTTTATCTGCCGTCATCAGTGGTCATGCTAAATTGCCTGAGCATTCACAACATGCTAACCTAGCTGCAAAAACGCAGGATACTCAACGCTACAGAGACTGTGAGTGAGAGCGCTAGGACCCACCTTCTGACTCTAGTTAGAACTGGGAGCACTGGGAGAAGGCAGAAGAACAAAACTGTCATGACATAGCGACGATTTCAACAAATATGTGAAATAAATATATGTTTTTTTGTAAAAGTTACCTACTGCAGCTTTAAGACTCACTCAGAAATGGTCTGGCAGCCTCTGTCCACACTTAAATATAAATATTTATACATAACTTTTTATGTTACTACTGGTGTAGTAACATAACAAGTAGTAACAAGTAATCATTGCAGAAGTAACATTTAATCATGGCTTATATTTGTGTTCTCGCTTGCATCTTTTACTGACAAACTTTAGAATTCGAGCAAAAGTAATGAAAGTAGTAAACAAGCATATTTGATTGTAGCTTTTATCTCTCTTTTTGAAAATATAACAGTAAGTTATATAAAAAAAAAAGTGACAGTAATTTTTGAGTACACAAAAGGAAAGTTATGCCTCATTGACCCAGCCTGGCAGCAGCTTTTGTTTGGTTTTCAGGGTTTAAGCAGAGGACAGTTGTCCTGTCTAAACATTTTCAGGTCTTTATCTGAGGCAGTGGTCACGCTCAGTGTCAGGACCACGGCTTCTCGGGGGAAGCCTGAGCCTGGATCAACAGTAATCTTTCTTCCATGGAGGTCACACTCTAGTTATAAGAGAGCAAAGGTTTCCCTCAACCAAGCTTCCATTAGCGATCTGTTAGCCACAGTCCACTGAGAGGGAGGCCGGCCTGAAGCACAAGCTCCTGGGAGAGAGCACAAACATACAAGGCCACACACACACAAGCATCCAGACACACACCCGGGCTCACGGCACGGACCTTGTTTGATGAAAAAGAACAATTAAGGGAGAAATGAGGGGGAATTATCGGGGGAAATGGTTGATGAAGACTTTATTGATTAGAGTGGCTCCACTGATCCAGCTCTCATTGTAGCAATTACAACTGGCTGCCAGCAAAAGTGGGGGTCCTCAACGTGTAGGGGCCCTTCGAAAGACAATGATGCTGCAGACGTGACTCAAGGAAGCATTGTAGCCATATGATCCTAAAAAATTAGGGTAGAGGAAGAAGACATGATAATGTATGACTGCTTTGTAAATAAAAATAAAAAAGATTTCCCCAGTAGTTTGTTTTATTTTCATAAATCTGCCTTGTTTTATGTAAAATATTTAGAGTAAGATGAAATATGCGGTGCAGAAGAAAGCAAAGTCTTCCTGTCTTATTTCTTTTGTCTCTTCTTTATACACACACACAAAATCACCAATAACTAACCCAAAATAACTGTGAATAAAGCAATAAAATCTTATAGGGCCACATCTGAGCAAACAGAGACCTACCAGAGAGCTCATTCATGGTTCGTTTGTTTGCTCAGCTCAGCTATTTGTATTTAAATGGGGCTGATGCCTGCTCTTACACCAACACTGACTATACAACGATAGCAGACACTTCCATGGGGGGCTTTTAATCTGCCTCCAAAACAAATCTTACAATTGCATATTTACTAGAAGGTCTTCGTAAGAGGGAACGGGTTGCCAGTTGTGTTGTGATTTTGCCTGGCGAGGCATGAAAATGTGTACAATTCCAAGATGAATTTTTATCAGTGCGGCAGAGAGGTCAAAGGTCATTTGACGTAAAAAATCTGCGCTGAAGCACTACAGTGACAGAGGTTGATCTGAATCATGACCTTAATTGATGCCAGTTGTGAGGACGCCTGTTTTTCTTTGCAACAAACAATATTCAAGAACTACAGCGCCTGTTGAAGTTTTTGAGATTTTGTCACATTGTAGTCACAAACTTCAAAGTATATTACTGGGAAAAGTCACATACAATTATGAAGTGTAAGGAAAAGAATACATATATATTTTTTAAATGTTTGCAAATAAAAACCTGATAAGCAGGAGTTGCATATGTATTTGTTGACCAGTCAACACTTTTGAAACTTTTGCCGCAACTAACGCTTTTTGGGGAATGTCTCAACCAGCTGTTAACATCTATAAATGTTTGTTTCTGCTAATCTTTTAACTTTCTCTCCAGCCCGAAGCTCGTTGGAGCTGCATATTGGATTATTCAGTCTGACCCTGTTTTAAACTTTGCCGCAACGTAATCTCTGAACTGTCTGTTGTGTTCCATGTGCTTCATGATGTTTGTTTGCTTTGATTTGGTCTATCACATAAATGCTCCATAAATTACATTAAAGTTTGTGCTTGCGGCATGAACAAAATGTGAAAAACCGAGAGAGGAGTGAAATTTTTGCAAAGCAGCTTCATGATTTGCGAAGTGAAAAGAAACTTGGGCTGGCCTTCGAAGAAAACTGTCATTACTATTAAGATAAGGGAGAGAAGAATTCAACCCTAAAAATAAAAAAAAACTTCACCTGAGCCTACCTTTAAATCCAATCGTCAAATAACGCTACATTTTCTATACAATTTGAGTCTTTGTACAAAGTAAATTATATTTGTTGGTCTTTGTTCACATTGTAACTGGAAATAAAATACAAGGCAACAGAAATCTCAGTAGCATCCACCGTCTCACTCAGTGTACCAACCAGTTTCCAGCCTCCAGAGCTGTTTAGCAAGGGCACCCAAACAAGATAATGGTCAAGGGAGAAATACAAAGGGACAAAGACAATCTGTTTATACACTAGATGGAGATGAATGGAGCGTAATCCATTTCCTTCCATTTCGGCTGCCCCTCCTCGCCATGGCTGTTGCCTACTTAACCACAATGATGATTAATCCTGCACTCACTATTTATATTTTCTAATTGCAATTAGCCTGAACTATCAATTACACTTAGTGCCTAATTGCCCTTCATGAAGTCAACTCCCCAGGTTTAAACAGGTCCATTTAAATAATGTAACTAATAGCTCTTGTCTTTACGTTGTGGATACATCTTCATTGCGGCACGCGTAAACCGTGATGGCTGCTCGTAATTTAACGCGGCAAACGAGAGAAGGAGTGCAGGTGGCACTGTGGGACTAATTATGGTAAATGAATTATGATGTGACCTTCTCAGAACAATGGCTAATCAATGCTCCCGATGACTGACAGTACGCTCTCTATGAAGGCCAGAACTCTTATACTTGCAGATCTTAGCCGTTCTAAATAATAAAAACAGGCAGCTGAAAGTTTTTTGTTTTGACTGTATATACTCTCATCTTCTAAGTCTGTCACTAATCTTTCTTGGGATGTAGAAACAGCTTTTGTCTGCAGGAGATACACCGGCCATGTAACATTCACAATCGATATTCAAGTTTACAGACTGAGAAAGAAAATGTCTTTCCAAAACACAGCATACGCATGTGCAATGGGGAGACAACAAGCAAGTCCATGCACAGTATTTACATTTAATATCTACATAAATCCTGTTTGAACTGTGTGAATAGTGCATGGGTCTTCAATTATACAAAAGGCATTTTTTTTCAGCTAAATAATACAAATGTTACATTACCCTTTTTGAAAGAAGACAACGTACTTATTTTTGATAAATATCTATTACTTAGAAAATTGTTAATTCTAAAGAGTCATCATTTCATATATGTTTTTAGGTTTTAATACTGAGAGGATTTTCTTCTATAATGAAACTATGCAAAAACCACAAACTGATGACAAGAAAAGTAGATTTAAAACAACATTGCTGTTATTTTTTAAGTCATCTTGTTGTGAAAATTGAACAAGCATGTTTTATTTCTCTCCTTGGTTCAACACACCTGGATCCATTGATGTCTCATTAGATGACCTAAGAAGAAAGTTGACATGCTAAAAAGGTTGTTACTATCACCAGGGAGAAGGACTGACTCTGGGCACCACTGTCTTAGACCCTGCATTTGTTATTATATCTATATTTAAAAACATTAGTTGTTTCTTTGTCATTTTTAGTCCAAAACTATTAAGAGTCATTGCAGAATGTCTGAAGGGCCACTTGTGGTTTTGTTCTTGGAGTCTTCAATGTTTGAAGCAACAACCTAAAAACAGAATGCTGACAATTAGTACCACTTTAAACATGATACAAAAATGCTACAAGAACTTAATTTACTGTATCTAAACGTATGTCTCCTTCTGCCTACAATTCTGCACAGATTATAATCCAACATGCAGGCCATGCGAGTAAACCTGGCAACCAGCACACATTATGCTGATATCTTTAGAGTCAAGCATACTCAACTGCATACTCAAATATGACATCACATTTCTGTGAGGTCAATAGACTAGATCCATAGGCAGTCTTCAGACTTCTAAATCTAGCTTTTATTCCTTCATATATATTTACAGACATAGTGCACCAGATGTTTATTTAAAGTGTTACGCATTACACATTCACACCTCAAAGAATCATGAAAATGTAATGTATTTGAAAGGAACTAATTGGTGTTATAAGGTTTTGTCAGGTAACTTTGTCAAAAATAAATAAATAAATTAAATGAAAAAAGATAATCTTAGTAAAAACCTAATAATTCTGAACAGATTGGTTTCCTCGCTGAAGAAATGGACACAAATTAAAGGTTGAATTGTTAATTTTTCATTGTGAGAATCTGTTGCTGCCATTAAAAATGTATTTATCTCGATGGTTTTAAACATCATCTAATATGGATGGATCTGTCTAATACTACTTCTTTTAATGTTACATTGTTTTTGTTAGGTGTTATTTGTGGATAAGTCAGACCATGTCTTAGTACTTGAAAGGTTTAGGTTTTCTCTCTCAACACCACACATCTTTGTGATTTTCAATACCAAAAAAATAAACCCAGAACTTTTCATAACACAGTGAATTTTGTCTTTATTTTCTTGAGCTCTAAATATTAAAGGTCCTTCTGTTTTAAACGCTAATAAAAGAGATGCTAAGCTAAATGACACATGATTCTTCTTAGAGAGTGGTGAAGCCAGAGACAAGGGAGAGAAAGGCCTGGGACTGACTTCACATTCCACTTTCTGCCCTCAAAAAATCTTCATACACAATATGACATTCTCACAGTTAAAAATAGACATTAAATGACCGGGTGTCTTAATTCTCTCTGCGTTTTTAGTCAACTTGGCTGGCAAACATACAACTGTGATCATCTACGAAATGTACCAAATCATTGTACACGAAAGAAATCCGTAAAAGTTTGATGTTGATGAAAGTCTGAGATAAAAAAAAAAGCTAACAATAGGTCAGAAACTGATAGAGCAATGATGTATACAACTTTATCTATCAGCACAAAGAGGCCCACACGAACACACCAGAAGAACGTTAGCTGACAACAGCAGTGTTTGAACTGACCTTTACCTTGTTGTGACAGGAGGTGCACCATGACTGACAGTGTCCCTCAGAACAATTTACCCCCACCCTGCAATACCCTCCATCTACTCTGTGATGCAGTTGACCCCTTTACAAATCACCACCAACTTTTACACATCTGCTGCCTGTCAGCATCTGCCAGGCGCACTCACCCATCCCGCCTGTAATGAAAAACTCTCATTACTCGCCTCCACCCAACAGGTACGGGACCGTTAGGACAATTACCGGGCAACGCCGCTGACCTTGTTGTCGAACAGAGTCGAACAAACAGAGAAGTCTGATGGAAAAGGAGCCTGGCAGCAAGATTCAAGCTCTGCTGCTTATGACGAAGACGCTGTTCTGATCTCAAACAGCACCGGTCAATGACATCTGCTTTAGAATTAAAGGAAAATTTGAGATGTGAGGATACTGCAGAGCTTAGTGCTTCACTGACGTCGCAAAAGGCAAACCAAACAGATCTCAATAGTGATAAACATCCCACTATGGAGAAATTAACAGAGATTCTCCTCAAAAACAATGCATATAGGCAGATCCAATCTAATTATCAATGAATATACAGTTTATTTCAGTAGTTAAAAAAAAACTTAAGATCATTTTTATTTTATGGCCAAAACAATCACTGGAGAGACTGCAGACATGACAACTGTCACTGACAACCTGCACAAAGAGTGCTGCATGCAAGCGTGATAATGGAAAGTTGAGTGGAAGAAAGAAAAAGTGTGGTTGAAAAATGTGCACAAGCAACAGAGGAAACTGTAAGCCTACAATTGCCTCTAAGTTGTTTTGCTTTGAAAAACACCTGAGAGAGATTTTGGAGGTTCACGAACTGCAGCTGGATACATCCAGGACACGGGCAGGAACTGTAGTATACTTTGTATCAAACAACTCCTTAACATGAAACAAGTTCTGAGAAAAAGTAGAGTGGTGAGATGGTTGAAGTCCATAGTCAGATTCATAATAAACCCCATGAAGTTTGTTGGTCATTGAAACCGGTACTGGTACCTTAGAAAATCATGACATTATCGAAAATGTCCTGGCTGTATTGCCCTTAGCCTCAATAAAACACAAAGAACCAACACCAGCAGATGGCATGTCTCTCAAAAACACTTAATATGGGAACCTATCACTGAACTTTGAGCAGCTTAGATTTTGTCTTCAGGCACTGATCACCACTCCTAATATATGTTTTTTCCTTAGATCGGAAAAACAAATCAGATGTTATCTTGGGTTCAGGAGTCACTTAACACAAGGAATGTTGCCCATGCCCTGAGTAAGTTTGAGTGACTCCATCTGTGGCTTTCCTTTCTTGTGAATGTTGTCAGCGACGGCCTGCCGGACAACTCTGAAGTCAGCGGTTTTCCCCATGACTGAGTAGTCCATAATATAAATATAGCAGTATAGTCTGTGCTGTCATTGCCCCATTGAATGTCTGTGGTAGATGCAAACAATCCCATAAAAGAGAAATGGATAAGATAAGCTCTGCATCGAGGATCAATTTGGTTCAGTTATTTTTGCTAAGATATAACAATCAATAATTTCTACCTCCAAACTAGCTGAGGACCCAAAAATAAAGAAAGAGCCAAGACCAAAAATAAAAGGCCAAACATGCTTGGTCCTAATGTCAGTTTTACCTTTTGTGTTTTGGGATGTTGCAAGAGTACCAAGTGAAACCTATAAATCATCAAGAAGAGCTTCCATATTCCAGAATGGTCTGGAAGCTGAGTTTGCAACAGAGTCCTTTTTGCTGTGATGCTCGGATGGTTGGTGATGATTGATGGGAAGATCGTTAGCTTTTTAGAAGGACAGGTTCAGAAAAATGTGGCATAAATGTAGAGTTTTCATCTTTGTTCTGTTTGGGCTTGGCAAGTCCTTTCCGTCTGATGCGATGGCAACATTTCCTATTTAGCGCTAAACATAAGGTTCAGATAATGCTGATGGGAATGTCATTAGTGGTCCAGATGTTTGGTCATATTCCAAAGTGTAGGGGAAATTAGAAGTGAAAACGCAGAGGGAAAGTCACCAAAATCATCAGGCTTCATTGGAAGAATGTTTGTTGTCAAACACAAATTTCCTGTTCATCTCTCTCTTATCAAATGCAATCAGACACAGAACAGAAAACAGTTAAAAGAATTAGCAGAATGACCTGTTTTAGATTAAATATCCTTCCTTAATGATTGACCAGACTCCTGTTGCTCTTTTGTTTGAGTCCCATTCACAGGGAAGTGGAGGAGGCTCTGTTGGAGCTTCAAGAAAACAATGAAGACAAAAGTCGGAGAGCACGACTGCGACTCATAATCTTGCTCCTGCCATTAGACAAATTATCCGATGCTTAGCAGCATCCCTGGGAAGTGGCTACTTTATTGACCCCAGAGGGGGGCGCTGAATGGAAGTGTGTCTCTTCGGCTCCCTGCTGTGCTCGACAGTGATCTCTCCTCTCTGAAGTCTCTCTGTGGCTCAAGCAGACCCCAGAGTTGAACCAGCTGTGGTTCCTGCTCTCAGAAGTCTACCTGCAGGCCTCTTTGTCCTCAGGGCTTGTCCTTTTGTCCCGCTGACCCACGCAAACAGATGTCCGGCCACTGGGCTTTCTCGCAGGAAGTTGTAAACCTACAGCGTGCAGCGAGCTCCATTCATATGGAGGGTCCACAATATACCCGTGCGACTGTGATAGACATGCAAATGGTGGCATGCAGACAGTCCTTTAGTGGAGGTTTCAACAAATGTTTGACTATGTACCTACAGACTGTACAATGACCGGGAGCAATGAAAGCCGCATGTAGATCAGTAGCAGAGCGATCACACAAAGACAGGAAACTGTGAGGGAGGTTTCTAATAGCCTGTAAACATGGCTGTATCCTCCATGTTTCCACCACCACGAACTGCAAACACTGGTATTCTTTTGTCTGCTTTCTTCTCAATCTGACCGTCAATCTTGATCTGAACCTACTATGGCTGCACACCTGAAGTGAGTTCTGCATTGATCTGAGAAGAAGCCAAAAGAGCCATGTTAACTCTGGAGGAGCTGCAGAGTTCCACAGCTCATGAGGGAGATGCTTTTGACATAACTAATATGTGCCATGAATATGGCCTTAATGAAAAAGAGGGGAAAGGCCCACTGTGGAAATAAAGCTAAAGTTAGTCATGGGGAAACAGCAAATATGAAAAAGGTGCTCAGATTGGACATAAATAGATTGATTTTGGCAAATAATTACTTTTTTTTTAGCTATTCTGATTTTCTGAGCCAATGAATTTAGGGTTTTCATTATCTAAGCCTTGATCACTGTGCATATTTAAAAGAAAAAATAAGGGGGGGGAAAGTGCCAAAAAAACAAACAAACTTAAAAACAATTCTAAAGTCAATTCTATTGTGGGAAATCTATTGCTAGTCATTTTACACATCAGTGTCTTAGCAAAAATTGTCCTGTAGGGTTTTTGTAGAGTTTGTAATAAAAAACTTTTAAATAAAATCAGTCTAGATTAAAATAAATTGAACTGAAAAGTGATAATTACCTGAAAAATATTTTTAAAAGACCAACAATCGCTTAAATTATCGTATTTGTGCTGCTGTGGATTACCTTTCAAGTCTTCAAAATGTCTTAGGCGTCAGGTTTTATCTGTACTGGACACCTGCTTGAGGATATTGATTAAGTGCTGGTTTCACCATTTTACCCAGAGCCAGTTATCCAGTTTTAAACAGCACACTGCCCCCCTTTGTGTTGAACTCTCATCACAAAAACTTAGAAGCAGATTGGCTGTGAATTTAAATCAATTAGATTTGTAGAAAAAGTAATCAGCTGCATTAGTTCTGTAGAAACGCTCTCACTCTTTGTGCGCATTCTTTTGTGATGTTGGATGTGTAAAATGCCCTGTTCTCTATTTTACAATTACTAAATATAGAGATTTTGCTCTTTGGATTTCCATGGCTTGCATAACATCATAGAAAATACATAACAACTCAAACAAATACTACAAACGATGTGGTACACAGAATAATTATGATTCATGCTCGAGTTTGACTACAACTCAGGGAAAGCCATTGCTAGTTCCTGTTATTCATAAAACATTACACAAGGAAAAAAACAAGTAGAGATTTAAACCTTGAAAGTTCACAGCAGTCTGTATCAAATGCATGAAAGCAGTGTGAAGACGAATTCATGTATGCAAGCAAAGACTTAAAATAGACAAATACATAAAATACATAATAAAGAAAGTAAAACCCTCTTCATGTAAACCATATAAACAAAATGAAGTGTGTCCAGGTCTGAATGCCATGATTTGTAATTTGTTTGGTGTTTTAACTGACCTTGAAACCTTCATCTCAGTATGAAGTCTGCTGCAGACCTCAGTTCTGTCCAGCTTTCCTTGAACCCGCTGAAGAAAAACAAACCCACGGTATGAAGCTGCCTTCATAGTATATTAATAGTGCATTCAGGTTCATAAGACATTAGGTTCTCACAACAGAGCATTGTGAATATACAAAAAGATATATTTGAAAACCCTAAATTTCCTTCTACTCCAAAAATTTGCAGGATAGGGTTGACAAAATATAAAAAGCTTCAACAGGTATGAAAACTATTTTTAGCATATTATATGACTGTGTGAAAAGTTTGAGCAAAACAATGTTTTCCAGAAATGCGCCATGGTCGTGGAATAATCTACAAAAAATGCATTCAACAAAAACAAAAAACCTTTTACACCCATTCAGACTTTTATGGTGACCTTCCTTTGTTTTTCTTTAGAAGTCACTGTATTTTGGATAGCTGCATCATTCTGTTGTGCTGTTTATTGTGTATTTTTCAAGTGTGTTTATAGTTTGAATGTGTGTAACTGGTATATTGGAAATTTCTTTAAAAGTTTCTCTGATCTTAATGGGACTTTCTGGTTAATCAGTCATAAAATTATTATTAATAATGCTCATTTTCAAAGTATGAAAAAGCAAAACCTACAGTTTGGAATTAATACTATAACAACTGCAGTACAACATAAAAAACAAACACTGCAGTAACATATATATTTATATCCATTGTAATTTTGCTCGATTAAAACGTGTTAAACAGAGTCAAAGGTGCAAAGACAGGACGATTCCCAATGAATCAAGAGCCATCTGCGCCCAATTTACATGCAGCTCGTCAATTATTGGGTTTAATGATATGGGTGATTATCATTGGACGCTTTGAGACCATTAGGTGGTCGTGTGAAACACTAATAGTGTTTGTGTCACGTGTCTGGTTGAGAGAATTGGGGGGTGAGTCGGGGCTCACACGCTTTAAAGACTGCGCACTGGTCATTTCATTCACGCTGCGAGACAGACTGACAGCAGCAGAGGGAAGTGATGTCTGCACTCTGCGGAGGAAGCTCTCCAAAACCCGCTCCACATGAAGTTTGAGCACTGCAAGCCCGCTGCAAAGAACGATAAGCTCACCTCCAGGCGCGTAATTACGCACAGCAACCGCTTCTTCCGACATTCCAGGTCTTAAAAGCATCCAAGGATGATGATACCTAAGGAGCGATAATGATGTCTAGCCATAAGATTTCCTTTTCTATAGCTGATATATTGGATCCCAACAAATTCAACAGCAAAAGAGCAAACGAACTTCCCATCGCTAAGGAGAAGTTAACTGTGCCGGATGCAGAGGGGACAAGTTTGGAATGGGCCAGCGCAGCGGCAAGAGACTTCAGAGATGAGCGCACAGATGCAGGTAAAGAAAACGCCGCATATTTTTCAAATAATTAGATTACTGTAAGCTCAAAATACGCGGAGGTTTCCACAAAAAAACTGGTAAATTAAACACGCATAAAGTAAACTAAAATGAATAAAATATATATTTTTTGGGTTCTTCAAAATGAAATGAATTGAACCTAAAATGCAGGAAAGTGATTTGGTATCAGATTTGCTGTCGTCTCTGGATGACCTTCCCTTAATTTCCAGAGCTGCGTTTCCTTTGGGGGAAGCCACAAAGGCTTGCTCCCAGAGCCCCCGCCTGTGATTGGCACCGGGACAGGCAGGCCAGATAATTGTTTAAATCGTCCCATTGAGGATGCCTCTGCGCGCTTTGATCGATATCCCATTACTGCTTCCTGCATATCTCCCTCCAGCACCTTGCAGGTACAAACCTCAAACCCCATCCATGTCTGATCCTAAATATCGTTCGATTAAAACTTCCTTTTAAATAGATGACATTTATCGATCCCCGCAGCAAATATGAAACTCCATTAGCACGTCACGGCTGGGGTGGCGGAGCTGGATTTAGACGGGATTTCTTTCCGCAACATGACATTTGAAGCGCCAGGCGCTTTATAAATTATTTAAGGATTAGTGACCATGTCTTCCTCCTCCTCTGAATGCAGCTTTCCGCTCCACTAACCTCTGACCTCGAAACAAATATTTCTGAGATGAAATAAATAAATAAATAACTAAATAAAAAAATAAATAAATCTTTGATTTTTTTTAGGTAAATTTATCATAAAAAAAAGACTTGTGGAAATTTCTCTACGAAATAATTTTTGTCAAGTTTAGAGCACGATATTTGACAGATTTGTAACTTATTAAGAGCTGTCCTTCAGCACCACAAACCTGGACAGGGAGGGCCACACTATTATTTGAGTCGAAGTTCTTCCCTAACATTCCCTAACATTCTTGTATATTCTGTATAATCTGTGCATATAGCTCCCATATTTATATTTATACACAATATCTACAGTATATCTCTTGCTATAACCCCTTATAGTCCATACATACATAGTCTTGTACATCTGTGAATAAATATTTATATCTCGTAGAGCACTTCTGGATAGATGCAAACTACATCTCGTTGCTTGTACTTGTGACAGTGCAATGACAATAAAGTTGAATTCTATTCTATTCTATTCTATTCATTGCAGTTGTAGAAGTCTTGCACGTTTATTGATTATTTTTAAAGTAGATTTAAGAAGGAAAAAACATATATATTAAGAATCGCCTAGAACTATCAATTTTGAAACTCTTATTTACAATCACAGTTATCCATGGTTATTTAAAAGATTAATCTGCATGGTCAGAGTCAACTTAGCAAGTACTGAAAAAGTGAAAAATAAAGACAACAAAATAAATACAAATGAGTGAAAATTGTGTGAATAACGATTTATTTTAGCAGATGAATTAGTAAGAAATATGGAGGTTTGGGAGCTTGATGAACATTGTGTTGCATGCTTAAAATCTAATAAAAGGAACCTATGCAGATGAGGAAAGGATGAGATTTATAAGACGCCGAGCACATCCATTTTCTTTCAGTTTTAGAGTAACATTTTCACACACAGAATGAGCAAAAGTTCCAATTCAGACGCATTTTCAAAACTTCAACCAAAGATTTCTTTCCATCAGTCCTTCACTCTAATTGTAGGGCTCAGTTTTTCTTGATCCACATTCATTCAAAAACTCAATTTGTAGGCAGAGAACTCGTTAAAGTATTTTATGGGTTATTTTATAACTACCTAAACAAAGATTTAAGTTTTACAAAAATGACTCCACTGTTCTCACGTTATTTTGTCTTTACAGGAGAAGAGACAGGCGATGAAGACCCAGCGGTCCTTCCTGATCCTATTCTAATGTGTCCCGCAAGCGAGCATGAGGACGCAGGCAGGAGAACCGTGGCCACCCCGCGGGACCCATCACCGCACAAGCGGCGGCGTGTTGACCAGGCTTGCGCCAAACCGCGACGCGCCAGAACAGCGTTCACATACGAGCAGCTGGTGGCTCTGGAGAACAAGTTCCGCGCTACTCGGTACCTGTCCGTGTGCGAAAGACTGAACCTGGCTCTGTCCCTGAGTTTGACCGAAACGCAGGTGAAAATCTGGTTCCAGAACAGGAGGACCAAGTGGAAAAAACAGAACCCTGGGGCGGACAGCACTTTACAGACCGGCTCCAGCTCCCTGGTCAATGTCAGTCCAAACCCACCATCCTGCAGCTCAGGCTCTGGCGCCTTCCACCAAACTTTCTCCAACTTCAGCTCTGGGAGTGTGATTTTCCACACAGCCGGTGGTGTTCCGCTTTCATCCACTGGGGGGCTCTTGCATCCCTTTATGCCAAGTGGATTCGTTCAACCTTACTTTAACTGACATAAAATAAATGAATCTGACTCAAACTTTGAGCCAAATCAATTTTGAAATCTTTTCTTTTTTTGTGAAAATATTTTCAGTACTGAAAATATTCATTGTTCATGCTATATTAACTTTTTAAGGTTTCATTGATGTACAGCTAGTTTACACATTTATCCAGAGTTTTGAAATGTGTTAATTAACGATTTCATTAGATGAAAATCATGATGATGTATTTGAGTTGAAATATGAACAAATCTTTAGTCCTTAGTTCTCACAAAAGCCTCTCTGTCTGTAGCTGCTAACAAATCCCACTTCTTGTGTTTTATTGCTCCAACTGTGGCATATCTGTCTATATTTTGAAAACTGACATGTTCCACCTGTATGATTAAGCTAAATGACATAAATGTAACTTTCATAGAACAGTAAAAACATGCTTGTGTGTGTGTGTGTGTGTGTGTGTCTGCTTAATACATTGTAAGAACATTTCAAAAAGAAGCTGTTCTGGAAAGACCTCAAAGAAAATTTTGGTAAAAAAGACATAATGATGATACTTTGCATGGCTGTCCTTGTCTAAGATCTAATTGTCTTATTTGTGGGGCTGATGGTTTTTTCTTCTGTATAAGACAACTTGTGAAAGGAGATCTAATAGCTCACATGAAAGGCTGATTCTACGGTCTTAGCTACACAGACCCGTGGATCGGGAGGAGTGTCTATCTCCAGTGGTTACTGGGCCAGACGTGGGATACATCCTTGACAGATCATCACTCCATTACAAGTCAATACACACAGTCAGGATAAACAGCCATGAATCCACACATTGTTTATAACATCAATTTATACGTAGGCTCCATGTAGAAGGCTGACAGGCCAGGATTTGAATCCATGACCTTTTCACTGCAAATGTGCAGCCCGGCACTCACCATTCAATTTAAAAGAGCAATGCCTCTTATGACTTTACACAAATTCTTACTTTTCTGGGAGTTATCCACACATTTCTTTGTCAGGTTTTGTAATGCACACTTGCCTATTAACAGAAGTTGTGAATTAGCCAATGAAATAGCAGCAACTTTATTCATTCAGACATCCACATATTCGGAAGATTTGCAGATGTCCAAACTCAGGATTAAAGTGGCGGAAAGGGACTTAGCTGACTTTTAAGCGAGCATGGATGTTGGTGACACATGAGTTGGAAGGAGAATTTCAAAAACTGCTGACCTAATGGGATTTTCACATATAACCATATTTCATATCAGTGGTCAGGAAAAGAGAAAATGGAAAAGAAAAAATTAGTGAGGCTACTGTTCATACAGCCTAACTAAAATTTAAGAATAACATATTAGGAAAATGTCTCTTTGTCTGACGAGTCAGGATTTCAGCTATGGAATTTGATTTATTCTGTCAAAATTTGGCATAAATAACATGAAAGTTTGGATCCATCCTGCCCTGAATCAACAGTTCAGGCTGTAGGTGGTGATGTGGAACCGGGAGATTTTCTTTCTTGACACACTTTGGGCCAAAAATCCCCCTCCCCAAAAAACACAATATAGGACTATGGAATAAGAAATGCACAAAACAACCTTAAGATCCATACATATGTTAAATGTTGACATTTTTGGCTTTTCAAAAAACAGTTTTTAAAATATATAATTGTATGCTAAAATGCTAAAGTAAGTTCCTTTACACCCAAAGAATGAGCTACTTATAACAGAGAAAGGCTGCACAAGACAACACAGAAGTAGTCAGGTGTCAAACACAGTTTCAGCTTTAGATGTAGCCTCCTTTGTTGTTTCTTTAATCCAACTGTAAGATGTGCTTACTGACACTCTTACTCTTACTGACAAAAATATATATCTTTTACATTTTTTCTTTTAAAGCACTATAAAGTTTTAACATCTGCAAAACTTGTTTCTTTAAACTCTTTAAACTGAAAAAAACATTTAGAATAAGAATTATACTCGTTGGTTTGAGCTTCACCCAAAAGGCAACACTTTGGCCACCACTTAATACATTTACTTCCGTGATACAACCACAGAGTGTCGCTGTTTCTTCCATCCATCCATTTTCTAACACCCTTGTTCCTAGTGGGGTCGGGAGGGCTGGTGCCTATTTCCAGCTAACATTCCGGGCGAGAGGCGGGGGTCACCCTGGACAGGTCACCAGTCTGTCGCAGGGCAACACAAAGACAGACAGAACAAACAACTATGCACACACACACACACACACACACACACACACACCCACACACACACACACACACACACACACACACACACACACACACACACACACACACACACACACACACACACACACACACACACACACACACACACACACACACACACCTAGGGAGAATTTAGAGAGACCAATTAACCTGACAGTCATGGGCATGCAATTCCAATTAAATACATAAAAATTAGCTTTAGTAATATTTGAAACATTTGAAAACGTTTAGGAAGACATTCTGTAAGACACTGTATTACTTCACTCATGCTTTGTTTGACTGATGCAATATTTTACCCAACAAGCCAACAGAGCAAGATCAACAACTAGAGAGCAACGGTGATCCATGTTGTCCATCAGGAGAGGACCAGCCGATTTCAAACCTGTCAGCCAGCATCATTAGCTGACATTTTGGCAGTGTGTTGTGCTTTCATTTGTTTGACTCTCTGGTCTAGGAAGGCACCTTTCTCTATATGCTGAGAAGGTGAACATCCTGCTGATGGAGGTACTTGTTTCTGGAGGGCAGACAAAAGTCTCCTGATATCAATCTGATTGTTAGATGGGTGTCAAGAAGCTGTAAATTAGAAGGAATGTTCTCACTTCTGTCAAAACTCGAAACATATCTTCACGTCACTGAGGAGCTAGCATTCTTTTTTCCCCCTTTCTCTCCTACCTTCCTTACTCTTTCTATTTGTATAAACCCATATGTGCTTTTGCATACCATCTTTGCAAAAGCTCACCAACTCACAGAGTCAGCAAAGCAGTAAATATATAGTATACCTCTGATAGCGCTCTCAGTTTCATACTGGTGCATGTACATGTCTGCCCTTTGGTTCAGGGATATTCTTCACTCGCATAAAGTCTGGAATGCAGAAGATTTGACATCCTAATCAATAGTCTGCGAAATCTAGCATGAGGAACTCACACTATACTTTGGCTTCAGGCAGCTCTGACATGACAATATGATGAATAATTTCTCAGTGTGTTTGAGTGGGGTCATATGGTCTTGGCGGAAAGGGTGCTTGTTTAAAATTCATGTTTCAGTGACTATGCAGAGACAAGGTCATTACCAGGTCTGTAATGCATGCATGCATGCGTGTGGGCGTGTTTGTGTATATGTTTTATGTTCTTTTTGTGCGTGCGTCTGAGCAGCCAGCGCATGGAAGGAAAATTCCATCTGTAGCCCCCGTTCTCTGTACTTACCCGAGTTGCAGACTTGAATAAATAAAAATGAGCAGAGGATTTCCTGGTATGTTTGGATGTTATCTTCAGCTGCGGTGGTCCACAGGGACTGGGCTCTTCTCCACGGAGGATTACAGGTCACAAGCAAGCAGAACATTGTTCAGAAAGAAGAGTAAAAGTGCTTTGAAGTGAAGGGGTGAATAAAGTTTAAAGCTGCATGTAAATACCAGGATAAGAGTCTGGATTGATTGGCCCTTTGGGTTCTTAGAATTGTGCAAACCCAAGACTTTTAACCTACTGGAGTCCACACTGAGGGAAGCTTTGAGTCAAACCTATCACTGACTTTATAACAAAAATCAACTAAATATAATGTCTTAACGCTGCATTAACATACTTTATTGATTCTCCCACATTAACTTGCTTCTTAAATACACAATTTTGACAAATCAATGCAAGAATCAATGCAAGCAAAGAAATGTGGAAATGGAGCTTATTATGTGACACTTTGTTTCCCCATAAAAATGTAGCACTTGAGGTCACTAATTAAACACTTAATGAATAAAACATTGTAATAAAAATTACAATGCTTGTTGGGGGCACTGAGGATCTTCTGTACACTCAGAGAAGCAGAAGAAACCATTAGCTCAAAAGCAGCAAAATGCCAGATTACAGTTTGCAAATGAACTCATTGACAAAGAGGTTTCCACTTTTGATGATTTTCTACTTGGGTAATAGTAATATTAGAATATTATCTCAGACCAATTAAAAAAAACATTTTTAATGTTTATTATAGGCTTAATGAAAGGTATATTTAATACCTGCCTATGTGCAATTTTTGAAAACGTAATTTTAACCTAACAAATGAGCCTCATGAGAAAGCACATTGACCATTCATACTCACAAATACACACACATTTATACATGGATACACACATTGGTAGACATCTTGGGGTTAAGTGTCTAGATCAGGGGTTCACCTTCCAACTGCAAGATGACAACTTTACTAAACATGCACATGAGAGTGGTGGATAAAACAGCAACTCAGTGAATTCAATGTTCCTTTTTAGAGGGTTTTTCACTCTGTTGTCATGGAAACATTACCTTTGTCATTGCAACCTGACCTAAAAAGGAAAGAAATACAAAAACTGCAAGTTCCTCATGCAAAAGCAGCATAAAATGCATCCACATGTCTTACCTAACAGGGAACTGTAATTAATGTAAACTAATTTGTGTGCATTGGTGCAGACTGTAGAGCAAAAGGTGGCACCATCCCATAGATTTCTTCTACAAACCAAGATGGCAACGGTTCAGATTTTTGCTCCTACGCCTCTGCCGCATATTTAAAAGTCTGATTCTTTCTCTCTGTTCCGTGCAGTATGTGGGCTGCATTGTCCTGCTGTTTGTGCTCTTATTAGGGCGAGAAAACACTAACTTCACTATTCCGTATTACTTAGGTTATTGAGGCTAGTTTATGAAATAAGGCATGTTTCTAAAAAGCTTTAGAATATTATCATCCTGGCCTTTATTCTCTCTTGTTTCAGTTTTCCAACACTTCATGTGAATGAAGAATAACAACCTCTCTCGAAGACTTTTAAAGCAACCCCAGGTTTTTACTTCAGCATGTCAGTTCTTGCCAGTTTTCAAATAAATCTGAACTCTTTTATATCAACCTACATTTCTCTTTGAATGAATGGTTGTGATGCAGACAACCATTCATGCAGGCAACCAAAGATACCCATCTAAAGATGGGTGTCTTTAGAGTAAAAGCTTATCCTTTAGACTTTGCAGATTTCCTGTTAAAGCTTTTGACATCCCTCTGAGATGTTTGTGGCTCATCTCATGCTTACCCCAGCACAGCAGGGGAGCAGTCAAAGCAGCAGGAGATAAAACTGATTTCTTCAGTGCCAGGCAGCATTATAGGCTCAAAGCATCAATTTGTAATGGTTTGTTGGTCAGTTATAGAAAGTGATTAAATGGGGTTAGCATTGCAAAATGAGACAGAAGCTAAACTCTGCAGCATCTGTAAGCTAAGAAACCCCAATAAACTGTTTATTATATGCATTTTTCAGAAGAGCCACATTAAAGCAACAGCAGTTAACCTCCCTAAAGCCAAATGTGTATTCTTCCAAATCCAAACACTCCTTTGTATTGCCTGCAGTCTATCTTCATTTTTGCATTTACAAGAAAAATGCAACAAAATGAAATCACCACGTTAGTATCAAGTAAACATTCTTGTTTCTGTGTTATGATGACATCATGCAGTGATTCTCAAATGTCTGCACACACAAACTGTCAGCAAAAAAATGACAGGTAATCTCAAAATTATTTCCACTTTCAACGTGCCATTTTTCTGCTGGGGTTAGTGGGGTTAACAACACAGAAAGACAAAGAAAAATGCTTCAGTAACAAGTTTTTATAAGAGTGCACACCCTTAGCACCACAGAGAGTTAAAACGTCCATCCAAATCAACAACACAATACTAAGAAAGCTAAGTTTTGTAACAACCTGTCCTGAGTTCAGAGCAAAAATGTGTCTGAAAATCCAGAATATCCTAATTAGCGCTGTGGCTAAGAAATATTTGTTTATTATGTGGATAAACTTCCACCAAAGAGGACTGAATATGTTTTTTCAATCAAAGCGTGCATAAAGCATAGAGTTTGAACAGGAATGAAAACATTTATGCAGCCACTTCTCTGTTTTTATATTTTTTCCCAAATAAATGTGCTCTTTAGCTGACATATAAAGCATTTATGTCAAATTAAAGCTATTTTAACAGGGTTGTAAAACGTAAGCCTTTATTGTGTTTTGCTGTCTAATCAAGTCAATACTCTGACTTCTTCAGGTCATCTTTACCCAGTTGTATTGACTTATTTATGCATTATTTATAGCATCCTTTTAATATACCAATTATGGTGCAATAGTTGAAATGTCTCCGCCAAGGGGAAGCATATTTCTAGGATAAAACCTGTTTTATATCTGTACAAATAGACCAGAGTAACAGCGAATGTGATTTAGAAACTCGAGAATTAGTTTCTTTTTCCAGGAAACTTTTTGGAAAAAGTCCCAGTGAAGGTTTTGCACAAGAAAGTCTGGAAAATGCATGCTCTCTGCGGATGATGTCTTCAATTAATCTGCGGCATGCCGTGTTATTTAAGCCAGACCAGTCCACGTTTCCCCTTCCCTCAGAAACCTTTTGACTTCACATGTTGTATTCTGTGAATGTGAGCCAAGGCAGACACGCTAATGATTACATGAGGTCTGGCAGAGGAGTTGAGCAGCAGATAAAAGCTGATTTTCCAAGGAAGAGGCTTGAGTCAGTGGGTGAAATGAGCGGAAATCCAGATGCTTGAATCCACTAAACCTTTATGTTGAATTTCTAAACTAAAGGCTGGTTCTTGAATGCTCCATCTTAAAACAAATGTACAGTCGACCCTTTAAAATGTTCAGCTTCAGCTACTGGATATTTTACTGCTGTTCTGACCCCGCTGTAACATGAAAGAACATTATTATCAGGGTGTCATAACAATTGGGTAAATCTGGGTTTTGACATGCTCTGTGGTCAGAGAGTAGCAAATCTCTTTCAGTTTGTGGTTAGTCTTTCTCTCAGCGGCTCTATGTATGATTTTATCCTCTTTCTTCCCAACTCTACCAGAAGTGTTGCTTCACACTGAATGCATTCAAAGGTCATCGGCGCTAATGACAGAGGAGCACAAAGAGTTCAGCAGCCTACTAATAACACAGACAGAGAGTTGTTAATAACACGCTTTGTGAGAGTCAAGAACCGAAAGGCTGGATGACACAGTCTGTCCTCCCTTATCCACAAGTGGAGAAACTGCTCAGGCATTCGGGGCGGTGACAGGTCAGTCGGCATGTTGAAATCCAGGCTATCAGCAGCGAGACTGTGCGTTGTGCTTCGCCAGGAAATATAGAATATCTTGCGCAAAGTTGAATTGAAGTTACGAGGTGTGCAAGCATGCAGGGATCTTTCTCACCACCTCACTTACTTTGGAGTCTTTGAGAACTAAACAGATTAGGCTGTGAAACTGTTTGCATTTTGTCTTGTTATGACCACAAACCTCCGTTTACTTTGAAAAGATTTTACATGATAGGCTGACAAGGGAAGAAAAAAGGATGCATGATTTCCAAACTACGTTGCATATAAAAATCTAAAAAGTGTGTTGTGCTCTATTATTTGTTACCACTGTGTAAATACTACATAGAGCCATCATTAGCTTTAGTTATAAAAGTACGTGTTTGACCGGGTTGTTGGGTTTTAAAGTGGACCCAAACGCAGAGAAGGAGAGGCAGCAAGTTGGTGACGGAAGCGTCATGAAAATGATGAACAGAGATGTACAAAAATCACAGGGAAAACAGGGAGCCAGAACAGAACAAAACCAGGAACCAGGAACATAAAGCCGGCAAGGTACTGATGGGTAAATAACGGGATATAAAGGGAGGAACCAGCCAGGAATGAGAGGAGAAAAGGTGTTTAGAGAGAGAAAGTAACACAGAGGTCAATGGAGAGAACACTGGGGACTAGGAAATGAATCTACCATAAAAGAATACAAACATAGCTACATAAAAAGTTAGAATGGGCTGAATTTGGCCTTGAGTTTGACATGTGTTTTAGAGGATCTAGTGCTCACTAAGTGTTTCCTCTTAACATTCTCTAGTTGGTGGACAGGCTGGTTGCTTCCTCGT
This sequence comes from Xiphophorus maculatus, assembly GCF_002775205.1. Taxonomy (NCBI): domain Eukaryota; kingdom Metazoa; phylum Chordata; class Actinopteri; order Cyprinodontiformes; family Poeciliidae; genus Xiphophorus; species Xiphophorus maculatus. The sequence continues at coordinate 18,062,466 of NC_036464.1, forward strand.
TGAAGCTCTCCTTTAGACTCAGGGCTTCTTAACCTGAAAACCTCTGTTTTAAGTCGTTGCAAGGAAAATCGGTCCCTGAAACCCATTTTTCCAAAGGTCAGACTTGAGAGACAGCTTCTCCAACAAATATAAGGTCTCTCCATAGTTTCATGACATGTCAGTATGAGATCGACCAGAATGACTCTTTCTAAGGCTTTTTGCGAATAGCTGCAACTTATAGATCCTACAGCCTTCCAGACTGGAGATCCACACACAAGGAACAGCAACTGAACAATCACCAACCTTAAAGGGTTACTGTTTTATCTCTGGACTAGCAAAATATGAAGAAAACAATAAAATGAAATGAGAACAATATACATATTCTCATATTTATGCTTGATTCTCTGGAGCAAAGTTTCACATAGTGAAAACCAAAACATCTGATGTGGCTGGAAAACCTTTGGTGCAACCTTTAGATTCATTCAGAATGAAAACCCGTGAAACATCCGCGACGATCAAAACAAATTCACAACTGGGATCCCAATCAATTTACCAAGAACTGACAGCAATTACAGTCATGCTCTCATGCACATGGATACACTCTAAAGGGAGGCAAGTTTATTCAAATGTGACTTATCTTTATTTAGCAGCAGCAGATTCCCACGGCGCGCTCTTTCACGTGTCAGAAAGGAATCATTTTGCCTCTTTAAAGCCACAAATGGTTGGAGCTCCAAGGATTTATATGGCGGCAGCTTTTAACATTTCATTTCACCTTCCTTTATTTTTCTGTTTACTCCCTGCAAGAACCAGATGTCATGACAAATGGGAGTAGAGTCCGCTCGAGACAAGAGAATTAATTTCCTTCCTGTAAAGAAGAGGAAACGTGTCACTGACTTGAGAGGCCTGTATTATGTGGGATGTGCACTTCAAGGTTTCCACTTTTTGTAAGACAGCTTTTCTGCCTGTGCCAAATCTATATTTGCTGATAAGACAAGAATGTGTTTAGGTTTGCTTCTCTTTAGCATAACAGATTAAATTCATGCATAATGTCAAAAATAATGTGCGTAGATGGAGATCATTCAGGGCATGGGAATGCTTGATCATCTACACAAGAAAAAACGAAAACATCTGAGAGTGGGATTCTTTGCCACAAGATGTGGGAGCTGGACTGTTGTTTTAACCAATGTATACAGTTTAATTAATGTGAAAGCATGTGTGAACATGGCCTAAATCTGATCAATTTTAACACTTTTTTTTTTAGAAATCATGTTAGACTGATGACAAGAAGAAATGCACCAAAATGAAAATTTGGGTCGATATCAATATTCGATATTAATAATGCTGCTATGGCCAAAAAACAATATTTGCAGATCATAGATTATATTATAAATATAGCATTTTGAAAACTTTAAAAGGAGCTAGTAGACACAGATGGCATCAAGATGAAAATAAATATCGGCTGTCCATATCAGCCTGATTTTATTTATTGGACTGCTACCAGTTTGTTTAAAAATGACTAATGTTGGCCGATACTGATGTGCCCATATTTTGTGCATCCCCAATGAAAAGTAATGAAAAACATATCTAAGTTGCCCTTATTATCATGCATTGAGTCTTCGAGTAACAATGAGATAAACATCTCATAAACATTGCCAAGTTCAGCAAAATAGCACCTTGTAAGCTGTCTTTAGGAATAAAGTAGAAAAACATAAAAATTTGGTACATGTTACATTTTTGAAGCTTTTCTCCATTATGGATTACTTATTTTTATTCTTATGAACATTTTTTATTCTTTTACCTTTTGGTCTTTCTTTTGGTTTTGTTGTTTTGTTTGTATTTCCTTCTAATTCATGTGAAGCACTTTGAACTGCTTTGTTGCTCAAAATGTGCAATATAAATAAAATTGCCTTCTTTTTCCTTACGTTTTCCAAACCAAAACTCTAAATGTGTTTTATTTTAACACACTGGTTGCATAGTTTGGGGCAGGGCATTGACTGCAGTCTATGGCAAACTATGATGAACTGCATACTCTCTCAGTGTTCAGCTAATAAAGTCTGCTGGAGCTCACCAAGATAAAAACTGCACCAGTGCGAGAAAGCGTCTCCCCAAATAAACTTTAACAAGAACCCTTTTCTCATCCAGCACTTTTCAGGATGAGTGGATGAGTTCGTTCTGAAAAACACTAAACACGTATTTATTTACCTTCATTTTGGTGCGTATTTACTGTCTAAAACATTCATCAACATGAGCCTAAAGGTTTGGAGAAGCAGCACCAAAATCTCCCTGATGCTCGGTGAAGGAATGCATTTCAAACATGAAACCCATTCACTGAAAGCTTCCATATTATTATTAGATGTTCCGCTTGTTCTTCCTACGCTGCTCCTTGCTCCCTCCTCGCCTCTCCGTCTCCGCTCCCCCCCGCGCGCTCTCTCCGCCTCCCCTCCGAGCTGCGCGCGGCGGACCTCGGAGCTCGCGGGCTGATGGAGAGACGCTCCTGACGTCGCTGCTCGTTTCGCAGTTTGCCCACACGAACGCGGATCGCGCTGGGGATAGGCGGACTGTATCGTTACCGTCAGTTCAAATTGGGTTAATCACACGAAAGCGGCCGTATAAACTCGACTCAACTCCAATGTGAGTATTTTCTTGTTTTAAATCACGAACACGGACAATGTATATATATTTTTTCCTTGCTTCATTTTTTTTTCTTTTTGAAGGGGGTTGGGGGATACAAAAACATTAAGTACCTGATTTTTAAAACGGTTACCCAATTATTATTATGATTATTTATTTATTTGTTATTTAATAGGTTATGAGTAGAAATGTAATTCTTTTGTATTTAGTTGATTAAGAGTGAGGGCATTAAATGTCACCTACATACTGCATCGTTGCAAACTGATCAAAGGTGAGCTACGTGCCTCCAGTTCTGTTTAAAAGCAAGTCCTGGTTAAACTGTTTCCAGTTCTGAACAGCTGGAGAATATCTCTGTGACATTTCTCCACGGGGTAGACTTACTGGAGTTCTGTAACACGCAAACAACTCTGTTATGAGTCAACCATAAACAGTGGATATGTGTGTAAATCTAAAGTTTATGGCTCAGCAACATCCCTTTTTAATACCTTCCTACACAAACACACGTACAAACTCGATATGTTCCTGTTGTTTCCTTATTATCTGTGTGTCATTTTGGACATTTGCGGTGTTCTTATAAATTATAAAAGTGTTTTAGTTTTTTTTTTTTTTTACAATATCAAACAACTGCCATTCTTTGCCCAAATAACATTATGGAACAAAGAGATCCAAGTAAATAACCTTCATCAGGTCTGAAGGGTCCAGCACGGACGGGTTGATGCCACAGTTGGCAACGCTCATATGGTTGCAGGACGTTTGTTTTCGCACACACTCTACCGAGACTATAGCTTCTGTAAAACCCTTCCTACTGCACTATCCATCAAGATGCTTTATCATAATCTGTGGTTTACAACAGTGTAGTAAACACAGCGATCATGGACAGAAGAACAACTATTATGAGTTCACAAATTTGGAGAAGAAGGAGGAAATAGTGACTGACGAGCTGCAGGACATCAGGTACTTTCCATGTTATTGGAAGCCACACAAACAGAGCTTCTGACCAGAACAGAGCAGGGGGAGCTCAGTGTTTTGGTCCAACAGTATGCCCTTCTTCAAGGCCTCGGACAATTGGTCCTTAAAACTATCCACCCTGATCTCTGAAAAACAGTCTCTGGAAGTCTGGAAGAATACTTCAAGCCATCTTCTGCACAAACCAACATGCCCATGAAGTTCTGACCAACCACAAAATACCTTCGCCCGGACAGGGGGCCGAAAAGTTCACCAAAGAGGCTGAGAACAAAACTATTCAATTTTTGTCACACAACTGCAGCAACAGAAACTGCAGAGCCATTGAGCAATGAAGAAAAACTAATGCTTTTCAAATGAATTCCCTACCCAAAGATATTTATATTGCTTTAATGTTCTTGAATCAGAGAATACTCATATTTTTTTGTTCTTCCAAAGGTTGACCATTAAACTTTAGCTTATTCAGCATCCATCCACTCGGGATCCAAACTTTACAGTTAAATGTATCAGGTGCTCTACCCTGTATGTCCAGTCAGCATTGCTTTTGCTTTTTTTTTCTATTTATTTCTCCTTTTGTCTCTGCTAACTTCATTAGACTCTGCAACATTTTTTGCATGATTTTTCCCACGATTTCCAGTTTGCCAGAGTCTCCCATCATCCATCACTAATAGGCAAAATTAATAGGTACTAATAGGTACAAAAATTTGATTGTTTGTGGGGGGAGCCACACCTCAGCTGCAGTCAGTTGAACATGTTTCAATATTTAGAACTGAATCTGGAGACCAGCTGGTTGTGTGAAATAAACACCGAAGACTCACAGTTTTTCACATGACTAAAACTTTAACAAGTTAAGGCTGGAAATAGCAGTGAAATGGAATAAAGGATTGGTAGCATCACTGTGGCAGTGTGACTGTTTATCACTATGATTTATACTCATTGCAGTAACTCTACTAAACACCAGATGTCGATGTTGAGCAAAAAAATCCAGGGACAGAGCAGGAATAAAGCCACCAGAAGAAGAAAAGATAGAGGGAAATCCTACCTCTTTTATATATCTACAAAAAAAGAAATAAACTTATGAATATTTATTATGAATTTATTTATGAATACATACATATAAATACACCGAAATGTATCTTTGCATTTTTGGACACAGTGAAACGAGATACTTGTGCATGCCAGAAAACAAATGACTTATTTATACTTGTTTACAAGTATCGCGTAGCCTATCAAATGTATCTTCATATACTGTTACTGTCTGACCCTGTAGTCACTTTCTCGCTCTTCCTCCTCTGTTGAACGGCAGAGCAGAGGCTCTGACGGGTAGGCAGGTGACCTTTACACAGTTCCACCCTTCTGGACTTCCAGTTCAGCTTCTAAATCACTCAAGTTGCCTATTTACTGACAGCTTGAGAGGGAAAGAGTTGACCCTTAATGTAATGGAACAGAGAGACAGATCCAGTGGGGGGAGTTACAGCATCTGTTCACAGTTCATAAGTCTTCACACACCTAAGTTAAACTTCAACTGCGCCTAGCCCTGCAGCATATTTGGTCCGCTGGGTGGAGAGCCTTTACACAGGATTTGTGGAACAAATGCCTAAGCTGAAAAGCTGTCAAAGCAGTGCTTCTGTTGGCAGGGCATTGTCTGGAAAGGCTTATATAATGGGGGGAGCAATGATAAGAAAGAAGGAATAAGTTGTGCCAAATTAGATTGTTTGGCCTGGATGCTGGGGTCCACCACAAATGGAACTAAGAGATTCTGTGAAAAAAAAAAAAACATTCATTAGGTGCTGGAATTTGGGAGGGATGAGTGATTTAGAAACATTATGGCAGTGTCCCAAAGCTTCTATTTCAGGACAGTAAGTTTTTACCAGACATTACCAATAGGAGTGGCGTATCGATGTCTTATTTCAGCTATGAACACTTTCACAATCGATGGAAATACGGTTTAAACAAGCTTGGAAAACAATTTGCAGTTTAATTAAATTATATGTGAGATCTGAATGTTTTCATGATTATTTGATCTTATTAATCATCAAACACTACAGAGAGAAGCTGTAATGCAATGGTTAAGACCGTGAGTGCTGTGTTTATGGGGCTGAAATCTAAGAATTTTACGAATCTAAAAGTTTTTTTTATGCATCTTCAGGGTCACATTTTGGAGCACTGTTTCTCCAAAACCATCACAGGTTTTATTTGCTTGATTTTATTTAAATTCAGCTGACTTCAAATTGTTTAAGATAACATAAACTATCTTGAATAAAACTGCGTGTACGATTAAGTCATTTCATCCTGGTTAAATTCGAGGTGCTACTATAATTATAACGCTGCAAGGATGAGTCACCAGCACATAGAAATATTTTCTGTTATATCAAGAAGTACTTCAAGTGAAACATTCTTCATTCTAGACCTGCAGCTACAAGTCTTGTTTTAACAGCTTGTGTTAACACAATACAAAGAAAAACCTAAACTGTTCTAACAAGTTGTTTCTTCAAGGGCTGAGCCGATCCACTCCTAAAAGAGAGATGTAACTCAGCATGGGAACATGTGTGCAGGTCACAGTTGCTCCCACACTTATACTGCACATGTGCACCACTGTGGTATTTAGGCAGCTTCTTCTCTAATATCACAGCAAAGAACTATGAGAACATTATTTATTGCAACAATAGTCCATACTTTCTTCACTGAGTCACACTGTGCAAAGAGTCAAACTGCCTGCATAAACTCATTTATGATCATTTTGACTAATATTTATCTTTGCACTGAGGAGGGAGAGGAGGGAGCAGTTCAAATTTCATGGGCAGATTGTTAAATGATCCATGAATATGAAATAGCATCCACTGAAATTTGTGAATTCCACACTTTTGTTCCCAATTCACATTCAGGGGAATCACAGGGGATATGGAGCAAAATCTGCACCATATTTAATTAATTTCTTCTGTTTTAGATGTTAGAATTGTGAAGATCGTTCATTTATAATTCTTGTTTGATTTTACACTTGGCTCATTTAGCTTCTGCTCTATTTTTACCCAGAGTTCTTTGAGAAATTGCTGTATAGAAAAGGCTGTTAGTGTATTATGATCAAAACAAACATTTTTTTAAAAAACGGGACAGCCCTCATAAATCCACCATTCTGCACTGCCCACCCAGACTGACACACAATCTGCCATATGTATTTGCCCAACACTTTCCCTTTACCTCTAAGGTAATGTTTCATTTTAAAGTTTCGCCAAACCAAATGACGCATGACTATAACAAAAATATTTGAAAGCTTATGTATAAACTGACACGCACAGATGCAAAATCTACTTCTACTTTTATAAACACCATATCTGTGCTCCAGATGTCACTGTGGACTGTGGTTATAAATAGTTGGTATGATCCTTTGTAAGGCTTATGTCCATTTGTCGAGACTGTACTTTTGTGCTTCTACAGCCAGCTAGTTCAATAGTGTGAAAATCTATGCTAAGTTTTTTTTTCTTTTTGTGAAGCGTGAAAAGAGATTGGAGCAATAATCCAGCACGGAGCGATGGATTAAGGTGGTTTACTGAGCTGTTTGTGCTCTCAGGGCAGTTTGAGATTTCCTGTAAAAAAAGGATTATCTTGGTTATTTTGATTCTTTCACATTACTTTAACTTTTGACGTATTTCCTGTCCACACATAAAATATTTTATGATTACCTCAGTTTCCTCATCTATCTTTGTTTGACCAGTCTTCTTTCTTTTAGTAGCATTAGAAATTTTGTTTTGCCTCCCATTTCCATGGTCTGCAGCCAAGCTTCAGTCACACGATGTACTGTAACGGATCAAGATGTGCTTACATAGTTGTAAACATAAGGACGTGATTTAAACATTTTTCAAGTGAGGCAGGGGAGTGTATGTGTGTGACCGTGCAGCGTGCTGGCTCTGATTGCCTCTTCTGTTTAACTAACAAAGATCCTCATGAGAAACCCTTCATATTCTGAGAGGTTTCAGTCCTACCGATTTATGATGCATGGCGAAGGTAAAATTGTGCACCTCTACATGTCCTGCAGCATTTGTGTCGGCAAATCGTCATTATCAGTGCCATTTTTCTGCTGTCTAGGAAGGATGAGATGTGCATCATGTTATCATGAGTGCAAGATGGAGGGTCAAATATATAATGAGATTGCTTATGTCCATTTTTTTCCCCTTGTCTGCATATGTTTAATCATCGTGCAGGACTTTAACTTCCCATTTAATTAATGCCATAGTTGGCACCCATCTTAACAACCAGAACATATACTGCTAAATTAATTGTCAAACTTATGTCCATTGTCAAGAACTATGAGTATATTCTTCCTTTCCTATGCATAGTGCAGAAGAGAGCCAAACCGATATCGATCATTAGTTTTATTAAATGGCCAGTTCCAAATCTCAGCTTTAGAGTCTGAAGATCCACAGCTGATTAAAAATAATGAGGACCATCATTTTTCTAATTTACATGTGCAAGCTACTGATATGGTGTTGTCATTACTAATAATTAAATGGAACCTCAGTTGGCGACATTTGATTAAATAATACAGATCTATAGTCAAAAACAATCCAATTAGCCCCATCTACAGCTGAAACCACAGTTTGCAAACAATATATAAAAAGACTTAAAAAATTTTCCACACTGTTTGATGTGAAATCAGAATGAACTTTTCTAGTTCTAGGTTAATTAGGATTACCGACATATTTTCCTAATTGCTAAATGCCAGAATAATGAGAGAGAATTGTTTGAGGTTATTTTTATTTCTTTCTTCAAAAGTCAAAAGTTTAAATGTACTTCATTAGTGTTGGTACCATAGTCCTTAAACTGTATGACTTGGGTCAAATGTATTTGCTTTCCTTCCATAAGCTTCTCAAACTAGTTGGCAGGAATTTTGGCCCATTTCTCTTGACAGAACTGGTGTTCCTGAAACGTGTTTATATGTTGCCTGGGTCACACATGCATTTTCAGCTTTGCCCATTAAGGCTTGATAGGATTCAGATCAAGGCTTTGTGGTGGTCTCTCCAAAACGGTGACTTTGGCACCACTCTTGAACATGATATTAAGGCATTTAGATTTAAATTAGGCTATTCAATTTGAGGATAGCAAGGGACAAAGATGAAAAAACGGGAATAAAGGCTTGAAAATTAGAAGGATTGTTGTTCCAGGAGGACAGTGACCAGAAAATGGCTGGTTGCCACTATGAATACTTGATTCAGTCACAGAGATTTTTACAGCATCCAGAACAAAATGGTCCCAAAATTATGGTAGCAAAAAAAATAACCAAAAAACAAAAAACAAGTCTTGTGGGAAAAAAGGTGCAATGCAAAAAACAACAACTCCAAAATATGAATGAAGTGCACATGAACGGTAGTGTTCATGTTTGTAATATATAAAGATAAGCTACTCAATATAGTATGTGTTAACTTGAGTTCTTATAAGAATATCAAGTAATGTAATTTGTTGCTTTGCAATGTTGACGGTATATAACATAATGCCCTTAAGATATTGTCACTTCTGTATCTTTAGAATACAAAAATATCAAGTGAAAATGTCCAATTTAATATAAAAATAAAATAGTTGTTTCTCATTCTGGCTTTCTCTTGACTTTGATTCCACATCAATCTAGATGCCAAGTTGTTTTAGGACATTATCGTTTAATGCACAGGAGTGCAACGTTTTCTTTTGTTTTAGGTTTTTGATGTGACTTTACCTCATTCCTCCCATCTTTTCTTTGCTTCCTGTCACAGATCAATTTTCATACTAAATAAATCTCAGGGTTATATCTCATGCTCATTCTTATACTGCTCATCCCTCAAACCGCCATTTTGTGTTTTCTCTGAATCTATTCCTCTGCTTTGTGCATTGTTATATAAAATATTTTTCTGATATTTTAGTTAGCTTTGTTTGTAGGAGGTAAAGACGTTGAATTTAGGATTACTATCAGAGACACCTCCACTGTAAAAAGTTGAAGTATTTTATTAGGAGTGGCTTTCGGTGTCATTTTAAGCAGGGCATTTCTGTCCACTGATATTTCATTAAATCAGGTCCTTAGTACCTCTAGAGGGATCAGAAATAAGTTCTCCTCCAGGCCCAGCAGCTATCCACACAGGCATGAGGATATTAGCATGGATTCCTGATAAATCTTCCCTGAGCTATCCCATTATGACATCTGCACATGTGTGTAACCACTTTCTATGTGACTTTTCATAACTTTTATCAACCTCCTTTTCACATATGAGTTCAGATCTGGCTTAAGTAACCCAATCTTTACAGTTGTCTTGCATTTAAAGTCAAGAAAGAAAGGTCTTGCGAAAAAAGAAAAAAAAACTGAAATTGAGCTAAATGTTGTATTTTAGGTATTACTAAAGGTGTGAATGATACAAAATGCCTTCATGCAATATTCCAAAAGCCCCAGGTTTCTTAATTTTAGGCGATACTTATATGTGAGACCCATCTTTCCACCGATCTTATCTGCCTTTTCAAAGATTTGAAAATTGGCTACTGTTCCCTTGCTCTTTGAGGGCTGAGAGGGCTGACTGTCAGAGCTGCCCACCAGGTCACAGCTGCATGTATGTGGTAAACAATAGTCACCATGATGTTGCTAATTTGGGGACATTATAACTATATTCAGCAACATTTTTATTAGCTGCGAATGACCCCTGACTGTCTGATGGGCATTATGTATACTGTTCTTTTTTTAAATAACTGTGGTGATATTGTGCTCCAAAAAAACAACAAGATAATTTACAATTGTGATGAACAAATACATAAGAACCAACTTAATCACATAATCCATAAGCTCAGAAGTATGCAAGTCAACAAAAATATGCTTACCAATGACTTGCGGATGAAATGAAAAAAAAATATTATATTTAAAGTTATATTATTTAAAGTTAATACTATATTTAAAGTACTGTATTTTACATACTGTAACATTTTTTATTTTAAAAAAAAATTCTACTTCTCTTTGCTGAACTCCGCACATGATTGTATGGACTTTTTGCTTCTTTTCACTATGTCCATTTGATATAAGGACATAGTGGAGATAAATTGACAACCCCCTGTATCAATACCCAATTTAAGCCTCATTGTTATAAAACGTTGACCTTTCAGATGTGCAGAGTATGAGAGTGTTGGGGTGTTTTTAGTTTGGCATTACAGAACAAACTACACTTATATCCTTGAAACTCCTACCACTGAGCCAGGCTCTGTGGGCATTGTACAGCCCTTTCCATTAGGAAACTGGTCCTTACATAGCAGACCACACACACTCTGAAGGTAACCTCAAACATTTTTGGGGTGACTCCTGTTATAGAAATGTATGATTTTATTGAAGTACTTTTAGGCAGCTAATGTTGCTTTTTGGTTTCAAAGCCATACATTTAACACCTGTTTCTGTTCTCCAGGAGGAGCTTTTTTGCTAGTGATGGATCGACATAAAATGAAGAGAAATGAGGATGTGTGTGTAAACACAAGCACTTCTATGGAAACCCTACCTATTTGAGGAAATGATTCCCTGGCTTCGTTTTCCTCATGCCTGCTGCTCCACTTCTGCGTCAGCATGTCTCTAAAACACAGCAAACATTGGAGCCACACACACACCGACTACAGCTACAGGCCCCACAACTTGCCCCTGACTGACAACTGTGGGAAAAGATCCATCAGGACATTTGTGGACTTCAGGCACACAAACATGCCTGAAGGTCTGGACATAAAAGGTTTCCCACTGTTGTGTTTAATCAACTTGACATGTGTCTCGAAAGTCAAAGTAGTTAGCTTCCTTTTGGGCTTGGTGCTGACGTTTCTCATCATGGCTTCGTACCTCCTGATGTGGGACAGAAAAGGACTTCTGCTCTCTGCCTTCCCCCATCCTTTCAGACCCGTGGTTATCATGACCAGTGCAACAACTGCTGAAGATTCTCTTGACAGGGGCTTTATAGATTTGAAAACCCTGGTAAAGATGATCAACTCTAATGAGCAGAATACGTCCAGGAAGGTACCTGACAAAAAGGACGTCATCAACACAGACCCACGTGTAAGTCTGAGAGACATTTTTATGTACATTAGCCAAGTAAATGACTAAAGATGTTGTTAATATTATAGGAGCAGACTGCACAGAGCCTTGTGAATGTGTTCTTGAACCTTTTCACAATTTGTCATGTTACAGGCACAAACCTGAGCATATTTTTGTGGTTCTTATGTGATTGACCAACAGAAAATAGACGGCGATTCTAAAGTCAAAGGAAACGTACACATGGTTTTTTTTAGAAATTCAGAAATTATGCCATTAAATGGTTTTCAGGACTCAAACATCAATACTTTTGTAATGTTTTGGTTCCAGCTTTGTTCATGTAGATATTGAAATGTTTCACACAAAACAGCTCAGTCTCAGTCATGTTGGCTGGAGAGTGTCCGTGAAGCTGAATCTTTGACTCATACCTCAGATTCTGAATTGGTTTGAGGTCTGGACTTTAATTGAGCCATGGTAACACAACAAGATGTGTCAAACTAGTTATTACATTGTACTTCTGGAATCATGTTTAGAGCGAATATCTTGCTGGAAGGTCAACCTGCACCCAGACTCAAGTCTATTATAGCCTCTACCAGGTTTTCTTCCAGGATCACCCTGTATTTAGCTCCAGCCAGAATGCTACCACCCAAAAGTGTGTCAAAAAGTTACAATTTCAACTCATCTGACCTGAACAACTTTGAAAACGACAAATGAACTTGCTTATGAATATCTTTACATCTTCTATATAAAGGGCAGATTTGTGGCGTGCAAGACTATCAAGAGATTCTCATCTGAATCTTTTAGCATCACCATGGGTCTCTTGGCTCCTTCTCTGGCTAATTATCTCATTGTCTTGACGAAATGTGTTAAACGTTCAAGGAATGTGAAAACCTTTGCAGCATTTGGCAAATCACAGCGGTAAGCAAATACATGACAGCAGCTTCACGTTGGAATAATCTTTGCAGTAAATATTAGTTTGATGAAGCTTGAAGCTTATAATGACCTGTTTTTCTAAGCAACATACACTTTTTAAGTGTTGGTTTAGGCTTATCTGTAATACCCTCTGGTATAATATGCTAATGCTTTTCTGCTCATTACAGCCTCATTATAGGTTTCCATGTACAACCCAGACTATTGCAGTGTTTGTAGAAATACCAATGACAGATGTTGCAACACGTGCGAGTCATTAAGTTAAATATCAGTTTGTGTTATGTGTCAGACATATATCAAAGTGAAAAACGGTTAGACAGACAGTGCCAAGTAGGTGATGATTCATCTGGGGTAAAGCTGCAGAATCCTGTAATATTACCCATAATTATGAATGACTGATGTTTTGATGTGATTGTGGAATGACTTCAGGTATAACAGTGCCACAAAAAAAAATCATACCTGCAGTCAGCATATGACACAGTGAAAAACAGAGTCCTGCACCCCATTTTTATGTTCTTTTCTTTAGTTCTTTTCAGTGATTCCTCGCCATTTCCTGCCCCACATCAAGAGCCCATGCTGGTACGAGGAGCTCTCCGGTGATATTGGCACGGATCCCTACAAGAACAACCGCTTCAGTCTCCGCTCCAAGAGTTTCAAGAACGTGTGTGACCACATGAGAGCCAGATTCCACCAGAATGTGTGCGACATCGACGGGAAACGCTTTCGCCTGCGCTGCTTGCCGTACTTTTACATCATCGGTCAGCCAAAGTGTGGCACGACAGACTTGTTTCACAGACTCTTGATGCTTCCAGAGCTTAAATTTAACACCATAAAGGAGCCACACTGGTGGACCAGGAAACGCTTCGGTAAGGCTAAAGTGATCTGGATCCGGAAGTGTGATGCAAACATTTGCAGCTGTGTGGTTTCAAAAATCATGAAGGACTCATACATGTCACATGGTGTGAGATTCAAGTTATAAAATCTTTATAGTATGGGGGTCATACTTTACAATGAAGATGTCGTAATGTGTGACTTATTTGCAGCAGAGCTACATGGCAGAAAAAAAATATTTAATAGCAGTTCAACAATTATTGGAAAGCAACACTTAAAGAAAATATTACACATTGCTTAACATTTGTTGTTAAGCAATGGTCAAGCAGTGTATATTTCCCAGAATTTTAAGCAACGTGCCTTTAAAAAGTGTTCATTGTCCTTCAACTTTTTCGCATTTTGTCAGGTTATACACAAACTGCAATGTATTTTATTGGGATCTAATGTGATAGACTGACACAAAATAACTCATAACTGAAATGAGGGGAAGGTGATTAATTTGTAATAATTTAAAACAGCTAATTTGTGTTGACAGATATTCCACCTGATCCATGGATGCCTGCAGTTCTTTCAGAGTTACCATTGGTCTTTTGGCTGCTTCTCTGATTAATGTTGTACTTGGCAGCCGGTCAGTTTAGATGGCCTGTCGTATGTTACTCTTTCTATTTTCAGACAATGGATTGAACAGTTCTACTTGAGGCTCTTGTTCTTTTTTTCTTTTATTTTTTTGACAGCACAACTTTATCCTTAACCTTCTCTGTTTTTTATGATGTAAGTCTTGATCTGTCACTTAAAATCCCAATAAAATACATAATGTGTAAAAGTCTGGAAAATGTTTAAGAAACGTGAATAAAAATATGTAAGACAGTTGGTGCCCCTGACTGCTGAACTAGTAGTAGTTTGCCTTACCAGTTAAGGATTTAAAAATCAGAAATATTTATTGAAAGTGAAGTCAGAGGCAGCTTTAAGCCGAAGCTCAAAATATGAAATGTAAGCAGTAAATCAGCGTATCCTGATTTTTTCTTTGATTGATTTTTAACAGTCCTGCAAGTTTTCGATTCTTGAAAATTTTAAATAATATTTCAGTTGAGTCGGCTTTCATTTTTCTTTGTTTTCATTTTCACTGACAAGATACTGTACATCTACAGTGTAAGAAACCTAACTAAAATTTAAATAAAAAAACATTTTTTTTTATAAGTATAAAAAATTATTAAAAAAATTACAAATAACCTTTTCCGCAGCTACTTTACAAAATCTTTAGACTTAAGCTATTGCCAAAGTAATAGTAATTTTTTGACTAAAATTTTTTTTGCCTAAATCACTTTTGACAAAAAAAAAAAAGTCATAAACCGTTATTTTAGAAAGATGACAATATTAAGGTTTTATTATTATGAAAGTTATTTTAACTCTGAGTGTCTAGTGGGAAGTTCAGCACTTTATTAGAAAATCCACAACACAATTATGTGGTTTGACCATAAATTTGGTCAAATCTATTATAACGGATGACAATATTCACTGGCCTCCATTTGAGATGTACAACAAAGAAAGCTTGGTTTGTTCATTCAAGACATTCTATGGAAAAGCACTCCTTAATGAGCTTATAATGAGGGCTGTTTTAAATTTCCTTCTGCAGGTTATATTCGTTTCAAAAAAGGCTTCCAGGAGCGTTTTCCGATAGAGGATTACCTGGATCTGTTTGACTTGGCAGCCATCAACATCCAAGTAGGAATCAGTGGAAATTCATCTGGAGAGCACCGTGCAAATGAGATCATAACAGGTAAAAATGTGTGTGTGTGCATGTGGTGGCATAGGCTTGTGTGTGGGGGGGTGGGTTATGGGGCCTGTATGTCATTGTGAGTGGGTGAGAACAATTAGTAAAAGTTGGCGATGGTTGTATTTTAAAAGAATGTGTTCATTATTTTGCCTTTTAAATTACAGGAGTTTAACTGTTTGGTGGCAATGCTTTAAATCCAGTTTCTTGTTATTTTTACACGCAGCACAAGAGAGTTAATTTATGAGGCACACTTATTTCTAACTTTTGGTGTCACATAAAACAATTAGTTAAAAAAAATAAAGTGGGATGACAGTTTCAAATGGAAATACATTTGAGTGATTTTTACATAAAAGCAACCCTGCACTGCATGCAAATCAGAAAACAGACTAAGACAAAAACTGAAAAAAATATACAGTGAGTGCAGAAGAGTGGGGAGTATAAAACTGAATTCATCAACAAAAAAATGAGAGCACATTAGTTGAAAGCACTGGTGAAAAGAATAGTACTTAGCATATTGCTTTTTAAGAGATCACATTAGACAGCATCATCATGTTTAAAAGCAACCTCACTGAATTTCTGCAGTAGCTGGCTTGTTTTTTTTTAAATATTAACTATAATCTCTTTTTAAAAATTTCACATAATAGTCAAGAAGACTTTTCTGTCTCACATTCAAATGTAGGAACTCAAGTTCAGCTTAGCATGTTTGGTGATTATTTTAATAGAAAGGTCAACACTTTACTGTTGTTCAGTCAGCAAGGAAGTATTGCTGCTGTTCTG
Source organism: Xiphophorus maculatus (assembly GCF_002775205.1). Classification (NCBI taxonomy): domain Eukaryota; kingdom Metazoa; phylum Chordata; class Actinopteri; order Cyprinodontiformes; family Poeciliidae; genus Xiphophorus; species Xiphophorus maculatus. Next base: position 18,078,356 of record NC_036464.1, read on the forward strand.
GGTAAAAAGTATGTTAAACACTTTCAATCAAATGCAGTTTTTCAGATTTCTTCTCCCAGGTTATCAGTTTGTACTGAGTAGTTTATGGATCTGTATAGATTATTTTTAGATCTAGTTTTACCTCGCCCACTGGGCAACGAAGGTTGATTTTGTTTTCCTTTTCTGCCCTTGTATTCATTGGAAATGAATAGAGGTACTCAAACTATTGAAGAAATAAATCTTCCTTATTAGCTGGGATATTTAATAACGTACAATAGGTCTGCCAAAGTAAGCAGTAAGAGTGTGAACGGACTCTCAATAAGCTCTGTCTGGTCACTTAACTCCCTTCCTGTGGAAAAATACCCCCAGCTCTGCCCTGCAGGTTCCAAACAGAAACAAACAGAATGACTGAAAACAGACAGAATCAAGATGTCGTAACACCCAAGTCAAAGTTCACACCCCAACTGGATTTATATGAAGCTGTGGAATTTTGGAAAAGGCATTCAGAGATAAAATTCTTAATGAACTGAAGCAATTTTGTCAAGAGGACTGATGATGTCATAGAGAAAATAAGTAACAAGTTGCTGCTGCTGGAGGTGGTTCCACAGTTCACTGAGTCAGGGTGTACTTTGTTCTTCCTTGCAGCGAACTGATTATTGAACCGATTTGCCGGTTTTGGAATTTTTATTGAACTTTTACTCTACTTACCATTTTGGAGTGAATAGACACTAATAAAAGTTTATTGCATTTTTCTGAATTGCCTTTAAAATGTGCTGTAATTCGGGCTTTTTGTGGTGTCATTCACAGGGGAAGCCAGCGCATCGACTTTGTGGGACAATCAAGCCTGGAGTTATCTCCACGGAAACGAGGAGCAGACAGAACCGCCGTTCCTAGCTCAAGACTTCATCCATGCAGTCCAGCCTGGCGCCAACATCATCATAATGCTTAGGGATCCAGTTGAGAGGTGAAAACAAACTCCTTCATTATAAAGATCTTTTTCAAAACGACAACAAAAATAAGCTGTCCCTGCATCCAGTGCAATTTAATGCCCGGCTTTCTCAGAACTCAGTTTATTGTGTCCTCAGGCTTTACTCCGACTACTTGTACTTTACCTTGGCCAATAAGTCTGCAGAGGATTTTCATCAGAAGGTGGTTGAGTGTGTCCAGTTGTTTCAGTCCTGTCTCTCTGAGAGGTCATTGCGATCATGCGTCTACAACACCAGCCTTTTCAACGCCATGCCGGTCAGCTATGTCCTTGCATCGCTTTTTAGATGCCTTATATCTTTTCCCTCTTTTACAGCAATATTTACTTACACTGAAGAATTGTTTAAAAATCATTTATATTTTAATATTTCTATCTGTCTGCCTTGTAATTTATTTCCAAGAACACACAACAACAACAACAACAACAAACAAACAACCCCAGCTTGAAATATAATGAAGCCGTTCTTGCTTTGAAAGGAGAAATCTTTCCATCTTGATAAGTTCTAATTTATCAAACTCATTCCTTGGTCTCTCCTCCTTTTTTCAGTCTCAAATGGTTGGTGACCAAACAGCTACTTTGGAAGATTGGCTACATTGTAAAGCCATCATAAGATCACTTGAGGAGAAAGATTAATAAATCACCATGCGATCCCATTTAAATCAGTACTCCTTTCTAGAGGGACATAAAGAGCTGACAAATATGTAGATGTTCTAGTGACCTCTGGAGGACTCAGTGTGCTACAGCATAAGCATAAAGGCCGTTAATTTACAACACTTTAACAATGCTGCTTACAAGATAGTTAGCATAATGACGAAATAACATTATGTGGAAACATTGAATCTGAAATCAATCAGGAAGTTACAGTTCTGGCACAAATAGTCTCCCAAATGGACACATGGTCCATTTGGGAGACGAATAGTACAACCAAATTGGTTACAAAGTGGCTTAAGGACAATAAAGTCCATATTTTAAAGGAGTCACCAAAAAGCTCAGATCTTAATCTCATAGACAATTTGTGAACATAGCTATTAAACTGACTCAGTTTCATCAGTTCTGCCAGGACTGATAAAACTGAGTTTTAACTTTCATCAAACTTCATAAAAAAACTCTCTCACATTATTCTGACATTTAGTAAATTGAAATACTATTGAAATAATAATATAATAAATAAACCTAACTGATCTTGAGAAACAAAGATTGTCTTTTAACACTAAATTTCTGGTTTGTAATTTAAAAGGATGATGACATTAATTTAGTGATGAGCTTTATTTTAACAGTGCCGGATTATTAATTGGCTTAATGGTAGAAACTAAAACATGTAGAGTTCAGCACTTCTTGTATTTTTCAATATTGAACTCACTGAGATAAAACAGTCTTGCCTTTAGAGTGAAACATCCCAATTCTCCTGTTGTAGATAATGCAAATTATATAAAGATATTGTACTTCCATTAACTATTTAAAAGGGTTTGCGGCCACAGGTTGGCCTTTCAAGCATTGACACAAATCAACCCTGATTGCTCATGATTATTGCAGTGAAGGATGTTAAACACTGCAGCACTGCAGTATTGATGTAGATTTTAATTATGCAGATATGCAGCACAGATGCTTTATTCTCTACTAATGTTCTTCTAACTCTCCTTAAAGAGCTGAATTTTTCATAAAGCTAATTTAAAATATGATTTAAAGTTATTATCCTGACATACCACCTCTGGATTCTTATTGTGTGTTATGTTGGTTTTTGCTCACAGGTGAGACTCACACTGGGAATGTACTTTGTTTTTGTCCTGGACTGGCTGACTATTTTCCAAAGAGAGCAGATTCTAGTTCTTCGACTGGAGGACTACGCAGCCAACCTCAGAAAAACTCTCAAGACAGTGTTGGATTTTCTCGGCGTGGGTATGTGGCATCTATCCATCATTTCTGGGAAGTCTTGTATGTTCGCTATTCGTTATAAAATATCCTCATTAGCTCTTTGTTTCTCCACTGTCCCTGCAGGCCCGCTGTCAGAGCAAGTGGAGACATCGCTGACCAAACGTCCAATGTCCAATACGCGCCGGGCGAAAGACAGGGTCCTTGGTCCCATGCTGCCAGCAACCAGGAACCTCCTCAGTCAGTTTTATCAGCCATTTAACAGTAAACTGGCCAGCATTTTGAACAAAAAGGCTTTTCTCTGGAGTTACAGCTGAAGCAGCCTGAGCAGGAATGAAATCGAATGGAGTTGAAAGATCAGAGAGAAATGTGACAGCAGACAGCAATAAAACGCCTGAAGTGAATCTAGAGTGAAAGAACTGATGCTCATGGCTCTTTGAAAGGACACTTCAAGTCAATATGAAGATGAAGTAAACAAACTCATTTCACAAAGTGCATTCTTGGAGTCCATGCAACAACATGCCTGAATAGTTTCCACCTAATTTATAACAGAAGAATGAGTCAAGTGCTGTAATAGTTTGTTTTGAACATGTACAAATAAACGGAATTTGTTTTGTTTTGTTTATTTCTGTCACATTTGGTTTTAGGTTTGAAAACCTAAAACCAAATACACTTCAGGGGATTGTAATTAAAAAATATGATTTTCATATTGGACTGCATATTTTCTGTTGTGGATGTTACTTCTGTTACAAAACACAATAAAATGAACAATGGTCAAAAAGAAGGTCATATAAAGTGAAACTTTACAACTGTAAACAGGAAACTGAAGAATAGACTGTGATTTAGGTGGATTCCACAATATAGTCTGTTGATGGGCTTATAGCCAGTCTAATTTATGATAAAGACTAGAACAAAATTTGGATCAGAGACAACTATAGATGAGCTTAAAGGAATTCAAAAACGTGAGACTAAAACTCTTAGGGACGTACTGTAAACTTCTGTTTGGTGATGTTTAACAATAGGTTTCCAAGTTCACACTGTATGTTTTTTAATCAACAGTTTTCGGAGACTGTTCCCTTCTGAGTTGAGTTTGGGTGTTCTGCTTGTGTATGCATGGGATCTTTCTTGGTACTCCAGGTTTGTCCAATAAATTAAGAGTGTGTGTGTGTGTGTGTGTGTGTGTGTGTGCCTGTGTTTCCCTGTGATCTGTCAAGTGTGTCATGTTTACCCTGCCTCACATTCATTGAACTCTCACCACCAGGATTTGGCATAAGTGCGCAACTTTGAACTGGTCAGGCTTGTTCGCGATGTCTTTAGGATCTCAGTAAAATCCTAAATATGGGTCCAGATGATTGTTGATTAATTAATGTACAGAATTTATTTCCTAATTTGACTCAGAGTTTAGCCAAGTGCAAATATTAAACAGTCAAATATACAACTCATGTAATTTTTGACATTTTGATTTTCAAAGATTTAGAATTCTGGCTAAATGTGTTCACATCATAGGACCTGTAATCTACAGATGTAGAAAAACAGACTAAACAAAAAAAAAGTAAAGTTGTGGAATAATGACAATCCCTATGAACTGAATTGGCTTAAAATAAAATGTGGGAAAAAAAGGTTTCAGGTTTTGTTGTTACCGACATACATGAAAGTACAAACACTGATCACAAGAGGGCACTAAAATACAGATCAAAGTTAAACATTCACCACAAATCAGAACCCATTTCTGATTTTATTGTGACATTTGTCTACATATTAGAAACTTGACTCTTTCTAATAAAAACAAAAACACACCACACTTAAAAAAAACACACAACACATTTCTATTTGAGAGTTATTGGCTTTTATTTTATTTATCTTTACAGTCTACTTTGCAGATCTAGATCACATTTATCTAGGGGAAAGATTGAAAGTTATGTCAAAGCACGTGCAATTCCAATTATTTCAACATAAAAAAACAAATAATCCATAACTTTTCCTTTATTTTGTTTCTATGAAAAAGAAGAGCGTGGGCACAATAGGATCCACTGCTGCTTGTTTGTTTAACGCCTCATGAAGAAAACCTGTATTTTCCACAAGAATGGTTCAAGGACTTCCATCAATAAGCAAAGAAACTTATTAGACAACAGAGTACAAACAGTGGCTGTTTACTGTACTATTTATTTAAAATGTGAAGGGTGTCCTGGACACCAAACTACTGAGAATTACTGATTGCCTCCTTTGTGTTATGTCTGTAATAATCCTGTTCAGGAATTTTAAAGAGATCAAAATGTTTGAGGTTATCAAAATGTAACACTTTCTGACTTATCTTAAGTGAGGAAGATGTGATTCTAAACAAAAGGAGATAAAACATGGTCAGAGAAGTACAGGAGATAAATTTAAAATGTAAACATACTGTACTGACCCCAAAGGGAAAAATGATTACCTAAGCAGGTACATTATTGACAGATTACATTATCAATTACATAAGATTATCTGGACAGCATGTTTCTTACAATCTCCAGTAGATGTGCGTTCAGTGTGTATATGTGTGGAGAATATCCAATAGTGTCTTACCTTCTGAAAGCGCTTCCTGCCAGGTTTGACCCAGCCTTTGTGAAAGATGCTGGTGCACAACTGATTTCTCACACACTCCTGCTGCTCCAAACTGTCACTCAGCATAGTATTCATAAACAACGACTCTACCTCAGCAATAGCTTTCTGTTTTTATTAAGTCAGAGGGTTAGGGTACCAAATAAGATGTTTGTGCACATAGTGGTACGTAAGTGAACATGTAGATGTGGTTAAGTGGATGGGATGTTGTTATGATTAACTCATTTTCGTTTTATATATACATTTATGTATATATATATATATATATATATATATATATATATATATATATATATATATATATATATATATATATATATATATATATATATATATATATATATATATATATATGTACATACAGAGAGAGAGAGAGAGAGAAACAACTACAAATGTATTTACAAAAAGAAAATAAAAGTCTAAAAGTGGCAAGTAGTTGTAATCAACCACCTACAAATAGTTCACCCCTGATAGTTTGCAGGAAAAAATACTTGACATTACACTTTCTTCTTATCTTGGATACAATGCACAGCATCGTCAGTCTGAAGGTAACAAATCCACAGAGAAGATGTGTTCAGGCTGGCTGATCATTGTCTTTGTTTTCTCAGCCACCTGTTTCTCTGTCTGCAGAGAAACAGCCAATAACCCCACAGAAATTCACAATACGGGCCAAACCTTTGCCTTCATCTGAAAGCCATCAAACCAGGAAATAAGCATATTAAAAAGATCACAATAATGTTTTGAAAATAAAAAAAATTGTATAGATGTGAAAGAGAAAAAAAACAAAAACAAACCTCCCATAAGGAGATCCACTGTTGACCCTGACTGACAGTAAGATCTATATCTTTACACCAAAGATTATTTAAATAAACTTCTAAGTCTTCTGGTCATTACCTTCTTTTCGCTTTAACTTTGCAATCAGATTTCACTTTATTATCTCTCTAGGTATACAGTTGATGTACAGTTGGTATACTTCACAGGTGGAATGATTTTCTTAAGCTAGCAAGCTTCCCCATTTTTCCTCTAAATGCAAACTAAGCTATTTGTAAAAAATTGCTATTATTATTTCTGCTGCATTAATCTGATTTTGTGTCTAAACCTCCTTGTGTCCGTTCAGCTGGAGGAGAAAACAGGTAATTGAAGCTCAAAGTCCTCCTCAGCCCAATGATTAGCAAATTATCTGAAACTGCAAGGGATATAGATCATTAGTCCAGCAAAAACTCAAAGCACCTGAAGGAGGTAAAATGAATGTAGGAACAGAGGAAATGTTCAAGATACTTTTAATATATTATCTGCCTCTGATAAAGGTGATTTTTACCTGTGTAGGCGTATTAACATTATGTAAAGGTAAGATGTTTTACAGCTTTGAAAATACATTTAAAAATTAGACTTTATCCAATCTTTATTTTGTGTTGTGCTGAATACCAAAGGCAAGAAATACCCAGAGGCTTCCACTAAACACTAAATGCTCATATTTTCAGGCCTGCCAACATCAGAACTCATTACTCAACTCAAACCATCTGGAATTCAGTCCTTCTGCAAAGATTTGATCAGTTCTGAAGGCAAAATGGGTTCTGACCTGGAACTTGCAAGATTTACCCTAATAAATGCCCTGATCAGAGTTTATAAATTGAAGCTAAAGGTAATTAAAAAGGGCTAGATTATGTGGATTGGAATTACTTGGGATTGCATGGCATCTAATTCACTACAAATTTAAACAGTTTGTTTGTATTGAGATGAGCTGCAGAGAGGACTGATCTGAACGCAATGTCTGTTCTGTGTGTCTTTGTGTGTTTGAGACGTACCCTGCCTGTCGTCTTTAGACATGGGGAGCTGGCCGTAGGCTGAAATGATTTCAGTCGTCTTCTGCATCTAAATTTTTCAAACATGTATTTGGTAAAGCAGATCTCGGTGATGGCAAATTAGAGATTTTTAGAAAAAAAAAACATTTCTCTTTGATAACACTCATTTTTAATTTAGCATTGACATCAGCATCAGTCTTGAAAACATGAAATAAAGACATCTGGTCCTATGACTAATCCAGCTCAATTAATCCAGTTATATGACAGTTCACCCTCACAGTGATTAGACAAGGAATCTGACTTGCGGCTGAATCACTCTTATGAACATAATGCTCATGCTTTTTCTTTTCTTTTTTTTTAAAGTGGTCCTTGAGTCTTACATTTTAGGACTAGATGTCCTCCAAAAAACAGTCTTTTGCATTTCATGAGAAGATTCACCTAGAGAAATATGAAAAAGAAAGTCTTTTGAACAGTTAGCAAGTAAACATTCAGTTTTAACTTTAGCTCTTTGCTCTATATCTGTATATTATAGTGTGTTGTTTAGTCCTTTAAGTAAATCCGGGATGGTTTTGAGATTTTGAATTTTACCTCCTATTTTTCCCACTTAGATGAAAGTTGGCATTTTCAGCTGGAGAAGGACCAACTCTCAATTATAAGAGATTCAGTTCATCGTTTTTGATTTCAGAGTTCTTCTTTTGTATACCAGCATATTGAAGAGTTTTCCCTCTATAAAGGTCAAGAATTCATATTTAAAATTTGATAGACTAAGTAGATGATTGGAGACTGAAGACAAATGAAAGAAATAACAGCATTACATGTTTTAGCAAGATAAACAAATGCACCTTCACTGTAGTTGGGCTCTTTTGAAGAGATGGAGAAGGATTAGTCTAAACATTTCAACTCATCTGATAAAATGGTTATGATGATGATTTTCATTCTGTGGGAAAATAGTGGTTACAAGCCAGCTTTGTTTTTTTTAAGGAAGTTAAATCTTAATAGGATTTTTCCTTGTTTTCACATGTAGGCTAAAGGATCAGCTTTCCCCTCAATACCGATCAGCAGCAACACAAGTTGGAAACATTGAGCAGCAGAATTTTACGCTTCCACAGACAGTAAAGGACTGTTAGAGATAAGTTCGTGTACACTACAGAGCCCAGGCAGAGGCAATCAGTCATGGTTGAACTCTGCTATGACTTCAATTTCAGGGAGAGGAAACTCATCCCACTATCTCATTTGGTTGCACAATAGAGCAGCCTTCTGCAGGACTCAGTTGCTTTCCCAGTAAAATAGAAAGAAAAAAAAAAATCTAAATTTTGCTGAATTATTTCAAACTACTAACCCGTGTGGACAGGATATGTGGACACTGTACCACTTGCATTTATTGCTGAATAAATAGCATGACCACTACCCTTAATCGTTTTTCAACAAACATCTGAATTGTTGATATATTACAGTAAAGTCCATCCATCCATGGTCTATGTCTGCGTATTTGTGGAAGATTGCAGGGGGGCTGAATAAAGAAAAGATGACCTTGTCTTGTCTCAGGAGGAGGGAGGGAAATAAAGAATTAATTAGTTACTTCCTATAACCATTTTTAAAACGCAAATAAAGTAAAATCTTTTTTAAAATTTTGTTATGATCCGTATATAGTGTTTTATATAATATGTATAAATATATTATATAATGCCCACTAAACTGCATACTTTTGCATTAAAAACCGTTGCTTGTTGCAGGTCTTCAGCTGGACACGGCTTGTTTATGAGATGCGTCATTAGAAGGCTAATGATGCACCTTACTGTATAGTTTTAGTGGCGAAAAATCTTAACTGCAAACAGGCCAGTCAAGCATGCATAATATGCCTTTGTGGTCATGCTGTTATGGGTAATGCCTAATTAGTCCTGCCATTGTCCTGTCCAACATTTTACAGAACTCCAAGAAAAACATTAGGTTTATGAAGATATTGAAGTAGAAAACCTGTGTACCTTTCTTAAAAACGCATCAAAGCATCAGTAACACCTTCACATTTCTGCACAGATACCCATTCCTTGGTGAGTGGTAAGGTCAACACCAAAATGCTACATTTTTTACTGGTATATGATGGACTTCTAGTCTTTTATCATATTTTTCCAGAAGTAAAATTAAAAGCCAGGTCTTCTCGGATTACAGAGGCATTTTTTTTGTTTGTTTGTTTGTTTTTCCTATTTGATATTAATATTGCTAGAAAACAGTCGTGCCAGGTTACAGTTACATACACAGTATGTGATCTGTGTGCACAACTGTTTTGTGCTGTGATTAAAGTGACCTGGAGGTGCAAAGGTCATATCCAACAGAGCTTGGATATGACAAAGGGGACACTGGTGATTGCGGTCTCAGTTTTACAGCCGGAAGTGTCATGTGGATGATAAAAAAACAACTTATATATCAGGGTAAAATGATAAGCATCTGCTCTGAAGTCTAGCTGCAGAAATAACTGAGTTTTGCACATTCTTGCAGAGGAGCAAAGTTACATGTTTCCACAAATGATGCAGCCATGGTTTTTATGACATAATCTATACTTTGTTTTTTATTTGCATAGTAAAATTGGCATCCAACAAAAACCCAAAACCCTTTTAGATTTTTCTTAGTCATTCTTGTCTTGTGTTCCCACATGACATAAAATCTCCTTTTTTCTTCTGCTGGCATGTTCATTTGACCTCTGTGAGAGAGGTTTATTCATGTGTAAACCACAATTCTCAAGAAAGTGGTCCCATTGTGTTTGCATCTTTTCACTGCTGAGGTTTTACTAATGAAATGACTTGATGGATTTTCCCTAAGCCGAGGGCTCTCAGACGGCTAAAACGATAATTGCATAGATTTATCTCATTCCCTCTGCAGAGATTCCCAGCCCCATCAGTTGGACTTTTTTTCCTCTCTCTTTTAAAGACGGTTTCCTTAAATTCCTCTTCTGGTTTTCCTTGTTGGTTGACATGACAAGTTGTAAAACAGGACGTAGACATATGTGGTCAGTGAAGGGTGGTCACACCCTATTACTTGTGAATGCCAGTCTCTCGAATACTGAATATTTTCTCTTAGGGTGTGAAATGTCGTCTGTGAAAATATATTGGAGCTGAGTGGTGTCTTATCTTCTGCCTTAACCTTTTGTGAGCATAAATGGCTTTAAATATGAGACGCTTTTTCTGTGTCAGTTTGAAAGTGCCTGTCTGTGGTTTGAATTATTGCTTGTTAAGATTTTAAATAGCACCTGAAGCCAGATTGGGTGGGGGTCTTTGACAGAATGGCTATCACACACGTTCTTCAGTGCAGCTCACAAAGATAATGAAAGAGACAGAAATATCTGTCAGATTTATTTTACAGGATCACTTTACAGCCTGGGGTTCATCGGGTGTTTTAGAGCAAATCACCAAAAACACCATGGTGCTTTGATTTGATAGGGTGGAAATATATTTCCAGAGAAGGCCCTGTGACTGAAAACATCAGTGGTCCAGAAATAAAAAAACAGAATTTAAGGGGATTTTGAACTGATTGCTCCAGTTCAAAATCAATATGACAATTATCTCACAAATGCCCCCAACAAATTAATAATTTCAGCATGAACTGACTCATTTTGGAGCGTGCTGGGAGTTTGTATGCAGAGCTGCATGGGTGCAGAGGGAGGCACAAGTCTGAATATGTGCTTTGTATACTTGGCAGGATGGGGAAACATGGGCAGCATGCAAACTGGAGACATGAAGGCCAGTAAAGACGCAAACATCCAAGACAGAATTTGTTGTGCAGAGCATCACAGGATTCAGATAAGTTTAAGACTTTGAACACCAAAAATGATGGGGTTCTTAGGTCAGAGTTTGTGACATTGTAAGTCTCTTATGAAACGGTTCACCATTTTCAAAGGTTCTTATGAACCTTTGAAAATGAAAATGTCTTTTCATTTTCAAAGGTTTGAAAATGAAAAGACAAATTTGGGTGGCTTTTTTAAGCTGCAAATCTTGCTGATGAACTCAATAAGCAGTTCATCACCTTTAAGGTCAGAGATCAGGGTCCCTCTTCTCACTTCCTGATATGCAGAAAACATATTCCAGCCGTCTAACGAAACTGGACTAATTGTACAGGTGCCACTTTGTCCAATCCACTGAACTCAATCACTCCAAAATGCTTGTAGAAACAGTCTGAATGCGTGTAGGTGCTGGATTTTAACCTGGGATTGGATTAACACATCCCTGAGTTGTAAAGCTGCACCTATTTACATGAACAGCATCAGTTGCTGATATTAAACTTTTCAAAGCAGCCGATGAAACACTGGATAAGAAAGCTAGGGGAAGCCTTAGAAGCATGTTTCTACACAGTGCATACGCTTTCACATTTATGAAAAATACATATAAAACTGTTTTGTCTTACTTATTTTTACTGAAATTATCTAAAAGATTAACCGCATGAACGACCTTACCATTAAAGAATTTGGTGGTTCAGATGCAATGCTGGCTGTGGTCACTTTTGATAAAGCTTTTCCTGTTTTTCTTCTAGGTGACGCGCTCACCACAATTTTCCCCATTGCTGTATTTCCTGGTCATTAAGCAGGTGGTTGGAGATGACTCACTCTGAAGACTGAAGCCACAAACATCCTGCTCTCATTACGCAGCGGAAGCAAAGCTCTCCAAACAGCTGGCAGACCCAACAATCTATTATTATTTCACAACATCTGGCAAAATTCTCTCTACATGGAGTTGAATTTGCCATAAAAAGGTATTTTATTGTTAGCAGGCACTTACAACAAGTTGCAAGTTACAACAATGATCCTGACTTTCATTAGTCTTGCTAAACTAAAGTTTGCATAACACCTTCTAATACAGCAAAACAGCAGAAATTGTACCAAAACAACAGACTTATTTTGGCACATTAAATTAAAAGACTTGAACATTGCTAAGATATGTCAGTGTTTTTGAAAAATTCATTCTTTATCATGGCTATCAGATTTTCATTTAATCACATTTCTGAAATAGTCTTGCACAGATATTTTCTCTGTGATTCAAGGCAGCGTTACTCTGCTGCTGCCACAAAGTGATGTAGTGGAGTGGGCTTCAGTGGGCTTCGACTATCCCAATATTCCACAGTTAACCTGAACTGCATTTAAAAATCAGGGAATGTAGATTTAAAGCACTATAAAAAAGTCTTCATCTGCCAAATATAGTCCTCAGGTTTTCTGACATGAATTGGTTTTCTCTTTGAGCAAAAAAGAAAACATTGAATTGATCTAAAGACCTCAGATTTGTAAGTGAACTTGTTGATTTAAACAATAATGAGTTTATATAGTTTGCCATAATTTAAAAAAAATTAATAGATTAAACAGAACAACTTAACAACTGACTAAAAAAGTACTTACTGAAATGATCCATCATAAAAAAGTTAATATAAGTTAAAGAGTAAATAATGATAATAATAATCATAATAAGCATCAGTGGATGATTGTATCTGTATGCAGCTGGATACAGGTGTTTTTCTTTGTGGAGATTTTTGATTTATTCAGTTTTGATTCATTTTAGAGATCAGGAAAATTTGTTCATAGAGGCATTTTCACATAAGCAAAGACTCACACAGAAACAAAGTGGTTACTTCTGTGACCAGTCCTGAACTTTAAACACGTTTAAATGCTAAGGCAGACTAGTAGCCAAACAAAATATCCAAACATTACAAAAGTCACCCAGCGTGCTTACCAGTACAAACTGGTTGAAAGAAATCCACCACCAGGTACTGTTGAGATTTGCACCTGCTCAGGAAAAAAAAAAAAAAGTAATAATAATAATAATATATATAACCCGTCACGTTTTACTAATCAAAATAGCAAAATCAAGCAAATATTAAGATAATTTTCACATCCACAAAATAGTTGCAGTTTTGTGGAGACATCAGCTCAGAATAACCCCCACCCACAGTCCCTTAGTGGGTAGCGCAGAGAGCAAACAAGTGAGTAACACAGCCAATGCTGCACCGATCAGTCAAATGGTGATTAACTATGAGTCAATGCAGCACCCTGATGAGGCCACAGATCATGTTCATCCACAGAGGAAAGGATAGGACCTCCATTAAGGCAAATCTGGGGTTAGACAACACCTTCTGGACTACAAGCAATGCCTAGTAATCATCTCAGCTTTTGAGTCAGAAAGACAAACATCTACAAAGCAATATCCATGTCACCTACCGTCAAAGCAAATTCACAATAGCCAGGCAGGAGCCTACCTGACAAAGTAACGCCATTCTGTCTGAAAACACTTAGCTGGTGCCTCATGGCTGCACCAGCAGCACAAAGACACTGACCAGAGGAATGATAAGCTGTCCAGTGCCCAGATGTTGTAAAGACATTGAGCCTCACCCCTTCATTACTGATTCAGAAGAACAAACTCCTGAAACAAAGCTTACCTTGACACACTTCCTAAACAGATGGCTGGAGTGTAACACACCTGCCATGCAATCAGTGTAATATCTGGCTGACATTTCTACTGAGGACGTAGACATGTGGTGCAGGCTTTCTCCTTATGGCTGATTACACATGATATCAGAACTATCACTTCTCCTTCATTGTTTACACTTGCAGAATATTAACAACAAAAAAAATTAATTAGTGAATGATATATTCCCCACTACTCTCTCACAACCTGATTTGGTTTATTTGGTGATTCCTCCCCGTGATGAACAGGGGAATTTTCAAGGTGCTTCAACTCGGCAAAAACCTGTCTTACAGTGAACCTGTGAATTACATTTAATGTTAGGTAAATTCTGTGTTAAAACATGCATTTATAAATGATTTAATATGAATAGCAAAATTACAGATCAGGTATAACACTGTGACCACGGGCAGGTCAGATCAAAAACATTGATGGCTTCTCATTTTGTAAACCTTGAAGCATGTTAGGGAGGAAGTGGACATTTTGTTCTGAAAGCCATGTTGTGACGACTCAGCAACTGTAAAGCCGCAGCTCTTGTGATGCGTTCCCGAGGTGTAGTGGTCAGTATCTACATGGTTCATGGAAGGAAGGGTCACAGGGTCACGAGCAACAAAAACTCACTGAAGTATGTAGACAACAAAGATCCCCTGATGTGGCCTCGTCCAGCAGAATAAAATAGTTTTTACTGTTAACTAAAGTTGTTACACACACACAGCTCTATTATACAGGATCCTCACGCCATCTTATCCTTACTTAACTCAGCATGTAGAGGAACTTTAGTGAAGTTTAATCAGGTTATTCTGCTGTTCAAATTGGCAGTCTGAGTCTCTTCTGTAACCCACCAAACCGGGTCACAAGTTTTGAAACAGCAATTTCTTAAAACTATCCAGCCTTTGTCCCAACAGCAAGAACTCAGCATTCTGATTAAATAAATGATCCATCCGTTTTTGTTTGTGCTGCCAAGTGCTACCCCTAAACCACTGCAGCAAGGGAGTAAGGCAAGAAAAACAATCTAAGATGCAGCATTCCTGGACGAAAATAGATGGTCTTTATTTGGGCAATCTGTATGCAGTCTCAGCCTGTTTGCTCGAGGGCACGGGGGAGCTATGACATTTGAGTTTAACATTCCCATGATTCAGATTATTTCAGAGCCCTTGATCCATTATGTTTACTGGAAGATATCCTGGATGTTGAAGGATCACGTGAACGAAAACAAGACAGGCAGGAGAGGAGCCTTGCAGTGTAGTGTATTCACAACCGCTGTGCGTTTTAGAGAGGCCAAGTTATTTGTCATGCTTTATCTCGTGTAGTATGAAACTTATTCCTGTTTAATGAGCAAACCTGCAGAAATGTTCTGCTGGAATTTCAGACGGGAGAGAGTCGTTAAAGAGCTCACACTGCTCGGTGTTGTCTGTGTGGAGGAGGATTTGTAACACATTGAGTTCAATGTTGCAGCCGCTGATTAAAGGAAGATGCTGCACATGACTGACTCCAATTACTCTGGAGGTCTGACTGCCAATTTATTTTTCACTGAGCTAATTTGAAAGCACAAATATCAAATAGCTGTAAAAGCAAGTCGTTGCTGCTTATGTTGTTCAGACTGAAATTTTAACTGCTTAACAAATCAGTCACTTTACATAAATTTAAAGTAAGAGTGTTTTGATTTGTGTAGAGAAAAAAATGCCATGTGAAGCTCCACTCTGACACTTTTTTTAATCATGTTAACCCAAATGCACAAGGTTGTAGAGACTGCACTAATCTCTAATGAAGTCTAATGGTAGCCCTTTAGTAAACCGAAGTGTAAAGCTCCCATTGATTTCTGCTTAAAAATTAATTTGATCCTTAGAGACCTTTTATATACTTTAAGTAAGGAGTAAAATCTCGTTGTTCGGGTCGCATGAAGTAAACCTCCGCTCTTATCTTAGTTTCCTTACTCCTTCGGTTTCTTGTGCTTCCCACACTCCCTGCCTTAATGATAAGGGCGCAGCGTTTTATGTATGGCAGATTTCCGTCTGCTTCTCACCCACACGCTGAGTCTCTGAGGGAAATGTCTTCCACGCACACCTCCAGGCAGGGGATCCTTTCAAACTTTCTGAATACTTTCTGCTAATTGCCCTCGGTTGGTGTGCTCTGCTGTGGAACAGCTGAGCTTTTACCCAGTAATGAGAATTACTGGAGGCAGGTGTGACTTCTGACAAGTATCACTTTATATTTTAATGTAATTTCATTTTATTTATGCAGAGTACGACTACATGAAAATGGTGCATTATATTCATAACCAAAAAAGAAAATAAAAATATCCCCATGCTTACCTCTGCCTGGCTTTCCTAGCTGTGTTTATTTTTAGCTTGCTAGCTGTTCTGTAATTAAAAAGCGTTTAGCTTTGAATCATAATGGCTCTGTGAAAAGGCTTTGTTCTGCTGCCAAGTTAACAGCGGTAATTATTAAATTATTTTGTTCTCTTAAACTTAATCAGCGTGGGAGAGAAGAGACCTCGGCACACTTATGTGTAAGTAAAGCGTTGCTCAAATTCATTAAAGCTATCGCTTTCTCTTGTCCATCATTAAAATCACAAAGTTACAATAAAAATACATTAACGTACAAAAGAAAACCACTGAGCTTTTAAAATGTCAAAATGCACAGCATTTATTGCATTGTTATCACCAAGGCATTTAGCAAAAAATCAGACACAGTTAGACAAAAATAAATAGTTTTTAAGCCATTTTAAAGGCTCCATACTGTCACAGAAACAACATGCTGTTTTCCCAGTGTTGTCAAAAATAACTACCTTTTTACATTATAGATATAACTCAGCCCCTCTTGAGATGCTTGAGCTGGGATGTCACTTACTCTAGTTGCTACCACATTCAAATAAAATTTCATCATACAGAACCTGCACACTTATTGACACCCCTGTTTAAGACTTGTAAGAAGGCTTCAGATATATTCATCTCGTATTGCAGTAGTGTACAATTACGCTGATAAAACTACTGTCAACTCAAGCACTTCTTTTTCACTTTTTAAAAAATGCTATGTTTTTTGGTTTTATTTTTAACGAACACTCCAGTGCCACACTTACCGGAATAATCCCAACCCCGATTTTTTTTTCCAATTAGATTTTTATTTATGTTGCTTAAAGTTCATTTATTCATCATTACATTCTGTTTTCAAAGAGTAGGAAGTGACGCTGAAGCTTGTTTCTCTTTGCTTTTCCTTAAAAATGGGAAAACAAGAGAACATTCCACACACAGGGAGAATAGTAAGCTGGGTGGAAAAAAAAAATCTAAAGTTAATTCCAGCAAAGTGTGGAAAAGCACCCTACTGAGACTCTTTAAGGCCTGGTTTCTCTTCTCACAGGCGAGGGAAACTTAATAAACTGCAAGGGATCACAAACTGCTTAAAATACCAGGACATTTTAGATAAAAATTGGACAACTTTTGCCAGAAAACTGTTTACATATGACATGACACTGAGACCTATTTATCTTAGTTACTCCTAAAAAAGGGGGAAAAGAAAATATTTTTGTCCACGCATTGAAGAGAGATGGTAAGGGCAAAAAAGCTCACAGTTAGAATTATTGCAGTATAGTGTGGGAAAGCACGTCATACTTAATGTGAAGTATGGTAAAGGACCCGTCATGCTGTGGTCCTGTTTCTCTTCCAAAGGCCGTAGGAACCTTGTTATATTTATTCTAAATCCCGTTGAAAAAATAAGGATATTTTCTACAAAAAATATTTATCCTTGCTAAGTAAAACTAAAAATCATTATGCTAAAATCTTTTAGCATGAGGATTATCCAAAATTTCTGACCAAATCAGAACAAAAATTGCTTACCAGACAAAATTTGTCTTATTTAATTTGCCTTAGGAATTAATAAAGTAGTTTTGAACTGCATTTGAATTTGAATTTCATGGAGGACTTCAGTCCCTTTGGCAAAAAGAGGTTCTACAATATATTGACAAAAGAGGTTAATAAGTGTAACACCAGTGTTTTTGTTCCAAATAAAATTAATATGAGAAGTTTTAACTACACTAAAGATAATTTATCAAAATATTACATTAAAGGCTTTTCACAAGTAATAAACAGGAGAATCATCAAGTTTAGAAGGAGCTCTGATTTCAACAATGAGGTTGCATCACAAAATACGGTATTCAACCAAACAACAAAATACTGAGAAAGTATTTATAAGGTCTGATCTGTTGTGTTTTGATTAAACTAAAATTCATCATCTAAAAGGCACTTCATAAGTTACACTTTACAGTCACAATATACCGGGGTTTCAATAAAACCCCTCAGTTTAGTGCACAATACCACCTCTGTACTTTCTATGGACAGCAAATTCTCCAACATAATAATAATAAATCGTTACTGAGGTAAAAATGAATTTAACATAGTTATACAAGCAATGGACTAATCAGTGTATTTTCAGACTGCATAAGTACATAAGAGCCACTATGGTATAAGAAAATACTCCTGCAGAGTTCATCTCTCTAATATTAGAGCAATGGGGGACGTACACCCTGTAGATACCATAAAAGGCACCCTGTCCTTTAGTGAAAGTGTTGCTTTCTTTATACTATTTTTGCTTGGAGCAAATTTAAAATGAGGCTACAAAGCTATTGGGAAAGTAATGCCATGATAATCTATGCATAAGTTAAAGAGCTACACTTGTTTTCAGAGCTAAAATTGCAGTCAGTGTTAAAACATCAGTAATTTGTATGCATGTTTTACATATACATGCATGGTGCACACATGTGTGCACGTGTGCACCACATGCACACATTCCACACTGGGATCGAGACATGGACAAAAGAACTTCCTCATGGCATTACATTGAGTTAATGTAGTATTGTATTCGAAGAAGAATAATTACTTTATTCATCCCAGCAGGGATATTATTTTGTATATACATTCTACAGACTGTGCTCTTGAGATTGTGAAAATAAAATTGACACGATGAAGCATTTTTGCCCATAGATCAGAGGTTGTAAGGTGTGCGTGTGTGGGTGTCTGTGTATATACATCTATGTAAGACCTTGCAAGGTTTTCTAACCGGCAACCAATAAGAAAGACAACTGTGACTATAATAAAAAAATGTGGGGGTTTTTTGTGACCTACTTTTGAAAATATTATGCCCTGTGCAGGAACAAATGCGCAGCTCAGTGAGTCAGGCATTATAAAGAGACACAACATGTTTGCCTCAGATGTTTTCATGAACCTATTTTGTCTATAAAAAATAGATATAGAGTATTACCAGCTTTGTTCCCCGGCGAACAACTGAGAGGCACACGTTTTGAGCTATGATGCTACAAAGAGGTCAATCGGCCGTCTTGAGCTTGATATACATCTCTACATATGATTGCCTTCATTGGCTGAGTAGTTGGTGGTTGGATACTGACCGTTGCGTTGCAAGTGACTGCAGTAGTCCTAGCTTTGTTTTCTACCCTGGTGGAGGATGAGTTCAGAGAACTCCTCTTGAGAGCTTTATTGGCCAGCAGGCTGCAGGTCTTTCTGTACTGGTAACGCAGCAGTGAGTAGACAAACGGGTCACTGGCTGCCTTACTGTAGGCCAGGCATTTGGAGAAGACACCCCAGTGAGGGTTTATGGGCCCTGGGGAGAAGAGCTCTACAATTCTACAGCAAAAAAAAAAAGGATAGAAAAGTCACAAAATTCTTGTGTAAGTGCTCGCACCCTTTGAACGTTTTTGCATTTTGTCATGTTACAAACACAAAATATAAGGTATGTACTGTAATGTAATTTTAGGTCAAAGAACAAATTAAAGGAAGTAATTGTGACGTGTAGGTAAAAATAATACAAGGTTTTCAAATGTGTGATAAAATTTTGTAGTTGGCACATATTTGTATTTAACTCCCTATGCTCTGAAACCCCTAAACGTCTTTACTAAATACTAAGCGAAACGAAGCAAACATGTGCAGTTCAATCTTATTTCAAGTTTAGGTTTCATCAGCATAAATAAAGATGCTCTGTGAAGTCCTCAGTAATTTGCTAAGGAGCACTAAAAAACAAGTAACAACACAACAGACATGTCAGGAATGCATTTGTGCAGATTAAAACAGGCTTAGGTCTGTTTTAATCTTTGGACAGAGCTTTGTTCTGGCCATCTTCAATGGCACAACTCCAAACCTACCAAAACTTGACCAAGAATAGCGTTAATCTGGCAAATCTAGTCCCTATGGTAGAGTTAGAAGACAGATGCCATTGTTGAAAGAAAGACATGAGAAATCCCACTGCAGCTTTCTACAGTCATTCGGGGGAAACAGCAAACACAGGGAAGGAAAGGGCTCTGGTAAGAGACCAAAATGAAACGTTAACATACATTTTATTCTCATCCCTTAACATATAGCTAATGCTAGAATAAAATGACTTCATATCCATTTGCTAGAGTCTAGTCCAAGACTAGACCTAAATATAATACAAATGTGTGCAAAATCCTTTTGAAACACATTAAAGTTTGTGGCTGTAACATGACAGCATGTGGAAAAGTTCAGGAGTTATAAATACTTTTACAACACACTGTAGAGTCTGAAAGGTAAAATGGCAAAATGCAGAAAGAAGAAATACACAGGTAGAAATACATAAGAAATATTGTGTCATTGCTTCAGTTCAGAAGTTGGCTTTGTTTTTTCATGGAATCACTGATAATTAAAATTAGCTGTTGTTTTAAGTCAACATAGGGCAAATAACAAAATCAATTTAAACTGCACTCCGGTGGTTTGACAGGAGTGCAAACCACTGTCGGTGGTGGTGAAACATGATTATGTTTCTCATCTCTTATGGAGGAGAAACATAATGACAAGTATTATGTTTCTCATCCATTGCAAACTGGGACATAATGAAGATGTGGCAGCCTAAATGTTTTAAATGTCACTGGAAACTCTGAAAGTGATCATTCTACTGATTGTAAGTCAGCCAGGAAGTCTACGTTATGTCATTTTGTTTTCTCTGGATATGAAACTGTTTAACATTCCTGCTGATGTTGTGTATAAGAAATGTATTTTAACTTCTGTGCTTCGGAAAGGAGTTCAGATGTTCAATAAGAATGTGTATGCAATAAACACCCACATAGTCACCCACTCAAAATCCTCCCCATAAAGCGGCAGAGATTTCAGCTCACCTTGTAATGACGTAAGGTGTGAAACAGACCACAAATGTGCCGATAAATGTACTGATCTTCTTGGTGGCCCTCTGCCTCCTGCGCTTCTGCTCCTCCAGGCATTTCTGGCGAACACTGCCAAGGCAACACAGACACCGTCACCACTTCAAGAGCAATGACAAGAGACATGCAGACATGATGGAGGAATTTTAAACAGAAAAAAAAATAAAATACTTGGAACTGACATGAACACAGCAGCCGTCTTTGCACTGCATTTTCTGATAATTTTTTTCTTACTCGTCTCATCCTTTTGGTGAACTGAAATAACAAATAAATTGGAAACACAAATTTCATCGCTTAAATATATATTTTCTCCAGGAATCCATACAGTTCTGAGTCAAACGCCAAATTTTTTCTAGAATTCTAATAATTTATCAACAGTTTTTAAAAAACACAGTTGAAGTCAAAATCAACGGATCTAAAATTTGAATAAACTATATGTTAAAGTCACATAAATTAAGATGTCATTATTATTTATTTATAATTTCAAATATCATGTGCTGCATTTATGATGAAGTTATTTAAACTGGCTCTGTGATTCAGCAGATAGATTCAAGCACCTGGTTGGTTAACCTGCACAGCAACTTCACTGAAGACCAATCACCTTCTTTTTAGCATTTTAACCCAAAACACTGACTCTGATGCGAAAGGCTGATATAAAATAGATTAATGTCAGGCTGTAATGACTGATTAGCTTTGATGCGGGTAATTTGTCATTCTGTCCAGCGTGGGACGACCTGTGGGGTTGAAAAAATATTGGGTATTATTTTATGATTTAACTATGAATCACTGTTAAAGTTAGTTGTGGGAGTTTAATTCAGCGTATTACTTAGACTGCAGCTCTGTAAATATACAAGGAAGAGGATTTTCAATGCTTTCATTGTATTAGAACCACTCTAGAGTGACTGAATGGATCAGAGATTACAGATAATTTGGAAACACCATGAAAAAAATTCAGTCAAAAACATTCTAAATACTGGACCTCAATTAATACCTCTATTCAAATCAGTTAATATAAGATTAACTCTTAATGCTTTGGTTAAGTTGTAAGGTTTCCTTTTCTATAATTATTTTTTGTTTTTTTTTGCAGAATGAGCTTCTCTGGGGAGAGGACTTGTGTTTGGTTGTTAGGCTCACTCAGGTTGAGACTTAATGAACTGCATATGCCTGTTACACAGAACAAGAAAATAATACCCAAGTAAATACAGGTATATACTGTATTTTGCAGGTATCTATTTTTTCTATATCAACTTTTCCAATTATTTCCTATAGATAGATAGATAGATAGATAGATAGATAGATAGATAGATAGATAGATAGATAGATAGATAGATAGATAGATAGATAGATAGATAGATAGATAGATAGATAGATAGATAGATAGATAGATAGATAGATAGATAGATAGATAGATAGATAGATAGATAGATAGATAGATAGATAGATAGATAGGTGGGTGATATTTCTTTGTCATTCTACCTGGGGTGAATATCCACCAGCAGCACCAACGTCTGCATCGTGATCACGTCGATGCGCTTGCAGTGAGACCGTGCAACTTTTAGCACTTTCAGGTATGTTACGCACATCACGATCAGCGTGAGGAGGAATGTGAGACAATGCAAAGCTACAGTGAAAACAATGAACTGTTTCCCAGCCGCCTTTGCCCGGACGCTGCAGAGGGTGCAAGACGCGTAAAGGTGGTTGTACCCGAGCCAGGAGCGGCAGGTGGCCACCGCGGAGAAGCACATCGAGTGTATCCAGGTGTACGCCAGCGCCAGTACCGCATCCCGGTGGCGTATTCGCGAGTGATAGCTCAGCGGGAACACCACCGCCACCCACCTATCGATGCTGAGCGCTGCCATGCTGAGCATTGAGTTCGTGGTGAGGAAAGTGTCGAGGAAACCCACGATCTGACAGAAGCCGCTGCCTCCGGGGTGCCCCGAAGTGACGAGCCCGAACAAAGTTAGAGGCATGTTGGACACGCTCTGCAACAGGTTGCAGAACGACAAGTTGAGGATGAAGAGAGCGGGCACCTGCTTGCGGATTTCCGGGTTGTACAGAAAACAGATCAGCACTACGACGTTGGAGAGCAGCGACACGATGATAATCCCCAAAATCAGCAAAGAAGCAACTACGTCCGCTGCGTCCATGGTGCCTCCGCCTGAATATCCAGACTTGGAAAGAGCGCATCCGCAATCTTCATGCAAATTGCCACAAGTCACGACGGCCAGGAGTCCCAATCATGCTTACCGTCTCCAAGATATAAATGTCTCCGGCAAATCGCTCTGTCTTTTCAGCCCCGTTAACTATCTGACCAGTTGCTCGTTCTGGTCATGTGACAGAATCTGTATGTGCATTTGCCATCAACGGGGTCAGAACTGAAGGGGTTTCTCCCTGACGCGCTGCGGTAATTTCAACCCAGTGCATCACGCTGCTGGAATCACATTTCATCTGTCTTGCTGCGCAATTGCGCATAATGAGAGGCAAACTTAAAAAGAGCGCAAAGGGATTCTGTTTTTAGCTTTTCAGACTTTTTAATACCCCACTATTTTCCCTCAAAGGTGTTTCAAACTGCTGGTGCACCCCTGCACAAACAAAGCTTTTGTAGAGTAAAAATAGAAATACGACGCACAGTGACGTCACTGCCGATTAGGGTGAGGTCATGCGCGTCACGTTGAACTTTGCTTTGCTGCTTACGCAAAGGAAGTTTTCGAGAATTAAAATCGTGATAAAATGCTTGACAACATGATGCTCAAATTAGATTGAGTGAAATCAACTCACCAGCGTCACACTGGTTTATATTAAAAAAAAAAAAAAAAATCAGCACATGGACAGCATGTAACTACGGGATATTTCATTAAAGCACAGGATGCATCACAGAGGAAAAACTAATATGCATTCCCCCTAAAAAGAAAAACAAAAACAGAATAAGTGATGAAAATTATCGTTATGCTTAACTAGAAACTAGTTAATGTCACAAATATTTTTATGCTCCCCATTCAGGAATGAAAAAGTCCTGAGAGACCTAAAACAACAAAACTTTAAAAATATTTTCATCTAGAATTTTGCTTATCTTGGACATAACCTTTACAGTTTACCGAAAAAGGACATTTAATCAAACTTAGAGAACAGTTGCTGAAAGAATGACATAAAAAGTTGCGTTTGTAGCTTGTCACAAGCCAGAGTGGAGGTAATAAATATGCAGAAGAAGATCAGAACATACTTGAACAGTATAACCCTGTGGGATTCTTTTCTTCTTTAGGTATTAGCATGTTGGTCAGGGCAGGAAGAGAATCTTTGAGGCTGCAAACAACTCCAGATCTTTCAGCAGGACCATTGCAAAAATACAATAACAAGAAATACAATAGTACAATATTTGCTTGAGAAAAAGATGAATCGCCTCTCGCCAGACTCCCTCGTACCTCCTCCTCTCTCCGTCCCAGTAGTCTGTTCAGTGAAGCCACTAGGGTGTGAATACTATTGCTATTTCCTATATTGCTGGTGCTGGTCATGATTTTAGCAGTGTGTTTTTGTTTTGTTTTGTTGTTTTTTTCAGATAAGTGTTGGCTGTCACATTTTATTTTTGTCTGGATGCTTGTATAAACACAAACAGAAAAAAATCTTACTGGCTGAAGCCACAAATATAGACTATTTATCTGTGTCCTACTTAGAAAGATATCTTGAGATTGTAGATGTTTTTTCAGGTGTTAGTAGGATGGAAGAACAAAGACCAGGCAGTGAGGTTTACAGTCCTGAGTGACGTTTTGAAAGGAACCAATTCAGCTAGACTGCACACACACCACAGTATTAAACCACAGTTCAGAGGTTCCACACTCTCTGGCATTCAATAGAACATGCTGTCTGTAATTCTTCAGAGGGATATTGTCAATGGAGCGAGTCGAGTGTTTTTATTACCTCAGGAGCAAAATGTATCTATGTGATGCATTTATCTGTTTTCGTGTGCAGTTTTTAGAGAGGACCCGTTTTATTTTCTGACTGACGTAAAGAAACTAGACATGAATATTTAAATTTTAGTCTGAATGACTGTCAAAGAGTGATCAGAATATTTGATTTGAGGGTGAATTATTTCAGCCAGTCACTTCAACTGTAAGAGATGCTGTCATTTATTTATGCTTTAGTAGAACTAAGATACTGTACAGCATATTGGCCATGGCAATTTTTCACAGTTTTGAGTCAGATTCAATGACAGTCAATTAAAATTTAATTCTATATATTTTGAAAAAGAATGTTCTAATTCTAATAACCCTTTATGTTATTTTTCTGAATTAAGTATGTTCTATTATTGTGGAATTGTAGTCATTTTCCTACTTTTCATGTGAATCCTTATGCTTGGCTAGTAAGGGGAGTCTAGCAACACATGAGCTACGCCAAGATTTTTTTCACCAGGGCTTTTCTATTGTTTCATTATCACTTGAGCAATGCCTGTGTCATTTCCTATCTGAAACAAGTTTCTTGGTTAAATATCTTAGACTTGACGGCTAAATGGATCATAAAGTAAAAAATTATCCAAGCCACCTCAACAAACTTGCAAAACTAAGCATTTCCGTACGTCTATGACAGTAATATTCAATTTCTTTTCTCTCACTTTATTGGAGTTCAACATGGTGTTCTTTGAAAGTTTTAATTAACACATTCATGGAGACTTTCGAAGCAAGGACGGAAGTTAAAATGACTCATTTGCAAAAACTCATTTAACTTCAGTTTTCATGAGGAAAATTAAAAGGCCTGATGTGATATATAGTACTTAATTGAAATAAATTTTTGCCAATGTCTTACTACATGATTGGAGAAACTGTTCTATTTGTTAGAGCGGCTCTCACACACGCATCTGTCTTACATCCCATTACTAACAAGGAATGATGAATTGCCTGTGACGGGGTTTGTAAGGGGCTCGGAGGATTTTTAATTAATTCCACAGAGGGAAATTTCTCACTTCTGCCCTTTCTACTTAGCAAAGGAACAGAAGGTGAACCTATATTCTATTTTTTTTAATGCAGAATTAATTCTCTGCTGTGCTTCCCCGACCAGGATAAAGTTCAGCTTCATTTGCTTACAGTCTGTGAGTTAATGAGGTGAGGGGCTTCAGCTACACAAGGCTGCACAAACAGTCTCTGAGTACACCTGTTATATGCCGAATACATTTTCAAACGCACAGTGAGGTAAACGCTTTGTTTTCACTCGACATTTAATTTTTGGAGCATTTTTACATGAAGTACCAAGTGAATCAGTGTTTCCAATTATTTGCTTGTTAACCAAGATGTCTCCTGTTCCACTTTAAATCACGGCTTCTTAAACCTGAATCTAAAATGATGGGGAGAGAAACTTGCCTGCACAACAAATTTCAGCTCTGCAACATGTGCTCTCGGTTTAGTCTTTAGTCCTATTTAGAGTTATGGTCAAAGCTTCCTTCATCTCCCAGGTGGTTTATTTTGCCAGACATTGAGCTTTTTTAAATTAGAATTTTATTTTTGATCGACTTCTCTCAAATGGTTGTCACAGTTGCAGATCATTATTTTTGGCCGCTACTCCACGGCCCTTTTTTGCACAATTATCTGCTTTGACATCTTCTCTTGTAATGAGAGCAACATTGCAGTGCACAAGCTAGACTGAAGCAACTCCTTGTAAATATTTTTTTAAACTTAGGGTGTGAATATGTATCTTGATCATGATGTTAGATGTAATGACTTTTACACCCTTAGGATCATAGGTTCATCATGTGGTTGCAGCAGCTAGCTGGAGGTATGTGGAATTTTTTTACTATAATTTCTTCTGGAAATTAAACGTTTTGATTTGGATTAAAACTTTTTTTTAAACATAAATACATTTGACATAAATGACGTAAGATATAGAATTCAGTTATGTATGAAAATGTGCAAATATAACTCAATACCAAGAACAGACTTAGCATTGGCTGTCTGGTCCTAGAGGGACAACAAAAAATATGCTTGACTGCATCCCAAACTGCATCTTGCCCAAGTTCAGAAACTGTCTATTCCTATTATTCTTTGTTTGCTTGTGCATGGGCAACTTTTATCTCTGTAGAAAGAGGTGTATGGCTTGTTTATGCTGAGTCATACATTTAAATATAATTGTATGATTCAGAGGGAGGAAGAGATCACTCATAAACATGCAAGTATGTTTTGCAGTCTGAGTTCTGAGGGCAATGGTTTTCATTATAAACACAAAGTCCACAAAAGGTTAGGTACTTGAAGCAGAAACTATGTTGATGCTTAATTTATTCTGTTTGTCACTTTGTGACACACTCAAATCTCAAAATGTTCAACTACTTTAGGGAAATTTCTTGTCTAGCATTGATCTGTGGAAGCTTGGACTTTGTATGTTGAACTTAAATACGATTCTTCCAATTGCGTTTGTTGTGGTGTAGGTAGACATCCCATAAATCCCACATGTCATCCTGACTTTGTATGAGTGAATCAAAAAATGGATTTATTTAGATGATGCCATCTGGTTTCAGGTCCAAATGGGCATTCTTGCTTGTTTACAGCTTTGCATGTCCTATTTAAAATGCATTATGTAGCCTCCTTAAAACAAAGAGTAAATTACAGCACAGCAGTTCTTACTGGGGATTTTGCTCACTAACATACCACCTAAATACAACAGTCCTCTTGGATTTGTATCAAAGCTCCAAAATTTAAATAATGAATTTAATCCAATAAACAAGTCACACTCAAATTTATTTATATGCATTCTTGTTAATTTCTAATAAAAACACGCTGTGTTAGAGTCACTTTAGAATGTGAGTTAGAAAAAGGTTTTATATTTATCAGGAAACTCAGAAGACTGCATCAAATTATTGACTTCCCCTTCAAAA
Organism: Xiphophorus maculatus; assembly: GCF_002775205.1. NCBI lineage: Eukaryota > Metazoa > Chordata > Actinopteri > Cyprinodontiformes > Poeciliidae > Xiphophorus > Xiphophorus maculatus. The sequence continues at coordinate 18,106,047 of NC_036464.1, forward strand.
TAAGCATGTGGTGACAGTGAACAGCTGACGGCCAATATTACAACAATTAAATACAATGTCGGGAAAAAGTATTAATTGATAAAATAGCAAGGGAGAGGGAAGTAGGTCAGTTATTCTTGCTTGACTTTGGCAACCTCGCTATGTAGATGCACTGTGGAGTTTGGTGTTTGACTCAGTTAAAAAAAAAAGAAAAAAGAAAAGGTGATTTGCACACTAACTCTGACAGGTGATCAGTAAAGCAGGAGTTTCAAGAGTTTGAATTTGGTAATCTACCACTGCTGATACAATTTACATCACCCACTCATCATGGAGTGAACAAATATTATTGGTAAAAGGGTGATTACTATCCTTAGTTTTTTTTTTTCATTTAGCATTTCATTTTAATGAAACATTGATTAATAAATTGTGTTTTAATAAGAGGAATAACAGAAGCTGTTGTCTCTCAGGGTTGCACGATGATGCAATGCCGCTTAGCAACAAGAAGATCATGGGTTTGCTTCTCAACCTGGAATCCTTTTGCATGGAGTTTGCATGCTCTCTCCTTTTTTTCATTTTGTTTAATGATGATTGTAAAAAACTGGAATTTCTCAAGAGTTCAGTGACTCAGTGACTCAGGCTAAACCTCCTTTGCTTCCTAACATCCAATGCAGTGCCTCCCTCTAGTGGATGTGAAACCATATCAAAGGAAGGACTAATTTTGAAATAATATAAAAACTATGAACTAACTTTTCTTTTTTTTAAAAGCTCTGAATATAAGTATTACATCTTTTCCTTCAGCTGTAACTTCTACTTAAACATATTCATAAAAAGAATTGGTCAATTTTTGTTTTGCATAAATAATTTAAGCTGATATTGTATTCAACTGGAAAAATGAAACTATTACGTTTTATGTAGAGTTGTTACATATAACAATGGGCGATATTTCAAGGGTGTTTTTTTTTGTTCTAAATGCTTGAAAAAATAATACACAATTCACTTGCACATAAATATGTGCAAGTGAAGGGTGCTAACTTTACATTGCAGCAGATAGTCATTGACACACTCCACAAGGAGGATAAGGCCCAAAAAGTTACTGCTAAAGAAGTTGGGTGCTCACATATTTACAAATATAATTATAGTAATTTGAGTAAGAGGATAGAGGTTAGTAGAAAATTGTGATCAGTCAACAAAGATAACTGCAGCCTTAGGAGGACTGTGAACCAAAGCTCTTTCAAGAGTTTGGAGAAAATCCATAAGCTGTGTACTGCAGCTGGAGTCAGGTCTTCAGGAACCACCACACACCAGTGTCCAGTACATGAGCTACAACTGTAGCAATCCTTGCCCATTAGCATTTGCTTTATTCTTATTTATTTTTGCTTTTTATAAATAAATAACATATACTTTTATGATATATCTTCTACCTCATCTGCTTGTAAAGTCTAAAGTCTAATGTTAGCACAGTTTCCAACAGGAAATTTCTCCTTCTCCTCCCATTCTTCTGGCAATTTTTATAGAGATGATGATTTCACTTTCTGACATGACTTGACACCTATATTAACCAATACCAAGTTTGATGACAATAGTATCACTGTACTCAACTGGCTAGCAAGGTGGTCTGACCTAAAACTCACCAAAAATCAATGTTGTGTTGTCAAGAGAACAATGAAAGGCACCAGAGTCAACATCCAGACAAGCTGAAGGCTTCTATCAAAGCAACCTGAGCTTCCATTGCGCTGAGCAGAGCATCAATCTGATCACCTCCATGCTACTCTGCATTGATGCAGTAAATGATGCTAATTTAACCCCAACCAAGTATTGAAGAAACATACTGTACACTATATGGACATTAATTTAAGTAGGCATGTCTTTTTTTTAACTTAATCCTTTGTAATATACATTTTTTTAGGAGAAACTATATTTAAATTTTTTGTTAGTAGTATACCACAATCAATGAAACAGATGAAAAAAAAACACTTTAAGTATGGCATTCTGTGTGTAATGTCTTTGAAAAAAATATAAATGGTGTTTTCAATAACCTTTTCATATATTTAGATGTACATGCTCGCCTTTCTTTCGAAACTCTTTCCCTATAATGACCACAGGAGGGCACTCTCTGATCTCTGTAAAAAGCTTCTGGCTGCTCAAGCTGGAGGAGGTCAACTGATTCAGCGGTGTGCTGTCAGAGCTGTCAGGACTCATTAGAGCTGTCTCATTAAAGTGATGTCAGTGGCACTCCATTAGCAGTAAAATGAACAGCTGCCTTGCCTCGAGGCCAAGTCAACAAGTGCACTTTGTCGGTCAGCGCGGCCTGCGGGGTTAACCTGCTCAAGATAGCAAAGAACAACCAAGGTTTGTGGTAATATTCTCAGACGGTTTGTGCTGTATGGTCTTCAACTCCGAGAGTTATTAGACCAGATTTATACAATTTTAATGTGGCATTAAAAATTATGCTTTTGGGTTAAGATGTCGTTGTGTTCTGCTGATTCGGCTTATATAAATTACAGGTGTAGTTCTTTCAAACTGGACCATTATTTGTAGTAAAATATCAAGGGAAAAGTTAATAACTTTCCAAAATTTCTTGGAAAGGCTATGAAATTTCTTGTTTCCTGGATATTATCCTTTTTATCTGTATTTAAATATTCAAGAAGGAATTTTTAAAATAAAAACCCACATAGGTTTTCTTAAATTCAATGTCAAATTCCAGTTCCTCAATTCCACCACCTGGGGACGCCAGTGCGTGAGGTTATCCTATGCTGCTTGGTATCAAGAATAATAAAGAAATACATATATATATATATATATATATATAAGTGTTCATTTTGTTTTGCATTGTATGCACTTTTGACATTATCCACAAATGACTCAAAATATCTGATTGTTTAAAAAAAAAAGCCAGCTGATCTTTAGCTCTTTCACCACATTTCCTGTCCTCTCCCTCTGTTCCTTGTCATCCAACACATGCTACAACTCAGACGGGCACTTAGTTAGACCAAGATCTGAATAGCATTTGGGGTCAAAACCACAATATCCCCCCATTTACCTTCCCCCATTAATGGCCTATTTAGCGTACCGCCGATGGCAGTAAAGAGATAGCTAGGCTTTTATACCTTCTGACTGGATATATTAGCAGGTAATGTTCTTAAAGAGGATTAGTGGATGGAAAAGGGAAGGGGAGAAAGAGAGTGGCTGAAAGCGCCATAGGGATGGCATGGCAGCAAATAGGCAGGTGATAGCAGGGAGGACAGGAGAGCTTATGTTGCCTTGTGCTGCCTCTAGCTATGAGCTACGGATGGAGGATTAGCAGCCACTCTGGACTATGCTATACTGGGCAGGTTGAGTCATATCTCTATAATTGTTGGTGAAATAAACTTTCTTTTACCTTCATAAGCAATGACAAATCTGTTGGTAATATCTAAAAATGAACCACCATACATCAGTTGTGATGGCCAGAAAAAAAATGTTTTATGTAGCAGTGGAGGTGAGAAATTTTACTATAATCTAAAAGTGACAGTGAAGAATGTGCTTGAGGTCGAGGTCAAGAATCACAACAAACCAAGCAAATTATCTTGTTTACGGTGTTTAACAGTTAACCTCCTGTCCACTCAAATGTTCAGTAGTGTTCAGTAGTGGCCTTTACGAAGTGACAGCATCTGTGTGCCTACTACCAAGCAGTAGTCTCCAGGGTTTAAACATCAAACCAAAAATGAGGCAAATAACCATTAATAATTACATAAAATAATCACATGTCTTAAATTAATTTGTCGGGTTGCATTAAATAGCCTTTTGGAAATAAAGTAAAGAATCCAGGTTTTGTGTTTGACCTTATATTAAATTCCTGGTTTCCAGGACTGTCTACTGTCAGACATAACATGCTCATTCAGGAGGAGTGATGACTGTGAGCCATCATTTGGCTAGAGAAGACAGAAACCTTTTACCACTTTGAATGATAAACTGAACTTGACTGCAATGGTTAATAACAAGGTGTAGAATGCATGTGACTGACTTTAAATCGGTTTTTATGATTGGATTAAATTGACTATACAGTTCCAAAAATAAATTGGATGATCTGTTTTTTATATATTTATCTATTCAAATGTTTCTTTCAGACTGCTTTTGTCATGAATTGTCACCATACAAATAAACTGAATTGGAGGGAAATTCTTCTTTCATGTCTTTACTGACGGAAAAAAACACTTCATATGAACTTCTCTGAGTTGTCTGGGCCAATTCTCCTCTGTCACATCTAAAAAACACTCATCACTCTTTTGGCTTGGCTCTTCTAAACTGTTTTGGGTGGATTTGATCATGCATAGATGACACGGAGTTAGAATGGGTCACTGCAGATTCTGCTTTAGCCACAGTCTGTTGGAAAGGAGTCAAGTGGAGGGCAAGCACCTGGAATAGATGACCTTTACCTGGACAGAGGATATATGTAGGGAATGGGAAGGGATACCTGCAGAGATTTGTTCCAAGAAGAGTGCATTACGGAACTCTGGGGATGTAATAGTAAAACAAATAGTTTAGAAACAAAATAAAAACAGCTATAAAACCTGAAATAATAACTCTATGTCCTAACCTACCTGAATATCACCATAACCTATGTGTGAGTATGCGGGGGTGTGTTTGTTTGTGTGTCTGACTGCTACATGGGAATACTTCCTCACGGTCACTCAAGTTTCCAAGTCTTTAAAAGTGTGAGACTGCAGTCTCTGCAGAGGAGCTATGCACAAAATGTCTTCTTTGCCAAGACATCCTTGTGACCGTGTCAGCTCACAGCAGCAGCAGCAGCACATGAAAGGAGTATTGTGCACGTCTTCACGCTCCATGGCCAATTGACTTCTTTTCCCATTAATCAAATGGACTGTTTACCTAATCTTTCATAGCATTTCAAAACCATTAAAACCCAGAGGATTATCCTAGTATTTCTAACGGTGTAGCTTTCTTCAGATACCCGTGCTCTGATAACACTCTTGATCCTTTCTGCCTCACTACTTTATTTGATTCATTCCTCTGTATCTGTTAAGGTTCATTTAATTTACCAATTCTTAAAGCCCCTCCAACAACCAATACATGAGTCTATATTTTCTTAATAAACAAACCAGAAATGCCTGATTAAGGGGGGGCTGGTAGATCCAAACTCACATGTTAAGGTAGACTTGACTGTAATGTTGACTGCTGTCTCAGAGTGCACCTTTTTTCTTTTGAGCAGGAAGCCAGTCCTGGTTAAAGGAGGGTACTTTTCCAGAGAGTGTGTCTTACTTTAGAGCGGAAACTGTGAATTGGATTGCACTTAAAACCACTCTTTGTAAAACTAGACAAGGCACATGGCAAACTTGCATACCAGAGCAGTTAGCCAGGAAGTGAAGAAAGATTTAAAGGTTGTAGCCAAGTGGGACTGCTGCTTTTGATGCCCTGAAGCTGAGGAGCAGGATTTAAACTATTCTACCAACAAACACCACAAACATAGAATCTAGTAATTTGCAAACTATGGAAAAGTATTATTTTTGTACAGTGCATGAAGGCTACTTTTTCCCCTTTCTTTCCTCTCCATTTTTAATGCAATAAATCATCTACATATGGAAAGTAAAACATATAATTCACCCTCCAGGTGTTGAAGTTTAACATCTGATACCAGGGAAGAGAATTGATTTCCAAGTTTTTCAATGCGCTGAAATAAAACAAGAGTAAAATGGAGTGAGTATTTATGTTGTTCTTTATGTTACAGCCATATTTTAAATTGTATTAAATTAGTCTCTTTCATAAAAATTATATAAACAAAAATACTGCATTATAACAATGTGGACAAAAAAAAATAAGTGCTGTGATTATTTACTAAGATTCATTCCTCAAAAAAAAATAAAGTAATGCTTCATCTGTAAAGGCTCAGGCCTTTACAGATGAAGCCCAAAGTGAGTTATTTCCACAAATTAAATGGAATCCACTTGTAGTAAATGCAATTGATTTGACTGGATTTTATTCAGATGTCTATATACTGCACCAGTTCTGATGGTGGAGGTCAAAGGGATTTTCTGTAGACCCCTGAGACAGGATTGTCTTAGGGGTCTACAGATCAGCCTCATTGGGGCTGTTTTGATGGCCCCAATGAGCTCCATCATTGGAAGCCACTGAAACCAGCAGGACTCTTCCTACAGCTGGAAGATCTTGAAGGGGTGGCTTCAGAATGCTACCAAAGGTGAATCTTGCATTTCTTGCTTTTCTTTTTTTTTTTTTTAATAAACTTGCAAACACCTCTAAATCTTTTACACATGGTCATAATAGGGTATTTGTGTGTAAATTTTGAAGAAAGATATTTATTTAACACAGGCTGAAATACAACAAAATGTAGAAAAATTGAAGCGCTGTGAATACTTTTCGAATGCACTGTAGTCAACTGATTTTTTCTTAATACATACAGGGCGGGGTAATTTAGATTAAAAAAAATAAATGTGCATTGGTGAATTTTATAAATGATCTGGACTCTAAACTATTCAGTAAAAAAATGTTTCTTGGATTTTGAAGAAAACTGTCAAATTGTGCATACCCATAAGCTTTCACATACACACACATACAAGCGTGACTGGTCCTGATGACTGAGTAGTTGCTGATGGTGCTGAGGGTTAATCTGTATTTAGTAGGTTCATCCGGATGCCTTTGAGGCCACCTTATTAAAGGAAATGAGACATTGCGAGGGCTTTTTCAACAGACAGTTTCTGAGCTCTGCAGGCATTCCTTCATGTCTGCTGTGCAGCGCAGATAGAAAGAGCGCCGGCCACTGTGAACCCTGCCAAAACACGGCAAAACAAAAAGGCCCTTGTCCTGGCACACATTTTAGAGAGGACATGCCGGTGTGTCAGTTCGATGCAATTTCAAAGATTATCTATAAACAACCACAATAGCCACCGTAGATGGCCGAAGTTCTGAGCTATTTGAATGAAGATACCTGAAGAATCTAGAACTATTGTGCTTTAAAAGATTGCCCAACCCTTTCTGTTACCCGGCAGAGTTTGAAGGGGTAAAATGGAGACCTGTTGAAATGGACTAATAACGTCTTATTCAGGTCATTTTTTTCTGGCCAAGAAGCTGACTGTATGTAGGGATGAAAGGGTTTAATTGGAAATGATAACCTGCTGAAAGAGAGCATCTGTCGGCCCACAAGCCCTGGCTGTCTGTCTGCCAGTACTGCAACAATATCCACAGGGAGATTGGCAGATAGAAGCTGCTGTCAGCGCCCTCAACTCAGGGTTGTTCCAGCATAAGCCTCGCACTTGTGTCTTGTTCAATTGAGGTACGACGCATCTACTGCAGGCTGTGGGCAAGTTACTCCAAGCATAGGTAAACTTTCATAAGCAAGATTGCCTAGACGAGCACACATATAAAAAAAGACAAAGAAATCAGACACAAGAATCAAGGAAAGAACAACTAAAATGGTTTCATACGATCTGAGCGCCTCATTGAGATCCATGACATCAAAGCCACTTAAATATTTTTCATTCTTGGGACCGCAAAATGCAGCATAACATGACAGATACACAATAGACCCACAGTTTCCTCTTGGCCCCTGCAGTAGTGTTGACATGAGTAGAAATTAAGTTATCACCCATTTCTAAAGTCCAGACTGCTGTCAGACAAGACCATGGAGCTGATTCGATGCTTTGCCATGGCAAGAAACTTCACAGGGACTGTTCTGTTTCACATCCACTACAAGAATAGCATGCCACTCTGCATCTTCTACCACCTAACCATTTGAAAGGATTCACAATTGACTGTTGTTTTGAGCAGTTTTTGATTAAAGCAGTTTCTTAACCATAATGATGGTTAGATGAAGCAGTATATATGACCATCATATTCTTCTCTAGTGATCCCAGAATCTACTGAGAGATTTTTAACTTTGCAAAGTAAATATTACTCAACCTTTGCCAGAAGGCAAATTTTGTCATATGATCCATCCATCCATCCATCCATCCATCCATCCATCCATCCATCCATCCATCCATCCATCCATCCATCCATCCATCCATCCATCCATCCATCCATCCATCCATCCATCCATCCATCCATCCATCCATCAAATCAAGTCTCAATACAACACAAAAAGGTTTAAGGTGCTAATATGACCAAATATGAAAGAAGGTTAAGGAGTATGAATATGTTTGCATAGCACTTTAGATTCCCAAGAAATGCCTGGAATCCAGCTACTCAAACACTGCATTGACTGCATGCACCCGTCCAACTCATCCTCTCAGAAACAAACATCAGGAAATACCTGCATTAAAAGATCAGTTGTTCTCCATCACAAACCCACCATTTAATTATGACACACAGGAAATTATCCCTAGAATGGGCCCTGCAGTGATAAGAAGTCCAAGCCTCCTGGATGACAGCTTTAGAAACCTGAGAGAACTTATCAACAAAGTGTGGGGTGGGGGCCCACGACTAGGTGCCTGACAATCTGATTGGACTGTCATCCCTTGGTCATAATTAATATATTTATCAAATAATAACTGACAAAAAAAATCTCAGAATCATTGGCGCTATTGTAAAAAGAGGCTTGTCTGGGGCCCATAGGTGAACAGAAGCCAAATTCATGTGGCTGGCGGTTTCCCTTATGGCTAATAAGGCTGCTGTCAGTATAATGGGACAGAGGGGGGCAAAGTGAGCTACTTCTTTGGAAGTCATGACAGATAAATTGCCTCCCAGAGTGCAGAATGAAACTGAATTTGGAAGAAAAAAAAGAAATATGTCACTGTCTAACAATAATGTGTTTAAACAGCTATACACAATGTATGCAACATACAAGTTTGTCTTCCTTTGTATTTTCAGCATTCACAACTAAAATGACTTAGTGCTTACTGTCAGAACAAAGAAAAGGTATCTGAACTGGTCTATTTTCTTAAGTACATAACCAATTTTATGGAAATTGCTGTGGCTCTACTAATGTTAGACAGTTGTAGCACTGTCCTTTTGTAAACATTTCCTAAAGTGGCACACAGTCAGCGACTCATAAGTAACTCAAAAAGAAGATTGTTGAAAGATTAAATAACTGCTCTTGATCTAGGTCTTCACTGCAAAAAAGTTATTGGTTGAAGAAGTTGAATATAGTAAGTGAACTGAATCAGGTTCCAAGAACTACTTTTGAAATTTCAAGTGCGATCAATTCGAACTTCATTGGGAATAAGATAGTAGGGATAAGACGAGTTGGCAAACCACTTGAGAACTCTACTGCACAAACTGGGTCACATCATTTTTGAATTTGCTACACTTCCTACCATCTTGTTGATACTGTTCAGACAGTCATTCGTCATTTAAGTAACTGCCCCAAACTCCTAACATTTGTAGCAAATTTGCTGTGTTTATTCCCCATGGGGCTACAATCCTATTTTTGACCCCAGACTGCTGCCATGTCCTCTCCTGTGCAGGTGGAAAAGGTGGATACTTTTATCGAGCATTCCTATGGTACAAAACAGGAAGGAGGAGAAGCGGAATTGTAAAGGTAACACAATCAGCCGCTAAAGAAGTCACAGGAGTATCAGTTTCTTTAAGCCGCACTGAGCGCGGCACAAGATTAAGATTTGGATTACTGAACATTTACTTTATGTCACAGAGACTGAGTCACGTGGTTTGCATTATCAAGCGATATGCCCCCTGACCTTCTTGATCCTTTCTTCTTATATTTATCCAATGAGAAGTTTCAGTCTTTTTCTGCTGAGGGTATACACACAGTTTGGAACATTCTGCTAAAAGTCAGTGGAGTGATTTCTTTCAGACTGGAATCACAGACTGGAATCCAATCCCGTACACAGACATCACCTTTGACTCTTGTACTTGACCCTGTAACCTGGGATTTAGGTTGTAGAAGTTGCACACGTATGCTCACACTGTGTATGCATCATTGCATTTCAACATGACATGGACAGCAAACAGGAAAAAGTTGTGGTAACATAGGTTTGTTGGTGATAAGCTGACTGCACATTTTTGTAGCAAACCTAAAAGGGGTGTAGTTCCTTGCAAAAGTATTTCAATGAAGTTAATTTTCTCATTATGTGTTGTGTAATGACAAACTCATTTTATGTAATAGACCAATACAAAATGCTGCACAATGTTTAAAGTTGAAGGAAAATTGTGCATGCTTTCCCATGTCTTTCACAAAATCAGAAAAGTTTTTTTTGTCTTTATCTGGTACCCTTAAAAAAAATCCGGTGCAGTCAACTGCCTTCAGAAATCACCTAATTAGTAATCATTCCACTTAGATATAATTTAATCTCAGTATAAATACTTTTTTTTCTACAGTACAAACTGGATCATAAAGATCTAGTGACACACCAATTAAATTTTGAAGGTTTAAAGCAGGATTAGGTTACAAAACAACAGTTCAAACTTTGAACATTTTGCATGTCACTATTGAACACATAATTTGAAAATGGGTCAAGTATGGCACAACTTTTGATAAGGCACAGAAATGATGATGATGATGATAATGATAATTTATTTCAGACAGACATTTCACCCAGAAAACATAATAATAATAAAGACTTTCATGTTTCTAAGTGTAAATACAATACCTTACTTTCAAATTTACATACTCAAGTACATGTAAGTACAGGACTTATTCGGTGACTTTAAGTCTGAGAAGGAGTATGATGAAGTTTAACTTATATAATCATATCCCTTTTCCATTCATTAATTCATAGCATAAATAGTCTTCCTGTTTCTAGTATCCTTTCCAAAAAAAAAATCATAAAACAACAACAATAATAATAATAATAATAATAATAATAATAATAATAATAATAATAATAATAATAATAATAATAATAATAATATTTCAGGAACCAGATGAAAGTAATACATGCACCCATATATTTACATACTCATCTACCTGCATATACTGTATACATAAATAATATTTACCTATTTACACACCCACATATATTTACACACCCCTATACAAACCTGCACCCAAGTCACCCACAGTGCTGCAATTCCCAGCCAAATTCATCACCACTGTTAATCCTTATACTTTTGAATAGTAACCATTTTGAGTCTTTTCTTAAAAATCTAGAGCCAGGGGAGAGAGAATCTCTTGAATGGATTAGTCACATGTTCTATATACATTATTATAAATCTGTGGTTTTAAGAGTGGCAAATAAAAAAAGCAAGAAATCCTTAGGAACTATCAATTTGTCATCATTCATGTGAGGAAATTTAGGAAAGATCCTAAAGATGCTCTAGGCAGATAAGAAAAAAAAAGATACTTTTTGCATATCACTGTGTATAGTGGAAAAGTAACACTCCACATCACCCAAACTTGAACACACCATTCCCATTGTGAAACATGGTGGTGGTTATATCATGCAAAAATGATATTTTCTACTTTTCATCAGAGAAAGCAGTGTGAATATATTTGCCAGGCACTGCAAACTAAGTTTTTTAATGCTGATTTTCCTTTGTTCTTTAAAGTAGATGATAAATCTCTGTAATGTTTAATGAGTTTGGTTATCTAAGAGAATCGGAGCTGCATTTGCCAAAAGCAAGAATCTGTAAGTCAAGCCTTGAGTGTGTCCTACAGCTATAGCTATTATGTCTTTTAGATCTACTGCTCCTCAGACCCTGATCTTACTGCCACTCTGGGTGGATGGGTGGGTGGGTAGCACAGGTGCACATTGGCGCAGTATTACACATTCCCCCTGCTCATGTTCTGTGTGCATTGTGTCCCATTTCCTTTAGGTCCACGTTCCATGGGGGTGACTGAGAGTGTGTCTTCAGCTTTCCAGAAGACCCCCTCTACCACTGTCAACTCACCTGTCCACTTCCCTGTTCTAGCCCTTGTTGTAAACAAATACACCAACCTGGGAGAAAATGTGGCTGAGGATATAAGATGAGCAATGAATTGAGTTTGAGGAGGGGCTGGGCTTTGCAACCCACATCCCCTACACACCAACCCTCCCCTACAGGCTTTCTCTCAGGTTTGTAGTGTAGAGAGAGGCATGCCGGCTGTCCCAAAGCGTTTCGCCTCTGTGAACACGCACAAGACGTCCATTCACGAACCCTGGCCCTACAACTTTGCTCCACTCCCCCCTCCCTCTGCTCCCTTCATCTGCAGCTGAAGCAATTCAACTCGAGCCAAAAGCAGGGACCTTTAATCTAACAGAATGTAGTAGGCACCTGAACTACTTAACCGCTGTGCTTGTTCAAGAGGGTGGGCACAGAGGCTAAGGTAACTGGGGTGTAACAGAAAGCCCCGAACTTTATCCTTGGCCAGGATGAGTACATTTCCTTTCTGTTGTTCCCAACAAAGGCCAGCAGGTACAAATGGTCCGCTATCTGTGTCACTGGGAAGTGGAGAGCAATTTGTTTCTATTAAACAGGACGGTCCTCATCTTCTCCATCCACAATCCCCCTCCCTCCTCCGGGCCCATATTGATTCCAGTGGCTTTTGTGCTGAAGTTAAAACACCGACAATCGGAAGATTTCATTTGAGCCCACCTTGACCAAGTGGGAACCTCAAAGTCTTTATCTGTTGGCCACTAAAAAGCCTGAGAAGTGCATCTATTGTTGGCTGTTAATGTAAAACAACAACAACAAATGCATCTAGTATAATGACCATTGGGGATGAAAACATGACTGCAACATTTCGGCATTGTGTCACTATTCCATCTTCTGTTGATGTGTGTTTTGTTTGTGGTTGCAGGCACTGATAATGCTCAGCAACTCAGCTGTTGTCTTATCAGTAGATCTTACACACACACGCCCGCACACGCCCACATACACAGTCTAAAGTAAATATATGCCTATATATACAGCATATCAGTGAAAGCTTGCCCTGTTTGATTGATCCAGGTTCCTGTATGAATAAATACAGCAGAGGACACATTGTATTTCATTCCCGCTGCTTTCATGAGAAACAGATCCCCTGATTGTGATGGCCGCTTTCAGAGATGGGAGTTTTTTCTTCTTTTTTTAAACCTTAATCCACTCAACATGTAATCACCACAGAGAAGACGTTAGGACAAAATACATGACATAATAAAATAAATCAAATAATGCTAAATCTAACGTGTGAAAATATTTTTGTGGTAAACATTTGACATTCACTTCAATGTTTTTTGTTTTATTTGTTTTTCTCTATTTCCATCTCTTAATTTTATTTTGCTTAGTTTTCTCTAATCTCTTTCCATTTCTTGTTCTATTTCTTTGTTCTTTCCTTTCCTTTATCAGTAATTGGACACATATGGATCAGTTCATAAAGGTAATGAGCATCTCGGAATAGTTAAGGCGAGACACTATCACTCTTCCCTTTCCCCCCCCCCATCTACCTTTTTTTCTCTCCACATTTTTAATCCTGCCTTTTATTTTTTCCCCCCCTGCTTGCCTCCTCTCCTTTGTATTGACGCCCTGGGACCCCATCTGGGCCCTTTAGAGGCGTGAAATGCACAGTAATTATTAGTAATCATCACACACCATCAGAAACGGATCCTAGTGCTGTAATTACATGATAAATGTCTGCCTAACACATGCCCTCTATTTAGCAGCCCCCTGGAGACCATGGATAATAGACAGCTAACAGGGATCCGCAGAATGGGCCTTTCAGCGCTGGCCGGAGCTCATTGTCTACGAGCCAATACACCCTCTCCCCCCGTTTGGCAACAACGCAGACCCCGATCAATCCCTGCACTGGCCCCCCTCACCAAGCTCACTGACCCCTCCTCTCACACACGTCCCTTGTCACTTGCTAAGTAGACGGCGACGTCAATCACTGGCATTACACTGCATTGCTAATGGTCGCCAAACAATTTCACAGAAGAGAAAAAAAGAGTTTTGTCCAGCCATTCATCAGATAATGGCGACTTTGTTTAATTGTGTTGCTGACCCATGAGCAAAATGTGATAATTAGCACTATCATTAACAGTGTGCCTTTTTTTTATGTGTTGTTACTATCAAAATGCTGCAGACAGCAAGCTGTTTTTATTAAGATCTGCTGTCAGCGATGTGCAGTGAATGTGGCACAGAGATTCAGTGGCTGTCAGGAGCTTTATTTGGATTCAACCGATTCCTGACTGGTGCATAATCACACATCGTGTTTGTCCCTCTGCACACATGAACTTGTTCACTTGTAACTCCAAAACACAGGCATTTCAAAAGTAAGCCATTTGAATTGTATTTGATGTAAAAGACCAACACAAAGCAGGGCGTAATTGAGAAGTAAAAGGAAAGTGACACATAATTTTCTAAATTCTTTACCCATAGAAATCAGAAAAATATGGTATTATTTATTATAGTGTAACTGATTCTAATCAGATGTCCCTTAAGCTCACAGCAAACATGTCATAGGAAAGCAAATAATGACTAATGTTGCACATAACTCTGATCACATTATGCCCAGAGCGAAACATGGTCTCATGGTTTTTACATGTTTGATTTTTTTATTATTATTATTATTCTTTCATAGGAACAAGAAAACAGGAGCTGATGTAATAATATACTAAGGCAGTTCAGGAAGAAAACTGGAAACAATACCAAACATACCAGCCAGAGCGACAATGGAATCATATTGATTTGTCAAAGTGGTCCAAACAAGGGCTACAGCAAATTAGGAATCTTTGTACTAATTAAAAATTGTGTTCTGCACCTATTCTAAATCTAAATGAATTTGAGCTAATTTGTAAAGACGATTTGGGGAAGATTTCAGTCACCATATGTGAAAACAACAGCACTAGATGCCTTCCCTAAAAGGATATTTTCGGTGGGCCTGAATACAAATGCACACCTCCATGCTCTGACTTTTAAAAGCATGTATCCTTTTCCTTCTAATTTATACTGAAGTGCCCTGAAACACGAATCGTACTGACATTTATATATGTAGCAAAACAAAATATGGAACATATTGTCATGATTGAGTTTTTCCCTGTGTTGATTTGAGTTCTTCTGTGTATTTTTTTTGAGTTTCTGTCTCTGAGTCTCCCTGTTGTCCTGTCTTACCCTTTGATTGCTCCCTGGTGTGTCTCGTTTCCTTGATTACTCGCTGTGTATTTAACCCCACCCGTGTTCCTCGTTGAGTCCTCGTCTCATTTGGTGCCATCGTTCTGTCTCTGTCTTGACGTCCATTCGTTTACCCAGCGCTACCTGTGTTAAGCCCTGGTTTCCGCTTAGCAGTGCTGCCTGGGGTTTGGACTGTTTGTTTTGTTTGGGATTTCATCATTAAACCACCATTATTCATCTTACCTGGGTCTCCAAGCGTCTGCCTTACCACCGCCTCACATCACACCGTGACACATATAAACTGCCAATGTATGCCAATGACACACAAACTGCCAGGCATTGTGTAATGCACAATGTCGAGAGATTAAAGCATGAAATTAAATAATAGATAATTTAGATTTTAAATATTCTTTTACATTAAGTAATGTAGACAGAGTTCAGACCCTGTTGGGTGGTACAGTAAACTCTGATAGTGACAGTTAGAATGAGGCGTAAGTGGCCTCCAACCCAAAAGCAGACTCTGCCTCTCCACAGTGTTTAATGCAAATTTAGTCCTACGTGAGTCAATAGACATGTTCAGCGCTACTTTCAAACAACACCGCTATATTAGATTTTCATCGACTGTCCTTGTATTCTCGTAACAAAGTTGATGGCAGTCATGCAGTTTGAATCTACATATGCAGTGATCAGATATGCATGCAAAAGAGTGTCCTCTTATCTAAATCCATAGAGTGAGAAGAGGAATCCTCTTTGTGAACAAGGGGAATTTGCCTGAGATTTGCCTACCTGGCTCGTGACAATGGTCAGCTCTTGGGGGGATATTTTATATATTAGCCAGACCACGCCGCAAGGGTGTTGGCTGTTAAGCAAATTTTATATACTGTCTTACATCTATTCATAATACTAACAGTAATCGCTTTAAGTTTTGAGCATCCAGCCTGTTTACTTCTCGTTCCTGTTCATTTATGAAAACAAGACATAACTGATTTACTGGTAGAAGGGTGTCAGGTGATAACCATGGAAAGTCCATTTTACCCTCTACCTTGAATTACATGAACATACGGTCATGCAGGTAACTGATGCTCAGGGTGCTGTGGCCATGTTTAATCTATTTCCAGATGCCAAATTATTTTTCATTCAAACTGTCTCTAATATGAAAAAAAATAATCCAGCGCAAATCAAGGAAAATACAAATATATTTTACTTGAAAACTGTTAATCAATACCCATCTTCCTCCTACATCAAGTTTCCTATGAGTCAAGACCACACACACACACGCCAACACACAGTTAAACTACAAAAGAAGCAGATCTGCCTGAGCTTGAAAGCAAAGGCAGACATTGAATGAAAAGCAGCGCAATCTCAGACTCCAACAATAACAGACATATCAACTATCCCCTAATTGATACAGGCAGGCGGACAGTCACTCACTTAATGAATTGCTAATAGCCTTCAGCAATGCTATGAGTGACAGGGGCCAAGCATTCCTGGTGGAGGCTACCCAGGGAGTGCTGAGGATGGAGATGCTTCTCATTAATGGAGGCAGGATGCCTAGCGATTGTTCAGCCTTGTGTGGAGAGACCTCCACGTCCGCACCGAGGCAATACCTCTCTCCCTCATCTATATAGGCTCCCTTAACGTCAGACAGCCAAGCGTCGCGGAGTCACGGATAATGAAGACTTGATCAAAGGGACACAGCATTCCAAGGGCCTGACCGAGCAACCGGACAAGATGAGTGAACAGGGCCGGAGAGGTGGACTGAAAGACATACGAGGAGAGAAAGAAACATATAAAGGGTCATAGGAAGAAAAGAACTATTCTCAGCTCTCAGCGTCATACTTCTACAATTAGAGTTTGCAAAGCGTGCTTCAGCTCATAAAATATTTGCATTGATCCAGAAGTCTGACCAACAAGAGTTTGAAAGTGGCTTACAAACTGGTTTGTGAAATGGGCAATCACTAGATTTTCACAGTTAAACCTGGGTATGGATGAGGCAAGATTGCAAACCACAAAGTGAATCTCCTGGAGAGTAAGAATAAAATCGATTACCTCTATTAAGTGCACAATCCAAGATCCACATGCTCCTCATTTATTTGCTCCATTTACCACAAGCTGTAGTGTTATTTATTCTAATGCTCATAACTGCTGTCCCTTCAGATGACCTATAATTTCCTACTAATAACTGCTGTGGGCAGAGTGATTACAGCTTTTCATTAGCACCAGCAGCTTTTACTGGTGCTATCCCAGCTAAAGGGCCCTCTCTGTAATTGTTGGTCATTATAAATATAGTATACTGAAAGTATGGGGAGGGGGGCAATAACGCCTCTTTGTTAAATGCTGATGATTGAGCAATTAAACTTTGCCAACATAATTAGCTCTCCATAGTAACATGGGTATGAGGGATGTAGACACATTGTTCTCAGAGTTAAAGCTTTTGTCTTAATGGGTTGTGTTAAAGTTTGAACAGCGTCTTGCCAAGATATTTGGACTCCTCCAACTTTGCACATTTTATTTT
The DNA here is from genome assembly GCF_002775205.1 of Xiphophorus maculatus. Taxonomy (NCBI): domain Eukaryota; kingdom Metazoa; phylum Chordata; class Actinopteri; order Cyprinodontiformes; family Poeciliidae; genus Xiphophorus; species Xiphophorus maculatus. The sequence continues at coordinate 18,123,517 of NC_036464.1, forward strand.
ATTCCTCATTTTTTCAGACTCTCACAAACTAACACATTTGAAGTGGAAAGATTATTACAAAAAAGTCTGAAAAAAATACATTCATATATATTCAGACCCTAAATCCACAATTAGGTGAACCAGTTTACACTGCAGTTATAGCTACCTGTTGGGGAATGGCTACCAGCTGTGTGCATCTAGAGACTGAAGGTTTTGCTAATTCTTTGTCAATGTAGCTAAAACTAAGTTTGATTGATAGCTTTAGTTTTTCTATACGTGTGCACGCCTTCTTCCACATGTTTGCTGGGTCCTCTGCATGAACATGCGTGTCTTAATGGTTTTGGTGAAAATATGATTATCACTCTTCTAAAAGGGCCAGATTTGTGAAATTCACAAACACTATTGTAATGCTTACTTATATGTATCTAGCAACCCAGAAGTACTTACTTACTTGCACTTATTTAGCAACTCAGAACAGGAATTAGAACAAACTTAGAATCCAGAAAAACTACTTTAGCAACTACATTTTAGACTCCTACTCTTCCAACCCAGAAAAGGAATTAGATCAGAGGATACTTACTTAAACTTATCTGCCAACCCTGAATAAGAGTATCTAGTTTATATACTTTTGATCAACATTAGTAGACTACTTTTTAGACTTCTCTTCTTCCAACCCAGAAATGGAATTAGACCAGAAGATACTTATCTAGCAACCCTGAACAGGAGCATCTAGTTTACATACTTTAGATCAACATTAGATACATTTTCTTCTTTTGCTCTTTCTTTTGGTTTGTTATTTTGTTTGTATTTCCTTTTAATTCCTGTAAAGTACTTTGTATTGCCTTGTTGCTGAAAATGAGCTATATAAATAAAATTGCCTTACCTTACCTCATTGTGGAGAGATTTTTCTACCTGAGCTCGGCTGCTCCTCCAGAATTTCCGTGGTCGTCTTGACTCCTTTGATTAAAGTTCACCTTGTCCAGTCTATCAACCATGTCTTGGAAGGGTTGTAGTTGAGTACTATTCTTTTTGAAAAGTGATCTTTGAGATGTTTACACTTTGGAAAATTCCTTTATTACCTAAACCTTTTGATAAAATGTCATGTTTACTGGTTTTCTCAATAGTTGACTGTGTGGCGTAGTCTATGACTTTGTATTTTTTATTATGCGAAGCACTTTGAACTGCGTTCTTGCTCAAATGTGCTGTACAAATTAACTGGATTGATTTAAACTATCTTACATCTTTATGACTTTGTCTTTGTGATGTCTTGATAAATCCTAGAATATGACACAGGTGAACTAAGTATATATTATTCTGTCGACTTCTGAAGACAAATGGTTGTATTGGATTTTAGTCACTGGTATTGGTGCTGAATACGTGGCATATATTTTGGATATTTACCTGTAAAAACATGTGTAACCCCCATAAACTACTATGCTGATCTGTCTGTATGTTTAATGTTTGTTAGTTCTTAGAATGTCCTGTAGAGGGCACTAGACTCACATTTCTCCTGTGTCGGTACGAGAAGAAGAGTAAAGAAGAAGAAAAAAGAAATGGCAGACTCTGCAGACTAAGCACATTTCAGCAGAAGTAGAGAAGTTACTACGCATAAGTGCTGCTGTGATATGAGAGAAATCTGTTTATTATGAACTGGATAATGTACATTCTGTTCTGAGATTTCTCCGGTGAGTCTGTTGTTTAATTTTCAGCTGCTTACTTACGCAGAATGGGTACCTAGCTGGAGCTAACGTTGCTCAGTTTTTTTTGAACTGGAAAAAAAACCAACAGGAGTATAAAGTGTCTCTCTGTAAGCAGCATAGCTCTGTGAAATGAGACCGTTTATGATGACGTGATGTTTATTAAGTAATTTCTTTATTACTGAGCGTTTTTGGTTTATTTTAAACGCTGATTTGATTTTCACTGAGAAGTAATTGAAAGATTTCTATGATTTCCGTATACCTGCATGATCGGTTAACGCTCTGCATGCAGGTTGGTTTTTTTGGGACGACCGATACCTGAACGAGCCAGTGGTTCCAGAACCAGGAGGGATCCGCCGCCATCTTTGTGACTCGGACAGAAGCCTGGAAAGACGGAGGTTCTGGTGCTGCTGGATGTTTTGCGTGGACAACAGATAAGCTTATTGAACAAAAAGGGGGCCCCAAATCTTTTTTTTTTTTTATTCCACAAACTATTTGTTGTTGAACATTTTCATAACGGACAACTTATGTGCACATTTACTGAACTGACTGACTGAACTGTTATATTGAAGGACTAACTGGAATATGTAATTTCTTTTGTTGAAATAAGCTTTAAAGCTACTGTTTAAAAAAAAAAACTACCCTCAATTTTCTATATGTTAATTTGATATTTTTATATAAGGGTGGACAATTTAAGTTTTATACCTTAATTTTATTAAGGTAATTAGTGTTACCTGGATTATTATTTTGTTTGTGGGGAAAGAAAAATAAACTTGAGTTGTTAAAACTTGTATGCTTATCATCCTCCTGTGTGACCCTAGAACAAAAGTAACTTTCCTACTGAATTTATTGCTAATTAAATTAAGTAGTGGTTACACATGTTAAAATCATGCATCATTTTTCTCCTCACAATTGAGTGTCACTATGTGTTGTCGTGGCAAATAGCCCATAAAAACACACTGAAATTTGCAGTTTTATTGTGTCAAAGGTGAAGAACTTTAGGTACTATGATTCTATTTGAAAGCCTCTGTATTTAAACACTTAATGCACAAGTAGGAGAGATATTTAGAGTAAAAATTAGGATGTTTACTTTCATTTTTTATTAGGTCACACATCATTAAGCAGCTCTTGTTTACACTGCCTGCTCGGGGAGTAGCAGTAGCATTCGTATCAGTGTGTCTTAATATTTACACTCCTTTACACCTGACCCTTTGCCTGTTGATTAACTGCCTTCTTAAACAAGAGCACAAAGAGATAACCAACCAAAATTTGCAAGACTTATCCCAGTTAGTTTACATCACAGAAAGGTTGTGTGAAGCAAATGAGAAAAACACCAAGTTACAAAAATTAAAGAGCTGCGTCCATTCACCCACACCATGCAAGCTCCTCATTAAGTGGCATTAAAACTATGAAAGTCTGTAATTATTGAATAAATCCTCATCTGTGTGAACGGATTTCATTGCCGTGCAGTAATTCTTCTTAACGTGGAGCAGCTCTGGCAGTGAATGAGCCCTTTGTGCGCCACTGTGGGAAGGCTTTCGTGAAATTACACTACTGCATAATGATGCTAATCATAAATTAGCATTTCAAGATGGAGCAGAGTGTTTGGATTTTTTGCATGTATATGAATCTGAAGACTTAATTCCACTTTGTTCTGTTTAGAGTGTAACAAGGCAACATTAGCCAAAATTAATGTTTTTATACCTATACGGTGGTATACCAAAAGAAAAAAAAAAGACTATTTACAAAAGTTGTATTGCAAAATAATCATAAATTAGACTTGGTTTTTTTTGTGAGCAGTGATTTCTTTTGTGCGTTTGTTTGTTTTTGTCTTTGGTGGTTGCAGGCCAAATGCAGCAGCTGGACAGTTGAAGACAAGTTAAAATCTCTGTCCCCCCCTGGCCCCCCCACTTTTTCCTTTTACTCACTTTTTCTCATCTTTGTATTAAAACTGCTGCAGAGACGCACACCTAAGTGTGCACCCTGCAACACAAACCCAAAACATGGGTATTGTGGAGTCCACTCGGAGCCACATGACAGTGGTATTAGATTCAAGTTTCTATTCATTCCCTGAGAGTAGCAGGTGTGTGTTTCATTACCCCAGCAAAGAAAAACACAACTCCGGAGCGGCTTCTTAATGTAGGGGGCTCGACCTGCAAATGAAAGCAGACAAAGAGACCAATCTGGAGGCAGCGCCCACTCTGTGTCTACTTAGCACAGAACCAGGACATTTGTCAATTAGTGTCTGTTTGTTTGATGTGACAATTAGCAGGGAGGCGTTTGGTCATTAATCCCAATATGGTTTCACTGTGTAAACATTTAATATGCCTGTATTTATTACAAACATGCAAGGTGGTCAATAATCATAAGAAAACTAATCATACATATAGATACGTAACTGGCTGATAAATGTTCTTGATATCAATTTGTTCTCATAGTTGTGGGGTAGAACCTGTTTTTTCTGTTTTAAGTTTTATTTAAAGTAGCACTTTCTCTGCTGAACTGTATGTAAACAGTTCAGTCTCAAAAGACGGGCACTTGCCTCACAAATGGAGGATTCAAATTGATGCTGCTTTCAAGTTTTTGATACTTGCTCGTCGCGCATTGTTTTCAATTACTTGAACAATGACGGGATACATTATGCGTCAGAGTTATGCAGAACTCATTTGCATGGAAAAAACATTGGAACCTCAGAATGAGAAGGACATGTAAATAATAACTGTTGCAGCACATAATAAAACAAAAGGACATTGATAAACATCCACATTTAAATTTCAATACCATTTACCTAGCCACAGCTTTTCTCTGGAAGGGAATTATTTCTGGACACATTGTTGTATTCTTCCAGTGTGCCCTCACTTCACCCTTGTTGTCTTCCATTGTCTTTACATGTCAGTATCTTTGTTGAGCTTTGCATGTTTCTGAGCTCCGACAAGCAAATTGGGGTTTGTATGCAAAATGTATAGCTTTTCAAAACATAGAGCGCCCCCGCGCAACTTTGATGTTTTCCTATCTGATTCTTGAACAGTCACAAAAAACTTTAGAGCCCAACACAGTTACGCTGAAGACAAAAAACCCGAAACAAACATCATCAACATAATTTTAAATTTCAACATGATTTTGCTATTTTTGAAGAGGTAAAGGTAGGAGAAGTGGGTCAATTTGGTTGTTTGATGCAATTCACTGAATCAACACTAAATTTATGAACCGTAGATCATTTACTGTAGACCAGGGCATGGGTGGCCTTAAATATTAACTAGAAGAAAAAGATAATAATTTTTTAACGATTTTTAAATATCCATTTTATCAAAAATGCACAAAATAAAGTCAAACATATTTCAACCACCAGGAAGGGCCAGCTTGAAGCTGTAGCAGTAGCTGTGCACTAGGTGGTGCCCCACCTCTTCACCAAAACAGCCACTATCACGCTTGGATACCCACTGATGCTCTGACTAAAATGTTTTCCATGCAAGTTTTTTGTCCAGTATAACCACGTGTCACATTATTAATATTAGCAGATATAGTCTTTATTTAGTTATTTCCTGAAATCGATTAAAATCCCACTTGGTTGGTTTTAGTTTACATGTTAAAAAAAAAAAAAGTGTCAAAATAAAGTGTTTGAAAGGAAAAGGAGCTCTTTTGGACATTTGCACTCACACACAGTTCCACACTCGGATCTCTTTGTCTCCCTTCCCCCATCTCAATAACTCAGAATAATGTGATCTGAGGAGAGAAAACTAATGGTGGTTGATTAAAAGGGATTCAGGTGATGAAATAAGGTTCCAGTCTCTGTGCTGAGGGCCTTTAGTTTCAGCCAGGCCCAAAGGCAGCAGCTGGAAGCATAATTACGCGGGCTGATTTATACATCATTAAGGCCTCCATATCGGTCACCCCTTTTGAAAAGAGCAGTTAAGCTACTTACACTTTTCACAAAACAGCGGCAATTCCGTGCGAAATGAATGTATGCCGCTCCTCTGAAAGCATATGGTATATTTCTAACCCATTAATAATTCAAGCTGAATGAGCAAAAATTAGTTGGCTCGGTTACCGCCGCGTTTGTCCCACATTCGTTTTGCCGACGCTTTGTAAATGGGGCTATTACGCTAAAAACAAAGCAGAGCGAATGACCACAGTTTGCCGTGCTTAGGAAAAGAGAGGGCCTCATTCGTACACCTGTCATTTTCCAACAAGGCACCATTATGGCTGTGCAGAAAGGTGATATCACACCTTTCATGCTGCCTGCACCCCTCTCTGTGGAAAAAGCACTACTGTGGAAATTTAGATATCTGTGCTAGAGAGAGCTGTCTTATTTTTGCAAAGATCCAGATATTTGTTTTTGATCATTCCCCTTCAAATGGTTTTTGGCTTGTGTTTCAAACTAAAAATAAGCGAATAATTTGCATTTGCGCTGAGGCGGTAGTGAAGCTTGTGCAGCTCTCTGTGTTGTATTTAATACACATACTGAGCTTATTCTAAACACTGATGCTCACAACTGCAGTTTGATTGAAATCAAACGAGGGCCCCATTTTATTTGGGCAGCTAAAGAATACACGAGTGAACAGGTGCTCTTTTTGATACATCCCAACATACACATTTAACAACCCTTGACACATATGTATGCACAATTATTTAAAGATATGCACACGCCCTTACACACTCACTCGCACACTGGACACGAGCGGAGAAGGTGCAGCTGAAAGGAGCTCGGCACATTGTTGCTTTAACCTCCTGCACTAGTTATCCCTCTCAGGGCTCTGAGCCTTGGCAGCCAACTCTATAGGCTTTTTGTCACTGAACATTAGCTTGTACAGTGGTTGGGAGGCGGACAGACGGCAAGGGAGGACAAAACAGCACGAAGACATCTTTCTTTGACATTATTTCTCAAGTAAAGTAAGTCTGAGCCGAAGCTAGAAGAGGCCTAGTCAAGTCTCGTTGCAGCCTTCGGTTCTCTCCGCATCATTATTCTCTGTAAATCATTAGATTTTGAAGAGAAAGCAGCACCCGTAGCTTTCTCCCACCTGACCCCTCCACTCCTCAGCGTGGATTAAGAGTGACTAAATGAACTGACCTCTGCCAGTACCAGAACTAAACATCTACATGGGTACTTGATGCGACAATATATGAAAGGATTCAGCGCAATTTTCCCTTAATCCTTCAAGACAGATGAACAAGTTTCTTTTGCTCTTGTCCATCCTGTTTCTTTTTTGTTTTTGTTTATTTTGGTGAGCTTTATGTTCAGTGCTAAGCTGTCACCTAGCCAGGTTAAGTGTTCAAGAAAGGAAATGACAAAAGTCAAAGGTCATAGGTTGACATTCACATTTGAGGGTCTTTAACATTGTGATGTTTCAAAAAGTGATGATCTGATTGAAGACCTGGTTAGGGTTCTGTTCAAACCATTTTTAAAGGATCTTTGGAAATGTGATGAGATCTTTTTGCACAAGATGTCTTTGGTATTAACACCATGCTGTGATATATATATTTTTTATCAAAGGAAAGTCCATCTTTTGCAGCTCTGTACAGCTGTCGGTGTGGTGGGAACACAGCAGAGAGCAGCTAAAACACCAGGCGTTAAATGTTGCTACGTTCAAAGCTAAGTGCTGTTTGCAAAGCAAGAAAAGTACTTAGTCTGTAGGTTTTGTTCACACATTCCTGGACCCAAATTAAATTTTTAAGCTTCAGTTGTCAATGAGTTATGTCAAAAGACAGAGTAAACATAGTAGCAAACATTTGTGTGAGTTCACTGTAGACTGCAGTTCTTGGCCAAATAGGTATTTCTGAATTGGAAAAATGAATACTGCAGCATCTAGAATATTATTGATGATTGAGTTAAGTGGGATGAACTCTGATTAAATGTAGAGCTCCACAACATATCAAGCAGGAATCACCATCACAATCCATATGGGCAGTGTTACAGTCCAAAAGAACTGGTTAGATGCAATATTTAGTGGGGTTTTTTCAAGTGGAATGAATGTAAATCTGCATGATACTAATATTTGGACGGACTTCTACTGCTCTTGAACACACAGTTAAGCAAATTTTTAATAAAACCTTAAGCCTACAGGCTGATGACAAAAAAAATTATCAGAAAAATGTGGGTTAATCATAAACGATATTGTCAAATATATATTCAGGAATGACATATTTTCCTGATATCATGCAGACCTAATTAAATGTAGCATAACGCAACGGGATTGCTTTTAGCTTAGCATTAGGTTTGGTCTTTGTCAACAAAGGTCTCTCCTAAATTCCTCAAGCTGTTATTGGGGACAAAATTGTGTGACTGAGACGTGTCTAATTTTAAGTCATAAATTTCATCTGCAGTGGAAAAGCAGAATTAAAAAGCTAGCGACCGAGGCCATGTCTCAAACTATTCACATTTCTAGATAACAGGGCTGTGACAGAAAGGCACACCGAGATATTCACATTTACAAACTCTTCCTTCTCTGCGTCCTTTTCCTCCCTCCTCCCCTTACATGCTCTTCCTCCTCTATCTGAATGTCACCACTCTGCGGGAGGATTTAACGTTGCTTTTAACCCTCACCGCTTCATAATTACCTTGACATTTACCCTGCATTCAATCAAGTTTTTAACAGCGGATTTATTGCAATGACTTTTTTGTATTGCAGCAGGCAGCACTAATTATACAGGTTAGCAGAAGTCTCCATGGTCATGTTGTTTTACATCTGTAATATTTTCTGTACCACTTTTCCTGTGCGGCTGAGCGCCCTGTCAGCTACTTTAAGACAGAGTGACACGGGAAAGGACAGAAATACTATTACATGAAGTATCAGATGTCTTGGGGTGTAAGCAGTAGAAAAGAGTAGCACTGCCTATCCCTCCTTTATTGCTCAGGTTATTATCACAACTGCTAGGGAATTGTCGAGACGGGGAGATAGGAGTGGCAACGATCCATCCGGGACTCGTTCATCACCTCTCGCTGCAGCCCCCCGACTAGAAATTACATCTGCATCTGAATTAGTAACATTATTCGCCAATTTGGCTCAGAGTGAACATTGTTCCATTGAAGGTGGAATTAAATTAGAAAATGAGTGAGTCTTTAATTTTCAGATTATAAATCAGGGAATATAATTCACCCCCCTTGTACCTTAAGGGCAATCACATTATCCTAAGCGACATTTTATCCTCCCGCCCGCCAAGTAATCTCATCACCATATACAGTCACACACCAATCATGCTTCCTGGGGAGGCAGGAAATACATCTTCCTCCAGAATTAGACGTAAAATATGAGTGTCTCGCCCCGCACAAGAGCTTATTTTACATGAAATTTGATGGTCCTTCTGAACTCACAAACAGTAAGGAGAATTACTTGTTTAAAGGAATATTGCTTTCGTTTTATCCTCATAAAAGCTAACTCTTGCTGGTTGAACGTCAGGTTAACTCCCTGAATGCCCTACCTTTGTGCCGTCGATTCTACGCTACAGTGGAAGGTTTGGAAATGAGAAAACATCTTGCAACCACGGCGGTCACCAAAGGGTTTTGACTTTGGTGGTATTTATTTGAATCCACTCAGTCATTTAGTTGTTGTATTCTATTTTAGTTTAATTAGAAAAATGCTCAGCCTTTCAAAATGATGCTTAGTCATTTCTAAACAGTGTTGTAATTCTACAGCGATTGCAGTAAACAACTCCTAACTTTAACCTACCCTGGCAGAATCAGAAAGAATGTATTGACCTTTCACTGGGAGTCTTTCCTTAGTCTCTTTCCTAAAAACTCTGCTTGTTCATTTCATTCTGGCCAATGCCCAGAGCTCATTAAAAATGAATGTGCTCCTTAAACCCCAACACTAGGCCTTTTCCATTAGGGAGAGAGATATGAGGGTGATAAACATTATTTGTGATCGGATATGAATTGTGCGAGGATTGGCTGCAATATTGGAAGCCGCATTGAAAAGTGATTGTGCTTGAATTCCCCCATGCAGTCCTGTGCCATATCAAAGCTCTTGTAATTTGATTCCTATTCATTTCAGCCATTGTTGTGCATTATAATGAAAAGCCATATCAAGCTGATCTAGACCAACCAATTTGGATTTTTTTTTTCTATTTTGTCCCACTTGGTTGATTTTAAGCTGATCAGGATATTTGCTTGGCACAGTCTTGGGCATTCTGAAAGGCCTTATCTTACATTTAATTACCATACTGCTTTTGTTGAAGCAAAATTCATCTATTTTGGTTTGTATGGGTGGGGTATCCTTCTGCCCGTGTGAATAAAAGAGAACAGGAGTAGGAAAGAGCCTGTTTGGTTGTCTTCACTTTGTCTGTCAGCTTCTGTGATGTACCATTCAGACGTATTTTCATGAAAACGGAGCGTTGGTGCATTCCCCCATAAAAACCAATAAAAGCCAGGCTATCGGAGATTCACCCCTGAGCGCTTCACTGACAACCTTCCAGACATATACATTTAATATTCCATTGATTGAATGATTTTTACGAGTCACAGTTAACATTATCATCAATATGCCCTTAGGACCAGGACATAAACCCAAGAATTGGATTCATCAAATGCTGAATAAGGCAAAGTGGCAAACGTCAGTATTTGGTTTTTTGAAAATGACTACAATTACTACTAGTAATAATAACACCAAATGTAATTTTCCTATAATGTCTTCCTTTCAAACCACACTTAACAGCATGGCCTTGTGTTGTAATATAAATTCCATTATTTGTTAAATCCTTAATGACAATTTCTTTTTGTTGAGGTTTTATTTCCAGATGTGTAAAATCATGAAAGGCTGACACTTTGGGCCTCTAAAGCACCTCACTAAGAGACATGATCCACAAATGGAGGAAAGCAAGCAACGATGATGAATCTTTGCAATACTACAACAAAAGATTACAACAAGATTACATCGGCAACCCAACTCTTCCAGGACATCACAAAAACATCAACAGCACTACAAGCTTCACAGCTAAGGTCGGTGTTGGGAAAGTTCCAAGGCCAAAATCCCCTCTGGCCCAAAAAAAAAAACACAACAACTTGCCTCAATTGGTGGAATAATACCTTCGTCTGCTCCTTCTGCTTCTTAACAGAAACATCTGAAGGAAGCTGACCTTTAGTTTAGTTTACTACCTCAAGTTCAGGAACTCGTATTCACTTAATCACACATTTCATCTCTGAATGGCAAAAAAAGAGGAAGTTTTTGAAGTGGCCCAGTCGACATCTAGACATAAATCCAGCAAAGATGTAGTGGCATGATCTTAAATAAGTAATTTATTTATGCTCCATTGGTGCCGAGTTAAAACAATTCTGTAAAGAAAGGTGAGCCAAAATTCCTCCACTGTGATGTGAAATATTAAAAGCAATTTTTATCTCCAAGGATGGAACAAGTAGTTGTAAGATTTAAGAAACACAAATTTTATGACATAGAGTCAGGTCAATTTGAATTGCTTTCTGATTTATTAAATTAAATTTTACACTTAGTCATGTTATCTTGTCTGGTATTAAGATTTGTGTTTTGATCTGACACATTTAAGTGCGACAAAAAAAAGAGCAACAGCAAAAAAAAGTCTGTAAGGGGACAAACACTTTTCACAGCACTGTGAGCAGTTGATATTTTATTTTCTCATTTAATATAAGTGTGTAAATGTGTGGGATTTAAGCTATTAAGGGGTGCATTTCACACAGAATAGCACGGCAGATACATGTATGTCATCCAGGCATATCGTACAATATCAGGTGGTTTGAGCTGTATTACCTTGACTGTTTGACCCCACCATGGTAGTCAATGTGCCTGTTTTACTTCCTCCAGGTTCACTGACAGTCAGAACAGGATGATAATGGTGACCCTTGGACACTCTGCTCCATGGGGCAGGGATGCAGTGGGCTACAGCTCACGCACATATTAATATTAATACATATAAAAGCCATCCAACTGGCTCAGAGTCATCAAACACACACACAGATGCAAAATTGTATAGAGACCAACTGCTTCAAACACACATCCGCATGGTTCCAGGGACACACATATATATACAAAAGCAAGTAAAAGGTCCATTATGGATGAAACAGCACAGCATTTGTGGCTGGACCGTTTCCCGAGGTCAGTTTGAAACATTTGCCAGCCGGAAACCTACACAGAGTGCCGTTTGTTCACACCATTTGGGGAAAACACACATTATGTAAATGATTCTTCTTTTGGAATGAAACACAGACAGCTAGGAGCTGTGTGCTAATGGCTATCGTGTCAGCCAAAGCTAATGGTTGTTGTGCTTTTTTTTTTGCTCATGCGTGTGCTGTGTCGCATGCTTTTTGCAGCTTATTCTGCATGTATGTTTGTGATATTTTGATTTGCATTCCCACATAAACCAGTTCCACAAACCATCGGGCATTGGAATTTCAGCATGGATGGTCAGTAAAACTAGCTAGGGCAAAAAAGTTTTTATTTATTTATTTATTTATTTATTTATATTTTTGCGCTTTGCATGTTTTGAGAATCCACAAAAGCAGTTTGTTCAAAAGATCGACTGAAAGACTAAACTCGCTTTCAGAGGCAATAATACCGCTCTTATTCAGGGACTCCAGGATAGTGGCAAAGGTACACAATGTCACCCCTATCAGTCGACCAACCGAAGGCACTGTAAATATTAAAATTCTATTTGCATACCTTTACACTGGCTGATAGTTTGATATCAGCAGCATCTACAAACAGTCTAGAGTAATGGAGCATACAGGCAGTTCATTTGGTCTGAATTGAAGGAAATATATCCTTTAAACAGTGAGTAATGTGGCTTCTCGATGTTTGTGTGGAGCCCACAACGTTTCCACACAAGGGCGACAAGGAAATAAAAGTTCAATGATTTGGAAGTGAAAGTGCTGAGGGGCGTATGAGTCACTGACGTGGATGGTGAACTGAAAAGCACATTTCAATGTCAGTAGGCAAATCAAGGAGCGACCGTCTTGTTTTCCCTGTAGAGTGCAGCAGGAGATGAAACTGTTCAAAAGGAAAATTAAACTGGAAATTATGAAGACCCTGTACGGTTCTCTGGATTGCCTCTGTATGGTTCATCAGATGCTACTGATCTGCAGCTTAAGCTCACATAATTCTCTGCAGTACATTTTCTAATATTTAGCAACACATTGCTGAATTGTAATGCTAAATGATTACAAAGAAATAAATGTTCTTCACAGAAGAAAAAAAAGGAATTGGTGTTAAGGTACAGCAACAGAGTGGCTTTTGAATTTTTTTATGTCGAAACTGTCATTTCAGTTCTCCTATGGCAGCTTGTGGTGTTGAGAATGATAGGACGCCATTATTATCCTAGTAACTTGTGAAAAAGGCAGATAACACAGGCAGATATATGACTACAGGCTCCCTAAGATTCTTTTACCAGAACAGATTGAACCAAAGTTGCCTGGGGCTTTGACTATACTTGACTTTATATTTCCAGCTAAACAAAGATGCACAGGCACCTTTGATTACCAACAAAGACGACTTTCTGGGATGGTGTCACTGAAACGAAAACAATGTCTTCAAAAGTTATTTACACTGCAAGTTGTAAAAAGGGTTAAAGTTGGGTTTGTTTTTAAAAAAACAATTTCTCAAGCTTTCACTGTACTCATAGAGCACGGTTCAGCCCAGCATCTCACAATAAAACAGCAAACTTACCAATCCATGGCTGTCAAACTGAGATGGGAGGCTGAGCAAGGCAAGCAATGATCATGAAGGCAGCCAAGATGTTCATGGCAACTGGGACTGCAGAGATCCAGGGCTCAGGTGGCGGAAGTTGTCGACTTATCAACTACTGGTGGCCCTTATGGGAGAATAGCAAGAAGACACCTATTGTTTCTTTGTCAAAAAAGTGTCAACAACAAAGAAGATCTCTCCTTTGTCGTTTGCCACAAGTAATATGAATGTAATAAGAAAGTGTGTTGGTCAGACTTTGGTGGACCTGTGCTGAGATTTTGGTGTGAAAACACACACTGTACATCTGAACTCTGAAGTCACCATCCCTACAGGCAAACATGGTGGTGGCAATATCATACTGTGGGATAGACTGAGCTAATACAGAACAACAAAGCTAAATTTGAGGCTGGAAAAGACTAGAAAATTTCAGAAGGACAACAAACCAGCGTAATGTCAGAGCTACAGTAGAATGATTCAAGCGAACATTTATGCATGATCAAGATCTAAATTAAGTGCAATTTTGTGTTGGTCTGTTGCATGAATTCACAATAAATGCATTGAAATGTAGAAAAGTTCAAAAACCATCAATACTTTTAGCAGCCATTTGAAGTATGATTCATCACATAGCAATAGTGAGAGAAAAGCTGACATTATTGTAAATAATTTAAAAGTGATGTTTTACAATATTTTCAAAAGCAGCATAAATATGTTCTTCCAAATAAATGGGACAACAGATGGAAACAATTTTCCTTCCAGTTTTGCTAAGAAAACTCTGGTGCACTCGAGCCAGGGGTTGGACCGGGGCAGGTCATATTTCACCGTCAGTCTGACTTGCCCCAACAATGTGACAGCTGGTGACAAATAACCTGGCTCATGATTGAAATCTGACAAAATAACGCTGTGTTTTATAATAGCGTCCTCGAGCAGAAATATGGAAGCCGCAAACTAAACAGTGCTTCATCACCTCCATGCCAGTCCCAGCGGTTCTCCATTAAGGGCCAGATCATTGTGTTATGCCTCCCCCCTCCGTCCCAGCTGACCGCCGAAGTGACAGCCCCGGCTTGCCGCCATGACATTGAAAAATATTTGTACTGACAAGGCCACAAATCACACGCCGACAAGTTTTAAAACTCAATGTTCACTCCATGTGCATCTGCTATATTCTCGTTAAAAGTGTAATATGGTAGTCTCTCCCCTCTGCGTTCTTTTATTATTATGGTATTGACAGCGACTATAATAAAGTTGTGCTGTTTTGATGCCAGGGAGGGAAGCTCAGGAGATGGAGAGATTGAGGGAAAGGGTGTATGTGGGGTGAGAGATGAAGAGAATGGCTGCGATGGTTGAATGCTCGCATGGCGCCGTAACGAAAGCGCTCCATTTTCATGACAGAACTTCATCTGACATGTTTAGTTTGATAGTCTACCTGTGGCCTTCTCAATAAGTCTAAATCCTGCATTATGCTGCTGTTTTTTTTTTTAGGCGTAAAATTCAATCTCTTGATATTCACATCTGGATTAATCGTTTTAATCCTATGTTTTCAACACTGTCTCCCTCTATGCATACTGCAGAGGGAGTGTAATCAGCATGCTTGTCTACTCTAGTGCTTTGGAGCCTGTGGTTGCTCTAACATCCCCCTGTTTAAAACCTCATCGACCATGTAGGCCTTAATGTGTGCCCGGTGCACACGAGCAAGTGTGCTTTAGGCTCATTGTTAACATAAGGCCAAATCTGTAATATAGCACGGACAATTAAGTGCACAATTTTTGTATAAATGCAAAATCCCTCACTGTGAATTATTTAATCCCCTCTCTACAGTTCATTTAATAGAGCCCTTTTGGCGGCCGGTTGGAGTCACAGAAAACTAATTTGATTCTGTTCCTTGATTTAATTAGATCTTATGATGTATGGTATTGCTAATTCGGTGGCTCACCATGCGTTGTCGGCGCCTGTCCCTTGCACTGGCGGTGAGCTGTCAGAGCCCCATTTTTAACAGTATTGAAAAATTCAAGCTTTATTATTGCCCCCTCACTCATTTTCTCCCATCAGAAGGGAAAGTAATGAGCTTTTAGTCTCTCCTCTTTTACTCGTCGCCCCTCTCCTCTTGTCTCTCCATTTTTGTCGCTCTGCAGCGCCGTCTTTCTTTCTTTCCTTTTTTTTTTGCGTGTGTGTGTGTGTACTTTCTTCTTCCTTTCATTCTCTTTTGAAACAGTAAGAGTGGATAAAGAGTCGGGGAGAGCACAAGGAAAAGTACCATGAAAGCAGAGAGGCGGAAAGTAGAAATGATGGCACCGATGAGTGCAATACACTGCAGAGAATGAAATGAACAAGTAAGATAGCAGAGAGCAGGAAGGGATGATCAGCTGAGAGAACGAATTTGTCAGAGAGAAGTGGAAGGTGAACATAACTGTGTTAGTGAATATGAGTGATAAGTAGTAGTTAGAGAGAAGGAAGAGAGAAAAAGGTAGATCAAAAGAACCAGGGGAAGGAAAGGATAAGAAGAGAGGTGGAGATTGCGCTGTACGCTTACAGCGCTCCGGGCTTACTGCTCTGGCATTAGCACACTGATTCATGAGTTAAGTTTCCCCAACTGCCCATGGCTATTAGCTTTCAGTTCCTTCGGCTGTCATTTAGACTCCAAAGAGTCTTTTGGTTAATGCACTGTTTTAATGAGAGTGCACCACTCGCTAATATATTTGACTGTATGAAAGGTCACAACAGGAAGCTAAACAGATTGAAAGAGTGGGAGCAAAATGGCAGCAGGGCTGTCAAGAGGCAAGACGGCTTTTCAAGCAAACTGATTGGATTGGGAGGTGGAACGTGAGAGCTGGGCGGCGGGGTTAACGTTAACCTGTGAGGCAGGCTGCGGTGGTGTCGCTCCCTCTGCCCAGCACCCAACGATCCATAACCGGCCGAGGAACTGATGGGTTTACCGCTCTCTCTTATAGACACGCTTCATCTATCAGCTGCTACCACAGAGGGAGAGAAAAGTTAGGGAAAGAGATGGAGAGAGACAAGCAAAATAAGGAGCAGACACGAGGAAGAGGGACGTGTTTCATTGCTGGGGATGTAATGGTACACCTAACCCATGAGACAATACACCATGTTGGGTTCACAAGAGAAAGATGAGAACAGCAATATTTTTTTGAAAACTAAGAATCCCTATGTTTTGTTTACAAATCAAAAAAGATTTACATCTCAAACAGTACATTAAATAATTTCTGCTCAGTGTAGAGATCAGTCTAAATATTTTTCATTCTATCCCAGAGATGATCGGATGCAGACCAGGAGCTTTGAGAAATGTGAAATAGCCATTCAGCTTAGCGCAGATTGTGTAATTTGAATGGCAAACGAATCTTTAGTAGTTAATAACTAGACTGTTGGGTTGTTTTTAATGTTTACAAATCTTTTGCAGATTATTTCTCAATCTATCACAGTATCATGTTTTGGACTAAGTCCCTAAAACAGTGGCAAACAGAAGAGGAACCAAACAGAAAGGAGGAGGAGGAGATAGGGAGTTGGCATGTAAAGGGTGTTTAGAGGAGCTGACATTAAACTGAGAAACTTAAGAAGAAGGGGCCCAAGTGCCCTCCTCTTGAGCCATTGAGCAAGAAGGACTAAATGACTAACTACTGTCTCTTAATTTATAGAGCCATCCATCAGCTGTTGTCACAGAGCTAGGAAAAAGTTGGGCAAAGAGATGCAGCAAATCACATTCTCCATATAGCAACAATTAGTTGGTCACAGTATTCTCAAATTGTTTAGGAATCATATGTCACTTTGTCAGCATTTCTCTTTCTACCCAAAATGATGTAAAACTAATTAAAACGATTTAAAAAATTTGCATAAGAGCATGTCAGTGATGGAATCTTGATGGCCTGAAAGCTTTATTAGTCAACTCTTACAACACATGATGGCACAAATCAGCAGAAGACCAGAATTGACATCTTGCAATTGAACGTTGTGAGTTTGATTCCAACCTCCTCCTCTTCTTTCACATGCCAACGTGTCGCTGGGTAATGCCGATTTTTCTGTGAATTACGACTAATGAAATCTAATTTTTTCTATGTAATATTTTCTCAATGTAAAATACATTACTGTAGTTACGTCTACCATGTTTAAAAAGGTTGGGGAGTGTTCTGTAAAAGTAACTTTTTTGATATTGATATATTATAATGGTATTTCCTCATCAAAAACCTACCTGGAGTGTCTTGATTGTGCTATAAAATGGCACTATGTGCCTTGAGAATACATAATAATGCCCCTGGGGGCGTGCTGTGGTGGCGCAGGGGGTTAGCACGCCCCACATTTGGAGGCCTTAGACCCATGGACGTCGCGGGTTCGACTCCCGGTCCCGACGACCTTGCCGCATGTCCTCCTCCAAAAAATGGCGCCAGCTCAGCTGGCTTCCTGCAGACGCAGCTCCTGTCGTGTGTGTGTGTTAATCTGTGTATAAAAAAAAAAAATTCTTGCTGTAACTGCGAAATAATTTCCCTGCTGGGATGAATAAAGTAATTCTTCTTCTTCTGTAAGTTAAAGTCATCCCCATCATTTAATTCATTTCAGGTGAAAATGGTTTGTTTATGGAGAAATATAAACAAACAATTGAATTGCAATTCAATTCAGTTTAAATTAACTCTAGTCAACTTATTTCACATCACCAGTTCAATTCAGTTTATTCAAAATCAGTTGTTTTATGTGGCACATATTTTCAACTAATGCCAACTCGAGGCACATGACCAGTTCAGCTACTGAAATAGTCTGGGTCAGTGCAACTTTAATTCAAATCAATTCAATTCAACCCAATGCAAACGTTGAGTTGATTACCATTGAATGTGGGCCATATAATACACTTTCAAGGTCTTTGCCCTTCACACTCACATCTTATCAATACACAACCCCTTTTTAATGTCACAAGACACCCATAAGGGTCTGTCTTCTGCAAAGCTATGATCAAGTTTGGTCCACAAACCTGATAATCTAACAGTCATCCATTCAAAACTAATCAAACATTTACAAAGGTGCCAAGATGTGGAGAGAGCTCTATTCGTCAGCGTCCGCCATCACCAACACACGGGCTGACCTCGTTATGCTTGCGGCGTCTCAATCTAACTATGCAAATGAGACAGCGGCACGGGGGAGGGGGCGGGGGGGGGGGGGGGGGGGGGGGGGGGGTTGGTGGATGTAGGGGACTGGCAACTAGACTTGTGTATAGAAATAATAAACAAATAGCCATCCATTATGGGTGGAGTTTCATGGGCTGGGCAGTGCCTGATAGTGAGGCTGAGACAAACTCTTCTCCTGTTGGACAATCGATCACTGAGCAGGAAGTGACAGTGTTGTCAAGGTGAATTAGCAGCATATGTCAAGCTTTTGTTATAAATCCCGGCCTACTGTAACCCTTATTTTCCCCCCCGTGCGATGTATGAACTCAGCTGATGATATATCAACATTGTTTGGAGATTTATTATTCAGGGAGGAGTGATTCCGCAGGGGGAGCTGTGGTGCGAAGTGGGACAGGTCTTGTGGCGAGGGGGTTTTGGAGGCGTGAAAAGTGGGCTCCTCTCCCTGTAATCCTCTCCTGCTGCCTGTAGGCCTCAGACCTTTTTTCCTCTCCATTACCCAAACCATTTGTTTATTGAGCAGTAATTACAAACCCTCGAGCCTAGAGGCAAACAGGCGGTGAGGCATTGTAATGATGTAGACATTTATAACAATATATCATAACAGTGGATTCCAGACAATGAATTCATGTTGCGGGGCTTAAGATCCAGGTGGTTCACGATGAGTTAGAAGGTAATATGCAGGCAGGTAGAGCCTTATCGATTTGTAAGAAACGTTATCCCTCTAAAAGGCTTGAGCTAAGCAGGGTACTACGTTGTATTTCATTTACCATTTTCATGCATGTTTGCTTCACAAGCTTAAAAACCACAATCTGTTCTGAGACAGGGTGAAAAAGGGGGGAAAAAAAGAGAACATTTTCTCATTTTCAGCACTCCAGAAGCCATTTAGTGCTCCCTGTGTTAGAGTGGCAATCCCTATTACCGCTGGATAAAGTGTACCCTTTTTTATTTGAAATGAAAATGTCAGTAATTTCTTTTGAGATTGATGACTCCTTACA
This sequence comes from Xiphophorus maculatus, assembly GCF_002775205.1. NCBI lineage: Eukaryota > Metazoa > Chordata > Actinopteri > Cyprinodontiformes > Poeciliidae > Xiphophorus > Xiphophorus maculatus. Next base: position 18,142,953 of record NC_036464.1, read on the forward strand.
CACAGGCCCAATAAATGAAAAATTGATGAGGCTCAGTTCTCTCTTTTAATATTTAAGGCAATATTAAAGCCTCTCTTACACCTCATGGAAATAGTTTTATTTAAAAGGAATAAGACCATTGGGCATTGTTTACTGAACACCCCATGCATGTTTTATAAAACCGGCGCCTCTTGGAGGAATTCAAAGGCCCTTGAAATTGTTACTGTTTTGCAGTAAGTATAAAACGACTTAAGAGGAAGTCGAATGGCCTCGGCGTTGTTGTGTCGCTGCTCTCCTGTTGTTGGATGTGGGGCCGCTTTGATGAGGGTTCTAATAGTAGATAGCGGTGCCAGGAATGGAGTGAGCGGGGAGGGGAGGAGTTGCACAATAAATGGCTGAGATTTTATTTCTTCTATTGGGTCGTAATGTGTGCTCGGTGAGGAAATTGATGTTTAACGTGCCTGAGCGGACGAGCGGATGAATTGCCATTTAAAACAAAGACCCATGGGTTCAAAGCAAGGGAGGAGGAGAAAGGAGAGGAAAAGGTAGAAGTAGGACAAGGAGAGGAAACTACTTGAATTGCTACACAAGCCAGGGGCAAGGAGAGCCCCATGCAAAGGTTGAAAATGATACCCAGGTATTACCTTCAAATTTGTTTGAAGGGCTGAAACTGTGAGCTCACAGTGAACTAAATCTAGCCGAGGAGTTCACACCTCTAAACAAAGCTTGGCCTGTGATTTCTTTCACGGCTCTTATTTATACGAAAAGCTAATTCATGCAAAAAATCAGCTTCAAATCAGCAGTCAAACAACTAAGGCCAAAATATTTCAACGGTAGACAGTGGGAGCATCAAGATTTTGATGTAGAACTACACAGTCATGCAAGGCATGGCATGTGAGAAATGAGCAACCCTTTCAAATGAATAGATTGGCACATAGTTTAAGCCCTTAACACACAACAGTTCCAGATGACTAAAATTTCAGTATTATTGAGTTTTCAGCACATATTTGATGAATTTTGCAGAAGTGCACAGATAAAGGGGTTTCAGCTGAGGACAGGTCTGGACGATACAGCTGAAGAATGTATCACAATATAATTATTTCACATCAGTGGATATCACTCATTATTGATTCGCTTTTTGATTTAATTCTTTTTCTTTTCTATTGAAAATACTGGTGACTAGACCTTCCCTTTTTGTATTCACAGATTTTGTATTCACTTCATGCCATTGTTGTTTATTTTTAAGCAGGTGTAAGGCACGGTGGCGAAAACTGAAAATGCTGTGGAAGTTACTCAACAGGTTGTAACCAAAGAGTGAGTTACTTCATGCCACCCACCTAGTTTATCTGGTCATGAGGTTGAGCAGCTAAAATCTTTCCTCTGCCCACAACTAATGTGCTGTTCTAGATCAGGGCCCTATATTTTATAAGATGTATCATTTATTGATATTGATGATGTTCCAGCTGAGGAAAGGGCTGGATGACGTAGCAAGAAAATGCCATATAGAGATATACACTGCCTGGCCAAAAAAAAAGTCACCACCAAAAAATGGTCACACTCTCTAATATTTTGTTGGACCGCCTTTAGCTTTGATTACAGCCTGCATTCGCTGTGGCATTGTTTCAATAAGCTTCTGCAATGTCACAAGATTTATTTCCATCCAGTGTTGCATTAATCTTTCACCAAGATCTTGCATTGATGATGGGAGAGTCTGACCACTGCGCAAAGCCTTCTCCAGCACATCCCAAAGATTCTCAATGGGGTTAAGGTCTGGACTCTGTGGTGGCCAATCCATGTGTGAAAAAGATGTCTCATGCTCCCTGAACCACTTTCACAATGTGAGCCCGATGAATCCTGGCATTATCATCTTGGAATATGCCCGTTCCATTTGGGAAGACAAAATCCATTGATGGAATAACCTGGCCATTCAGTATATTCAGGTAGTCAGCTGACCTCATTCTTTGGGCACACAATGTTGCTGAACCTAGACATGACCAACTGCAGCAACCCCAGATCATAGCGCTGCCCCCACAGGCTTGTACAGTAGGCACTAGGCATGATGGCTGCATCACTTCACCTTCCTCTCTTCTTACACTGATGCGCCCATCACTCTGGAACGGTAAATCTGGACTCATCAGACCACATGACCCTCTTCCATTCCTCCAGAGTCCAATCTTTATGCTCCCTAGCAAACTGAAGCCTTTTTTCTGGTTAGCCTTACTGATTAGAGGTTTTCTTACGGCTACACAGCTGTTCAATCCCAACCCCTTGAGTTCCCTTCGCGTTGTGCGTGTGGAAATGCTTTTGCGTTCACAATTAAACATACTCCTGAGTTCTGCTGTTGTTTTTCTTCGATTTGATTTGACCAAACGTTTAAGTAATCGCCGATCACGATCATTCAGGATTTTTTTCGGACCACATTTCTTCCTGGAAGACGATGGTTCCCCACCATCCTTCCAGTTTTTAATGACAGTTCTTAACCCAATTCTAGTAGTTTCTGCAATCTCCTTAGATGTTTTCTCTACTTGATGCATGCCAATGATTTGACCCTTCTTAAACAGACTAACGTCTTTTCCACGACCACGGGATGTGTCTTTTGCCATGGTTGTTTAAGAAATGAGGAGTTACTCATTGCATCAGCTGGGGTTAAATAACTTGTTGCCAGCTGAAAGATAATTGCCTATGCAGTACTTATCCAATAGGAGGCTTGTACCTATTTGCTTAGTTAAATCCAGGTGGCGACTTTTTTTTTGGCCAGGCAGTGTATATTGTTAGTGATTTATTATCTAACCCAAGCTGAGGCTTGAAACAATAACCTGCAACATTCTAAAGTTTCTAAGCTTCTGATAAAACTACCCATAGCTGAAGTCCAACAATCTGTTATGTTTGTGTGCTCATCAACATTGCGCATCTAGATGCAAACTCTGTTGCTTAACAATTAGCGGCACTCTGGACATGCATCGTCAAGAACAAAATCACTTTGAACAAATCATTGTCAATTTTAGTTCAGCATTTAATTCCATTCATATACACATTATTCTCAGGAAATTAGTACAGTTGAAGATTAATCCTTTTTTAATCAAGTGGTATTACTCATTTTTATCAAAAAGATCTCGGCAAGTAAAATGCAATTCAGTTCTCTCTGATTCCAAGTTAAGTGCAGGGGCCCCCCAAGGTTGCGTTGGTTCCCCTTAGCTTTTTATTTTGTACACAAACAAATGCGTTAGCTCTCAACCCAATTGGTGTATAATAAAATTTTCAGACGATACAGTTATTCTGAGTCTTATAACAGACAATGCTGACAGTCATAAAGTTGCCAAAGATAAGTTTGTATTTTGGTGCGACTCTCAAAAACTACAGATAAACACCTCAAAAACTGTTGATTTATTTCTGGATCCTAAATCAGTCAGTGACCAGAGTCCTATAGCCAAACATGGCTGCTCCATCAAACAGGTCACATCTTTTAAATATTTATGTGTGTACATGGATGGCGATTTGAGTTGGCGCACACATGTGACAAGTGTATGTGCAAAAGTTCACCAGCGTCTCTATTTTGTTAGACCACTTCGATTGTGTGGCATTTAAAAAATGATTAGGTTGATCTTTTATATGGCAACCGTCGAGTCTATTCTGAGATATGGCATTACTGGATGGTTTGGAAATCTTACTGTTAAATTAAAAACCCAAATTCAAAGTCTGGTGAAGATGGCAAGTAAGATCATTAACACTCTGGGTCTATCTTCTCCATAACATTGTTTGAGCAGGCTACCATCAGGCAAGTTCAAAACACCTTGTCTGGCAGGTCACATGTACTTGCATCAGAATGTATTTTCATGAATTCAGGAAGAAGGAACAGGGTTCCTTTGTGTAAATGTAACCGTCTGAAACATTCGTTTGTACCACTCTCCATCAGCCTGGTAAATGGCCAACTAGCCATTTACCAGGCTAGTTGGCCTGGCCAACTAGGCCTAGGTCTACATGCTACAGATCAAAAGTAGCATGTAGAGGATGGATTGTATGTGAATGGAAATGGTTATGGGGACGTACTGCTGACCTGACATTTGTGTTTCTATGTATTTATTTATGGCTATTGTCCTTTTTGGATGTGCTGTTCTTATTGTTGTACTGTAGTTTTTGCCCCTGGTTCCTAGACAAATTTCTCCTATGGGAGACTAATAAATTATCGTATCGTATTTTATCATTTGGGACATGTCTATCACACTGTTTTGATATAGTGCTTACTTTTACCCTATCAAATAACACAGCAGTATTTCAGCTCCAGCTGTTTCTTATGTGTTGCGCTTCAGCATGCACCCAAATGTACAGATGTAGAACCAGAAAAGGAAAGCATCATATATATAGTGAAAACCCATCTATACCAGCAGGACTCAAGCCAAGTTGAGGAGCCCATTATATTGTAGTGGTGGTGAACAGGGACATTCGAACAGAGAACCAAGATACTCCAGCTCCCATTTAGACAAATTAAATCAAGTCCCGTGATGCTTTATGTATCTGTTGCCTGGGTTACGCATCCTAGCACACCGGGCCCTTTGATGGAGGGTGGAATGAAGCTCTTTATATCGGATGCTTCGACAACAGGGGGTGACTACAACCTGCCAACCTATTATCAAAGGCACTGGTTTCATAGCCCTGCCATATTTTTTGATTGATCTAAATTACACGTCAGTGAGTGCTGCAGTAACATGATCTATAAAGAGATAGCGACTACTTGTACATTATTAAACTCCCTGAGCGGCTGCTCTGCTTTTGGATTGCTGTAATTATCTGTGCTGGAGGCACAACAAGTGGCCCAAACACAGCTGTTATCCTGCCTGCGCACCCGAACGCTGGCTGGCATTAATTGTTTCTGAACAGAAGCTCCATTTGGCTGAGGTTAGCATTAAGAGATGGGGTGGGAACAGGCCTTCATAACTTTATATGAAGTGAAAACCTATGCACACATGTTTTAGATTCAGTCACTTTTGCAACATTGACAATGCCACAACAGTGAAATTCAAATCGTTTGAAAGTGGACACAATAGGTGAAGCTGTCTCTTTCTCCAATATAACAGAGAACAATTGTTATATTGGCTGTTCGTGCTTTTATGTTATAAAAGTAGAATTCCTGTAAATCTCCCTGGATCTAACAGTGACTGTCTTTGGCCCTCTGACATCCCATATATCCCACCCTGTGTGTGCGAGAGAGAGGAAGAGAGAGTCAGGATGGGGGATGGCTCTCTGAGAGACCTGAGGGACCTCTGTGGGACGTTGGTATGGGTCATGTGACCCATGGTGTCCGACACTGTGGCACCAGTCAGGTTTTGTGGCCAAGTGCTGGTGTTGTGGTGACAGAGACGGTAAACAGGACATATCACTTATACCACAGTTTCTTTCTTTACCTCAGTGCAGATCTCTGCACTGTGATATTTAATCCATCTATATGTCCACACAGAGCAAAGGCAAAAGGCTATAAAGCAAAACTTACCATTAAATCCATTATACAGGTGTATCACAGTTAATTGTAATACAACGTTTATTGAGTTTATTTTGTAATCCAAAATAAACTCATTGGCAAATGAGTATATTTCAGTAAATCAATATAAATATTGATTTACCACTTCATACATAAATGTATGTATGTATGCATACATTTAGGAAAATTTTAATTTAAATAAATAGCACCAATAAAATAAGGATTTTGAATACAGAACTGCTGGACTCTACAGTTGCTCAGCAGGCCGTCTTTGAACAGGTTACTACTAAAGAAGCTAGTTGTTTGCAGCTAGCTATGTCCACAATGCCCCTAGAGTTCAGGAGGTTCATGCAAAGTTAAGAGAATGGAAAAAGTTGAGTAAAAAGTATAAAAGGAAAGTGTTCATCAAAACTGAAATCAATGATAATGCAGTTCATTCAAATTCACTTGGTGTCCTATAATACACTTTCCAACATACTTTCCTGTTTCTGTTTTATTTAAACATGTATGAAAACATATTTTCGACTAGAAAATCCATATAAAAGCCCTGGAAATGTGCTTGTCTTACATCACCACATCATCATTGTGCGTTCCTGCCAAGCCTTATTTCATACGGTCCACCTTTTTACGAGGATTGCTTAGGAGTGTAACAGCAGATGCAGACATCGAGTTCAAATTCATACACGGCAGACATAATATCAGGCAATATAGAAGCAGACAGAGAGGCTATTGAAATGCAAATAGACTGCTGAGGCCGCCGCGGCAGGGAAAAGAAATTGGCCGGGATGACAATGCAAGTAAACCACTCCAGTTTGTCAAGAAGGCCGCTCTTTGTCACAAAACTGGGAATGGATGTCCGTACAAGTGCTGCTACAGCACTAAAAAGAATAATATTCAAAAATAGAAGGAAAAGGAGACATAAACTAGTTCCCTGATGCAAAAACCCTCATGCCAAGATAGAGAAATGCCTGTAAATTTATCGCTTTCCATTTATTGCTGCGTGTTTTCCGAGGGACCCCTCTTCTTGGCTCGTGAAGGTGAGCGATGTCAGGTACGAGAGGCACACAGCGAGGACGCAGGCTGCGGCTGGTGCCATTATGCATGCGCGCTTCCTCCATGCCTCATTCTCATCATGAGTGGCCTTTCAGTCCGCAGCGTGTTTTGTTAGTCGGGTAGGCACGCTCCATCAGGAGGAGGAACACAGAACTGGGAGGCCTCACCGGACCCTCAGCCATAATAAATTACCTACAAGTGCTGCAGAACAATAACACAAAAAAGTGTGAGCCATCCATTTCGCCACCATTTACAAGAAATCAATATCAATACTTAATGCAGTGGGGATGAAAAATGAGCAGAGATACAGAGGCATAATGCAGGCTCAAATGAAAGAGCTCGGAGTGCTGCTTCCCAAGGGTTTGGGGGATGAGGAGGGAAGCAAGACGTGCAAAAAAAAAAAGAGAAAGAAACTGTAAGAAAAATGGCATTATAGCTTTGTGCTTTTGTCCCTCATCCATTTGAGTTTCATAATAGTCTTTTCTCAGCTTGGTTCCTTAATTGATAATCAATGTGCAATTTTGGCACGCCAGCAGCCCAGGACAGAGCATTCACAAACATCTATTTAAAGTACATGATCAGGTAAAAACTAACACTGGATGCTAAATTGTGCAGTTTGTTTTTTTTTTTCTTTGAGTCTGAAGAACAGAGGCAGTGATGTATTAACCATCAGCTAAGTAGATCAGCTGGTATTTCTGGTGCGGCCGGTGGAGATCTCTTTGCCATCTCACAAATGAATTGTCTGTTAAGGATAAACATGATCCATATTTGTCCTTGGGGTATGATGTTATGATGTCAGCGTCAATGTCCCATTTCATTATGGTGAACTCTGACATATTGCAGATCTATGAATGTTGGTTATACAACTCTTGGGACTTTTAAGCTGAATCCTGAAGAAAGAAACTGCAGCGAGGTTAAGACCAGAATGTGATTTACTGGATGGACACAGAACTGTAAGCCTGTTTGATTTTTTTCAGATTATTACACAGTTGGATGTTTCCTGACTCAAAATCATTTTTGAGTGCAGCGATAACTTAATTACAACGTGTCATAAAAACCCTACAGAAAGACTACTTATAGGATAATTCTGAAATTGTTACATAAAATACTGTTAATAGGCTATAAGCAGCGATTATTCTCCATGCAATAATCTCAAAATCCATTATTTACTTATTATTAAGGTTGGAGGCTGGTGGCAACGACAGACGGTGTGAAAGGAATGTATAATGGTTTTGTATTGAATGTAACTATGTTTGAACGAAGAGGCACTTTAAAAGTAAATAAAATAGTATTTACTTAAATCTCTTCAATATTTTGTATGGATATATATATATATATATATATATATATATATATATATATATACACACACACACATATACAGTATATGCATCTCTTTATGTCGAGAATGTGTTTCACACAGAAATATTATTGGTGGAAAATAATCCTTAACTTCTAATGCAAACATGGCAAGTCCTCAAAAGTTCTTTAAAGTCCATTTGTAGAAACGTCTGTGATGTTTTTCTGATGATTTTAGATGGTAGCAGTCTGATTTTGGTTTTGAGTCCTTTAAAATTTTTCTTTTGATCTATGGATCTAACTAGAATTTGTACAAAATGAAGAAACCAAGATAGCTATGTACAGTATGTACAGTAGGAAGGACATCAAATGTGTATAATCTTTCAACAGAACCTCACCTTAATGGTCCAAACTATTCTTTCAAGTAGTGCTTATTTCTGAAGGTTGTCATGGTTTGTGGAATAAGGGTTTACTTTTTACACCCTTCTGAAGATCTAGCCAAAACTGATAGGTACGTTCTTCTCATTATATTTTTCTTGTCTGCTTAAGCCTCGACTACATAATGCAGCATTCCTCATATGAAACTTACTCTTGTTGGTGTGATATGGTCTGACCCACGTTTTCTAAGCCAGAGAGCAGGAATGCAGGATAACAAATTAAAATACAGAAGTAAGAAGCTCAATCGTTTCAGCATAACAAGAGTCCTAGTGTTGATCCAATTTTTTGTTTTCTTTCACCTCCTGCTTCATAAGTGCGCCTGTCTTAGCCCAAATGTAAGTCACCAGTAGATGGCACTGCGGCCAAGTTGTCCAGCTACAGAGTCACCACTTTCACCTGCCAGCTCTGGCAGCCAAAGGAAAAAGTGCAAATGTATTTGTTACAGTCCGGCTCCATGGGCTTTTTTTTTTTCAATCCCTGTGTTCACAGGCCAGATGTAGTGTGTGACACACAGAGAGAATATCAATAACTAATATGCTTATAGTCCAGTGGCTCCAAGTTCTTTTGGCACACAAAGGTGATTTCCCTGTTAAGGTCTGTCCTTCTTCAAGTTACACTCCCATTGCCCCGAAAACAAATGATCACAGCTTATGCAATAAGCAACTAAAAACATAGCATTTTTGCATTTTTTTCTCTCTCTCTTTGTACTCCTTTTACTCACATTACATACCTTCAAAACTGGAGCATACATTACACCTATTACATCTGGCCATCCCCTGACTTATCAAAAGGCAAATAACATCAATTAGTCTTTGGAGGATAGAGTATTTCTGTATTGTTAAAGCTGTGGTATCGAGTTCTGAAGGGACCCATTGTCCTTTCTTGAGCTTGAGTCCTTTAGAGTAAGTGTTTATTGAACTCAACAGAAAGCGTCGGGACAAAGGGACCTGATATTCCTTACTCACTTACTGCGTAGTTTGTTTCACAATTTCACCACAAGCTGCCGCGATCAAGTCTTTGTGAGGGTTTTTGGCAGCCTTTCAGGGTGGTTCTTTGAACTGGTGTTGGACAGGTTTGTTACGGGTTTCACCTGGTTCCTCTTGAAGATCAAAACTGACCGAATGGAGCTGAATTTAAAATTAATTCGTCTTGCTGGGATTGTGTCAGGATCTAAGCAGAAGGTAAGCACAACTGGTAAGTATGTGAGTTGAGACGGTACATGAAGACTGATCATTCTTGTGGTGTGGGGATGCAATTTCAGAAGAGAACCTGGGTTTGCATGTGTTTTTTTAACAAAGAAAAATAAAGTTAAATATAGTATTCGTAAGATTTACTGAAATACCAAACTAAACTGAAACAATGGGGATCCTTTCACAGTTTGGTAAGTGGATGTTGCCATCAGAAACCAGCAATCTAAAACAAACAAAAAAAGAAACAACAAATGGTTATTTGATTTATATACAAACAGAGGAGGGTTTATTTCTGTTCACAGAAACTATAGAAATTTAGATTGTTTAGTTTTGTTTTGATTTTTAATATTATAAAACCAATAAAAGTATATCAAATTTCCAAGTAACCTTTTTTTCTTAGTGTGGTCAGGCTTTGTACACTTTTAATATTTATAACCACATGAAATATCCAATAAAAGCTGCTGTTATTTTCATCACTAGTATTTCATGTGAAAATCCAGTTACTAAAACTTGCCAGTAAACTATGTAAATTTTCCTATGATAACATACTAAGGTTTCAGACCGATTAAGTGTCGTTAAGATAGTTATTTCTTAGAATCCTACAACTCTTCAATTGCATGCATTTATTTTAACAATTTTGCAAAGAATCAATCAGTCTCTGTGTGTAAAACTCAGACATGAAAGTAATTGATATTGCAAAGCACACTATAATAAAGTTCACGCTGATGTTGCTCTGCTGCCGCAGGCTGCATGAGCTCATGGGTAATATAGAATCAAAGGAATGTGTTTTGTTGAGCAGAGGGTGGACCTTGGTGTCACGATGTCAGTGCTAACACCGGTGGAGCACACTCACTATTGTTTACTGAATGGCTGTATCACTGTAGCAGGTCATGTAAAACACACCATCCTGTCACACATGCCACGCACAATCTGGAGTAACCCAACACACTTATTCAATTTGGTTATAAAGGCAACTTATGAAGCCTTTAAAACTGTTTTAAAAACTGTTTAAAAATTGTGTTGATCTGTCTTCTTTGACTTAACTTTTTCTGATTATTTCCATTTTAAATACAAATGTGCTAATCAAAATTTTTTTGATCAATTTTTTTTTTTTTTTGACTTTTTAACTTTGGCTTATTCAGATTTTTACAAAATCACTTTCTTAAGTTAGAAAAAACAACATTCGTGACAAATTTCAATGTAGGTTTAAATAATACCATGATAATGAGGCATTCTTCAAGTTTTTATTTTTCACCCTCGAGATGCATTTATACTTTTCCTTGTGAATCTTTAACACAATGGATCATCACCTTCAGTACTTTGACATGAAGCATTTTTTTTTTTATATATTTAACAGTGAAGTTTCTATGTCCAGATAAATGGACCATCTGCTGCTGCAAATTCACTTTCCTGGGAGTTCCTTCAATGAATTATCCTGGTTTCCATCATGTTCTCATGCTATATGTGGACAGCTGCCACCATAACTAAACATATTTCTTTTTGCCATCAAAGCATGGGTAAACTCCAACTATCACAACTTAAATAAGATTCATGTGGTTAATTTAGACCTTACGATTGATTACAGAACAAGTTTAAATTTGTAAACTACAGCATTTCAGGTTCAGAGGCAGCCTAGATGGAATAAATTTAATAAGAAAATTATTATAGTTGAACCTGATTTGAAGTAAAAGAATGAGGGGAAAAATAACACAAATGACAAAAAAAGAGACCCTAAAATTAATGTCTCTTTAGTTTTTCCAGTGATTTTTCATTTACGCATATATATTAAGATACTTATCGCGGTATTTAAGACAGTTTTCTGAGAAACTGAGTTCTACAACATTATACGTGACATACACCAGTCCTCACACACAAGTTTGATGGTTGACCTTTTATCTTTCTGAATTAAACTGTTTCACTTTTTAACAGAGGTTTTTAGCGTGATTATAAAACTCAAGTCATTATCAATCACAGCTGTCCTTTTAATAAGATCCTGGAGAAACTGATTAAATAACCAGAATTTTCTCTCTTTACGGACTACAGAGTCAGCACGTCCCCCTCCCTACCCATGCTATGCACTGCTGGTCAACTGGCTGAAAAAGTCGATTACATTTTTCTCTTTTTTTCAAGAAAGATAAGTTCGGCTGTTTGGAAATATCTTCGATCACAAAAATGTAAATTGAAACTAAAGAAATATCCCTTGAATTAATTACAATGTACATTTTGTTTTTGAAAAGGGTCTTGCAAATATAAAGGTTTAATAAAAACCTTTTTTTTATTCTCTGGCCCATACTTAGCCATGAGACCATTTCTTTAGTTTTTCCAAACCTAATTTGCTAGAATTGCCATATCTAATTAACCAATAATTTCCCATATATTTATTTGTTCCATCTGTCTTTCTTTCTGGCTATGTCTATATTGTACTTGGACTCTATCCTATTTGATGATGCATTTATTGGTTTGCACTGCAAATGTTAAGGTTCAACAGCACCTTCAATTGTAATTGCAAAGATTTACTGTAATATTCGGACATAACGATCATTTTGAATGTTTGAAAAATAAAAATATTCAGATTCCTGTTTCCCTCTTTACTAATATGCTGAATTCTGATGACTTCTTTCTGTATCAGTTCTAATATTTTCCTAATAATGCTTCTGTTCCTTCTTGCCATCCTCCTGCCTCCACTCTAATTCTCTATGATGATTTTTTTCCCATCCCTTCCATTAACACTGGCATGCTGAGCTCTAATTACTCAGTCACTCAACATTCTGGGCTGCCCACCGCTCATTTGGGTAAGCAATGTGGCCTGTTAGCAAGATGCTTGTTAACTGATTTCATTTAATTATATAAGAAGATAATTGCATGTAAATGTTGCATCTAAAAGCAGTCATCCAGCCTCGCTTGCTGATTTAATAGGTGCATGTTTAGGATCCCCCTGTTTTGTTTATTTTAGAGCGAGGTTATTAATTGCTCACTCTGATGAATCTCCTGGATATTGTCTCCATGGTGCCAACGGATTTGTGAGCGACGAATAATGGAAAACGAGTGTTTTGACTTGATTTCTGCAGCACAGAGGGTCTTCTTGGCTACATGGACTGTTTCTAAGTGAGCAGCTGCTGATTTGAGCACAGAAAACATGCAGCAAAAAGAAAGAAAGAAGAGAACCTGAAGCAGAATGGTATAGTTGTTAACACGATCTGCTCAGAACAACCTGCGTGTCCTTCCCTCTGGATGTACAAAAAGAATAGCATGGCTCATTTATCAATATTCTATTGTTCGGGGCAAATGATGCTGCTCCAAGCTAAATTTCATTCAAGCTCCTGTCGAGTGAAGGATTATTTAGTGTGTTTTAAGAAGTGCAGGGTGGAGATAGGGGTCAGAGTTGGAGGGCTCCCCAGGGAGGTCCCCGGGGTCTTTGGGACATCAGTCGTCCATTATGAGCTAATCAGTAGGAGTTAGCAAGCAGCTGTATGTGTAGTCTGTGTGGGGGTGTGCGTGTGTGTGTGTGTGTGTGTTGAAAGGGAGGAAGAGACAGAGAATCAGATCCACCACGTGTTGTGTGTACAATGTGTATGTGCCTGTGCACGTGGTGGCAGGTGTGTGAGGACGGCAAAGTCTTGAATGTGTCCTTTAATGTCATACAACAGCAAAATAATAAGAATAAAAAAATAAATAAGTAAAAACAACTGCCTCCCCCATGACTTTATCCACGGTTGCCTTTTTTTCCTTCCCAAACATGGACAACCAGCCTCCAGATGCTAACAGTTCGATACAAGCTCTGAGACTGACATCCAGCCATTCTCTCCCAGGCCTCTTTGCACGGCCCAGGGGACCTGCTGTGTTAAGAACATGATATAGTATTTACAAAAAAATATTTGTAAATGGAAGCCATTCGTCCGTCTGCAGCAGGACCTGGCATGCTTCTGTTTCCCAACCTGCTGTCTTTGGGAGAAGAGATGCATTCTGGGAGATGCATGGCCCAGATGCTCGATCAGGACTGCATCTGTCTCAACAAGCATGTCCAACTTCACATCACTTTCAGTTTTAGGTGACCTCTGAAGAAAATTGGAAGAACTCTAAATAAATTAATTAATGATGCTGAATAAAAACGCACACCATGTTATTCAGATTTTTATTGACAAAATAAGGAAAAAAATGAAGCAATATATCATTGCTTCATTTTTCACCATATTGAATTCAAATGAAATACATTGACGTTTGTAGGTGCAATGTGACAAAATCTAAAGTCGTCCAAGTGTGAATATTTGCGTGGCACTTTAATTAAATGTGTAAAATTTCCAGTAAAAGAAAGTTTTTGTTTTTCAGTGTAGAAGCACTTCCTGATAATAAATTGACGTTTCAATGAAGTAGGCTTTATCTGTGACCACTCAGGAAACAAATACACCACAAGAAACAAAATATTGAAAGGCAAAACTCAACACAAAACCTCCATTGATTTTAGTTTTTCTTTTTTCTTAGAATGAGAAGACAAAAATCCCATAGCTAAGTGCACTAAAAGCACTAATAGAGATGTGTATGATAAACCGATACACCCTGTTTGTGTTACTGTTACAGTGGAGAGTTAAAAGTGTCATAGCTGGTAAACTCCGAAGTCTTCCTGTTTCAGCTGATGAGCATTTTGGCTGCTTTAAAACTTTAAATACAATTTAAAAACCTCACAGGTCATTTTATTCCAACTGAAACCCACCGTTCTTTTGAGTAAAAATAGATCCAGTTGTGATGAGTGTCAAACCTTTCTTTTTGAGGCTGCCTGAAAAGATAACACGGTTTATTCCGAGAACACTTAATTATACTGCTTGTACGCAGTGTTCATTTAGAGGATACATGGATTGGTAGCCTGTAAGTAGAGGCTGCTCTGGGAGGATTGGGTGTATCGGAGACACCTGATCTATCCCCAGGCGCACTTTTACAGCCTCTGAAATGAGACTCATCTTTGATTTGCTTGCCCTGTAAACAGACAGAGACATAAAGGAGCTCTGGTCTCAGCCCTATACAACGAGCTGCCAAAGACTCACGGCCGGAAAAATGGGCACAGTCAACCTCTGGACTCTGACACATTTTTTTTTAATTGGTCAGACAGATTAGATAGCTGCTGTAATAGTTAGGATCCCACCAGTGATCAATGATAGACCGACACAAAGTGTGCAAATTATGCAGTTTTAGTGATCTTTAACTTATCAAACCTTCAGACGTGCATTCGCAATCATCCTGACACTCCTAAATAAAATCCAGGGAAACTTATTTAGTCTCCATGTAAATACAGCTGTTGAGTGAAGGATTTAGAGGTTTGTTGCAGAACATTGGCAAACACAGAGTACCACAAAGGCCAAGGGATATACCAGAAAGATAAGTGATAGATTTGTGGAAAACTTTACAGAAAATTAAACTCCAATCTTCCAATGTCTCTCAGAGCACTGTCAATGCATCAATTATAAATGGAGATAGTAATGCACGTTTGCAAACACTTTTACTAAACACTTCTGACAATTAAAAAGTGTCAAATAGTGGGCATGATGTCCCAATTGTTGGACATCGGGTATGATGGGAACAATTGGGTTTCAAATCAAATTATTGTTTCTTAGTTTCTTTTTTATGCTTTAAACATAAACAGTCAAAGACAATGTTTAGCGTTGTTTGGGTTAGCTCATGCCTTGGGAGCGCTTCTTGACGACCATGACTATGAACTAGATGACATCCAATATTGTTTTTAGGACACCAGTGAGATGAGGAAACAATGGGAAAATAATTATCTTCAGTTGCAACAACAATTATTCTACAAAACAGTTTTATTGTCAGTGTAACTAACGCTTTTTACAGTTGGCACACTGAGTAAACTGATCAGGTTTGTCCACAGTAAAGACAATGAAGCTTTGTTAGAGCCTTACTGCAGCGATGTAAGAATATACATCACAGATAAAAAAAAAAGAAAAGAAAAAACACATCGAGGTCAATTAATAAGATCGTTGATTACTCCATTATGTTTTAACATGATTTGTATGTTAAATTTATTATTAACCACTAATAACCTAAGGATAATAAATAGCAACATATAAGTAGAGTTTAAATGAGATTAATATTACAGTTAATTAATAACAAAGAAGTAAGCTAGCTGTAGTTAATTAATATTAATTAGCCTAATTAATATTAAATTAATGCATTAACTATATTTAAGGACACCTCTTTTGTAAAATGTAGAGACTACTCTTTGGACAAGTAGAGTGTTGTACCAAGTTGGAATGTGGGAAGATCAAATGAACGTGGAAAATACTCTGTTATAACTCTGTTATATTGTTTATAACTTCAAAATCTTTTGGACAGCTTCTCTTGCTTTAAAGACTGAAAAATCTCCTCTTAAATATTTATGTAGCCCATTCTAAGAAACGCTGATGGTAGTATATTGTTTTTCCACTAGGGTCATGTTAATCAAACCCGTTTTTCAGACATAAACTTAAAACTGCCTTGCTGTCTGTGTCAGTTAACATTCCCGTTTCTGTGTGTTTACAAAAGCTGCCCACCATGTTAAGGCCATTTATACAGATGAATCATGACTTAATTGGATGTAATTAGCTCAGTTGTTTTTCAATAAACTATTCCTGGCAAAGTGAAGTGGAGTGGTAGGAGGTTTAGGGCAGAGTAAAAAATATGTTAATTTTTATTTTTTTTGTATTATCATCATCATTATTATTAAACACATCTTTTCTCTGTATTTCTTTCTACATGGAAAATCGACCTGGCATGGCTGTGTCACCTTTATGGAGGGGGCCATCAATTGAGTTATTTCTTCCAACAGCATCATGAGTGATACGCCTGTCTCTCTGTGTTTGACTTTGTGTCTCCTGGACAAAGCCACTAAAGGAGCTAAGGTTGCCATTAATTATATAGATTTAAGCTCAGAGCTTTTTTTGTTTTGCTACTTTCTCCGTTAGTTAAGGCCACTGCCATTTTCTGTTTACTTTTACTTTAATATAGAAAGTACCCTTAGACCAATGCACTAATGTGTCTACTCTGTCTTTTCAAACCCCCACTCAGTCACAGCTGCCAAACAGCGAGTCAAGTTCTGCTGGAGGTTTATTGAAAAGAGTGCTGTTGCTTTTTTCCCCCACTGTCAAAAAATTTCCACCACTCCCAAAATATGGGATGTGATAGCAACAACAGCAGCAATAGCGACAGAAGTTGAACATTTTCCAACTTTCTTGTGTTGCGTTGTCACGTCTATATGTACGAGCTTGAAATTTTATGCACAAATTTTGGTGGTCGCATGGCTGGATGAGGGAAGGGTATTGTCGCCTCATCACACAAGTTCAATAATAAAAGAATGAATGAACGTTGAGCCAATAAGGCAATCAACGGTCTACTGTTGCCACGTTCTTTTTTCTTTTGATTGATTGAAGCAGTGTTTAAGACTTCATGTAATCAACAGCCGCTGATATCATGATTTCTATGTATTTCTATGTATCATAACATCCCTAACTACAAGGCATGTCTTCATAATTAGATTGATTAGTTTTATTTTTCTGTATATAAAATGTTTTTGTTTTGGTTTTTTTTTTGGTCAGATAACTTTTATCTTTAATTGGAACTTTATAATAAACAGAACTGAATAGAAAAATAATGTTTTTTTTTTTGTTTTTTTTCTCTGGCAGAAGGAGAACTCCACAGTTGAAAATAAGTCCAGTCAGATTTTTGTATCTTTCCCATTAAAACCAAAGCAGAATCTCTTAAGTGGGATTTTTTTGGTCTGCCATGACCTTTCTTGTTGTCCCCTTCGTTGTGGGCTGAGAGTCAGCAGTGATGAGTCAGGAAGGAGGATGGAGGGATGGTGAGTGTTGCTCCTCCTCCAGACAGTCTGCCTCCACTCTGTGAACATGAAGCGGTGCGGTTTGCTAATGTGGCTGGGGAGAGAGCGGCAGGGCTAAGATGTCATGTCTGTCTGTTGGCTAACAATTAAATGTGGCACCTCAAGCAGATCAATTTGACTTTGAGGCTTCAGGTTTTATCTCCTCACTCATACCGCTCATTTTTCCCCCCTGTCTCCCTCCTTTACCCTCCTACTCTCTTCTACATTTTTCATTCCCATCCTTTTGGTGCCTTAACACTTCTAATTTCCTCTAATGTCGCCTGTCGCTAAAGACCAAATGGTGTCTTCTTCTTCTTTAAAGGAAAAGTCACAAAAAAATGTACGCAAAAAAGTCTGAACTCAAGATTAGAATAAAAATAGCTCTAAAAAAATAAAAAGTAAAAAAAAACAAAAAAAACAGCCTCCGCGCCAGACAGACTCCTGCTTCAGGACGGAGACGAGCGATGCTGCGGGGAAACACAACACCGGCACAAACCAGCACTTGAAATATCAACACTACAGCCTTCTAATTAAAGCCAAGACTAATGGGCCCTAATTGCGCCGCTAAAATGTACCAGTTCGTTCTTCTCTCTAGTGTAACTTGACTACACTGCTTCACATATGGATTAATGGGGACCAGAGCTGCAAAAACTGAAAAGCAGTTTATTCATTGGAAGATCTGTGGGGTGGGGAGGAAGGGAGAAAACAGGAAGAGAAAAAAAACACTGGAAGATGATGAAGAAGAGAGAGATGCATAAATAGTGTCAGGGTGGCACTGACGATGCCTTCTCTATCCATCTCCAGAGGTTGCTTTTAGATCATGCTTGTTAGTTGTACTCATCGGTGGCATTCATATTGCTGGCTTTAACGCAAAGCTGATAACAGGACAATAGTTGCATTAATTACCTGTGCTTTTAAATTTGTGAGCAGAGTTGATGGGCTGGGGAAAATATGACATTTTAAGCAAGAGGATATTGTTTTGGCTTTAAAATACGTCTGTTTGTGCGGTTTATTTTGTTGAAAAGCTCAAAATAAGATGACTTGAGCCATTTTAAAGAAACAAATGTTCTCAAAAAGAGCATAATAAACATGACTGAAAGAGTCCTTGAAGAAGAAGGAAACCCATTAAAGCTTGTTACCCCAGTTTGATTCTCTTCCATCCTGTTTGTTTGCAGGGTGTTCTCTTAATTAAACACCAGGCACATTGCATGGTGCTGTCAGGTCATTTTGAGGGTGGTGTTTCTTTGGGGTGATTTCTTGGCACAGCTACAGGCGAACATAATTTTCTTCACTGCATTTAAATCTTCAGTTTTTGGGTGGGACCCAGCAATGTTGCGTGAAGGTTCAGTTTATTGCAAATGTTGTTTTTTGAATGGGTTTTAATAATATGCAAGTTAATTGAATGTTTTACAGCATCTTAACAACATGATGATTTACATAATGGCAAAATGTACTTCAAACTGTGCACAAGAAGGACTCTAAAATGGTTATTACCTGATGTTTATTTTCATTAGTCTGGCAACTAATCTTAATGTCTTACAGTCAGGTTTAAGATGTAAATTAGTTTTCTTGTTTGGGAAACTATAGTGTTTTTTTTTATATGAATATACCATAATCATAGAGCATCTCTATGTGACAGACTGATACAGCCTAGCACATAATTATGAAGAGGAGGGAGATGATGACTGAATACTAACTAAGCGTGGCATAAATTTGACTCTGTTGAGTGAGACATTGTGGAACCACAATTCAATGCAATTATATATAAAGTTTCTCAATGTATATTTAAGTTCCATGCATGAATATGATTCAGTCTAAGTCATTCCATCATAGCTCTGCAGCATGCTTAGGGCTGTTTTTTGAAGTTTAACCTCTATAATCTTAAGTTTGTTTGTTTTGTTTTTTTCAAAATTGTCTTCCAGAGTTGCAGTATGTTTAGTTTCATTAAACTCCTCCTACATTATGTCAAGATTTCATGTCCCTACAGAATGAAATCACCTCCACAGCATGGTGCTGGCACCACCACACTTACCTGTGGGGAAGGTGTGTTCAGGCTACGTTGGTCTTATGTGAACAAAGCACTATGTTGGCTTACATGTTTGTTTAAGTGGACGATGTTCAGTAAGAGCTTCAATGCTTTGGATAGTGTTTCATAAGTGAGTCCAACTCTTCACAATCCTATCTCTGGACCGTTTGCTGTGTTTCTTGGTTTTTTTGTGTGTTCACCGATGTTCTTCAACAAAACTCAATCAGCAAGTGGTTCATTAGAGGTGACAGGGTAAAGAGAACCATATTTTCTATTCTTTTTTTTTTTTCCAAAAGAAAAAAGGCATCTCAAAGTTTCCCTCAATTTCATTGAAATGATCCTGTATGTGGCGCTCCGTCGCTGTTATGGAGAAATTTATGAGTGCGTCGTCCAGTATGAAGATCAGTTATGTACTGGTTGAAATCCATGCAAACAAAGTAAAATTTCTTTCTAGGTTTATCCAAATAAAATAAGTTAGTGATGAAAATGTGGCAAACATATAAAAAACTTCAATGTTTTTGAACATTTGTGCGAAGCGTGCCGTGTATTACTGCGTAATACTTTTACAATCGCTTGAATTATAAAGCATTTGTGCATGTTGCCATAAAAATCATTGACGATTGGCAGCAAATGGAAAGTGTCCATGAGTCACACAGTCAACTCTCTGTCTCTAAATAAATGTGGCTTATGACAACATCATAACACTTCCTCCTTCGCTTTCCATGGACAACAATTGTTGTCATTGTTGCAGAAATGTTCTCATGTCGTTTTAGGGACTTTTTTTTAAACCTTATCCTGAATGTTTCATTGAGCGGAGAACTAGCAGGGCCACTGTAGTCCAGGCCATACCATTTAAATTAACGGTGAATGACACCCTGCAATGGCATCTGGCCAAAGAAATAGAGAGTTGAAACATGTGGCACTTATTTGCATGAATATATGAGTCATTTGTATACTCAAATATGGACCGCAGGAAAAATTCCACATTTAGAGTCACACTGACGGTATATACAGTCAAAGCATTCACTGAAATGATCCTGTATGTGGCGCTTCGTCGCAGTTATGGAGAAATTTATGAGTGCATCGGCCAGTATGAAAATCAGTTATGTACTGGTTGAAATTCATGCAAACAAAGTGCTATTTTCATATTTACAATTAAAGCAAATGGCTTTTAAAAGAAGTGAAAGCATTTAGAAGTTTAATTTATGCTGTTGATTATATAATAAAAGACGGATGGGTGTGGTGTTCATGGCAGAAGATACGGCCTGCACATCATGTACGGACTGAACTTGGTGTTCCTTTCACCCAGGTTGGATGATACTTTGCTCAAAAATAAGCACAGATATGATATGATAGAAACAAACTTAACATAACTTTGGCAGCAAAAAGTAATTTTGAGGAAATGATTTGTCTTTGATATTAAAGAAGTGTGTGATGTTATGTGTGTTTTTTTTTCCTGATAGAAAATGTCTATTCTTTCCTTAGAGTGCAAATAGATACAACCAGAAAGGTCCGGTGTATCGCCACACTCTTCATTTATTTATTTTGTCATTTATTGTCTCAAATATGTTTACACTGTGTTATTAACACATTGTATGCTCCCACTTCCTGCTCAAACGGCTAGATTATTTGGGTCTTACATTTAAAAATGGTCTTGAAAGTAACATGTTTGAATCCATTCAGACTTTTTTGTCTCGACTATTAACTTTGCTGTCATAAATCAAGTTAAATGTTGTTGTTTTTTTTAAAACTTTGAATTTCTTTATAAAACAAATGCAGTTTTTTCACAAAAAACCTGAGCTCTGAACAAATGTTTAATCAGATGCGATATTACATGAATGTTGACCATCTTGCGCATTTTTCATTCAATCTCTGTGTGACTGCAGCTCTATATGAACTGTCAGTTACACGGCTGTTTGCTCACAGCGCTGCATCCGCACTGAGCAGGAAGAAATACAAACTAACAGGATTGGGGACTGTCAGTAGAGGAAAGAAAAAAAATTCTTCACCATGATATATGAAGAAAACAATTTGGTTATATAGAAATTCTTTAAATTATTTGGAAATTATCAATATTTAAGTTATTTTTTAACATCTTTCTGAATGGTTTAAAAAAACTGTTTCTTCTTAATAAACTCTTCATCATGAGTTTCTCTTAATTTCATATCAGTTGTTCACTGCTTTGAGTTATATGTTGGTGCATTTGATGACCCTGCCATGGGCAATCTGTTTGGGCTACATTAAAAAAAACAAAAGAAAAACTCAAGCCTAAGTTCACTGTGACACTTACTGTTGTTTCAAGTCAAGTTGACACAAGTACAAACCAGTCTAAGAGCGAATGCTGTCAGCTGGAATTACTCCAGTGATGGGAAGAGGCAGATAAAATGTTATTCTGCAAAAAAAAAACAACTATGTGAAGCTTTTGTTGAAAAATCAACCCTCAACTTGCTTTAAATTACTTGTTATTTTAATCAGTGAATACATCAACTACGGCCACATACAGACTTCTCACTGTATTTTATTGCTTCATTTATTTATTTAGAAATCATCTAATTGTCCTGCACCTACAAAGTCTTGAAAAATATGTACTAAATGTGAAAATATAACTAGCTGCCACGCATAGCTTGATTACTGTGTTTCATAGAAACAATATTGCCACTAGTCAAATGATTTACGAGTAGTGTAAGAGAAAACCAATAGACTCAGCAGACATGATATGAAGGTGGTTCTGCACTAATCAGTCCGATTTTGCACAACTGCACTATGGCACAATTGCTGTACATATATTTACATATACATATCTGCATTTTTTTTATCTTTGCAAGGACTGCTCTTAAGTTGCTTTTTCTATTAACAGCATTTCATATTTTTACAATTTATAGCATTTTATATTTTATTTTTATTTTATCTACAACTCAGTGGTAGTTGTTATTGTGTCTTGTCTCTATGCTGTAACTGCGAAGTAATTTCCCTGCTGGGATGAATAAAGTACTTCTATTCTATTCTATAATGTACAGCTGATTTCTCAGCTGGATTTAAAAAAGAAATAGGTAGCTTTTATTTAGGCAAACCAGTCTATCTGTCAGAAGTCCCTGCAAAGTCCCATTTTAGAAAAACATGCACTGAAGAGCTTGTATTGTGACGAATATCACACTGACTGGCATAAAGAGAAATTGCAATAATTGCATGGCAGACCAGGCACCATGTTTCTCTAACTGTGGCTGGTGTCTGAATTATCACATCATCTGAATACATTATAAAACTTGAAGAGGTCAAGTTGATGTATGGCAAAATGGAAACACCTGTAAAATGATTTTTCCCCCCCTCACTCTCTGTAGAAAAATAACAACTTTAATACTTTTTTTCATGCTTTGATTCAGAATAGGATAAGCAGTCTTCCCAGCGCATTTGTGTGTCTGGAACCAAAAGTTATTGACTCACTTTAAAAAAAACAAAACAAAAAAAACCCACTGTTGTTATTTTGGGTACAACTGCAGTCAAATGCATTAGCAGTGATTTTTCCTTCTGATTTTAGTTCTGCTAGATAATTCCCAGCATATAATACAGTGGCATAGTACAGAAAGTACTGTGCTTATCACTAATTGGCAGTTTAACTCTACCCCACTGCCTGACCAAACCTTTTATCTTTAATTGTGCTCACATTAGACTTCCAATCGGACCTATTTTGCCCCTAGCAATAGCTCAATCTGGCTAATTGGTTTCCTCGCTTTTTTAAATTGTAAGGTATTGATTATTCGAGGTTAGCCCTGTTTCGCAAATAGGAGACTCTGCTTTGCTTTTGTTTGGAAACTTTTAAATCTCTTGTCCTTACAATCGTATGGAGAGGAACCAGTAGCCAACAGACCACCTGGGTCATAAATTACCACACACACACGCACACACGCACACACGCAACGAAAGAAAGACACACACACGCAACGATAGAGAGGCACAGAGAGAGAGAGAGTTTAACATAATGCACACATACAACAGAGTTGGTGACACAAACTTAGATTAGCTGTACTACCCCTGTACATGCTTAGAGAAATCGTTTACTTTAATTAAACATCCCAGCACAATGCAGGCCCCTGGATGATAAGACTGCACTTTTTAACTTGCATTTGTTTCAAGCCTGTGGATGTTACAGGGAGACCAATAGCAAATAAAGGCAGAATCAATGGGGCTTCATTAAAAGCAGCAGGCAGTCTTTAGCCTGGACACAGCTTAATTACAGTTTCACTGACGTTTGCTTTAATTGTGGGAAATAAAGGGAATGAAGTGGAGTGAAAAGAGGGTATTAGCATATCTATCACTGGAAGAGGCCACTGGGGCCGCCCTGCGGCTGAACACCTCACCTCTAGCCCCACGGATCCACACAGCATTTAGTTTGCTTTTCTTTCCCCCCCCCCCCCCCCCCCCTTTCTCTCTGAAACCTTGTGGTAAATGCACTGAAATGCCCATTTACTTTTTTTTTTTTCTTGTGTCTGGCACACAGTGTTATTGGAATCAGGTAGTGTTTCAGTAAATAGAACCAAATACATGAAAATTTAAAGGTATTTACAGGCAAGCACTGTCTAATATGATTATGTGTCGCAGTGCATTTTACTTGACAAATGATAAAAGAGGCAGCAAGAAAAGTAATGGGAGCCAGTACAGAGATATCTATGACAGGGATGAAGCAACTGATGATGATGAAGCCACGGGCCATTTTTATGAGACTGAGCTGCACTTTTAGTACTGACAAAGACAATCGAAGCAACATGTGATATTCACACATTTTCATTTCAACATCTTCGTTAAGCAATTATTGATAAAATACACCTAAAGGATTCAAACAAGGCATTTTTGCTCTTCAAGTAATTATGAATTGGGGTTCTTACTTATTTGCGATTACAACAACCAACTCCGGGTTTGATACAATTCAGGAGTTAAGTTAATGAAATGAGAGTATATGTTTGAAATAACCCTTACATATAAATCACATTTCCTCATTGTACCATGCTCTATACTAATAATTTGGCTGTTGGGTACATGACTTTGTCAGTAGTGACATTCAAGATATTGAAATGATTTTTCCCCAACCTGCCATGAGTCTTGTGTAATTACGTCAGTGACCTCTGTGCATTGGAAGCCTTTGCTCATTCTAGAGAATAGAGATTCTTACAGCTACTCATTTATTTTACCCTTCCTGTTATGTGCTGATACTTTTATGTCTCACTCGTTCTCACAGCCTGAATGAACCACAGACATTTCTCAACGAGTCGGAGACTTTTTCATATCGTGTGTGCCTTTGCTGAGTTTGTTGTAAAGAAAACGTTCATAAACGCAGCACTGTTTTAAGTGCTTTGCTTTAAATATTGTCCATTTCAATTATAGATTTTATGCTATGTATTGTGCAAGTCTCCCTCACACTGAGATCTGCCTGAGAATATCTGAGCAGGTCACATCTCAGAGGCAGATAGGAAACTCTGCAGTCAAAACAATCTCTCTTCCATAGTGAATGTTAATGGAAATAAAAAAATAGATTCATAAGCAAAAAGATATTTTTGTTTTTTGCTAAAAAATACATGTGCAGATTAGCAAATGAGCATGTAGAATTGGTTGTGAATCAGAAATAAAATTAAAATGAAACCACTAAGAGCAACGACTGACATGCATCAGCCTCTAATTTTATACAGAAACTCCAATGCTGTTTATTTAAAATCTTGATTGGTGTTGAGAAATAATTAATATTGAATAAAAACTAAGCTGTTTCATAATGTTGCTGTGACTTCAGAATACTATCTCAATTCCAATGTTATCGAATTTTTTAATGTCTCTCCTTGATGCAAATACACTCTCTGTGCCAAATGCCTGAAGTCACACCAACTAAAAGTAAATAAAATGAGTAAATAATGTAAATATGAATTAATATAGATGAGTAATATATTATTAATGCCACTTTTGTCTGTGGGTGGTGGTGGTTCTTCTCCATCGCAGCCCTAAATCTGACAATGACTGATTACCAGCCAACATCAAACTATCCTCAGTGGTGCTCCGGAGACAGGTGACCAGAGACCGTCTGAGTCCCATCCTCTCCCCTAGCAGTTAATAACAATTTGAGAAAAGGTTTGGGGTTAATAACACAATCATTACCTGGATGAGGCTGGGAGACAGCTGTAAGCATCTATGCAGATGGACGGCCATCATTAGTCCTTGTCAAACAAGCCGATCTGAGAGAGCTCTTCATCAGCTGAGAAAAGCCGAGCATGAAAGGCCGAGTGCGCGGCCCTGCAGCTTCAACCCGCAAGTTTTGGTTTTTTTTTCACAGTTATTTACACAAACTGAAATTGAGTTCTGTTTTTATAGTCTACTTTATTCATCCTAGAGTCATTTTAGGGTACGACATTTCTTTAAAATCCGTACATGTCGTGTTTCTTTATGCTTCAGTAGATGTGACTGAGCAACCACGCTGGAAGGTCCTTCATTATTAAAAAAGATTGATCTGTAATTTGTAGAGTTCCCATCTGTCCTGGTTACGCAAAATTATGGCTAAACCAGTTAGTAAACACTTTGCCCCATTGTCTGTTGTTTTGATAATCACCCATAATAGCATCCAGCGTCAGTATGGTCTTTAAACTTGATTTAGGAGTTAATGGAATAAGAGGGAGAGGCAGTCAGTATATGCACTGGGCCTAATGTCATTAGAAATGTTTGCGGAGGCTAAATTAAATCAGTCGTAAATTGTACTCTCAAGTAAGCCAGAAAAACCCTGCCTCTTTGACGAGAGGAGGGGGCGGCATTGGTTCATATTTTAACCTTGCGCAGAAAATGCACTTAAACAGATTAAAATAAAATAGGGAATAGTGTGTGGATGGATGAGCATGGTAATTGCTTGTGTTTTAATGGTTTCCTGTTAACCAAGACGGACTAACGGCAGAGCTATTCTAAAGTTAGAATCTGCGATTGAGGCCCCAACTTTGCAAATCTGGTGATTAAGTCACTCTAGCAGCACGCTACACATCTAATGGGGCTTTTGCTGAAAACAGATGTTTGTCGAGAGGATTTTTTTTTATTTTTCTCCTTTTGTTGAATTGCTGAGCAGGTGCTTGTTGGAGTGGACGGCTTTTGACCAAACTATGCAGCAGAATGTGCATCGAGATTGATATAGCTTGCCAAAAGTCTAAAAATCTCGGTGTGTGTGCTTGTGCGTAAATACGCATAAAGCCCAGTCGTGTGTGTGCCTCATTCGTTTCCCTTAATGCTGTCAGTGCCGGCATACTGTTTGTCTGGTTGCATCAGGTAGCTCATCATACAATGCAGCCCAGACAGTAATGATAGCCATAAATACTCTGGGAATTCCCAAATGCGGATTATATTAAGATGGTGTCTTTCCAAATATCTGCCAGAAAAATGCTTGGAAACAAAACAGTGTCTATTCAATGCACTGTAATATAGTCATAGATCATGTATTATAGTAATAAAGCAGGGTAACCACTAAACATTTGTAGTTAGTGATGCATGGCATGTCTCCTTCTCCTGTGTATTTCAAACCTAATGGAGTTATTTTACTGAACCAGTACAAATCCTGGTATTCTAAAACACAAATTGGGCCGTATTTGTCCTCTTTAGCTGAGGGCTTCCCAAACACTGATGTTTTTTTTTTTGTTGTTTTTTTTTACCTTGCTGTTCTGGGTTATTTGTAACTCAGCACATTTTGCTCGGGGTAAAATTGTGGCCCCTGTGCATACTCATGTTCATCTATTGTGTGAATCAACAGGTAAGTGGCTCCAGATTGAATGGAAAGTATGCAGGTGATGACACATCCGCAATACATAAAAAAATTGTGAGCAGCATTACTTAACATTATTTAAATACTCAGATGAACTCAGTCAAATATTTATTTATTTATTTATCTATTCTTTTTCAACAATCATCAAGGTGCATTATTTCAAAGAGTACCATCCTGGGTGCGAAGGTACAAAAACATACATACATATATATATATATATATATATATATATATATATATATATATATATATATATATATATATATATATATATATATACACATATATATATATATATATATATATATATATATATATATATATATATATATATATATATATATATATATATATATATATATATATATATATATATATGTATGTGTGTGTGTGTGTGTGTGTGTGTGTGTGTATATATATATTCCTGCATATGAAACCCTATGCACATAGCTTGAGTTTCAGGTCTTGACCTCTTATCGCCGTGTCTCTGAAGGCCATTGTATAGCCTTTGGTGCAACTGAAACTAAATTCACTGGAGAAGAAACTGAACCCGGTCTATGAATTATAATGTATCTCACCGATGACGATTTTCCCCACAGACGGCACACTTCACAATGTGATGCAGTAACTATTAATAGTAAATACTGATCACAGTCAGTGGAACAATAACTATAGAAAGTTCAGAGCATCTCTTAGATATACTCTGTCACTCTGTAAAGTGAAACCGGACTGTCAGAGTGCCAGAGGTTGATGTCACCAAGTAGCATGGGGTGATTGAGAGTGAGAGTACAAGTGTTGAAAAAAGCAGGACAGGAGCATGTGTAGAATCACCTGCGTTGTTCCCTTTGTGTTGCACGCTGGAGGGCACATAGCTCACCGGGTCACAAGTGTGAACTAAAACTCTTTTGTCCAGTGTCTGCACCCCGAGGGTCCACATCTCCTCGCTTTCAGAATGCAACTTTTTTGCTGCTTTTGTTTACCTGATTGAAACCTTTGGCTGGCTTACAATAATAATCACAGCAAACTTTTGGACGTCTGAGATAATTTTGGTCATGTAGAATGTTGCTTCATGCTTAAATGCACCATGATTTTTTCTTTGTTATTGTCTTATAACTTTGTGTCATTAATGTTCTGTCACTTTATTTAAAAGAAACCTAGTCTAGTTAATAGATAAAAGTAACTTAAGTGCATTTTATGGAACATCAAATCCTCTCACGTCTTTGAAATATGTATGTGACGTCTGATAAATTCTTGGTTTGCACAGTCAATGTAAATGAATGTCCAGGTGTAAGATTTGGAGCGTTCAGTTGCATAAGGAACAAAATCTTTTTACATGTAATTTTGGAAAATAAAGTATTCTTGTAAAAGTCCAGTCTCAAAGGGCCAGTTTTTTGGCAGTTCTAAGATGTACCTCTACTGCATCACAGAACACCGTGGTTCTGTTTCTTTAAGAAAAATATTGTATGAACAAATTTACAACTATGCAATAATGTGTAACATTTTAAAAACTGAAATGACAAGTCCAACAAGAAAGCAGATTGGTGGGGTAATTTATTAAATTTCACCTTACCATAACATTCAGCTAACATTAAAGCAAAAAGCTGCAGGCAATAACACAGAAAGAATTTGTCAAATGAATTGGACACCAAAAAATAAATTAATAAAAAGATTGCACTGGATGCACTGCAGAAAAGTTGCACATACAAATTGATAATTCTTTTGAGTTTGAGAAAAGTGTTTCAGATCAGATGAGATCAAAATAAATCTGACTTCACAATATGCGCCAATATGTCTGCACAGTGTTTCTGTGTTGATAAAGACGGCCATGTATGTTTATAATCATCGCCCATGTCACAAATCCTCCATCGTTCACGTTCTTATTTTAGCTTTTGCACACTATCCCACTAGGTGTTTGCAAAAAAATAAATAAATAACATTTATTAAGGCATGGGGAAATCCACAGGTAAGAGTAGTCATCTTTTGGAACCAACCCAGACATTGTTAAGGCACGTAGCCAACAACTCCTGTCCTTGCTTATCTTAAGAATGTAAACCTTTACAAACAATTGCTTCGTCTGTAATTCTACTGAGAGTTGGCCAGTTGTCTCAAAGTGTCTGAGTAATCTAATGAAATGCAAAACCAGTTTTGTCTGCGACACCAAATACGTTGCTTAGTGCAGGCGTCTCAACTCTTGGCTGGTACTGCATGGTATTCGCTGGCAGACAGGATGGCTAGACCACACCAAATCCTGCCAGTAACATTCTTAGCATGATTCAGACATATCTCTTTCTACCACTGGGACTGAGTTAAGAGGTCTGATCAAAAGACCCATCATGCCAAGAAGGCTGAGATTGGATGCAAGGTTTGGAAAAAGAGGAGTGAGAGCGAGCCGCTGGTTGTTGTGTGGTTTTGTGTTATTATTTCCATTTGCTCGGGAAAAGGAGAGATGAATGGAGGAATAAATGGATGATGGTTGGGTGGTGGGGAGGAAGAAATTCCCTTGTCTGGATGGAATTGGATGGCGAGCTTGGGGATGGGGGAGGTATGAGGGCCACCTGATGTAGAGGGTGCTGTCAGGCTCAAGACAGCGGGGTCTTTGTCTTCTCAATAATCACTTGCTGAAACCTCTTCTTTTCGTTTCTTCTCTCTGACCAGCACTCCACCTTTTACTTTTTGGATTCATATCGCAGCATTGGATCATACTTTGTCCTGCCTGAATTCTGGAATATAAAGATGATTTCAATGCAAAATGCAAAATATTTTCTACAAAATATTGTTTTTAATCTAATGGGAATCAAAACAAACTTTAATGCTTTTATTTAAAGACTCTTCATACTCGTTTTTATTAACCTCCACAGCATATTTCGGATTAATTTAACAACATGCACAGCATGTGCAACCCCTTAGTCAATTTATTATGTAGATCGAGTTAATTGCTTGTGAACACAAATAGCAAATCATCCAATCACATGGCAGTGACTCAACATTTAGGCATCTAAAAGTGGTGACAAGGACTTGCTAAAATTCAAATGAGCACCAGAATGGTGAAAAAAGTGAGATCTTGATTACTTTAAACATATTTTTTGAAACTGTTGCTCTGCTGGTGTTTTCATGAATAACTATCTTTCAGGATAACAGTTGGTTCTGGAAAAGACAAAATATCCATCATGAGAATCAGTTGTATAGATGGAAACCCCTTGTTGGTGTCAGAGACGAATAGAATATGTCATAGAAAGTCAACAATGAATCAAACAAAAACTCATTTTTAACAAGGTATGCAGATTGTAATCTGGAAACGCTCCATGCAACTGCTGTTAACTAAAAACAGGAAACCGAGAGTAGAGTTCTCACAAGCTCATGTAAAATAAGAATAACAGGCTGGAAAATAATGGCCTTGTACAGTGAGTCTTGAACTCAGTTCTGACATTTAGCAACAACATGAAAGCAAAAATTAAATCCATCTTTGGTTCTAGCGAGGTGAATGTGAAAAAGTGGCTAAGCATAGCATGTTGTAATAATTTTGGACTCATAAAAAAAAGTGAAATAGTTTTTGTTGTTTCTTTGCTGTTATTTGGTCTTTTCAGTGGACTTTCTGTTTGGTTCAACTTTGGAAAAAAAATCACAAATTGGTTTGATTTATCTTGAATTTAACGTGCAACAAATGTTTATGGTAATCTAAAGCATTTGCATATTAAAAAAGAAGTGGCTTCTTGGTTTTGGTTTCTCTTGTTTTGTCTTGTAATTTTAGGTAATTATGTGTCATCCCCATATTTGTGTGGTTTCTTTAACATGGTGATAAAATATCCATGAAATAAACATAAAACCACAGTCTTTAGCTGCTTCAAAGTCCTTTTTAAACAGAATTAAATGCTTTTTCACTCTTAAACAACTGCCTTTTAATGTCATGTTCCCTTAGGTATTTTTGGGGCAAAAATGATACATCCTGTATCAGATCACCTAACCAAGTGAGTTCAGAGCTAGATGACTAGATTATCTTATTTGCACATCTTACATTACTCCTCAGACTTGCTCTGTACTTTTCCATCAGACGCAATGTTAGAATATTTGTTTATTCACGCTTTCCGACGGTTGGTCCACGTCCTCCCTTTCGATAGTAAAAAGTTTTTGTCACGTCTTGTGATTTTTCTGAGCGCCTTTATATATGGTTTTCTCATTCAGGCCAAAGAATAAATGTCATTTAATCTTGTAGTGATTCTCAAACCACCCAAAGGAATGTGTTGCATATTTGCAGGCATCACAGGAATGTTAGATGAAGTCACATGTTTATGGAAAAACAATGCTTGAAATAATCAGGATGACATTGCAAATGGTGCCTTAAAGTTGTGATTCACAAACACACACGCAGTGTGTGTGTTGTGTCAAAGAAGCTTCTATCTGTGTAGAAACTTGTCTGACTGAAGTATTCTTTGAGGTTTTGACAAGTTGAGACAACTTCTCATTTCTGTAATAAAAGGATTGGTGAGAAAGTGTAAACATCTGTGATTGCAAATTTCTAATGTCTTTACGTCATGGGTAATTTTTCCAATATTAAAACAATTAACAGCAAGGTTCACCAGTTTTTCCGATGGTTTATTGCTTCTCAAAGCTTCTAACAATGTTTTGTTCCCCCCCCCCAACATTTGGCATTTTGATTCAACTTGCTTCACCTATCCATTTGTATATCTTAGTTTCACATAAAGGCTGGCTCTGAGCTGCTTCCACACCAAGACCAATCAAGCTGACCCAATCAATTCACTTCGAGGCTCCATCTGCGTCAGTCATAAATCATGGAAAAAAACTGCCAAAATGACAACAATGACAGTAAATAAATGTTTGTTGTTTCTTTTCCTTGCTTGGTCCTCACTCTGTTTCTTTGCTTTGCTGGTGTAATGGATGGGATATTGTTGGTGCTGCCCTCTGGGCAGGGAGAGTTGTTTACTTGGGTGTAAAGTCCCCATCCACCAAAGGTCTCTGTAGGGGATGTTCCCGCAGCAGCCTCAATCCTAACCTCCCTAAAGCTCCAAAAGGTAATGGCATGGAGAAGACATGATTTATGTCCACCCAGGCGCCCCCACCGACAGGCCGACTTCTTTGTGCTCATAGCCTCTGTTCATCAATAAAGATCACATTTAGAATTCAGCCCAAACCCAGTAGATGGTGATTTAACTTCAGCAGAGTTTTTCTAAATAAGTAGTCACCCATGGTTTGTAGTCTGCTTCTGGCAAAAGGACTGAATTTTTCACGGCTCCGGGTGTAAACTCGATGCAAGGTTTCAACACAAAGGAGTAAAATATCAGTCTTTCGAAAGTAAAAATCAAGTATTTAAAAAGTATTTCCTTCATAGAAATATGTGCAAACTCTTTTTATTTTTATTTTATGCTTTTGAGACAAATCAGCAGTAAACTAACTGCACAGTAGTAGTGGACAGTAGTAGTAATTTTCATGTGGATCTTTGCATGATGCAGTTCAGTTCCTTGTGTGAAGTTGTGGGAATGTAGATGCCTTGTGGTTGGCCTTATAACTAAAATGTAAGGTTCCACTCACACTTGAAAACTATTCACATGCCTTCAATGTCTTCATATTGTACTGGGTTGCTAAAATAAAACGTAATGAATTTTACAGGAATTTTATCTGATAGGCCAAAGTAAGGTGGGTATAATTATGAAGTGGAAGACATATATATATATTACTCCTTTTACTTTACAAATGAACAAAAAAAATCTGAAAACTGTGCCATCGTTTTCTCCAGTTTGTGTGTGATTTCAGCTCAGAACAAGCACGGCTGTTTTATGAAGGCCTAAAAGGTTAGTTACAGAACATTAGAGAGCAAACAGCATCAGAGACCAAAGGAATAAAGCAGACAAGTCGTGGATAAAGTTGTGGAGAAGCTTGAAGCAGGGTTACAGTGGGATAGTTTCCAGGCCCCTTACAAAGAATGGGTCAGTTTATCAACTGAAAATGAAAAGTGTAAGGCTCATGTACTTACCTATCACAACATGGTCAACCACCTAAACTAAAAGGCATGACAAGGAGGACGTTAGTCAGGAAAGCAGTCAGGAGGCCCTTGGTAACTCTGTGGGAGCTGCAGACATCCAGGTGGAAGAATCTGTCAGCAGGACCACTCCTAGTTGCTAACTGCACAAATCGACAAAAAAGGCATTTTTTCTTTTTTAAGCCATAACAACTTCTATTAACACTCGTTTGTCTTAAGCTTCTAGAAGGTGGTCAGATAATAATAAAATTTAGCTTTTTGCCTTAACAAACAACACAGTTTCTGGAGAGAAACTAACATTCCACAACCTGTTAAACACGTAGTTGTGACAACATTATACATTTTCCGGATTTAAGTCAGGAAAATGATGGAATAAAACATGTTAAGAACTTCAAAAAATATTTGAAAAAGGGACAAAGTTTAACTTCCTGCTGGGAAGTTAAACTTCCCAAGTCTAATTACACAGAAATAGTTTGAACAGTTAAATATTTTACTTTAAAGTTCAAATATTCAGCTGTAATTGCTAATTTCAGCTGTAATTGCAGTGAAGGATTGTTCTACAAAGTATTTTTTTAAACACATATTCCAGTGCATATTTATTCCCGACTTCTTATTGGTTTAACTCATAATAATTATTGACATGTGGACTTAAAGTTAGACAATGTGAAAAGAATCAAAGAGCACAAAAACTTCTGCAACGCGCTCCACCAGTCGTGCATGTTACTGTGAAAATATATACATTTATTTATTCATATTCATTAATTTTTTTGCTCATTGACAATGTGAATGTCTGAACAATGAGACGTTTTGTCCCATGCCACCTTTCATGTCATGGTTGCCCCTGAAAAGGAGTAAACAAATTAGAACATCATCTTTCTCACAAGAAAACGTGTCACTTGCTAATCTATTATGACTGCGCTTCACTTGTTCCAACAGGCCTTTTAACTGGATATCTCAAGTTGAAATTACAAGCTGTCTTGTTTGGGAATGAAAAAGGAGGAGCTCATTCTCCTTGGCAGCCATAGTTTTCATATTAGTTTTTCCTTTCTTTTCTGAGAAAAAGACCTTAGCGCTGACACTAATCCCTGTTGTGTCAGTCTGTGGTTGTCAAATGATAGAATATCATCCCCCTGTCTGTCTGCGTGTGGATGTGCGTGTGCGCACGTGTTCGTCTTTTCTCATTTTATAATACACCAGCACATTTTGTCATTGTAACATAAGCTTTACCATCGAGAGCCAGAGCGGGCTGCTTCAAGATTCAATTTAACCACAACTGTTTACAGCTGTCAATATAAGGACTCACAGCACAATAAATGCATTAAATTGCGTCTGGCCTCGTGTCACTGAAAATAAGGTGAGTGGACAGGCTTGCGTTGGTGTCGCTGACTCTCACTGTTATTACGCGGCTGTGTCTTAAGGGTTGTCTGGGCTGCTGTCCATTGGATTTAATCAGCCTCTATTACCTGCTACCCTTTTCACAGTTAAAATAATCACCCACAATTACTGACATAAAGGGGAGAGCTGACAGGGGAGACCGAGCCAGAGAAATCACACAAAGTAATTTCTCCCCACCTTGGTTGCTTACATGCCTTTTGATGTTTTTGAGGCGTATAATAAAAGGATTGAGGGGTGTCTGACACAACACTCCTCCTAGATATGGAAATGCCCTTTAAAACACAGACAGATCCACAACCAGGTCCGCAGACGTCTGGGATCGAGAGCGAAAACGTACATCATACAAATATACAGTGCACACACCTACATTAAAAGTAAAACACTTGTAAATGAAACATATTGATACGCACTTAACTACTTTTAAAAATAGTTGCACACAATCCGGAATAACCGCGGGAACCCACCGCCATTACCCAAAGAGGACTGCACAATTTATTGCATGTCCCAGATGAAAGAAAAAGTGAAAATAATTTCATAATTGGCCACCTCTAAAATGAAGAAAATACAACCACGAGAAATGGGGCATCGTCATCTATTGTACTTTAATCCTCACCGCACTGCTGAAAAATAAGAGACACCATTAAATGTACCTTTGAAACTAAATGGGCCCAATTACTGGCATGGCTGGGACTCTCTAATGAAGCTTTTGTCAAAGCACACAAACATGGTGGATGGTGCTGCCAACAGGGAGGAGCGGGAGCCGCTCGGAGCTCTTATTATCTCATGCAGAAGTTAAATTCATTAAAAAAATTAATGGCAGAACAGTTGTGATGCAGGGTACAAAGAAAACAGAAACAGACTGTATCTGTCTAAAAAAATATTCATAAATAATCACAACCACGGCGGCATAATAGCTGTGTTTAAACGAGCAAATTAAATAAATAAAAATGACCCGCACAATTAAACACAACATGCTAAATGCAGACAATATGAACATTAGCAGTAATCATCGCGACAAGGGTTGCTCAGTTACATTAGCCGTTATGTGTTTGACAAGTAAGTCGTGTTAAATGGGTTTAGGAGAGTTGTTTTGATAATGGCGTTTTGTGGAATCTCTCCTTTTTTAATTATCTGGTCAGAGGGTAGCAGCTCAAACTCCCTCTCTTTCATCCCTCTTCACAGCAGTGAGTGCAGCTGACCCTTTCCGCAGCAGCGCAGAACGCTCAGTGCCTCTGCTGGAAAACGCAGCCTCAATTAGTTTTGTCAAATCTCTTCACTGGGAGCAGTTTTGAAAAAAAAAATGTAAACAGAGTGAAATCATAATTAGTAGTTGTCTTTTTATCTTTTCCTCTGAAAAGTTAACATATTTTGTTAATGAAAAAATTTTGAAAGCACAACGAACAACCTAAAAATAGGGGTCCTCTGATTCTGTCTTTGGGATGATTACTCCTTTTTTGCTGACCACGAGCCGCATCGATCCAAAAAAGAACCAGATCCTAAGCATAGACATTGTGTAGGATTTTAAAGCAACAGCTTGTCAAAGGGTAAAGGTTATGGCCATGAGTGTCTGCTGAGGGACAGACAGAGGTCAGGAGGTCTCAGTCAGGGTCAGGAGTCCAGGTGACCCCAAGTCTGTGCTCCCAGTTGATGTTTCGGTGCATCGGCCACGGTTTTCCTTTATGGCTTTTCTTCTTTGCCACAAACAGAAAAAAGCTCTGATAGACCTCAAGTGACTAAATTTTAAGTTTTTTGGTTGAGGCATAATTTGAAATATTATCACAAACTAAGTAGAAACTTCTGATAGATGCTCCAGAAAATGATTCTGCTGGTCTGAAATACGTCTGTAAAAACGTAGCATGTCTCAGGATTACCAATCCTCAAATCTACACATATTTAGGTTGTTAAGAATTTGTAAAAACTTTGTCAGCTAACATACAAGTACCATTACGATGCACATTTTAAAATGTTCAACCATGGCCATATTGAAAGTCCTATTCACATTTTATCCACTTGAACTTCTCAAAAAAGTTGTCAGATGTTAGAAAAACATTTAACTAAATTCTGGTGCAAAGTTTGTTGTTTTCGGAGACAAGACCAGAAGGAACCTCACCATCGGACGAAACTTCATTGAACCTCCTCCAGAGGTGATGGTAAATGGTAATGTGCACACTAGAGAGCAATCTAATTTCTTTAAGATACAAATAACTCCTCAGAAGATGTTCAATATTTATACCTTTAAAAAAAAGTAATTGAAAACACAAAATACTTTATGTAATCACATTGAATTTGGTCATTTTTATTTGGTTAAGTTAAATTTACCTCAATATTTATTGCTTAATAAACCACATTATGAGTTGTTTCTTCACAATGCACTTTCTGATGGACGCAGGAGGAATCAGATAGAACATGCCAAGTTCAATATAACTCCAAAGAGAGATACACTGGTGGTCAGTGAACTTGTCACACCGACTGACCACAGATCACTGATTTATGATCATCACCAGACATTTTTATGAAGTTCTTTTACAACAAAAGATTTTGTCCTTTTTGTAAAAAGTTGCACACCCAGCTTTAGACATTTGTCCTTCCAACCAAGACATGAAAATTTGTGCTGAACGTGGATTGGAAGTATATGAAAAGGAAGATCTCAACTTTGTTTTTTCAAACGTTTTCCTAGGTGTATTGGAACAACATCCAGATATTACATAATCTATTGAAAACATAAACAATGAAATATCACAATGCCGGATAAAAGAACAAAGAGTTCTGTGAATAACGGCTCCGTTTGGTATGCAAAAGAAATATTTATAATACATCACATGTCAGGTTTTTCGCTTCACTGATAGCTCAAAAAATAATAACGAACCAGAGCTGGAAGTGGTGGCTTGAAATCTGTTTGTATTCCACACACAGAGGATCTATGAATCGTCTTAAGCCACTGTCAACAAAGCATAAAAATGAAAATATTTCCATAAAATCTTAATATCGAAATGGGAAATACATCAAAGCAAAATTAACTAGAGGAAGTGAGACGTCAGATGAACCTTTGTCCATAAAGCAGTCGTTTCAGACTTAGCTGTTGCGTTAAACATAACAGCCTAATGTGTACCGCCATCCCACTGCACAATTCATTTCACCATTACTATTTTATATATGTGTATGATTAACACTCATTGCACGGCTCGGCTCACAATCTCTCTGTCGGAGGCCCCCGCTAAAGACAGCTTGAGCTTGAGAGATTTTTTTTCCCAGTCATTTAAATTTTTACACTTCCATTTGCTCGCCTTTTAATTTAGCGTATAATGATGCCATTAGAACAAAAATCCATCTGGAAGTTCTGTTGGGAGCAGTTAATGTTCCATGGCATTTTGCTGCTAATGCCATCGCGCCGGCATTGGCAACAGATGCTCTGAAAGCAACAGATACATTCTTTTCCAACATCATTACAATTATGCCCCTGTCCAGGATAAATGTTGCTGCTTGTTCAGGACTAAAGATACACAGCAGACTGCATCACCGCCAGTCATTTGGATATTTTTATGTCTTTTATGCGATAACCTCGGTCTGCAAAAGCGCATTACTCATCTCGCTCACAGGAAAGTTAAGAAAATAACGAGAGGAAAAAAACAGAAAAAAGCATTGTTAAAACTTGAGATGATTTGACATTAGCAAAACACAGTGTGACAGACTGGCGACCTGTCCAGGGTGACCCCGTCTCTCGCCCAGAACGTTAGCTGGAGATAGGCTCCAGTACCCCTCCCAACCCCACTGGGGACAAGGGTGTTAGAAAATGAATGGATGGATGGATGGATGGATGGATGGATGGATGGATGGATGGATGGAAAACACAGTGTAAGAAAAAAAGTATTCACACCCCTTGACATTAAAACCACAAATTTTGAAGCCTTATTAGAATTTTAGGTGATAGATCAACACAAAGAAGGGCATAAATGTAGAAGTAAAATGATAAATGGCTTTGATTTTTTTGTTTGTTTTGTTTTTCAAATAAAGACCGAAAATATTTTGAGCAGTTCTATTCAATCCACCCGAGTTATTATGGGCATCTTATCTCTGCTTAATCCTCAGTATAGGTAATGCATTTGTAGGTCAGAAACTGAGCCGTACTTTCTCTATTTGTTCTCTGAGATGTTCAAAACTTGGGATGTTTTTGGTTTGTTTGTTTTATCCTGCTTTATCCATGACTCGTCGTACGTGTTACTTGCCGTTGTTCACTACTGTTCTCCAACAAGCCTCTGCTGCCTTTAGCAAACATCTGGATTCTCCCTAAGATTGAATTGCACACGGGTGAAATCTAACTAATTTGAAATTAGAAGTCATGAAATTTTTGCAGTCATCCAAACTTCATTCAATTAGTAATTTCAGAATTTTTTGCTGATTTCTCACATAAAATCCCTCCTAAATCCTCTCAGATCAGTGGTTGTAATGCGATCACATGTGAAAGAGTTTTGTGGGTATAAATACTTTTACTGAATACATGCAGCTTTGTTTCAGTCAATGTCTGCTCATCTTGTCTGGCTTTAACTGCACCCCTGCTGCTGACCCCTTCTCCCACCCACCAGTGAGCGCACTTGGGCGGTTTGTCTTCTGTGATATGAAAGCTAAAGCAAAAGGCAAATCATTATTTTCACTTGCAATTTGGGTGATTAAGTATAGTGGATAATTAATAGGAATAACAAACAATTTCCTCCGTGGAAGATTACTGATGAGATGTGCTCTACTTGCGCCGCCATGGCCTTTTTATTCTCTCTGCCTCAATTATGTTAATGCTAACTTTCTCTCCCACAAATTGTTGTGATTAATTTTGTCTTGTTTTGAATTACAATTGCAGTGGCTGCTGGCACTTTAAAGCATTCATTAATTCCCAATTAGATTGGTGGGCTCATTTGCTCCAGTGCTGCTCGGTTCTGTAGCGCTTTGTGTTTAATGTGTTAATTGGGCAAGATTAAAAACTGCTAACCTCTTATGAGAGGAGAAAAGTTATTCAACTGATACATTACCATAATTTATCGTGGGATGCTTAATTAGGCTAGATATTGCCACGATAATTATGACTACTGTCTAACAGCTACTGTTAGAAGTTGCACACTAAAAGTGAAGGAAGTTCGGTTGAAGCACATGTTGCTTTCTCTTGTTCTGAGCGTCTTGCTTAATGTGCTGCCTGTGCTTATCTCCAGTCATCCCGCATGTCTTAGACAGTGTGGTGTGTTTTCTCTTTCCTTTTTCTTTTCTTTCGATTTCTGTGTTTTATGTCTCTTCAGTGCTTTGTTACAACCACTCGAGCAGCATTAACAGCTCACTACTCCATTTACCCAAGACTTGGATTGTCTCTAACTCATTTACCACCATCAGAGGATCGACGCTTCAGGCCAATATGAGTGGGGTCGAACACAAGGAAGGGGACAAAAAAAAAAAATGGAGTGCTTTCATGTCTCGATGTGATCTCTTCAAATGAGACCTGGAACCTGGAAGTGAAATATTGTTTAGCTGTGTGCACCGCGCAAGCTTTTTTCTTCACAAGATAAGAGATGCTGATGCGCGTCGGGCGGGATTCTGGTTC
This sequence comes from Xiphophorus maculatus, assembly GCF_002775205.1. NCBI lineage: Eukaryota > Metazoa > Chordata > Actinopteri > Cyprinodontiformes > Poeciliidae > Xiphophorus > Xiphophorus maculatus. The sequence continues at coordinate 18,183,005 of NC_036464.1, forward strand.
CTGAAAGGTTTGGTGAGGAACTGGGCAGATCAAAGAAATATAAACTTTGATCATTTCACCTTGATCAGAACTCGCTTCAGGTTTGTGAAGTTTAAACTTTTTTTTTTTCTAATTTTCGCTTATATTTCCGTTTGCTCTTTTTCTGGTTCCAATACAAAGTATTATTAATCCAAAAATGTAAACAAGGCTAGTTTTTGTGCATAATCACATCCATTTGCTTTACAGAGAATAACACTAAAAATACATCACACATGAAAACAATTTTAAACACACAATATTGCACATATTTAAAACAAGAAAGAACCTTTTGGACCAGTTGTTCACTTTTATAAAAAAAAAAAAAGCTGCAGTATAGTTTTCACTCCTGAGAGTCTACAGTTTTTGCACATCTCAGGTTGTCAGGAAGTTTGTTCCAGAACTGAGTGGCACTGAAACTAAATGCTGCCTCACCAGGAAGTCCTGGGCGAGCAGATCTCAAATGACCCGAGTGGTAAGCATGGTTTATGCAGCATCTCTGAAATGCATTATGGCCTTATAAACCATGAAGATTTGAACTACCAGTCCGACCAGCTGTCCTGATAATTGGTCAGGCTGCAACTGCGTGACTGTTTTTTTTTTTTTTTTTTAGAAGAGACACCAAAAACCAGGCCTACTGAAAATAGAAGTTTTCAATGTTATATTTTGAAAGAAAATGCTTCATTCTGATGAGGATTTTAAATGGTAGCAGGGGAATTTAGTAATAAATTTAACACGATTGTTTAAACTAAGGTCTTTTCACACATCACCTGCTACAGTATGCATAAAAACATAAAATATTCAAGTTTATCTACCTTGGAGTTAGAAAATATGCCTACAAATTAAATATGGTAAAAATAAGCATTTTCCTAATCATTCTCCACACACTTAAAATATATCACTCGAAATAATTATTGAAAATATTCCATTTTTGAATTAAACTGAAACAGCAACATGTGCAGTATATTTGAAACACCGAGAAAGCAATAAAACATTTAGGCACACGTTGAGGTAGGAAGAGTTGGAACAGTTTTTGAGTTTGTGACTGGGGAAGTAATATGTCAGCATGAGATGCTTTAGCCTTATTTGAATGAAACTTCAGTGGGGATTTCCAGAAGGCTCAAATTTTCAAAGACAAACAAATTAGTTGTGTCAGATTTTACTTTGAATAACTGAGGAACAAAAAGGCTTGGATATATTTGCCTTTTTTATAAGATGTTTTTATACTGCTATACCATTTGCTCGTACCTTATGAAGGAAAATCAAACACATTTCTTTCGCTCTCAACTCTATCTCCTCCATTTCCTTCCTGAAATCGAGGACAAAGGAGACTCTTGTCTCCGAGCTGTGTTCACCGGCAACGGGAAGTTAAGGCGGAGAGAATTAGGAAGGGGCAGGAACAAGGCTCCAAACTACAAGGTAACAAGGGAAAACCAATCCCACCTGGAATTATCCTGATACTGGAGACACAGGCCTCAACAGACAGTGGATCAATGGGGCTCTCTCGAAGGTAAAGGGGAAGAGGAGGAGGTGGTCTGGTGTGGGATATGTTGCCCCCCAATGAAAGTGTGCCACAGCGTGTCTAAATTACCCTCCAAAGTTGTAGAAGATCCAGTTACCTGTTCAGATGTTTCAGTTTGAATGTTCACTTGTCTGTTTTGGCTGTGTGCCCATGCTACACTGACCAAGGATCTTGTCTTTGGGACTAGAATTACTGATTACATTGACACAGCATTGTCCATACTGTTGGTGTGTACACACAACGGCAGCTAAAGTCATGCAGGAAATAAAACTACCGAGTTGGACTTTGTTTTTTTACCATAAATTTGAAACACCAAATTGGATACTGTTCTGTATTTGCAAAGGTGATTTAGTGCGGAAAGTAAGTAGGATTTGAAAACAGAAAAGTGATTAAAAAAGCTCAGCAGACAGTCGAGCATCTGTACAGTCAGAATGGAAGTCATTTCTGGTCTCTAATAGTCCTTGTTGTTTCCAATGCTTTCTTTTTCAGGATACAAACAGAAATAAAAAATTTGCAAAGCAGAACTGAACAGAAATAAAGCTCTTCAAAACTTTACATTTCAAAATAGGAAGAAAACAATCACATTCATATTAAAGCTGCCTTGCACTTTCTAATATGCAAGAACAAGTCTATGGATGATTACAGCAATTTACTTTGCACGGATTTAAAACCGTGCCTTTGGGTGACTGTATTTTCCAAATTATTTTTCACTACTCCAATCAAACATGAAAAAAATGTTGCCTGTGTAAAGGGACAATATAATGGTGGCGATACATTCAGTGTCATTCAAAGGTGGACTTACTGCTGTGCTTCAGGTAATTGTTCTCCTGCAGACCCCAAGTGAGCGTCAGGCTGACGGCTGATCAATCAATGAGCAACTCGTCCAGACTATTATGAAGCAAACATTCAGAAAAGTTCTGTTTTGCCAGACCATAGAATATTTTCCCCAATGTTTTAAGGATTATCAAAACATTTTTTTGGAGGGGTGGGGGGATTTTTGCTGCAATGATTTTCACCTTGTATCTTCCCATAAGTACCATTTTCACTCAGACTCTTTCTTGTTGTTGCATCATAAACAGTGAACTTAACTGAGTCAGTGAAGGCCTGCAGTGATGTAGATGTTCTGGATCTTTCGTGACTTCCTGCAAACGTCTTTAAAGAGGCACTCTTCAAATACGTTTGATTGGCCGACTACACCTGGGAGCGTTTAACCCTTTTCCATATTTTCTCCATTTGTGGAAAGTGGCTGTTTGAGCTCCTTTAGCCTACTTCATGTTGTAGACAGATTCTATTTAAGTGATATAATTATTCGTCTGATCTGGCAGTAATCTGACTGTGGATCCTGATACTGAACTAATAAATGAGATTAATTATGAGTATTTTGTAAATCATAGAGAGGGGAAGTTATATTTCACATAGATCTAAGATCAATGAAGGAAATCATCATTTGGAAATTATTATTTTTTTATTGCTTCTCCCTATCTTGACCCAATATTCTAATTTCTTTATTGATCTGAAACATGTCGTGTAAAATAAAAGGAAAAACTGTAGATCTGTAAATCTGAGAATCAGGATAGTTTACAAGTCCAACTGCTTATTAGATTCATTGGTATAAAACTCCTTGTGGCTCCATTTAGTTCCTGAAAGAGTCTGATTGGAGATGACCAAAACCAAAAGAAAAGGCCCCAGTGGTAAAGTAAACATGGTTACAAATCAGACATACTTGGACTGATCACTGGTCAAAGCTTTCCTTAGCTATTTATAAACATTTTGCTTCTTAAGAAAGATTATTACTTTTTTCATCTTTTACTTTCAGCCTCTTCCCCTTTTACTACCTGTTTACCCTCATGTACAAGCAGTTTGAATAAGACCAAAGCTCCATTGTCTTCCTTTATCCCTTCAAACATGTTTCTCTTCTTTTTTTTTGCCTGTGGTTTCCCTTTTTCAAAGCATTAGATGCCCTCTTTAAGCCAATGCACATCAGAAATGAAAGAGCAGAACACTCCTGGTCCTCACGCTCCCAATCACCACCACCATCCCGGTTGCACAATGGACTCTTGTCTAGTGCCATGTTCCAACCGAATGTCATCATCCAGCGTCTATGAATGAGCAAAGCACGCCGCGTCACATATTGATCTACTCCCTTTGTGAGGCCTTCCAAGCTCGCGATAATTAGCATCGTCCATTAGCGACTTTGCCGCGCTAACATGCCCATTAAGAGTCAAAGCTTTGTGAACATTCATTTGGCCCAGATTTTCTTCTTAAAAGAGCATAATAAGGGAATGGTGAAATACCTTGTGGAAAGATGAAAAGTGGAGAACATTAAGTGGGTGTTTAAATGCATTAAAAGGCATCTAGATTTAATTAACACCCTGGATAGCTGGCAGCTTTGTTCATGTGCTGTAAATGATCATCTCGGCAAAAGACGAGAGCTATAATTTTGAGTATGTTTTCAAAAGGTGGTTTGTGAAATCACTGTTTAGTCCTTTCTTTCGCTGCCCAAAATTTATAACTTCTCTTTGTCAGCCTTAATGCCAAACGTAATCTGCACAGCAAGGCTCCACTCAGTTCCTGTGTTTGTAATGCGCCTTCATTTGGTAAGAAAGAGGTGTCAGGCGTCAGTTGCTTGTTAGCAATAGTCATGTCTTTCATATCAAGGCAAATGATTTCCTAAAATCATGCAAAACTATATAAAACCAATATAGCCAGCTGTCACTCTGACAGTCGCAAGATGATGTTCGGAGAAACTGTAGTATAACGTCTAATCTACAGTTACAACCATAATGTTTTGTGTGTTTTAACTTCCTGTTCGCATGCAAATTGTGTTTTTGGTTGAAATAAAAAAAGTTTCAAAACTGTTTGCGGTGTATATGTGGTGTTTATATAGACCCACTCATTATCTCTGTGTTGAAAAACCACAATAAGTGAAGTTTTTTTTAAGGTTTTGTTCCAGTTCTGTACCAGTTTCTCACAACTTTTTTTCCATCCAAATGTAACAAGAAAAGGTAAATAGCTTCAACGAAACATGTTTATTTGGTTTGCTTTGTGACACCTGACAAAAAAGATTCCACATAGATCTTCTATCTTTCTATGTTACCTTTGTTGTCACATTCTGAAGCACCTGATTGAACACATTTGTGCTTTTTATGACAATAACTATGAGGTTATTTCAGTTTGGATTTGGTCATTTGTGTGCTTCTTACCATAGTGTGCTAACAAAGTAGGTTATCATACTGAAGAAGTTGTGCTGGGAAACACCCAACAAGTATTTCATAAATATTGTGTATGTGTGTGCACCTCCTGAAAACAAGCAAAAAGTAGTTTTGGGGAGAAAAAAAAGAGAGATTCTAAATAAATCATTTTTAAAAGCTCAGTTTATGGTGGAAGTGTGTAGACTGGACATCTAGAATCTTACAAACAACAGTGTAGATCCCCGCTTTTGCACATGCCCACAATAACTTTCTGTCCTCCCAAAATCCACAAAAACAGTGAAATCATTTCAATTCTTTTCCTCCACATCTGTCTTGCCTTTGTAGTGACTTGGTTGGTCGGAATTGCTTTAGCATTGCTCAGAAACTTCTTCTTTGAGATGTTGATGTAGTAAATGTTCTTATTGCCTCCTGCTGGCACGGCATTGGTATTACGGTGTTGATTGGAATCCCACAGACTATGAAGATGAGAATGTTGTCAAAAACAGAGATAAAAATGTATGTTAAATAAAACATCTGCAATAGTGCAGATGGGGCCTGAAACTAGTTTTGAACATGTTGACACTTGTAATTGTTGCCCACAGACCGTAGCGAGTATTGATAGCAGCACAAGAGGTTCACACTTACCTGTTTACTTTCTCTGTTTACTGTTTGTATTGAACTGGCAGGCAAAGATATTATTTTTTCCGCCAAGGACCCTAGAAAAGCATCCAGTGTTCGACCCCAGCACCCACTGTAGCTCTGCTGGTATAATGAGAGAGCGTGGAGGAAAAACCGCCGGCATCGATAGAGGATCTCGGCCGAGGCGTCCACACGGCAGCCTCCGCTCCCAGACACGCGTGTGTCATGTTGACCTCACGGGGCCGCGAGCCGGCTAAGAGCAGAAATGAGCGCGGGGTGCGGGAAAGAGGGGAGCGCCAAAGTAAAGTGCTCACCCTGGGCCATTATGATTAACCATCAGCAGTTTTTGTGTAATCATCGTCAATGTGCTGGCTGCAGAATTCTGTATGGAATGGGCTGCAGAGGAAAATCAATCACATTATATTACTGTGGACATGCTTTATTGACCTCTGTTGGTGTTCACACATTTCATACTTGATTTGTATCTACTGGCGGGCATTTAGAACAATGTGAGCAATTTGGGCAATGAGGAAAAACAGGGCAGCGTTTTTAAGCCTGGAGCCCCTGCTTATAGATTGAGTGCTGCTTCATACAAAAAAAGGGGGGGAACTACTGAGATGTACTTCCTGCATACATTTCATGAAATACCTAGGGGGGTCCAGATAGATAGATGGTGTGTAGATGTGCCTGCATTGGTTCCAGACAGACAGCACCATGTGTGACATCTCTTCTTCAGACAGACAACAGTAAATAAGGGCTGGATGTCTCATTACCTGAATACCAAGCTCTGACAGCTACATTCATCCAAAATGCATTGTATCTAAAGGTTAAGAGTAGTTATGAGAAAAGTAATGTATTATTAAAATACCTTTCGGAATGAAGTACCTCCTGATATATTTTCCTTGGTAATGAAAGTAGGGCTCAATGGAAAATCTAATAATTCGAAAGCCCAACCTTTTATTCCCGCTGCTCCATCTTTAACAATTTATCTGGGGGAGAGTGAAGAGCTCACAGCTCGCGAGCAGACAGTAAACATTTTGTTATAGTCAGAACCATCTCTTATTACTGGTTTTTCATTAAAAAAGAAAGCCTTTCGAGGCATTCAAAGCATTTCGGCGGATGAAGATGCTTCACAATTTTCTCCCTCTCACCCTTTTTCTCTCCTCACTACACCTGAATCCTTTTTCTTTTTGATGCTGTTAAGGGAGTAATTGAGTGCAGAAAATGGCTTGGCTTATTTGGACTGAGCCTGATCCAGAAATGATTAAAGCTAAAGGGGTTTGGGGTATTCAAAGAGAGAGAATGACAGAAAGAATATGGTTAATGCTTTTTTTTTCTTTTCTTTTTCCCATTTTGTGAGAAGAGAAGGAGATGGGGTGGTGGAGGAGGAGGGTGGGGGGGTTGACGGAGAGGCTGAGCACCGAGCAGCCAGACAGGTTGGTGTTCGAGGGGGCTCAGCGGAGGGACGGAGGGAGGGTGTGAGCGCACAGAATAGCCCCTACTCATACCCCTATTAAAAGCATCAGGGTTGTCAGAGACAGTAAAAAGACAGGAAATCACTGTAAGAAATGAAGCTTCTTTTACCAATTACTGAATACCGAGTACACACCTTGGAGCTCTTTGTCCTTTGTTGCACCAGTTCCCTGTCTCGCAACCCTTTCTCTCTTTCTTTCCGTCTCTCTCTCCCAGGCTTTCCAGCCTTTGAGTCGGATGCATTAGCACCGAGGCCTGGGAGGAGAGGCAGGGTTTTTCAAAGCCCAGTTGGACTCACTTCTAGCCTGTCGCCGTGGCTCCTTTTCAGGCTTTTATTCGCAGACAGCAGGGGCAGGTCTGAAAGAGACGCCCTCAACCTCTCCACTCAAACATTTATCTCTCCCTTTTTTTTTTCCTCCCCTTCGCTACAGCAGAGATGATTAGCAAAAGAGACATTTGCTGATCGGCAGCAGCTTTCCATAAAGCACATTTGGTGCATTTGATTAACACTCCCACTCAAACGCGCACACTGTCAAATGAATGAAACGGCTGCAGTCAATCTCACAGACGGACACAACTTAGACAGTGAAACTGTGTGGTGTGGTTTGTGGATGACATTTTTTTTTTTTTAATAAGTTCCCTCTAACTCTGCTGTGAAAAAAGTAGCTAAGCTGAATACAGATTTCTCTTGTCTTTGCTTACCTTGGCACACTAAAGTGTTTCCGATCAACAAGCAAAGAGAGTTAAATAAATGGTCCAGTCAATGGCATCAAGTTGTAAAGGTGCTGAATAACCAATGCAGTTCGAGATCCCTACCCTCCAAACACCATGGTGGTAGTGTGATGATTATAAATGAAGTTTATCTCTGTTTTATGTTTTCTTTATTTGTGGATGATGGCTCTCGCTCAGTTGGTTTAGTAATCCTTTCCAGACTGAGCCATATCAACGACTGTTTGATCAAGGTATGATGTGTTCATGTTTATGGACCTTTTTGAGGCATTTCTTGATCGCATGGGTCCGGCAGTAGTTAAGCAAGAAATGTTAATCTTATAATTCATGATTTACCAAGGGTGAATTTGGACAGATTTGGACGTATGTTTCCCTTATAAAGAAAATAATCATTTAGAAATTTCTTTTCTTCTTTGCAAAGGGTCTCAGTCAGATGTTAAGATTTCTTCAATGATCTGAAACATTAATAAAAAAAAAATTAAACAGAAGAAATCAGTCAGAAGGCAAATTTCACAACCCTGTATATCATCAATTTGAGCATGTGTCAGGTCATTTACTTTAAGTAGATCAGCTCTCCCATACCCTTTCACCTCATCTCACTCTCGGGACCCCTAAACACCTCGCAGTCCTGCTTTCCATTCCGCCTATCGACGAACTCAGTTAATTACTTCCCAGTTAAAACAAAACCAGATAACTAATTCAGTCTTAAGAGACCATTTAATGTTTTCTGTTACCCTGGTTTTGCAGCCTGCTTTCCTTTTGCCGCGCAATGTGGATTCACATCAGGGATTTTTGTAGGGATTGTTGCCGTGGATGCAGTTATGGTGATAGCCAGCGGTAATAGTGTCGTTAAAGAAGATATAGCTTCCAAATTAGAGGTTCGCAGAGCATATTCACCATAGATATAGCCGCCTTCAGGATCCATAACAATGTTAGTGAGTTTTCATAGACCTCTCACACAGACGCTGTCGGCTTGTTCAAGGTTTGCTCTTATCAAGACACATGAGCGCATTATTATGTAAGATTACTCATTCTGAAGGGATTTAACTCAGGGTCTGTTCCTGTGCGCCCGCTTTAAACAGCCCAACCCCACCCCGGGCTCCGAGCCATTCGCTTCACATCATCCTCACCTCATCTGTCATCCCTGCTTGCAGACAGCACCAGACACTTTTCAAATCGCTCGTTGTTTTTGCTATGAGTGCCGCTGCAATGCTAATAAGATTTTCATGTACTCAGAAATCGATTACTCCTGTTTACCTCTCTGCATGTGTACAGGTGTTTTTAATGGTTAAAGAGATTTTTTGGCTTGGTGTTAATGTCAACCATCAGGAAGTTGCCAGCACTGACAGTGTGAAGGCGTGCGGGTGTGTGTGTGTGTGTGTGTGTGTGTGTGTGGGTGTGTGTGTGTGTGTGTGTGTGTGTGTGTGTGTGTGTGTGTGTGTGTGTGTGTGTGTGTGTGTGCGGCATGACACATTGCTTCTCTCTGGCAGCCATTTGCAAGGTTAATGTTGTAGAAAACAACATCCATCTCTACATTCCCACCTCTCAAAACACTTTCATTAGTTCGTGTGCTGTGGCTCCTCATCTCCATGTTGTTCTTATATGACATGAATCATGTTATTAGTGAGTGACGCAATCAATAAAGGTATACAGTTGGCGCAGCCACAAAGTTGTTTGACCGGTGTGTATATTTTAACACACTGGGTAAAAGTGATCTTGTATTCTTGTATTCCTTCATACCCCTTACCCTCCCCCCCAGTAAGGTGATAAATAAGATGCTCCACAGGCACCATATATCAATACTAATAGTAACATAATGGGTTAAGTTTAAGACAATTTCATTAACAAATTTAATGGGTTTTTACACAGCTTTATTTGCTGCTGTCACGTTGAGTGAATGAGGAAATCTAAGACAACCAGGTGAGTCAGATGAGCCAAAAACTGATGAATGACTACCAATGACATTACCCAACTTCAACAGATCATATTTTAATTTTTAATATTATCTTGGCAAAAATAGTCAAACGTAGCGTGCATGCAGTGCTGTGATGGACTCAAGGGCAAGTTTGAAAAAGAAAAAAAAGGAAGAAATAAAGAGAAGCAGGATTTACATGAACAAATAAAAAAAATTGAATTTTGCTTCAACGTGCAATATTTTTTGCCAGTCATCTCAGGAAGTGAAATTTACATATTATCTTTTGTAGGGTGATATGATCCAAGGCCTTTGTTTCTTCTAATTTTGATACTTATAGCTTACAGATAATGAAAACCCAAAATTTAGAGCCTCAGACAGTACACTATTGTGAAAAAGGTCATAAATGGAAACTTAAGTTGTCACATCCTAATCAGCATATTTTCACAAAACACCTGCGAAGGTTTCCTTTAAACTCAATCAATCTCAATCTGGGTCTTGTTGAAGACTGCTGACTTGACAGATGACCAGTCAAAGATATGCTTCACAAGGAGGGTAAGCCACAGAAGGTCACTGCTGAAGAAACTGGTTGTTAACTGAGTTCTGTACCCAAGCATATTAACAGAAAGTTGAGTGGACAGAAGAAGTGCGGTAGGGGAAGGTGCATCACCAACAGGAAGAACTACAGTCTTGAGAGGACTGTCAAGCAAAATCCATTCCAGAATCTGGGGAAGCTGCACAAGGACTGGATTGAGGCTGAAGTGGGGGCATCAAGAGCCAAAAAACAAATACGAATACTCGACATGAGCTACAAATGTCGCATTCCCCACGTCAAGCTAGTCCTGAGTCAAAAACAACATCAGTGGCATCTTACTTGGGCTAAGGTGAAAAGGAACTGGATGCTACTGTAAGATGCCAAAGGTGCCAAATTAACAGATATTTTTCAAGGTGGATGGCCAGTGTCAGTGAAGAGACGGGACCAAGCAACACGACTGCAGCAGGTCAGCAAGGATATACCATCCCAGACTAGACATAACTGTGTTTGGGTTGCTTGCATTTAGAAAGACGAGACAATTTCAATATTGGTGGCGCTGTTGGGGTGGTTCGCCCAGGATGCCAAACAGGCTAGGACTGCCTCTGCCTGAATGGGCTGGTGACTGTTTCAGAGTTTACCATGCTTCTCACCCAAGGAATGCTGGGGATAGCCAACGATACCTACCCTGCATGGACAGATGAATGGACAGACGGATGGAATCCTTGTTCTTAGGGCAAGACAAACACAGGTTTTAATATTGAACCTTCAACATAAATCGACAAAGAAATGTCATATTTCTTGTTGTCACTCGCTGCAATGTGTCATGAACGAACTGGACCGAATCACATTAAAATAATTCACAAACCGCAGAGGGGGTTCAGTATTACAGAATCATTATCTCTGGTAGCGACGCTTTTGTAAATGCTGTGGTTTTTCAGGAAGACAGTGCACAAGACAACTTTCTTCTGTTCAGTTAAACTCAAAGGCTGGCACATGCACAAAATGACCTGCATGTAATCTACGAGCAAAATATTCTTGTGCCTGAACCAACAGAAATGGGCAAAAAAATAAATAAAAAAGCCTGGATAAATTGCTTTGCTCATTGTGAATTCCATATTCAATTGTAGCATTTTCTGGGCTAAATGGGATTGTGCATTAAAGTCTGAATATGCCTGACTTTGGAGGAGTGATGCATTTTATTTTCCCTTTTTCCCGGCACCGATGTGGCTTGTGGAAGCCGCGGTATTGCGGTGCTTTCAGTGAAAAGGCCATCTTTAGGACCTCTTGATCAATCTGTGACCTTTAAGTACGTAGCCATCACGAAAATAGGAGGGTGCGCTTACAGAGACTTCAAAAGCAAGGGGACCCGATAATTTCAAAATGGAGCGGTGTGGAGTGGCACTGGTGGGGAGTCCATAAAAGCCTGCCTTGTTCTGCACACACCTCCTCTTTGCTCCACAACAGCCAGTTAGGGTAATAGCTCAAGGGAGAAAGGGGAAGAGAGAGGGAGAGGAGGAGGAGTGGAGGCATGGATGGAGGGGCGGGGGGAAGCAAAAAAACAGGTAATTACTTGTAATCATTGTCTGAGGAAGAGCTGATGATCCCTACAGCATAACAGATTGTACTGTTCCTCGTTGAAAACCGTAGAGGAGTCCGGATGTAGTCCTGTCAACAGGTAACAACTTGGAAATTAATTGGTAACCTTAAACCTCCTTTCATAATCATGGAAAAATACTGTTTTCCTTTCTTTCTCCTTTTCTCTCCCATTGAGAGGAGATGTAAAAAAAAAAAAAAACTCAATAAGTGCCAAATAAGCGGGCACAGCAAGTCCTCATTATCCTACGATCTTTTATATTTAGATTGGGCATCAAGTAGAGAAAAGCCTGGTTCAACAAGGAAGCATCACAAATAGATATGTTAGAGGAAGTGACAGCAATCCTTCGAGCTGTGCTTCAAATCTCTGACATATTCAGTCATGGTTAAAATAAAAAAACAGTCATTACTAAAATGTGCACTAAAGCACTTACACAAAATATGTCTTAATCTTTAATCAAAGAGAGTTTGTTTTTTTTTTCTTTGAAAGCTAGTGTTTATGTAAAAAAAACAAAAACAAAAACATAAGAGCCAGCTTATGTTTAAATTTAAATAGTCTTCACTTAGGAAAAGAAGAAGAAAATATTTTGTTGTAGCTTGTCATCAGTTGTTTAAACACTGAGTGATATATTTAATGTTCATTTTTTTATAATTTTGAGGATTTTGTAGTTTTTGTACTTTCTCTGAAAATGCAATCACTACAAAAAAAATAAAAGTTGTTTTATATTGGATAAACGTTAGCCTGCTCATAAGTATCCAGATTTTTTTATTTTTTTTTACTAAATGCATTCCGTGCTTTAACTTTATAATGCAGTGTGACATGGCAGTGTCCAACCTGTGGATCTGCTAAGGTGCTAAGGAAGCTGAAGATGCTCAAATAGTCGTCAGCTGGTCTGCATTGTTGGTTCTTGTGGTGCTAACACTAGAGCCCCTGTGAATTTGAGGTGAGGTGAGTCTGCGTAACAATCAGAGTGATATCATGGTCATACAACATGTATCGGGATCTGTAGCAGTGTCAGTAGGTGTTGAGTCTTCCTGAAAAATGAAATCAACATCTGCATAAAGCTTGTCAGCAGAGGGAGACTTGAATTGCTCTAATATTTAGAGACCTGGAAAAACATTGGACTTAACAAATATATCGGACCAACTTCAGTAGAAGGCATGGAACCCCAAATCACCACTGACTGTGAAAAGCTTCATGCTGGAGCTCAAATATTTTTACTCTTCCTCCTCAATCCTTGACCTTGATTTCTATATGAAATTCAAAGGCACTTTGATGGGGCCCCATTCCATTCATCTGATGGGAAGACTTTGAACCACTGAGCATCAGGACTGGATACTTTTTGTTTTGTCTCATGTTTAGGAATAATACTAATAGATGTGACCTGTGTCCAGGAGATGTCTTTCTTTCAAAGCACTGATTTCAGCTGCAGTTACATTACTGCTGAATCTCTCCTCTTGAATTGGTTTTCAAAATTGTTGCAATGCTTCAGTTATTCAAGTTAGATAATTGTCCAAAATTTTCTACCACACTTTTTCCTTCTATGAGATTTTCCATCAATATTCTTGGCTACAGCAGTCTGTGGATAGCCAGCTTTTACATCAATTATCTTTTATGACTTACACTCATTGGTGAGGATGCAGAACATAAAATGAATCAAGATTTTATTTTTTTTTTTGTTAGTCTTCCATAATAATCTAACTTTCTGAGAAGCAAATTTTTTGGATTTTATTAGAGGTAATGGCTAATAATTTAAATTATTAACACTATATTACTTTGAATAATTGATCTGTATATTAACTGACCGTTATGTTTGAATTGACAAAGTAAAAATAAACTGAGTAAACTTTCAATCAGTATCTAAGTTATTGAAACAAATAGCAACAAAATTATTTCTAATCCTTTTCTGTATTACTGTAGTTTTCCGAGACAATATTACCAACTTTCCACTAATTAAATGCTTTCAAACACAGAATAAGTTATTAATAAGCCTAACTTTTTTGTAATCATTACCACTTTTTTTTTTTTTTTTTTTACAGAAAGAGTGTCATGTTGAGTTGTAAGAATTATAGTATTTTTCATATCTGGGGACATGTTTTTGAGTGAGATTGTACCTATTTGTTACATGGATGGGTCAAATTGCTTGCAAACAATTATTGCAATTAATATCATCAATGCAGCCTTGAGTATCACTTGTATTTAAAGGATTTCCTACACTCTCTCACACACTCTCAATGAAATAGTATTGGAAGTGTGGACTTTTGCAGAGCCGGTGACACAGGAGGACGTATTGATTTGGAGCAGTGTCTCTTCTTGGGCTCGGTGCGACGAGACAGTGGCCTCCTGACGGTGGGAGTCTGCAGCGGATCAATTGGGAACACTTGTGCCGCTTGTACCTGTTTGTAACTGATAAGACAACACTTCAGACAACTGGTAATGATGAACTAAACATAAACATAGCCAATCAAAATACTAATTGGAAAAAAACACTCGGCTGAACATGGGGAAAGCTGTATTCTAGATGAGCTGTACAACATACATAGATTTTTGTTTATTTTTTTATTTTTTTGCTTTTCTGTTTTGCTCTCTCTTCTCTCTTCTCATGACACAGTTAATAGCTTATAAATAAAGTTTTTAATAGTAATCTGCATTAAACCATATCAAAGTTTAAAATATAAATCAGAATCAGCCTGAAGGATGACTTATTGAGCTTCATCGTTTACATAAAACGAGAATCGCAAACTTTTTCTCAGGATTTCAGATTTAACTAGAGTCAACACAAAGATTGAAAACATTGATGAAAATAAAATGAGATATAAATACTAGTATAATGAAGAATTACATTTATTAAAAATTAAATCTAAACTCTTACTTACTGAACGCATCAGCAAACATCTAACAAAAGCAATCAGTGCTAAGGATTATGCAAACTAATGGTAAAAGGTACATTTTAACTGGGAAGTTAAATAATGAAAATATCACAATCTAAACTAATCTAATCATCTAACATTGTCCAAGAGTTTCTCAGTCTAAAGAAATCAGTGTTGGTGGAAACGGCTGACCAAATGAGCTGGGATTTCACAGACTACCTGACTGGTTGTTACTTCTGGCACAGGTTGTTGGGTGTCTGGAGGTTCCTCAGACCGGTTGGGAACCAGGAAGAAAATGAAGGGAAACATATTCCTAAAAAGTTACAGAGATTCCTGAAAAATATTTCAACAATGCAGAAATAATGTATTGTGACATTTTTTCATCTCACATCCTTGCATTTGCTTGTTATCCTTCCTGCAGAGAGAGAAAGAGAGAGAGAATCTACATCTACACCGGCCTTCTTAATGATGACCTCATTAAATCTTAGCCACATACTAGAAGACTAAGGGGAGAAGTACCTGCCAGGGAAAACAGACTATTAATTAAAAAATAAAGCAGAGAACAATTAAGGATGCACCTACATGGGTAAAATATAAAAGATATTAAAGATAAGATCATGAAAATATGAGGATGATGATAAGATTTTCTTCCCCAGGCATGTGATCAGAACACCAACTGTTGTGACTGCTGGTTTATTCCTTTAAACAGGACAGATCAAAATGTCGCCCCTGGGAGTTACACCTTCCCTTCGCTGTGTTTGTTTTCAAAATTACAGTATAACTGAGACATCATCCCCACCCACGCCGTATCCTGTTCATCTGCCTGCTGCTTTGGCTAACGCTTAGTTTTTGTCGTGGCCATTCAAAAGGAATTAGCAATAACACTGTTCATAGTAAAAGACTTGTAACCGATACAGCAGCTAGTTGTTGTCTTGTTACAGTTTAATCTGGCCTGCAGGTATCCCGGCAGTGGTGAGCAGGTAATGCGAGACTCAAAGATTCGTTGCATTAGTTCTGCTTAGCTAACCGTGAATGCTAATTGCAGGAAGTACAAAATGCTGCTTTTCCCTCCTTTTCCTCTCCACCCCTACACCTCCTTTTGCTTAAAACTTTGTTTTAGGAAAAGTGGTTTCTATGCATCTGATCACATTTGGCAATGTGCTATGTGGTACTTTTATAATTGTTTGTGTTACACTCAGTCAGGAAATTATAAAATGTTTCTTATCTGTACAAGACAAAACCGACAAAAGTTACCAAATAAGTGTAAAATAGACATTATGAAATGCAAATCAGTTGGCAAATCAGAAGTATGTCTCATGCTTGATTGTCATGAAAGTATGTCTCATGCATGACTGTTAAGGAGGGTGCTTTATTTCTATATTGCAATAAACAACATTGGGTTTTTTTTCTTTGCTAAAGCAATGTCCTAAAGTCTTAACAGTTAAACTGAGTATTATACAATCACAAATGTTCCCCTTTTCCAGTTTTTCGTCTGAGCAAACAAGCTTAAATTATATTCCATAACATAGAAAAAGTTTGATACAAAGTGGGTAGATGTCTTGTCTTTGATCAGGGTTTCAAAAATTAGATGAAATAAGATTAAATTTTTCCAACGGTTTTCATAAAACTTAGAATACATTTTTTGTTTTCACAAATGGAGTAAAGAGTGAACAAATCCAATGTTATCCTCAAGGATTGGTTGTCAATATAGAATATTCCAGCTCACAAATAAACTAAATATAATTTATTTTCCCTACCCAATATCTTATCACAAAATTAATTTAAGTGAAATGCTGCATCTTCTATACTTATGTAACTGAGCATTGTCAACAAGGCAACTCAAAAAACACTTACTTTCTTACTTATCTACTTCATCTTCTGCACTCGTAGCTTCCTCAAGACCAAGGGACATTCTGACAACAACTGGATGGTGCCCCATGTTATATCATGGCAAGATCCACAAGATCTCTGCATCCCAATAAATAGCCACAGTCTTACATTTCAATAGATAGAAAGAATTTACATAACTTCTCACAAATATTAACAAATGAGCACAAAAGTCTAACGTACCCTTACGAGAAAACAAGACAAAAAAAAGAAACAATTTGAAGAGCACAAGTTTAATCCACTCTTCTCGCTGATACTGATACTAATCTGTGTGCAAGGTCAAAGACCCAGTTATTTGCCAGAGGCTACAAAGGCTCAGAGGTGCTGGTCAGTCTTAGCCCTCAAACCTGTGATCACACTCCGAGGCTCTGACCTGGGCAAATGAGAGGCCACAACCCTACCGGCAGTCACCACCTTCTATCAGTCTTCAACCCAGACAGCTATAGTCTCTACCTGCAGGGCCTCATCAGGACACAGCTATCAAATAGCCACTGTACCGAGCGCTCCTGCTTTTAGCTTGCAGTGGAGATTTATTGAAACTAGAAGATTCCTTTACAAAAGCTTGAGATCAGCTTTTCTTCAAGGATCCCTGTGTCGTCCCAAGGGGGACCACTCTTTGATCCTGACCTTCGAACCCTGGGGGATAACCTTTGCAAATTAGTTTGGCATGATGGGCCACTTCCTAATTGGTAAATTGCTCAGTGTCATTGATGGTCCTACTATTGTAACGTGTAAGGGTTTTCCCTAACACCCTCTATTATCACTAAATCAGTCAGAGGATATTATACATACTTTAGCTATGGCATGCAAAAAAGACATAAAAACTATAAGCACTGTCTCAAAGTCCATTTGGTTTTAAGATGTGTAAAATAAAGTCTAACTTTTACAATGCATACCGGAATGTCTGTCTAGAATCCCGTGTTTTGGACTTTTCAATTTTTCTCCCTCTCTGTGATACGCTGACCATCCTATAGGCTATGAAAGCTCTTCAGCCATCAGAGGCAATGGAAAAGAAGAGGTTTCATGTCCCACCCTGCAGCATGTGGTTTGCAAGCTTGAGCCCCTCCCTGCTTCCATCTTTTTCTCAATCAGATTACTTTGTCTAATTGTGGTGGTTGTCACTGGGCCCTGCAGGCCTCAAAGAACAGGTGGCTTAGAGCTGATATGCAGTTTCTGCATAGGAAAAAGAAAGTTCTGCTTGAAGAAAATTACTGTATTTCATAACTCGAGATTTCTTATTAAGGTCTTTTGGATTTATCTCCAAATTTATTTCCAGGTAGATTCCACTGTAATATTTCTCTGTTACCTGTGCAAGGTTTGTTCCCTTGCAGGACCATGGGAATCTCTCTGGCAGAAAGCGTGCCTCACCAGCCGCCTACTGCCGAGACGGATTGTTAAGGGGCACAGCATTAGTCAAGGAAGGGGATCCGTGGCCTTGGGCATGCCTAATTCCTTTCTAATGTGACAACTGTTCTTTTGAAGAGCTGTTTTCTCACTGCCCAAATCTCTTTAAAAGCATCTTGGGGGTGCAAACAGGGCTTAGAGGGAGTGTGCTGTGGCAGGCCACACCAGAGCCAGTGGGGGGGCTCAGGTTACACCCTGCCTGCCGTGATGCATTGTTGGTGGGACTCCCAGGCTCCACTACTCCCTCCTCCTCCTCCACCTCCTCTGCCTCCCCAATCACCACGTCCATCCTCCTCCTCCTCTCGCTCGGCAGTGTCCCTTCGAAAGAGACTGCCACAGAGCCTCGCAGAAACTCTGACACCAGTCCAGAGGATGCACTCTGCACATGAAACCTTACACGCAACTAATGGTTACAAATGTGTTTTCAAAGAAATCCCTGGTCTCTAGAATAAACTACACTCACATATGCACTCGCATATGCACATAAATGTGCATATGCGTACACACTGGGGTGCTACAAACATGAACACAGCAGCATAGAAAGGCAGAGGCTATTTGAAAGCAAGGGACTTGAAAAAGATTAGTTATGCTCAGGTTTATATTTTTATTTCAACGCTGTGAGGCCAAACCAGAATAAAACGTGAAGTATTTATTTTTACTACCATTTTACGTACTTAGCAAGTTGGAAAAGTGTTAACCAAGCAAGCCCCGTTCAAGAAGCTGTGTTTAGAAACTGCAGGTGGCTTGTGGCTTTGACTGACACTTCACACGGATTTCACTGACCTCTTGCTTTCTTCCTCTCATTCCGACAAAGACAATGTATTCCCTTCCAGCGGAGTGATCCCTAATTAGCTGTCAGGTGATAGCGTGCTGCTCTCATTGTGTTCCCCGCCGCTGCGCTCCAGGCAACGTGGTCAGAAGTCAGTCTCGGACTGAAGTGACAGATCATCTCTCTACACACTAGACCCCTGCAGCCTGAAAAAGACCACTTGGTCCTCACAAAGAGATCCCCGCTCTCTGCATTAAGAAAGCCTTAATATCAAATCTCATAACAAACAAACCACTCGCCAAACAAAGAGAAAAGAATCACTTGAGAATCTGTTTGTGTTCCTGCAAGTAAAAACAATAACCAGTGACGTTTTTTTTTTTCTCGTGCTAAAAGAAATATGCAATTAAATTCTCATAGGACCGTGGTTATAAGGAATGTAATCATAGCACAAAAAATCAAAACAATCGTTTTGTCAGTATGTTGCTTCAATTAATTTTATTCGACTTAATTTAGCCAAATGTATCATTTTTGATACAAACATTTTAGAATCTTCCATTACTTCACCTTAAAACCCTGCTGCGATGAGTAAATGAGTTGCTAAACGTATACAGACACAAAAGATTAAGATAATGTCAAGAAATGTGTAAAAAAATAAATAAAGGTATTACTTTGTGTAAAACTTCCACAAAATAGTTCAATTTCTTTTAAATCAAAAATTCTGACAATTTGTACTGCAACGGTGAGTTTACAGGGAGTAAACTCTACAAAAAAAAACCATTGCAACACACACGAGGATATTTTCATCATAAGTGCAGAAAATAACTGGATTTCCCAATAAAAGCCATATCTTCTTACTTTTCAGGATATCGCAGGTCATTTCTGATACAAAGATATGACTTCTTTCCTGTCTCTCTGTTAGGTCCACTGGAGGTCTGCTCTCAGACACTTCCAGTATAGACCCGGGCAGCAGGCAGGGACCTTGTTTGAAGGTCATGTCAGCACCGGGGTGTAAACGTTAGAGCTTTTTGTGGTCAGGGTAAATGTACAAGCCCGCCCTGCGGGAGCACTCCTTCCCTCTCTTTAATCGGCGTGTAACAGGCCCTTGTAGAGCCAAACTGTCTGCGACACATCAGCACTTAGAAATAAAACCCCCTTTGCCAACCCTGCAAACGGCTGTGGTTTGAGTACGGCAGCTGGATCATTTCAGGGGGACAACACGGACGGGTCCGCTGACTGAGGAGAGACAGGAAAGAAAATATTCTGCTCTAAGGCTTTGGACTCAAATATGACAGTTGGAATATCAATTTTTTATTAGCAATATTTATTGCTTATTAGCCATTATGAACATTCCTTATCGATATTATCAACGTTCTTATATAACTAACTGTAACAAAGTTGATTTAGACATAATTGGCATGTTTATGTTTTTAATATTGGGACTGATTAGAGCAGCAATACACATCATGAATCTATGAAGACAAAAGTACATTGAGGAAAAATTTTACTGTTCCAAGATATTATGGTATGTTTAAAAAAAACAACTTATCACAGTAATAAGATTTTATTTACAACAGAACAGCAACACTTATCCATTCTCATTGTTGCTAAGACATCCAAATACTCTTCCTTCTAGGACCCTCAATATTTCCACAAAAAGTTTTATTTTTCCTTTATTTAATCAGAAGAAACAGACAGAAATGGACAGCAGCAGATGTGGAAGGCGCAGCACTGTATTTCTCTATGCATCACACCGCCGAGAAAACTCCAGCACTTTTTTTATTTATGGCATCTCTTTAATATGACTATAAATCACAGAAATCACATTTTTATCTTTATCTGTAACTGTGACTTCTTAAAAGCTTGATATCAGAAACAGAACCGTATTTTTATACCATGATTCATGCTTTCAGCTCGTTGCTGAAAAATGCAAAACTGCTATTTAGGTGTCACTTTAGAATCACAAGATTTACTTTTAATCATTTACATTTATTTTGCTGCTCAGTAATGTGCAACACATGTCCAGATAATATCCAAGCTGCTCCTTTAGCAGATTGCTCTTAATGGCCCCAACATTCAGCACCCCCTTTTCTGTGAACTCTGCAAATATAAAATCTGCATCGAGAGAAAAAACACAAAATACACAACAGCTTTTCTTGTTATCAGGGAAGCAGAGCGTTTGAAGGAGCCAAGACAGCAAACTTAACAATTGTAATGCTCCAGCCGAGAAACCTAATTTACCAATTTGCAGGAAGACAAGATGGCAGGAAACAAGCCAATTTGCCACGTGTGCAGCGCACAGCGAACCGCAGGCTCGCTCCCTGGCCTCATGAGAGGTAATTATCCCTAAAAAAGAATGCCAAGCCGTATTAAGATGTGGCCGCATCAAAACGAGGGAGACAGCCTCATTACAAGTAATTATGAGGGAATTAGAAACATCATTTAACTAAACGAGCAAATAATGTCCAGGATATTGAAGAAGCTGCCTGCACTTCTGCCGACCACTGCAAGTCCCATTACAAAAATTGTAGGTCTTTAATAGAATAATGACATGCTTTATCTTCCCTGATTCCCTCTGAGGGGTTTAGAGGCAGAGGGGACGGACCGAGGGGGGTCTGGGGGGTTGGTAAAACAACTGTTGCAGAGCTCTCTGTCTCGGTGGTCTCACGCTTGAGTGTGTAGTGCGAGGCCTTCAAGATAACCCCCCCTCCCCCCACTATCTGCCAGCCCCCCCATTATCCCTACAAATACAAAAATGGAGAGCAGAAAATTGTATGTCACAGCCATTATTGTGTCAAAGGTAATGCTAATGGACTTATCTCCAGAGTAATGGCTGCATTTTCTACACATACTGTAGAAAATGTAATAGTCTGATGCATATTGTGCTGGGAGAGGAGCACTTCAAATAGACAGTTCAAGAAATGGTCTGTAATTTAACAATGAAGTGTGATTCAGTTTGCCAATGAAGGTCTGATCCATGTCTTTGGTTAAACATTGTTCTTGAAGATTTTAACTTGGAGACTGGAAGTTGTTGGGGTTTTTTTTTCATTCAGTCTAAAAGAGGACCAATTTTATGTTCTTATGCGACTGCTAGCTGCAAATGCATCTACATCTGAGTTGTCAGTCACATTAAAAAGAGCATAAGCAAGTTAGATTTTGCTCCAGATACCAAATTGAAAAAGAAAATGGATATATGGTCAACACTGTAAAAAGCATTTTCCCTCTCACAGATTTATTTTGTTGTTTTTTGTGTGTTATCATTAAAAGTCATTACACGTATTTTAATGTCTGATGAGGACAACTTGAGTAAATACAATAGGCAGCATTAAAATAATTACCTGATATATGGCAGGGGGGGCTATGTATGGTAAATATATTGTGAAAAAATAATCTTCAACACATCAGTGAGGCACAGCCTGTCTGTGAATGTGAAGTAGGCCAAAATTAGCACATTAACTTAAAGAAATTCAAAACAAGTGAGAAACAAAGTCATCGTCATAAGGATTTGGGACTTCAGAGAACCAGAGTAAAACCCATTATACGCAAAGAGAGAAAACATTGAAAAGTGAGGAACCATTTATCCATCCATCCATTGTCTGGAGGGAACAATGGGAAATCTTCCCAGGTAAGTAAAACCTGCCATTTTTTAAAGAACACATCTGGATGCCTCACTTGCTGTTTTGCCAACTAATAACTTGATCTGAGAGACTTTGGAAAAAATTCTGCAGACTGAAAACACAAAAGTGGAACTTTTTTGGTTCCAGTATACCTGGTGTGAAGTTCAAACAGCATTTCATGAAAAAGGCACACTGATAGCTAAACAAAGTGTTGGTATTACGACTGTCTGGGGTTGCTCTGCTTAATTACCTGGAGAGCTTCCTGCTATTGATGTAAGCAAAATTTCTACTCTAACTGGAAATCGTAACAGAGACTGTTCACCCCTCAGTTCAGGACTTTTAAGTTAAAGCAAAGTGGGGTTTTGCAGGAGGACAGTGCTCCAAAACAGTTTGTGAGCCAACTGTTACTGGCTCACTAATAAATTGTGTTGGAGTGGCCTAGTCAAAGTCTGGACAGAAATCTAATTGAGTGGCTGTGCCAACCAGAGGGTCCATGGTGGTAAAACCCTCCATGTGGTTGAATTTTGCAAAATTCTTCCTCAGAGACGTAAAAGACTCATTGTCAGTCACCGCGAACTTTAATTGATAGAACAACAATTAAAGTTCATTATGTTTAGAGTGAAAATTGGTGACTTGCAGGGGTCAATAGTCTGGCTGACTCTTGATTAATAAATTTATCTTCTGAAAACTGCATTTTGTATTTACTATATGTCATCTCTGACAATAAAATGTTCATTTGTAATAATGTCAGGATGATAAAAATACAAAAGCTAACAAAATATGCAAGGGGCAAATACTTTTTCAATAGCACTGTGACTATTTCCCTTCCATTATTATTAATATTTTTCACGTTCTTAAATGACTTCTACTAAATATGTCTATATGTTTCATTTACCATTCTGCCTGCCAGGTAGCACAGTCCCTTTCTGTCAAGAGAAAAGGGGCTTTCTGTCGGGGAGGGGGCTGATGGGCAAACACAATTTCCCTTCAGCTCCTTCATTTCCAGTTGATATAAAACAGAATCATAAAAAATCGCTCCTGCTTCGAGCTCTCCTTTTTAACCATTAGCCCATAAATACAGTGGCTGGTTAAAGCCGGGCGGATGACAGGGCCTGCCTTCAAAAACCTCGTTACGCTCCTCTCAAATTCATTTAGGGAGCAAAACAGGTCTTGAGAGTTGCCTGGCTTAATGCATTGCGATCGCTTTTAAAACTCGTGTCTGCATCTATTTCTGGTGTTATGTCCCTTTATTCTAATATTAAGCCACGCCGTTCCCTTTCATTTATAAATCAAATGTCTGTAAACAAGTTGCGAGCGAGCTGAAAGGCCCTGAGTCCAGCAAATGATGAAAGGATGGGATTTGTATAAAAGAAGATCTTGAGGCGGGTTGGATAATATTGTTGCTAGTCTGTTTAAACTCAATAATCCTGATTAAGTTAGATTGGATCTTATCTGTGGATGTAAAGGGAGGTGATATCTGGAAGTTTTCCTATAATTCATAATGATCCTGTAAATATGTTTTAAAAAAAATTAGCCTGGGAATCAATTTACTCTGTGCACTCTCCCTCCCCTCCGCATGGAGCCCACAGCTCCCATTACTCCTCTCATAAATTATCTCCCAGAGTGAATTACACTTGCTTTTCACCTTACCAGGACCGTTTGATGAATCCTAAGGCAAAACATATCATCTCAACAAATCTTCATCACTGTGCCAGTCTCTGTCTCTTTGCAGTTTAAGCCACTTCAAATCATTTTCATTGCCTTGCTATTAAAATTTGTAATTCACACCTGCCATTGCCATGATACATAGTTACACAGAGCGCTCTTCCCTGGCTTCTGCGTGCTGCACGTCTCTTTCTCTCCCCCCCTCCCTTGTCTTGTAAATCAAACACCTGAGGGTGACAGGTCATGCAGATTTCCCACAAGTCAGTGGGGTGCAAACATCCATCCAAAAGCGTGGCGCATTGCCGTCACGCGCGATGACATAATGACCACTTGGAAACTAATAAACAGCTTCATTCAAGCAAAGCTATTGCTCCTTTTCGTAAGCGTTACCATCCTCCCCCCCTCACCACACACACCCTTCCCTTTTCCTATCTGTCACAAATTCATCCTCCTGTACCTCACCTCCTCCTTGCCATGTAGCCACAGTTACCCATAAATCACATCTGTTGTTCAACGCTATCCATTTTCCCTGAAACACAGGGCGGCTGTTGCAGAAATTGGGTCAGGCATAATCTGCGAGGCAGCAGAGCCCGGCTAGTCATGATTCCTGCCAGGTAATGTAGCCATTAGCACACACACAGAAAGAGAGAGAGAGAGGTTGGAGAGCGAGCGAGCGAGGGAGCAGACGGGTGGACGGGTCGCTTCCCTTTGTGGCCCACAGGATGTGACACCCAAGAAAAAGCTGGCAAGTGGCACAATTTTATCACCCTTCCATCAACCACCAGACACCCAAGAGCCTAAACATGGGTTTGGCAGAAGCTCAGTGTTTGTGACAAAGTCCGGGTGTGTGTTTCATATTTGCATGAACTGAATTGTAATAAATTCTGAGATCCCTCTTTCCCCTCTTTTGTCTTTTGAGAAAGTTCTTGAAAATTCTAACAGGCCTCTAAAGGACGAGGACGCGCCGTCCAGGATGCAACGCGCGGCCTGTCCTGTAATCCATTACACAAATGGAGAATACGAGATGCAGCTCAATGACAAGAGTCTTGAACTTTTACAACGTGCCTCCTTCTTAGGTTTCCCTCCCTATACAAGAGCTGGTGCTTCTAAGAGCCATTGGAGGTAAGACTTCAAATGAGAGAAGATCCCGCCCAGAGGCATGATTGGCTAATGGTAGTGAGCATCCCGTTTCTAGCCTGAAAATGTCTTTATCTCCCAGTATGCATATTTTAATCTTTGACAGAGTTCCCTGGTCACTTGTAATCTATAGTAATATGAGACAAATAACATAAAAAAGGCTTAAAAGGTGAAAGTTGGTCATTTTGTGTCGCAATTTTGGTTTTGGAGTGGGAGGCAATATTATTTCCCTTAGACAAATATCTCCAATGTATCTCAGCTTATTATTTATTCCTCATAAGGTGAAACTCTCTGAATGTTTTTCACTAGAAAATTATCTTTGGATGTTATTTTACTTAATTTACTTAACATGCTGTAGTTTTCAGCCCTCATATGCATGTTTTCATTTTAAAATTCTTATTATGACATTTCACCAAATGATTGCTGATGCTCTAAAACCAACAACTACATACATGCCAGAGATTCTCACACAGAATCGTAAAATTTACTATTTTTGGTTCCAAGAAGACAGAAAATAAACCACATTAAATATAGAAATAACAACTAAATTAAAAATTTCTTCCCCCAAATAATGCCCCTAACTTCCCTTGTTTTTTTTTTTTTATGATGTACTTTGTGGTCACCAGAAAAGTTGATTTTGTTGCCTTCTAAATCTAAAAATCTCAAAAAGGAGTCAAATTAAAATTCCGCATAATAAAACCAAGCAATCCCACTTGTCACTGAAATAGAAAAATTTATTGAATGTGTTTATAACTGGAGGTCTAAATTACAATTTAAAAAAAACCAATGATATATTTCCTCATATGGAAGAATTGTGTCTTTTCTTGTCCTTAGGTGAATAAAATCATCAGTTATAAATAAAAGTGTAAAAGCAGCTTCTTTCAAATCCACTCATAAAGCTTTTGTTTGACGTCCCAAATCCAATATTGTAACAGTGAAAGATAATAAAAAATAAAAACGGTACAAATTTCTTGCTATCGTTATAAGCAATACACATGGTGTATTTTCTATGTATGGGGGAAGCTTGGTTGCTTTCTCTTGTAAAGTACAGATTTTTTTTCCCCCCAACAAATAAAGTGATACAATTAATATACATGGAGTTACGGAGACACTTATATAAAGTTTGTATTGTTTGAAATGCGTCTCTTTTTTCACCTGGACTGCGGTGGTAAACAAGGAGAACAGTCTATCAGTACTCTATTTTGTTGTACAGGTTGTATAAAGGTAACGCTGGCAGGTTGCTCCCCGGATAATACAGGGGCGTCGGGAAGGCGATGGACCGAGGGACGGGGACGCGCAGGAGGTTGTTATCTCTGAAAACCAGCGGCATCCCCACTAATGTCTGTGCGGAGGCGTGGGCCATGTTAGCCGCCTCCAGCTCGGCGGAGAGCTGCCGTTTCCACTTGTTCCTCCTGTTCTGAAACCACGTCTTGACCTGAGTCTCCGTCAGCTGCAGGCTGGACGCTAAGCAGGCCCGCTCCGAGCTGCTCAGGTAGCGCTTCATGTCGAAGGTGGACTCCAGCTGGTACACCTGGCTCCGGGAGAAAACGGTGCGCGTCTTCTTCTTGGCCGAGTTGCCGTGCTTGTCCGCGCCGTCCGCCTGTCTCTCCTCCGACAGAGGAGACATCTGATGGCACGGTCTGTCCTGCTCCTTCTTGTAATCCTGCAGCAGAGGCTGGGACAGGTGCGGCCGCCGTGCGAGTCCGTCGGTCCCGGAGAGAAGACCTTTAGCTGCACCTGATCGCGTCAAGAAAAGCGCATGATCAGAACGGTTCCTGAACTGTTTAACAGTCACTGAGAGAATGCGAATTACTTTTTCTTTTACAGTCAAACTGAGTGAGTTTGACTTAAACGAAATGAGTGGCAAACATGGTGACTTTTCTGAATAAACACATCAATGTCGAGTGTGCTTAGTACAGCTACAGTAAGCTATTAATTAAATTCCGCTATATTTAACGCTCAATTGACGGTGTGTGTGTGTGGGAGGGGGGGGGGGGGGGGGGGGGCTGGTGCAGCCATTTTGGAAACATGCTTCATCAATTAGTGGGGCTCAATTAAATTTGAAATGAGAGGATTAGACATGGGGCTGTTAGGACACGCGACCTTCCACTCTAGCCGCTGCCTCTGAGCTCGTGCGCGCACACACACGAGTGGCAGTGAATGCACTGCACGCGAGTGTTGCAGTGTTAGAATGTAAACTAATGGAGTGTGGTTTGAACATAGCAGCTAGAATCAAGCCAACCAACACCAAATAATTTATTAACAATAATAATAATAATAATAATAATAATAATAATAATAATAATAATAATAATAATAATAATAATAATAATAATAATAATAATAGATTTCTGACCTAAGCAGGAGAAGTTGTGGGCTTGGTGCTGCATGCATGGCTCGCTTTGACCCGTGTCGGAGCAGAAGCAGTCCGCTGAGTCCTCCCCTCCGCTGCACTCCTCCTCGGAGGACACCGACAACGAGCGCCTCCTCGGCGGCGACGGCCCCTTGGACAGCTCCTTGGCTCCGGAGCGCGGCTCATCGGACGCCGTGCCCAAAATGGACTGGATGGTGAAGCTGGAGACTGGGCCCGACGAGCACTTGCTCCCGCTCTCGTCTGCGCTACTCATTCTCGCTTCATAACAGTAGCGAAGTATTGACTGAATCGGTTAGTCCCGTTGGATTCCGTGATTGCTTTCTACACGACTGGCGCGTAAAAATTACCAACGCTTCTTTTGTCCGCTTTTTTTCCCCCTTCTTCTTCTTCTTCTTCTTCTTCTTCTTCTTCTTCTTCTTCTTCTTCTTAAACCCCCCCAGCCGGTTTAATTGTAGCGTTTTAACACTGAAGGAGGTGGAGGTGTTTTTTCTAGAGCTCGGGGAACATGAGTGTATTCCCGGTCCTCCTCCTCACGCTCTGGATCCGAGGCAACAAAGTTGCGTTGCTTCATTTGCATGTAGGTAAGCTCCTACTGGGCCAATCGCAGCACCCAGTATGAGCCCGGAAATTTCAAACTCCTGTCAGGGTTTTGAGATGGGAAGTGGAGAGGGAGAGAGCGCTCATATGCCCAAAATTGCATATTTCAGAACTTACGTGGAACTGTAAAATGCAATATTGATGTGGCCAAATTTCTATTTATTTATTGCATGCAATGCGTAATATATAAAGTTATTTTCTAATTAGAATAAATAGTAAAATGTAAGTAAATAAATTATTGTCCATATATTTAGAGTGGTTGTATGTTAACAAAATACATGTTTTTAGTAAAAATGTTACATATTTTTTCTTTTATCCTAGTGTATGTTTCAAAACGATGACAGTCATTTGTGGATGATCTGAATTAAAACCTTTTTTTTTTTTTTTTTTCTGTATGCATGCCAAATTGGCTGCCGTGACAGTAACACGCACAAAGCCTTTGGAACTAAGACAAAGACCCAACTCATTTCTCCCCCCTGAAAATAATAAACTCATTCCCCGTCCATTATCTACGATTAAGAATTAATTTGATCATTACTGAGCTAATCTGCTTCGTGATGACCGCGCGTGGAGTGGAGGCCGGCTAATTGATTGACTAATTGATTGGAGGTGGTGGGAGGCTGTGGGCGCGCACGCGGCGGTGCAGGGAGCATAGTGAGCGCGCATCACCACCTTCTGAAAAGGTGGGGGGCTGCGCGCGCGTACACACAGGTACACACAGGTGTGTACGCTTGCGTCTCTATTAGAGTCTGTCTGCCTGCGGACACACTCTAACATTAGCACCATGCAAACAGATACGCAGCCGAACCGAGGCATTTGCAAACTAAGCTGCTGCTTCAGGCCCCCAGGCCAGCAGGGGGCCCAGAAGAGCGCTCTACTTCTCATACAGGATGTAGATCTCCAGACTTATCATTCATACTTAGATTGATCAAGAATGAGCCTGACTTTAATTTTGCTGTAAATTTGAAGTGTAAAATTGTTTTTCAAATATTTACAATGTAAAATCTAGATTTATTGAGGTTTTTAAAAACCTTGCAAATGTGTTCTCATGCAGAGAAAAATCATCTCAATTTTTATAGTTTTGTCAAAGTCATCATCTGTTGCAAATATTTTTGTTTTTTCGTCTATGCTTTGAACTCACATATATGGTTTCATAAGCTCATTAACAAAGTAGAATCCATCAAATTAATTAACAATTCATAAGTACCATAAACTTCAGGCCAAAACCTACCTAATCTCAGTCATGTGATGCTGTGGTTCTATAATCAAAGCATGGAAAAAAAAAGAATATTTCTGTTCAGTAGCTATTATATGAAAACTGTCTGTGGTCAGTAATTCATTGTCCTTCCAGTTTTGACACTATTTAAGTTGGTCAGAATGCCCAACAAAAAACAAAGAACAATAGAAATACTATTTTATGTTTTACTGTACATGTTTTAGAAATCTCAAACTGTTTTTATGAGCAATCTATGCTCTACAGATTATGCACTTCAAGTTTGATCAAACTGGGTGTTTTCTATTTCAAGCTGATCAAAGCATTAAAAAAACAGTAAAATAACCATTTACTTTAGCACTCAATATGAATCTGACCATTAGATATCAACGACAGCCTCACTTAGATGCTTGTCCTGCCCTAGCAAAAAAAAAAAAGTCACCCTGGGAAGGAACTTACTGCTAATATTAGAAATTTCACTTTGTATGTCTTAAAACAAAAACTTTGGCATTCAGGTTGAATACAATCAATTGTAGACTGGACGTCTGACGACACTTCAGACGTTAGAGATTATCAAAAGCAGTCCAGATGAGCAAAAACGAAAGAAAAACTTCAAAAAGAAATTTTGGCACCAAGTAGTGATCAAACATTTCTGGCCCGGGTTACCCTGCACACAGCACAGAGGGGCGCTCTCGTTGATTAGACACACAAATAAGTAAGAGATAGGTTTGGTTGAATATGACAAATACTGTCCTGATCTCCCTCTGGTAGACTGGAGCCCTGGGCAATGGGCCCATGTTGCCCGTATCAAAAATAACCAAGCGATGTGGTCAATTTGATTGCTGGCAAAAATCCGCGAAACCAGAAGTGTTAAATACCCAGCAGAACACAATTAATGGCGCTACGGTGGCTGCCTGGTGCAGTAATAACCTTCTTGGTACCAACACAACCGGTGTGTTGTTTGGACAGCCTGTGAAAAGAAAGCAAACAAAAACACAGAAAAAGAGAAAAGAAGCTGGGTTAATTATGCAGGTGAGGTGACGCTGCCGATGCTGACATCAGATCCTGCCGTCGTCAGAGGCATCTGGAGCCGTGCGTAAATATTCTGAAGTGGCAGCAATGCCAGCAGCTGCTAAACGGTCCCGCTGAAACTCAGGGAGGGGGTTGGGGAGGTAGGGATGGAGGGCGGAATTATACGAGGGCAGTCGAGGCGGATGCTGGATTTATGGTGGTAACACATAAGGCGTGAAATCTGCAATGACACTTAAATGGGTTTATTTTTTATATGCCGCTCTTTTCATACAAAGACCCGTGTCAGCGCGTCGCCGCGCCTCCTCCGTCACTTTCAGACGACTTTAACAAAATATCGGCGATAGTGGACACGACGCGTTGCTGTAGTGTTGAAACAAAAAGAATAAATAACGCATACCACCTTGATGGGGAAGCTGACGTTTACAGGTCAGTGGTGGCAAAAGGCGCGCTGTGGTTGTTTTCTGGTATTGTGTCAACAATAATCCCCTCCCTGTGTGTCTGAAGGCCCGAGCAGCAGCAGAGGAGCGCGCCTTAAGTTCGCGCTCTATCACAATGATAGGTGGCGTACGGCCGGCCTACCACAATAACTGAACAAGATCTTTAGCAGGAGAGAAAGCTCTGAGAAAGACAGATGAAGTTATGAGGCGCTTTGATCTGGGAATCAAGCTCCGATAAATATTAAACAAAGAGCCTTTACACGTGTGTATTATGATGTATGGCGTGTCCAAGTCTAGAATAAGGAAATTACCAGAGAAAATGATATCAATAAATTTTCTAAGTATAAACGTTGATTATGTTTCGATTTTCATTCAAGAAAGCGGTGGCTGCTCCTTCACCCCCCCCCCCCCCTCCTCTGTGCGCGCCTTTCTTGCGTGCGTGTGAATGAAAGAGAGAGAGAAAGGAGAGAGTTGTAAATGCAAGCAGAGCAGCCGAGCCCTGAAGGTGTACAATTTATGTAATCTGAGTGTGGAAATGAACTGGGTAATTTATTGGAAAACACAAAGTCAGGAAGATTGGATCAGCCACAGCCTATCCAAGGGCTCCTATCCATCAAGTTCCAATTAACAACCCAACCATTGAGTTTTAATGGCTTTCCAATCTACTGCCCTGATAGACTCATCAATTCCTCGGGGAGAAATTAAGAAAATCGACCGCCCCCTCGGCGTTTTGGTGTCATTCTTCACAGCAACTATATGTCAAATTAAAAACACAATTAAAATTTAAACTGTTCCAATCAGACGCTGCTCTGCAACCTATGTTTCACTTAATAGAACTTTGATGAAAATCTGATGCCCGCGTTCAATCAGGAAAGCAAATGGCGTCGGTAGAAAAACAAGATTTCCTCTTCAGACGAGTGATAGGTGACGCGGGAGCGCGCGGTGAGGGCATCACTTTGGCATGGTCTCTGATTATTGATTGGCATTTATCTGTTGCTTGACACTCTACATTTAATTGTGGAGGCTGAAGGGTTTTGTTTTCTTTCACATTCAAGTTTGACCGTTTTCCCCAAGCATGTTTAATGATAAAGTCGCAGAAACTCAGAAGATTAGCAGCATCAGCTTTCTAATTCATATTAAAAAACATAAGAATATTTCCTTTAAGATTGGAGAGAATAAGCTTCAAGAGGTAGCAACATTTATTCATTCAGTCAAATCATAACTCCAAAGGAGGTCAACAACATATTCTACAATTTGTTGAAATCAAACGTCCACTGTCGCCACATGCTTTCTCAGAAGAAGGGATTGCTGTGAGACCTGAGCAACTGAATGACCTGCCTTACATGGACAACCTTGCATCATTTGGCATTATAAACTAAATAAATGGAACTTTTGTCAAGTGTTTTAATTAAGATGGCATTTGCTGTGAACCGGCTTCATTGAAATAAACTAAATCAATTGACTACATAGCATGTCTGTTGGAAACACAAACCAATCTCCTGGGTCTTGACTGTCTTGGGGACATGCTCCATTTAAATGTGAGTTTGCATATTTGTGGATAATTCATTAGTATATTTGATCATAAAATGATAAAAATTTATCCTCACATGTTGTTTGTTAAGATTTCTTTGACATTTAGTCCAATGCTTTACCAAAGTTCACTTCAATGCATGCACTTTTAGGGGCTGTATCTTAAAAAACATAGATATAGACAACACAGCCAAAAATGACTTTGCTTAACTCATTTTATGGTCTATAAGATAAACAAAGTAGCTAGTGTTTTTTTGTTTGTCTGTCCTTGGATATAATGAAAAAACAGCAACATTGAGACAATAAAGCTTCAAAGCCCATTCATATGAAGCATGGCCATTATTACATTGGGCATTTACAGTTCAACCCTGACAGAAAGACATAGTTTCCTAAATCACATTAGAAAACGTAAGGTCACATGAACATGATGACCATGTGAAGCATTACATTTAAATTGTATGTTGGATAATGCAAAACGCTTTGCACAAGGGAAAAATGATTTGGAACATTTTGATAGTGTATATGTGAAAGACATGTATGTTGACATGTGAAACCTTTGTGATGTACAAGAAGTACCCAACAGATACCCATAAACATAATACCTGCGATGCCACCGTGAAACTTGTAAATCACTTATGGCATCTATGTGAACACTCTAAACTTTATGTGATGCCCATCTGGAATGATAAACTTCATGGGTTTTATGTAAAGATCATGCGGAACCAAGAAAACTAAAGTGATGTAAAAGTAAATCTTCAAAATTATGCCTGATGCACAAATGAAAGCCGGAAATTTCATATGATTCCCGCATGAAGCCTTTAAAATTCATGTGGTGTCCATTTGACACCGACGATTTACATATGAGGCTCATGTAAAACATAATGGGATACCCATATCAATACATACATTTTGTGTGATGCCCTTTATTTCAAAGCAGCACTCCTTCTTCTCACAAGATCCAAAAAAAATGATCAACAGAAACATAACATGGAATTAACAAAACTTTTGAAATTCTTTCTTGTGTTTGCTTTCAGTGTGCCACACCAATCACAAGTGACACTTATCTGGCCACTTTGAAAAATTCCTGGACGTACCCCTGGTTTTTTTTTTTTTGCCTCACACAGTCCGTTTTTGCGACAAAATTTTTGATATGGATGCTTTAACCTCTGCGCATGGCATTCGATAATAAAAAGAACAGGTTGGCATTATGCAAGAAGTTCACTCTACTTTTGTGTTTCCCAACTGGCCCCTGAGTCCTGTGACGGAGACTGCTGAATATTATCCATTCATGAATCTCCATGTTAATACACCCGGTCACGTCAGTTTGTCCCTGTTTGTGCAAATGCGTTTAATCTGATTCCCCCCTCCCCCTCCACTCCTTTACATAAAGATGTCGCACAAATGGATATTATCGAGTGGTGAATTTTTTTATTATTTTTTTTTTCAATTTATGCGCGCAAATCAAGGTCATGAGCTTGGCCGAAGCAGCGCGTGAAAGCTGCTAGCTTTACTTGACGCAGCGTGCTGCAGACGTTCACAGATCGATATGTGCCAGAGGAATAATGCTCTACTAATCTATTAATTTGCAGTAATGGGGCCGTGTTGAGTGTTCATGGTAAGGTGCGCGTCAATATACCCGGATGATGTGATGATATTTGAATGAACCCTTTGTCTCTTGATGAGGTCATCACAACAGAGTTCATACTGACTGATTAGTTTCCAATAATGGAAATCATTCCACAGACACACACCCATATATATATATATATATATATATGCACATGTGTACACACGCACCCAGATTTAATTAAACGACAGTTACTAACCGGCCCCGGACTCCTAAATAAAATCTAGAGGGCAATTCTGCTTGTAAAATTGAAAAAGCAAAACATTTTTAATAAAAATTCTCCACAACAATATTTAAATATCACCATCAGATTATCGTTTCTGCACAAGCGAGATCCTCTCTTCACCTTCCTGGTCTGAGTTCCGTGTTTTTCTCCCTCATAAACTTTGGACATAATATGAGCATTTTAAAAAGAGATATAAACACACCACGTGTCTCTACGTCTGATCTGATTCATGCAGAAGAAGGCCTTAAAACATTTGTTGTGTTTTGCATCTTTATTCAAACTTCAAAAATGCGTCTTAAATAATTACGAACC
Source organism: Xiphophorus maculatus (assembly GCF_002775205.1). Lineage (NCBI taxonomy): Eukaryota > Metazoa > Chordata > Actinopteri > Cyprinodontiformes > Poeciliidae > Xiphophorus > Xiphophorus maculatus. Next base: position 18,217,309 of record NC_036464.1, read on the forward strand.
GAGCTGAATAAGGTGTTCGTGGTTATAAAGGGCGCGCTTGACAACTTAATCAACTTTTTTAGGCGTTTTGGTTATAACATCTGATGTCCTCATATGTTCCTGGTATGAGCTAAACCTTATGAGTGCAGTGACACCTGTAGTACCTTCTGAGACAAAGTACCTGTTAAATAATGTATCTCTAATTTGAAGATTTACATCTTCTTTCTTTTTTTCACATTTTAATATGGATGGGGCTGTAATTTGGGCTACGATACAATACTGCAAGCTTTCATTGTGCACTATTACTATTATGTTATTATATAAATGTAATCACAGATTTAAAAAATAAATAAATAATAAAGAAAAGCCGTTACCAGCCAATTTTATAGGCTATTTTTAATGTTGCTAAATTGCTTTATCTTATTTAAATTCAAGTGTTATAAAAAGCCATGCAGCAAAAAAAAAAAAAAAAAAAAAAGGTTTATGGTGCAACAATACACTGAAAATAAAACAAATGCAATAACAATTATAAATCGGTATTTTCAGCTTGTCAGGACACAAACGTTAAGGACACCGGCTCGTACTTAGAGAATAATGTCCTCGAATACATTACCCGTAATTTTGGAAAGACGGTGCCAATTACGCACGTAATTGACCGAGTCCCTCTTGATGTAAAATAACGTTTTAAAATGCGCAACACTTGGGCGACGGCAGAGGAGCCACCTGCTGTTTCTCAAAGAGTGAGTAAGTCCTGCTTTAACTTTTAATAAAATATACATATTTACATATATTAAATGGGAGCGAGATAACAAAAAAAGTGTAATAAGGCAAAAAACGAAACGTAAGGAATATTTTCGATTTATTTCACAACATGATCCAGCAATACAATATCAAAACGTGTTTTTTTTTTACTTTACAAATGAGAAGCGTGTAAGGAATTTTCTTTTTTCCGCGTCTCATTAAATATATACATTTATTTTATTTTTTTTTTACACCAGCGATTTTTTTTGTCTCATTATTTATAATCCTTCCGTTTCAAAAACACAAATTGTCATTGGAGACTTGTGCTTAACAGGACTGTCTGTGTGGAAGGAGCTTTTAAAAGAATCACTAAAAACAGAAAGCTACGTGGATATTTTTTTACAGCTGGAGTGTCTTGATTGTCCCCCTTCAAGCGCTTAAAAAAATTTAAAAAAAAGAGAAAACAAGTATTTCACGTTTAGTGAATTCACTCATCTGACAGCACTGTCACCAGCTCTTGAAAAGGAAATAAAATTCAAATGAGGGTGTTAGGTGAGAAGTAGGTCGCCACTTTTATGTAAACAAGTCCCCCCCCCCTCTTTTTTTTTTTTTTTTGCATCGCACAGATCTGGCCTTTCCAGTAACAATCAGGAAAATTAAAAAAAATGATACACTCATACAGTGGGCAGACTCCTGAGATGTCAATAATAATAATAATAATAATAATAATAATAATAATAATAATAATAATAATAATAATAATAATAATAATCGGTACCCTTGTGGGAAATGACACAATCACCTATCTGACAAAATAAGTCCACGTTTGCCTGACAGTGACAGTCTCTTCTTAGTTTATTTTTTTGTTTTTGTTTTGTTTTTTCGCAGTGCCGGACTTTGTATAAAAAAATATTGTCTTTCTTTTTTAATTATTTTGTGATAAGATGAAACATCAAAACTCTTTTCGGCGATTCTCAAACCGGTCTGAGCAGCGGCACAGACGTGACGATGGGATGGGAATAGTAGACTCCCGGGTGCGGGAAGGTGAGCAGCGGCTGGCTGACGGGCACGCTGGCCGCCGCGCCCCCCGCGCCCTCCGAGGCAGAGTTCTCGTGGTAGAGGATGGGCACCCGGACTATCCTCTGCGCCGCGGCGTGGCTCAGGTTGGCGGCCTCCAGCTCGGCGGCCAGCTGCCGCTTCCACTTGTTCCGCCGGTTCTGAAACCAGATCTTCACCTGGGTCTCCGTCAGGTGCAGCGAGGCGGCCAGACCGGCGCGCTCCGAGCTGCTCAGGTAGCGCTTCATGTCGAAGGTGGACTCCAGCTGGAACACCTGGCTCCGGGAGAACACCGTGCGCGTCTTCTTCTTGCGGCACGGCTTCTTGTCCTCGTCGCGCTTCTTCCACTCCTCCAGCTCGTCCTTCTTGGCCTCCTCCGCGTCGCTCTCCTCCAGGATGATCTCGTCGCTGCTTTTGTTGTTGCTGTGCTCGTCCTCGTCCTCGTCGTCGTCGTCTTTCGCGTCCGGCTCGGATTTGAGCACAAGGTCCGGGGAGTCTCTGTCCGTGCCAGAGGTCGGGGAGGAATCTCTGGCTCCTGGTTTCTCGATTGCTGGAATGGAAACACGAGCAAGGGGGTAATGTCAGAAAAATAATTATAATAAAAAAACAAAAAACATTTGCTTTTTATGCGTTTTGGGGCATTTATCACCGCCTGCTGATATGATCCATTCAGTAGAGTTTGGGGAAACAGTTGTCTGTCAAACAGTTTTTCTACCCACAAATAAACACATTGTGAAAGATTAATAATAATAAAAAACTTGATTTTCAAAGTTACGTTAGTTCTTTATTCTAAAACGGACCTGCTCGGGTCAGCTCGTTATGATCATACGTGTATAAATCATTTTTTTTAAAAAAAACCGGGGATGTGTAAAAAAGGCTGTCAGTGACGAAGCCTCGGGGTGAAACGAGCACCACAAGCGCGAGGAGACAAATCAAAAGCAAGCTGCGCATCGTCGCCCTCATCCAATGGTTTCATCATGTCTGCTTCATTTTATGCACCGCTTGTCGGTTTATTGATCTATTATTCCGTGTCGTGGCATAACAAAGTAGGTTACGTAGGAGACAAGGTGTTAAATCTCCACACGCCTACAAAACCTTTCAGGAAAACGCACGAAATGCGCGATTTTATGGTTAATCTGTCTTCTGCGGAGACGTTTTAGGTACGTGCAAAAACCGAATTGGTTTATTCTGTCGCGTTTATTGTTCAAAATCAGACTGCATAGGAATCACTCATCTTACCTTCAGTTCTGTGCAGATGAGCCGCCGAGCCGAGGGTGTAGGGGTACCACCACGCAGAGGTGCGCTCCAGGTAGTGCGCCGGCAGAGTGAACCGCTGCGCGGGCACGTCGAAGCGTGGAAAGTTGAATTCCCCGACCTGGGAAAGGGAAAATCCTCCCTCGAAGGCCGCCTTGGCGGAGGCGACGAGCGGCGGTTTGGGTTTAGACGGCTTGCTGTCACAGTTCAGCAGGTTCTTGATGAAGAAAGGGGAATCCTTGGCCGGAGCGCACGTCTCTTGTGTCGTCTCTGGCATCGCTGCAGCTGCGGTCTAAACGCAGAGGTCCAGGGTTTAAAAATAAAAAATAAAAATCTTATCAAAAGCAGAGGAGTGGGTGAAAGGAAAAAAAATAAATAAATAACAAAAACAAAACAAACAAAAAAAAAAGCTGACTTACAGGCTGTGGAAATCCCAGGTACGTGAAGTTCCTGTTTTTCTAACTCGACTTCACACACGGAGAGCGTCGTCAAAAAACACACTTCCTTCTCCGCGGGTGAAATAATAAAATAAAGCGCTGATACGTGTCACAAAAAGACAATCATGGGGATGTCTCATCCCGGAGTGTTTCCGTCTAAAAAGCGGGGGGGAGAAGAAGAAGAAGAAGAAGAGGAAGAAGAAGAAGAAAAAGAAAAAAAAAACCTCTTCGTGTCCCAGCGTGTCAGTCAGTCGGTGTCTGATGCTAATGATGAAATAAAAATGTCATCCAAGTTAAATGCGGAAAGTATAGGCGATTGGGCATGTACAATGGCAAATGGGATTAAGGGAGAGACGGCGAGGGGAGGGAGGAAAAAAAGAGGAAGAGACCATCCTCCCCTCCTCTCCCCACTCCGTGCGCCCTGTGGCTGCAGGCTGTGCGCGCTCCCCTGTTATTGGTCTCATACAGTACAATTAGCGACAATTGAACAGCACCAAAAGGACGGATTTGGACCCGTCTCACAAGGAACAAAGACTGCATCGCTCACAGAAATCTACCTCTATTTCATCTAGTATAAAGGCGTGTGTGCTTTAGCTATCTTCAAAAAAAAAAAAATCTTTCTTCTTCGTCTTTCTAAATTTTAATGTAATTAAATTGCTTTTTGAACGAGCATTAAAAAAAATCATAATTGGGCGACGTGAGGTTGTTGTTGTTTTAAAAAGTCAATTTAATTGAAAATGCATTTCAAGAATCCCCTGCATCTAGGCCCATTTTCCGCAACAGTTGTCCGGAATTTTTGGTAATTGCTTCAATAAAACATTTTCTATTAGATACAAATTTATTTCTAAAAGCAAATCCCATCGTGAGTGGGTGTGAGGTCTCATGTCAACAATCATCTTAGAGCTACCAACAGCACGGGCCTGTTAGCCACACTGTTATCTCACCTAATAAATAACGACTGTGCAGCAATATTAAACAGACAACAATTGAGTAAATCAATTTACATTCTGTTTCTTTGTGGATAGTTGCTAACTTGGTTCACTTTTACTTCGTGCAAGCCTAAACACACAGTATGTGTTTAGCAATGTCTGTTCCTCTGTGCGTTCATTTATTGTCAGTTTCTGTTCCTGTAATCTGGGGGGAGAAGAAGAAGAAGAAGAAGAAAAAAGGTCTGTAGCTGCACGGCGCGTCACCAATGGGCGATTAGATTCATATTTCTAATTCATTGATTTCCAGCGAGGGCCACTTCCACAATGTCTGCGGGTCGTGCAGTCATTTATTTTTTATTCTTTTTTTTTTAAATTCCTAATCGATTTTGTTAATTCATCCCTCAGATTGCGCTCTTTGTAAAATGCGCCATGTATATTCGCTCATTGATATTAATTGACTTGTTAAAAAGCAGCAGCCGCGCTGGTTGGGGAACTGCTGGGTCTGATAAGGAGGGGGAAAGGCGGAGGGACAGCGCCCTCTGTGGGGAGCAGGGAGCATGTGCCTGATTCGACCGCCTTATGAGGGCAACTCTGTTGTCCGGTATTGTGGGAAGTCACACAAACAGGTCTCCATTAGAGAGAGAAAAATAGTGGGTTTAAGAAAAAAAAAATGGAAGAGGCATGCACATAATAAATTCTCCAGATGATAAACGCAAGGTGACATCAGGGAGGACAAAAATTGCAGATTTGCCAAAGACTGAGTTACACATGTAGTTTCATTCCTTCAGTCTGACGGTATACAGTGGGATATTCTGGTATTTGATCTTGTTTTTTTAGAGGATAAATTAGAGTTTAAACATGTAATGTCAAATCCGAGCATAGAGTAACTGGTGTTTCATAATGAACTGCTCAGATGGAGACATCCTCAGGCTACAATGGCAGCAGTTGTTAGATATCACTGCAACTGAGGTGCAAATAAACACATTTGTACTTTGATAAAAAGAACTTTATCAAAGCAACATGTAATAAGCTTCGCTCTACAGCATTTTTGTTATTTTGTTTTGTTAAATTATACAAGTTTTTATGAATAACTAGTTAATATGTACTTACTTTGATATGATTAACAGTCTGAAGTCACCATATGCTTGCTTGCTTAGGTCGAGGGATTTCTGCTAAACCAGGTTTTTGAGTCAATCTTCTCCAGATGGTAAAATAAAGTGAACTTGACTTCAGTGTATCATCATTAAGATGTAATCTAAATTTATGTAAGTGAATTTGAATCTACATGTATGAATTTTAACGGACTGATTTAGATAAATTCAGTGGTTAAAATGTAATTTAATTAAATTTTTTTTTATTATTTTTTTTTTACAGTCCCTGAAAATAATATTTATTGTGAATTGGTGCTGAACGAGAAAACTGTATAAAAATCTACCAGGGAAAGTCTGCTCTCCAAATTAAAATAAATAAATAAAATAAACACAGCACACTTAGGAGTGAGACAAAGGGTTTTCAACTCAAGAAACAGGTGAACAACCATCAAAGTTGCCAGAGACTGGGTGAAAAGGCATTTGTCAGTTGTAGTTTTCACATTCAGTCAACAAACTCTGTCTTGTGCACAGTGTAAATATCACGACAACCAGAAATAGCTGTGAATAGACCATGGGTGAGTTGCGACACTGATTTTAGTATTTGATTTGCAGCTGTCAAATTAATTCTCATATAAGTCGTGTTTCACCTTTTGATGACAAGTTTGCTGTCTTTGATTAACTGAAACTCTTTGAATGAACAGGACTATCCAACACTGAGCAGATATCTTAAAGCTTGATATTTAAACCTTTGTCGTGTTTGGGAAAAAAAAAACCCAAAAGTGATTTTCATAGATTCATTGAAACCATTCACATTATATATTTGTGTGTTTTTGGTTTAGTTTCACAGACGAATCCGTAACTGTAATTCAGCATTAAATGCTGGTTGCAGGGGTTAGTTTTTGGATAGCGAGAATAAACTTTCCTGTTGGGACTGGGCTCCCAACAGGAAATGTTCACTCAATGTTTATTTTTGTGAGGTATTGGAAATATTACAAAAATAATACGCACTCTACATGTAAGACTCTTACATGTAGAGTGCGTAAAAGCAAAGAATGTAAAAATGAAAACTCTGTGGAAACATACACCACAGCAGGATTTCTGCTCTTATTGCACTCCATGTGGCTAGAAGAAACTGATACTCGAGACTTCATCATTGAAAAGAAAATGGTATCACGCAATCAGTTTGAGCTTTTATTATGCATTGATTACCAACATGTAGTAGCCCGTGCCCACGCACCATTTAGGGCCTCTGAATGCTCCATAAGTCTATTTTTGTTGCTCCTTGGGTAGGTTACTATGGCCTTTATATTATTTATTTCAAAGCGCCCAGATATTGATTATTTCACAAGGAAAAATGACAAATGGCAGCAGGGAATGACACGGTCAGCAGGTTCTATTAGAGAAATGATAGTGTTGCTCGTGGTTTGTTAAAAGGTCCAGTTTAGATACTTTATAGGTTTACATCCATCATCGTCTAATGACCTATTTGATGAAAAACACGCGCTCTGGTGACAACAGCCCTGTGCAGCCAACTTTGCTTTGTAATTGCTCCCATATTAAATATAGATTTTTGTTTTGATATCTTGTGAGAATTCCTTTCTGTGGGTCAGAATTGTGATAAAAGACAATGGCAAAAGCTCAGAGGAAGAGGAGGCAGGAGGAGAGAGGGCCGTGGTAAACAAGCGACTAAGAGGCGTTGACAGTGAAACTGGGAGTTTGTTGTGAGTTTCAGGAGGAAAGATTTAGACCCTCAACTTGAGTGAAAACAGCAGTGGTGATAGAGAGAATACACAGTAAAAATAAAAATCCAGCTCTACAAATGGAGAATTATTTTTAAAACGTCTCAGGGTTCGGCTCTCTTGTGAAATAACATCACTGATAAAAACCTTCTGTCTCCAAGATTAAAAAAAAAATGATAAAAAAAATCTGAATATATAAAAAAAAATCAAAAAAAATAATTTCTTTATAAGTATGAATTATGTCTTTTTTTGTCAAAGTCCCAAGATGCTATTAATGCTTTTTTTAAACGGATATTCATCAATTAAACTACAGACAGATGAGGGCAATAGAGTTGATTTTTGCAAGAAAACAAACTTTTTTTGTGATTCATGGTTAGGCGATATTTAGCTCTTGCTGGACAGTATTCTTTTTCATGGTTCGTTTTATGATTTAGGTGTTGTAATAATGGCAACAATAATAATAATAGTAATAATACAATAATAAAAAAAAATAGGCTAGAAATTAACAAGTAATTCCTAAATAGTCACTGATTAGTTAACAAGAAAGTGGATAGATTCATTTTACTTTTATTCTGTTTAGCTGTAAAAATAATACAATCTAGAATTACTATAAAGAGAAGAAGAAGAATGAATATCCAGCATTAAATGTAAATGCGATTTCTAAATTAGATCTAATAATTGTCAAAAGAGGAGAAAAAAATAATAAAATATTCATTTGAGTATCCACATAGAGGATGGACAATGTTTTTCTTTAAGATTTGGGGATTTAAAACAAATAAAAATAAGCTGCAAAAAAAAATAAAAAATCGCTGTAGGAATGAAAATGATTGAATTATTAATATAAATATGCAAAATTCTTCTTTTTTTGACTTCTACAAAAACATACACAATGCATAATGATGAACTGTCATCATGCTATGATTACTGTAGGTTTTCTAAACCTTTTGAGTTCATTTAGTTTAACAAATTAAAACAGAGCTTGCCAGTCTTTGCGTCAGTCACCCTCCACCCAAGCAGCGTTTGGCATTTATCACCAAAACTGGGTCCACTCTGTGTCCTTCTTGGACTCTTAACTCTCGATTTCAGGTTGAAACAAGCCATTGAACCAACGAAGGCCACACGGAGATTGCTTAGATTTAAGCATTGCATTTAAAGGAATTAGTGGCTGTCCACTGACCCGGCAAGCTTTAATTGGGATTGTGCAGGCATTGATTGTAAGTGGCCATATGGCTCTTGAGTTACAGCCTGATTAACTTTTACTCGGCCCCTTTGCACCAGGCAGTCGAAACAAGCTCAATGTCATTCAGCCAAGCCCAACAGACGATAATCTTGTTGCTTTGTGTGTAAAACAGCCAAAAACTGGGATAAAAGTGCAAATTCTAGTATATTCTTTTACATTGTCATGGTTATACATATTTAGATCTTTCAGTTGTCTGGTTTTATTTCATAGATCTTGTATAAAAAGCTGTTGCTCCGTGATCTTTTGCACATTTTGTCATGCGGTGGAAGCAAAACAATGAAACCTTTTCCAAAGTCAGCATGTGAAAGACTTGGTGTGCGCTTGTACTCAGTTATTTGTGATCAATATTTTGTAGAAAGAGAAGCAATTTCAGCTGTAAAGCTTTTGGGTGTGTCTCTACCACACTGTAAAATAAAAAAAAATAAAAAAATTGTCTCTAATTTACTGTAAAATCCAGGGAACCACATAATTTTAATGTATTAATACAGATTCTACCTTGTTTATATGATAAAATCGGAATAAATATGGATTTTACTGCATTTATATGGTAAAATTCTGGCAACTGCAGCTGTCAGTATTGCAGAGGTTTTTATTGTTTTGTTTTGTTTTAGGGTTGTTGTTTTTTACAGTGCAGCTTTGCACTTGAGACTGACATTTTTTTTTTAGCTTTATCCTTGCAAGATAGCTTAAGCTCTGATTGGATGGAGAGCATCTGTCTACTTAAATCTTCAATTTCTTTCACACATGCTCACTTGAATTCAAACCTGGACTTTGACTGGACCACTTTATCTAATGATCTAAACCACTTCATTGTAGCTCTGGCTGCATGTAGAAATGTCCGCGTATTCTAGTTTCAAATATTTTAAAGACTTTAACAGACTTTCCTCTAGAATTGCCCTAAATGGAGCTCCTCTTATCTTCCCATGAACTCTGACCAGCTTCTCTGTCGACGCTGAACAACATCTTATCCCACATCACGATGCTAACACCCCCACTTTTCCGCTAGGGAGTGCTGTTTTCAGGGTATGTGTGTTTTCCATTTTGGTCTCACGTTTGTCGAGCCATGTTGTTGCAAACTATACATTTTTATGGCTCGTTTTCAACAAATGCTTTCATTGTGCTATTGTTCCATAAAGGCCTGATTTGTGCACAGAAAACCATAGTCAAACAAATGCGCCGCATACTTTACAAGCTTTTCTTTTTCACATTTTGCACTGCCCTATGTTGGTCTAACAGATAAAACTATAGTAGAAGAGAGATTTGCAGCTGCAACTTGACTACGTGAGAAAAAATTCAAGGGGTGTGAATATTTTCGGCTTAACTATATTATTATTTTCTCTTTCTTAGTCCCCTGCAGAGATGTTGACCTCCGGATGGTGCATATGGAAACAGTCACTGGGCTGATGTAGCCTTTTTTTATCTTTTCATCCAGAGTTTAATCTGAGCCCTCCAGCCACCAGCCCCAAATGTCCATCCTCTGTAGCTCTCGAAGCTCTCTGCAGGATTGTCGCCTTTCACCCAGCCTGCCTGCATGTGTCATTACAAGTCAGTAATCTGGAGAAGGTAGCAGAAAGGTTCTCATCAGCGTCAGCCTGAGATATAGATATGGGCCCGGTAACAAATGGCCAAATGCACAGGCAGTAGAGCACACCATCAATAAAGCAATTTCTTGTGTCATAACAGCTGCGCTTTTCCTAAAGCCAACCTTTCAAAACTTTTCCCCCTGCAAATCGCTGCAGCCCCACCATTACAGCCCTGCCTTGTGAATTTAATGGATTCCGTACAAATAATATTCTGCTATAATGGAAAAGGTTGAAGTCACTGAAGACAGATGAAGTCATAAACATGTATAATTGAGAATCAAAGACCGATAAATTTTAAACTGCTATCCATTTTCTCCTCTTAGATGATGATATATGTCGGCGCGGCTGCGGGAAAATGGAAGAGATTATGGCGGAAAATTATAACAATAAATTTTCTAAACATACACCTTGATTATGCTTCGATTTTTTGGAAAGGGTTGAGGCTGAGGGGAGGAAGAGGGGGGCTTGAAAGAACGCTGGGATTGCTGAAAGCTTGCCGTCTAAATGGCACCATAAAATAGGTTCCCTGCTCTTTTGCCTGCATAGCGTAGGCATGCCTGGAGGTGTGACCCCCCCCCCCCCCCCCCCCCCCTCCACCCTCTCTCTAAATGGGGGAAATGAATTGTGTAATTTATTGCAAACGTGCACACAGTGAGATTAGATCAGCATATCCCATCAAAGGAACAACAATCAATCAGCCTCTAGTTAACAGCTTGAAACACATAAACCAGGGCACCTAATGGCTTTCCAATTTAACAGATTGATAGACTTATCCGGTCCTAAGGGATGAATTAAGAAAACCGGGTACTTCCATACAGGCACTGGCACTTTTGACAGGACCTTTGCCCCTTTTTTCCAACTCACTTTCTGTCTTTTCTTTAGAAGACGAAGACAACGTTAACATTGAAATGAAGAGGAAGCCAATTTCTCCTACTTTATTTATTATTTCTACCCTTTCTGTTAGAGAAACCAGGCCGGGACTTATTTGGTATTCAGATGAAGCGTGAGTGTAAAGTGTGTCAGATGTGGAGAATGGGCTGATTTTAATTACCTGATTATCGCGGGTCATTTGGAGCTGTGAATTCAGGGCGCCTATTCAAAGCCACTTAACAATATCTAAATGTGACCCAGGTTATCCGTTCAACTGAGAATGTGAAAAAAAACAACAACAAAAAACGGTGCTTGTTTGTTTTATATGGTATTAATCACATAATTAACTGATGCAAATTCACACATATTAAATTATATATATATAACCTTGTTGGATGTAGGCAAATAAATGTTTATAAAGAGGTAATAACTAAGCATAACTAAACATAAACATACATGAAAAGTTCTCTAAAAGATTTACATTTTGTTGTTTACCCTAAATGAGTTAATATTACGCTGTAATAACTCAAACTACTGTTTGCAGATAAGTTGCCGTTTTGTTTTTATTTGTACTTTTTGTAATTTATACTTTTAAATATACTTCTATAATACCTACTTCTTTAAGCTAATAAAGAAGTAGGGCAATATTGTTGGGCAATATTTTGCACAGATTTGCAACAAACGTCATCTCAGAGTGAGCAACATCAACAATAATTCCTTTTTCCTTGGGGTATAAATAACTTGTGACATATGCACATGTCTTTTAGCCATTATTTAAAATGGGAAGAGAGAGATTTCCATTCAAGCTAGGCAGATGTCTGTTGATGTGCTTGAGTCCCCAAAAACAATAAAACAATGTGAACTGTGACAAACAAAGCTGAATGATGACCAAGGACTTCAATCTTACTACACAGTGGTTGGATGCCGGGATGTTTATTTTAAATACCACAAAAATTTACACTTTAATGTGAGACTGCTAGGCTAAAAAAAAAAAAAAAAACTTCAAAATTAAAGATAAATTCTCGCATGTTTCTTTAGCAGCCTTCAATTAAAACAGAGGTCTATGTGAGGTCATTTGTTGTTTCATCAGCCACAGTCATTTATAATGTACACAGTGGCTGATTTTCAATTTATAATCTCCAACATCATTATTTGAGCTTATTAAATTTAAGCATTCTAAAAAAAAAAAGTGACCACTAACCTAAGAGAAGTCAAATCTTTGAAATGAATTTGCAACTTGGTTCTGTGTTTCAACCCAGTAATGATCACAGCTAACTAAAAAATCTGATGTTATCAAAAATCCATTGCTTTTTCTTTGTGAAGCACAGATTTGCAACAAACATCATCTCCGAGTGCACAAAATGTCCTATTGAAATCCAGTTGAAGTCCAATTTCATCTAATTCACTGCAGCTGAACAGTCTTATTCAAAGAAATTATAATCCAGTTCAATTTAGTGCTGTCAGATTCAGAGTACGATTACATTTAAAATGCCGATTGCAACATTTTTTGTCCTTTGGTCCAATCTCTCGCTGTGAGTGTGCACTTCACTGGATGTGGCAGAGCAAAGGAGATTTGCCTTTCAACAGGAAAAAAATACCCCCAGCAAAAACCAGTGAAGAAGAATCACTGTGCCTTGACTGAATTAAGGGACCAGAGAGTAGCAGTAGTGTTAAGATATAGCAAGATGTTCCCCAAATACTCCACTGAAGATAGCCTAAAGTTCACCCCAATCAGAATTAAATATAACCATTTAGGAGGGTCCTGTCTTTTTAAAGGCCCCACTAACCCAGAACCTTGACCCAGAAATCTTATGTAACGTACACTCGGCGCATCATCTAGTCCTCATCCATACAGACAGCTGATCTTTCTGTGTTGTTGCATAATTGAGGAGCTTTTGGTCTCAAGGATGAGATCCTGAGAGAGATGGGAAAGTGTTACCTTAGACCCATCAGAAACTGATCAGACTCAAATGAGCCAACAGGCAAAGTCCATCCACAGGACAGAGCTCCAATCTGTCAGAAAGCCTTTGAGTCTGCTGTTTAATAAATCTGAAATTAACTAAGTTGTGCTCCACAAACAAGAGTCATTTCTACTTGTCGTAAGTGATGTGAATAGTTGAGGGGGGGAAATAATGTAACTGTTTTCATCTCAAGGTTCTAAAAGAAATTGGGCTTTACTAAAATGATTTAAACTGAAGGTATTGCAAACAAAATTTTTGAAATCTCTTCAGTCCTCTCTGCTTTTCAACAATTCCCCAGTTCACAGAATTTCAGTGTATAGTTAGGGATCATTGTCCTGATGAAGATTTTATTTCAGCCAATCTTGAGTTGTGGAACAGATGGTTTCATACATGTCTCAAGCACACTAGTTTATATATGAGTCCATGGTGGATTCAATCAGTGAAAGATGTGCTGAGGATCTGCGACAACACATCAAGCCCACATAATCACTCACCACCACCGTGCTTGAGAGAGTTGAGATCCCTTCTCTTGTCTTATTTTTCCAAAGAATTATTTTTTTCTCCAGAGGTTTGGCTGCCATATTGCTAGAGAAATGTGGGTTTGTACTGGAAATTCTTCCAAACGATCCACACTTCTTCACTATTTTTCTAATTTAACTGTCATGAACTTTAACTTTACACTCCACAAACTCTGGTTTGTAGAGTGTGAAATTGAGCTACTGGGCTTTTTGCAATTTCTCCCACCACTGGATGACAGGACTCTGGTTTGAATTTGCCAGGATGTCCATGTCTCAGTGGTTTTCAACTTGTGAACAATCTTTTTCTCTGCAGAATGACAGATGTCAGATGGTTTGAAAATGTACTTTTGACCCAAAGTCTCAGATTGATGAGCAGCAATAATTTACTCTCATTGTTGATGTCTTCCATACCTTGCATTATGTTCAAAGGACTTTTATAGAAATAGTCCCACTAAGCTGAAAATAAATTAGTCTGTTCATTTTTAAATCAAATAATCATCAACATTGCACTTGAACAGGGTTTCCATTTTGGCTTTGCCTTTTGTTTTGTAAATAATGACTTGATCAAATTGACCTGAGGCTAAATTTGAATCTTTTAGAAACTTGTTACGACCTGATCCTTATTTTATATCCTGATATGTAAAACCCTAGAACCCGTTCTTCCCCTGCTGTAACTCATTCCCACTCACACGACACAGAAAATGTATTGAGATTCAGCTCACAGGTTAGAAATGAGCCACAATTGATTACCAATAGATCAATAAATTGGACAGTGAATGGGAGCCCATTACTAACCATTTAAAACTAATAGCACTTTGATTGCCTCTTTCTTCCTGCTTTTCACTCAGAAAAGCGTCTGCCATCTGACACACAGCGGGATCGACCCTCCAAAACGGAAAAGATCAACTGTGAGAACATGCAAACACAAAACAGGAACACGGCTGTCAAACTCCACAATTACGTTCTTCGCGGGTTTAAGACCAACAAGTGCAATTTCCTACTTGACACTAATATCCTGCCTGTTGACACAATTTTCCTGACCCTTGTGTTTGTTTTGTGACGAGAGAAAGGGGCACATGACAGCAAAGTACGTTCAGACATAATTGCCCCTTCCTCTCTCAGTCGCCGTGATGGACAGTAATGAGTGTTTATTTTGTCTCTCCGCTCCCTCTTTGTGCCATGGGGCGGTAAAAGAGCGCCATCATTGGGAGCTGCTTAGCATAGCTCATCTCCCTCTTGTAGAAGTTGTGAAAGCTGCCAAACAGAAGTAAGAAAGTGAGTCTGAGATTTATATTCACACAGTGCCTCGGGAGAGTATTTAAACTTGCTGAAGTTTTATATCGTTTGTCACGAAAACAAACTTCAGTGCTTTTTTTTTTTTCATTGGGTTTTTATGTGATTATGGATGGATTCATCACCTCAATTCTGTGTAGCGCAAAATTTGTTCTGCAGCAACATCTGCAAACAGTGACTTTGAAATTTGTTTTCAAAACGTCACATACATGAGTCCTCGATTTGATTCTAGAATGACGGGAGCAGTTATGGGAGTTTGTGATCTCACATTTTATTACAACACAAGAAGATTTTTTGTCTGTTTTATAAAATGCTGTAGAGTTTTTGTATTTATCTGCTATTGTGTCTATGTTTTTTGACAAAGGAAGCAGTTCTTGACTTACCCTGTTATGTTGACAAAACAATTTTTTTTTAACTAATACACATGGCTTGTTAAACTGTTTTACACCACTGGGTTACAGAAGCACTAAAACTCCCACCACTTTTAAATCATTTATTTGGCACCATCTTGCATTCTTTATATAGAGAATAACAGGAGACAGATTTGAAGACAATCTGTTGACAATTTGTAGCCCTAAAATACTGTGGCAACTGGCTGATTGTTAGCAGCTAACAATGCTAAAGCCACATCAGAGCTTCTTATCATTTCTTAAACAAGTCACTGCATTTGATAATCTCATGTTCAAAGATTTACTGAGATTTGTCAGAGCAGCGTTATGTAGTTCTGTACTGATCAAGGTTTTTTTAAAGCACAATTTGTAATGTATGAAAGATTTCATTTGTTTTTGAGCACAAAAGTAGGAAATCCTCATTTTCCCACAGAGCTAAAATCTTGTCTCGTCTCATTCTTGTGAACCGAATATTGCCCATCGCCTCATGTCATGATTTGGATGCACTCTCTTACACACCTAATAACAAATAAGTGTCCACACAGATCTGCTTATGCAAAGACGTCTATGAACATACAATGCCATACTTCACGTACGCAGAGCTTCAGTGTATCAAATACATCCAAATCATAAAGTCAAACAAAACTCGTTGTAGACATTCCATCTTTTTCTCTCACACTGAACAAAAATGTGATAGATCGCTGGCCAGCATCAATCCCTAATGGGCCTCTTAAAATTGGACTCTTAATACATCAAGTATCCACAGTAACCCCTCGACAACTCTATCTTCCTCACATCTTAACGCAGCCCTAAGGTCCTCAGGGCACCCAGGAAAATTAACCATTTAATAGCAATAAATAACAGAGTCTGACTCAAGGGGACCTCAAATCACTCTTTCCCTCAGACACTTGCACACAAAATAAGGAGCAGCCACATATGTCGGCTTACCAGCAAACAGTCCAGTCAAATCCGTGTGATAGAGAAGGGACGCCATCTGTGACTGAGGTTGCTTTCTCAGTCATGTTCCAGTTAAACATAAAAGACATTGTTTTGTTGCATATAATCCGAGATGCTGCAATCTTTATGAATGAACTGACTTAAATGTCACTTGAGAATCAGTAACAAATTCACTGCAAGAGTAGTAGTAGTTGCGTTTTAAAAAAAGGCATATTTAATTACACTTAAGTCCAAAATTTAGATCATAGAATATTTGTATTCAACCAAGAAACTTGTTTCTAATTAAAAAATTATCTATAAATTACTTGTATTTGTGTTAAAAAAAAATCACGTTTCTGAAGGGTAATTTCTGTTTAGCGGAGGGCCTAAGTGACACACTTTATGAAAGTAATGACAGGAACATATTATGAAAATATATCCTAAATCTCATGATTGTCACACTTCTGTAAATTGAGTGAATACATTTGTATGTAATCACAAAAACTATCAGTGATTAACTCCTCCTCTAACCATGTCATAGTCTTGATTTATTGGTTAAGTAAAGATACAAGACAAATTGACACAACAATTAAATCTAAGGTCAGGGAAATTCTGAAAGGAATTGAGAATGAATGTTCAGATTATCTTTATCTGATCAAAAGTTTAGCTTCATCAAATTGTCTTTTTTTCAGAGGTGAACTTCATTTTCCAGCCTTCTTCGATCTTCTACTTTTAACAAAACTCTGAGGCCTTCAAGGATCATATCTATTTTCACTAATGTATGTAAAAATATTAGAAACTACGTATTCTTACACATGTATGTCCTTCACTTTCCATCCAGATTAATATATTTTCTGCCAGTAAAACACCAGTTGCAATAAAAGGTCTTTACTTGTATTTCTGTTTGACATTGTACATTCGGCGCTGGATTTTATATTAGTCCAGATGTAGCATTGATTACTTGAAAATCCCAAGCACAAATCACATCAATACCTGGTACCCTGCAACAGGATAGAGCTGCCTGTGCGCTCTCATGGATAGGGGACAGTTACTGACCAATTGATTCGATCTGAAGGAGGGGGCATTCGTTTTCCCCACAGCGGAAAAGACCTTGACTGTAAGTCTGGCAATCACTCCACCATCTTACCTCCAACTACAACTGCCTCTAATGCCCAACTGTGTCCTCAATCTCCACTCCAATGGGCCCTAGTATGCAACTGTTCCGTCAGCGGCGTTATGTATTCGGCTTTCTATTTCACTTTAATAGGGGAGAAATTGCCAACATATTCTTTTACAGCCCCCTGGTACCATTAGAAAGCCACCTGTCATTTGGATTATTTATGAAAAACTATTTCATGCTTACTTACATTTGCTGCTTATTTTCCCCCAGTGTGACCTGCAGGAGATTTAGTTCCATTTTGAAAGCCTTAAAGCCAATTCTTTATGTCTGCAGGTCAGCCTTCTCAATTGAGTCGAGATTGAAATACTAGTGTGTAGTGGGAAAAGTATGGCAAGAGGAAACCAATAGTCTTTTAGTGTGTAGAGGGGGCTGTAGAAAAAGGAAGAAAGGGAAAGGGGGAATAGTGAAAGAGGTGAAACAACAGAGGGGTGAAAGAAGGTGATTTCAGGTGGGTATGGAATGGGAGACGAGGCAGCTGCAGAAATACGAGGCAATGCAAATGTAGCGGCAAAAGTGGAAGAATGAATGGCACACAAACATCCGGCTGCTCCTGAGCGGCAACGGTAACAAGGGTTAGAGGAAAAAAATAATAAAATAAAAAAACTGAGTCAGCGAGTTGGCTTTGAAAGTGAAAACAGAGAGAACATAAACCAAAAGTGGTCTTAAATCTGCAAGCTTTTATATTTCATCCAAAAACATGTCAAAACCCTTCTCATGCTCGGTGTTTCACAAGGACAACAATGATAAAATTAGCTGCTAGGTTTTCCCCTCAGTGTTAAAAGCACTTGGACTTACATTCATGTCTGTTCAAAACTGATGGAAATCTTTTTTTTATTATTATTATTTTAAGATATGATGTTCATCAAAATAAAGTCAAAATCTCCTTGAAACATTGCAAATGTGAAAAGACATTTTTTGTCCCAGTTAGAAAATCTCAAGTAATCCAAGCACAAAAAACTGACACATGTATGGTGAGTAAATAATAGTTAATATTTGTTTTTTCCTAACCCCCTTTTTAAGTCATTTAGTATTATATTTTAAAAAACTTTCTTGCATGATTTGACTTTGATGGCACGTGTTTCTTGAACTCATGTACAATTATCTTAGTTAGAAATATACTTTAATACTTGAATAATAGTAACATTTGTGCCTCTAATTTAGCATTATATGAAGAGGAAATGCAGCTATTCACATAACATTAGAAAATATCATTAAGTCATATGCTAACATCACATACAGGCTGCAAATCAAACCTCTTTGGCCTAATGAGTCACTCAAACAAATGCAACCATGCTTCCCAGATCAGCACAATAGGACACATTTACTCAAACTTTTGATAATTATTGATATGTAAAATCAGTCTGTAACTGAAATCATCAGAAACATTATATTTTGCATCTATTCCTAATTAAAGATAACATTAGCATAAGTTTTCAACACATTATGATCTGCAATTAGAAGTGATTTACCTATTCAACTCAGCTACCAAATCAGTAAAAAAAAAAACTTAAATGAGTTTCTAAATATTAAGTATTTGACCTTTTGATAGTTTGAATGACTTGATGCAAACGAGATTTAAGTAAATATTTGAAAATCAATAATGACATTTATAAAAACAAACAGCATGCGAGTATTCAGTGGTTGAGTGAGCTAGATCCCTAAAGTGAAGTCTTATGTGAAATTAAATATTTTTTTCAATGTGAGCTCGACTTTCCTGTTTAAGGATAGAATATGTATTAATAATATTTTGCGAATATTTTTTTTTTTCCGTTTTCACAGTACTAGGAATTTCACATAGCACAGCACACACAGAATTTTTGATTGTTGAGCAAAGCTAATCAAATTATCGGGTGGTTTATTTCATGCTTATCTTGTCCTCTGATTCTGGAATGACCCACCTGCACTCATAATCTCATAATCTCATAATATGCAAGACGGATTCAATGTGAAGCACGCACACACATGCTTCTGGTTGAGGCTTGGCTCAGGTTTTATACAGTGACCTTAATAAAGTGTGGCGTGGCCGCACAGGTTTGTCACTGTCACAGGTAAATGATGTAATTAATGAGGGTATAGCGGAGAGGATGGGAGCTGGAGTGTTTTGCTTTTAAACACCTCTCCAGCTGACTGGGTTTGGGGAGGCCCAGCTGGACAGAGCCAGCAGATCGATGCGGGGTCAGGGGTCAGTCAACCCTCCTATTATGGCCGAGGTAGCTCCCATCATCATCTGGCTAACGATGCCCGCAGGAGAGCCGGGAAAAAGAAGGAACTGCAGGGAGAGGACTCAGATTTAGAGGCTTAGGCACAAAATCTGCATTGACTCTGAAGATGTTTAACTTCTGAAGGGATGGTTTCTATCTTTATTCTGAAAAACAATTTTGAATGAAAATGATAAAATATGCCACATTGTTAAACTGCATAACACCTTTTTGTCTCTCTTTTTAACAAACGAAACATCCATGGGCTTGTTCTACATAGTTTCTTGTTTTTTTTTGTTTGTTTGTTTTTTTCAGTTAAGGTGATTTATTTTGTAAAAAGAAAAAAAACAGCAATCATCACCATTGCCAGCAATCATTCCCAAACAGAGACAAGTCTTTGTAGGAAGTTCATGTGGATTATTTGTCAAAGCTTTTTACCAGTTCACTTGAAATTAATTTCTCTTAATTAACTTCTTAATTTAATTTAATTTAACTTGATTTTATTTTATTTCTTAGCCAGGACTGCTGACATTTGAAACTGCATGAGTGAAAATTTGTCCTCAAAAAAACTAAAGTTCAATTGGGATTGACGGTTTCTGACTAATTCGTTTTGTCACTTAAACAGATTCATCTGAGTCAAAGCTGATCATTTAAAAAACCCTCACATTCCTAAGAACCCTGACTTTTTTTTATTTTTTTATTTGCAGGTCTTCCACTGGATACAGTTTTGTTCATGACGGTGATGCATTATTAAAATTACAGCAGAGGAACATGGAAAATCGTTCCTGGCCAGATTGCATTAGATCAATATTCTCAAAGAGCAAAGAGCCCATTAATCTAAAACTTCCTTCACATTAGCTACATTTACCAACGCAGACCACTAACTCTTCAGTCAGACCCAACTGCCACTACAACAAATCAAACCTCAGTTTTTTTTCTAGGATCCTTGTTTCCCTCACAACCATGAACTTTTCATATCATACCAAAAAATGTTAAACATTGTAACTGTTTCAAAAGAATTGTAGATTGCTTTAAATGACAACGTAATATCCAAAACATACTGTAAAATAATAATGACTCAAAATAAAGATAGAAAGCACATCAATTATTGATAAAAATTTTACATGCTACATAAAAAAATTGTATGGGAAGAAAATCTAAAATGAACATGCTGTTACAATTAAATGGTGTAGGTGAATATCTAGAGGCTAATCCTTATATAAGGGTAAATGTACATCTTTAAAATAAGTAATCATTTCATAATTGAACATCCGATTGGATGCTCACCTTTTCTAAGCCTATTTGTGTCACCTATTTAGCTTCACAAAATTTCAAATTCACTTGCTCAATAAATCTGATGTTAGACGTATTTTACCAGAAATTATCTTCCTTGTCAAGTTAAAGCACCTTCGCTGTGCTAGTCCTTAAGAAAATATATTACATTATTTTAAGAAAACCAATGTTCTATCCCTGCTTTCCCCCAAAAAATGTAACATAAACATAAAAAGTGTGTTAAGTGTTTTTCTGTCCTCTTAAAAGAACCACACTAAGTTGTTAAACATTTAACTGTATTACACAACAGAAAAATATATCTGTTGTGTAAGTATTTTGTGACAACAAAATACTTGATAATTTTCAAAATAATTTAAAGAACAATTTTTTTTTTGCTCACCTCCTAAACTAAATCTATTTACGTTTAAATTCAACTATTTTGAAATGCTACTCTGACTGCAATGCAGTTTGACACACACATTATCACATATTACTCCATGGTGTTTAAGGATGTGCTAGTGGATGTGCTATATATTATCTTCCAATAGACAGGCTGATCCATTACCAGCCTTCTCACAGCACAAGTGTAATGCTCGTATTAGGGCAACTGTGCGTTCAGAGGTATCATTCGGGACAATGAGCTATGGCCAGAAAGTGACAAGGCAGAAAAATGTCCCCACTTTTCCGGCTGTACAAATGACGTTTGGCCACGATAACTCACGACCGGACACTTCATTTCAAGTTGGGAGCCAGCCGGCCAGTCACAAGCTATTATACCATCTTCTTTATTTGTGGGCCGTGGTTTTGGTAGTGGGAGCCATCAAATAAATACTGCTAAAATGCCACTTCACTCAAAAATATTGGCCAATTCTTTCTTGGCCGTGACTGGGCCTGGATAGCGACCTGTTTCTGATGGCATAAACCTCCGAGAGTCAGATGGTCGAGCAGCCGGCATTCATCACGCCATGAAACTGCCATGAGCCACCGTTTGGATACATATGCAAGTGAATGCGGCTGCCACTGGTTGCTTGGAGCGATGCTAAGAGCTTAATAGTCAAATGAATCGATTACCAATAAATCACGGGGGAATTGCTTGCTTAGAGGAATAATCACTCATTGATGAAGATGAAATGGCTGTGAATAGATTTCAAGAATGACAATCTTTGAGGAGTAATAGTATAATTTGTCACTTGTGACAGTCGCTTTGATTGTTCCTGATATTTCTGCCTGTTGGGAATATTGGAAAGAATCTCGCTGGTTTGTTGCAGCCAGCCTGGTGTGTGTGTGTATGTGTGTGTGTAGCCGAGTGGTACTTCAATATGAATGTGGGGCAGTGATACCCTGCTTAGACTTCCTAATGTGACAGCAGCTTTACTGCGCGTCGCTTCATAAAATCCCACCATATCTGTTCACCCCTGTTATTAAATGAGCATTTAGCGCACCGCTGTCTGTGAATGTGTGACACAGAGACAAAGATGATGTGTGAATAACCTCATTTGTTTTGTGCGCGAGTGAAGCAATGACAGTAGGGCAGAACAAGATTAGCAAGGGAAACTAGGTTGAGGTCAGAAAAAAATGTTGTGAAGGATCGCAATCAAACAACTTAAACCTACAGAACTTAGTGTAGTGTGTATTTAGATTCAATCCCCTTTACTCAAATAACCCCCAAATAAAATCCAGTGCAACCAACTCCTTTCAGAAGACTAACATGGTGATGACATAGGAAATTACTTTAAAAATTGGTAAAGTAAAAGTTGGTTAAGTTTAAGACAGGTTTAGGTCATAAAATAATATCCCATTTATCATCTCAGATTGCAAAAGGTATGGTACACCTGTAAACCTAACAATACATAGGGATCAGAGAAGCAGCCAAAAGGCCTATGGTATCTCTGGAGGAGCTGCAGAGATTCCATCAGCTATTAGTGGAAGACTTAATAAATCTGGCCTGTGTGAAAGAGTGACCTGGAAAGAGCCATTGTTGAAAGAAAGCCACAGGTAGTCCTGTTTGGTGATTCTAAGAAACCTTGAAAGGAACATGCAGACATGTGGATCAAAACTTAACGTTTTGGCCTTTTTGGCTTTAACCACACTAACCCCTAAACGCTGATCCTGGGACAAAACCTGTACGAGGATACAAAAGACTTCAGACTGTAGTTCGACTCCCAGCAGGGCGATAGAATCCCAATAAAATACACTGAAACGAGAAAATGAAGCATATAAAGTCTATAAATACAATCCACCGTAGGCCAATAAGATGTCTTTCCATCCACCGAGTTGACACATCT
Source organism: Xiphophorus maculatus (assembly GCF_002775205.1). Classification (NCBI taxonomy): domain Eukaryota; kingdom Metazoa; phylum Chordata; class Actinopteri; order Cyprinodontiformes; family Poeciliidae; genus Xiphophorus; species Xiphophorus maculatus. The sequence goes on from NC_036464.1 coordinate 18,240,260, forward strand.
ATCAAATGATAAAACCTTCGTCTTTACAGGAAAGATTAAGTTCAGCTGGCAAATAGTAGAACCTTTATATGAGCCATGCAGGAAATTAATCAAGGAAATGGGGTTTTGGTGCACCTATATCACATCTAATCTATCCTTTGTCCACATGTAGCCGCCTCCAAGCCTCACCAATCGAGAGCGACACGCTGGTTTTATGAAAAGCCACTTGTTCTCTGCATAATTGGGGGGTCTGACTGCTGAGTTAAATGGGAGGCGGAGGAGGAGGGAGGGCCAAGTCTTGTTTGCCCATGTAAAGTGTGATCCAGATAATAGCATTCTCATCAAAGGCGGCAATTACATTCATTACACCGGAGCAAGGCGCGCCTGCAAGGAAATTAAGTGGTGAGAGGAAAGAAAAGCTTAATATATACCTCCTTTATCCTACCCACCCCACCTCTCAGTTCTTTTACAAATTCTCCACGTGGAGCAGGAGACCTCAAGAAAAGAAACAGTCTCAGTCAAAGGAGAATAAATCTCCAAGCCTCCCCTTCACCCGTCTCCTTCCAAGAGGCTCCTGTCTGCTGTTACTATGGCTGCACTTGTCTGGGATTAAAAAGCTTTTCCAGAAGGGTGATCTCCGAGACAGCTTTCTACGCAAGCATAACAAATGGCACGGAGTCTCACAAAACTGCTAAAGACCTTCTTTAAATTAAATTCTAATTTCGTTCAGGGAAAGGAGGAGTAAATTAATTGTCCAGTGTAGTGTTAAACAACAAGAGGCCTTTAAATCAAGTGATTAAGGGGAGAAGGGAATCTTGCCAGAAAGGACTTTTAAATGTGAATCGGAGCAAGTGGATAACACTGCCAGCCTCTCAAAGACAGGTGTTGTCCCTGGGATGGTTCTACATTGTATATTGTTAGAATAATAACACATATATTTATTTGCTTAAATCATGTCGGCGTACCAAAGTTTTACAGCTAGGAGCAGGTTTTAGGACGGGTTCCCTGTGGAGTAATCTGCGACAACACATTTTGGGGACCCAAAATAGATTTTTTTTAAATAAATAAATTAATGTTTTGCGAGCAGGAGTGTACAGTGAAGCCGTTGTAGCACTATTACCTTGCAGGCAAGAAGGTCCTGGGTTTGAATCCCGGCCATGGTTCTCCTGGGGATCCATCCTCCTACAAACTAGAAACATAACTTTCAGGTTAAGTGAAAGTTATGTCACCCTTAGGCATGAGTCTAAAGGAAGCTTAGACTCATGCCTAAGCTAACCTTAGGCATGAGTCCACATATATCCATATGTGTTGTATGCTGTCTATGGGTTTTCCAACAAAATCTACAAGCCCATGTTGCTGTGATATGTTTTAACCAAATAGAGGGTGTGTGTGGGGGGGTGAATTTACATGTATTTACACAACATACAAAACTATTTCAGGGCACAAATGAGATATGATTTTCTGACCTCTCTTTTTTGTGAAAGAGCATCTAGCACCCCCAAGTGTAAGACGCCCTGGGATTGGAGCCATAGCGTTCAAAAACCTCCACTTTTTGCACAGTTCAACTTTGTAAGGGCATGACACCAAGGACCCAAATCAAGCCTATTCCTTTAAAGAATTCCACATTACTGTGTAATGAGATGTGATTTATGAAACTGTTATCAATTTAAAACCTTTTGAAAACTTTTTAGTAACTCCAAAGGCATGTTTCATGTGAAAAAAAACATACGTGTACTGCAAAGAGTCACATACTGGATGCAATAAGAGCATAACCTGCTACTAGTCTCATTAACAGAGCAGCTGCCCTTTAGCGGAACAGCTTAATGTATCTGGAATTGAACAAGTCATGAATGCAAAATTAAGTTTGACCCAGTGCTCCCCTTTAGTATTTTTAGGCGCAATAAATCATTCCTTTAGTCAAGAGGCCACAATGATTTGAAATCTCTGGAGATTCGCAGTTTTAAATGCGACCGAAGATTAGTGGCTCAATAATTTCTGCGGCAGGATTTTTTGAAAAACAAAACTATTGAAACAAATTAGACCACTGCAGTGGGAAGTGTGCTCTTTTGTCTTCTCGTGCCCACAAATCACCATGGCTGCCTGTAAATTATTCAGGAGGTTCAGGCCTCGGTAGAAACCTGAGCATAATTAAAATGCAATAAAATAACATTAGCGAGGACAGGCTGTTAGAGGGTGATGTAACTGGCTCTTCTCGTGGCCGAGGCTCAACGGAAAAGGTCGACTGTCCTTTGGTTCCGCAGGTGCAAGAACCTTCCAGAATCTTGGCAGTGATGAGACGTTCAAGACAAAGCCTTAATTAGTGTAGTCTCACCTTATGCGCCATAACATCCCTCATGTTTTGGCTTCTCAAAGTGTTCATTCAAGCAGAGTGGGCGAAGCCATTTTCACTACTGGTGCGTGTGCGCCATCTGGTGTCCAAGTTCTTTATTGTACCAGAAAGTGTGGAGAACTACTTGAACTTACCAAAGAATTGTTCAAATGGTAAAAAAAAATCCTTCTCATTTTACATAAGAATGACCTACTGTAAAGATCAGGTGGTAGACAGGTGGGTGAACCTAAAAATGAACTCTAAATGAACAGCTCATATTGCAAAGAAAAGATGCCGGCAGGTTTGCATTACTGCTGTGACATGCATGCTCTGTCGGTAGCAGTTGTTAAGGAGTAAAAGGATACAGTAGTCTCCATCTAATTGGCCGTTTATCATCTTCTCCTCGGTGGTTTTCCTACAAGTTTGACACAAATGGGGCAACATGATCTTCACTGTGCACTTAACTTGTTAATTATTGATTGTGATCAAATTTGAATGAATCTGTCAGAGGCCTCTGGACGTATTGCTATTGCCGTGCCTCATTTGACACTTGAGTATAATTACAAACTGCACATCTGAAAGTGTGTCATGTCTTATAGTATGTGGATGACAGGCTATCGGTTCATTTCATCAGCTAGTGACAAGAGATGGGTGCTTCCACTTATCTGTGAAAAATGACACCGAAGGTAATGAACAGAGGATACGGATCAGGAAATAATTACCTGTGTATATATTTCAATATAAAGAGGGCACTTAACTGACAGAATTAAGCAGGACCGTGCATAATTTTGCATATTAGTTGATCTTTTACACAGTTTGTCCTATCACAACTACAATCTTTGATGTGTTTTAGTGAGACATGGTGAGACTTTGGGTGACAGAGCACAAAAAAACTAGATTAAAGATTTTAAAAGCTAAATGTTTTACTCTTTTTATCCAAGTCAAAATCTGAAAAGTGTGCCATGCCCTATTTAATTAAACACCTATTAGTACTGTCCAGTGGAAACAAATGCTTTTAGACATAACCCTAATCTGTAACTACTTCACCTGGGAGTAATTTAATCTTGGTTGTTCTGTGAAGTTCTCTGATGCCTTTTACAGAATATTAGTGAATGTCAAGTGCAAACCATCACTGAATGCAAAACTCTTTCTTGGTTGTCTTTCACCTTATAGAACACTATAACTTTATTTTCTCATCGGTTTGAACAGCCCAATGTTTGGATGATGTAAAAACAATTTAGAATGTATAACCAAACACATTCCTCTCTCAATAAAAGCAAAATCGCAGGTTAAAAGGGAAAGAGATGTGTAAACATGGACCTAAGGTTGCCAAAGGGGGACAGCATAGTGAGTAAGACACAGGCCCAATGATAACTGGCAGAATAATACTAAAGGGGAGTGTTTTAGCAACAGTATTTAAGAATAGGCTTTACTGAGCAGTGATAGCTAGAAAGATGTCAAACACTGCACTGGACGGTAATACTGGTGCCTTAAACAAGTTAAAAATAACCAAAATTGTAGATGCTGCCATTTTATCTACTATTGTAATTGATATTTAAATTTTTTTCTAAGCTGGTATCTGTTGACCCAGCAGCACTGTTAACAGACTGTTTCATGCCTCTTTTGTGACACCACGGTAAGAAGAAATAGCTTGTTCCATTTTCAACTCCTCTCCTCCTTCAGAGCAATGAAGGGGTTGTATCTTTGCCTTTTGCGGTTCATGGGTTCTGTTGGTGTCTTTTGACCATGACTTTAGGGTGCATCTGGAGCAGTTGGCAGGCAGGGATAAGAATTGTCTCCTCTAAGTCTAAGGCCTTGCTTCTTAAATCGAGGTCAATCTCTGCCTCAAGTGGAGGTTTCAAGTTTCTTGGTGTCCTGCTCACAAGTGGAGGTGGGGCAGAGCAGGAAATAAACAGCTGGGTTGGACTCTCAGTAATGTGGATGCTGCTTTGATTTGTTGCCGTGAATAAAGATCTGAGCCAAAACACTCTTGATTTACAAGGCCTCTGGCGGAAGCAGCAGAAATGATTTTCATTTGTCTTAGGGTAAGTGGACTTGGCCTTAGACTTGAGCAGAGGAACACTGTGATCCAAGGAGAGTTAAGAGTAGAGCCCCTCTACCCCATCAAAAAGAGTCAACTAGGTGAATGTAGAACCACAACTTTCTTGGGATGATCTATTTCTTCTGGCCAGGGAACACGTTGATCTCACAGTGAGCTGGAGAGGGTTGTTGAGTAGAGGGCTGTATGTCCCTCTAGACAAGCAGAAGACAATGATTGGTGCCGAGCAACTGCAACAATGCTACCTTACCTTCAAAGACGAAAATGATCTATGCTACAAAAAAAAAAATATGTGACATCACTCTTGACACAATGGGTTTGTAGAGAATAATTTTATCAGGGAAAGGGTCTGACATTCCAAAGTAAATTTTATGTTGCATTTTTTTTCAACATCTCTAGAGCAACTAAATCAAAAAGGGTGACTCACACATCCTTCGCCAGTTTCCTCTCTGACAAACTCTTTACAGGGTTTCCGTTTCCCATGAGCAAGTTTAACCGTTCCCTGTTTTCAAATCAGTTATGGTTTCTGTATATATTTTCCTCAAATTTCTTAATAAATTTAGTCAATGGAAGTGTAAATCTTCCTCAATGAAAATTTGATCAGACCATGAATGTTTTAAGCACAAGCATTAAGTCCAGTCTCCTTCAATAAAAATGTACTCAAAAATTGACTCTTAAAATCACACACAAGTAAGTGTGCTCTTTTTACTCTAAGGGAGGAAGTCATGACTAACTAAGAAGCAAAGACATGTTCAATTTATATTTTTTTCTTTGTAAGACAAATTACAAAGCTTTGGTAATTTCTCTTATTTTAATACTGGGAACAAATTACATACATATGAACTCGGATTACCTAATTAGGGAACTTTTGCTGTGATTTGGTTGTGCTGGACTTTATTTTAGGAGTCTCACACTAAGGGTCATGAGTGCATGCATGCCACACATTTTAAATGTAAAAACATCTGTGGTTACTTACCAGAGAAAGTTATTACTTGTTACATGATAAAATGTAAATATATATGTAGATAATGATAAATAAAAAAGAAGAATCAAAGTTCACAGGAGAAATGCACCGGTATTTTATTTCAACTTTATTTGAAAAGATTTTTTTTCTCTATATACGAAATTTTCTACCATTTGTGAGATAACTTGCATCGATTTCAGAAAAACATGAAAGCAGTCTGCGAAAAGAACTAGAGTAGATTGAATTTGCAGATTTTTAAAAATTTGAAATAAAATTTAAAATATTTATTTTAATTCTAACATTAATTTAAAACTACTAATGAAGTGTTAAAGACTACGACTTTAAAGTTCCTTAATAAATAAATGAGAATGTAAATTAGTTTGGCAATTAAGTTTAAACAATTCTGACCAAATTAAAAAAATGTTGTTATAGTATTAATACAGTAGTTTGAAGATCTTTTTCACCTCTTGCTTCTTAATGCTGTCCTTTGGGCCTTTTTACTGAGTGCAAGAAAAGCATAAGAGACGAAAACAGTTGCTGACAAAATAAAAATAAATAAAATTTGGTGCCGTTACATTCCCGGTGGGAACCTTTGTTTAGGTGTTGTGGTTTTAGGGGACGGTTTTTAACGGCGCAACATGGACTTTAACTGGTTAATTGTTTTTGATTTAGCCCGCTAGCTTCCCTGGGAAATACTTGCTGTTGTTCTCGTAATTGTGAGCGATGTAAGGGGTTTTAGCGTACTGGAACATTCTCCCTAATGTAAACTCTTCAGTCTTTGTCTGATTTCCGGTGGAGTCTTTAAAAAAAGATGCTTTTCATTAACGGGGCTAACGTTAGCTGGCCGGCTAACACGGTTTTGGTAACAAACATGACGATGGCGGTGATGCTGAAGATGATGAGGAGGAGCTGCGTGTAGAAAACACCGACCAGACATTGGATCGCGCCGATTTCCTGCTTGTCAATCATTGTTCTCCAGGGTTTTTCTGTCTTTGTGTCTGGCTAGCCAGTAAACAGGACTTAACACCAGTTTTTTTTATTTATAAGAAATCATCCGGCTGTTTTTATCTTTGGAGGTTGGTATACTGTACAGTTCAACTAGATAACATTAAATACACTGACAAATGTGGCGATTACAAAACATAGCGTTTTACATGTACCTGCCCAGATGCTTTTTAAAAAAAAAATCGCTTCAATGTTCCCGTTGTCCTCACTGACAAGTGTCCAAATATGTGATGTTGTTAAGCAGTGAGGTGAACCTCCGTCACTTTCTTCCAATGGGGGAGGAAAAGCCGGACACGCTGGACTTTGTGAAGGATTTCCAGGAGTATCTCAGCCAGCAGACTCAACATGTCAACATGATATCAGGCTCTGTGAGCGGGGTCAAGGAGGTGGACGAGCTGCCAGCAGGTGACGTATTTCTCATGTGTTTACTGTTGTTCCATCTTGTAGCTTTATGAATGTCCCCAGCAAGCAGCAGGAATATGCTTGGTAGTCTCAGTATTAATGTGTCTAAATGTTGATCACCGTTTTACGGTGGCTCAGAAGGTTCAACAAATGCCAAAGCAACATGGCAACAGCAAAAAGCTACAAAGGAATTTATGCTAAAACAGAAGATATGAAAAACATGCTAGCATAACTTAACATAAATCCCGTTGTGGCTTTTACATTTTGTGAAACCTTCTAGGCCACCATACAATTTAGTCAACATAGTGTACTAGCAAACAACTGTATTTTTTTTTTTACATTTTACTCTCAAGACATACTGAGTATTATGTATTTTTATTTTATTTATTTATTTCGAACATGAAAGTATGTCTTGGTTCTGTTTAAGTGGTTATATAATTTCCCTTGGGATTAATAAAATATTTTTGAATTTGATTTTATAATGCAGTTCTGCGTGTAAGTACAGTGCCTCAAATAAAGTATTATTTAACGTTTTCAAATCTCGCTATGTTACAGCCAGAAACTTCAATGCATTTTTACTGTGATTTAATGCTAAGCACCCTCACACAGTGTGAAGAGCAATTCAGTTCAATTAATTTCAGAGATACTTTTTAAATCCCACAGGGAAATTAAATATTGCTGTGATGTTAAGGAGTTTTTCTTTTTAAGTTAAATAAAATGTGAGTGTCTGCTTTTGTTCATTACTTTGAAACCACTAAACAAAATACAGTGCACCCAATTACCTTTAGGATTTGCATATTTTAATCAATTGGTAAACCCATGTTTTAAATGTAAAAAAAAAAAAAAAAGCTGCCTGCAACGGTATCAACGAATACATAACAAACAAAAAGATTTGTATGTTGCTTCATTTGGTTTTGTGCAACACATTTTGGTCACACAGAATGTAGCCAGAATGGCCTGGAACATCCTTCAGTGGACATATCCCTGGAGGACAGCTCAGGGATCCTGGTTGATGGTTTCGAGAGGACCTACGATGGCAAACTCAAGTGCCGCTACTGCAACTATGCCACAAGAGGAACAGCCCGACTCATTGAACACATCCGCATTCACACAGGTATGTGTTTAGAGTTCATTCCACAAATCACAGTGATTTATGTGACATGAAAATATTTGCAAACAAATGTTGGTCCTTTGTTGCTGTTCTGTGTACAATTGTATTTCACACTAACAAGATCTCGTTTGGTCAAATTTTCTTTCTGACAAACAGGAGAGAAGCCTCACCGCTGCCATCTGTGCCCATTTGCCTCCGCCTATGAGCGCCACCTGGAAGCTCACATGCGCTCTCACACGGGCGAGAAGCCTTACAAATGTGAGCTCTGCTCGTTCCGCTGCAGCGACCGCAGCAACCTGTCGCACCACCGCCGCAGACGGCACAAACTCCTGCCAATGAAAGGTGCTCGCTCCCTGTCCCATAAGAAGATGCTGAGTGTCCTGCAGAAGAAGGCCAGCTCTCTGGCCTACGGTCGACGTCTCCTCATCAACTTCAGCCCCCCGTCGATGGTGGTGCACAAAGCTGACGGGGCGAATGACTTCTCCCACGAGCTGCCCCACTTGCGCCAAGAAACCTTTGATAACCAGAGCCGGGCGGCGGAGGACGGGCTCTCCTCTGACCCAAACCACCACCACCACCATGAGATGGTGATGGATAACCCCCTGAACCAGTTGTCTACCCTGGCAGGCCAGCTGGCCAGCCTTCCCTCAGAAGCCCAGGCCCAGACCCAGGCTCCGATGTCTCCAGGAGCAGAGTCCGTAGTGGACGAAAAGCCCTTCCTCATCCAGCAGCCGCACCCCGCCACCGCTCCTGTTGTCATCACGGCCAGCATGACTCGCGCCGCTTCCTCTTCCCCGATCACGCCGGAGCCCCGCGCCCCTCCACACAGTAACTGCAGTCCCACGGGCGGACCGTGCAGCGAGCACAGCGGGCGCACCAGCACCCCGAGCATATCCAACAGCCAGCCCAGCACCCCGGCCCCGGGCCAGTCCGCCCCCATTCAGGACCCCCACGTGCTGCATCACTGCCAACACTGTGACATCTACTTCCCCGACAACATCCTCTACACCATCCACATGGGGTGCCACGGCTACGAGAACCCATTCCAGTGCAACATCTGCGGCCACAAGTGCAAAAGCAAGTATGACTTTGCCTGCCACTTCGCTCGGGGGCAGCACAAGTGATCAAAGAACGGGGAAAAAACTCTTGAGAACTCTTTTAGCACACCGCTTGTTTTTACTTACTAGGAATTTTATTTATTGGTCTTTTCACTTGACCTGTATGTAGCATAGGCTTTTAAAGTTACACTTGCACAGGGCAGCGTTGGCATTCAGAACATTATTTTTTAGGTATAGCTAAAGGTGGCCCGTTCTACTGTATTACAACGGAATAATCAGTGTTTTTGACATCTCAAGAATTTATTTGCGGTGGTGGTAGAAGTCACATTTATTCTGGATCCATTTCTCTTTATGGTTTATTTATTTGGAATGCACTGGATTTGACTCAAATTTACATATATGGATGCATTTTCCCAAATATTCAATCAGTTTTCTATGTTGAATTTTAATCATACAACGTTTTAATTAATTTGTGAACAGAAAATTACATCAAGTTGAAAGTCACCTGTGCTTAATGGAGCAACATGATTTTTCCAGCTTATAGTTTTAAATTTGCACTCAACACCTTTTCCTTTTTTGAAAAACTCAGTGCCCATCAGAGGTTTACATGTAGCTTTGTATGAATGTCTTTGATTTTGGGTGTTTCATTTCAACGATTTAATGATTCATTTGAACACTTCTCCACAACGGATTTATTATAAAACACGAAAATTTAGTCAACTTCAGAAACACAAATTGGGTCCACACTGTAATGTTTACTGTGGTCAAATTATATATACAGTCTCATATATGAACACACTCCAAATAATATGTATTTTAATGTCCAATACTGCTTGCCAGGCCCAGTTCTGGCTGAAATTCTTGCTACTGTTCGTGTCAGGATTGATTGTTTTAATTTTTTGCTTTTCTGTTTTAAATGCTGCTTTAAAAGATTGTCCACAAATTTAGAGTTGAGGTCTTGTTTTGAACATCTATCCAGAAGAAATAAGTTTTAAAGATTCTGAAACCATTTTTTAATAGAATATTTAAGATCATCATAATGTTGAAAAAACAAAAAACAGTTTTGGCAAAATTTTAAGCGTCTGAGCTAAGTCAGCATCACCGATGGCTCCGCCAGTTTGAAATTTGCTCAAAGATAAATGAACTTTTGCAATTTAGAAAGAAAACTGTCCATTTTTCAGCCAGGACTGGACCTAAAGAAAGTATGTCCATGACTGCAAAAAGTGCATCAACTTGCTGCAGCATATACATCTAATTTTGACATTATTTGTATTAGAAAACACTACACTTGAAACGTTGTTTTTTTTAAATTCACTGTCGTTTTGTAATCATTCCACTTTGGGAAAAAAAACTGTTCAGCTAAACCATTAACTGCCTTATTTGAGGTGTGTGCCTGTGTTTAGTGCTTGTAAACATCTGACTTGGCACCGAACAAATCAGGCGATCCGGTTTTATATTTTTACATCTTTGACAACACCGCAAAAATAAATTCTCCACTCACCCAAAGTTACTTCTACTTACTTCTCAGATATTTGCAGTTGGCCTTATTGAAGCCGTGTTGAAATTATTTCTGTGCTTGGTGCATTACTACGATTTCTTTGCAGTGCCTGACATTGTCACCTTTTTTGTGTCAAAAGTTTGAGACGACTGTCATTTTAAAATAACCATTTCCTGTTCTTATTATAGCAGCTAGACCCAGAACCTTATGGATAACAGAAGAGTCGGTTGTTGCGGTTTGATTGTGGTTGCCGTGATTGTATTTCTCAACATTTTACTGGCCAAAATTTCTTCTCCATGAATGCTGCTAACTAACCTAAGAGTTTATGCCAGCTCTGTCTGGAACAAGAAAGTGGCATCAGCAGTGAAACCTGGCCAAAGCTTGTATAAGAAGGCTTTTGGTCAGGAAGTGTTTTAAGGTTCCTCCATCATGATGGCGTGGTTAACTTGTTTCTTTTAAGTCATTTTGTCAGAATTTAATAATTTTTTTTTTGACAGCATCATGTCATTGTCTGACTTTTTCGACAGTGTATGAAGTCATTTTGTAACAAGTGTCTCCGTATTTAAATACAAAATCAAACTCGTGTCTCATATGAACACTGTTTCAGGATTGCCACGTAGCACGATCTAGCCTTTGGTAGTTCTCAATGAAATCGTTCATTAAATATAAGTATCCCAGTGCTTTTTACTTTGAATATTTATTGAGTATTATATTCTGAATGGTTGGATAGATGTTCCATGTCAAAAAAAAAAAAGCTTAACTGTGTTGGCTGAAAGACTTCAGCGAGGTTGTCCTTTGTCTTGGGTACTGTTGTCTGTTGCTTACCAACACACGTAGAGGGTGTAGCTGCTGTTTTTAGAAGCACCACCTTGTTATTGTTCCTAAATTTAATGGAGACATTCAGTAAAAGGCTGCCTTATGTTCTCTGTCTGTCGTAGATTCATGAATGTTAAACTTCTGACCATCTCCCTGAGCTGAAATGGCAGAAGAGTTTCTTGTGATATGGATTACTAATTTATAAGTAAAGTGTTTTCTAACTGACTTGAACTTTGCCTCGTTTTTTGGTGGGCGGGGGTTTTCCTTCTTTTTTTTTTTGTCTTTTTCCAGAATGGGGGGGCTGAAAATCTGTTTGGACAAATGAGGGATGTTTACTGTAGGGTGTTGGAAGTGAAGGTCTGACCGGTGGTCAAATCTTGGGTTCAGGAGGAGCGGTGCGTCAGATCCACTTTATTCATATCGCACTTTTCAAGATAAAAATCACAAAGTCCTTCAGGAAACAAAATAGCAAATACACAATACAAATTTGAGCAAAAACTGAATTAAAAAAAGCTTAGTTTTTAGCTGGCCTTTAAAGGAAGCCACTGATTCTGCTGATCCAACAGTCAGAGGTAGGAAGTTGGTGAGTTGTGGTGTTCTGCTTATATGTTAAGCTATAGGAGATGAATACAATAATTGTAGGTTCATCTGAAGTATTTATGTCATGATGAAGAAGAACCAAAGCTAAAAAGTGAAGATCTAGATATACTATACATTTCTGCTGTCAGCTATGGGCTTGAGAAAAGGCTCATGACCTGATAATTAAGATTTGCGCATCAAAACAAAGTCAACAAAGTTCCAGCATCTTATCAGGATCCCTCCTGAGTGTCTTCTTTTGGAGTTTGAGAACTTTCCACTGAGAGGAAACCTTCCAGCAGGCCCACAACTCACAAGAAGTCGCCATATTTTCTTACCTAGAAACATCTTGGATTTGGCCAGAATGAGCAGGAAGGGGAATATCTGCGTTCCTGTTGTAGCTTTTACCGCAGCAAATCAAACTTGGATAAAGGAAAGATGATGGATGCCGCTTTTTTTTTTTACTGGAAGAAAATTCACTTTAGTTAAGAGCTTGACTCAGCAAGGCACACAGCTTGTCTTTCAATAATGCATTTAATCAGATAATGAGAGAGAAAGGAAAGAAAGGTTGAGTAGAATCTAGCATTTCATTTAAAGGAATTCAGAGTTGATTGGATGAGGTTTCTGCAGAAACAACTTAAGCCTCGTTCTGCTCTTCAGGCTCTTTCTTCTCTTCTTCAGATTCTGCCAAACAGAAAAATGCTCAACCTTAATTTTTCTCATGAAGTCACAACATTTCTTTGGGCTTCTGTTCGTATTCAAGGCACTGCATGGAACAAATTGAGATAGATTCTTACTTTTGAGCTGAATGGGACCCATGACCAGAGTTTGGCTCTCATGTTTGGGCTCTAGCTCCCTGGCCTTACGTCTGCTGCATCCGCGGCGGCAGCGGGAGTTGCTCTCGGAGGCGGGACAGATCAGGGCCTTGCACTGGAGGTACACAGAGTCTGTGCCTCGCAGGAACATGAAGGCCTTGAATGTAAAACGGGCCCTGTACCAGCTGCCAGAAGAGATGGGGCGATACGTGCTGTCAACACTGCATCTGGAAGTAAAAGCAGAAAAAAAAAATCTCTTTTTAGCAAAAAGAAAAAAGAAAAAACAAGCAGATAAAGGCAACAATAGTGAGCTGCATTTTCTCGTTTTACCCATTTCGCACTAAGTAATAAGGTCTGGTTTCGAAATCGAAGGGCGATGGGGCGGCCACGCAGGTGTCCAGGAAGAGGACAAGGTCACTGTCATGCGTACTCATGTCCACTTGAACATACAAGTCCTGGTTGAGAGCAACCTGATACGGGACATTAGTTACCTGAACAGAAGAGAGCGAAATATCAGCATCGTACCATTTCCAACAGAAACCTTCCACGGTTCCATCTTCATGACCAAACATTACCTTATAGGAGAAGCTGCTGGACGTGTAGAAAGCCATGCTGGTGTTGTATCGCCCCGAACCAGTGATGCTGCTGTTACCCCCGTTACTCACAACAAACATGATCTGGGAGACAGAATCCGGCTCCATGGTGCAGTTGACGTTCATCTTCAGGTACGACTGACGCACAATCTCTCCTTGCGACGAGGGAAACCCGCGGATATTGTTGGTGTACACAACTCTGCCGCTGTTGAGCTGTTCATCGAGGAAGGTTTTGGGACATGAGAATCTGCATGCGGTTCTCGAGAGTTGGCGACCTTCACAGAATGATGCTGGAAATTTTTTAAATAGTGTTCATATTTTTTGAGAATGTGGTGAGTTGCTTACGTGTTTGACGGTTCCACAAGAGTTGAGGGGGAAACTGAAGACCACCTCGTAGCTGGAAATGTTTGGTTTGCAGTACGGATCGTCCAGGTACAAACTGTGGCCGTTGTAGCCCAGAGAGTTCAGGTAGGCTAGGTTGATAACGATGTTCATGTTGTCTGAGGAACAGTCAACACGACCTGAAGGAGAATTTTGTTCAATATTTAATAAACAAATAGATAATTGTGCCCTAAAATGCCATAGAAAAGTAACCATGCTTCTTTTTGCACAGTTTGTCAAAAACTTAAATGTATATTTTTGGAATCTTATGTGGCAGACCAAAGGTGTCCAAACATTTGCAACAGGAGCCAAAACTACCAAGTTGAATTTAGTCATAGAACACAAAAACTGAATTTTTATTCAGAAAACTTAAACTATTTTAGTGTAAAATTTATTCACTCTAACTTGCTTAGCAATAAGCTAAATTTAAAGTATCTTAATGTACTCCAACACCTGCTGGGGATGGATAACAGTGGTTTGGTAGCAATTGATTGAATTACCAGAAACTAACATTCAGAGACGCCTGCTGACTGTGAGTCCACCAACCAGATAGTTTGCAATGGATATTAGTACATTTATTCATAACCCCTCGTGAAGCAACTTTTTCTGGTGTGACTGATGTTGGAAAAGAAAGGTCCACAGAGTAAAGATGTAAATCTTGACTCAACCAGTTCAACAATTGCCTCACGTAGAACTGACAACTGAAAGATATAAACAGGAAAACCCAGGCGTACCTGAGCTGGGTTTCAGAGAGCTCATGAACTCGGCTCTGAATCCCCGGCCGACCACAGACCTGTCCGACCGGAAGATCACTGTCATGTAGTTGGAGGTGGAGTAGAAAGTGCTCAGACTGTTGTTACACACTTTCCCCAAGTATGGTGAGGAAGTGTACGGTCCGTCGTAGATTGAAATGTAGTCGCAGCTGCAACAGTTCTCCAATCTGTTTGTGGAAGCGGCAAGAAAATGTAAACATTTTTTGCAAAAGATTTGTAGAAATGTAAAACCAAATCCTACAATATTTTCCATTTTCGTAATGTGACTGGATTTGACTGTTTCTACTCACTGCAGGTAAGAAAATGCCAAGAAGATCCTTTGGTCGTATGCAGCTCTGAGCTGCCACACGCAGTAGGAGTTGTCGTTGTAGTAGTCGGGGTGGTTGGGGCTAGAAATGGTGCCAGAGCCAAACAGGGAGCCTCCGCATGGCCCTGATAAAGGAGAATAAGATCTCATTGATGTTTCTTTTTCAATTATTTATTTATTATGATAATTTTGCATTTGCTGTGAATCAGCATGATTTAAATAGACTGTATTAAATTAATATTTAATCACATTTCTTAAAAATTTTCTATTATCTTTATCCATCCCCTCCAGATGGATGGATGGATAAAGTTCTATTATTGTGCTCAACGTGTCCCTTTAAATTAGATCTAGAGTTTACCTGTGGTGGGAACTTCAGTGGTCCATTCACAGTAAGCTGCATGAGTCAGAAAAAGAATATATATATATTTTTTCTCATATATTTCACAACAGACTTACTGTAATCAAAGCATGTCTAAATATGAATGCAGATCCAGCTGATATTGGCAAATTTGTGCTTACAGTAGTAGTCATGGCAGCAGTTTCCATTCCACTGACATGAGTATTGGCAGGAGCAGCTTCCCAGGTAGCTGCCACAGTTGTTTTCACATGACTGTTGAGCTGCCATACACAGGAGGATTAAAATATTTCAATAATCAATGGAAAAGTAGAGAGTAATCCTCAACTTTGTCTTTATCTTTGGTAAACCATGTGAAAAAAATACATCCGCGTTTTCAGTTTTTATGTGACAAATAGTGAAAACGTTCAATCGGTATAAATACTTTTAAAAGGAACAGTAGAAGTGTCTGCTTTGCTAATCATTGCCAAGTTCATTTATTGTAATCTTTGAAACATTTAAACAAATGTATTTATTTTCTTCCGTTAAAGGCTCTGATGATGATGTCTTACATGTGGTGGGATCAGGATAGGTGGTTGGGGTGGAGGATCCAGAGTAATGTCTTTTTCTATGCTATGCAATCGAAATGAAATACATTCAAGTTCGTGGTTCTAATGTGAAAAATGAAAAAGAAAGTTTAAGAGGATTCAATTCTTTTCAAAGGAACTATGCTTTGCTTGTGTTGGTCATGTCTATTCATCGTAATTTTTAATAAATCTGTAAAATTCTACTAAAAGCTCTGATGATGTTGTCTTACATGTGGTGGGATAAGCGGTGGTGTCGGTGTATCCACAGTATGCTGCAAGAAAAAGAAAAAAATGCACAAACATTTTGAAGCAATGTTTAGACGAGCTTTAATGAGCACTATCAACTAACAACCTGTTGAGGTTGAACTCACAGTAGTAGTCATGGCAGCAGTTTCCATTCCACTGACATGAGTATTGGCAGGAGCAGCTTCCCAGGTAGCTGCCACAGTTGTTTTCACATGACTGTTGAGCTGCCATACACAGGAGGATAAAAATATTTCAATAATCAATGGAAAAGTAGAGAGTAATCCTCAACTTTGTCTTTATCTTTGGTAAACCATGTGAAAAAAATACATCCGCGTTTTCAGTTTTTATGTGACAAATAGTGAAAACGTTCAATCGGTATAAATACTTTTAAAAGGAACAGTAGAAGTGTCTGCTTTGCTAATCATTGCCAAGTTCATTTATTGTAATCTTTAAAACATTTAAACAAATGTATTTATTTTCTTCTGTTAAAGGCTCTGATGATGATGTCTTACATGTGGTGGGATCAGGATAGGTGGTTGGGGTGGAGGATCCAGAGTAATGTCTTTTTCTATGCTATGCAATCGAAATGAAATACATTCAAGTTTGTGGTTCTAATGTGACAAAATGTAAAGAAAAGTTTAAGGAGTATAAATTCTTTTCAAAGGAACTATGCTTTGCTTGTGTTGGTCATGTCTATTCATCGTAATTTTTAATAAATATGTTAAATTCTACTAAAAGCTCTGATGATGTTGTCTTACATGTGGTGGGATAAGCGGTGGTGTCGGTGTATCCACAGTATGCTGCAAGAAAAAGAAAAAAATGCACAAACATTTTGTAGGAATGTTTAGACGAGCTTTAATGAGCACTATCAACTAACAACCTGTTGAGGTTGAACTCACAGTAGTAGTCATGGCAGCAGTTTCCATTCCACTGACAGGAAGTGGAGCAGGAGCAGCTTCCCATGTTGTATCCACAGTTGTATCGACAAGAAGGTTGAGCTGTTGAACAAGTCAAAGAGAAAGTAAGCAAGTAATTCACAAATGTTGTTTCTGCAAGGCTCTTCCAACCTTTAGTGGATGCAGAAGCTCTACAAAAATTTTCACGTCTTCATCTTTTTCCACATTATTTTCATGTTAAATCAACTAAAATGTATTGGTTTAATTAGAATTTTAGGGAAAAGTAAATAATAACATTCAATTTGTTTAACAAAAAGGAAAATCCATTTGTATTACTACATGATTGGGAAACATCTTTTAGAAGTGCAGTCACATCTGCAGTTCTCTGTACATGTGAAGGTTTGAATGTCTTGGTGAGTTTACAGTTTTGCAACTATTGTAACTATATTAAAAAAAGAGGGTAACAGGTTCTTATTTGCATGAAATACAGGAAAGCAAAAAGGATGCATTTAATTTTTTATTTTGTGAAAAATAATCTGATATCCTCAACTCTGTCTTTTCATATGCTATGCAATGGAAATGAAATACATTCAAGTTCGTGGTTGTAATGTAACAAAATGTAAAGAAAAGTTTGAGGGGAAAAAATTCTTATCAAAGGAACTATGCTTTGCTTGTGTTGGTCATGTCTATTCATCGTAATTTTTAATAAATCTGTCAAATTCTACTAAAAGCTCTGATGATGTTGTCTTACATGTGGTGGGATAAGCGGTGGTGTCGGTGTATCCACAGTATGCTGCAAGAAAAAGAAAAAAATGCACAAACATTTTGCAGGTATGTTTAGACGAGCTTTAATGAGCACTATCAACTAACAACCTGTTGAGGTTGAACTCACAGTAGTAGTCATGGCAGCAGTTTCCATTCCACTGACAGGAAGTGGAGCAGGAGCAGCTTCCCATGTTGTATCCACAGTTGTATCGACAAGAAGGTTGAGCTGTTGAACAAGTCAAAGAGAAAGTAAGCAAGTAATTCACAAATGTTGTTTCTGCAAGGCTCTTCCAACCTTTAGTGGATGCAGAAGCCCTACAAAAATATTTATGTCTTCAACTTTTTTCACATGGTTTTCATGTTAAATCAACTAAAATGTTTTGGTTTAATTAGAATTTTAGGGAAAGGTAAATAATAACATTCAATTTGTTTAACAAAAAGGAAAATCCATTTGTATTACAACCTGATTGGGAAACATCTTTTAGAAGTGCAGTCACATCTGCAGTTCTCTGTACATGTGAAGGTTTGAATGTCTTGGTGAGTTTACAGTTTTGCAAATATTGCAACTATATTAAAAACAGGGTAACAGGTTCTTATTTGCATGTTGGTCAGGAAAGTTAAAGCACACATTTAATATTTTTTTGTGAAAAATAAACACTTAACCGCAACTCTGTCTTTTTCTATGCTATGCAATGGAAATGAAATACATTCAAGTTCGTGGTTGTAATGTAACAAAATGTAAAGAAAAGTTTGAGGGGAAAAAATTCTTATCAAAGGAACTATGCTTTGCTTGTGTTGGTCATGTCTATTCATCGTAATTTTTAATAAATCTGTCAAATTCTACTAAAAGCTCTGATGATGTTGTCTTACATGTGGTGGGATAAGCGGTGGTGTCGGTGTATCCACAGTATGCTGCAAGAAAAAGAAAAAAATGCACAAACATTTTGCAGGAATGTTTAGACGAGCTTTAATGAGCACTATCAACTAACAACCTGTTGAGGTTGAACTCACAGTAGTAGTCATGGCAGCAGTTTCCATTCCACTGACAGGAAGTGGAGCAGGAGCAGCTTCCCATGTTGTATCCACAGTTGTATCGACAAGAAGGTTGAGCTGTTGAACAAGTCAAAGAGAAAGTAAGCAAGTAATTCACAAATGTTGTTTCTGCAAGGCTCTTCCAACCTTTAGTGGATGCAGAAGCTCTACAAAAATTTTCACGTCTTCATCTTTTTCCACATTATTTTCATGTTAAATCAACTAAAATGTATTGGTTTAATTAGAATTTTAGGGAAAAGTAAATAATAACATTCAATTTGTTTAACAAAAAGGAAAATCCATTTGTATTACTACATGATTGGGAAACATCTTTTAGAAGTGCAGTCACATCTGCAGTTCTCTGTACATGTGAAGGTTTGAATGTCTTGGTGAGTTTACAGTTTTGCAACTATTGTAACTATATTAAAAAAAGAGGGTAACAGGTTCTTATTTGCATGAAATACAGGAAAGCAAAAAGGATGCATTTATTTTTTATTTTGTGAAAAATAATTTGATATCCTCAACTCTGTCTTTTCTATACTATGCAATCAAAATGAAATACATCCAATTTGTGGTTCTAATGTGCCAAAATGTAAAGAAAAGTTTAAGGGGAATAAATTCTTTTCAAAGGAACTATGCTTTGCTTGTTTTTGTCATGTCTATTCATCGTAATTTTTAATAAATCTGTTAAATTCTATTAAAGGCTCTGATGATGTTGTCTTACATGTGGTGGGATAAGCGGTGGTGTCGGTGTATCCACAGTATGCTGCAAGAAAAAGAAAAAAATGCACAAACATTTTGCAGCAATGTTTAGACGAGCTTTAATGAGCACTATCAACTAACAACCTGTTGAGGTTGAACTCACAGTAGTAGTCATGGCAGCAGTTTCCATTCCACTGACAGGAAGTGGAGCAGGAGCAGCTTCCCATGTTGTATCCACAGTTGTATCGACAAGAAGGTTGAGCTGTTGAACAGGTCAGAGAGAAAGTAAGCAAGTAATTCACAAATGTTGTTTCTGCAAGGCTCTTCCAACCTTTAGTGGATGCAGAAGCTCTACAAAAATTTTCAAGTCTTCAACTTTTTCCACATTATTTTCATGTTAAATCAGCAAAAATGTACTATTTTAATTAGAATTTTAGGGAAAGGTAAATAATAACATTCAATTTGTTTAACAAAAAGGAAAATCCATTTGTATTACAATCTGATTGGGAAACATCTTTTAGAAGTGCAGTCACATCTGCAGTTCTCTGTACATGTGAAGGTTTGAATGTCTTGGTGAGTTTACAGTTTTGCAAATATTGCAACTATATTAAAAAGAGGGTAACAGGTCCTCGTTTGCATGTTGGTCAGGAAAGTTAAAGGACACATTTAATTTTTTTTTGTGAAAAAAAATTTGATATCCTGAACTGTCTTTTTCTATGCTATGCAATCGAAATGAAATACATTCAAGTTCGTGGTTGTAATGTGACAAAATAAAAATAAAAGTTTAAGGGGAATAAATTCTTTTCAAAGGAACTATGCTTTGCTTGTGTTGGTCATGTCTATTCATCGTAATTTTTAATAAATCTGTTAAATTCTATTAAAGGCTCTGATGATGTTGTCTTACATGTGGTGGGATAAGCGGTGGTGTCGGTGTATCCACAGTATGCTGCAAGAAAAAGAAAAAAATGCACAAACATTTTGCAGCAATGTTTAGACGAGCTTTAATGAGCACTATCAACTAACAACCTGTTGAGGTTGAACTCACAGTAGTAGTCATGGCAGCAGTTTCCATTCCACTGACATGAGTATTGGCAGGAGCAGCTTCCCAGGTAGCTGCCACAGTTGTTTTCACATGACTGTTGAGCTGCCATACACAGGAGGATTAAAATATTTCAATAATCAATGGAAAAGTAGAGAGTAATCCTCAACTTTGTCTTTATCTTTGGTAAACCATGTGAAAAAAATACATCCGCGTTTTCAGTTTTTATGTGACAAATAGTGAAAACGTTCAATCGGTATAAATACTTTTAAAAGGAACAGTAGAAGTGTCTGCTTTGCTAATCATTGCCAAGTTCATTTATTGTAATCTTTAAAACATTTAAACAAATGTATTTATTTTCTTCTGTTAAAGGCTCTGATGATGATGTCTTACATGTGGTGGGATCAGGATAGGTGGTTGGGGTGGAGGATCCAGAGTAATGTCTTTTTCTATGCTATGCAATCGAAATGAAATACATTCAAGTTTGTGGTTCTAATGTGACAAAATGTAAAGAAAAGTTTAAGGAGTATAAATTCTTTTCAAAGGAACTATGCTTTGCTTGTGTTGGTCATGTCTATTCATCGTAATTTTTAATAAATATGTTAAATTCTACTAAAAGCTCTGATGATGTTGTCTTACATGTGGTGGGATAAGCGGTGGTGTCGGTGTATCCACAGTATGCTGCAAGAAAAAGAAAAAAATGCACAAACATTTTGCAGGTATGTTTAGACGAGCTTTAATGAGCACTATCAACTAACAACCTGTTGAGGTTGAACTCACAGTAGTAGTCATGGCAGCAGTTTCCATTCCACTGACAGGAAGTGGAGCAGGAGCAGCTTCCCATGTTGTATCCACAGTTGTATCGACAAGAAGGTTGAGCTGTTGAACAAGTCAAAGAGAAAGTAAGCAAGTAATTCACAAATGTTGTTTCTGCAAGGCTCTTCCAACCTTTAGTGGATGCAGAAGCTCTACAAAAATATTCAAGTCTTCAACTTTTTTCACATGGTTTTCATGTTAAATCAACTAAAATGTACTATTTTAATTAGAATTTTAGGGAAAGGTAAATAATAACATCCAATTTGTTTAACAGAAAGGAAAATCCATTTGTATTACAATCTGATTGGGAAACATCTTTTAGAAGTGCAGTCACATCTGCAGTTCTCTGTACATGTGAAGGTTTGAATGTCTTGGTGAGTTTACAGTTTTGCAAATATTGCAACTATATTAAAAAAAGAGGGTGACAGGTCATTGTTTGCATGTTGGTCAGGAAAGTGCAAGGACACATTTATATTTTCTTTTGTGAAAAATAAACAGTTATCCTCAACTCTGTCTTTTTCTATGCTATGCAATCGAAATAAAATACATTCAAGTTCGCGGTTGTAATTTGACAAAATGTAAAGAAAAATTTAAGGAGTATAAATACTTTTCAAAGGAACTATGCTTTGCTTGTTTTTGTCATGTCTATTCATGGTAATCTTTTAAAAAAAATAGTGTTAAATAGCCTCTGATGATGTTGTCTTACATGTGGCGGGATAAGTGATGGTGTCGATATATGAAAAGTGCCATTGTTATTGTACAGGTAGTAAAAATAGAAATAATGAAACCAACAGTGGAAATATTTTCAATCTAAGTAATGTCAACATTGTACCTTCTGCTGAGTAATCCGTTTGTGGAGTCGTCCAACCTGAAGGATTTTAAAGCACTTGGCGTTAGTTGAGATAAGAATAATAATCTGAAAATATGTTGTTTTTATTTACACTAAATGGTGCTCAATTACCTTCCGTTGCTGTGCTACCTAGAGGATTTGAAAACACTTTGAGTTAGTTGAAGTAAGGTTAATAATCTGAAATAAATATTGCTTGGATTTACATTAAGTTGTGCTCATTTTTATAGATATCCAAATTTCTTTTCAGAAGTAGGAACTGATGTTCTAAATGTTGAAAAAGGTTATTTAATTAAACAGAATGGTACCTTGCACTCCTTGTGTGATGAGCACGCTGCAAAGAAACACGAGAGCTCTCATGGTGAATCTGTTTCCCCAACTTTCCAACTGCTTCATCTCCTGAGCTCTGCTGCTTATATCCTCAACAAATGACTGGTTACTGCACCCATAAAGCTTCTGATGTCATTGAATGTTTGTGTGAAATATCATCCAGTAACATATACGTATGAGAAGCACACAGTTGATTAAATATAATAAATGATCATGATAGATGTGTGGTTTGTAAAGCCTTAAAAATGAGCAGATTATAGTCATAAATTAGCATCAGTGAATAAGAATGGATATACCATGTCAAGCATAAATGTATATAAGGATGAAAATATGTTAAATAAATTATAGACAGCTCAAAAGAGGATTTATCTGGACCCTGAGACTCTTTATTTAGATGCAGTCTGATGATAACACATTTACATGTTTGAAGATATTTATCTGATTTAGCTGTTTTCTCTCGTAGTTTCCAAACGTATTTATTATGTTTGATAACAAGATAATAAATATATTATTAAGCATTTTTTAATAAAAGTGCTTAATATTTTTTTATTTTTACCAGATCTATCTAGATGTGCTCCTTCCAAAATTTGTCACTCTAAAAATCATAAGGCTTTTCTCAAAAGTCTTGGCAATTTGGAAAATGTGGGGGGAGCTTTTGAAATTTTCTTGGTCAGCAATGATTTTTGCCTTTAACCGCTCCCATGAATCCCATTGTCCAGTCTCTTTCTTAATATTTAATCTCTTATCTGGGGCAAGTAAAATCTGCAGTGTTGCAACTGCAAATGTTGCTCTAGGATTTTTTTCTTTTTTTTTTCTTGTGACGTGTGGTTTGAGTTATCAATCATTCATTGTAGTTCATTGGAACTACAATGTGATGAAATGTGAAGAAAAACATTGGAACACTCTTTAGAAATAGCTGTGCTAGATCTGTTAATCTTTAATCTTAGATTAATAGATGCATTAATTGATGTACAATGTTTTCATCTGCACTTGAGTGTCTCTAAGCTGGAACATGATGTGTCGCTTTTTCAGATCTTTTGTTACTTCATCATGTCAGGGAGGTTCTATTTAAGTGACTTCTTGATGTTACAGGTCTGGGAGCAGTCAGACAGAGGCGTGTTTAGTAAAACTAAATACAAAATAAGATTAATTACAGTTCATTTGTGGTTTAAAGATTTCAGAGTCTTTACATGTCAGTTCAAATGTAACTTATTTTGAAACAAAAAAAGTATTTCTCTAGAACTAGGAGCAAACTGAATATAAAGGCATAAAATGGGCATAAAAAAGGGATAATCTTGGGTTCTCCCAGAATGCAACACAATTGGATTCGAAAGTGCATGCAGTGCAAATTTAAGAGATATGTCCAGTAAGGTTCACGCCATCCAAATTACTATCAGAATTTAAAAGTTGGCAATATTTTAAAAATAATTTTATTTTATTCCATGATTTTAACAGTTTTAACGCTTTTGCCTGGGAAATACCTTTACTTTAATTGTTTAGTTGCTATTTTAAATCCTTAAGATCAACTGTTTTCATTTCTATTCTTTAAGATCTATTAATTACACTTGTCAAGGTTCTACAAATTTCAGTGTAAGTAAATAAATATAACATAACCATTTCACAAAGCTACTTAGGACAATGAGGTTATCTTATCAGTTTTTTAGAGATGATCCAGGCTGTGATAAAATAAGCTAAACCGCAAATCAAAATGAAGGCAAACTAGAAAAATTCAGCAGTAATATGTCACCCAAGCACTTAATTCATTAATAAAACTTCGACACCTTGCTGTCAGTTTCAGAGGAAGTAAAAAGACAATCAAACAATTCTTAATTTTTTTCTTAATCGATTTCTTTTTGTGGTACCTGTGCTCATTATAACAGTCAGGATATTTACAGGAGATTAAAGAAGAGCTGTAAAACAGCAGACAGGATGATGTTTCACTTCTTTATGAGGAAATAAAACTGGCCTTGTTGAATCAGGTGCAGGTTTTCCACCCAACACTGGTGATGATGTCTCCAATAGCACAATCTAGCTTAACTTTGTGTAACAAAGCTCAAAGAGGGACACATGACTACTATTAGCTTTCTTCCCAGGACTTTTGCAAAAAGGTAAAACAGTTATCTGCTTCTACAATGTTTGTATGTTGCAATAATATCTTCCTTGGAAACTTTATTGTCCTAAATGTATCTGTATTAACTACAAGTATATTACACAGGCTGAAGCTATAATGTTTCATAAGAATATGAAGTATAATGCAGCCAGTCCAAAACATTAACCATTTTAAAAAGCACTGATGAGAATAACACCTACCAGAAAAGAAACATTGATTCATCACAACCTCAATCATTATTTTTCATATTGGAAAAAAACATGGTCATGTTTAAGGAAATCTGGTTTGTTTTCACTTTTGGTCATTGTTTGGTCAACACTTTGACGTTAATGTGACTTGTAGACTCATTGTTTGCTTGACCCCTATGCTGAGGAAAATTACCACAATCTTTCTGGAAATGAACATTCCCACTATATGCCAATTTTTCAATCAGACAATATTAGAAAGAAAAAAAATACACACAAGTTCAGAGGTTCTTAAACTTCCTAGTGTACTTTTATGGAAGTTAAGCTTTTCTTTACCTCCTTCCTCTATTTCCCCTTTATGTCAAAACAAACCATTAATCTATGGCAGTTGTTCACCAGTACAAGGCGAACTGTGACTCATGACAGTAAAGCCCCTGACTCAGTTTATCTTTGGTTAATGAGTAATCACTGCTGCTGACCAGCTGGACTTAAGTAAAGGAGCAGAGGTCTGGGATCCTCATTCTGAACCTCACTCAGTCACTGCGGACACACAAGGTAAGAGTCAGTTTTGTCTTTTTGAGATTAACTAAAGAAGCACATTAGAAAGCTGAAAAATTATGGAAAATCTTTGTATTTACAAATGTCAACTTGGTAACCGAGTTTCATTTGATGGTGCAGTTCAAAATAAACACTGAGAGCCACATTTTAAAGAATTGCTCAAGTTCTGCAGTCTGTTTTCTATTAAAGAAGAATTTCTGTCGCCTTTAAGACAGGCGATAAAGATTATCTGTCATTAATTTTGACAGAAGTCATTGCAGCTCAGTAGTTTTCTCAATAATAAACAAACATTTAGTCGCCAGTTGTATTGATCAGAAACCAAGGCCGGGGTCTGTGCTGCATAACAGGCCATATGTTTGCTTAAATCCCACATGAGTCCATCAGTCCACACATTCAAATTTGTTGCTGGACAGCTGGAACATTTACTGATTTACTAAAAACATTTGCCATTAGAAGTTAGCATGAATGTCTTATTAACTTTGCTCCTTTAAGCTCACGATTGATTTGTTGAATCTACAGTGGATTTTACCCAATCCTCTCAAAATTTTACATACAGGCTCAAAATTGTACATCCCCACTAATCTTTCTCAGCAGGTTGCAGAGAATTCACCCACTTTTCACAGCTATCAACAACATTCTGGCATTACTCTGGCTGGATCGTTTACCACTCTTTTTTTTGTAAGAACTGTAGGGGTGTTTTAAAATGGTTGTCTGCCTGACGTGGATGCAGATTTTAAAGTCATTCAACACATTTTAACAAAGTTGAGATTAGGGCTTTTGGACGATCATCCTGAACCCTACTGTCAACTTCACGCACCTACAAAGTTGGGATGTGTATTTTAGCTTTTTGTCTTTTAACCACAGATCTCTTATAGTCAAAGGGTGAGAAGTGGAGAACACGCTGGGAAGGTTAGCTGTCTGAAAATGTACATCACATTCATTACTGTAGCTATAAATGAGTTTGAGAACACTGCAGACAGTCTGAAAGCTCAAGCACAGAAAGTCTGGGGATGTGTGTGGGGGTGTGTGTGTGTGTGTGTGTATTATCTCTGCCTGCAATCAGTGAGCCACTCTTGCCAGCTGACCTTTCAGAGAACCAAAACCAGATGCAACCAGATTAGTGATGAAAGCTGTTTTCATGATCCTGTAATTGTCAGAGATAACTTCAAACCCCAATGTTCTGAGGGGCAGAGACAGTGGCTCATGAAATAAAACACTAAGTTACTTGTAATACTGAATAATGTATCTTTGTTTACCCACAGAGAGAAAATCATCTTAGCAACAAAAGATAAAATGCAGAAGCTACAACCACTTCTTCTAGCGGCCCTGGTGTGTTGCTGGATCTCCGGTAGCCAAACCAACCGCGTCTACATTCACCCCTTCCACCTTTTTGCTGTTGACAATGTCAGCTGTGAGACTCTGCAAGGCTCCGCCGTGAAGCCTCTCGAAACCGTCGCCGTGGAGGCCCTTGATGTCGAAGTTTTGACCCCTGACAGCAGGGACCGGTCAAGTCTGGATCCACAGAAGCAGAACATGACAGAGAGGACTGCAGTCCTGGCTGGCCTGCTGAATCCTCTGGGTCTGAGGATGTACCATGCCCTCAGCAAAAAACAGAACAACACCCTCTTCTCTCCAGTCAACACTTTTGGCTCACTTGTTGCCTTCTACCTCGGAGCGTCTAAGAAGACGGCACGCTCTTTTCAGGTGCATGCCTTCGATTTGCTTTTTTTTTTGGTAGTTTTTGAGCTCTACTTTAATTTCGTTTTTGGAAAGCATAACTTACTGCCCTGGCCATCCTTTGCTCATAATCAATATTTTGTTTTTGTTCTAGGAGTTTCTAGGCCTCAGTAGCGGTACCGACAGAGAGGACTGTGTATCTTTAGTAGACGGACATAAGATCCTCAGTACACTACAAGACATTAACTCTCTGGTGGACGATGGGTCTAGAGATGAAATCACCACTCAGGTCTGGGCCTTTGCACGGAGCGACGCTCAGCTATCTAGAGACTTTATTCAGGGAACACAAGACTTCTCAGACAAATCGTTTATCCGAGGCGTGGACTTCTCGAAGCATGAGGAGACGGAAACACTGGTGAACAGCTTTGTGGAGAAAACGTCGGACGGGAAAGTGACGAACGTCTTCAAAGACCTGAACCCAAGCAACAAATTTCTCTTCATCTCATCCTTCAGCTTCAAAGGCATGAGCTCTGGCTTTCCAAATCAATCACAGGAACAACTGAAGAATCAAACCTGACTTTGCTCTCTGCTTGTGTCTGTTTAGGCAACTGGATGACAGCTTTCCAACCAGATAAGGTCTCCATGGAGGAGTTTCATGTGGACGAGACAACAAAAGTAACGACTTCAACAATGACACGCACTTATCACTACCACTACCTGAATGACAAGGTAAAGCTTTCTTCTATTTTTTTTTTTTGGTCCTTACATTGATGTCCCAATAGCACATCAGATAAGAATAGATTTTGACTCCTCTGATGTTTGTTTTATTGAAGGTGAATAGGTGCACTGTTGTGAAGCTGTCTCTCAGTAAACAGAGCCACATGTTGCTCATTCTACCTCACGAAGGAACAACCCTCGGTCATATAGAGGACAAACTGCTCGCCAACCTGATGGGTGTCTGGCACAAGAAGCTCCAGGAAGGGTGAGAGAAGGTTTTTGTACAGAGAGTTATTAATTAATACCTTCAGAGTCAATCGGACAGACTGAAAATATTTTTGTCACACACATCAGCAGTTTGTGACATTTGGAATATAAATGTAAAGAAATATTCTATTTTAACCAGTCCTTTCCATTTCCAATGACAACGCCAATGTAATGACGACATGTAATTGTGCAGTTTGTCATGTAAACATGAAGAGCATACTGAAAGTTTCAGGTATACACTCACAATTAACACAACTGAGAGTTTGTGTCCAATTCAGCCAGAGATCAGCATACCACTGTGCTGTTCAACCACAGGCTGTGAAGATATTTGTCTCGGGTTCACATGAACTGAGCGTACTCTAGCTAAACTTTGGAAAATCTGGTGAATTTGTTAGTTGTTGTGGTATTTTCACACAAGATGCAACATAGCAATATTTGTTTCTCTTTCATGGATTCAAGCACTAAAGGAACCATGTTCAAAAACAGAGGCTGTACAACATTGTCTGCCACTGGTTTAAGAAAAAAACAAACTGCCAGAAGCACTCTTAAATAGTTTTGCAAAGTTTTATGCATGGCAGTCATATGATATATCAAATCAAATGCTGCTTGACAACATCTGACGTTCTCAGGTGGAATTTTGATTTCAGGCGACTTTCTTGTTGTATTAGGAATAACAAAAATCTTCAAACTTCTGAGTACAGAAGTTAGAAGATTTGTACCAAGTCTAAAATAAATGGGACTTTCTAGTATAGGAGGAATGGTGGCTCAGGTTGCAGGAACTTGTCATGTAACCAATGATAACCCACTATAGACACTATACATGTACAGGTCGTTTTAGTTGTGGCTAGCTACTATATAGAAAGATAATTATTTCTTCCCACTTTATGCATTTAAACACTAAATATATAAACTGAGGTTATTCCGTTTCTTTGTTTAATGACAAACCAACCATCACAAACACAAATAAATAGTTTCTAACATTATAAGTAACTTTTTTGTATGGGTAGCAGCCATATTGGAAATTGAACTTGGGCATTCATTGTATTCCCAACTTTGGATTTCATTATAACATGTTTACTGCCATCATACAGTTGTACTAGCCTCATTGTGTCAAACAGAAAAGGTTTTCTGGACGATAGAGAAAGAATAAGAAGATTCCCATTTTGGTTTTAGAAATTTCTATTTTTCTCCTTTTTGGTTCTCAGTTTGTTGGAGCTGTCCCTCCCTAAGTTCTCCCTGTCTTCTCTGATTGACATCCATGACCTACTGACCACCATGAATCGCCCTCTTGGGCTCACGCTCTTGGGCTCCCAGGCCGAGTTCACCCGGCTCAGCAACACCAGCCCTTTCTCCATAGACAAGGTAAACCAGATGAACTGATCTTCTTGTGGTCATGTAAAAAAAAAACACTCAACAGATTGTGTCATTAACAGCTTTGTGTTTTTTTTTCTGTCAGGCCATGAACAACGTGATGTTTGAGATGTCAGGGGAAGCAGCAGAACCTCAGGCCAGGACTACAGAAGCAGGCGTCGCTTTGAGGCTGTCCATCAACAGACCGTTCTTTTTCTCCATTATAGAGGAGCATTACGAATCGATCCTGCTGCTGGGAAAGATCTCCAACCCTACCCTCTAAAGCTGCTTGATACTGAACAAATGACCAGACCATCAAAGTGCTGCTGCGTCTGAAAGAAATGACCAGACGGCATAGACAAGAAATGAAGCTACAGTTTTATCTCTTTTAGTATTAAACAGTGTTATGGCTACTCAAGGTCAGCACACAGAAAGTTACTGGAATCACTGGAGGTCTCATTTTAGTATTTATGGATAGACTTCTTTACAGTCAACTAGTTTTAAACTTCCCATCTTTTTTTTTTTTGTAATATTTACTTTCATGATGTTCTCTACAAAACTTTTCAGTAGGCTTGGTAAAGTAGTCTATTTGAAATGAATAACGTCTTATAATATTGTAATTAAGGGTTTACTTTTGTTTGCCTACGATTGTATAAATAAAACATTCCAGAGGAATGGGTTATGTGTGGCTGTTTTATGAAATGGGAAATATGACAGAAAATGCCATTCAGGAAAGTCAAGAAATGGCAACAAGAGTTTAGATGCTCATCTCAACTTCCTACCAAAGGACCCAAGTTAAATTTTCCCAACTATGCAGTGATAAAAGAGTAAGAAAAACAAAAGCAGTTTCAAAATGAGACATCGGACAGTTAGGTACGATGTTAGGCATTTTCTACTCCTACCATTTAAATGGAAATGATTTGATCAGCTGAGACAAAATTGAGCTTTTCTGTAAAATACTCTGGTGTAAAAATGCTCCATTCCCACTGTTAAGCACTGTAGAGGATGTATGATGCTGTGGGCTTGATTCTCTTTCAGTTGCAATGGAGGATTTGATTGGGTGCATCGCCTCATGAACACCTTAAAATGTAGATTTTTTTTTTTAACAAATATTTTGCGGTTTCTGCCAGAAAACTGAAAACAACTGGATCTGGAATTATGATCCAAAGCATGACCAAATTACCAGAAAAACTCTTACTGAATCTTAAAAAAAAACAAAAAATCAAAATATTTTCTTGACCATTTCGGTAAAAGGGCTGAAAAAAAGTTTGCATGGTCCTGAAAATTAACCTAATCTTATCGCTTCGTTAAATGAGACAAAACAATTGTTCCCAGAGTCGCCCTTTTTAATAGATTGCTAGAAAAAAAAAACACAATAAAATTAAACAACAGGATCATATGTAGCTACCGAATCATCTGTGCATAAAAACACAGATGATATAAAGCCTTTTTCTTTATTCCCAAATTATTAATTTGGATTCTGCACCCTTAGTTTGAATCTGTACATATTCCACATTAACACTATTTTTATCTGTAAGGCGTTTAAAAAATTAAATAAACATGCTGTTACTGAGTTTACCCTTTAAAAATAAAATTCGGATCTTTTAGAAACATTCAAACCCAAGAGGTGATCAATGTAGCAGTTTTTACAGCGAGGATACACTACACAGTAGCAAATGATCCCAGAGTAACATACCAACCCTGGTACACATGTAGCCCAGTCGTTTGTTGCACTGTGAGGGCTCAGTGATTTGGACGATGATTTCATAAAGTCAGTTCTTGTTCTTCCTCATGTCGTCGCGGACAAAACTTTCATTTCTTCGAAAAATCTGAAGGTGTGCAGAGAAATCCCCGTTGCCTTCAGAGCGGATGTTCTACTGGTTCTGTTCGGCGAGGTCCCGGGCTTCTTTCACAAGCTCCATTAGGGTGGAGAACATGGAGATGTCACTGGGCCGGAGGCCCATTTTCTGAATCTGAGACAAAAGCAAATAGAGAAATGACACATAAGCTACAACACCTGCTTCTTTACTAGGCGCTTTGAGCTTTGATTGTGTCCATTTGTGTATTAAAGCGACACGTACTTGTTCGCCCAGATACTCCACATCCAAGGCCAGCTGAAGACGGATCTTGCTGTCGTCCGTCGGCCCACCGTTGGTTCCTGTTGTTACAGCAGCGCTTGCACCTTTTCTGGCTTGCTTTAAACGCTTCAGACTGTCTTCCATCTTTTTCACTGAGCTCAGCACTTCTGAGATGGTCTCGTAGTACCTGAAAAAGAGAAGCGTTTTAACCAAAGGACTAAATTCAGTGCACAGGACATTCTTTCTAGTAGCATCACAACCTCTTTGGGTTATTTTAGTTTCATGAATGTATATTTGAGACTTACTTCTGTGTGCAGTCAGACAGTGTAACTCGGAGCCATTCCTGTGCCGTTAGGGGGTTGACCAGCCCAGTGGAGTCTGCTAGCAGCTGGTGTAATGGCTGTAAAGCGTTGTCCATGTATGCCGATGCTCGTACTGGTAGGTCCTTCACACGGAAACAGTCATCAGGAACAAACAGGCAAAATATTCTAAGAGATTACAAGTGTGAGCTGACAATATGCGGGGGAGGGAAAGATCCACCTACTTTATTGGTCCTGCGGTAGAGTCGTGGGACCTCAGAGGCGCTCTTCAGGAAGCGGCAGGAGCGTTCGGTCAGATGCTGCGTCATCCTGGTGTTCAGAGACGGAATGCTGCTGGACAGGCGAACCCTGGAGTCTGCGAGGGCATCTGTCAGACAGAACGCTTGTAAAAATCCAGGAAGCGGCGACATAAAATTTATAGAACGTCATCATCAGCTCCTTGCCTGTTTTATTTAGTTGTATTTTCCGCGTTTTTGTTTTTTCTAATTTTTCAGTTTTGAAAGGGAGCATTTTTAACATTTCTTGAGAAATGTAATGTTTTTCTATGACTGTGTGCTATTTAAGATGTGACCCATGCATACTTATGTGATTAAATTTTTTTTCCCACATTCTGCAAGTCATTTCGTATAAGCTTTGATAAGTAACCTTTGTTAGTTTTTGCTCATGTATCTAATAAATAGTATCTACCAGGAGGTCAATTAAAAATGTATTTGATCTCTCTTTTTATAAAAGAATAAACTGGAAACAGCGCAACTTAAAATGTTCACAAAAATGAGAAGCAAAACATGTGAAATTTGAGGATTTTTCTGATCATCTCCATAATTCATGTGCATAAAAACATAATAGTTAATTACATGGGTATGAATTTGTTTACTTCTACACATGAAAAGGATGTGGCTTGGGATAAAAAGGTAAAAGCTGGGCAAACTGACCCAGAACTGAAGAAAACAATAAGTAGTCATTTTATTTTTTCACTTGGGATTAATGAAGTATTTTTGAGTTTAGCTGAATATTATTTAAGTGGATGTTTAATTACATTCAAGGAGTGTAAACATCCTAAGTTTTTCATAACTGCTCAATGTTAAAGAAATATAAAAAGAACAGTGAAAAAAAAATGTCAAAGAATTCTGATTGTTTTTTAACTTTCTGTCATATTTTAACAAGAAAATAAAAAACTGCTCCCAGTGTGCCTTGTAAGGCCAGCTTACCTTCTACAACTGCAAAGTTTTTGATCCCGATAGCATCCAATCGCTGTCTGACCATCTCTGACAACTCTGGGATCTAAAAGAAAGAAGATATAGAAAATAAAAAACTACACTGACGTTTGGGGTTGTAATGTTAACAAAATAGATTGGAATACCAACAAAGGAAAAGCAAACACCACAACCAGAGATGCACCACATTGTGTAATGACGGAAACATCTCTGTGACCCTTCTGTATTGTTCCGTCTTCAGACCGTGTGCGCACACACCTTCTCCTGTAGCTTCTGAATGTCAGCTGCAATGAAAACCAGCTGTTTGGTGGACAGAGCTGCCGGGCCGCCGCCCTCGCTGCCGCCTTCGTCCAGGGACGTTCGGCTGGACGTGGAAGAGGCCGAGCTCGGCAGGGGTCTGGTCGGCTCCTTCGGAGCCTCGAAGGCCGGGTTTTTAGTCAACGCCTGTGTGGATTGACTCA
This sequence comes from Xiphophorus maculatus, assembly GCF_002775205.1. Taxonomy (NCBI): domain Eukaryota; kingdom Metazoa; phylum Chordata; class Actinopteri; order Cyprinodontiformes; family Poeciliidae; genus Xiphophorus; species Xiphophorus maculatus. The sequence continues at coordinate 18,273,457 of NC_036464.1, forward strand.
GTTAGGTAAAGCCTGGACAGGGTTGCTCTTCTTGCTCCTCCTTCATTTCCACATTTGGCTTTACCTCATCCAGAAACTTGGCATATCGCGAGTACAGCTGCAGAGTCAGCTTCCAGAAACGATGAGCAAGAGGTGACAGGTAGACCTTGTCCGACCAGCACCTAACCAAGCAGGACCATAACACCTCAGACACTTGCAGGTGGAACAAACCGCCAGCTGGAAAGGAGCAGAAACACAGGGGCATTGTGGGAAACGTGTGCGGCAAACACCGACGTTTAATGTTTAGGCATAAACTCCCCACCTGGTGCTGCTTCTAATCCGTCTCCTATGGTGTTCTCCAGGCGCCCGGCAATCTCTTTGTACCTGAAAAATGGAGGAAAATATTCAAAGTACGGAAGGACAAAATGGTATGAGCTCAACGTTTGCGCCAGCACGGATTCAAAAACACTCAACAACACGTCCGTGGAAACTTTTGCCTTCCCGGAAAAGCTTAGCCGTGGAGGGTTTGGGTTGTGAAATGTGGACAGGCGGCCTGATCTTTGCTCTGACGTGCAGAGATGAACCTGCATGTTGTGAGTTTTATAGTGTGTTTCTGTGGGTGGGAGGGGGACTGGAGGACTTCTGTACTTTTTCCCCAACCTCACCAGCAGCCATTCTTCCAAGGTCTACCGTCATAGCAGTGAGCAACGTTCAGTAATGTGCTGACACACATTCTCAATTGACATTTTGTTTTGAGTCACTCGTCTCTGCGAAACTATCAGCCGTAAGTCATTTCCCAGATTCCGGTAAAAGCGGGTTTTGTTCGTGTCGTGAGCGCCTGCCAAGTTGTCTTTATCGACAGAGAACGCTGACAGGCTGTTATTTTAATCGCAATCTGTTTCTCTGAGCCCTGAAAGGCAAAGAAACGTCAATTTAACAAATTACACACTTAGCAGAATTTTTACTTCAACCCAAACTCTGACTTTCAGATGCACTCCTCTCTGCAAAATGTAATCCCCTCAAAAATTATTATCGGTTTAGTAAGAATTGAATAGAAATCCCTGAAATCCATAATTTCACTTTTTTTTAAAAATTAATCTAATAAGTATTCCTAGCTTTTGGGATCAATACAACAAAGTAAAAAGAACAAACTTTTGAGGTTTAAATATTCCATCATGTCACTTTTCCTCATTTGATCATGTTACAACGACAAATTTTGTGGTTTTATTAGGATTTATGTGACACATCAACATAAAATAGTCAATACTTCTGAAGGGAAATGAAAATGACACGTGGTTTTACAACTTTTAGAAAAGTGTGGTGTATTTAAAACAAAAGCTAATCCAAAAAATATTGATATCAACTGACATGAAATCCCTATATTATGAAATGCCGTTGAGATTAGAGTGCAAATGTTTATCTATTTTTACATGACAGCACATTTGGAGAAAACTAAAACCTCATAGACACTCTCACTGAATTTCTTGTCAAAATCAGGGGAAACCAGGAATTTCCATTGTTCTTGTGATCAAGGACTTGGGAGCCTGAAAAGTAATTTGGAGATGTTTGTTCTCAATGTAACTGGAGGAGGTGGACTGAAGCTTATTCACTGATCTGATTCACTCAATGGGTTAAATAATACAAGACCAAGTTACTTCTATACACATCTTCAAGATATTACATTTCAGGTGACGATTTATTTGTGTTTTAAGGAGATGAAAAAGTGCTACAGCAAAACATTTCTCCTTTTATAGCACAGCATTTGCACAGAGAGCCTAAAATGTTTGCTTCCTTACCGTCTGACATTCACTTTCAGGATGTTAATAACTCATTTTAGGCAAAACGCACATTTTTTTAAAGCTTTGTTTGAAAGTGAGTGAGTTTATTGTCACTCTGCGCCGTACAAAGCCTGGATTTACAGCCCAACTCTAGGTGTGCGAGTGTGGTGTGTGTTCAGTAACAGATCTCCAGGGTTAATAAAGCGTTAAACAAAGTAGGGGCATATTTACCGAAGCTGGAAGTAGACAGGCAGGTTCCATTTGTTGTTGAAACTGGTATACGACGGATGAACTCTCAGTCTCTTCACACTGGCCTGAGAACTGCACTGCTGCTCGAAACGCCGGACGAAGTCCATGCTAACGCTGTAGCGCTAAAACACGGGAGAAGAAGTACAGATCAAATCTTGAAGTTCATAGAATACGGCAAACATCTGCTATAAAGCGTTTTGATCAACATGCCAGAAATATTTGCGTACCTCGTAGAATATCTCAGGGTTTCCAGGGTTGAAGATGTAAGCCAACCTTTCCTCTACTCCTCTGATCATCTCCGGCCACACAGAGTTCACCAGAAAATCATAACCTGGCACCGTATCAGCCTTGTCACTGAGGAGGAAAAAGGCCAAACGAAAGCTGTTTTCACTGGTTTACCAAGTTGTTGTTATTATTAAGAGGATGTGGGGTTTTTAACATTTAAAAAAAAAAAATTAAATAGAAGATGCACAGCAAGTAGTGCCAACTAACTAACCTAATTTTGTATTTAAAAAATACAAAAAGAATGGCTTCATGTCTAATTTTCTCTAATTTTAATAATACCTGGATATAGCTCCTCCAGTCACCTCTCGAAGCAGTCTGCAGTGGTGAGGAACAAAGTCCAACAGTCTGGAGAACATCAGCTGAAGACCGCTTGGACTGGACTTCACAACTTCTTCTACTATAACCTGGTAAGAGAAGAAGACACACGATCTTTAGCACTTACAGGCAAAATAATCAGGATTTTGCTAAAACCTTTCTTTTTCATTTGCATCATGCAGCCTGCTCCCATGTACAATGTAAGATTGAGCTAAGGTCAGGTTTAGTCTAGTAGTGGATTAAAAATCAACACAGCAAGTTTAACACCTGTTAAGCTTCCCCCAAATATTAAACAAAGAAAAGTAAATTCAGAACTGTTTCCAACTTTAACAAGACGTAAAACCTGTACAAAACAACTGAAAAAACAGAGATGAATGTCTGAACAAATATGTTTCATCAGTGTGCACAACCCCGTATAAAGTTCAGTTGTTCTAGTACGTCGTCATCACCAAATACATAAAACATGGTGAAACCGCTGTATCACCAGAAAGATGAGTGTTTCTGCAAAACTGATAAGGGATGTGAATGAAACAGGTCAGGGAGGCTGCTTAGGGGCCTACAGCAACATTAAGGAGCAGCAGGAATTTCTAAAAAGTTCTGTCTATGTGATACATTCAACTAAAATCACATGTATTAATCGTACGGCCAAGTTAAGAAGGAGGGAGCTAAAATTTTACTAAACCACATCTGAAGTCTTCTCCCGCCCCCCCAAAACAAAACAAACAAACAAAAAAAACTAGCAAAAAACTGTCAAAGATTTGTACCTGGTCCATGTATGGTTTGACCAGCACTTGTCCCACCAAAGCTTCTGCGTCTCGGGTTTTGTCTATGGTGGCGTACGTCCTCAGGCAGTGGCGTACCATGTCCACATTGGATGTCTGCAGACCCTCGATCAACAGACCCTCCAGGGACTGCTGCAGCATGGAGGTGATCCCCGCAATGCGCTGCCAGAACACAACAAACTGCATCAAAAACAGATGCTGCCACTGCTTCTTCTTATTATATAACTTCAGTGAAAAGCACAACACAGACACATGAAGGCTTTTCCAGGTAATCGGGACAGACAAAAAGAGAATCAAGTCATTTGATCAAGTAGGAGAGAAGCTATTGATTTATCAATTGTCTCTGTGGTTAACCGTTCGACACTTACAGGTCTGACTTTGTCGAGCAGGGGCATGCCTTTGCTTTGCACAGCGTGAAACTGAAGCTGGTTGAATTCTGTTGCAATCCGCTCCAGGATCTGGCCCGCCAACAAAGGGCTGTTCACACACACAGACACGCGATCACTCATGGGGACATAAACATATAACCAAGCTGAGCAAATATTAACCTCCAACACTTGTTTGCCTTCCGCAAAGTCAGTAGGAAATTAATACTGAATCAATATAATTACTGTAATAGAAGCTTTTTATAATTTTATAGGGCGTCTGCTGTTTGTAAAGTGTGAACCATCCTTTGTTCATCAATCTACAAAAGCTCAAATGGAGAGTCTGTTCTGTTTCTCACCTGCTGATTTCCAGAGAACTGGAGTCCTTCGAGCTCTGCGAGTGGAGAATCTTCTCAATCTTCTCCACCGAGCGAACCACCTGAATCAGCCTCAGTACGCACACCTGAGGGGCAATAACAAAGACGCATCATTTCACAAAGTGGAGACATTCCACTTTATTATCTAACAGTAGAGAAGTAGAATCCACAGAGAATATCAGTGTCTTTACATTTTTTTTCTAAGTGAATTCGCCCAGTTTGCCGCAGAGAGCAGATGACTGTATTACATTACAGATAAAGATCAGATATTAGGAAAAAGATCCAAACCTTTTTTTTCTGCAGGTCTTCTTGTTTGGACAGCTGGTTATCAATGGCCTGTATCACTTCACTCACACAGGAACGCAGACTCTGCCAGAAAAAAAAAAAAACAAACATATTTTGAATTGGCTAAAGCACACAGAGCAAAGAAAAGATCAAAGCTTATCATGATTTTTATTTTTTAGGGTTTTATACCATAACCTCCTCTCGTAACTGTCCCAGTGGCACCGAAAGCTGATTGAGGGCTTTGTCCATTCCCACCTGAGATGAGAAATAATACTCACAATAATAAATATCTACTTTGAAACACATATAATACTACCTAAAATCTATGTGAGGTGAGTTTATTGCCTTGTACACAGAAATACCCATTAATTTCAAGGTGTAGAATTCGTATCCAAACTTAATTGCTTCTGACGAGCATAAGTTAGTCTGATAAAGATTCATAATGCCTCAATGCTGTAGGAAGTTTTTGAGAACACAGTGAATTTAACATTTTACTGGTAAATATAGATTTTTTTATCACAGTTGAGGGGTACAGATGAGGCCTGTGTTCATTCGGACACGCTTGGACAATGTGAGTGATGGGCAGATGATGTTTCACTGAGCGTTTCTTACATTCTGATATCGACACGGAAACTGACCGTTTATTGCTCAATAGCGACATCTGCTGGATCCCCGAAATCATTGCAGACATCCAAGACAATTGATCTTGATTCAATCATTCTGGCATGTGGACACCCAATGACAGATGAATGGATTCACTTTACATAAGCGCTTGCTATTAAGTGATAGCTGAATGACATATTATGTATTACAATTATTTTTGATGTAAACAAACTATGAGTTATGACAAATACGGTCTGTCAAATGCAGAGCTGAGGAAAATAGGAAGTAAAAAAAACTCTAGTAGAAGGTTTTGTTTAAATCTTTGAGAAATATAGCAGGTTGTGAAAGTTAAATTCCCTTTGTACATTGATAAGAGAGGTCCAAATAAAGTTTCATCCCCTTCTTTGAAAATAAATGCAAATGAGTTTAAACGTTTCCTAATGGCCACGTTTAGGCATGAAAACAATCTGTATTATTTACTGTGATTGTTTTATTGGTTCAAAATGAGCAATATATTCCACATGAGGTCATGCTTTTTACTCTAACTCTATTTTTTTGTGTGTATTTTTGCAAAGAAAACAAAAATCAATCAACTTAAAGTCTTTACTGCAATATTAAATTAAATTCAGTGAGTTTTTTTAAACTTGTGGATTAAAAAAAACACATTGATTCCACCATATATATAAGGTAGAATCTATGTGGAAATTTTCTATGGTAGCCAAGTTTGTGTTCTCACATTAGATTTAAATGTTTCATTGCAGCCATACAGAAGACAAGTAAAATTTTCTGAAGGAAGAAAATTTGATTAAAAGCACGATAACAAGAAAAATAAACAACAAGAAACAAAATGCGAACACAAATGCGAATCAATGCACTGAAAAGATCCTTGATCTGTTGCTGTGTCACCTAAATGTAACTTTTTGTGTTATCATTAGCAGTGGTTGCCACGCATGTATTCATATAAACTGCCCTGACCTACCGATCTCTTTCCATCTGCCAGTCGAACGCTGGACATGTAGTGAAAACAACTCACCAGGTTAGTAGAGAGGTTGACAAAATCTGCATAATCTTTGTTGATGAGCTCCACCATGGCTGTTTTCAGCAGTTTGTAGTACATCTCCAGGTCTTCTCTCATCTCCTCCAGCTGGACCTGCTTTCGACACTCGGCCACAAATTGGTCGACGTCAAAATCGTCCTGGAGGCAACAGCAGAAAATGTGAGTGGCAGTTCTAACACACAGAGATAATCATAAAAATAACTAAGTTTTCTTTTGTTCATACAAAAATCTAAAATTTTCAGTGGGATTTTATATAATACACTATAAGTAGGTAGAACATACTTGTGAGTCAGAAAGAAATGGATACAAGCTTTTCTTTTACAAATTGTGTGACATCCATTTGTCTTCAGTCCCCTTCAGTCAATTGTGGAGCCAAACTTTACTGTAATAACAACTGCAAGTCTTTTGGGGTGTGTCTGTAGCGTCTTCGCTAAATTGCATGGAAAATACATACATTTTCAGATTATGCCTCGGATTCTCCATTAGATTCAGCTTAGCTTTTATAAATTCATAATGAGCATAGTGCATAGTTGTAAACAATGTTCCACAACTGTGTTTAAAACTATCAAATAAAATTCAGTGACGAGGTGTTAAAAGTTAAAGCGGTGTAGCTACTTCTGGAAGGCAAAGTAAATAGAAGAGATCCTGAGAATATAAATATTTAGTCCTTTACTTAAGACATATTGGTTGTGATAAACCAGATGCTGGACATGAAAACCGCAGGCGAATGCATGTGTACACATTTTTGGACACAGTATCAAAAATAAATCTTTAAACATCAACAGTTAACATCAAATATCGACATTTGTCCTGTTTGATGTTAAACTGCTTGGCAGGTGCTAACCATAGCGCTCTGAAATAACGCGAGTTTTACCAAACTCTCACCTTCATAAAAACATCTTTATCGAAGCACAGAGAATCTGGTCCTTTCGGCAAATTCATTTTTGGATCTTAAACGACAGCTCAGCACAACATTCACGGATAAAGATGACAAACTGTCAGGTTAGCTGCTACAGCTTAGCTTCCGCAAACATGGCACTTCCCGTGACACCACCGCGCCCTCTAGAGGCCGGGGGGTCTTCAGACGCCATTGAGGCGGTGAGGATTGTTGTCCTGTCGCTTTACGGAGAGTTTGCCGTATTTACTTATAATAAGTAAATTTTCTTCACTTTTTAATTATCGCAGCAATACAACTGTACTTCTACTGTGCTACAAAAATTGCCTGGCCGTATATAAATACGGGTAGATACCGTATTTGCTAATGTTCAGACGTACGTCTTCGTGTCCGCCATCTTAGGTAGGTCAACGTTGGCAGCAGACGACTAGAGCAGCTTTTATTGTAAACGTGACCACATCCAGAAATGCCGGTGTCCTGCTCAGCTTATGGCTGTAAAAACAGACGAACCATTCTAAGTAAACATCGAGGGATAACTTTTCACCAGTGAGTTGACGTTTGTTGTGTTTCAATATTATCTGCCGCTTTAAATGTAATTTAAACTATCAAAAACATTATCGGTATGCTTTGATTTTTGTTACCAAGCAAAACATACTTTCAAATTGTTAACTTTATGCACACTCACCGAATTATTGGTCTAATTAGAAGTAAGTCTGTCGTGACTTTGTTGATTTTAAAGGTTCCCCAAAGATCCTGGGCTCAGAAAAGCCTGGATCTTAGCATTCAGAAGACTGGACTTCAAGCCATCTAATAAAACCGTCCTCTGTAGTGATCACTTTATGCAAGCTGATTTTGACAGAACCGGTCAAACTGTACGATTGAGGGAAGGTGTTATCCCTTCTGTTTTTGCATCTTTTCCAAATCATCTAAAGAGGGTTAGTACATAAATATTTTTTACAAATATGCCACCTAATTTTAAATAAATACTATTTCTCACCAATATATCTCTGTTTTCAATTCTGAAGAGGCCCATTAAAGCCAGGTCAACGAAGACATCAAGGCGTGCGTTGGAACCAATCAAGGATCCCATCCCTGCTCCCAAATGTTCAGAACCTCCAAAGCCTGCAGTCTCTGTAAGTAAAGTGTCATACAAAAGCTTTCAGACTTTTTTTTTTACTTTAAATCTACAAACATTTTTGCATATCTGCAAAAAATTTGCAGAGTAGAACATAAATGTGAAGTGTTAACCAAAATGATTCAGAGTTTTAAAACAGTTTCTTTCTTAAAACATAAACAGTTCACAGCAATTTATGGCAAAAGTGTTTCTTTAGTCAACAAATCTTTCCTTCTGTAGGATCATCACTATGCTCTGGATCCTGCTCAAGTAAAAAAAAAGCTATCTGACGCTCAAGCACGGATCGAGGAGCTGGAGCGACAGCTCAGAAATGCAAAGGATCGAGAAAGGAGACAGAAACAAGTTTTAAAGTCACTCCTGGAACGATTAGAAGAAAGAGGAATGCTATCAGAGGCAATAGAGATCGAACTGCTCCAGGAATCTGGTAGGTCCAGTGATCAGCTGTAAAGACAGTCAGTTCCAAGGAGAAAACATAAAAAACTTAATTAACTTTTATCAATTGTTTGACCATCATTACAAAGAAAGGAATGAGAGGGTTAGCTCCACAAGGTCATCTCTTTAAAAATGATTCCTTGAATTATGAAAACACTGAACAAAACTGGGATCACATCCTGTCTCTGTGATGTTGAAGACTTTCCAGGGTTCCCCCCGTGTATTATGAGCCTGACGGGCAACCTAGGCTTTACTCTTGCCCCCACCAGGCTAAGCATTGCTTATTTATTTAGGTCTTCTTAAAATGTTTGCGTTTTTTTAAGACTTTATAGTTGGCGTTCAGGTATTAATCTTCCAATCTTTCAATAACACATAATTATCAAGTGATATTTTCAAATTTCCTGTCAACTTTAAACATTTTTAACTCAAAAACACGACGGGCCGCTGGATGAATGGCTGCACCAAACCACCGGGCTTTGGGAGTTTTCTGGGGTAAAACCTCGCTTTCCCTTTAAACCCAGTGCAAACAACAAGGGGTGTTGTATTAACTACCCCTTGCTATTTAATGTACCGTTACATTAAAAGTAAGAGTACATTCAAGTACTCTTAAAAGTACTTAAAGTACTTTTGTCAAAGCGTACTCTTTGTCAAAAGTAAGAGTACTTTTAATGTATTTGTCAGTTTTATTAAAAGTACCTGTGAGGAGTTCTTTCAGTTTTTGCAAGTTCATTAAACCTGCATAGTTCTTGCAGTAACAAATATAGGAGAGGAAGTGACTCTGTTTGTTAACCAGTGTCTGGTGAGAGCACGTCAACTCTGCTCTTTACTTTATTTCTCAAAGCATATCTTAATCACAAATTTCTTTTTTTTTGTATTTGTCAGTATCACTAGAGATAAGGATGGCGCATGCAGTAAGCAACAGAAAGTTGAGCTTTATGAAAACCTCTCTGCCTGAATAAAAACAAAGTGCATCATGGATAAGCCACAAGCTCATTGTCATTGTAAAGTTTGAGTTTTAATTTTGTTCGGTACCTGCTTCATGTAAAATTCTTTATTTTACGTTCACAATAACGTTTTTGTTTTCTTTATTTTGGTTCACTGGCAGATTGACGCATCAAGCTTCAAGCAGTCAGGGGGATCGCACCACTGGACAAAAGTTGCAGACTTCTTGAAGCCCCAGCTGTGCTATCCCTGCTGTTCCACTCCACAAGGTTTATTTGAATGTGTTCACCACTCCTCCTCAGAAAGATGATCACTCATTTCAGCCAGCAGAAATTCTGGATAAAAAGGGACGATTGTAAACTTAAAGCCTGTTGACTGGGAATGACTCTTTGGACAGTTCATAATTTAGGGTTTTGTGAGACTTGATATATAGTAATATATGTTCTGAGTCAATGTAATCCATGAACTATCATTTTTAAGCTGCGAGTAAATGTTTTTGTAGATTTCTTTCCCGTCAGTTGCATGATCATATATAAAACCTCTTTTTGGTAAAAAATAAATATGTATTGTGCAATTTTTGTGAAAATGTGAGGCTTCTGGAAATCTCTTTCAATTAAGTAAATACAGATTATTTCAGAAACTTAATTCACTAAGTGAATCGCATTACATAGATTAATTACATACTGGCGAATGTTTTCATGCCGTTAGTTCTGTTACAAAAAGAAGTCTTTTTACAGCCAATGACGACAAGACATTTAAGATTAGAAAATGACATCCGGTCAATAAACACGTTTTTAATACAGAGATGTGGGGTTATTGAAAATCATTAAAACTTGCTTGAAGGTTGTAATAGTCAAAAGGTACCTTTTAATTTGACTGTCAAGCCACATCTAAACACATATTCAAATGTATTGAATATGATCGTATTTGTGTATTTAAAAAGTTATTGAACATTTAAGTAATTCTATATTCTTTCTTCATAATTTAAAATATCACATATACAAGTATTTCTTTAACAAAATGTTTGTTTGTTTTTTGGATTGTGACACTTTTTGACCTCAGTAGGTATTGAGGGCAATATATAGAGGTAGTTCATTTTGAAAACATTAAGTTATTGGATTAAAACACTGTTTTACTATTGAAAGTAATCAAGTAGTATTTTTATTGTTTTGTATTTACTTATGTAATTGATCTAAGGCAGAAAAATCTTAGTCACGTTTATTGTATGCATTTTAATTGTTTTGATGTTTAAACATTTATATCAGAAATAATCAACAGCTTTTAATTTGAATTATTATTTACTTGAATTGTAAAGGGGGTGTAATTACTAATAGTATTCAACAAATCTTTAATGGATGGTGGCACTTTTGGCAATGTTTTTGCTGTATGGAAAATCTGTGCCATATGTATCATCCTAAATTTATTATTTCATCATTTAATTATTTATACGGGTATTTAGTAAATGGCTGCATAGATACATCTATATGTACTTGGTGTATTTCTAGGAATTTAAATGATACACAATATTCCCTAATATAGCCTATACAACGAGCAGGCATTAATGCAATCTTTTTATTTGTGTAGTCAAACGCTGGAAAAACTGGGCCACTTTCATTACATATTATTATTATTATTATTATTATTATTATTATTATTATTTATTGCCATGGGTTATGAGTGCAAGTCCTCTCGGTTTGGATCAGGAAATGTGATCTTATTGGTCGACGCTGGGGGGATTCGGTGTCAGGTGATGTGGAGGCAGACGGCTACTACTCCTGCTCCTCGGTGGAGAGCGAAGATCGCCGCTCTATCAACCCGGATGCTGAGCACTGCCCAGTGCGCAGCCCTGTCGGCACAGCAAGGGGCGGAAATATTTCCGGACCTTTGAAGCGCAGCCTTCCCCGGCTGCTCACTCGTCTGGCCGCCAGGCTCTACATCCGAGCCGGGAGAGGAAGGTGGATTTAAATGTGCAGCTTACCAAGTGCACGGTAAGGCGCTGCTGTCACGGTGAAGGCACACGCATCCGTGTTCCTGCAAGATCTTGGCAGATCGTGACTACCTGCACGCCAGGAAAGACGTAGTGACAGACTGAGAAAGAGGAAGAAGGGAAGCGGGGTGGGGGGAAAGGAGCATCACTGCTGAGGGAGATGGCCGAGTGCGGGCGGAAGGCGCTGTCTCTCCTGGAAGCGGCCCGCTCCCGGTATGAGAGCCTGCAGATATCCGACGACGTGTTCGGCGAGTCCGGGGATGACAGTAGCGACAATCCCTTCTACAGCACCTCGGGGGACTCCGACTCCGACAACTACATAGCCGAGGCGGGCGAGCAGGAGCAGCAGCACCATCAGCACCACCACCATCCAAAACGCGGGGACAAGGATTGTGGCCACAGCGGGGGGTCTGGTGGCGGGTCTGCCGGCGGGAGCAGCGGGCCCCCGGGCTCCCTCACCCGGAGTCAGGCGGAGGAGGAAGGCTGGACGGAGACGCTGCAGGATGTCACGGTCCCGCCGTACAAAGAGACATACGGTGAGAGAGACATGATTCACGATGAACGAATAAGGTCATTTGTGCAGTAGAGAAGAAATGCCCCCTGGCTTTAAGGTGAATGGAAAAATAGTGTAGGTTTCAGGTCAGACAGGCCATTTCTCTGACTCTTACGAAAATGTAGGGCAGTGATAACGCAACCGAATGCACGCCTCCTTTCCATCCATGTGCGATGGAGCTGAGAGTGACACCGCACTGTAGGGTTAATGACACACGCTTAGTCTTTGATACTTCACCCCTTAGTGCTGTGATTCACACGTTCATGTTTGATTGCAGTGCGGAGGGACATGCTGTGTAATTTAGAGAAGCAGCAGGGCGCTGTCATACAAACTAACTTATTTATAGGGAAGTCAGATAAACTGTAAAGCTTAATGCCAATAATCATGCCAAATCATTTCCTATTACATAACCCCACAAGTCAGTAAGTAGTCCTACATACACACACACGCCTTGCCTTACCATTCAGTCAGTCAGTGGGCAGGGCTAGTGCTATAGAAGTTATTGCAATCGGTGTGAAGTTTACAAGCTGTGCATGTTGACCAATGAGGTGTCAGGGCCTAATGGAGCTGCAGTGACAAGATATAAACCATGAAATAATTATTTAAATACACTATTTTTAAAATTCTATTCATATAACGATGCAATTATAATGTTAATTTATTACAAATTAGACAAGTTATGAAATTATTTTTATTTTAACGTGTTCCTAATTTCTGAATAATTGTTTTGAACAATTTTTTATAATTGAAAAATTATATATATATATATATATATATATATATATATATATATATATATATAATTATAGCTGGCTGGATAGCTCAATAGATAAGGCATCGGTATATCACCCGAGAGGGCAGGGTTCGAATCCAGTCTGGGTCCTTAGGCAAGACCCTTCAAGCTACTGCCTGAGAGACACAAAAATGCATAACATGCCGGCTCAGACGTCGCCCGGCCAAACAAGGTCTGCGTCAGGTGTTGGGGAACCAGAGCACCTTGATGACAAATGGGCTACTGGAACAAGACGGAAATGGGCGAGAGATGAAAATGTGGATCTGTTGGAATGCTACTACTCAAGTAACCCTAATCAGAGAGGTTACATGCAAAGACTGGTGAAGGAATGGTTACTTCGACATCCCCAGTCAACACTAAGCGCTAAACAACTAGTAGCTCAGTGTTCCAACATCCGCAAACGGCAACTGCTATCACAACTTGAGATTGACGAAATACAACACAAATGCTACGTTCAATCAAGGTATCAAGGAGGGAAGTGAGCCAACTGTCAGAGCTCCACAAGGGTACAATGAAAAGACCAGTACCCAGAAAGTACAGGCAGATGCCCATACCTGAAGCACTCGAAACTGCCAAACAGAGGCTCCAAGCCTTGGCCAGCCGCCTAAAGAGATACACAAGGGAGAATGAATCCAGAAGGATTAACCGGCTCTTCTCCACTCAACCAGCTAAGGTGTACTCTCAATGGCAGGGTAATAACAACAGAGTAGACCCACCACTGAACAATACTGGAAAGGCATATGGGAAAGGGAGGCGTCCCACAACAGCAATGCACAGTGGTTGATCTCTCTACGAGAGGACCATAATAACCTCCCTGAGCAAGCCTTGGTAACCATCACTGTGACAGATGTCCAAGAAAGAGTCTCAGGTATGAAAAACTGGACAGCACCAGGGCCTGACATGATCCATGCCTACTGGCTAAAGAAACTCACTGCCCTCCATGAGCGACTGGCAGACCAAATGAACCAGCTGCTACAAAGTGGGACTCACCCTGAATGGTTAACTGAAGGGCGGACAATCCTAATCCAGAAGGATCCATCAAAGGGTCCAGTCCCACCCAACTACCGACCAATAACCTGCCTCTCCACAACATGGAAGCTCATGTCAGGCATCATAGCGGCCAAGATAAGCAAACACATGGATAAACACATGAGCACGGCACAGAAAGGTATCGGTGTAAATAGCAGAGGAGCCAAACACCAACTCCTCGTAGACCGCACAGTTGCCCAAGACTGCAAAACCCGACACACCAACCTGTGCATGGCTTGGATTGATTACAAGAAAGCCTATGACTCAATGCCGCATACTTGGATCATTGAATGCTTAGAGATGTATAACATCAACAGGACTCTGAGAGCCTTCATTGCAAACTCGATGAAGCTGTGGAAAACCACCCTTGAAGCCAACTGCAAACCACTTGCACAAGTGTCCATCAAATGTGGCATATACCAAGGAGATGCTCTGTCCCCGCTACTGTTCTGCATAGGCCTGAACCCCCTCAGCCAAATTATCAACAAGACTGGCTACGGATACCGACTCAAAAATGGGGCCAACATCAGCCACCTTCTCTATATGGATGACATCAAGCTGTATGCCAAGAGTGAGCGAGACATCGACTCACTGATCCACACCACCAGGATCTACAGCACGGACATTGGGATGTCATTCGGACTAGAGAAGTGTGGTCGGCTGATCACAAAGAGGGGGAAGGTCATCCGCACAGAAGGGGTCTCACTCCCAGAAGGAACAATAGCAGACATAGAGGACAGTTACAAGTACCTAGGTATACCACAAGCAAATGGCAACCTCGATGAGGTCACAAGGAAAGGAGCCACAGCTAAATACCTCCAACGAATAAGGCAAGTCCTGAGAAGCCAGCTCAATGGCAAGAACAAAATCCGCGCAATAAACAGCTATGCCCTGCCAGTAATCAGATACCCTGCTGGAATAATTAGCTGGCCAAAGGAGGAGATAAAAGCCACTGATATTAAGACTAGAAAACTACTAACAATGCATGGAGGATTCCATCCCAAATCCAGCACCCTGAGATTGTACACGAGCCGCAAGGAAGGAGGCAGAGGACTAGTGAGTGTGAGAACCACAGTCCAGGACGAAACAACTAAGATCCATAAATACATCAGGGACAAAGCCTCAACAGACAATGTGCTCAGTGAATATCTCAGACAACAGGGAACGGAGGTTGAGGTGCCAGAGATACCATCATGGCAGGACAAGCCCCTACATGGGATGTACCACCAGCAAATAACCCAAGTGGCTGATATCAGTAAATCCTACCAATGGCTGGAAAAAGCTGGACTCAAGGACAGCACAGAGGCCCTCATCCTGGCCGCCCAGGAACAGGCCCTAAACACCAGAGCAATAGAGGCCCAGATATACCACACCAGACAAGACCCAAGGTGTAGGTTGTGCAAGGAGGCCCCTGAGACAGTCCAGCACATAACAGCAGGGTGCAAGATACTGGCAGGGAAAGCGTACATGGAACGACATAACCAAGTTGCAGGCATAGTGTACAGAAACATCTGTGCAGAATATGGACTGGAAACCCCGGGATCAAAGTGGGAAACACCCCCAAAGGTGGCGGAGAACGCCAGAGCTAAGATCCTGTGGGACTTCCAGATCCAGACAGACAAAATGGTAATGGCGAACCAACCAGACATTGTCGTAGTGGATAAACAACAGAGGAAAGCCGTTGTGATAGATGTAGCAATACCAAGCGACTGCAACATCAGGAAAAAGGAGCACGAGAAACTAGAGAAATACCAGGGCCTCAGGGAGGAACTGGAGAGGGCCTGGAAGGTGAAGACCACAGTGGTGCCTGTGGTCATCGGGGCCCTCGGGGCAGTCACCCCCAAACTGGACCAATGGCTACAACAGATCCCAGGAACAACACCAGACATCTCAGTCCAGAAATGTGCAGTCCTTGGCACAGCCAAGATACTGCGCAGAACCCTCAAGCTCCCAGGCCTCTGGTAGAGGACCCGAGCTCAGAGGATAAGAACCACCCGCGGTGGGTGAGAAGGGAATTTTTTTTTTATATATATATATATATATATATATATATATATATATATATATATATATATATATATATATATATATATATATATAGTATGCACCTATATGTATGTACATATAGGTGCTTTTTAGCACTTGCTACAAGCCTGGCTCATTTTTCTTTGCAATCTCCTGCGAAGAGAAAAGGAGACTTCAACGTGTGTGACTGAGAACCCGTCCAACTGCTCTGTCCATCCCTTTCAGTTTCTGTCTGTTTATCCAGGGCAGCAGGGAATGCAAGTCTGCATCCACAGTGATAGAGCATCGCTTCAGCTTTGGATGCAGCTGCGGCATGTGGCTCTGGAAGATATGAAGCAAGCCCGGCTGTGCTCATAGCCTGTTTTTTGACTTTTTACAAATAAGAACCCGGCGCTGGGTAAAGTGCAAGGAAAGCACTGCAGAATCAGAAATAACTTGCTTGCAAAAAACAAAACAAAAAAAAATAAATCCACCTTTTTTATGATTAGAAATGTAAGAGTGCATGTGGTGTTTTTGAGCCAATAACCAGAGTCCTCCTGGAGATAAGAAAAGCTACAGGATGCTTTGTGCTTCCCACATCCTGAAGTGGGTGTGGTGTTGCTCTTTAGTTATTGTAAGGTAGCGCCAGGTGTGTCTGTCTGTTTTAGTCTGAGGTGGATTTGTAAAAGAAAAACATTCTGTGTCTGTTTGCACAAACACGGCAAACATGGGTTTCGGCCGCTGCTCTGTGTAGATAAAAACACATAAAGTGTCAAACTGATTTCAGACTTAATAATCTTGAGCTCCACAGTCTGAACATCGGTGCACGAATATGCATCTCTACTGACACTGACGGCATCAGAAGCTTCTTAAGTCGGCCAACGCTGCAGTAAAGGGAGATACTTATACGTCTGGACTGCTTTGCCTGTCTGTGCGCCTGTCTGGCTGCATATTTGTCACTTGCCTGCCCATTTCTCTGTCAAGGTGTGCTGCCCGTCACACAAACACACTGCGGATGTGACAGCTCCACTCTTTGGACGCCGTGTCATGGGTTCATAAATTATCGGCTCCTGTCAGAATGCATTCGCTTGCAAAACCTCATGCAAACCCTTAATGGCTTGTTCTGGTTTGCAGCAGAAGACAGGTGCAGAACTAGGGGAGCACTCAGGTCAGGTTTTAGTTGATTTTCACGGTTCATACTCGGGTGAGGATTTGTTTTCTTTGCACAGAAAGGCATTATGAAACCCATATCTAAATCTTTAGATTATACAAACAACTTATGGTGAGGAATTAGGAGTTCACTCACTTTGCTGGCATTCTGTTAGACTGCTGCTCCTCACCATATGCCAAGTTAAATGTTTTGACCTGTTTTTTCTAAATGTCATTCTGTCTACATGTTGATGCAGAGACATACATAATATGTCTTTCAAGGTTTTTCAACTTCAATGGGCTATTATGAAGAGAAAATCTATAGTTAGGTCTGAAGAAATCTGAACAAATCAGAGATGCATTCTTAAGTAGACTTTGGAGTCTTCCACTTTTTTTAGTATATTAGATGTTTATATTGGATGTTGCACTCCTTTTTAACAGAAGTTTTCTAAATATTATGTATTACATTGAAATAAAGCATTTTTATAATAAGAGTAAGATATTCTGTAAAAAAAAAAAGGTAAAAAGTATTTAACCCCTTTCAGATTTTTCTCTGTCTTTGCTTATTTTACCACATTAACACAAATTAAATATTTGTCTCGTTTTCTGTTTATAGCTTTCTGAATATTAAAGTCAGACCATCTTAGTTTATTTTAGAAAACCGGGCAAAAAAAAATTTTCAGTTCTTGCCTTTGCTCCTCAGCTGAGCCTGAACCATGTTCAGTTTGGTGAAGGGTTTATGCGCCGTAAATATAGTGTAATCTCCGACTGTGTAATCCCTGGATATAAAAGCTCTCTAGCAGGCAGATGTTTGTCCTCCAGCTACTGGAATAAAAATATCAGCTGATCAGCAGGTAGGATTTTCTCCGTTCTGGGATTTGAGTGGATTTGGTAGTAATTATTAAAGACAGAGCCCATCCAATCACTGAACAGATGCTTAGAACAGATAAATGTGTGGATGTGCCAAAACTTTCTCCAGCTGAACAGAAACAAAACTGAAGTTATTATTTTTGGACCTAAAGAGGAACGATCTAGAGTCAATGCACAGCTTCAGTTATTACAACTGAAAACTAGCGATCAGGCCCGAAACCTGGGAGTAGTGATGGACTCTGACCTGAACCTCCAGAGCCACATAAAGACAGTTACAAAGTCGGCCTTCTATCACCTGAAGAACATTTCCAGGATTAAAGGACTAATGTCTCAGCCAGATCTAGAGAAACTCGTCCATGCGTTCATCTTCAGTCGTATTGATTATTGCAACAGCGTCTTCACAGGTCTGTCCAACAAATTAATCAAACAGCTGCAGCTGATCCAGAATGCTGCTGCTCGTGTTCTCACTAAAACCAGGAAGATAGAGCACATAACACCAGTTTTAAAGTCCCTCCACTGGCTCCCTGTAGCTCAAAGAATAGACTTTAAAATACTGTTGTTAGTTTATAAATCACTGAACGGTTTAGCACCACAATACATTAAAGATCTGCTTTTATTGTATCAACCTTCCAGACCTCTCAGGTCTTCCAGTTCTGGTCTGCTCTGCATTCCCAGAACCAGAACCAAACGAGGAGAAGCAGCTTTCAGCATCTATGCACCACGAATTTGGAACAAACTTCCAGAAAACTGTAAAACAGCTGAAACACTGACTTCTTTTAAATCTCAACTGAAAACCCACCTGTTTAGAATTGTATTTGAAATGTAATCAATTACAAATTTATTGATGTAACTTGACTTAATGATTGATTCTATATTGCATTGTGATTCTGTGTTTGTTATGATGTAAAGCACTTTGAAATGCCTTGCTGCTGAAATGTGCTATACAAATAAAATTTGATTGATTGATTTGATTGATAAATAATTTAGAAAATGTATATTTTCAATCCCCGGTTGACGAATATCAGACAATGGTAACAAACAGCATATTTGCCGGTTAGACTAAAAACAAGCTGGCAGTGCTTCATAGGAGACCAGATCTCTGAAGAAAAGGTGTAAACATCTGCTTTCTGATATTTTCCCTACTTTATGCTGGTCTGCGAATTAAAGTCCAAGTAAATTGCACAGGTTTGCGGCTGTAGCATGTAAAAATGTGAAAAGAGTACAAGGGGTTGAATATTATCAAGGCCATTTCTCTATGTTTTTGTTTTGTTCCTTACAGAAAACGTGCCTCTACATCCCGCTTAGATTTACATTAAGCTTTAAAGTTTAGTAGGATGTAAATGAGTTTGGTTTTGAGCCAGCCTGTCCCTATTTTAGCGATTTCCTCTGCAAGCGGCAGACATCTTCTCATGATTGTTCCCGATTCTCTCTTGTCCACATCCTGTCCTCCTCCAGGCCTGCAGCGATCTAACGGCTTGTACCGATGGTGTTATCTTTAATTGTACCTTAAGAGGCTAACACAGCTGATGCAAACCATTCAGAAAGCCAGACAAGCGATCCAAGGAGAAATGTTGCTGTCTGCTGTTTAGAGATAATGAGACATTGGTGTTCAATTGAGCTTGACGTTGTTCCACTCAATTTCCAATTTTTTATTTTTATTTTTTCCCAAAGCAGTCAACAAGGTCAGAGAAAATCTTTTACTGAGAAGAGACGATAAAAACCAGACAGAGTGGAATGGGATGTTAGTGTATCAGCTGATACATTTATCTCTCCTAACATTGAAGCTTCACCCTTACATAGCACATCATACTATAAAAAATGATGTAACACTGTTTTTATATTGTTAGTACGTAAACAAAATACTTTGCAGTTGAAATTCCCCATTTCTTTTAGATGTTTTCTGGTAGTAGATTGTGTTCGGCTTTAAATATAATAATTTTTGGGGGGAATTCTATAAAATCCTCATCATTTTTGATTCTAAAATCAGTGAATTTGCGTTATTTCTGGAACCAACATGGTAAATCACAATCCGTATTGGATTTTTGTTGTGGATGTTGTGGTCTATGATAGGTTTTTGTTTGTGGAATGAATAGACGATGGATGGCTCTTCTGTGTGCAAATATAACTGGTTTAAGAATCTTGGATACTTTGCATACTTTAATATATAAAACTAACAATTTGGTCCCCAACACTGAGCCCTGAGGGACTGTGGTTTATAGTGTTAAAAGCCTTAAGCTGAAATAAAATATACAACAACCAGAGCAAATGTGAGCTGAGTAAGGCTGCAATTATTTATCAATTCAAATCTGAAATCATTTACTTATTTTAATATATCTTACATAATGTCTCTACTGTTTTTGCTTTGAACTGTGGCAAATAGTGTAAAAACTATTCTAAGTAAGTTTTTGAACTGTGAACTATATTCATTTATCTTCCAATCTACAATTAGCCACCATTTATGTTATTTAAACTAAGCTATTTTACTCATTATGTCTAAATGGACATTTTATCTGCGTTTTCTCTGAGATAAGGGTTATATTTAACCGCAGCTGTAGCCTTCCAAGTACACTTCTCTTTATAAATCACCTAATCAGTGGACATGTTTGTTTGCTGTGTGTGTTTGCTTGACTAAATTATAAATACGCCTGTTCCACCACTATCTTTTATCAGCCCAAGCTTTATTGGCAGATGTCAGAAGCCTGATTCAGCTACTTGGGGACGCAGTTCTGACTCATTTCCTGCCATAACAATAAAGCAACTAGACACTGAGTCCCTCCGCGAGCAGAGAAACGACAAACTCTGACGCTCGCCACAGTGCGGTGGCTGTCAAGTCTTCTTAACTGTCCAGCCACGGCCCATGGCCTCTGACATCCATACCAAAAGCTGACACGGTTCATTCATGAAAAAAAAAACTGTTTTGATGCAGTTTTTTTCTCTACTTTTGAGGCGACATTGTGCTTTATGTCAGCAAGAAGCACTTTGCTTTTGTTCTCCTGTGCTTAAAGAATGACAGCTCACTTTATCCTGTCAAAGTGTCAAAAAGAGAAACGTTTCAAAGAGCAGAAGAACTGTAAAGACTGTTACTGAACTTCAAGAGTTGGGATTGACAGCTGTGCCCGATAGTAAGCTTATGTCAGACTTCCTGTCGTTCTGTTTAGTTTGCTGCAACGTTTTGCTCATTTCCTCTCGGTCTCCTTCCAGGACCCGCTCAGAAGATGCCGGCCACTGCCACTGCCTTGGACTTTTTCCAGCTCTTCGTCCCAGATAACTGCATCCAAAACATGGTCACCCAGACAAACATGTACGCCAAGAAGTTTCAGGAGCGCTTCGGCTCCGAAGAAGGCTGGTGTCCCGTCACGGCTCAGGAGATGAAGGCCTTTCTGGGCTTCGTCATCTCCACCAGCGTGCACCGCTGCGAGTCGGTGCTCAGCATCTGGAGCTCGGGCTTCTTCAGCAACCGGAGCATCGCCTTGAAGATGAGCCAGTCGCGCTTCGAGAAGATCCTCAAGTACTTTCACATCGTGGCTTTCCGCCCGTCCCAGGGGAGCAATCAGGGCCTTTACAAGATCCAGCCGTTCCTGGACTCGCTGCAGCAGTCGTTCAGCTGCACCTTCAGGCCGTCACAGACACAGGTACGTGCAAGTCGTCAGATCATCTGCTGATGTTTCTATTCAGACACGCTCTCCATTCTGCTATAATGTGTGCAAATGTTTAGAAATGATTCTGCTAAATGAAGTGTCGTTTAACAGAATCATTTTGCTTTTGTGAGTCAGTGAAAAACTTAACGTTGAGCATAATGCTAATTAGTTCTCCAAGTTGCAAGTTGTGTTTATACACACGTTCCAATTTTCTGAACTGCAGTCAAAGTCAAATTGGAGATAAGGTTAGATTTACATATAAAACAGTAGTTGTAGAAGCGTTTAAATCAGATTGTTACCGACTCAGCAGTTTAGGTACTATTTAACCTTTTATGAGCAAATATGTGAACTTTTACATTAAGGCAAGGAATGCCCCACTTCCATTTAAAATGAGACAAGGGAAGGGCTTTGCTTGAAGCAATGTGAACCTCAATCTGAAAACCATCCACATATTAATTATGCAGGAAATCTAGCTTCTTCTTTTTATCTGGCTTTTCCTCCAAAATTTCTTTTTTTTTTGGCTTCAATTTGGACTCACTTTTCCAACTGGGTCAGAAGAGAACTATTTTTACTTTCTATTTTGGGTCACCCGGAAATATGTCCAAAACTTTCAGCTACTGATGAGCAGCACTGTTGTAGAAGAAGTAGCAGTCAGTCTATGTTTTATTTATGCTTTTTTATTTATATGATTTATTTCTTCTTTTTTGTTGTTGTTGTTTTTTTTTTTGCATAACAAAAAAATCTGGCTCTATAAAAATAAAGTTGGTGTATTCATCGAAGCTTTCAACCTCTTTCTACCATGAAACTGTCTGGATCTACATTCTTTAAAGAACGGATGGATGTTTACAGTCACTTAACGCTCATCATGCTAGTCGCTTATATAAGACACTAAAGACAATTTAAAATGTCAGCGTTGTCTCGTTTGTCTTATATAGTAGATAATAGTAAAACCCTGCTTTACAGTGATCACTCCCTCACACTCACACAGTCTACTTCTAATGTAAATAATCAATAATTGCTGTTAGGTACAATTCTTAAAGCTGTTGGCCGGTCAAATCTTCAGAGAACCAAAGATCAGAAATCCACCATCAAATTCAGATCAGGTTTTTGCAAATGTGGCCTGTTTTTGTGATGTGTGACATGAAAACACCCCTTTTGCTTCAAGAGGAAATGTCAAACCTTTTTGATGCTGTCGATATTTTCCTGGTAATATTTGACAGTCTTTTTTTTTTTTGGTATGGAACAGCAGAGGTTGCACTTTCTGGCACAGAGAATGGCCTTCAAAAGCAACTCATGGATTTCAGCTAACATCCGCACATGTAGTTTTATTTATTGGAATTTCACATTAATATAAATTACATCAGCATTGAATTTCCCTTTGGGATCAATATAGTATTTTTGAATTTGAATATGAATATGAATTGTCATTTCATACATGTACAGAAACGGTTTTCTTTTTATTCAGTCGGCTACTGTCGCAATGAGAACTGTGTCGAAGAAGTCCTCTTATTTTTCATGCAGCATCACAATAAAGAATAAGCGTTTCAGATTTTTACCTGATAAATGCAGAACTCTGACCCAAAAACAAATAGATCAACTTTATAAAAAAAAAAAAAAAGACCTTACTAGCTTCAGCTGTGTGCTGCCTTTTTGCTGCAGTGGAGATTTATTTTGCACCAGTTGCAGATGTGGTCATGAAACCTCAGACTGAGGTCGTCCTATCACACCCTGTGCACAGTTTGCAGCACTGATGACATCTGAGACAAATCATCGAATAAAAGGCTCTGGATCAGTGTTTTCATTTTTCAAAATCCAGATAAGGTTAAACAGTTCTTTACTATAAAGTCTTGTTTTATAGTTTAAGTTTGAAAACATGAGTGTATGGCAGGACCGTCTTAAGAAAAAAGCACATACTACTATATGAACCTCATAGACTTAGTGGATAGTTTAACAAGTCTGAGTACAAATGCATGAATAGTAATATTGCTAAGCCTTGTTTCTGTTGCTATTAGCAGAGTAAACTGAAAGGAGACTTGTACATGATTTTTTCGATCTTTTAACAAATGAAGCAGAAGGTGTGGCACAAATATCTCAAATCTCGAGAAATAAAATATAATTAATAAAGTAAAATTGAGTACAACCAACAACAGCTTCCAGAAGTGTATTAGTTAGCAAATACTGCACTTTGTATATATACATTTGTAAATATATAGAAATACATAATGTGCTTATACATCGAACATTGAAAAGACAACTGACTGCAATTCAGCATATAAGTGCAGTTGATGTAAAGAAATTAAAGAAGAAAAATATCTTATGTACGTTCCAAGTGGTTGCATGGAGGGATGATCACAAGCAGTTTCTTTTATAAATGCTTTTATAAAAGCATTCATTTAGCTCCACTTTCTCCAATGCTAATAACCAACACACTGTACTTCATATTCAGTATTTGCTCATGAAGGGCCTCTTGGGATAAATAATCATATTTCAAGAGCATCAATTTTCATGCCTGCATCAAAAAAAGTAATGGAAGTAGTGGAAACTAGCTGATTCATTTGCTTTTAGTTTGAGCAGCTTAAGTGCCTCTCGGATCAGCGTAACTGATGAAAGATGATCCCTACTACGCCCAAAATACATTTGGGAAAATCGTAACCTCTGTCGTGTTACACCCAAATCTAATTCAGCTCTGAAAATTTAAAGGAAACAGTTTAAATATTGCGGAGTTATTGGATTGTCAAATAGATCTGAGTTGTCATCTTTTTACGCGGAATCATCTCAATCTGCTTGCATCTAAAATGTACAAAATCAAAATAATGAGGGCAGGATGGCTGCCACGGAGTGTGTGCATTTGTGTGTGTGTCCAGGACAGTTTATTTTATCTGATAGTTGACAGTGCCAGGAACAGACTGGGTGCAAACACAGAGAGAAGCACAGAATGAAACTGTTGCTTTGTCAAACAATAGTTTACTCATTTAATGAAGAAACAGACTTTTCTTAACTGTATTGTCCAGTTTTCATTTTGTCGTTAGTTTTAACCTCTCTCATAGTCTCCTCGTGGACCCATTGTCTGATAGGTAAGTGTTTTGGGGGGTTTTAGAAAAAGAGAAACACAACATTGTTTCCTTATATTTATTCTCACCGACAGTAAATAATTTTTTATTTTTTTTGTAGTTTCTTCAGAGGCTAAGCAGTAAAGATTTAACTAAGGACTTGTTTGTTTGAAACAAAGCCTTAGGTCATTACGGGTTGGACTCTCTAAGCCCATGGGGAGATCTGTGGTTTGGATGAAGTCATTCAGCGAGAGGCTAGAAAGCTTCATTATTTTTTCATGAAAAGATAAACTCATATTTGACTGGGAAATGTCCTGTTTGCACTGATGGCAGAGCAGAACGGAGCTTCCAATCACACCTCCCTTCAGCTTTAGTTAGATTCAGCATGCAGAAAAGACAACAGAGAAACAGCAGGAAACATTAATTTACACACACCTTATAAAAAGGCACCTTTTTTAACTAACATTAAACCTAAACTTTTGCTGTTTAGCATATTCTCTTTGTGTGTACATGGTTTCTGTCAGGGTACTCCGGCTTCCTCTTACCAAAACAAAAACATGGCGACAGAATTAGATTAGATCTAATTGAATCCATCACAATATAAATGATTGAATTAACATTACATTATTGCGTATAGGTGAACATGGGATATGTTTGTCTTGTGAAGCGATTACATGAGATTGCATTGCTGTGAATTAGTTCTATATGAAATTATTTAAGTTAATCAGGAAAGATTGTTGTCATTCGACAGCAAACCAGCTTTGTTTTTATAAAATGTATCGTGAAAAATCAGATGCAAAGTTTAACTTTAGCTATTCGACCAACAATAAAGTCAATGCTTATTAGCTGCTATATTCAGTGTCATGAGGTTTAGCAATGTTGCCAGTTTCTACATTATCTAATACATATAAACAGCAGGGGGAAAAGTCTCTATGGTGATTAAAAAGCAAAAGTTACGTACCAGAAGGTGATTTATTTTCTGCTGAAAACATTTTTTTTATCATTATCCCACTCAAACACAAACTACTCTTCAAAAGGCTGTGCTTTCTGTCTAGTTTTCCACACTGACAGCCAGCCTGTTACTCCAGTAGCACCTTCTGCGCTACGGCGTCTTTAACACGTCTTGATGATAAAAATTTCATACTTTTTAAGACTTTCTAGATTTGACGCAGTGTTTCATAACATTAATATATAACAACGCAGTACTCAGTTTGACTCCTGATTTGTAAAATATTATTATCCTGAAGGTTTTTGCAGGGTTTTTTTTGTTTTTTTTTGCATCTTGGTTATCAGGTATATATTGTATATTATAACACCAAAGAGTTAAGAGTAAGTTAAAAATAAATCATTATTTTTCTTTCTCCAGATTGCTTCAAGCCTGCACTGCAAAAACTGAAATCTTAGTAAGATTGAATATCTTAAATTAAGGAGATTTGTGCTTGTTTTCTTTCCGACAAGATGATTTTTCTGACCAAGAGGGGTTTATGCTAGAATATTTTTCTTATTTTAAATGTTTTTGTACTTAATTATCTCAGTAAGACATAAAGCTTAAGATTAAGAAAATATTACTTATTGTGAGTAAATATATGCTAGAAACTAGAATATCAATATCAAACTTCAAGTCTGTAATGACATTGGTTTTAGTTTCATGGAAAGGTTTTGACACAAGCTAACATTTACTGAATCCTCTGTGCACTTCCAGGTTCTTCATGAGCCACTGATAGACGAGGACCCTGTGTTCATCACCACCTGCACAGAAAGAGATCTGAGGAAGAGGAAGAAGAGGAAGTTCAGTCTCTGGGTCCGGCAGTGCACCTCCACCGGATTCATCTGTCAGGTAGAGGCGCCGTCTGAGAGTAAAATAAATAAAACCTGCAGGGCATTTCGAAGGAAGCAAAGGAAGGATGTGGGTCTGTTTTAATTTTCTGCTTTGAGGCATGATGGCAAAAATGACTTCATAAATAAGGGAGTGAAGTTTCCACTCAGGCCAAAATCTGAAAGGCTTTTTATGAAGACACGAGCGGCTTTGATCCGGTATCAGATCTCTGTCTCAACTTGTTACTTGTGTGTGCTGGACAGAGGAAAACAGCTTTGTGGGAATGATGTTCACAAGCTGCAAAATTCACTTTGAGTATTGGATGTGAGCGTGAGAGATGGCTCCAGGGCTGAAACGCTGGTTGTTAGTTTCCTTTTCGATGCCACGGAGTGGAGTATTTTCTGGCTTCAGATTACAATCACAGATAGAGCTGTTGTGCTGACTGACAACGTTGCCCTCGACGCAACCCTCCGCTCCTACGCTCGTCTGTTATGTAACACCGCGGATCATCCGAGGACCAGAACTGTCGGATCTGTCCAACCCTCTCAAAAGCTGTGCTGTGTGCACAATTTTTTTTTTTTTTTTTTTTTAGAAATATCTCTTCTTTTTTTTTTAAGGACTATTTTTATTAATTACCAACTACAGCGCTCTCGGGTGAACCAAAACGTTAAACTTCAAACAGTGACTGTGTGAGGAAATGAAAGTGAGGTTTTGGCTTTCTTAGGGCAACATGTAGACATGCATTACTACTGGGAAGAATTATTACCAAACTAAATAAAAGTTCCATTAACTCGTCCATTTCAGAGAAGAAACATTAGCGTTCACACCGACTGCAGCCATTTAGCAGCACCTCCTTCTTTACCAGTTTGCTGCACACCAACTTGATTCTCCACTGATGTATTCTTCATCTAAATCAGGGACAGGAGAACAAAAATGTGGATCATTAGTCTATGGCACAACAAAATAACATCCAAGTACCTCACAGAATTAGGGACTCTCTCCACTCAGCTTAATGGCTCCATAGCTAATGTAGATCTGGGATAATCAGACTAAAGCCATTTGACTGAGTGCAGAATGGAAAAACTAAACTGTTTCTTGTTTTAAATAAGTGATTACAATTCTGAGTTTATATTACTTTTAAGATGTGCAGATTTAATGCCCTGTTTGCAAAAGGCTTGCTACAAACAAGCAACAATATGGGAATTTCGCTAAAATCAGCTCAGCATTTGGCCGTTCTGTACCTGACGTTCCGTCTGGTTTCCGCCCACTGTGCAGATCTCCGTCCATCTGAAGGAGGGACAGGGCACAGATGGACTGGCCACCTTGAAGAACAAGCCCCAGCTCCACAGCCTCGTGGCCAAGCAGCTCTGCCAGAACATCTCCGGCAAGAACGCCATCATCTTCACGGGGCCGTCCATCACGAGCCTTGGCCTCTTCTCTGAATTCAGCAAGCAGGGTAACCAAGCAAACAGCTTCCTCTTCTTTGGCTTTGGAGGACAGATTGTAACCTCACTCATTGTCTTATCCACTTTTGCCTCTGTACAAATTTGTTTTGTTTATTTCGTTTTAAAGCGGGGTTGATGCCGTAGCCTTCAGGCTAAACAGTATAGGCAAGACTAGTGTAGAATAAAACCACTCAACATAAAAGATCATAGCTTGGATTCTCATTATATTTCAGCCTTTACCCATTGAACATGAACATTTTTTTGACTGCAGTGACCTTTTAAACCCAAAATTGTGTTTTCCTGTTTGTTTTGATTTTAGCAAACTAAACCTGTAGTTTCTTCCCTCACCCCTGCCCTGATTCCAGATCTTCACTTTGAAGACCGCAAAATGTTCTTACTGAGAGAGAAACAGCAGTTCAAAGCAAGCGTCTCATCACGACTAACTCTCTCACTGATCCACTCGTAAACAGGGATGCCTTGTTGACCGGATCTCCAATAAAAAGTCCTCTTTTTATTGGAGGACTTTAAAACATGAAAGTGAACACAATGTTCTGTGGTTTTCTTGGTCTAGGCGGTTTGGAGTTCAACCGAAAATTAAGGAAGTCCAGGATTTTCTCTATTTATACATTAAAACTAAAGACTGCTCACCTTCACTTCCATCTCTGAAGATTTACGTCACAGAACAAATCGTTGCTCCGTAAAATAAATGCGCCGAGAGTGTGTGCTTCAGCACAGATAGGAGCCGATCAAGGGAAAATTGGTCTGATTAATCAGGGCCTAATTAATTGAGCAAGAGTAACTGGCACCTCTCTACAGTCAGATGTTGTCCCGCTAATGAAAATGGGTTTAATTAGGACTTTCCACTTAATCCCAGAGAAACCAATCAGTGTATAGATTTCAGTTTTACTAATAAATAAAATAGCTCTGCTCCTAGTTAGTTCTTTAAGTTCTTGCTTTCTTACCAGTGGCATCTTTTTAGCACAAAGCAAAAGACGTACTGCTTGGCCGAGGTTAATTAGAATTTCTAAAAATGGGACTGAACCAAAACGTTAGAATAAGGAGCCTGGCGGCACTTCTTTATTCTAAACAAAAACCAGAGAAAGTGAAGTGACAGTACATTCACTCTTTGTGCTAGGCAAAACTCAGCATGAGTGTCCCTCCACCAGGACGACTAAAAGACCGCAGATATGATTGACATTGTGTTATCACAATTAGTAACAGCTGTAAACATCCCCCCACGATAAATAGCTGGCTGAACACATTGTCCAACAATTTTGTCTCTCGGTTTTATCTCGCGTGTTTAATTAGCAGACTTAATTGCTCCGCGTTATTCTGCAGCAGTCGTGCGTGGAGACGGAAGCCGTTTTGTGAATCGTTAACACATCAGCGGTGGCCGCTCACACGCTTCTTTTGCCCCTTCCTCAGATGAGAAAGAGAGTCAATTGTACGCACTGATGAAAGAGATCGAACAGCTGAAACGGTCCTGCCGGTTTCTGGTTCCCAAACTAAACAGGAAGACAGAACAAAAGCTTTCTTCGTGGTTCGTAAATTAGTAATTTAGCCGTTCATCAAATTTATATTTCTGCCAAATCCAAACTGAGAAGCCAGCCTTGAAAAAGTGCTCACACACACTCTTGAACACGCCTACTCTCTGTCACTCTGCTACCAAAACAATCTGTGCATTTTCTTAAGACTGAATATTATAAACCATCACAAGTAGCACATTGTTGTAAACCGAAGGGGAAGTGGCACTTGGTTTTTAAATATAAAATCCAGAGAGGGTGCCGTCCTCCATGAGTCATTTAATGTTCTCTTTTGAAACATAAACGTAAAAAAAAAAAAAAAAAACAACCCTACTTATATATGTTTCTCTCTTCTCTGCTCAGATATCTACTGCTGTGGCTTGCTGAGCACCAGGAAGAGCGACTGCACAGGTTTGCCCCAAAGCATGCTGGTCTGCAGCTCCACGCCGGCGCAGCGCGGCCAGTCACGCGTGATGATGAAGGGCAGCATGTCTCTGATCAGCTGGTACAATAAGGGACACTTCAGGTTCATTACCAATGCCTACTCGCCAACAAAAGAAGGTGAATAAGTAAATAAGATCCTCTTCAATGTGTCCTATTAAACAGCTTTAGGTTGAAATATATGTTTCTAACACGCAATTTGCATGAAAGGAAAACTGTCTTCTGATTAAGTGAAATAAAAATCAACATTATTCTGTGATGTGAGTTTGTCATCATTAGATTTTTTTTCTCCCCACTATAAAGCATTCCCGACGTTGAGAAACAATTAGAGCTTTTAATCCACAATAATCCTTTTTTAGGAGCCGAGAGGATCATATTGCATAAACACCCTCATACTGTCTAATAGTTTTAAATCCAGCTGTGTTCATGCTCTGTGCTTGAGGAAGTGAGGAAGCAGATCAGTTAAACGGTTACTATCTAGTATTGATTTTCTTTGGCCTGTATGTTTGTGTGTGGGAGTCTGTGTGGGAATGTTTTGTAATTTGGCATTAATAGCAAAATAGCCTTTAATCCTTCCATTTCTTTTGAAGCATCATCACCACAGTCGATTGATATCCGTGGTAATAGTATCACGTTTTCATTTCCGTGACTGAGTAAAATGAAAATGTGTAACAAAACAATGCAAAAATGGTGACAGGTATGTTTACATGGATTTCTTTCTTCCTCCTGTTCTCTATGCTAACTCTCAGCTATTTGTTGTGTGGGCTTTTTTTGTTGGCAGGAGTGATTATTAAGAGGAAAAGTGGAGAAATCCCGTGCCCCCTTGCCGTCGAAGCCTTTGCGGCACATCTCAGCTACATCTGCAAATACGACGACAAGTACAGCAAGTATGTGCAAACCTAACGGTTCCTCTGCATGGGGCTCGCTTGTTCTCCCTGAGTATGTGCAGGTTCTCTCCAGGTACTCAGGACTGGTTAGATGAAACTAGCTAGCAAGCTATTCCTACACTTGGCAGGTCGAAATTTAAAGTAATATTGTAACTTTACCAGAATCTTTCTACTGACTGGAATTTTCTGAAATAATCCTTACTTGAAAGTCATTGAGAATCAGAGGAGGGAGCAGAAGATTGCTTTGAGCAAAGACTTTGAGCTCATTGCTAAGGTTGAATAGTCAGAATATCAGTAGAAGCATGCTCAAAGCTGGCCAGCTATTATATAAGGGTTAATTATATATATATTTTTTTGCTTTAATAAAAATGTTTACCATTGATTATTGACAAAGATGTTAATTAAATTTTCAGAAATTATTCTCAATTTACAATATGTTTTACTTTGAGAGACCCGTCTCATTTCTATCATAAACAAACTTCTTATTGAACAGAAAATCATTTTACGATCTAAATTTAAACATAAAATCCCAGGTTATGGTGACCAGTAAGAACACAGTGAAAAATAGAGCGAGTTCAATAAAAAAAGTTGGTGCACTGTTTTTAGTTTTTTACAATAATAAGCAGGTTGTTTTAATATATATAAATGGTTTATTCATCTGTTCTACCCCTAACACATTATTTTGTATCTGTCCTTCATTTTAGTGGTGTAGAAGACATAATGTAATAGGAAAATAACACTCCAACATCGCCTTACAAACAATAAACACTTTAGCACATTTTATTTCCCTATAAGCCGGCCTGAAAGGGGGTCAACAAGTGCTGCTGCATGAGCACCACAGGTCTCACATGTCATTTTTTTGTTGTTGTTGTTTCTTTCTCTCTGCCTTATAGATATTTTATCTTCCATAAGCCCAACAAGACTTGGCAGCAGGTATTCTGGTTGAGCATCAGCATCGCCATCAATAACGCGTACATCCTTTACAAGATGTCCGACGCCTACGCCGTCAAGCGCTACAGCCGAGCGCAGTTCGGAGAGAGACTGGTCAGGGAGCTGCTGGATCTGGATGACTGCTCCCCCACACAGTGAGAAAAGAAAGAGGAGGAGGAGGCGGAGGATGAAGACAGAAATACAATCTCCCACATGTTAATTTCCACTTGGTTGTACAGACCTCCTGGGTCTGTGTCAGTGTGCCAAGCTCCCGTCTCTCTCTTCCTGTGGTTGTTCATTTCTGCCCCTGTAAATATTCACTAACACACCACTGCACTGTATACATTATTAAGATCCACCTGGGGTAGCTGCTTCAGCTGCTACTGTTAGCCACACACTTCTGGCGTCAGCAGATATCAGTCAGCAGAAGCAGAGATGAAACAAGAAACAACAAAATGAGTCGGATTTCACTCAGAAATGATGTCACCTTAAAGTTTTTAGTCTTATCAAAGAGTTCAACTATTTAACAATTTAGTAAGCCTGAATTAAACTGAAAATATCTTTAAAAAAATAAAATAATAATAATAATAATAATAAACAACTAAAAACACACCTGGCACCTTGTAACAAAGTCCGAGTAAACACGACACTGCATGCATTGAGAATGTAGATTGTGACGTTTGTGTTGTTAAGTGTGGAAAAGATTTTAGCTCCAGGCGAGCTGTGAAATAACTGTGTGTGTGTGTGTGTGTGTGTGTGTATGTGTTCAGTAAGTAGAACTGCCATTTGTGTGTCTGATGTCAAGCCTGAGGATTGAAGCGTGTGACACCTGTGACCCAAATGTGTCGTTCCGTTGCACACCATGTTCGCTATTTGTGCATCGTCAGTAAAAAGGGACGCCTCATACGGCGCCGTGTTCATCTGCCCATCACAACTGCCTGCATCAGAAAAATCCTGACAAGAAAGCCATAAAGTTCCCTCTGGAACTGTATCTTAATTTTTTTTTTTTATTCTCTAACTGTAATAGCAAAAAAAAAACCATAAATTACATCCATACATGGTTTTGCAAAAGTATTCATACTGCTTGAACTTTTTCTTAGACAGCGACATGCTACGTGGGTGCATTTCTTCAGTAGAGACAAAGAAAGTTTTCCAGGTGGATGGAGATAAATACGGAGCAGACCTGGAAGGAAACCTGTTAAGAGGCTGCAAAAGCCTTAAGACTGTGGCAGGGGTCGACCTTCCGGCAAACCGGAGACGCGATGGAACGATTTTAGCTCAGAACATCTTCCTGTCAACATCCGTACCTATATCCTCTCCGTCCAACCCGACCGAGCTCGAGCTGTTTGGCAGAGAGGAAGTGGCTAAGATTGTCTGTCACTGCAAAGATTGCAAAAGTCTGGCTTCATTCAAAACAATACTATTTAGGTTTTGTTCTTTACAAAAAAAACTGAAAACTATGCATCACTTTCCTTCCTTTCCTTACACACTACTTTGTGTTGGTTTGTTTAATCCCAGTTTATAGTTTTGGGATTGTAATGTGACATAATGTGAAACAGTTCAAGTGGTGTGAATACTTTTGGAAGTCTCTGTGTGGTTTGTTTTAGGAGATTAACTGATTAATTAAAATGATCAATCTGTTAGATTATATATATATATATATATACATTAATTTCTTCTTAATTACTTTACTTTAACTCATAACTTCATTACACTGTTTACGTCCAACTAAGCATTCCCATTGTTTTTGGCAGGAGTCCTTTCCCTCCTCCTGCTTCACAGTGAAGTATAACTGAGTTTTAGAGGGCAGAAAACGTCCGAGCGCTCCAGCGTTGGCAGGCAGTGAGTACAGACTTGGCCGCTGTTCAGGGCTCTGTTCAGATAGTAACGTTTGGCCAGATTTACTGTGGAAACAGGGGGCAAAAACAGGTCTAGAGGCAATCAGGTTAAGATGATGATCGTCCGTGGTTTGACTTTGATGTGACGCAACAAAATTATACAAGTAAGACGGCAGCTTATGTTACAAAGGGATTTCATGAGATAGAAGAGGATTTTTTTTAAGTAATATTTCTCAGTGTGAGCATCCCGTGGCATTAGTCTTTGTAGAGAAGCCACCTTTTCCTCGTCTGAGCTCAAACTGCACCATATTGCCGTCTGAAGAATGACTCACTTAGCTTGGCTGGACGTGGTGGGGCTTCGTTCCTGTTGTTATGCTGGGAAAACATTATGAAGAGCTTTATATGTGTGAAAAGTGTTGTGTCAGCATGGTTCGGTGTGTGAATACATGATGTTACAGTGATACGACGGCATTCGTTGAGTGATTCACTCATTCACCCACCCACTTCATCTCCCCCATCAGAGTCTTGCACTTTGAAAGCTCTGAGGCTCGTAAGATGTTTTTAATTTTGGGCAAAAAAAAAAAAAAAAGCCAAATATGCATTGGTGATGTGGGTGAGATCTCTAAATTTAGGTAGAAAAATGAATAATATATATGTGAAAATACATAAATGATTATAGGGTGAAAATGAAAGTAGATCTACAACAGAAGGGACGTCCTTTTGGTCTCATGTTAATAATCATTCCGTCTCTCAGACTGAAGATTGTGATTCCTTTTTATCCTTTCACTAATCCAGATCATAGCTGGTGTTAATCTTGTGCGCGTGAACCGCTGAACCTTGTAAATGAATG
Source organism: Xiphophorus maculatus (assembly GCF_002775205.1). Lineage (NCBI taxonomy): Eukaryota > Metazoa > Chordata > Actinopteri > Cyprinodontiformes > Poeciliidae > Xiphophorus > Xiphophorus maculatus. The sequence continues at coordinate 18,307,739 of NC_036464.1, forward strand.
TTTCGGACTGCCACCAACTAACACTGTTCATCCAAGGGAGCGCATCTCTCATGTCACCTCATGATTTTAATACAATGTTTGATAATTACGTCATAGGCAAATGTTTTCACTCAATTGCAAAAAAAAAAGGGATTATGACATGAAGCTAAAATGTTCGGTACCCCCTCAGTCATTCGATTGAAAGGATCAAAGAAAAGTTTGCCAAAGTATTTGCACAACTTGACACATTGCAGCCACAAACCTTAGTGTGTTTTACAACGGTATCATGTGACGGACCAACTCAGAGTGGTGCATAACTGGGAAACGGAAGGAAGACTATAAATGGTTTTCAAAAATGTCTGGAAAGTGTGGCTTGCATTTTAATTCGGCCCCATTGAGTCAACACCTCTGAAAAAAAAAAAAAGATGCTGCCACTGTCATATTGGATGGAGAAGCCTCTGTGAAGACTTATATTATGCAGATTCTTTATCAGATTTAGTTCTAGACTTTGAGTGGACACTTCTGACACACTGGTCTGTTGGAAGGTAAAACTAGATGTGTCCGTGTTCCAACAAAGCAAATGTCTGAAATACCGTCTCAGCATGTCATAAAGTTCTCCAGAGGTCATTTGATTCAGGTAAGTTTAACCAGAGAAGCATCTAAGCCAGGATGCTGGACAGAGCACTGAAGTACTGGACACTGAAGTACTGGATTTAGGTGGATAGTCAAGTTTTTTGTTTGTTTGTTGTTGGGGTTTTTTTAGCACCAATTGTGCAATCCTCTCCCATGTCCAGATGATGTTTTATAAACTAACCCTGCATTAAACGTCTCCACACCTTTATCCCTGGCATGTCTGCTGTGTTCCTTGCTCTTCCTGAGGCTGTTTGTTCACCAATGTTCTGTTTAATATGTAAAAAAAAAACAAAAAAAAACTTACAATTATGAAGTAATTCATATTGGTTTCATCTCACAATACGTATTGAAGTTTGTGGTTGTAATAAAAAAAGACTAAGTTTAGGGGAAACTTTTTCAAGGCCCTGTATATATGGCTGCTGTCCTCAACATTTTCACCTCTTCCCAAAAATCTTTTCTATTACAAATCTTTTCAAATTTGACACATGGATACCTTAAAACCCCTAATTAGGGCTTAACCAGCTACACATCCTGTCTTCGGAAAACACTGCCCGAAACCGCACAGTTTGTTAAAACAGTAAAAAGGGGGGAAAAAGGGCTAGCCTAAGCAACTAAACACCAAAGCATTTTTCACTTTTGAACTGTCCGTTTCTTTGCCGTCCATGTACTGGGCTCCCAAATACAAATACAGAAAAACACTTCAAGACAAAATCACAATGTGAACCGACTGATTATTATACTATACCTTTTCAACATGCAAAATAAAAATCATGGATGCTTTGTTTATTTTTACCAACAGACTGGAGTGAATGCCAGAAAGCCTTTAAGATGACATAAAGTGTTTTTTTCCCCCCTTCAGTCCAAGCAGTGTGCCTAATCTGCAGTCAATGTGGATGTTACTGAACTTAGCTTGGGATTTTTGTTATTTTTCTTATCCTGCTTTTATTACTCCTCTCAAAGCATATATTATTAACAGGAGGCTTTGTAAACCATGGTTGCTTGGCAACATATTCAAAGGGTGGAAAAAGGGCAGTTTTTGAAGTTTTTTTCTTTTAAATAAAATATTGTTATCACCCCCAGCTGCAAAAAGAGAGCGGAGCAGCATCAAGTGGCCTTCCTATTCACCATGTTCCAGAAGAGATGCGGCTTTTTACGTTTTGCTTCATAATGGGGCTTCTTTGTATTACAGCCAGTGTACATAAAAAACATGCACTCTTTATGTTTACTACATAAAGAGTGCACTGTGTTATATACAGTATTGTAGAAAATCCCTTTCAGTCTTCGTATGCTGCTCATTCTATTTAACAGCCATTTGTTGGATATTTCAGCAGCACCTCCTCTTCTGTTGACCTTGTCTCTTAGGTAAATAGAAGGCAATGGAAATGACTAAAAACTGAAGCTTTTTACAAACCGAGAAAACATTTGGTATTTTGAGGACAACAAAGACAAAGAATGCCTTTCTAAATCAACAGACTTTTAGATGATGAAACCTATGCCACTGTATCTTATCCTCACGGTGTTTGTCTAAATATGAATAGTCTGATAATATGTTCATTGTGATGATCTTTTAAAATGTTTTATATATACTAAAAGGCAGCTAAGTTTAAAAAATAGGCTTAATATTAATGAAGAACTAGTCGGTGAGGCTGCCATTAAATCTAGAGGAAGTTTTCTCACCTGTGGCATAGAAGAGACAAGCATCATAAACCCAGAATATTGTCAGTATGCTATAAGTAGTCATACAGTGTAATTTTATTTGTAGTCACAAATATTCTATATTCTAAATATTCCAGTGAATTTCCACTGGAAGTGAACGTGGGTCACATTTGACCTACTTATGGAAGCTTGGAGTAAAAACACCAAATACTAACTTTTGAAAAATCCATGAGAGGTTAGCTAAAATATTGAAATGATGCAATGCCAACAACACATTTTCAGATAAACAGCTGAAATACGAAATAATAGCAACTTTGTCTTTAAGATATTGCATGAAAACAACCTAACCAGGTCATTTTGATCTATTTATTTAAAGGTTTCCAGGGTTAAATTGCAGCTTTGGAAGCAACTGGTTTGCTCACAACGCTGTACAGTAGAGCTGAAGCAAATCGTTGTATGTAATGTGAAAGTAGACCGGCAGAGGGCAGCAAATCCTAATTTCCTCTTCTTTTCTCCCAGTCAGTCTATTGATCCCGACTGAGGTTAAACTGATTATAACTGGCCTGAGCATTACAGTGAGACTGTAACTGGATTATATTCCTGCCTTATTGATGACATGCTCAATAACAGACTGTCCAGCAAAGCTCCTAGAAACTGGAGATAACTTAACCTCCAGAAAAGAAAGGCAGTTTGGCAAAAAAATTAAAAATAATAATAATAATGTCTTGTTTTTCCATCTTCAAAGCTGAAGAAGCTTTCAAAGAAAACATTATTCCATGCCCCCAACAGAGAGTGGTAGAGAAAGTGTGTGTGAGAGAGAGAGAGAAAGAGAGAGGTGGTGAGGACTGAAGCAGACTCTCCCATGCCTGAAAGCAAGAATCACAATGATTTGTACAGAACCGGGCGGCCTGTGGTGAAGTTACACAATGAAAAGATCAGAGGAGCCGACTGGCAGCTCGTCTCTGGGGCTCAAACAACCACAAACAGCTCCTGAGAAGAACCGACAAACAGGAGAAGTCGGATCAGAGGAGGTCACCTCCAGGTGAAGCGACTGCAGCAGCATACAGACCTGTAACAACAAGCCTTATTGATCTGCAGCTCTGGCTTCAATCGCCTCGTCCTGCTTTGGGGACGCTTTGGTTGCTGTTGGTTTTCACAGTAAAACAGGCAAACGGGAGACTGAGAGACCGGGTCGCTGTCAGAAACCAAGTCTGTACAGAAGTAAGAAGCAAACATGTTAAGATACTGAAACTTTGACTTTCTACAAATAGACGCAAACATTAAAAATCCTGCTTTAAGAACATCTACCACATGTACACTTAATTTGTAAAACTGTCAAAAGCTAATTCCTTTAAAATTGGTGTATTTTTTCTTAATCTCAGCATCCCAAATATGAGGAAAAAAAAAGAAATCCTGATTCAGAAAAGCGAGGGTTGAACATCATGTTCACCAAAATGAAGACAAGAGGGCAGAAAAGGATGTAAAATGAGTTAAAGTTCAGAAAATTCCTGTTTTATTTAAAGGATTCTTAGTTCAGAAAGACAAGAAAAGACAATCAAAACCAAGGAGAGCATCTCTATGTGCTAATGCACTGCAGTTTTGCACTGAACAAAGCATTAAAAAATATGACATAGTTCATAACCCCAGCTCACAGTATGTTCTTCTAGAAAACAAGGTTGTGTAAAAATGAATTAATCCACATAAAAGCCAAGAAAGATGAACATGTTTTCTAATGACTTAACACATAAATAAAAATATTCAGTCTAGCATTTTAAAAGTCCAAACTTCTGCAACCCGATCACTTGTCTCAGAGCCCAAAAGCAGAGCTTTCAGCAGCATGAATCACGAGTCCTTTTTAAAAGCGTTCGACTTTTAACCAATGTGTTGTCTGAACCCTGATGACTCATCATCTTAAAAAAGCAGATGTCAATATTTTTTTGCAACCAAATCCCATTTGTGATTAACTCTCTCTGCTGTCTTTCTTTAACTTCATAAAAGTTTTCACTATGACACAATCAAAGAGCCCTGAGTGGTATCAGAAGACATTAAACGAGGGTCAAACATTTATTTTCTGCGTCGTTAAACGTAACGAAGTGAAGAGACTGTTTTATAGGAAAACCCTCAGACACTGAACGCTTGAACCGTTGTGATGAGGAATGATTTTAAAAAAGAGAGGTTTCATTGGTGCTCTCTGCAATCTCATCAGAATAGCAGGATTATTGTTATTATTATTATTTTTAAATCTTTTCGGTAACCTGTTATTTTCAGCTACTCCAGTCTGTTTTCTGAGCTGGCCACACCTCTCACCTGTTCTTTGTTTCCAGTAACCTGTTCACTTTAGGAGTTTTTAAACCACTTGTTTTTCTTCACTCCTTCTCAGATTTTATGTTCTTGTTCTTGGAATATCCTAAGAACAGACTATTTAGTTCAGTCTGTCAGCCTTTCTTTTTTTTTCTTTTTTTCAGGATTGAAACCCGAACATTCAATTCAATTTAAGCTTTTCAGGAATGCAAAATTGACATGAGTTAAGTTGTGACAGTAGCCAATTATTTGTCATTTTGGTGTAAAGACAGGAGAAAACTTTTTATTCTTTATTTTTTTACTTTTTAAAATAAATGTTATTATTGTTAATATTGTTGTTGTTGTTTTCAAGAACAAGAATTTAATTGGATATCACACAGTTTTCATGTTAAATTGGTGGATGCCAACAAAAGTGTTGAATCATTATTACTATGAGACATTTCCAAAGATGTGACATGATCATCTGGGATTTCCCATGTTGTTAAGTATGCAAACATCTGAATAAATAACTAAATCTGTGACATATTCTAATCTTACTTAATCTTTTGTGAATTTGGCAAATAGAAGTAATTTAGGTCATTCTATGTGATCTAAAACGAGAGAAGTTTACCCTGATTTAACTTAAGCTGGTGAGAAAACAATGTTCATGTGTCTTTTTCTTGGGTGTATCTAAACTTCTGGTTTCAACTGCGGATGGATCACAGAGAAATGACAGATTGGTTTTTAAATCAGTTTTTGTAACTCAACATCCGAAAAGGTGCCGTGCCAAATATCAGGCTCTCCTTTCACTTTGACATCCCTAAGTAAAACACTGGTTCACCTAATTGCGATCAGAAAGCATAACAAATATCTGGAAGAAAGTGCTACGGTCACTCAAATCCAGTTTATGGAGGAGAAAAAAACCCAATTCATTCATATGTGAGAATGGAGCTGTTAAAGTTTACATCCCAGGCTATTTAAAAGCCAGGGGAAAGACTTGAACATCTATGTTTGTAGGTTTTCACCATCCAATGCCAAATGAGTTTGAGCTTTTTGGCATTCCCAAAATCCTTGAAGATGTAAAAGATTTGTCCTAAAGGTTAACCTATAGGGTCCCTGTATAAACATCTTCCCATACTCTTAAAATCTGTATTTGCAATTTGCCTTTTCCAGATCACGATTCACTACTCTTTGGCCGTCTACCGTGTAAAATCTCAATAAAATACATGGAAGTTTGTGATTTTAATAAGAAAAAAAACTTGAAAAAATACCAAGTGTTTGAGTAAATTTGGACATCGGGAAGATCCTAGAAATGCTTTTTCACCCTTATCTAAATGCATAAAAAAAAATCCCAATCAGCTCCAAACAGCAAACTCCCTGTTTGGCGACCCAAACGTACCAATTCAACAAATTCAGCTCAAGCCACCGGGACGCGCAATAAATCTAACGCCTACTGTGAGTCCTGACAGATCATGAAACATTAGTCATCTGAAATATAAAAGTGGCCTAACAATGGAGTTTCGTGAGAGAATGCGTTGCCAAGTTTATAACCTCTGTCTCCACAATGTCTGGAGTCTCCACCCTTCTTATGTGCAACGTTTGACACACTCTTTTAATCAAGCACTTAACCTTCACACTCACTCACGCGCGTGTGTGCACAAACATACACCTTCACCGTACGTGTTAACATATAATCATCAGTCTAATGATTATATTTATAGTTTTCTTTTGATATGGAGGCTTGTAGCTTTGATATATCTGGAGGTTTGCGTCTTGTTATTGCCTGTGAAGAGACTCGGCTCTGAAGAATCCGGTTTTAAGAGGGAGGCAAAGCAACACGAGAAAAACATGAGAAAAAAAACCCACTTTCCATCACTGTGACTCTTTTTTTTGTTTGTTCCGTTGGTTATATATTTATCTGTCAAAGAAAGGGCTGGATCCTAGACGATGTGGAATGATTAACCAAAGTTGTCGTGTTTTCTTTTTTATTCTTTCACATCCCCGCAGCGACAAGGCTCTGCCTGAACCTGGGGGAGAATTGTTCGGAAAATGTCAGCCACTCATTTTGACGTGAAATATGGTTTCGCTTGGCCAGGAGAGAGGTGTCCAGATAAGGGTGGACTTTTGACACCGACTAATTAGGTCCTTCTTACAAGTTGTTCTTTGCACAAAGGTGTGGAGAAACTCTCAGCGGGCGTCATGCAGTCTTTTTCCAGTCCCGTGGCATGAGTGAGTGTTGGAGAGGGGATCTGACACTGAGCTGACATCTTTCCTAGATGCTACGCCGTGACTCGCACGTCTAAAAGAGATAGAGGCTTTTGGGAGTTATTCTCAACCGGTTATTGCACGTGTAGATTTTTGTCCATTCTTGTTCCCAACACAAACGCATCTTAAGCTCGGTCAGACTGGATGGAGAGCGTCTGTGAACAACAATTTTTGGGTTTTAGCCACAAATTCCCAATTAGATTTAGGTCTGAGGTTTGCTGGGCCACTACAACATGTGTGAGGTCTGGCTTAAAATTCAGGGCCGTCATCCTGCCAGAAGGTGAACTTTCATCCTAGGCCCTATTATTATTATTATTATTATTATTATTATTATTATTATTATTATTATTATTGTTGTTGTTGTTGTTGTTGTAGATTCGTACAGGTTTTATGACTGACCTGAATTTAGCTCTATCCGTCCTCTCACCTACTCCGAACATCTTCCCTGATTAAGAAAAGCAGCCGAACATTATGCTACCACCACCGCCATGTTCTACTGAAATGTCCAATACTGACTTTCCTCTTGCCACATGTTCCCGAAATAACAGATTTGTGTTTTGCCAAACAATAGTTGTCCTGTTGAAAGTAATTTGTCATTAGTCAGCTAGTTAGCTAGCTATATTGCTAGATTGCTAGATTGCTAGATAGACAGACAGACAGACAGACAGACAGACAGACAGACAGACAGACAGACAGACAGACAGACAGACAGACAGACAGACAGACAGACAGACAGACAGACAGACAGATAGATAGATAGATAGATAGATAGATAGATAGATAGATAGATAGATAGATAGATAGATAGATAGATAGATAGATAGATAGATAGATAGATAGATAGATAGATAGATAGATAGATAGATAGATAGATAGATAGATAGATAGATAGATAGATAGATAGATAGATAGATAGATAGATAGATAGATAGATAGATAGATAGATAGATAGATAGATAGATAGATAGATAGATAGATAGATAGATAGATAGATAGATAGATAGATAGATAGATAGATAGATAGATAGATAGATAGATAGATAGATAGATAGATAGATAGATAGATAAATAGATAGATAGATAGGAGGAAAGAAACAATAGCTCACAGATGCTGTGTGTGCTGAATGATCGTCTTCTCTCCCACTCAGGTCAGATGTGAACAACAGACCCGGGTCAGGACCGCACAGATTAAACCATTATGATGTTAGTAGGACTCCAGGGTGGAATCATGGCCAGCAGTTATGAATACCAGGTTTCATACAATTTACTTCAAATGATGCACAGCTGCAAAAAAAAAAAAAAAAAAACGAGAGGAAAAGAGTGAGGGGAAGAAAGAAGCTCATCAAATGTGTGATCCTCCGCTTTTCTGTGCGTTTGTGTGCTTGAGCAGTTGCATTCAGCGACTTTGTGTAGGTGTTAGGGGATATTTTGGCAGCATCAGGGGGATTCAGGCATCAGAGAGGCTCTCATCATATAATAGGATAATCTGAAGGAAGGAGGGGAAGAGAGTTAATGAGAAACACTGGCTGTCCGTCTCTGAGAACTCCACAACCTGCTAGACATGTTTAGTTGTTAAACAAACTTATTGTGATTAGTTAAAGTGGGTAGTATCTGGTCAGACAGGTCAGGACAAGCTTTTAATTAGGCAACAGCCAAAAAGAATTACCGTCTTTTAATTTAGCTGTGCGAGCATGGTGCCCTACTTCCCACGTCAATCAGTTTGATTTTTGCATGTTAAAGTGTCTTCAAAAAGACACTGAGCTAAATATTTGTAACTTTTAGTGAGAGTACATTGTCCTCCTGGACATTTTGTAGTCTCAGACAAGTAGCTGGTCTGCTGAATGCAAGACTTTTAAAATAGTACGTTTTTGGACTGGAAATTTATGAGTAAAAAAAAACATTTTAATACAGTGGATTTATTACTCTGTAAATCTATGTAATGCAGCAGCACAGAGGTCCAAATACAAGACTTTTGTCTGACTTGACGAGCAGGTTACCCTGACTGATGTATTGCACAATGTGCCCAAAGTTTTCACAAAGGCCACATTTGTTCAGATAAGTATCAGTTGTTTAAACACAACCTGTGGTTGATTTCATTTTCTGGTATGAAATCAGTGAGAAATGCTGAATGAGCTACTTGAGAACAAAAACATTGATAGATCATGGAGATCATCATGGAGAAATCAACTTGGTAAGAAATCCAAATGGCAGGTAGGAGGTTAGCTTTAGCTGGTTCTTAGCTAAAACGATACAAAAGCTAAAGTTATTAACCAAACAAGTCATGGACTAGTCAAAGTTAGAAAGTGACTTTAGTGACAAAACTGAAAAATTCCTCACGTAGCAATTCTAAAACGTCATACCTTTTGCTGTTTCTTTGTGAAATTTTAGAAAACAGAACAGACTGAAATCCCTCCTATTACCTATTATTTATTCAGCCTCTGTTTTACCAGGAAGTCCTATGAAATAAAATCCATTTTTGTGTATTAATACACACGAGTGTGTACAAGCAGCTGGTGTATTTTTGAGACAGGTGGGAGTTTCAACACCGTGGTCTCAAATGCAACACTGCATGTTTTAAACACTTTTCCACAACAATAAGTGGGCCATTTTTACACAAGCTTTATTTCATTGGAAATGAAATGGAGAAGGTTGATTTATAGATAAATACAATGACTTTCTCACTGTCAGTACGAAGATCTTGGCTGACTTTACTTCCTCGTGGAACTTCAGAGGGTGGAAAAGTTACTTGTCTTTCAATCCAATCTGGTAATGATGGATACCTGGAAACTCGACTCGGTCGACAGCAGATAGTTTCCAGCTTTGCTTAATGTGTTTCTTTTCTCCTTCATCTAATATTTTGAATTCGTTTTTTTAAGTGAAGTTTTGTTTTGTTTTGGGGTTTTTCACCATCTGCTCTTGTGTTCACATTCACAGGGCAAAACTGAAAGTACTTTCATTCTAGAATTCGCTCTTTTCTGAACTGCATCAAAAACAAAATGACAAGGGGTATGTAAAATCTAAAAATACTCACATGCCACTTTAATAAATTTTTTACTGAATAAAAAGGAAAACAAAAAGGCAACCTAGACTTTTGAATTTACAGATTGGTTTATGTTATCATAATTGTCATCAGTGAAGATAATTTGAGCTGTCAGTAGGGTCATATTTGTCCCTTTGTGAGTTTAAATAGACTGGTATGAGGATGTAAAGTGAACAGATAAACAGAAGCGTCTTTCCTACAGTCAACACAAAGATCCTTGTTTAACTTCCCCTGAGTCTTGGGTGAAGTTTCTACGCCTCTCATGGCTACTCCTGCATCACAATCTCCTCCAAATGAATGAACGCCGACGCACAGAAATGTTCTCCGGGTTGACCTCATACAAACTTAATTTCAATTAAAATAAACGATAATTTTGCGGTAGAAGAACTCCTCACTCCTTCGATGCAAACACTGCGGCTGTCTTGACTGTAGCTCATCTACCATCTGCACTCATCAACATCATTTTGAATCAAGGATCACATTTATCACTTAGCAAATAATTAGTTCATCAAATACTTAACAGGCTCCAACCCTTCTAGAGGAACTAACTACGTGGAGGTAGAAAACGTACTGGTCTTGCAGCCCTTTCCTGAGACAGTGCATACCTGGAAACCCAACCTGTTTGACAGCAAGTTGCTTTTCAGCCTCGGTTAATGTGTTTCTTCTGCTCCTGATCTAATCTAATCTAACTTATTGGAGTGAAACGTTTTTTGTTTTGTTTTGGTTTTGTTATTTTTGTCTTTGCCATTGTGCTCACATTCACAGTGGCAAAACTGTAAGCACTTTCATTCGACAATTGATCTCTTTTCTGGGCTGTTCAACTGCATCAAAAATAAAACTACAAGTGGTATGTAAGATATAAAAATATTCACATTCTATTTTACATTTTCTTTTTTCTAATTAAATAGAAAAGAAGGAAAACCAAGTCAGAAACCAGATCTGAAGTCTTTGTTTAATTACCCTGAAAATAAGACGATCTATATGGAAGGACATTTTTTCCCCTCAGGTGTTTAGACAGATTGGTATGAGGATGTAAAGCGTACAGATAAACGGAAACTTGTGTTAAATTCATATGCAAGGAAAAGATCCAGAGAGTAGTATGTACTGTAGGTGTCAGGTTTACACACCTAGAACAATGAAAATGCAAGACACAGGAAAGTGTGCACAAGTCTACATACTATTAAAATGAAACTAAAGTACTCACACTCATCACCAGCCATGAATAAATAATAATTTATTTAGATGAATGTCCTCTCACAAATTACACCCAAACTAAACTATTTTTGCATCTTTCAACAAGCTTCTTGTGTAATTTGATTTAGATGTTAGACACACGGTGCCAACCAAGTAAAAAGTTCCTGCTGTTATATCAACACCATCAGGGATGACTGAAATGTGTCGCTCCCCTTTTGGGGCAAACTAAATTCTTTTTGGGTAAAAGTCAAACGAAACAAAGACAGAGTGATTTAGAGACAATGACTGGATCACAGTCTGGAGGAACACGGGTGGCACTTTCAAGTCTAAGAATACGGAACTTACTCCACAGCATGGTGGTGGTAGTATCATGCTCAGGGTCTGTACAACTGTCAGTTGTACTGCTGTATTGTGCAAACAAGATAAAATGATGAAGAAAAGTTCACCTAAAATCAGCCGCTAGCTGATTGAAACTCAGGCACGGCTATAGGTTGTCCAAACTCACAACCTAAAACTTCTATTAGATTTGTTAGGCAAACACTGAGCTTCTGGAATGGCCCTCACCTCAAAACCCTTAAGCTTTTCCTTAAAAACGGGGTCTTTACTGGGGTTCAGGCACTTTGATTGAGCTATACCTTTCTTTCTAAGATGGGTGGTCCGATATCCAGTTCGAAATATACCAGAGTTTTCAACGGCACATGGTTTTGCTGCTGCACCATCTTACTAAGGGACAATGAACCAAAAGTGCAGGGGTATGTGTATATTTGGGCCAGAACATATAAAATTGACCTTGTACAAAGGGGAGAAAGTCCACAAGAAACTCAAGCTCGTACACCCAATTCTAGTCTCTGAACATCACTGGAGTATTTCTAGAATCATACGCACCACCAGCACAAATCCATACACTGTAGATGAGTGTTTTTCAACTCTGGTTCCTCAAGGCACGCTGCCATGCATGTTTTAGGCAGTTCCCCCCTGCTTCAGCACACATGATTTCAATTGATGGCTGATTAGCAGGCTTTTGCTGAATTGCGATCATCTGAATGGGGTGTGTTGAGGCAGGGAAACATCTGAAACATGCAGGTCAGGTCATGCAGGCCTTGACGACCAGGCCTGGGAAATGCTGCTGTAGATCCAGCAGAAAACATGTGTGTTCAAAATTTTCTTAATTGTGCTATTTGTGTAAACTTAGATGCAACACCCGGGTTAGTCGTAAAAATGACAAATTTTCCTTACGTAAGGGAACGCTTAAACTGATTTAAGTGCAAAATTGAAAAATGAGGTTGATTTGAGTTGCTAGATGCTATTTGACTCGAAGTAGACGCAAACTTTGGAGCTGATATTCTTCCTTATGTGGATGAAATTGTGGTGCAGAATACTCGGAACTCAGTTACTGCAATGTCTCTATGTCATTTCATCACCACCATGTATTAATGCTCGGCATAATGAGCTTACATGCTGCGCTGGGTCTTCTCTAAACGTGTTGCCATGCTTTATGACCTAGCATCTCTTCTTTGGCTTCCATTCGTGTTTTGTGAAATGTTTCTACTGTACTGCTTCAGGCCTGAAGCTATCTGCTTGCTGCTGGTTGTTCTTTTCCACTTTGGAACCTCTCCAAATGAGACATGACTGTTCAGTTATTTTCCAAAAGTCCTGTGATAAACTTTAACATCTTACACACTAACCGGGAGCTGTAAAGTCTGATCTATGGCTCTAGAGTTTCTCTTCGGTGTTGTTTGTAAGGCTCTACTTTTCTTCTATATTTTTCAAGGTTTCATTGACTAAATAATTTTGTCATTTTCATTTCAGGTTGCATTTTTCTAACAATTTGATAACAAAAAGGAATATCTTAGCCTTAGCTACGGTTGAGCTAAGCTTCGTTGCACTATTATTTTGTGAATACAGAGATCTACAAACAAAAGACAAAAATAAAGGAAGTTAGGAAAATAGAAGAAAACAGTAAAAAAAAAAAGAGAGGAAATAACCTCATGACTGTTGAGAGGCTAACTAAAGTGATTATTTTTATTATTTTATTAATTTATTTTATTATTATCTTAATCTTAATTCATTTTACATGCCCAATTTTCTGTTTTCATGCTGAACAACTAGTGAGGAATTTTACTTTTTCCCCCCTTGCACTCCGTTCACACGGAGGCTGATCTTCAGCAGCGTCCTTCAGAACGTCTGAGCTGTCTGTCACAGAAATTAAATTTCCATTGATAACCACTGAGCCGTGTCTGAAGCAGCTGCCCGTCTGGCTTTTTCTACGATAGACTGTGAAAAAGCATTGGGGGGGGGGTCACATTAGGAGGGACGCAGAAAATCTGCAATCATGACTTGTTTCATAACTCCTTAATAATGCGTCGTCGGATGCACCAGTGAAGATTAGGATAGGAAAAACAGTGCACATCAACTGTAAAGGTGAAATAACTACAAGAATATGTTTACATTTATTTTAAAGGTACAAAAACTGAAAAATAAACAGAACTGAAAGGGCGGTAACCAGGCTTACAGTTGCCCTTTCAAACAGAGACATGATTGGTAAACTAGCAATAAATCTACATAAAGCTCATGACTCTGGTGATTTTTTTTTTTTTTAAACCTCCTGCACGTAATAGACACTTAGTAATGCTGAATCATACATTTCTGAAGCATACTTTTCTCCAGCGAGATCCAGTGGAAAGAAAAACGGGAAAGCATGTTTTATGAACTTCAGTAAATTCCAACAAAATTGTAATGTAAGGCAAGCCGGCCCAGGGGATGTGCAATCTAAGCAGCTTTATAGAGCCTTCGAAAGGCTCTAAAAAGCCTTTTTGAAGACTTGAAATTTGAACCTCCCAGCTTCAAATTTACAAGTACATTTATTGTTCCAATTAAAAAATCTCCAACTTCCAAACTTTCCAAAGAATTGACATTTCTTTTAGACTTTCAAAAATGTTTTTGATTCCTTGAAAGCATCAAATTGCATTGGATTGTGCAGTAAAGAAAAATCCCATTCCAAGGTGTAGTTAAAGTAATTGTTCAGTTGAGCTTTTACAACTTAAAAGTTGCATTAGGCCTCCCATTGGTGGCCACAGGTTGTGGTCTTATAGCTCCAAAATCACATTCTCTTCAGGACCCCAAACACGCTTTGGGCCGCCTCTGACTGCAAACAATGCATTTATGACATTCCATAGCTGTAGCTGACTACAGCTATGGAACAAGCAAGCTTCCAGTTATGTAAAAGTATGACTAACTAAACAATGACTACATGCTCCATCACCTCTGTCCTCTGAAACCATGAAGAATGTGAGAAAACAAGACGCAGACCTTCAGTGTTTGGTCAGGGAGTTGTTCACTACAGTCCAGCTGGTTACAGTGAACAAACTGCTGTGATTAGAGAGGCTGTAGAAACTGGAGATATGTTTCATTTGGTTTTTTGTTTTTTTCCTTTCCAATGAATCAAGATCAGAACCTGCAAGGAAGAGTACAAAAGCTAAAGGTTTTTAGCTTTCGTACCTGTGTAACAGGCATCAAAGGTCACACAGGTTTGAAGATGTCTGACTGATGTCAAAGAAAGTCCAGTGGTTCTTCTTTGGATCTATTTTACATGTGGTGGGGAGTATCTATGACCTACGGTGACTTACTGTTAGGACTTGGGATTTGTGTCTAAATAAATGAATTATTACCAGAATGTTCACTTTTAACGGTCCTTTACCAGGAAATTTGCTGATTCACATGCTGCTTTATGGTGCTTTGTACTCATCATTTCAACATTAGTCACTGAGTGTGTGACCGTACCTCCCTAGCAACTGATAGTATGCTTCTGTGTAGACTTCAAACAACAACAACAACAAAAAAAAACTGTGAAAAATATGTAAAGTCTAATAAACATGCAGCACTGTGCAAAAGTTTTAAACCCCTCCTGGTTTGTTTCTACTTTGCCTCCGATGCGCCTTACCTGTTTGGGAAGTCTCAAACTCGACTTCTACTGTCTTTCTTAAGTTATTAAAGCTTTTTCTTTTGGACTTTGACCACCATTTCACTCATTTTGTCTGGAATCTGACCAGAATAGCATGTTGTGCAATGTGTGCCTACGTAGGTATAGAAATAATTTGAATGGGTGAGGCCTAAACAGAGTTATCAAGGATCTTAAGAATCACATCATAATTTAACTAATTGGCAGGTGTGTGCCAAACTTTCAGCCAACAGCTCTTTGAGAATCACTGTAATAATGCTCCGTCAGTAATTAATAGCACATTTTTCGTGGCTTCAGCTACAGAAAGCCATAGACTCTGTGGGTCAAGTAGTCGATTTGCTGTCAGAAGGTTGTAGGTTCGATTCCAGCTTCCTCCGGCCACATGTCGATGTTCCCCTGGGCAAGGCACTTAATTTTACCCATCGGTGTGTTTGTGAGTGCGAATGGGTGAATGTGACTCTAGTGTAAAGCGCTTTGAGTGGTAAAAAAAAAATTATTGAAAACACGCTGTACAAGTTCAGTCAATTTACCAACAAAAAAATGTTACTTTAAAAAATGATCTGGTCCTGGAATGGACGTAAATAAATAAGCAAATAAAGAACCACCTAAGGTAATCTAAAGTAGCAGCATTACGAAGACATTTTGAAGAAGCCAAATGGTAAAAACGCCATAAATTAAAAGTAACAAATTCATTCAACAGTAGCAGTGAAGCCCAATGTGTAGGATGATTGTCAAGCATTCATATTTAATATTAGAATAACTAAAGACTCCAGCTTTGATGATGCTTGATACTCAAACGTTTTCAAGAAACCATCAGTGTCACCTTAGACACCATTTTATTTTATTTTTTATTATTATTATTTTTTTAATAAAAATGTCTTGCAGTGAACCCTTCATCTTTGATGTTATCTTTCGCTGTGAGCTAGCATGTCAGCTGCTGCGGTATCTCTCCCATCTCCTGACAACAACATGTTCTATTCCGAGAAAATTGGGAAGAGTTGATCTTGGACGGAGCCGCGCATGATGTGAGTG
This sequence comes from Xiphophorus maculatus, assembly GCF_002775205.1. Taxonomy (NCBI): domain Eukaryota; kingdom Metazoa; phylum Chordata; class Actinopteri; order Cyprinodontiformes; family Poeciliidae; genus Xiphophorus; species Xiphophorus maculatus. The sequence continues at coordinate 18,323,776 of NC_036464.1, forward strand.
CGCGCCGGTGTCTATCCGCTCCCTCCCCGCGGTCACTCTGTTGGTCCTCCGAGTGGGTGGTCTGCTTCAAGAGAGGTGCGCTGGAAACTTTATACCAGCATGCACACTCACAAACACACTCACAAAAAAAAAAAAAAAAAAAAAAAAAAGAAGAAGGGGATGGGGAGGAGGGGGGGCAGGCACTGGGAATCACACCAACGCAGCACAGCAGAGGGTGGAGCAGGCAGAAGCCTTCTTCCAGATGTGCGACATTAATTTAGCTGATCCAAAAACATGAACCGGTAGCTCCCACTCACTCACTCGTCACCACCGAAGCGCGTGTGCGTGCGCGTGTATGAGACAGTCTTTCTGCTTCTTCTTTTTCTTTTTCTTTTTTTAAACATCAAAGCCTCATACAAATACCTGCGAGTTCTTCTTTTGTTTTGTTTGTTATGAATGAAGATGAGGATGAGGATTTGAGCAGGTTATGAGAACAGCTTCCTCTCTGACCTATACGGAGTTGCGCCGCTGGACTTTTCAGGCAATACTTTCCACCGGGAAAGTACTGGGGAGGGGCATGGAGAGAGGAGGGGTGTGGGGAGGGGCCCGGTGCATAGAAAGACAAGGCAAAGCAGGGGAGAAAAATGAAATCAAATAAGAAGAAGAAGAAGAGCGGAGGAGGAGATGGAGAGAAGATGTAGGAGGACGGAAGTGGTTTTGATTGGGTCCCTCCAGAGATTCTTTTGTTTGGATTGTTCCGCGTTTCACTTCTCCCCCCCCCCCCCCCCGCCCCCCTCTCTCCCTCTCCATCTTCCTCCCTCCTCGCAGACATCTGAGGTAGATTACAACAGAGACCCCGGGTCACATTTAGGACTTAAACCAGGAACATATGGTGCCGAGAGCGCGTTTGAGCGTCCAGTTCAATGCAGTGGGATTCCCCCCAGTCAGGTCCCCAAGTGGTGCTGGTCAGATTTATTTTCTTGTCCATTGTCTCTTGCTGGGATATCAAAGAACTATTGTTTGTTCATCAGCAAGGGTACAGCAGGTTACTTACAGGCCCTGGATGAGGGGGCTCAGCCTCTCCCCCATATATGTATCCTTTATCTTTATTTGTTCTGATATATAACTATAGCCCCCATCCGGATCAGTGCTTCCACACTCAAATAAAAACTTCGTGTTTTAAGAGGTTGTGCGTGTGGTTTGTTTTATTCAAGCCTCGACAAGACCCGTTTTAATACCCCTCGGGCACCTCGCTTTCTGGCTGCACAGCACGCCCCAGCTTTAATCCGAACCTCATGGAGAAAGCACCCACCGTGCGTGGCTCGCGTCCGCGATATTTCCACATGGTAGCAGGTTAAGTTGAGAGGTACGGGGAAAGCGATCGTATCGCAATGATTTCAGCCGGGACAACACATCTGTAAAAGTGTCATTTGACTTTATTACCATCGGTTTCACTCAGTTGAAGAGAGAGAAGAAAAAAATACAACTTTTGTCTTTGGAACGTTTACCATGGAAGAAAACAAACAAGCAAAAAAGCTACAAAAAATAAGTTGTTGGAAGGACTATATATATATATATATATATATATATATATATATATATATATATATATATATTTACATACACACACACACATATATAATAATGGCATCAAAATAGTTTGGACGAGAGAACAAAACTGAGGTGTAAGGCTCAAATATTTTTGGATGCAGGGCATTTTCCTCTTTTTCTGCCCTATTGTTAACACATTAAAAAAAAATGGAACAAAAATTTATTTACAGTGCATTTATTTACATTAAGGCATTTTTTGCTGGGGTAAAAAAAAAAAAAACAACAACAACAAAAAAAACACAGTGAATCTGTTATATCCCAGCTTCTACACAATTAAATAAATAGAGAGATTTCCCTTGTTAGATTACAGTGCTATATTATCTTTAAGCTACCTGCAGTGAATGAACAAGTACAGTTATAAAGGCCGAATCACACAATCAATCTCAGACATGGGTGTATATTAGAGGACAGATTCCCTTTTTATTCCCCTTCTTAAGCTCATGTTCTGTAAATACAGTAATCCATTAAGACCATACATCTATAAACAAAAGCTACCAAAATTTATTTCATTAAAAAAGGTCCCGTTTTGTTTTTATTAGTTAGTAAAAAAGAAAGTACAGTATAGGTCTTAATGGATCATGGAGTTATGGTTTACAAGATTGTGGCTTGCTAAAGCAGAACAAAAGCAGAGATGCACCGAGAAATCAGCAATTAAGGCCGATTTTCTGCTTGATCGTCAGGTCGGATACTCAAAAACATTCTCCCCATCAGTGAACGCACGGCATGTAAGCAAAGAACAGGCTGCACTGACAGCAGCACCTTTCAGTGCAGCTGCAGCAACTGTGAGAAGCAACATCGAGCTGCGAGAGAGCGAGAGAGAGCGAGACTTTCCGAGCTTCAACCTCAGTCTGCCGTGCTTTGGTTCTGGTTTTGGAATGCCGGTAAAAACCCAGTTGTGGTGTGATTGCTCTCAATTACCGTGCATGACAGTGCACGCGCACCCAACATGAGACACTGACGTCCGATCACAGCAGTATTGGCGGGTCAAAGTTTTACAAAACAGATCGGTAAACTCTGACTGTTGCATCTCTGAGCAAAACTGCTGTCAGGGTGCTAATGGCGGCAAGAGGAGGACATTTATCTAAATGGAGCTGTGTGTAATATATTCAAGTTCTTTAACTTCAAAGACGTGGCAAATCTGTCCTCTAACAGAGCATGTGTCCAAGTTTGAAGGCCTGATGGAGCCCTGTTGCTAGTTATCTGGCTACAGATTTAAAAAAAAAAAAAAAAAGGCTAAAACCTCCTTGGAGAAAGAGACAGACTGTCACTTTAGTACAAAAGCTCCACGCTGTTTCAGGATGTCTCAAGTGTTCAGAGCTGAGCTGTTTTATTACAATGGAGATGATCAGCTTTAGGATATTAACGTTTCTCGTTTCCCTCTCCCCGTACTGAGTTCAGAGAGTTTTTTTTTTTTTTTTAACAGAACAGGAACCAAAAACAGCACCATGTGTGTTTAAAAGAACCGCCTACACTAATCGCTCTGACAGAACAGGAACACATTAACCACGGAAGGAGGCACTTCATAGGGTGTTGATGACGAAGATTAGACTTTGGTTCAAATGAAAAAACAAAAATAAAAGTTGGATGGCACAATCTGCACAGAAATGAAATTCTGAAGATGCTTAATTCAAGCTTGTGCATAAATACAGCTGCTTCTGTTTTAACAGAATCAGGTCTGCTTACATTTCTCCAGCTGGACATCCATCAAAAACCCATCCTAAATAATTGATCGCCTAATGGCTGCTCTTTACAATCCACCCATGTCCCTATGTTACTCAGCCATCTGCAGATTTCCTCTCTATAAAATGAAAAACAATTCAGTCTTGCCATCTCTACCTTCCTCTCATGTTTTTTTTTCCTCTTCTTTTTCTATGCTTCATCTTCTTTGTCTCAGGAGAATAAATGCTTTCAATTTTTAATATCCGGACAGCGGTGACTGGCGTGGCATGTCCAGTTGTGATAATGAACGTTTTGTTGGTGCATGAGATACACGATCAGTTCTAGTGCAAACCGAAGGATTTGGTTAAAAAAATAAAATAAAATAAAAATCTGGATATTCCAGCTATTTAGACAGACATACCAATGAGTAAACAAAAGATGTTCTTGAATTAAGAAGTTCTACATTACAACAAAGACAGACAATGTTTTTTTTCTTTCCAGTCACACAAAGTCCAAATGGACCGGAAAACGTGAAGGAGCTACCATTTTCTTTACGCTATGGAGCTTTTTTTTTTTTTTGTTCTTGTCCAAAGAATTTTTTTTGTATCATACCTTGTGACAGTGTTAAACCAAACATTTTCTTGGCCACCGTTTTCTTCCTTAGCTATCATACAATTGTATTGATCGATGGCAGCACCGGGAGGAGCTGGGATGTCAGTAAAAGCTGCTTGGCATCGCGCAGCCGCTTAACACTGTAGCTATCGGACACAAGCCGAGTGCTTTACGTGAGATTCAGGACGAGGGCTCAGCACAGCACGGCTGTGGCACGCGTGCAAAAACGTGGCTAGTTCTGGTGCCTCTTCATGTGCAGCGCGAGGTGGTCGGACCTGGAGAAGGAGCGGGAGCAGACGGTGCACTGGAAGGGCTTGGCTCCCGTGTGTTTCCGGTAGTGGCGTGTGAGCTCGTCGGAACGAGCGAAGCGCCAGTCACAGCTGTCCCACGTGCACCTGTACGGCTTCTCACCTGCAACGAAGGAGAAGGGAGTCTTGGTTAGTTCATATCACAGCAGTGTCGAGCTGAACGTCTTCGCATGTTCACAAACTGTTCAAGTGGCGGGACGCACATACTGAAGACAGTGATATACGTCTTGTGAAAACACAAGTTAAATCCTTCATGATTCACACAGTCAGGTGGAGAAACTGGGAAAACAGGCTTCGCTGAGAATTCCAGTTGTCTGACAGCATATACAGTCATAACACTGTCACTCACAGGCATTTATCAGGCACTCCAACACCAGTACTGTGCAAGTTTCCCACAGATACTCCTCTGTATTGTCTACTACTACTTCTGGCACGTCTTTGATAGGTTTAGGCTGTTTGTCACTTCTTCATTCCACGCCTCTGGCTGCAGGCGCTTTGCAGAAACCTTGTGTGGCCTCAACCTTTACCCAACCGCTTGTTTCAGTCTCATTGGTCCAAACATCTTTAAGAGTTTGTTTACCTAGCTTACAAGAAACGCACATGCTCCTTATTAAATATCTAAAAATGTTTATTTTTAAAATTGTAATTATAAAATTGTTTTGTTTTTTTGTGTTAATCTTGACTCAGAAAGTAAAAATTGACATCAGCTGAAAAGAGTAAAAAAAAAAGAAGAAAATTTTCCCCCAATCTAAATTCTAAAAATGTGCTGCAGGTTCTGAATCCACTGGGAAATTAAAATAATTACCAGATTGTCCCAATTTATGCACCACAGCATTGGTTTCTAACCAAAGAGTTCAACATAACTCAGATTTTTTTAAAAAAAGGCATTGCTCCATTATTTCGTAGAGCAAAAATGAAGTTTGGAAAATTAGCTGATTGCGATGTCTGGCCAACTGATTGGTGCATTCCTAATTATTTTTGATGAAACCAATGTTATTTAACACAGTAACAACCCAGCTCTCTGTTTTGCCTCATGCTAACATTCTAGCATAGAAAGAAAGTGGAAAAGAATTGGCCAGAAGAGTCAGGAAAGACAAAGAAAAAAAAAAAATAGTGTACAGATGTCATTGATATTTCTGTAGCCAGACCAAATGAAATGTGCTGAAAGTGAAGCACAGCGATGGGAGTGTCATGATAAGGACCTGCATGACGGCAGATCATATTCATAGATAGTGTGCTAAATGCCTATGCAAGCAGTAAAAATGAAGCCGTAAACACCTGAACCGTGTAAATCTAAAGCCAAACTAGAATTTGTTTTACGCATGATTACCGTAAATATATCAGTCTCACCAAGCACGTCACTGGATGTGAGTTCAGTAAAAATAATTAGAAAAAAAAACTAAACAAGAATGCAAATGGCTGATAGAAATGAAAAGTTTCTGTGGAAAGATTTGCATCTCTTCAGACGTCTGCACAGCATTCTAACCTCTAGGTTTAAGGTGTGTGTATGTGTATGCGCGTGCGGAGGCGGGCTTAAGAAGATTTAAATCTCGTTAATAAAGGCTTTCCTGACTCAACTGCCTCATTGAGATGGAAGTGAGAAGTTCTTATTTTTAAGCGTTGAATCTAAATCGAATTCCACAGCATAGAAGTTAAGCAAGAGCCGTTAAGCGTCTTTGGGTTGCATCAAACCCTCCCAACAAGCTCAACAGGCTGCGAAGTGTTGCCCAAACCACAGCAATTAAGCCGCAACACGATGAATCACGATGTCGGAACACTAAAGAAACGCATCATCGACGCGCACCTGAACGTGGACAACACGGCCAAGAGAGTCGATGAAAGAACAAGCTGGATACACTTTCACACACAAATACAGACCGACACACTCACAATCAGGGTAATGGATGTTGATGGAGATTAGAGTGGGAACTCCCACCGGGGCCCAAACGCATTAGGAATCATCTCATACAGATTACTGACAGGTGCATGAGGAGGGGTGTGTATGTGTGTGTGTGTGTGCGTGGGTGTGCACTGAAGCATCTGAATCAGAGATGTAGAATGAGTAATAGACAAAGATAGAAATAAATTGTTGGGGGAAGGGGATTTCACAAAGGGTTGAAGGTGGAAGGCATCCAAAAAACAATACACACAAAAAAAAACACTAGATTGAAGGATGATTGGATGATTGAAAGGAACTGAGGGAGAGAAAAAAAAAAGGTTGTTGAGTGCAGGGAGGATATATAGCTCGAGCTATACAACCGTTTACGTGTTGTTCTCTCATCTTGTGGTCTGTAATAACTGAAATAACTACAATCACCCTGCAGCATGAACGATCTAATTGTCGTGTCATGTTCCTAATACTGAAATGCACTTCAGAGACATGCACACACACATCACCGCCGTTTTGCACAAATCACCCGGATTAATGAGTGGAACTGATTCTGGGTGAGACACAGAGAGAGAGAGAGAGAGAGAGCTTTTGTGTGTACTTCCAGATGAGCGAGGAATGCCCAGATATCAACAGAAGCTTTGTTTTGTCAGCTGGAGCGAGGTGGGGCCCAACACCTAAGCACTTGTTTGTTGACGCTGCTCGTCCAGGAAAACCAAATAGTTTGAAACTAAACGTGCGAGGAGGAAACGGATTGAGGAAAACACAGAGACGGAAGGGGAATCAGAGATAAAGGGAAAGTGCATGCGGCAAGGATTATTTGAGGAGGGAAATTTAAAACAGGAAGGGCTAAATTGTTTTTTTTTTGCATTTGGGCAACAAACGTTTGTGTATAATAAAAACTACTATCGATCCACTGCATTTACTCTCACTAACAAATATGAACTGATAAAAACAAACAAATGAATAAAAACAAAGCTGGGTAAGAAGGTACGGATTTCCACTAAAGGATTTCACAAAAAACCAAACAAAAAAACAATAATTAGATAAAACAATTCTGATAATTCTGCTCTGTTCATTTGGGTCAATGACATCAGAGGCACAAAAATTGAATAGACCTGTGTGATTCCATCCTTCAGTACAACCATTTTGCCCCCATTATATGACATATGACATAAGTAAAAGCAAATTACTTCAATTCATTGGATGTAACAACAGGCAACTAAACATCCACCAAGTGTTGGCAGAAATCTTAAGCTGTCTTCAGATTTCTAACTGGTGTGAATGTGTTTTTACTCCTGTTGCAAATATTCCACCTGACTGGTTTACATGCAGAACCCCCACAAAGTAATAAAATGATGTAATCTATTTGTAAGCCATACTCTGGAAAATCCAGTATGTAACAATCAGCATTAAATATAAATTTTTGATCTCATATTGCTTTATTTTGTCATTTAATTTCTTAAAAAAAAAAGATTAAGATGCTAATCTGGAAGCTAATCTGACATAGAAGTATGAAAATTACAGCTTTATAACCACCAACGGCTTGGGCTGAAGTATAAGTTTTAATGAGACAAATCAAAAATAAAAAGTTCACCTAATTATAATTTCATGCAAAATCTCCTTATTTTACATTAAATTCAGAATGTAATCTTTTGTTAAAATTTCTAATTTGGACATTTAAACATTTTTAGAATGTAAAAGTATCTGTTTTTCTCGCATCCCGTGTGGACAGAACTGCTGTTGATGGTATTCGCTGTTCTGCAGGTGCATGAATGATGGTTTTACTAGAACTGAGTGGATAAATCTGTCTGGTGATAGTTCTTGGCAGAATACAGCGGTTCTGAATAAACACTCCATGCCGACCAGACCTTGTTTTCTTTTTTCGTTTTAAAAATAAGATGGTTCTATATGATCGCCGAAGATCTTTTAAACCAAAATCTGTCCATTCCAGTCAGCAGGAATCTGAAACAAATCACGTTAGTGTGTTTTATTGTTGCCAGATTTCCTGTAGTGTTCTCATATATGTGGCTTAAATGTTTTCCCGCAGCCACACAAAGTGCAATCAATGGGATATTGACAACACTGGCATGAAACATTTTCAAAACAAATCTGCTTGGTTGTTTTACGCCTTGCGTGATGTCATCAGAGGCAGGCACGTTGAGAAGCTCGTCTTTGGGAGGGTGGATTTTTTTTTTTTTCTTGATTAAATAATAACAGTTTACAACAAACTACCTAAAGCAAAAATGGATTCGTGGAAAGGTGAGAACACTGCATCTAAAAAGTTTTGTTTTGCAAAAGAGTTTGACAAGTAGCTTTAATAGCAGCAATAAAAGCAACACCGGCCTTGGGAAAGTGCACTTTATCTGATCTGGTGACGTGAATCTGAGAAAGATGGCACCACACGTCTAGCCCCGATCACATACTGCGAGAGTCATCCCCCCCCGGGTCCCCTGGCAGAAGTGTGGCACTTCCACCTGTTTTGATGGAATAGTATATTGGGGGTGAGGATGCGGAATGAGGATACGCTTACAAACACATGACGAGAAGACGGCGGTCTGCCTAGCAACACGGTACCAGCGCAGACACTTGAAACCCGAGCACAGCGGACTGAAAAGCGCATCGATCACAGGAGCATCTTACCCGTGTGAGTCCTGAGGTGGGCTTTCAGATGGGACGACTTGGTGTAGACCTTCTTGCAGCCTGAGGCACAGAGATGGAGATAAACAAAAGCAGACAGCTTAGACCAAATAATCTGCTTGTGTCAGATATGCATTTACCCAATAAACCGAGCTGCGGTATGCAAGAAATTTGAACTAATGAAGACCAGAAGCTGTGTGGAATGAAGCACAGTAAATGCTTTGGAGATCCTCAACAGAGTATCATGGCTCTTTGTTCAAACTCAGTCTATGTGGGATTTAGCTCGTCCCAATAAGCAAAAATAATCAGTGAGAAATAATATTTAGAAAAGGTCCTGCCCTGCCGTGATTGTATTGTACAAGAGTACAGCTAACAGATACTTGTGTGAAAGGTGGATTCGTGGAAATGATGGATGTGTGTCATCTCACTTTTAAAGAAGTTAAGCGTGTATGAACAAGCTACAGGGAGCTCACCGAAATCCCCCCCCCCCCCCCCCCCTGTGTCTCTCTCTCCTTTACCTGCTGCCACAGGCTAGTTAACATTTCATGTTCTACAAGTTGCTGCACATCATACAGCCTGAATGTGTGTGGCTGTTTGTCAGGCGGTTTAAGAAAATACTTTAACCTGAGCAAGCTATCTCAAGCATGCATGCAAATGTGTGCGTGTACATGTGTGTGTGCGTGCGTGTAGGGGAAAAAAGATCAAATGGCTGTAGGAAAACATCTGTGTGATTAAAACAGCCACAAGAGCACCGGTTCATGCCACAATCATTCCAGCGTTGATTTAGGCTCAACAGTCAGGGTTTCTGGGCTGGTAGTGGCACAATCGTTTAGGTTGCGATAATAAATGCAAAGTGTTTTTCTGAGCTTATGGTTAGAGAAAATGTACTGGCAGATGATTTACATTTCAGCGACGCCGCTGCAGTTACAAGCAGAGCGCAAGGAAGGCATGGTGACTCCAGAGGTCTGAGACAGAAGTTCAAAAAACAACGTGTAATTTCAAAAAAATGCAGGGGAGTCTTAAAATGAATCTGGTAGTCATATTGCTGACCTTTCTGACTGGCCAGACGTCAGCCTGGCCTGACCACAGCACCGGGAAAAAAGACGGAAACACACAATACAGCGGAAAACAATCAGCGCGTGTGCACGCACAGACGCACACACACACACACACACACACACACACACACACACACACACACACACACACACACACACAATGTGGAGGGCGTGCTGCTCTCCTAACCTGGGTAATCACAGTGGTGGATCCGGCGTTTCTCCAAGTCCGGGTTGTTCCTCCGGTTGTATCGGACGGTCCCGGAGTTCTGCGTCGTGGTCTGGGCTGCAGGGCCCTGGGGGAGGCCCGGAGACGGGCCCTGGACTGGAGTGGGCAGGGCGAAGCCGGCGGGTCCGGGTCCGAGCGTGGACCCTGCCAACTTGGAGGCGATGGTGGCGGCGTACGAAGGAGGAGGGGACAGAGTGTGGAGCAGCTCCTTCTGCCTGTCGGGGCTGCCCGGCTCGGAGCTGGGCGGGGAGGGAGGCAGGTAGGGCACCTGCTGCTGCAAGTAATGGGAGTGCACCTGAGCATTAGGATGCGCGTACACCCTGCGGTAGGCCGCCTTGGTGCCCTGCTCTTGCTGGGAAGAAGCCGAGGCTACTGGTAAATCATGGAAAGGTGCATGAACACTGGAATTGTGCTGCATCTGCTGCTGTTGAGTCTCCATGCCGTCAATGTGGTGATGATCCAACCCGGCGTTCAGGAGCTGGAAGAGTGAGCCGCTGCCGTCGTGGTGGATGCCTTGCTGCTCGAACTGCGACGGCATTTCCTGTTTGATGAACACCTCTCCTCCCGATTGGGTGAAAACACTCGTGAAGTCCGGTAACCCTGTTAGCGACATGTTTATGGCTGAGGTTTCCAAGGCAGCGTTGCTAGGCTCGTGCCCGGATGTGCCGCAGCTGCTCGTGGGCGTACCGTCGGGGCAGTGGGGCTGTAGGTGCGGGCCGAAACACGACGAGGCAGCTTCCGTTTTAATTTGGGCCAGGCCGGCGCGGTTCTGGGCCTGAGGGGCCCGGACCTGCTCACACGAGCCCATCCTCAGGTAGGCCACGTCGGGGAGGTAAAGGTTCATGTTGAGGGTGTAGGGAGCCCCGGCATGGTCTCCGCTGAAGAACTGCTCCACCGCCGACGTGGTGTCTCTATGCGACTTCTGCTGGCTGGCTGACTGGGGTGGAAAGGCAGGAGGGGAGAGATACCTGTCCATCTCACACTTCACCTGTGGAGGAAACAAACCAAGCGCTTAGAAACAAATTCGAGCACAACGCTTCCACTAAACTATTCTGAGACAAAAGTTTGGTAGAACAGTCACTGCTGAAGCATTTATCAAGTAGTCATCAACTTGCAGCTGCAACATTCCCTCGCTGCCTGCAAAGCTGAACTCAAACACCTACTTGGTGAGGCCAACAGTGAAGGATACAACCATGTTTTGGCATTTGTTTAATCATGGCTGCCATTCACAGGTCAGTCTAGTTCAGGTAAAAAGGCGCCACCTGGATACCGTGAAAGTTAGTTAAACTTGACAGCAGAGGATGAAACAGCAACAGCACCACCAGAGGGAATGGTGGGGGGGGGGGGGGGGTAGGGAAACCACCCATGTCTCCCTGTCCGCTGCAGCAGCAGCAGTAGCAGCAGCAGCAGCAGCCTAGGGATGGGCTGCTATTTGAGGCTCCACCACCTACTACCAGCTGTTACACACACTTCTATCCTCTGCTGCACAAGTTTCCTCCTAACTGGGGACAGAGCCGGCCGGGACATTTCTGTCCCGAGTCAGTTGTCGTCACTGTGGTATGATGGTGTGAGTGGACACCAAAGGGAGACCAACAGCTGGTGACCAACTGGCTGGCTGGCTGGCTGGCGTAGACAAACATGCGCCTGAAGGCGACTTCAGGCGGAGCTGCTGGGTCGCTTGCCGCGGCCCGACACGGTGTAAAAATAATAAAGTGATGACTACAATCAAGACAGCGGAGCCCGGCTCCATTTCCAGGCCAGGAGCGGAGAAACAAAATCTGGGTTCGCTGCCCCCATCTGCCACGCCCATTCAAAGAAACCCATAACATGTGAAGTCGCTCTTGATCCCCTTACCTGCGTGTAGTCATTATGCCCTGCCTTGTCCGCTTCTGAGATTTTACAGTCCAGGCCGAACAGCGCCGAGTCCTCCAGAGAGAAGGCGGCGGACAGCGCCGCTTTCTGCAGCGGGTAGAACGGGTCCTGCTGTGCGCCGCTCATAGTCAGTGCTGCGGCCATGAAGCTCCGACGCAGGCAGCCCGGATGATCGCTCGTCCTGCTCTGCAGAGAGGAGGAGGATGCTGCTGCCGCTACAGCGCAATGGGGAAGGAGCGCAGCCGGACGAGTTGCAGAGCGTGTGGCGGAGTAATTAATGTGTGCCTGTCGGCAACATTTCCTTCCACTTGTTCCATCCCTCCGGCCCGCAGACAGTTTTCTATCTCTGCGTAGGGCGGAGCGAGCCAGTGTAAATACGAGACTGCGCCGCCCATGGAAGCCTTGATTATTCATTCACCGGCCACCGCCCTTCGCTCCATCTAAATACGCTCACAGCGACGTCCTGGAACATGCTGGGCCGGCCGGGCAGCCGTAAATGCGGAGAACATTTAATTCTTTTTCACGACAGCAGAAAATACGTTCCCCGTTTCTCAATTTTGTTTGTTCACCCTAAACGGATCATCATTTTTTAATTGTGAGCGCCTCTTTAAAAATGTATATTTCTCTTTAATCCTACTTTAACAAGCTTGATATTATTTAAAAGTAGATATATTTCAATTCAACTGACAGAAAGAAACTAATACCCACACGAAAACTGGTATATTCAATTTATACGTCATATGTCGTCCCCTGACCCTAGGGTTAAGTCACAGCCAGAGGAAACCCAAGATTCACTTGGAAGTTAATCCTAACTCTAAGTGCAGGAAGTTATTTTACATAAGACCAATAGAAAATTATATATATATTTCTAAAACATAAAGTTATGTCCTACATAATCGTTGGGGAAATTGCTGACTTGTGCACTAAGCAGTAAAATCTCTTTACTAAAGAAGCTGTTAATTCATAAAGTGATGTATTTGAGCATGTGAGTGGAAAGTTTAGTGGAAGCAAAAAACTGCACAAGAAACATGGAAAACTGCATCCTAGGGAAGATTGTGAAGTAAAGCCAATTCAAGATTTTCCATTTAAGAGTATTTCCTGTTTCTCAAATGTAAGAAAATACTAACAGTTAAGAGTGTGTCTTTGATGTACCTTAACAGGTATTTCCATCCAGGAAATATACCACTGGGTCAACAGAGAACAAATGTATATGTTTACATTTGTTCGATGTGATTACAAAATGTTATGCATAAACACACTATACATATGGTTTAGTTTAAAACATAGAAATCATCTGTAGAACACGTTTCAGCAATAAGGTAAATCAAAGTGTTACATGCTTACAATTAAAAAAAAACATTACATTGCAGTGGTATAATGAATGAATGTAAAGAGCAGAAGGAACAGACTAATGATATTTTACTTAAAATAAAGGAAACTTAACAGATGTTTTAGCCTTGATTTAAAAGAACTCAGGGTTTCAGCATTTTTGCAGTTTTCTGTTAGTTTTTCCAGACAACCTTTGAGATATTCAATTTTTCCTTAATACAAATGTCAATATAAATGTTATGGTGGAAAAAGACCCTTCTTTGCCTTACAAAAGTAATCATTCCCTTAGTTCACATGGTCGCACTCAATTTTATTTCAAGGTAACTTGAAATAAAAACGTTTAACTATATATATATATATATATATATATATATATATATATATATATATATATATATATATATACTGTGTATATATGTATATATATATATCTTTTACATAAAATTCCAATAAAATACATTCATGTTATAATGTGACAAAAAAGTGCCTAGGTCAAGTGTGCTTTTACTAGGATTTTGCTATTGTGATTTTAATCCTGAAGAACAAGCTCAGATACTCTCTTGAGTCAGAGAAGCCATTATTCAGTCCGGTTCTTGCACAGCTTCTGATGACAAAACTCAAATGTGCTTGCACAACCAAACCAGTGATTTCTTCACATCATAAAGTCATCATTAATCTGCTCAATCTCTACTGTCAAAAGAAAAACACTAAAGGTCAATTAGGAAAGACCGTGAGTCATGTCAACCAGGAAATGGAAGCTACATTTGCACCATTTTGCATTTAATATTTTGAAGTGTTAACAGAAAACAGTTGAAAATGTCACAGCCCAGCTTTCACAGCAGCCGTGTGACTGAATTTAATATGACACCAATCAGAACATGGTCTGAAATGATAAAGGCATGCCTAGTATGTCTATATTTAAAGCCAAAGGAGTTTCAGCTAGTGCAAATCAAAGGCTAAGGTTTCTGCAGTGTTGTTTGTCTGTAGCAACCAGCAAGTGTCGCCAGAAAAAGATGAGGAATGAACGTTGTCGAGCCAAATGCTGCCAACATAAAAGGAATTTTGGTGCAACTGGTGAGTAATAGTACAACACAAAAACTCCAACACAGATAGCAATTGGTTCTAGTTTTGTATTTGAAAAGTTGTTAAAAAGTAACACAATTTACAAGAAAAAACAGATTTAGAGTACTGAAATGTACAGTTGTTTAAATCCTGAGTGAGTTCCATTGTGTGAATTCTTATTTGTGTTTCTGCTTTGGCCTTTGGTACCAATCAGGAACTTCTCTTTTGGTCTGCAAACAAAACAGAGAGAAGGAATGTATAAAAACCTTATTGGTTTTCTTCCGAGTCAAATACCGATGAACCAATTAGACTTTTCATGGCTAACACCAACTTCTGTTTTTCTTTGAAGTCTGATATGGCCGTTTCAATTTTTTTCTAAAGTCAACACATGAAAAAAAGTACTGTAGGTTATCTAATAGCAAAAGTTGTTTGTAATCCGAAAGAAAATGAAGGAATTACAAGGTAATTCCTCTTTATTGATTAAGAAGTGTAAACACCCTCGTTAAAATACAACCTTTTCTCCAGTCTCACACACATAATGTGGTGCGTATCCCTGTACAATTTAGATGTAAAAACCACAGCAAAGAACTTACAGAAATAAACAACAGGGAGAAGACTGGAGGAACTGCAGGGATTTCTAATGAAATGAGTCTTCGGTTTTGTTCTACATGCGTCAACAATCTCCTGCGTTCTCCAAATGTCTTGACTAGCAAGTAGGTTTAAAATAATGAATTATATTCTGGGGTTATGAATTAAAAAAACATGTAAGCTTTGCTAATATCTCCTAAAGCCTTGTGGGACAATGTGACGAAACCAAACTTAAAACCTAACAACAACAACAAACTTAGAACATATTTACAACTGGGGTTTCGTCGTCAAGGTAGGTGAAAATATAAATAGCTAATACTGGTCATTTCTTTGCCCCAGACTTTCAGGCTTTGGACTGAATGCTTGAGCCAGATTCCAGAACTACATTTGACAATGTCCATGGTCAGAGAAGCTGAACAGTGGATGGATCAAATGGTGATTTAGCAGATCATTTTAAGGGTGTGAACACTTACACAACTGGTTTATTGCATCTTCCAGCTTGGCTTGTTCTTGTAACAGATCGTTTGAGAACTAGTTTTCACTCCTAAACTTTATCTGGCTTTTATTAAACTCCTAAAAATGCATCAAGGTGCATGCTGTTGACTGACGTGTGTACGCCAAAGTTGTTAGATTTTATGCAATTATTGAATAGGGGAGAAAAAAGTATTTTGCTGTTTAACCTACCGATCATCGGTCAGAGTCTATATTTGGACTACTAGTGGTTTCGGATCACTTCTGGGACTTGTTCCAGAGCTCTTCTCTACTCGGATGGACTTCACTAAAGAGCTTAAATGAAACTAACCAGGACCGGTCTTGGCCAGGATTTTCTTGTAAAAGAGATGTTTAATCTGAAAGGGATTTTTCTGGTGAAATAAAAAGGTTAATAATAATAATAATAATAATAAAAACAACAGGAAAGCAATTCATTATTTTATGTCAGACTCGAGTGTTCTTTTGTCTCAGCTTTTGTCCTAGCTGGTTAAATTGGTGTGACTCATTAAAGGGTGTGACCAACGCTTACAAAAACAGTAGGTTTGGGCTTGTCTGACGGTTCCTCATCGTCGGTCCCGCCAACACGTTTGGACTTCTGCTGTGCTGTTCCAGAGGCCTTCGTAGCGCCGTTACCGGCTCCAAACAGGTCTGGGTCCACTCTCTGCCTGGACCGCATGCTGATCAGGGCCTGCTTCATTATTGCCAACTCCTGGAGAGTCACGGATGTTACATAAAAAAATAAAATAATAATAATCGGTGTAGATGTAGGCACTTGATCACTAACCAGAAAAGTATGAGAAAGCACTGGGGGAATCACTCTTTTATATTATAAATTAATCTTCTTTGTCATATTTACTTAAAAATCAGCGTAGTTAAGAGTCTGACAACACATGGCTTGTAAAACAGTTCAGTGAGCTTTGAGGGTCTGCAGAGGTGCTACCAGCAGGACGGGGGGGGGGGGGGGGGGGGTAATTTCACGGTTCTATTTATCACATCTGAGGACATGAGCCTCGGCATGTCACATACATGCATAAACGCACGCACGCACGCATGCACACACATCATGGTGGCATCCCAAACAGCCGAGCTGAGGAACAGCTGTCTATGACGGTGCACATACTTTGTAAAGCAAACGGCTGGATTGGAGACACACTCCGATGTGTACACATACACACACAGTCTGACAGGAAGGACTGCAACACACAGTGTGATAAAAAGAAAAATTAGTCAAGCTTATCAATTAGCTGATAAAATGAAACTTGATAATATCTAACTACTTGGTCAATTATTAATATCTTTTTCACACAAATTGCTGTTTAAATGTGAGACGTTCTTTCTTTCTGTTTAAAACAAACAAAAAGTTTAGTGAAGTCAATTTTCCACAGTATGCATAAAATGTTTGATATATTTATTTTTTTAAGAATGTTGTTTTAGATAAAAGGTCAAAGTTCAAGTTTGCTTCAACAAGACAAGAATCTAAAACATACAAATTGGTTTCGACAAAGATAAAAATAGGCTAATTTGAAAAACCTACAATAACCTTTAAGAAACACCACTTAAAATTTTAGAATTGTGCTTGGAAGTTGTGTATTGGTATAAAAACGAACCAGTGTGTGAATGAACTATGTCAATTCTGTCAATGAGAAGGAATAACAGAATTATAACAGGAAGATTGTTAATCAAGAAGAGCATGTGGCTGAGCTGCAAGTTGTTACAAGAAATTTAACAAAATATTGGTGGAGGAGTATAACCTGTAAAAAAAATATAATAAAATTTTTTTTAAACAGACATCTAATACACTTAGCATGCCATAGCATGCGTACATTCAGTTACTAAATATGTCCATGAAAAGAATATTGTTTAGTTATGTTGGTGGATCAATACACATTTCAAAAAGGGAGAAGGGGAAATATGTGCAACATCAATCTATCTAAAAATTCCTATTTTTATAACTTCTATGTGATTATGTCACATTTAGTTGATGACCCAGTAAATTTCTCCTGGAGTGTTGAACGTTTACCTCAAGCAAAACAAGAAACAGTAGAATATAGAGTAGAAATATCTCACCACGATTAACCCAGTGTATTGTGGATTTCAGACCAAAGAATATGATTTAAATGCCATTTAAAGAGTTATTGTGCTGGCTATAATTTGACTGAATGAAGCAATTATGAACAAATTTACTGCATAACAGATATAAATCAGGGCAGTTAGGAGTACAGAACGACAGCACTGCTTTCTTCCTCTAATGCAGAAACTCACTCAATCACTCCTGTTACACATTTATTCTGAGGATTATAGGACATTTTTGTTTTTTTGTGTGTTCATGTGCTCTCGCAGGATTTTTGTCCTCGAAATTGACAGCTGAAGCGGAGGGATGTTGGATATGTGACAGAAATGAATCTGTTTGTCTATATAACCACCGTTTTTTTACTGTTCCTACCAAACCTTTGGTGTAATTCCAACAAAACAAACTGGGGAACCAAACAAAAACCACATTCTCTGTGGATGCGCTGTGTTAGCAAAGTAGGCTTTGGCCTTGAATAGTATAAATCTCCACATATGGTAAGGATGAGTATTTTCAATATCCAGCTGAAAGCACAAATAAAAATATTTTTGACTTCTCTTTCAAAACTCATTAAAAATATTATTATGATCACCGCCACTGTACCTACCTCTCTATTGTTGAGAAGTCGCTCCAGGTCGGCCAAAATGTCATTCTTCACTTGCTGCAAAGCATTTCGCTCTTTCCTCAAAGAACTGCGGGCGGAGAACATTAACAAATCAGATCAAACAGAAAATGATTTCTGTAATAGCACACGGTTTTCTGAAGCACCTCTTGTAACATGGTTTTATTTGCAGCAGATATCTGTATTTTGATTAAACTACATTGCAGTTGTTTTCAGTGTCAGCAAGGATTAGGCTCAACATACTCATAAAGGCATACAGAATTAAAAAAAAACATATTTTCTTGCTCTGTTTTAGCCTTAAGGGAAAACAAAGCCAAGAACATAAACCGAGTATTAAAGACAGGTGTTTGTTTGCTTCATCACCAGCTAATTATCAGAGTAAGTCACGAATTTCGAAAAAATTACAACCAACATTAACTGCGCTGTTAACATTTTTCCATCTAGGTCTGTAAAACAAGCTGGAACTTGTGGCGGTGCACTTTGAAAGCAAATCAATCTTAAAGCAACAGTCTGATCACCGTTCAAAGGAATCTGCAGGAAGACAAAAAAAGAAAGGGATTTAAACTCGCTCTATCAAAGAGACCCAAACATAACATGAAAATCTCCTGAGAGCTCTGTCTCTGTTTCCAACTGTTAGTCCCAGCACAGCCACAGGGAGACTTCAGCTTCCCTGACAGATGCAAGGAGGATCGAGAAGCTTCACAGCGTTTAAAAAAACTGACTTTTTATTTTTTTTTGCCCCATACTCCTGCTTGCCCCAGGTGAGCACTCAGTGGTAGCAATCAGCAAGCGAAAACCTGCAGTCTGTCAGCTTGCATATTTGTCAAGCAGCAAAAAAACCCCCCCAAAAAAACAGTGGGCAACGGCAGGAATATAGGTCAATACCAAGCAGGTGCATGTGTGTGAGACAGTAAAACGGGCTCTATCAGATAGAGAGAGACAAAAGATGAGAGATGAAGATAAAGCAGAGACACCCAGGAAAAGGGGAGATACGGCAGGTGAAGAACAGGTTACAGAAAGAATGCAACTTCCACCGAAAGACGCATGCATACGTTCATGCATGCGTCGGAGAAGACGCACCTGACGTCGTCCTCGAGAGAGGAGACGCGCTCCCTCAGCGCGCTGATCGCCGCATCCTTTTCTCTCACCGTCTCAATCAGGAAGCTGTACGGCTGCTGAGTCTGCTGCAGCAGCTGGTTGGCCGCGGACAGCTGGGGTTGAAAACACAAATGCCAGAGCAGTCATTTCATTTTGTACATTTCTTCTTAAAGGGTCTGACTTTGACACTGCATAATAAAATCTTGTCTGCATTTTGTAGCGTTAGAATCTTGTGCGGTGGTGCAACAAAAAACGGTGCATATTTTCAAAGCGGAAGGGAAAGTACTTTTCTTTTTTGGTTGATTTTTACACAGTATTTAAATTGTTTATTATTCTCAAATAAAATCCAGTTTGACCTAATTGAATAATTTTCCTTGGTAACGTATCATTCATATCAGCAGGGGTGATGAATTGACAGAAAAGTGCTCCCCCCCCACCTGACGTACCTGTGTTGTATTTTCAACTAAAAGCATCCGCAGTATCTCTTAGTAACTATCGTTCTTAAAATCAACAAATAAAGTTAGGCTGTTACACATTAAGCCATTTTTATTGCAAGTCAGTAGTGAATACTGGCTAGGTGGGGGAGTGAGAACAATAGCGAGTTAGTCAGGGCATCTGTGTGGGTGGCTAAGAGGGTAACACCCTGGCTCTTTTCAAGTGAAAAGGAAATGTCATTTTTCACTCTTTTCTTTTATACTCGATGAATCATGAGGTATTCCAGACGGGTGCAAGTCAATCTCGGCTGACAGCTGAAAGCCGGGTCTATTTAGACTCCAATCTGGCCGGCCACTCCACTCCGACTTTGCACAGGCTTTCCTCAGATTAACTAAGCAGCGGCAGTGAGTGGAAAAAATAAAAATAAAAAAGTGAGCACACCGGCAGCTTGTAGCCTCAACCCTCAACGGATGACTTTGAGACATCGGTGCACGAGTGGCGGCCACGTGACCGCCTAGTCCGACGCACAAATCCAAGATTGAAGCCGTATTGTTGTTGCACGCACATGAACGCACACGAGCTGCCAAAGACAACAAAGGCTCGGTGATCGGTGCGAAGAGTTTGTCTGGAGAGTGAAGAGCGACGCTGTCATGGTTCTTGACTCCATTTTCCATTCATCGTGTCAACAAATGTGACAGGTACAGAGACTGGGCTCATACAAACTCTGGTGGTGTCTATTGTCAGTTCTTGAACAACTTGTCATTTTCCTGGCTTCGTTTTAGAAGTTGAAAAACAAAAAAAAAACAAAAATGACTTTAAAGACTCTTACTGATAAGTCATGTGGTGAGTGATGATATCTAGTAAAAGTTGTGAGTGTGATAGGATGAATAAAAATATGCAATGAATTTTTGTTTCTGTCTTAACTCTAAGACCAACAGATGATGATTAAATTTGCCGCTTTTGATGTTATTGCTATGATACTGGTAAACTTCCCAGAATTCCTTTGAAGTTTCACGTTGTCTCAGGTGTTTCTGTCTATTTAAGTAATGCTGGACTGACGCAATGTTGTCATAATTGCAGCTCAGTGGCTGAAATAACATCTGCTACACAGTCTGATGGTCTCCTATCCACCCAGGATATTTGGTGTGAGAGTACAACTACAAATATTGAACTTTTGCACACTGTTCAAAAGATTTTGCAATGTACTTGTACTCTAAAGGCACTTCGTTGCCTGTACTTGTTTTAAGAGTAAAACTCTGTTTCACAGCAATTGTACTCGCACACAGTGTGACGTCACCTCTGCGCTTAATACAAATAATTAATGAGAAATAAAAAGAAAATATTTAATGTTGTTCTTGCATCTTTTCATATTTTAGTTTTAATCAGAATCCAGCTTTAAGCAGACTCTGATCGGTAAAGAAATGCTATAAGACGCTGCATGTTAGCATCTTATAAGGGAGCAAAGTGAAACTAAACTTCAGGATGCAAATTGGTAATAATTTGATTTGACTCTTGACTTATTTGTGGTTGTAAATCAAACTGACATTAATAGCTGTGATGCAACCACAGTCTGCATTACTGTGGGAGAGTCGTGGTGGTGAGAAAACATGTTGGCATGTATGTGCTTGATTCTATTTGCTAAAAACATTAATAATACATTAGATTTATTCCAATGAAGATGTTCCCCAGGCAGACACACACCTGTGGATGCAGTGTGTGTTTCTCTGTGTGAGTGTACCTCCTGAGACATCTGTCCTGTCTGGTTCTGGTGTCTGTCCAGGTCCCTCCTCAGTGAGGTGTTCTGCCTCTCGAGCTGCAGCACACGGCGAGCCAGATGAACGCTGCGTAACAGAGGAACACACACACACGCGCGCACCCCCACAGACACAGGCACAGTTACAGAGCTTACAGCATTAACAAGATCACACTCGTCTTCATTTACATGTTAAGTTTCAGGATTTTCAAGAACAGACACACACTGCTGAAATACACTGGAACTCAAACAATTAAGGGAAGTTTAAAATGAAAAGAAGCCAAATGTTCCTCTGAGACAGTGACTGGGATTGAAAGTGGTGTTTTAAAGGATGCTTCAAGGTTTCAACATTATTTCAACACTTTTTATGAAGTTTTTTTTTATGTTGTGCAAAGAGAACAGTGAATGAGACGTGTAGTATCTTGTACTTTACCTTTGCTTCAGTCTTCTTTTGGCCGTTGTGGGAACATTTGCGCCGTATCCGTATGAGAACAGAACTCTCTCTGCCTCCTCCTCATTCTCAACTGGTAAGACGCAAATACAGTTTATAAATATCTCCAAATACCAGCATAACATTCGTTTCCTCGCTCGATGCAGGTAAAAGTATATCTTAGTATATACTGTACGTATCCATGAGTATATATGAGGGCCGTTTGTCAAAATACATTCTTAGCGCACGACGTTGCCTGCCATAAATGCGAAGGCTAGTTAGCATAGCCACCGATGACAGCGGGAAAAATTATTTTGCCGCCATTAGCACAGTTACAGCACATACACAAGCATGATTGACAGCGCTAAGACTCTCCTCTTGGCTCTGATTGGTTGTTTTTAAGCGAGAGCCACATTTCTGCCCCTGCAAGAACCCTTGTGGGGTCTTGCAAGACATTTAACAAGATCTGGCAACCCTTCTCAGAATATTTAAGACAAAATAATTATCTATTCAGAAAGCGATGAGATGCCGCCCCAGGTCAGCTCCATATTTCAAGCTCTGTATAGATCATCAGAAGCTGCTCTGTCAGCTCTGTTAAGATTTTATGGATGCTTTTATTAGCTATAAGTGAAAAATCATCACAATAAACAGAAATAAAGGCCTTAGAACATCAACCTGGGTGTAATTAATCTACATAATGTGTTTTGATTATAAATTATAAATGAACAAATAACATTGCAGTTTATTGAGTTGCACCTGTATTTGCAAATGAGTTCAAAGGAAACTGGAATCAATGACTATATTTATTTTGATGATATTTTCGCATTGTTCCCCACAAATTGCCACAGTCTCTATTGCTGAGCCTAGATTTATGGATTTGAACATTCCTGTTTGTTTTTTTACTTCCTGCCTGAGCAGCGGCAGAGCTGTGAGCTTACTTTCAGCCGCCTGCATGGTGACCTGGTCCAACTCTTGCTCCAGCTTCTCGTACGTCTCCAGTCGGGACGCCTGCTCGGCATTCTGGGCTTGAAGCTCCGCCACCCGCTTCTCAGACGATGTTTGGAGCCTGTAAAACTCCTGAGTCAATAACTGAGAGAAAGAAACATAAAGAGGAAGAACAAACAATTTATTTGCACCATAGTGTGCAACTGAAATTAACATCCGAACATGACGAAGCAAATGAAACATTTACTCGGATAAAGCTCTTCTGATGGCAGACATGAAGCAGTTAAAGTGACGGGCACCATGTCAAAACACCAACAACAATCAGTGTTTCTGCATTTGAATTAAATTAAAAATGTGATCTTTTACTTAAAAAGTGAACACCGCCTTTAGCATCAGCGTAGCCTGTCTACCTGTAACACCAGCACAAACGGCATGTCGTAACAATACATATTTTATTTTGAAAAATATCCAAACTCCAACAAAGGCTTCATCATGATAAAACGCCTGTGGATGGGAGCAGTCGGATGTTGAACTACAACCGCAAGCTCAGATGCTTTTGAACAGTTCTTCAGAAAGAAAACCGGTGCCTCAGCAGGAAGTTCACACTTCAAAATTAATACTTTGCAAAAGTTTGGTTATGTAACACACGTGAGCATTTGACGGTCTGAATTTCTGTCACAATCAATCAATCAAGTTTATTTGCATAGCACATTTCAGCAACAAGGCAGTTCAAAGTGCTTCACACCATAAAGACACAAAAACACAAAGTCAAAGAAGACACCACACAGTCAGACAATTTGAGAAAACCAGTAAACATTACATTTTGGCAAATGCCATCATTACCCATCAAAATGTTTCATTTACTATGGTTCAAAAGCAAATCTAAACAGGCGAGTTTTTAGTCTGGATTTAAAGAAACTCAGTGTTTCAGTTCTTCTGCTGTTTTCTGGAAGTTTCTTCCAGATTTGTGGTGCATGGAAGCTGAATGCAGCTTCTCCATGTTTGGTTCTGCTTCTCGGGGTAAACAAGTTATTGCAAAAAAACCCATAGGGGATCATTCTAATATGACTCAGTTGCTATTGAGTAATAGAATTTTGTGCATGTCTGAAAAAGAGGATTTTGTCCAAAAAATATAAACTAAGCCAACCATCATGTAACAATTTGATTTTAATGCTGTGGCCTTAGAGGAGATCACACACGTGTCTGACAAGAAAACTGAGACTTGATGCCAAATCACTCCTTTTTTTTCTTCTTTTTAATCTGAGTACCTCAAGCTTCTTCTGCTGTTTCTCACACTCCACCTGGCACTGAGCTAGCGCCTTCGCCGTCTCCTCCTTGAGCAAGTGAGCGCGCTCGGCTTCGAAGGAGTGCAGCTTGGCCTGGCTGGACAGCTCCGCCACCCGGCTGTCAGTGCCCAGCTGGAGCTGACGAAACCTGCAGAATAAGAGCAGTGAGCGAACGCATGTAACCACACGCCCCGATAAATAACTGCAAGCACGTGGACTGAACAAAAAAAAAAAAAAATGAGATCACGGGCTTTTGTGCGGACAGATTAAGGCGATCTGTGGAAACAAAACGCTGTAGGTGTTTTACAGGAACGTTTAACACAAAATCCAACCTGAGCTTTAAGCTGCCTGGTTGAGCAGGCATATCGAGTGATTAAATAAATGAACATCCAGGTCACATGGCATGCTGTCTTACCTCTCCATGTTTGGAAATTGGCAAAAAAGTAAATAAAAAATGGATTGGTTGGTATGCCTTGAGCAATAAACAGTTCATGGGAAGCACTGAAGTGGCATCCACGTTTGGCGGTAAAACGTATTACATGAGATAACCTCGCAGGTAAGCCAAGCAGTGAATCATTCCCCAAGACCGCTTAAAGCGCATTTTAATCTTGTTTGATCTTCGGTGCTTCTGCCTGGCATCAGCACGATGTTTGGCTCTTTAACAATTTATTGAAACGAAGAAAAGGAGACAGGATGTGCAGTGTTGTGAAAAGGGAATTGTCTCCTTACAGATGTCTTTCTTCTTTTTTTTTTTTATAAGAAAAATTAAAGAACAAACATAACATGAATAAGTACAAAAGACATGTTTTCCAATGAGAAACTCATCATTTAAGGACAAAACAAAACATCATCCAGGCCAATCTGTAAGAGAACATAACTTAACCACCCTTGCTGAGTCATGAACGCTGACCTTAGCTGAAGCATTTTAGGCATGAAGTGCCTTACACGTTGTTCTGGGTTCTTTTGTGAACCCCTGATGAGTCATTAATGCTTGTGGATGAATTCTGATTGGATGGCTACTACATAATTTCTCCATCGCTGAGGGGAAATATGTGGCTTAGAGGAGGCGCGAAGCCTGAAAACGACTTTGTGACCCTTTTCAGACCGATGCATGTCAATTCGATTGTTTCTTGTGTGTTCTTGAATTTCCATAAATTATCTTTTCTTTTTCCTTTTTGTTTGGTCAATTAGTCATCAGACAGGATTAATTGTGCCTTTCTAGATTCTACAGGTCAGCCAGTCACGAGGCCCCGGGTGTTGGCCAATGAGTTCGATCTCAGGTCAACTCTGGCACAACCGGCCAATTATGATGAGGAGGCAAACACTTTTCTCAAGGGTGTGGCTGGGTTTGGGTAACTCTTTCACTTAAATAATGAACTATTTATTAGAAAACTGGTTTTTAATTTTACCTGGCTTAAATCTGTCTGATACTCAAATTTGTTTCACAAACTGAAAGAAAAAAAAAAGAGAAAAAAAACAAAGAAACATTTTCACTAGAAAAGCATGTCATGTATTTGTTTTTTTTTAGATGAGCAGACATTTCACGCTCTCAAAAGAACATATTTTCTCCCAGAATTGTTTTTTTTTATTATTATTTTATTCTCTTTAACTGAGAATATGGTGCTTTATGTATTTACACAAAATCGGCTTTTATCTTAGACATCAAATAGCTTAAAACTCTTTACTTTCTCCAGTTGGAAACGCTCCTCAAGCTGCGCTCAAGCACGCGGGCACAGGCTCTATCAAGCCATGGCGGACGGCTGGATAATATTAATAACTCTCGATTACAGCTGACCTGATGAGATTTCATCACCCACGGAGGGCAGGCTTGAGCTGTGCGCTCACACGACAGACAAGTACACATGGTTGAAATTTTATGCCTTCTTTTATAAATGGCAGCTGCCATCTCTGAGCAAAGAAGCTCCACTTCCCAATTGTGGAAAAAAACAGATTTTTTTTCCTAAGACACCATGTTGATTTTCTGTCATTTTAAAGATAAAAAACGACAAGTGCAGCGATATCGAGACTCAGGAGGATTTGGCGAAAGTAACTTTTAGCTTCCTGTAAAGGCGAAAGTGAAAACTGAACAAATGTGGGTATTTATTTCTTGAAGGGAAAGTAGGCGGTGCGTTGGCCTGTGTAAGGAGGCGCAGCATGGACATCTGAGCTTGCACTCAGTGTCTGACGCCTTTTCAAGCTCGTCCTGCTCATTCTTCGCCCCAAAAATAGTGGCATGCGTCGGGTTAGGGGTTAAGGGCTTGAGGCTAGCATCTGTCACTGCTGGCATGCGATGCGACGCAGAGAAAGAATGTGACTGCAGCAGAGAGGGAGCGAGAGGGAGAGCGAAGTTTATGTGTGTTTGAGTGCATGGAAACACCAACAGCTGGTGGTTTGGATTCGGACAAATGACTGGTATGCAGTAGTAACGCAGGGCAGGGACGCTAACGCTGCTGTTGTTGCTGCTGCTGTGTGTGCATAACTACAGTGCCTTCCAAAAGCATTCACAACATTTAACTTTTTTTTTTTTTTACATTTTGTCACATTACATCAACATACATAGAGCTTTTTACTGGGAATTTATGCGACAGACCAACACAGTGCATAACTGTGTTCTAATTTTTCTTTTTTTTTACAAATAAAAAAAAAAGACTATGCTTACTTTCACTTTTTGGGTTTTTATCTCTACTGTACTGATTTTGGACATCTAGAACTTGAAATACTTGATCATTTTTCTCACCCAAATAGCTTAAACTCGGTCAGATTGGATGGATGACATCTGAAAGCAGCCACTTTCAAGTCTTTTCATAGATGGACTTCACCGTTCCAACACATTACTCATATGGTTTTGATATGAGTAAATATTTTCGTCTAGCTGAGCAATGGATCACTGTAGATCCTCCAGAGTCATCTTGGCTACTTCGCTGGTTAATGAAGGTAAGTTTGCAGTTGTGTCATCGTTTCTATTTTCAGATGATATATTCGCTGGTTGGGCTGTTATTTCATTTATGGGTTTCAGATTAAATGGGGTTAAAAACATATCCATGCCACACTTATCAGAATTGTATTTGCAAAACAACTGGAAATCATTCATCTTTTTTGGGGGGGGTCATTTGAAAATTATGCCCTGCTACTTTCTGTACCTCATGACTAGGACTGTCACAATAACAAATTTTGCTGGACCACAAATTGCCCCAGGAATTATTACTGCGATAAGCCAATAAACAACATTTTTGCGATCCAAAATAAAACATGTCAACTGAAAAAGCACTAAATGAAACAACAGACAACCAAAACCATTAAAAATATGAATCACGATGTCTTCGTAAACAAAATTGCCCTTCACAAATATTAATTATCGAGCTTGTTTTAATTTAGGCTTACTCACAACAAAATAAAACACAAAGTAAACTGAATCAAAATGCACCGGGTAGCATGGAAATCAGGAAGTTGAAAGTTACACCTGCTTCCATAAAAAACAAACTCCAAGTTGAAATTATGTCAGCGAGCACGTTTGTGTGTGTTTGTGTGAAATCTCAGAATATCTTTTGCGATTGTGGTCCAAGACTCGAAACTTCCAAGAAGGACCCTGAACGAACCCAGCGGGACGTTCAGGGTCTAAACTGACACGGAAATTGTTGCCTGTAGCAGCGACAGACACTAATTACTGGGGGCAATAACTAAAGAGCAACATCTACTGCTCTTTTCAAACCCAGCAAGTTTCAAAAGGATCCTGCGGTCAAGCTGGCAGCTAAAATCTCCAGCTTCTGAGAGTGAGATTTTTCAGCAGTGAGTCTTCCTGGGTCCACCCTCCGACTTCCTTATGACCTCCCGAGTTCTAGTAAAGTTTTCATATGGTTATTTAGAAAGACCCGGAAAACCACAGCCGCCTACGTAATGCCACGCCCATGTTCTAACAAACACAGGAATTGGAGCTGAACATAAACAGATATAATAAAGATATCTGTCTAACTATTTAAGAACACATGTTTTTTTTGGTTTCTTTTTTTGTGATAGCCAAACCGCCAATATATCAATGTTTTGATGACTAACAGACAGAGATGGGAAAACATTTTCAGAGATTACGAAGGGAATTCTCAAACTGCAGAAACACAAATTCTTACTAATCATTTTTGGTATAGTTTCTAGTGCAAATGTGTCAGTACACTTCAATTAAGACAACACAAACTTACAGCTTGTAACTTTTCAGCAATGTACAGGTTGTTTTAAGTAAAAACTCCTTTATATTGATTTTATAAAAGCAGATTATTTCACTTACGAGATATTTTTCCCATAAGTCAAATGGAACAAGTAATTTTTAAAAATAAGTATTAAGGAATGATTTACTTAAATCAAGCTCCTACATTTTTCTGAAAAGTTATTTGTGAGTTAGTTGTGTCTTATTTCAAATGTGCTAGAAACTAGATAAAAAACACTTGGGAAGGTTTTGTGTTTTTGCAGGTGCCTGCAGGGGCAAAATCTTTGCCATCTATAACAGACGTTAAATTAACGTTGCAAAGTTTGTAAAATGTAAAACACCACAATTGTGTTTACCGTTAACAGTAAGAATAAAGTACATAAATAAAAGCCCAAATCAAAGCTCCTGAATCTCACTCTCCTTTTTCCGCCTTTGTTCTTCTAACAGACGGTTTCTGCGCTGATGATGTGGCTTTGTTTAGCTCTACTTCTTCAAAGCCGTTTGCAACCGGCACTTCGTCTGAAACAAGTATTTTGAGTTTCCACAGAAATGGAGCACTGAGCCTGGAAAACTGGTTCCAGTTGGGAACAAAATTCCTACTGAAGCCTGGATCCAGACCTTCTTCACGTCAAAGCAAATCAACATTGTTACCACCGTTTTAAAGCATTATGATCTCGAGCTAATACTTACCTCAATTATGAAAAACATAACAGATAACTTAATAACTTACTACGTCAAACACCTTACATTTAAATTGTCTTATAGTGAAGCAAATGAAACAAAAATGTTAGTTAAAGTTTTACAGCTATTTTATGTGACTTCCCTGCCTTTTACAACAAGGTTACCAAACTTAAATCTCGTCATAAAGTCATCTTCAAAGCTGCGGCTACTGACATATCTCTTTCATGACAAGGATGTTTTGATTTTAATTCCGTAAACAAAGAACAGCGAGCGAGTTTCATTCTTTCCACAAGGATAAGACAGGAAAGTAAAATGTCGCTCGGTCCCAACTCTAATTCACACAAGAACACAAACAATGACTGATAAATGACGAAAAATCCCTACATCAAAATAAAAGTTTGGAAAAATAAACCAATGTAAAAATGGTCAGTGTGGACGAATACAATTCAATAGCTGCTAGTGAAATTTCGGATGCATTTAAGGGTTTTAAGAGGAATGCAGAGATCCAGGGGAGAAAGATGAACACACCAGTTATCAGATGGGAACTTAAACTACAGAACTTTCTTCTCTGCAAGTCTTGTGGGGCCGTTTGGAGATTTGGCCAAAGCAAACTCCTGAAACAAGAGAAAAGCTGAATTTCGCTAACCTCTCATTCTTTTTTTTCCTCACAAGCCTGACAGCTCATGTGATAGAGTGTTTCTGGGTAGAGCTGGAGAAAATGAAATTCATCACCTTATTTTGCTCATTTAAAACTCCAGAAAAGATTTGAAACAATGTTTAAAAAACCACGAATTTAAACACCAATTGGGGTGTTTGACGCTGAGCGGGACCTGCCGAGTTTTAACCGCTGGAGTGACTACAAGCAAGAGTTTACAGGAAGACGAATTAATGTGCAAATATCAGTGGTAGGGGGTGGCCTTCTCACTGATCCATCCCTGAAGGGAGATAGCTGTGAAACTGAGACACGCGGTTTTTCCAACACACTTCCAGTAAAATGTTTTCCCCTCCAGACAAAAAAGAAAATGAATGGATTGCCCAGTTCCCGGATATTCGGTTCTGTTTGTCCACATTGCATGTTTTGTCTATTTGGGGCAAAGTTTGTCCAAAACTCAAGTAATGCCCTCCATTTCTCCACAGAGCTTTAAGCTGCAATCAATAAGTGAAAGTAAGGCAAAATAATTTTTGTATTCAAAATACATATTTGCAAATATACAGGGTGGAACGAATATTTAAATTTTTTTTTTTTAGGTTAGATACTATTTGGACTGGAGTTTTTCTGGCCCTCGGTTAAAGAAGACAAACTTTTTAGATACAAGTTGCCCAATAAAGTCACAAGTCGACACTTTCTGCTTTTAGAAAACTCTTAGACTTTTTTTGTCAGTTAGTTATTATCATCTTTAGTGTTCTTTCCCAGGTGATTATATAGTTCTCTTCAATGGGTAGGGTGTATATTTAAATTAATTTTCTTTTCTT
The DNA here is from genome assembly GCF_002775205.1 of Xiphophorus maculatus. Lineage (NCBI taxonomy): Eukaryota > Metazoa > Chordata > Actinopteri > Cyprinodontiformes > Poeciliidae > Xiphophorus > Xiphophorus maculatus. Next base: position 18,354,086 of record NC_036464.1, read on the forward strand.
TAGTGAAGCACCAGTGAATACCGATTGCGCTTTTCTAGCCGATCACCGATCTCTAACGAGCCTGACCTGCCGATTCCGATTTTGACCGGTACCGATTTTCTTTGCCTGAAATGTTGGAAAATACAGCAAGAAAGTCATTGAGTCGTCCATAGTGGCGTGACTATAGTTAATTGCAAGCATGCAGACATGGTCTGGTGTGTGTGTGTGTCCATCAGTCTATCCTCTTAGAGCAGTAGAGGACAGTGGTTGTTTTCTTTTAGATCTTTGCTGAGGTAGATAAGAAGATTGGCTTCGCATGAAAGTATTGGCCGATCACAGATCTCCAAAAATTAAGGAAATCAGAACCGTTTTATCAGTGCTCCAGCCGCATACTTTCCAGAAAAACTGCATTTATGTGTGGCGCGTGTGACTGATGACTGCTAAAACTCACTGCTCCAGCAGCTGGTCGTATCTCGCCTGAGCGTCCTTCTCGGCGGCGGCGGTTCGGTCTTTCTCCAGGACTGCATTGTCTCTGGCTTCGCGCAAATTCCTGCGAACAGAAACCAATAAACAGGAAGCCCTCACGCGACATCTGAGCACTCAGATTCCCACTAAGTAATTATGTACAATTTATCGTTTCAGCAAACAGCGTTGCAATTAATGAAGGTAAATATGTAAGCATTCAAGAATGAGGAAGCACGGCTTAAAAGGTAAGGCCGTCACTCAGTCAGAGGGACAATTATGCCAATCAGACAAGCAATTACAATAAAATCAACTAGGAGTCATTGACATTATCAAGATGCCGATATTTAAAATTTAGTTTTAAATATTTCAGATGTGTAAAATTTGAAACAGACTGGTACCTGTTCTCCCTCTCATACAGTTCTCTGGAGGTTCTCTGCAGGTTCTCGATCTCCTGACTGGTTTTCAGTCTGATGTTCTCCAACTCCTCTCTGAGCTTGTTCTCGTACTCTGACTTATAGTAGTCCCTGTGGTGGACAGAAAAAGAACAAAATAACAATAAAAGCACTAATTCGTTTGGTTAAAGGTTCTCCTCTAACCAGAGTGAGAGGAAAATGTTTAAGTGTTTTAAGTAAAGTTTCGCTGTTTGGCAGCAGGACAAAGTGGAACACGAGCTTTCTGTGACTGATGTGAATCTGACCTGGATGCTACATATTTTTCATACGTGTTCTCCCTGGCTTTCTTCGCATCTTCCAGTTGTACCTGCAGGACAAAAACAGGAAGTAGGAGCATGTCATGTGACCATCTCCCGCTCCCGAATGCTTTGTTTACAGGACGAAGCCTCTCGGACCTGCAGTCTGTCTACGCGATCTTCTTGGTGCGCACAGCGGATGCTGAGCTCCATGTTTTGCCTGTTCAGGTACTCCTTGTCCTTCTGCAGGAGATTCACTGACTGCTGCAATGTCGCCACCTGGTGGGCAATGAGGTTAAAGGAGAAGGAGTCAATGAGTGGACCAAACGTTCAGCTGTTATGTCAGTTTGGGGATTCTGACGGTGCATCTGAACTTTTCTTTTCATTTTTAGGGTTCATTGATCATTTGACAATCTCAATGAGTTTCAGAAATAAAAAATTGAAATTTATCAACGATCCAAATAAGACAAATATTTTACAGCTAAGGTTTCCATACGTACAGTTTCAATACTTTTTTCCTCACTGCCTGAAATAAAATTTGTTTAAACATATTTTAGCTCAATTAGGATTTTTTTTTTTTTTATTTGCTAAATACCAAAATAGTTTAGAAGACGTTTTCACACTTTCTTCAAACTCAAGACATGTACACACACGTACTAAATATCGAATGACATTTACACCATATAAATTGGGTTTATGTGAAGCACCTCGTTGCTCAGTGTGTCCCGTTCTCTGGTCAGTGCAGCGTGAGACAAGTCCACCGTCTCAAACTTCCTCTTCAACTCCTTCAGCTCCGTTTCAAAGTTATCGCGCTCCCTGTGTCGTTGCAACGGAACGCAAAACATGCAGCTTCATGTGCGACTTACAAATGCAGGTTTTCAACATCATGTAAAACATTGTTGATGGGAAAATATTAGTAGCAGTTGCATTTAGAAAAGGTGCATCTGAAATAAGCTTCTGGATTATGATTTGAGTTTTTTTCCTAAGTCATTATATACGTAAATACTTTTGTGAAAGTTTGAATGTTAGAAATATTTTTTTCCCCATTCTGTAGGAAAGTTAGTGCACTTTAAAACCTTCTTCTCTATTATGATAGTTTAAAATTTTGCTAGCGGCTAAAAGCTAGTTTGGTATAAAGTGGGGCTAATGTGTTAACAAAGGTCAAGTTAAGGACAAACAGACGGCACATAAAAAAAATAGCAAAAAAAAAAAAAAAGAGACCCGATGCTACATTGTGCAAAATAAAAAGACTAATATAAAAAGAACTAATAAGTGCTTCTTAAATGAAAGCACCTACTAAACATTATTCATATTCATTCTAAATAAAAAAATTAAAATAAAATAAGGTATTATATGTATTCAAGTGGTACTTTTATGGTTTTGTACAATACAACTTTTAATGAAGCTATACACCAGAAGCAACAAATTAAAAGATATATATATTCTGTATTTTCTACTTGAATGGCTCAGAAACTTCATCCCTCAAAAGTTTAAATCTTTAAACCAGCAAAATGTGTTCTTTATGAAATATAAAAAAAGATATTAACAGCATGTAGCTTTGTAATATAGTGTTTTTGTTAACTAATACTGAACAGCTTACACCTCTTTTCAAATGTTTTTCAGTATTTTTGCTCTAAAAAATATAAGAAATCTAGGTGCAGAAGAATCATCTCACACACACACATCCTCACCGCTTGATATTTGGGTAGTTCTCTCTGCGATAGTCGCCCTGATGGATGTTCTGTTTGGTGTCGGCCAGCTCTAAGGTCAGCCTCTGGCTCCTCAGCTCCAGCTCGGCGCGCAGCCGGCGCTCTTCCTCGTAGCTCTGAGGGATATCGTTGAATACGGCCCAAATGTTGTAAATGTTTCACACAGATGCTCATTTGATATCAGTGCCACAAAAACAACAAAAAAAGAAGTCGGCAAACACCTGAAGATTCTTAAAGCGGTAAAAGAAAATTGTTGTACCAGAATTTTGTTCCCTGTATAAGCAACAAAAGAAATATTAAGCAGCATCAAATATATGGATGTTTTTATAGAAGCTTTCTGTTTGAATGTAGAGGGATTTTTTTAACTGACCAAGTCAATGTGAAAGAAGTTGAACCACATAGTTATCTTCTGGTTGCTATTAGTGCCTGCAGGGTTACAGCTCGCTACTTCGGCTTCTCCCAGTAATGCGTCCACTATGTGTCACATAAGATCATTTCAAAAGATTGAAAATGGTGAGTGATATTTCTCTCATCTACCTCCATCAAAAGCTTCATCTTGTTTCTGTGTACGTCCAGCTCCTCGGCCAGGTAGCTCCTCTGCTCACCGAGCTGAGCCAGTTGAGAGCGGAGAGGAGTCACAGCCTCATAGAAACGCATCTGAATTTATGGGACAAAGAGAAGCGTCGCCACGTTGCGCATTTTCAGCCTTTTGAAAAGAGGGGTCCAACTATTAGCAGGGGAAACGCTCTGTCGTACTTACAGCTACGTATTCCTGGATGCTGATTTTGTCATCGGGCACACCGCGGAGCTCCTGGTAGCGGTCCTGGGGAATGTCCAGATCTCGCAGAGACCGCCGCAGCTCTCCGGCCTTCTCACACAGCTGGCGGTTTGTCTCCTCCAGCTGCTGCTGCCTCAGCAGGATGGTCTCCATCTCCTGCTTACGCAGAGCCTGCTGCTTCCTGGTGAACACGGCGTTTGTTAGCACAGCTAACTCTGGCGTTAAGCTGCTCAACACTTCCTTCCAACAATTTTTATTTATTTATTCTCTTTGTGCTGCATGTAAAAAGTAAAATACCATCAAGAAAGAAAAAGTGAAGAAGAAAAGTTTTACTTATAAATGAATGATTAAGTTGGGGGATGAGAGAGAACAAGAAATAAGACACTAAAGCTTCGATTCTTTTTTCAAAGTGCTCTTTGGTCTGATCTCAAATTGACCTTTTAGTGAATAAAATAATCTTTGATGCATTTCAATAGGAATCTGTGTAACAGACCAACACAAAGTAAGCAGTGCAGAAATGTGAAATGGAAGGAAAATGACGGTTACATGACATGTGGAAAGCCAATAGATTTTGTGTGTGATTTTTGCTTGGAAAAGAATGTGAGAACTGTGTTTTCTTTCCACTTTAACTGTGTTGGTCCCATCAAATAGCATGTTAGCTTGAAGCTGTAATATGCTAAATATTCAATGTATTTCAAATCATTTTTGCACTTTTGCACAGAACCAATAGAATCATTGTTAGTATATTTGATCACACATGTTTTTTTTTTTCCCCGTTAGGAATATATTCTCTAAAAAAAAAAAAAAAGACATAGTATCAGTAAGACAAAGGTGTGTCATCTACAACTACTACTCTTTCTTACTTGTTTTCTTCTTGTGCAACCTTAAGCTGGCTGTCCAGTTTAAGGGACAACACTTGTTTTTGATGTATGGCGTCGTTTAGCTTTTCCTCCAGTTCCTCAACCTGCAACATAAATTTGATCAATACACACATGTGCAGAAGCACTTGAGTGTAAGTCAGTACTATGCATCCAGTGAGCTAGACCTTTCTAGTCCCTAATGGTGATGTGATGCAAAAAAACAAAAACCTTTCAGAAATGTTCTACAGATGTTAAACAGTCGACAAGCATTTCTGATGGTTGAAATGACCCCACCTCGCTTTCAGTTCCTACTTCTTCATCAGCAGAAATGCTCTATAGATGCTCTGTTTGATGGACAATCAATAATTTTTTTTATTGCATGGTTATAAACAGAAAGGTAATCGAATAGCAATTTAATTTTAAATCAGCCAAACTAACATGGACGTTTATTTATTTTGTTGTTGGCTAAGCGCTCTTGTATTACAGGCCTATTTTAATTGTTTAACATAAATAAAGAGACTGACTGATGGATTGAAATGGGCGCACTTACAGGAGCCCTTATAAACTGCTTTAAGTCATGTGTGACGTCATCAGAAGCATGCATGTGAGAAAGCTTGGTTTTTGAAAAGTAGATGTTTACAAAGAAGCAGTAAAATAAACAGACCATCACTTTTTGTTCAAGTGGGCAAACTGAATCTAAAGTGCGTTTATTTGATTTTGCAGAGCAGCCTGGCTAGTAGCTTTAAAATACAATAAGTACGAAGAAAGCACTGAAGCAAGTCCACCTCAACTCTCTGTCCAGGTACCTTTGACATGTGGTCAGCCTTCATGTTGTCTATGATGAGGTTCTTTTGAGAAAGCTCTATTTTCAGCAGCTGGAGGGTGTGCAGCAGCTCCTTCCTCTCTATCAGCTGACGGGTCACCTTCTGGGAGCCGTTGCGTTGCTCGTCGGACGAAGACACATCCTCGGTGGTAGGCACTGTTGTCTCCAGGCTGAGGTCCTCGGACTCCAGGTCCAATGAGCTGGAGACGTTGGCTGCTGTCGGCCTCGGCTGCTGTTTCTTAGGAGGCATAGTGCCCACTTTGCAGTTGCTGTTCTTCGTCCCTTATCTAGTTGGCGTCCAAAATACTAAGAGATTATTAGACGACGATCTAAGAGTTCAGTTTCGTCGCGATAATTCATTCTTAAACGTTAGTTTGAAGCAAAAATAGTCCCATTACTGTATTGTTTTGGCTAAGCATCTTTTGAACTAATCCCATATTTATTTCTGTCTGACTGTTTGTAGCTGAAATACCCACATAAAGTCTGGCAAACTGTTAATAATTTCAAGAGTCCCGCTCCGTGGCGCTTGCTAACCGCCAGCTGTTGTTTTACTGTTGGCCACAGCGCCCTCTATCGTAAACACACTGACTGCGTCGCCTTGCAGAAACGACACGTTAGCCTGTCCGCCATATTGTGAGTGTCAAGTTCAACTTGGATAGCGAACTTTAAAAATAGGATTTCCAAAGAATTTTTAAGTGAAAGTTACACAAATTTTGATTGGTTACTAATCAGTAATATCCGGAAATCAATTTAAAACAGGACAATACCCTAGTGCTTAAAAATTGACTTCTAAATTCCAACATTAATCATATAGTGAAAATGATCTAAAATTGAATATTAATTTGAACTGACGTGTATTTATTTTTTGCTGTATTTATCTTTGTGTTTGTTTGTTGAGGGGTTTTTTTGTGGCTTTTTTTCGGCCACATTTAACAAGGGAATTTTCAACATTTTAATCATTTTATTTTCAAAATGATAAATAGATAGATAAGTGTTTGTTGTTCGTGAATTTGTTTATTCATCATTAAATATAATACACTGGAACTTAGAGAAGTACAACAACAGACCTCACAGCCATACGGTTTGACCTAAAATCCTTGTAAAAGTCCTTGTTTTGTGCGTGTTTCTATAAAATGCCCCCCACAGTATGGCGAAGTATTGTGGTGCAGTACAAACCTCCTAACGCTAGGATGTGCTATATAATGAATTTCTTCGTCAATCAGCTTCTCTTCTGTCTTCCTTCGCTTTGTTTTTATCGAGAAATTAAATGAACAACCAAAACTAGCCGTGAGATTTATTTTTTATTTTTAGTCTAGCTGATAAAGCTATTACCTTTTTAGATAAAAATCCATTGTTCTCAGGTTACTTCAAGACAGATATAATATATGTAAGCTTGATAACACCCAAAGCAGAAACCCCATAGCTCCTCTAACCCTTGGAAAGTTGTTTTCCGTCCCACGAGTGGCTACACATGGTTAGTGGGACTGCCTGGCAACTTCGGATGCTGGGATAAAATCATCAGAAATTAGACGTGGTGGCCTTATATCTTCGCCATGTTGAAGTCTAAGACCTTCGTTAAGAAGACCCGATCGGGTGGGGTGATGAAGGTCGTACGTGAGCATTACCTGAGAGATGATATTTGGTGTGGAAGTGAAGTCTGCACTGAGTGCAAACAGGACTCCGCGGTGCTGCAGAGAGACGCGTGTATTGAGAGCAGTCTGTGTCCCTACCCTCACTATCTGGTTCCTGACACCAACATAGTGCTGCGTCAGGTAACAACACTTTTCGAGATTTCCAAATGTGGACACATAAACGTTCCTCTCATTCTATTATTATTATTTTTTTTATGTTTACGTTGGTTTTTTTTACTTCAGATTGACGTGTTGGAAGATCCTGTGATTCGCAACGTGATAATCCTTCAGACTGTTCTTCAGGAGGTTCGTCATCGCAGTGCACCGGTTTATAAACGCCTGAAGGATATCATACATGAGCAAGGAAGACACTTCTACACATTCACCAACGAACACCACAGGTACCGGGGAGGGGAAACCACAACATCATATAAATAAACACTTGTGATATTTAGAAACGCACTGTTTAGATTTCCTGCAAGTCTGTACCTAATTATGGGGTTCGATTAGTGCCAAAAAAAATGTTGTGGCCACGGTAAATCTGTAAAGGTGGTGAACTTATAATATATCTTAATACTTGATTTATAGTTCTATTATAAATTTTTACAATATTCTTCCGACATCTCCTAAGTGTTCAGTGGATATTTCCTCAAATGTTTACTCTAAGCCAGCTCAGTGGCAGTGCACAGCAACACATAACTCAATACTCCATCCATACAGCTAGAGAACGCTCCGGTCACTCAGGCACCTAATAGGATATGATTGGTAACTATATGACAGGTGGCTTTAGTGTTGCTGAAACTTTTAACTTTGCATTCTATAACTTAGTGATGGTCAACGCATGCTTCTCAGCAGTTTTATATTTGGTATGCCTTAGCTTAATGGTCAGGGGGAAACCTGTTCAGACTACATTTCTGAATGTTCTTGACGATGATAACATTGTTTTTAAGCATATTTATTTGCCCTAGTCTTTTCAGACTCTTTGTATCATTGTTCCTTATGTTTTATATTAAAACAATGGTACAGAACGCTTTCCGTAATCTTGTTCAGTAGCCCTTGTTAGCCCTAAGAAGACAACAGCACCTACCTGTTTTATGTACAATGAAAGTATGCAACTACTCGTCTAATTTAAGTACTTTCTTAAAACCTTAAACTTTTGCAACTTTTACTGATTCCTGGAGTTTTCTCAAAACTTTGTGGAGCTGCATTCTCAAATTTTTCCACATCGGTTCTAAAATAATTGCTAGAATGCAATAATTCTCACAGGGAGAATTTAAACTTTTGTGTTTCTAAATAGCATCCATGCTAAGCTGAACCTTGTGCTTGAATTCTGTTGACTCTCATATGTTTAATGCCTTGTAGGTGTTTAGATGTTAACCCTCCACTGCAAAGTACTTTGGTAGTTTTTGCTACCGACTCCATGTTCTTGCAGAGAGACATTCATCGAACGTGAACCAGGGGAGAGCGCCAATGACCGTAATGATCGGGCAATCCGTGTGGCCGTCAAATGGTATAGCCAGCATCTGAAAACGGCAGAGTCGGGCTCAGATGGTCTCAAGGTGGTCCTCCTCACCAACGATCAAGGCAACAAGCTAAAAGCTGAAGAAAACGGCTTGGTGGTGTACAAATGTAAAGTGCATTCATCTCCCGTCCTCACGACAGTCTTGAAGATGAAGCGTGCTTCTACATGTCACTACATTTTTTTCTTCTTTTTACATTCTAGTTGATGAATACATCAAGAGTCTGATAGGGAACCCTGAGTTGGTGGATTGCTTGGCTTTGTCCAACGATGATAAGGTGGGCACAACTGTTTAGCTAGACACAGAAATAAATCTGGTTCCATACTGAAAGCATTATTTTTCATCTTTGCCCTACTTTGCTTCCTGTTCTCCGTCAGAATGAGGTTACCAGCAGTAAAGTGTTGTTTCCGGAGCATCTCCCTCTGTCGAAGGTCCAGGCGGGAATCAAGTCTGGCTCATTTCTCCAGGGAACCTTCAGGGCCAGCAGGGACAACTATCTGGAGGCCACGGTTTTTGTCCAAGGAGAGGGGGAGGACAGCACAGAGGTGGGCATGGACTTGTCTTAGGAAATGTCCTGGAGTCCTGCTAATTTACTAACAAGACTCCAGATTTAGGATTTTGGAGTAAAGAATTAGTTTATTGGAGTCTAGAGCTCTACTTTAGAGAATAAAAAGCTATGTTTTGCTCTTTTCCTTGCCTCCAGGTTCTTATCCAGGGTCTTCAGAACCTCAACAGAGCAGTGCACCAAGATGTGGTTGCTGTGCAGCTGTTGCCAAAGAATCAGTGGGTGGCGCCGTCGTCAGTTGTGCTGCAGGACGACGGTGCGGCGAAGGACGATAACGTCGATGAGGACGAGGAGGAAAAAGTGGTGAATTTTTTTTCTTATCAAGAACCTTTCCAACATCTGTTTTTTCTTCTTTCTTTCTTTTTTATTTGGAAAGACATATTTCCATCACATTCATTATTACAGCATTAGTCATTCAAGGTCATAGATAAGGATGAGAGCAGAAAGTTCAAAACAATAAAAGAACTTAACAAAACTGGGGCACCACATCATCACATAGAAACAAAGAAAAGGGCAGGATGCCATAATTCACAAGTTGCCAAATGAAATCAGGTCTAATTGGTTTTACATACTCTGTCTATTTGATCCAGATCTTTCTTTTTTTAATTTGAAAGGAAATAGATACTTTCTCCATAACATAAATCTGATAGGCAATTTCAAACCTTTCAATAGCCGGTGATTCTGCTTTTAACCATTTTCTCATGACAGATATTTTACCATCTGCCAATAGGACAGCCAGCACTGTTTTTGCTTTTCTTGGTCTAACAGTAAACTGCCCAAATACAAAGTTTCACATTTGAATAGAATGATTACAATATATATTTTAATATGCTTGTGGATCTCTTCCCCGTAGTGTCTTGTTAACTGGGAATCCCCAAAAATATGGCAGTGGTCGGCTCCTTTAGACCCACAAAGTCTCCAAAACAAAAAGTACATGATTTGTTTAGGAATATAAATCCTGACTCTATCTGGGAGCTTAAACTTAAAAAGAGAATAGCATTCCGTCTATGTATGTCTGACTTTATTTTTTAATTTAGTGGGCTGTAGTTGATGTTGCAGTCTGGAGAGAAGTGAGACTGTGACAGCAAATGTTTGATAGACTCAACATCCCAATTTCAATTGTACATGATCTTAATTGAAGATGGGGGGGGTGTTAAATGTTAATCCTAGAGTTTTGTTTATATTAATTTCGCAACCAGAGACTAAACCAAACTCATCTAGCAATTGCATCAGTTTTGGGAGTGCCTGTGAGGGTTGTGTTATACTTATCAATAAATAGTCAGGCCCAGTTTCCCCGCACCTGTTTTATATCTGACCTCTGGCTCATCAATTGATTCATGGGTTCTATAAACAAGGCAAAGAGTAGTGGCGAGGCACAGCAGCGTTGTCTTGTTTATCTTTCACGATAATGAAAAATATGGTTATGAATGAATTGGTTAAGTTCCCACTGATTTTAATTCTAGCCGTTGATTTATTGGATAGCGCTGCAAATGTTTTGGCTCCTCTCTTCTGCCCTCTCAATTTGCCCTTCCACGTCGTCCACTCTGGTATTCAATTTCACAATTTCTTCTAATTGCTTCTAATTGTTACTTAATTTCTTCATAATTGTCGCAGAATCAGTTCCGAGTCTGTCGTTTATCGACCCTGCGCCTCCTTGTTTGGTAGCTTGAACCCGTTAGCTGCTAATTGTTGCTGTGTGTCCCGTGGTTACACTATATTCCGTTATCACCATATATTTTGACCGCAGGAGGCACTGTTGCAATTTTATACCGTAGTTTGCCATACCTCGGCCTAACGCCGAAGGAAAAATAACAAAAAAGGCCGAACAAAGAATAAGAAGTAAGATCTTACCGCTAATATCGTGACTATTATGGAAGTATGGACGGTGACAAAATATGATAGCTCTTATCAGATACCGTCTATATTTGGATAATAGTCACAATAGTAGTTGTAAGATGTTACTTTTTATTCTTTTGTACCGTACTTTGCCGCGATATGGCAAAGAAAGTACGGTTAAAACTGCAACAGCGCCTCCTGCGGTCACAATATATGATGGTCACCGAATATGGTATAACACCGTAACACCGGAAGTCCCCAGGAACATTGTTTTTAACAAATCCTCTTGTTCCTGTTTCTGTCTAGCTGACGGGACCATTAACTGAGACGGCCAGGAGGGCTACTGGAAAAGTGGTGGGAATCATCAAAAGGAACTGGAGGCCATTCTGTGGCATGCTGAATGTCTCCCAAATCAAAGAAGTATGTTTACCAGTTTGCCTGTCCACATCTTAAAATATGAAGGTTGTAATTGCACAGGATTTCTACACAGTTTGGAAACTACTGGAAAAGTCTGAATTTTCACCACAAATCTCGAACAAACTTCCAGAAAACTGTGAAACAGCTGAAACACTGACTTCCTTTAAATCTCGACTAAAAACCCACTTGTTTAGAGTTGCTTATGAAACGTAGTCAATTACGAATTTAAGGATGGCGCTTGACTTAATGTAATGTTTTGATTGTTGATTCTATGTTGCATGACTTTGTGTTTTTGTGTTTGTTATGATGTAAAGCACTTAGAAATGCCTTGCTGCTGAAATGTGCTATACAAGTAAAATTTGATTTGATTTTGATTTAAATATTTCAAAGGTTTGGGTATAGAGCAAAAGTATATATATTAAACATTTTTTGATTTCCAAACGTTAGTTTAAAAGAGTTTAAAAGTTAAATATGATAACTGTGTATGAAACTTGGTTATGCACCCTTCCCCCAAAGATGATTCTTTTTTCCTGTCCAACCTTCAGGCAGTGTATGTGTCTTACCATTATTTAATTTCCCTCTCCTCCCCCCAGTCCACCCGCCATCTTTTCACCCCAGCAGATCGCCATATCCCACGCATTCGCATCGAAACACGACAAGCCTCCACTCTTGCAGGTCAGAGGATTATGGTGGCCATTGATGGCTGGCCCAAAGACTCTAGATACCCAAATGTAAGTCCCATCACATTAATTTACCACAGCCCACAAAGAGCTGTAATTGACCCCTGCTAATTATTTGTGTGTTAGGGTCATTTTGTCCGCAGTCTGGGAGGCGCTGGTGAGAAGGACACCGAGGAGGAAGTCCTGCTTCTGGAGCACGATGTTCCACATCAGGCCTTCTCTCAGGCCGTTCTCAGTTTCCTTCCCAAAATGCCGTGGAGCATCACACCAGAGGTAACATCTCCCGCAGCTGCACAAAGTATTGCACATTTATAAATGCGTGTGTATGGCGATGACATGTATGTGTTGTATAGGACATGGCACAGAGGCAGGACCTGAGGCATTTAACAGTGTGCAGTGTGGATCCTCCAGGATGTACAGATATAGATGATGCTCTGCACTACAGGGAGCTGGAAAACGGGAAGCTTGAGGTGCTCATCAGTGACAGTACTGAGATATTTGTGTTATTGGGTGGTGTATTTTAATCACCTTGCAATGCGTTTCGCTGTAGGTAGGAGTTCACATCGCTGACGTCAGTCACTTTATCAGACCTGGCAATGCTCTGGACAAAGAGGCGGCTAACCGAGGGACCACCGTGTATTTATGTGGCAAAGTAAGAATCAAAACTCGCATAGCTCCGTTTTAACCTCACAAAAAGGTGCAAGATGGAGTTCAGTGTGTCTATTAAAAACGAAGAAAAAAAGCAGAACTTAAACATCTTTAGTCGCATGTATGATTTACGAATAATGCTTAGGATTATGTCATGACTCTATTTCTGCTTGAAAGCTGTGAGCAGTTTTTAATGTTGTTCCCCCACAGAGAATAGACATGGTTCCTGAGCTGCTCAGCTCTAACCTTTGCTCTCTACGGTCCAATGTGGAGAGGTGAGGATGAAACACACACTCACACACACTTAGAGCAACCTCCAAAGTTACTGATGCCTCAACACAACATTGTGTGTTGAGGCAATGCTGCCAATAGGACAGCATTTTGTTTCAGATAATCACTTGAGAGTTGGTGAAACCAGATTGAATTCCTCCCCAGTCAAAGCGAAAAGACAAAGGAAAATACTTTGAAATTATTTCAAATTCTGGTTTCTTGTTTTTCCGTCTGTCCGCAGGTTTGCTTTTTCATGTATTTGGGAGTTGAACCACAAAGCAGAAATTTTGAAGACTCGGTTTACTAAAAGCGTCATTAACTCCAAGGTAAAAATATTGACTAGAAAATGCATAGTTTAAGTATATTTTTATGGTATTTGTGTCTAATTTCAACGATCAGTGCAATTATTCAGTTTTCCTTTTTGCTGCCGGATGTTTCTCAGGCGTCTCTCACTTACGCCGAGGCCCAGATGAGGATAGATGATGCCAGCAAGAACGACGACATCACTAAAAGCTTGAGGGGCCTCAACAAACTCGCAAAGATCCTCAAAAGGAAGAGGATAGAAAATGGGTAAGGAAATGATAATTAGTTAACAGAAAACCAATTTACAGATTGTTGAATGATTTGACTGCTTAGATAAGATATGATAGAAACGCTAAGACTTTAAATGACCGAGTTTAAGTCTTATGTACCGATTTCTATCCTTAGGGCCCTGACGCTGTCTTCCTTAGAGGTTCGGTTCCATATGGACAGTGAAACTCATGATCCCATTGATCTGCAGACTAAGGAACTCGTGTAAGCGACTTTCAGAATTCAGCCGAAGCCCTTACAAGATGTCCGTTTTCTGTTTCTATTAGTATTCTAATCACTACTACTCGTCTTTCAGGGAGACAAACTCCATGGTGGAGGAGTTCATGTTGCTCGCCAATATTTCAGTTGCTCAGAAGATTTATGATGAATTTCCAGAGAGCGCTCTCCTGAGGAAGCATCCAGCTCCCCCTCCGTCCAACTACGACATCCTGATCAAAGCTGCAAAGTCCAAGGTCGGTTGAATCCACGTGTCTCTAAAAAAGACTTTGAACGCATCATTAAATACCCAAATTGATTCAAGCATTAATTCTGCTAATGAGCGGACCTAAACTTAATCTTATTGTTTCCATGTTTGATCAGAACGTGATGATCCACACAGATTCGGCCAAAGCCCTGGCCGATTCCCTGGATGTGGCCAAAGTGGACGGCTTCCAGTATTTTAACACGCTCCTGCGTATTTTAGCCACTCGCTGCATGATGCAAGCCGTTTATTTTTGTTCTGGCATGGACAGCGACTTCCACCATTACGGTCTTGCCTCGCCCATTTACACTCACTTCACCTCCCCGATTAGGAGGTACGAAAATATCGATATACTTTGCAGAAATACTTTTGTCACAGAAAGAAAAAGTCCTGTACAGTTGACTTTGATTTATTTGTTTGACCTCTCTGCAGGTACGCTGACATCATTGTGCACCGCCTGCTGGCGGTGGCCATCGGAGCAGACAGCACCTACCCTGATTTGATGGACAAACACAAACAGTCAACCCTCTGCAACAACCTCAACTACAGACACAAAATGTCTCAGTACGCACAGAGAGCGTCTGTGGCCTTCCACACTCAGGTATTCCACACTGTTGTTCTCTGCAGACATTGGTAACATAGTAAACATTTGTCTTCACTTGGTACTTGGAAAGCTGTATTTGAATTTGATCAAAGCATCCTTTCCCTTCCCTTACAGTTGTTCTTCAAGACCAGAGGAATTCTCAACGAGGAGGGATTCGTTCTGTTCGTGCGGAAGAACGCGATCATCGTTCTGATCCCAAAGTTCGGTCTGGAAGGAACCGTTTTCTTTGACTCCAAAGACAAAGCTTCTCCCAACCTCGTTTTTGACGAAGAGGTAAAGACACTTCAGTTCTTGTTTTGCTTCAGTTTTTTTCTTTTTCGTCAGAGAATAACTGTTTCAAAAATGTTTCCTGTGTATTCGCATAAAGGGTCCCACTCTGAAGGTGGAGCAGCACACTTTCCACATATTTGACCAGGTGAAGGTCACCATCAGCCTGGACGACTCCAACATTCAGCACCAGAAGATCCGCATGGCTCTAACAGAACCTGTGGTAAGGACAACTTAAACACTGGTCCAAAGTATTTATCCTCTCTTTGTTTATTTATTATATATATAACAATTAAATGTCTCTCTTTGTCATCTTCAGAGTATGCATAAAGCATATTTGTAGATTTTAGTACCATGTTTCCTTTAAAAAGAAAAATAATAACAAAACTTAGTGTTTTGTTTGGAATTTGAGA
This sequence comes from Xiphophorus maculatus, assembly GCF_002775205.1. Classification (NCBI taxonomy): domain Eukaryota; kingdom Metazoa; phylum Chordata; class Actinopteri; order Cyprinodontiformes; family Poeciliidae; genus Xiphophorus; species Xiphophorus maculatus. Next base: position 18,369,290 of record NC_036464.1, read on the forward strand.
TCCACTTTAGGAACTATTGGTCCAGTTGAACGTGAATTGGAAGTTGGCTGTAAATCAAATGGGTAGTAAATTGCCCTTTATGGATTTTTTTAATGAGTATATTCAGTCAGTAAGTAAAACATCAAAAGAACAGATCTGCAAAATATCAAACTCAATGAGATGTAGCAAGTCATAAGATGAAGCATGTACATTTAATATAAATCAGTGAGAAATCACTGCTTTAATTAGGCACTGAAATTAAATCTTGTCTTCTGATAGTAGAAAAAATGAAAGAGAAAATTGAGTTTTTCCAACTCAATGTTCTCTTTCATTTCTTATATTGACTTGGAAAATGATAAATTACACTTTTAAAGATGAAGTAGGAACTCTGGAAAACTCTGGTACTTAAGAGTCTATGTTGACATCTCTAAAGTTGGTCTTTTGTAATGGTTACTAACGACAGCTCAACTCAATTCTTGTGATGTTGACCCAAAAAAACCCGTAAAGCAGAATGTTTTTTTTTTTATTAAGGTTTCTTTTTAAATCCTGTTTTAAAATAAAATAAATCCTGCAGTGTGAATCCGTCCACTTTGCAATTCAGCCGCCTTTTTGTTGTCAGTGAGAAACAATTCACCACTAAATATGGCACCTTCAGCGACAGCTTTGTGCAAGTCCTGATAAAACGCTATTTGCATTTTATGAAGCTCCGTTTCTTTTTATTTTTCTCCATATAGATTCCTGGTGTTAGTGTTCCTGTACCTGAAGCAGAACCACAAGCCAAGAAGCAAAAACTGGACCGCTGAGACGACCGTTGTAATTCACCCAGAAGATCCCGACTTTATTTTTAGTACTTATTGAAAGAGATTTGTTCTTGTGTTTACAGTCTAAACACGAGCAAATCTCTTCCCAGCAAATACGTCACTCGTTATAGTAAGTTCGACCAAGTGAAACGGACACTGGTGTATTTTTACTCTTCTTTTTGCTTAAAACATTTGCTGGTGCAAATAAAGCAGTGAATATGATAAATGTCACGTTAGTTTAACCTAAAACAAAAATGAGTTGGTGACATTTGCAGAGTGATATTGTTGCACTGTTTTTAATCTCATCACAGAACCGTTGATGTGTTCTACGAAAAAACAGATCAACTCAAATGACATGTCGAGGCTAAAAAAAAAAAAAAGAAGAGCCTAAGGCATTTTAATGTAAAAACCCTCATGTCAAAATGTTTCAAAATAAAAGGGATCCATTTTTTCCAACTCGATTAATTTGTGGCATTGTTTGTTTTGCATTAGTTGTATTTATTGCAAAATGACAGTTGTGAACTACAGACCCTGATTTTAACAAGTATTGGTTATGCTGATAAGTTTTTTAAAAACGAAAAAGTTTTATAAAAAAAAATATAAATACAGTAAAAGTCTGGCACAGATTATAATTGAAATTCTGCCCATGGGCATCAGTACAGCATTTAAATAAAAGATCATTCATGTGCAACATTAAGACACTTTTTCACAAAATTTCCCCAATTTTATCAAACCACTACATCTTAATTTAAAAACTATTACAAAGAGTGAGATTTCAGTGGTTTACAAAATGACTGAAAAAAACCTGCAGCTCAACATTCCCTGTGATTATCCACAACAGGCAGAGCGTTTGCTTTCAGTCAGGTATTTGTTGCCCTGCAGTTTCATTCACAGCAAAACATTCTGGTAAATCTCAGCATTTCTAAACATAGTGTAAGTTTATTTGAATTTTATTGCAAAGTAATCATAGGCCTTCGTTGGAAGCGCGTCCCTTTAAACGTAGGAAATCAGGTGAGGCAGCGGGGAGAATAAAATGCCTAAAAGACACAAAGAAAACGATTATTAAAAGATGAAGAGCTCAAACAAAGGGGTCCGTGTGAATATTCAGGCAGTTCAGTTGTTGGTTGAAGTTTCAATGAAGCCTTCACTTGAGTATTTAGGCACAAGAACTTTTTCACAATACTAAAAAAAAATAAAGTTTATTTAAAAATAAAGTTTTTATCTATCTATCCATCTACCACCCCAAACTTCAGTTTATTTTCTTGGGATTTTACGCAATAGATCAACACAAAGTAGTGATAATTGTGGAATGGAAAGAAAATATGTGGAATTCAAAATCTTTTAAAGAATCTAAAAAGTGTGGCTCGCAGCTATATTCAATCCCCTTTCTCTTGATACCTCAAGATCAAATTCTTTGTAACAGTCTTCTGGAGCTACCCAATCAGTTAAGTCCACTTGTGTGTAGTTTAATCCCCTTGTGTGTAGTTTAATCTCAGCTGATGAAGACCAAAAAACATACATTCAGCATTTATGCCAAACAAACTATAACTCCGTCTAAGGGACACTTAAAAGTCTATGTAACTGGTCAAATATGATCAATATCCATAGGATAAATGCATGCTGAAATAAATCTATTATCCTATCAAATATTGTGTCCAAGCACTTTTTGCAGTGCTGCATTCACTGACATTGAGAATTTCAGCTAGCTATAGTTTCCAGGTTTAGGGATTTCCGAACAAAATTTATAGTCAGGATGCCTTAAAAATAGGTTTAAATGTATCTAAATATAAAAGGTCTAGCTTGATCAAAGGTACAACCAATGGTTAACCTCACCTTAACTTTACTGAGTCGGTTGACGGGAAACATTTCATCTACCAGGTTGGAACTGATGGACTCTTTGCTCTGGAAGTCTGAGCCGATGCCGTCGATGAGGCTAGCGGTGCCGGCTGAGATGGTGTTATAGCCACTGTCCACCTGCACAACAGTCAACATTTATTAAGAAGGAAGTCTTACGTTGAAGCCTCACTGGAATACAAATGAAAATAAGGTTTTGTCAAGTTTCTCTCACTGACCTGCATGCCGGAGTCGTAGCGAAGGCTGCTTCCTTCTGCCAGGAGCGAGAGAAACATCTGAGAGCTTTCTGTTGCCGACGCATTTCCCATGCGAGAGCTAGTCAGGTGTTCTGAAGGGAATCCAACCTCCTCCTCATCCTCCTCCGGCATTTTTTTAAGCCCCACACTTTTTCCTTCTTCCATCGTCACAACCTCCATGGTATCCAGGTTAATTCTCTCAGGGGCAGCAGAGTGGCCGTCTGTCGCCAGCGGCGACGTTGGGTCTAGTTCCATGGCTGGGAGAGAAGATGAGGAAGAGGTAGGAGAGTGTTCTTCGGCCTCCCAGTCGTCTTGGAGCTTCGGGTTGAGGATTGGCGAGATCAGCGGAGGGGACGCCCAGTTGCGGACTCTGGGTCTGGCCTTGGGCCTGGAAGTGTTTTTAGTCTCGTGTTGGTGGTGGAGTTGGTGAGGGGAGCAGCTACGAATTGGGGAGCATCCTTCCACAAACGGACTCTCATTAGTGAGGGCAACGTCCGCACCCAGCGGACCTCCATGTGGGGTAAAGTTGCTGTGCTGTTTCTGCTCACCTGAAAAGATCCAGATCAGGGAGATTAAATCAACCTGGACCCACACAAGATCTTACAGTTTGGATTTTTTTTGTACCATTTTTTAGCAATAGTGGCTTTTATTTTGATAGTGATCCGAAATGAAGGGGGCAGATGGAAGGGGGAAAGACATGCAGCAAATGTACAGAGGACGGAGGTCCTAGCCTCTGTAGCCACTTAGCCAAGCAACGCTCCACAGTTGAAAGCAGATTGTCTACCTGAGTCTATGGGAGTCCGCACCACGTCAACAAGGATAGGAGAAACAGTCGGCGAGGCGTGGCCAGCAGGAGATGACCTATCAGGAAACAGAGGGCTGCTGATGCTGCCGAGGCTACAGTCTCTGAAGCAGCCCTGCTTGATGGGACTCGACGAGAACTGGCCCTACAGTTCAGACATTTAAAATGAGCATTTGTTTAATTGTGCACGGCTTTTATCCTACAAATGTCTCCTCCTCATTAAATATTAAAAAAGGACAATTTTCTAAAGGAGTCACGACGTACCGTAGAGGGAGTCTGGGCTGACCGGCCGCCAGCCAGAGGTGACAGACAGACAGATGTTAATGCTTCCCCTTCAACACCATCACCTGCGGCTCCAGCTCCACCTCTGTAGGGAGACGGCCCTTCGAGTCGGCCGTTGGCTCTGTCGGGGCTCGGCGGCGTGGAGCTGTCGGAGCTGCTGTAGCTGAAATGGCCGTCGAGGAAGAGCTTTCGCCTCAACGAGGAGGAACTGAGGCTCTCCTGTACGGCATCACAGGCCTCCTCGTAGCGGTAGTATTCTCCTGAGGTGAACAAACGTCACATGAAAATACGACAAAAGCTAAAGGAGACGCTACCGACTTCGATTTGAGTCAATAGAAGCTTACCGAGTAATTTCTCCAAATCAAATGCCAAAGGGAGTGAAAGAGTCGTCTGGCAACCAACTGTCAATAAAACAGACTAATTAGTCGTGTCAAGCAAAGCAAGCAGAAGGTAATTTAGAAATAAACGTTACAATGTAAATGATTAGTATCAAAATACTTAAACTCTTCTGTGATTTTATAGTTCCTTTCCTTTTAACTCCTGATAATTTAGTGCAAAAAAATTCTTATTAGGATTTTTTTTTTCCTGCTCAAAAAAACTAATTAATATTCAATAAACAAAGCCGTGCAACACCTGTAGAATAAGAATCTTTGAATTATTGTAACTAAAAAACTCAAAAGGACCTCACACTCATCACATTAAGAAAAACAAAATGATAAATCATTTCTTCTTTCTGGCGTTTTCTATTTTTTTTTGTTCAAGATTTTTTTTTTCTTTTTTAGTTTATTCTCTTTAATAAGAACAGGAATGGGTCACCTATTCTGAAAATGTTTGCTGTAATTAGCAAAGTTCAATGAAGGGGTTTACCAACAAGTTGTTTTTAAGTTTAAGTCATTGGATGTTTGTGGTTCTAGATTATGAAACAAAAAAAACAATAGCAAAAAAGAAAAAAAAAAACTTTGTAGAAGTTGTAACTTGAATCCAACTTCTTTTAGATCTTAGTTTATTAGCATATTTCAGTGAACATTTTCCCCCAATTGTTTTGTTTTTCAATTTTTTTTAATGCCACACAAAAACCTCCCCAAGTGCCACATATTGCCGACTGGCTGCATTTTTACATTTGAGAGTTAGAAAAATGATAATATTGGAATAAACAATGGTCAGCATTGTGTATATAATGCACTATTTTAAAGCTCCACAATCATTTGTACTGAAGTATGGAAGAGGAACAGGAGTACACTAATGAAAACAAGTTCCTCCTTGAGAAAAATAGAGATTAGCTACAGTATATTTTAAATATTATAATTAATGTAAACTAACCTGAGATTTTTTCAGACTCCTCTGAAATCGCTTCAGAAAAAGGACCTAAAAAACACAAAAGTTGCATTAAAATAAATAAAAAGATAACTCACAACACACAAATTTTCTGTAATGTTATTTACTTTTTTTGTACAGGTGAGTGGCTCTACGGGTTTCTGGTGCTGCCCAAGGGGAAGGCACAATGGCTCCTTTGGTGAAAAACTTCATTCGAAAATACAAAATATATAATTTCATAACCAGGGACTCATAAGTTTGAAAGCATATATTATAAGCACAGATGCATTATTTACCTGCTCAATAGCATTCTGACATTTTTCCTCAATGTCTGAATCCATCCTGAAATGAAGTAAAATAGAAACGTATAGAATAGATTTAAAATTATCTGAATTTTGTCCAATTTTTTATTTTTTTTTTTCAGTTCTAGACAACTTATCTGATTTACTGCTTAACAACATATACCTCGTCTGGCTGAGGTAGAATGATTGCCGCTGGATTTCCTCTGGATCTATATGCACTGGTAGAAGACTGGCCATTTCATCAATAGACCAGTTAAACTTAGGTGGAGTCTGAAAAAGAGGGAGATAAGAAAGGCTACGTACTATACACTACTCAGCAAAGAAAAATGTGTGAATACACATTATTTGGCAGTACTCTTATCTCTTGAACATTTTCACCACAAACTGCAAAGTGTTTTATTAAGAGTTCATGTGACAGATCAATGTAAAACAGGGCATAACTGTGAAGAGAAAAGAATACATGGCATTAATTTTTTTTTTTTTACAAATCTAAAAAAAAAAAAGTTAACAATAATAACAAACTCCCTTAAATAGTCTGCAAATTAGTATATAGGTTCCATCTGGAGCTGCACAATACACTGCATCTCATGGACTGCTTTGCAATGATTGGTGGAATACTTTGTTTTCCATGTCATGGATTTATGCCAATGTTACATTTGCGTGAGCAGGAATGACCACACAGGATGTATATTTCTGGGAATGAGATGGAAGAATTGGGCTTTTGCGGTGTAATCCAAATCCAGACCTTATCCAATCTATGGAAACTGTGCCAAGATCTTAAAATTGTTTTTTACAGTTCCTCTACAACCAGTCGGATTTGTCTTAAGCTTGTAGACATGCTAAGATGGTAGGGATGTTATCCAAAAAGACTTGAAGATGTACCTGCAGCGAAAGGTGCAGCTGCATTTTTCAAAGTTTTTTAAAATGTGGAAATACAAATATTCTTTTCCACCACTTTAGTGTTCTGGTGATGTATCACAAAGGATCCTAATACATTACATGGATGTTTGTAGTTATAGCATGACAAAATGTCACAAAGTTGCAAGTCTATGAATAATTTGGCAAGCAATTTACAGCAACAACGGTGCTTCTGATTTCTAATTAAAAACATACATCCAATCCAGTAGGTTTAACATTAGTAATAGGATCAATTTAAATCTTACAGCCTTGCAGGGCTTGGATCTGAAGACAGACGGACTGGGCACCAGAGGCTCCCTGAGGTGGTGGTAGTCATTGGGACTCTCAAAGGGATTTCTAATGGAAGGCCTGCCTGGAGTCTCTGGGGTGATCTGTACCTCGATATGATCTCCCATCTTAGCTGGAAACAACAAACATTTTTGTTAGCAGAAAAGAAAACTAACGCTTCAAACACTAAGCGTTTTAAAGAGAGATAATCCAGTAAATCCAGTTCTTATTTTGTTATGAGGTTAGCTCGGTACCTTGGCTACGTTAAAAGGAACTTTGCGTACATACGTTTAAAGGCATCACTTACAAAACCCAGATATACAAAACACATGTTTTTTTTTTTCAGTTGGTACTTACAATCGTTAAAAAGAACCGTCCTCGGCGAGTAAATCGACTGTCTTTATGAGACGAGTCAGTAGCACAGCTCTAGTAGGGAAACAGTTCAAACGTTTATTTCAATTTCCTCCACAAAACCTGCCAGCCAATAGAAATCTTACAGGATGTTTTCAGTAGCCAATGAAGAATTTAGTGTCGTCACTTCCTCCTCCTGGTTTCGATGCGGGAATCTTTACAAGCTAGGTAGCTGTCTAGCTGCTAACGCGCCCCGTCAGTTGTTTTGGTAGTTTTAATTGTACAATGTCATTTAAAAACGTATTAGGGCAAACAAAACTCTGACTGCATTGTTGAAATAATCTTGTTTTATATACTGTTAACAATTTGCCGTGCGGGACGTTGTGCGTTGGTTAGCTACTTGCTAGCAGTTTTAGCAGTAACTATGGCAAGTGCCGCAAATACAAACCTGAACGCAGTCCGGGAAACGATGGATGGTAAGTATAAAACCTTAACAGGCGGTGCGTCTAATTAGTTCAGCAGAATATATATAAGAGGAGATGTGGGAGTATACATTTTTTTTCTCTATTTAGTATAAAAATCCTTCCTTTTTTTCAAATTAGAATGTTATATTGAGTATGAAGTTTGATTTTTATCACCCGTTTCCTTTTTTTAATGTTGTGAGATGTGTTGTCACACATCAGTTTTAAGTAGGTGTAGCAATAAAACGTATGATTTTTTATTTTTATTTTTACATGAGCTGTAATAAAGTTGGTTTCGTACACATAAACATGTTCAAGCATTTAAGATTAATAGAATACTACTTGCTACCAGTTGAAGATTTATAAAACTTATCAGAAGTACAAAGAAACTATCTATTTTGTTACATAACCATCATTTGTCTATATATAGGCATGAATAGTTTTAGTAGACATAAAACGTATTCATGTCTGAGTCTGTATACCAAGGCTTGCTTAGTTTAAAAATGATGTTTCAGCTTTCATATTTTGATACCAATGATATCACAATGTCTACTTCATGAAGTGTATAGTCCTTAAACTGTTTATCCCCAAAATATTGATTTATTCTCAACATATTAACATTGCTCTTGGCATTTTTTCCCTTTAATGTCAACATTAATCCTAATTATCAAAACCAAGACAGAAAAACAAAACATTCATCCTTACCCAGCAATATGATGTTTTTTTGGGGGGCGGGGTTGGGTTACCTTTTAATATAAAATTCATCTCACCACCTTCTTTCTCCAACAGTCCTGCTTGAGATCTCAAGGTTGCTGAACACCGGCTTGGACATGGAGTCTCTGTCGATCTGTGTGCGACTGTGTGAGCAAGGGATTAACCCAGAAGCTCTGTCCGCAGTCATCAAAGAGCTGCGTAAGGCTTCGGAGACCCTCAAGGTATAAAATCACTTTTATTTTTTTGAAAAAATTGAATAATTTCAAGGAAAATTTGTGAATTAATAACATTTAAGTGCAAGTCTGGCATTCCCTTTTTGTTTTCCTTTATTCCAGCGTCTCTTACCTATAATTTCCATTTATGTAACCTTGCGTTACTCTAAATAATCCAAATCCCTTTAACCTTTTGAAGTGGTTACAAAGTATTCACTCAATTTATAAAGACCAATGACAGCCAAGGCTTCTTGCCTTCTATTTGAAGAAGCCTGTTGTTGCAATTCCTGCCTAAAACACACCAACATGTAGATTAACATCGGAAGAATCCAGAAGGCTGTTGATTCTTGGGCATCATGGTGCCCCTTAGGGTTGCAGCTGTCTTATTTCAAACAGTTAATTATGCAATTTGTTTATTATTTCCTCTTAGGTTTCTGAGAACTGCACAAACTGAGGATGAAAATAAAGATCTCATCACCCAACATTGGGATTATGGACTGTTCCCGACTCTGAGGTTGATTTGTTTTGGCACATTGTCATTTCCTCCGATTCTGCACTTTGATGTTTGGAGTTTTTTGTATAAAGAGGCACCAGCCTCAGTCTGCTGTGTTACTGGGCCTCTGCTGAAATGAGATCATCTGTCTCTCAAACGATCTGTGATGCGTCACAGTTGGCAGGAACACCCATCCGTGATTCAAGAAAAAACACATTTACCATAAACTTGTGTTGCAGTTTTCATGTGCAAATTTTCACTTAATTTTTTCACATGTGTATGAATATTCATGTATTGTTAGATGTTGTACTTGTATATTTCTTTCACTGAAACAATATTCTTTCAACATTTTCAATACTTGTGATGAGTAAAATAAATTTAAAAAACCCTATAACAATGTAATATTTGTGACCACAAGGTGGAGATGTATGCTTCTTTTGTCCCCCCCTGATCAGGTTTTGATGTGGCTTAACAACATTTTTGGCTATAACTTCAGTTTTCACTGGTGCTGAACTTAGGCTAAATATAATTTAAAATCTGATTTTAACTTCTTTCAAGACTTCTTGTTTCAGTTGAGCCATTTGAAACAAGAGGTTTGAGTAAGTAGGTGGGGTTTTTTCAGTACGGAAAATAATTTTACAGTTCTTGGTGTATTAAATATTTTTACAAAGGAAATGATCTTTCCTGTCAGACTAGGTGGAAGGGTATAACTGACTGATAATGTTGCACAATGCCGTTTACAAACAATAGAGGGGCGATCATATCCAGGGCCGGCAACAAAAAAGGTATCAGAGGTCGTTCCTAAGAGCAGGATATCCTGTTGATCTGAAATCTCTGCTCTAAACTATCTACAGAAATAATGCGAATTAGACTGCAAGCGTTGACAAAAGCACATCTTTGATCCCCTCCCAGAATGAAATCTCTCGGATCACGCATCTAACCAGACAGCATTGTTTTGTTTGCCCGCGGTGTGTAAAATAACTCTATTCGTCTTCTAGACAAGGGAAAATGCTGAGAGCACAGAACATTTACAGGGCAATATATGTGCTCCCCTATCAGCCCAGACTTGTGTCTGGCACGAGAGAGTGTGTGTGTGTGTGCGTGTGCCCCACTCACTGTGTGAGCTTAAGCTAAGAAGTGGCTCCAAATGAGCAGCCCCTGAGCCACCTGACAGCTCACCCCTCTCAGGCACACCGCACAGAAAGCCAGCAAGTGCACAGGAGTGTTTGTGTAAGCACTTCTGTCTTCTTCTGCGTTGTCTCACCGTGTTGACTGGCAGATTGCGAGTCTAAATCTCTGCACTTGCTGCTTTGATCTCTGAACACAGTATCTGTCTGTTCCTGAACACCAGCATCATGTTATCCAAGCGTGAAGAGGCATGTGATCTGGTGCAGCAGTGGCTCTCCTCGGTAGTTCGCAATCCAAAGCAGACCCTTCGTCTCTGTGGGGGGGCCTGATTGCGAGCTTCATAAGATGTTGATAAAGGTGGAATCTTTTTACTTTAAAAAAAAAAAAAAAACAAGAGTTATACAGGTCTTGATTTGGTTACTAAGGGCGTGGGATTCAAGATGCATTGCTGTCTGTTTGATCTGTGCGAAGGGTTTTTTTTTTTTTGTGCTTTATCCAAGCCAGCTACTTTGATCTCTGTTAAACAAAATATTCCCAAATCCCATAGTCCTAGCAGAGATTAGCGTCCGCATATGCATAAACATCTAAGAGGTGTTCAACTAGGGCACCGGTCAGGTCACATGACTGCTATCAGCGTCCAAACTTCTGAAGGTGTTTATATTCGTACGTCTGATAATTATCCGGTGCCGAGGATTATTTTTCTGATAAATGAGGCCAGTCTCGCTTTGGAGTGAGAGACACGCGGAGCAATTACAGTCCAGGTGTACGTTGTTATTATCAAAAACAATTAGACTGGACTGATTAGCGGTCTCTCATGCATGAGAAACAGTGGTTTGTTTATATTTTTCCAAAGCCAAGATACAACTGCGTCGTAATCACGAAAACTATAAAAGAAACAGTTCATCTGCTCCATTTTGACGCAAAGTCGAACAAAAGTTCAAAGATCTTTCGCATGGGTTTTTGTTTATAGGTCAATAATTACTTTTAATGATGAACAAGCGTGTTTATTGGTCATCCTCCCGAGACGGGTCTTTGTCTGAGGCTTTATTGGTCCTTCATGACCGTTTTCTTTCATGTTAGATGCCACGGACATGCAAATGAGACGTTTGTTTGTTGTTGAAACCACATTTATGTGCAAGAGCGGACGATATCAGAATGAAATCTTGCTGCACACCAGAGGATGCTGATGCAAACACTTGTACTGTACATCAGTTGGAAACTCACATCTGAACAAAGAGAAAAGATCGTCTAAACCAGTGGTTCTCAAATGGGGGTACGTGTACCCCTGGGGGTACGTGGAGGTACTGCAGGGGGTACGTGAAGCTTTTCAAAATATCTTTAAGAAATCAGTAGGCTCCTCATAATAAGTCTTGGGAAAAATTATTTTGTAAAAAGTTCAATAAAATATAAATGTGTGTTCATGCACTGAATTTTATATTCAGTATTTACAGGGTATTTACAGCACTGTACCTCTTTTTTATTCCAAAAATGTTTTGCCCGTGTCAGGGGGTACTTGACTAAAAATATATTTTTAAGGGGGTACATCACTGAAAAAAGTTTGAGAACCACTGGTCTAATCCATCCATCCCTCCACAGGCTTTAGCAAGGCTTAGTAGAGATAATAGCCTGAGGGCCAAGGTTTACGGGATGCTCTAAATTTGTGTTTTTTTTGTTTGGTTTTTTTATGTTTGTTTTTCCACAGAAAGTATAAAAGACCAAAAGATTTTCTGGTTTTCCAGCAGCAAGCTCTTACCTAAGAGCTCAATGTTTTCTCTGCTTCTTGTGGTTGTTCGGGGACTTGCTACATCGTCACATAGGCACGTCTGGCATAGTTTCTGTGGCATCCTTTGGAAGAGGGTTGGTTGGGGATTTGTAAGGATTAGAATATGTATGAAGATGCAGGTAATGAACTTTTTTGGAAAACAAATGCAAATACTTGGAGATACTCTGCACAAGCCCTAAAAACTTTAGATCTGATGTGTATTTTTGGATCTTTGCAGCTGGAGGGTAACCAACTCTATCGTGAAGGCTGACATGACATTTACCTCCTATCAACAAGATTTTATTTATCTGATTTTGCCTGGGTTGGTCTGAACAAGTAATTAACAAGTAATTATTTTATTTTTATTTTTGGAAATGACTATCTTTTCTTCTGTGATATAAAAGATTGAAAAACAACCGTCAGGTTTGCTAGGATCACATTGAAACGTTACAAAAAAAAAAAACATTTAGGAAAAGCACGTTTTGTGTTTTAATGGTAGAATAAATCAGAGCGGAAGACATTATTGATAGATTGATTCCAAGCATCAGCAACATATAAAAGTTAAGAAAGTTAAGGAAAGTGGTGTCCAAAGTATACACTCTGGGGTCATTTTTGACCCTTGCAATGATTTCCTTCGAAGAATGCGTTTGAAGAACAGTTCAAATTTTGTTTCAGCCCAGATAGTTGATCCTGATATAGTTTTAAAGAAGCAGTCAGTCAGAGGCAGTGCAAAACAAAGACCTTATTAAAATGCAAAAAAAGCGAGGTACATCATTATCAAGCAAAAGTCTTTCAACGAGGAGCCAATGTTTTTGTTTCTGAGAATTAATGGAAGACATCAAAACAAAGATCACCCAGGATGGCTGTATGAATTCCCAAATAGGGAAATGTACTGGACTGATACTAGGAGCAATACCAAGAACAAGCCCGGTTCTAGAAACCGTTTTTTCCAGAACCTTCAACTCTCCTAAATGACTCAAGAAACGCTGCTTTACTGAAAGGTTGAAAGGAGGTTTTTTTTTTTTTTTTTTTTTTTTAATCCCAAAACAACCTCATTTTCTTGAAGTCAGCAGGTTTCATTGTTGATATTTTCTTTATGGGTTTCACCTATTTCCTTCTGAGCAAAAACACTGAAACAGTTTCCTTAGACTTTTTTGTGTGGTTAATTCACTTAATGCATTTATATTTATAAATAAATACAGTTCAGTGACTCAGGAAGGCTCTACAGGTGTGAAAGGAAGAGGATCACTGCAAAGAAATGAAGGCCAATAAAAATCCGCTTAAATAAAGTATTTTAAGAATTTTCATGGCTTTCAAAACATTTGATATCAATGGATTTTGCATCAAGTCTCCATATTAAAATATGTAGGAACACTATCAACAATAGATAACATGTTGGGATGAGTATACCGGTGCAGAAACATTTGCACTGACAGTTGCTTGTCTCTTCTAAGAGGAAATAATCAGAGGCTGAGCACTAAATGTGTCTTTTTTTTTTTACATGTAGATTTTTACTTTTACTCTGTAATATCTGAAATAAAATCTACTGTGAGCAGATAACACAGTCGGACACTCTGATGTTTTTGCTAAAACTGGCAGCCAGGTAATTTTAGTTAAATGAAACTTAGCAACCCTTAAGTTTACGTTGAACAATAAACTGCTTTACATTGAATGATTTAAGCGGCATTTGCTGGAGAAGAATAGAATTTATATTTTTAGCAGTAATTTTCTAATGTTCATATGTATTTTGCATGTTTTAGGTATTGATCTATATCTGATTCACAGTTAAGCAGATCTAGGTTTACTTTAATTACTGAGTTTTACTAACTCTTGTGATCGGACTGGAAGCTATCATGTTGGAAGGAGGCTGAGCTTCTTAAAGAGACATAGTCCAATCTCTTTAAGAAGAGATTGCAAAGTCAAATTTCACTAATACAACATTTTTCTAACAACTGAAGGTAACATGGTGATTGTGCTGCATGTAAAATGGAAAAAACATAATACAAGAACGATTTTAAAGATGCATAATCCATTTCCTGTCAGAAACAAACATCTTGGTTGAATGGAAATCAACCAAACCTAATTCTGCCAGGGGTATGAATAATTTTGAAGTAACCGTAATTCTGACCAAAGTAACGAAGTAATCATACAACTGTTCTCGTCTAAGCAAGAAAAGCAGAGAATCCAATAGATCTATCTACATCCGGAAAGGTCAGTGTTTCCTGCACGGAAGGTGATTGATCTATTGGCTTTCTGCAACCGATCAAGCCTCTCTGACCCTCATCTTTCAGCAGGCATTAAGCTTCAGGGCCCGTCGCTGCCCGGCAAGGAGTTCTGTGACCTTGTTAGTGCCTTCCCCGATACATCACTGTTGATTAAAAAACTGGGCAGACTTCGACACCGTAAGACACTATTTAGGTCCCAATTAAATTCATAGCAAGGAAATTGGATCATAAACTCTTCAAAGGATCGTTAACAATCATTAGACAGGATAATGGGATGGCAATCAAAATATGTTAAAAAGAAACTTTCAAAGTCTTTTAGTGACTTTGTTGTTTTTGGACGTTTTCCAAACTGATTAATGTGGGATTGATTGATTTACAGATGTAATTAGCTGCACTCTGCACAGACGCATAATAATCATATATCTTCCTCCTTGTTTCAATGTATTAATTGGTTTCATTAACAAAAGCAGTTAATTGAATAACAATTAACAAAGTTGATGGTAATATTAAAATGGTGCATGCCATCTCCCTTGAGTTTTCTCTATGATAATAATGAAAACACCTTTTTTTTTTTCTTGTCAGATTGAAATTTTGTGTTTTGGACTATGTAATGACTAACATGATATTGGGTTTATTAGTTTATTCCTGGGACTCGCTGAGGCGTTGAGCTCCTGAACACATTGGGTTTAACAGGTAGGCACCATATGCTGGCTTAATCAAACATTGGAATCACATTTGGTTGTTAAATTGTCTCCTAATAAAAGCAGGTAGTAAAACAACCTGAGTTAATTCAATTTCAGGCGAGTTTGGGTAAAAAGCGGGCAGCTGTTCAGATTTGTGTAAATGCTTTAAAAACCAGCCTCCCCTCATTTCTTTCTTTCTTTCTTTCTTTTTTTTGCCTCTCCTGTTTTTTGTTTTTTTTAGGTTCAACTTCATCAGCCTGTTCAACTTTTTCTGAGGGAAAATAGAGATGGAGGGTGGACGAGCTGTCCACTCTCCTTAAAAGAAGACAATACCCGGGATATTGTAGTGACAGCTCACATTGTGCGTGAGTGTGTGTGAAAGAGAAGATTTGTGTATGTTTGGAAAACAGAAAAAGAATATAGAGGATGTGTGAGAGTTGCGTGTGTGTGTGTGAGTTACACTGACAGCTTGTATTCTCCGTGATTAATGATGTGCCGTGTGACTTGATAAGTGCTTCGGAGGACCAACGCTTGTTTCAATTAGACCTTGTGAAGGTCGCGACGCCGCGCCGGCCTCTCATTATCATATCCATAATCAATCCACATTATCATAGGGGAATGTGGATTGGATGTGTGATGTCTTGGTCGCACACTTACAGGGGGCTGGGGGACGAGCACACACAGAAACCTAATCACATACCAAAACACAATGACATACTCTCTCACTCACATACACACGCACCCTTCACTCCAAGTTGATTTGAATCATAACAGAAGCTGTCGGAACGGATTGTCTGTTCAGATTAAGAGTTTGTTTCTGAGAATTAAGCAGCATTGATGGTGGTGGCATTTCAGATCCTCACTGCAGACACAAATGCCAAAACATCATTCTGTCACCCCCCCACCACCTATCACCACCACCAACTCCCTCTGTTTCACACAATCACATGTATGAGCGTACATTCACGCACGCACGCACGCACGCACGCACGCACACACACACACACACACACACACACACACGCACACACACGCGCTCTCAATCTGGGACCCAGGGGCATTTTTAATAGAGGCGAAGTGATTCGTATGTTTTTGCTCCTCTAATGAGAACAGATTGAGTGGTATTTACACTTCATCGGCTGATCTAACCACCTACACATTTCCCTCATGCTGCCGCTCCTCGCTGGCCAAAACAGACATGTGGAGAGGACCAGAGCTCTGATTTCAAACAGAGACGCAACATGAGCATCGTCTCTGTCTCTTTGGCTCACGATGGCTCCATGGCAACATAAATGTGAACTGTTAATATTGGAGCTCTGGAACATGAATTAGGTTCTGCAGAAGAATGTTTTTTTTTTCTTTTTTTGCTTTGGTCGATAAAGCAATAATGTGCTTTGAAAAAAAAAAAAAATCAAAATAGTTGGATATTTTTAAGATTTTGTTGCGGTTTTGTGTGATAGGCCAACGCAAACCAAAGCACAAAACTGAAGTACAAAAAATACACAAGAACATTAATTTGCTTTGACTTAGACCACTGAAGTTCTAGGTCTAAACTGTTTTTTGCTCCATCCAGCTTTACTTCAGCTCTGACCAGCTGCCAAGCATCACCACGGCATGATGCTGCCATCACCACCGGTGTTCAGTGTAGTGGGGGCTGCAGCGCTAGTTTGCAAGCACATTTTGCAAGGAAGTTACATTTTTTAATCATCTAATCAGAGGACCTTCTTCCACACATTTTCTGTGTCGCCTACATACCTTGTGGTAAACTGTAAATCAGGCCTCATACTGCTTTCTTTCTTTCAACAGTCGCTTCCTTCTCACCACTTATCTATATAGAGCGCATGGCTAATGTAACAGTTATGTAATTGATAGCTTCTCATACCTGAGCTGGGGAACTCATTGATGCACTCAGATTGTGACTTCCCTGTTTCACACTTCTTCTCATGGCTTATTGCATAAAATCACAATAAAATGTGGTTGAAATGTGAAAAACATAAAAAGACAGTAACATAAAACCGCAGTGTTTATGTTACTGTGGTTACCTGTGTTCAATTCTTTTTTGTTCCCCCCCACCAAGAGATTACTTGTTTCATGGAAAAACTTTACAGTAACGCAATCTATATTAATGGAGATGATTATATTTAATGCTATAAAATAACATGAAGCAGATTTTGGAGTGTAAAACCTCATCATACAGAGGATTTGATAGAGATATAAAACATTAATTAACTCCGCGAAAGGGGAACATTGCACGGCACTGAAAATAGAAAGGCTTCTACTGTCTCAAGAAACTTTAAACACTTCAAAGACAGAATACCCCACTGAGTAAGCGCTGAACTCCAGAAGAAATATTAGATGTTGAAGACAGATAAATAATGCTGCAAAGTTGTTCACCTACAAACTCCATAACGCTGTCATGATAACTTTGCTCATACTTTCGAAGATCCGAGAAAGAAAACCAAACCGGGTTGAAGTTGTTTTAGCAAGTTGTCCAAAGTAGGAATTTAAATGAGTTCATTGTTCTCATCATGTATTAAATGGATGCTCTATAAATTAAACCTGTGACCTTCTGTTTTGAGACAAAGTCGCTTCACACCACTGAACAATACAACCTACACTGTGGCTGCTTACAAGATTGTGGATGGATGAGCTAAAACGCACAATGTAATTAAATTAGGACCTTGCACTCAAGGTTAAAGGCAGATTTCCTAGAGGTGGGACATTACTCACCAGCCTCTTGTTTATGTTACTGTGGTTACCTGTGTTCATCATAGAGCATTAGTATACACCTTACATATCGATCACAAAAGACTGCTGGCTTTATGCTGTTGGGACAGAAGTAAATGTTATTCAAACATTTTTTAAAAAACTTATAACCTAGTCTATTGCCATACAAAACAAATAACCTCACTATCACTATTTTTAACCTCACAATGGCTCGATTGGGGTCATGCAAAGAACAAAACATAAAATTGCGTAGTAAAATGATGTTGTTCATTCAATAATGTTGGTGGGACTCGGTTGTGTGGATAAAGTTACAATAAGGATTGAGTATAAGATAAGATTAGCCTTTTACATGCTAAAGTAAGCTACTTACTTGCTTTGACCTAAGTAGACATACATACTAAGCAGCTGTGGTAGCTATACACAAACTATGTGTGTAATAAGGAAAGTAGCTTTTGGCTGCCCCCAAAAGACTCCACAAGTGAATGAAGGACGTCACCAGATCGTTTGCATGATCGTCTTTTTCCAGGCTTGGGATTTGCAAAGGTGACCTGAAAGAGAGCCTCCAGCCATTTACTTACATGTTTTTGTTTGGCTTTTTAAATTCAGTGGCACCTTCGTGCATACACAATTCACTGGCTGTCTAATTTCAGATGAGAGGGACTACATGAAGTCTGGGTTACCTGTGAGTGTTTTGGAACAGTTAACGGGTGCATTGTAGTACCTATGTTCATTGAGAACAGCAAGAACAATATGTACCTTAATGCTAGAACCCCTGAAAATCTCTAACAACCAAAAAAAAAAAGCAATTAGAGTTACTGCTTTATTGAAAAAGTGTTTCTAAAAGGGTTTGATTACCCACTAAATATAGAAATTGCTAAGTTAGCAGCAAGGGATGAATGACTTGAGGAAGCAATGGTCTCAAAAGAACTGGCCTTGACTCCATGACTGATACTATGATCTTTTTTACGCTTTGTTTTGTTTATCATGCAACTATTCTCCGATGTACTCTGAGGAATTTAGCTTAGAGATTGTTAATCAACTTGTGGCTGCAATTAAAGGGGCACTATTAGGTAAAGTCGACAGTTTTGAGCTTTGCAGCATGTTATAACATTATTCCCTCATCACAAACATACCTGGAGTGTTTCCTTGATTTTCCATGCATGTTTGAGAACTACTTTAATCTCCCGTGACAACCACTCAGCTATGCAAAACGCTTGTGTGGCCCCAGCGCCACCTTTGAGGCGCAGCTCCTCCTCAGAGCAATTTCAAAACTTCCAAGCTTCTTCCCTGCGACATCCCCACTCAGCTCCTTCAAACTAGCCAGCATCAATTAGCAAACACCTGGTGAAACTATTGAACTCATTACACTTCTCAGTGCAATGCTGGCTAAAAAGCCGTTAGAGGATTAATGGAGGAGAGATGTTGTGATGACTTCCTGAAGGTAGAGCTTCAGGAAGCTCTACCTTTCTCTAGGCCTCTGTTTTTAAAGAGACAGAGGCCTAGTTTTATGGCTTTAAACCAGGAAGTGATACATACAGCATTTTTATAACAACTGAAGGTAACATACAGTAGTTATTTGATTGTGCTATAAAATGTCGCTATGTTCCTGGAAAATAAACAATTCTACCCTGTTAATAAGTTAAATATTCAATTATTAGTTTAATATGAAGAAGTTGTTTTAGTTGAATAGTTAACTATTTGTTTTTGCTGAAGCCAACACAATCCCCTGACACTTGCTTGTTTGTGTTGCCAGTACTCCCATTGTATAACATCTTATATCAATGATTTTTATGTTCACTATCCAGAAACAGGAGCTTTTTTAAAATTTACTTTTAAAAAAGTATTTATATATATTCTTTTTGTAAAATCCTGCATTGGAATTTAACTATTTTGTTGCTGTTTTTTTTAAAACAATAAGTGTGCAGTTGTAAATGAAATATTAAAGCGAAATATTTCTGGCTATAAGACTTTTTTTTTTTTTTGCTGAAAACCTAACCCAGTATGCTGGGTCAAACCCATTGCATTTTGCTGTGTTAAATTAACTCAGGCTGGATCGGTCCACATAGGATTCACAGCGTATCCCACATTGCGTTATTTTTAACCCAGAGTGTTACAAAGAATAAGCCTAAGAGGTTGGATCAGAACATTTTAACACCTATTAAATGCTCTGCAGTGGGAACTTATGACATGAATCGGCTCTGCTTTACCCAGACGGCTTTATCTATGTGTTTTCTGCAGATGGAGAAAGAGAGTCGTGACATTTCTTTTTGGCGAGGAAAAGGCCATACTCAGCAGGAGTTATCAAAGGCAAAAAAGTAAAAAGTTCGAGTTAGCTATCTCTCTCTCCGTCTCCCCCCCCTCTCTCTCTCTTCCCCTGGAGATACTCATGTTAAGCATAATTAAGCAGATTTGATTAGCATCAAGCCTGGCTTCCTCTCTTGACTTTTAATGAATGTAAATCTACCATCTACATCCTAAAGATTAATTTCTGCCAATTAAAAAACACAAGAGGGCTTATTCGAGAGAGAGAGAGAACGAGGGAGAGAGAGGAGAGACAGAAGAGGGGGGAAAAGAGTGTTCAAGTCCTTTGAGTTGGAGAACAGTCGGAGTTTTATCCTCTTCCCTCTTGTCTTATGGTGAGATGGTCTCTGGAGATCTGTGACTCTCTCTCTCTCTCGCTCTCCCTGAAGATCATTATCAACACAATGTTCCGTGAAAGCCACTTTGAAAGGACTGCAAGCTCTATGTAAATGATGGCAGCGTGTGGATGTGTTAGTGCCTGTACAGAGAGCAGGTAAGGAGCTCAGTTTATAAAGAAGAAGAAGAAAAAAAAAGATAAAAACGTATTGCCCCCCCAATGTGCTTGATCTTGTTAAGTCTCATCCAAATACCAGATTTAACAAACAGCAGGTGCGACAAACTTAAAAAGAGCAATCTCTTTCACAGAAAAAGAGACCTGACTTAATTTTTCTTTGCTCACGCATCTGTCATGACATGATGAAATCAGGTATAATTGCTACATGATTTCTCCCACGTTTCATTACGAGTGTTCTTGCTTTCGGATTAAAAAAACAGCTGTAATTTAAAATGATGCATACTCCCCCCGCCCCGTCCGTTCATTTTGCAAGCTTTTATTAATAACACTCAAATCACATAAAGGTCAAGCACTAATTGGAAACCTATAGGCATTTCTTCACAGTCAGGGCCTGTTTTATGAGTTGGGGGGGGGGGAGAGCACGAAACCTTTGATGAAAATCTTTTCCTCCTCTCAGTACTCAGTAAAGTCAAAGAGAGTTGGGAGGCCGATCCGGGAGAGGTGGGCTGTGACAGCGCACGGACCGACGAAAGTATTCTGGTCAAATCCAGCTTTGATCAACTTCTCGTAATCTTTTCAAAACACTTTCACAACTTAAATCCTAATGCCTATTCAATCAGATTGGTCAGATTTTCTAAAGACATAAAGTCCATTTAGTACATCTGAATATAATCAAAAAATACATTTATCAGCAATTTTAAGAAAAAGAAAAACATTTATGTAGTCATTTATGTGCATTCATTGCACACGAAGTGGTATGAAGCAGGCATTTGTGGTGTTAATTTTGATGGTCTACAGTTAACGAAAGCCCAACTTGAGATTCTGCATTAAACTAATTAAAAAAACAAAGATTTCTTTTAAACAAAATTCTCAATGGGCCAAATAATATGTGCTTGTACTTGTGTGCTCCAACGTAGCGGTAGGATTAGGATAAAAAAAACAACAACACTACAGTCCTTTTTCTCCGAAGCTGAGGTAAAATGGCTCTGCCTTTGTCTTTGGTTCAATTTTACACCTTGCTAATCTCCTCTGCCTTTCTGGCTTTCTTCAAAATCCTCTCAAGTTTAATGTTTCTCCTCTTTCTTCACGTGAACACATTTTTTTCTTTCGCTAAACTTTCCAGTGGATACAGCATTCTTATCAGCCAGCTTCTTTAGCAATGACCTTTTGTGGCTTTACACAAAGTTCTGATGGAAAACAGTCAAGTCAGTCTTCCCCTTGGTTATGTAAGCAACAATATGGCAATAATCACGATTCTGTATTTTAAAAAAATGCTGGCCTTATGTGAAACACTTATTTTAAGAGACAGTAAGCGAAAACAATTAAGTGAGAGAAACACTTGAAGTATGTTACACTTGAGGTGTTTTTATCATTCTAAGCGAGGAGAATCCGATTCTCAGGCCGAACAAACAAATACAGTAATTAGCGAGGTTGGCAGGAAGACCAGTAATGAAAGCTTAAAAGCTCCAGCAGACAAAAACCCAAACTAGAAGAAGAAGCAACTGAAAATACACTTGAGGTGTAACATACTTACAGAATACATTCACATACGTGTGAATATACATATGTGTTTCTGACTATGAAGAAAAATAACCAGAGGAAATACAAAAAGCAGTTTTTAAGTAGTGCTTTTATGCAAAAATATTAATGCCCCTACAACCTCATAACTGCTTGCGTCACTCTTATCAGCAGGAAATGCATTTGAAATATGTCTTTATTCCAGTCACATTGTTAATGAATAATTACCATTAAAAACATGTTACAGTGGCAAAAAGTGAGATAAAGAACAAGGTGTTTTGCCCAGAGTTTGGACATTTTTCTCGATCCGTTCTAATTGGTGATCAGTAGGTCAAATACTGAAAAACTTTATTTTGTTTGTTCCTATTTATTGCTTGAATCCAAATTGCAAATAACACCACATTTGGCTATTTTTAGATCCTGTAATTAATTTGGAGATTAATAATTATTAGATAAAGGACAGACACAAATACTTTCATAAGTAAACGGGTAGATTTGAAGATCTTTCATTTTCAGTTGAATTCAAAACTATTCCTCAGCTACTTTTTCTGATTTGTAATCATTGAAAAAAACTTAAGTATATAGAGTAGTGCATAAAAAATATAAATTGGCATTTGGCGGGAAAAACAACAACTGATTATTAGATTCTTGTTTTGAATTGCAACAAACCGAAACTGTTTTTCCATTTTTGTTGTTGTTTTTTTTTTAAATTTAAGTTCTTGAGCGCCATATTGTCTTTACATCATAAACATGGATGTGAGTTTTCAGAATGTAATCCATTTTACTTCCAAACATGATGCATTAATTAATCTTAAAGATTTAAGAGGATCTCTAGAAATGACTTAAACGCCCCGGGTTGTATGCCACAAGCATGTCAAGTCTCATCAGAGGCTTTAATGTGAAGGTGTGTTTTCAGCACTCATAAATAAGCTTATCAAAAGTTTAAGTAGGCTAATCTTTGCTCTCTCTCCCCCTCTCCTGTCTCTCACTGTCTAAGAATCAGCCCAGGCTCCTCCTCCTTATGATAATTTGACAGTAGCATCTCCACCGAGTCAAGCCTCCGCTCATTCTGATTCAATAATGTGAACTCCTTTCCACACACGGACCGTGTCTCCTCTCCTCTCTTCTCTTTTTATTCCTCTCTCTTCCCAGAGACGCCCAATGCACACTTCACGCTCCCAAACTTACTTTCCATAATAGTTGACTTGAACTTTTGCTTTTCTTTTTTTTTTTTTTTTAACTTGCACTCTTTTTCGCCGACAATTACTACCATGGCAACTCCTGCCACTCCGACTCTGCTTCCCGCAGCTCCACTCGGTCACCACCCGGTACCCAGCTCCGTCTCCCCGGCCACCAACTCTCCGCCACCCGCCGCCACCTCCGCCGCGTCCTCCCCGGCTCCACCGGTGCCGCACCCGGCGCTGCTTCACCAGTTCCGGGCGGACCTCCTGCTGCCCAACGGGACCCCGCTGAAGGGCGGCGGAACCCCGCTGTCCGCCGGGGCCAAACCCGTGTACGCCACCGCGTCGCCCGTGGAGAGCACGCCGCAGAACAACGAGTGCAAGCTGGTGGAGGTGAAAGGTGCCAAGCTGGCCTCGTTCACGGTCAAAGGCACGGAGCTCATCTGTCTGCCGCAGGCTTTCGACGTGTTCCTCAAGCACCTGGTCGGCGGGCTCCACACCGTCTACACCAAGCTGAAGCGGCTGGACATTAGTCCGGTGGTGTGCAACGTGGAGCAGGTCCGGGTGCTGCGGGGGCTGGGAGCCATCCAGCCCGGGGTGAACCGGTGCAAACTCATCTCCAGGCAGGACTTCGAGACGCTCTTCAACGACTGCACCAATGCAAGGTGAGCTGGGGGAGGTGGAGGTGACGGTGGGGGGGCACACGGAGGTTCATCCCGGTGTTGTTTAAAGTGCGACTGGTGCAGCAGTGTTTATTTTTATTTTTAACTCACCTCACTTTTAAAAAGCTGAAAGATGATGAGTTTAATTACTGTTCTTATTTGTGCTCATTTTCAAGTTTTATTACATGTCACTTTACCCCCAGTTTGCCTAACTGCTCCCACCAGTTTTAATGGAAATGAGGCTCGTTGAAGGCCAAGTTTGTCCTGTTGTCACTTACTGTTAATGGAGATAAAAGGTTAGGATGCCAACAAATGTGTTTTGATGTACTTCGGAAGTTGAATTAGTAGATAAAAGACTCCAGGTTCAGTTAAATGATTTTCTGCCAGTTTTATTAAATGCATTGTAAATAGGCATGGGCCAGTATTAGATCCTCACAGTAGCATCACTTTGGTTGAAATTCACTCTTTATGTAAAATCAATATAACTTGATGAAATCGCAACAATTACCCCTACTCTTGTAAACTCAATTTATAATATTGATTGTCAAAGTTGTAAATATAATTTCTTCCATATTTATAGTTGGTTTTAAAGATATTCAGGAACACTTGTTTTCAAACGTTATATTATGTTTTTATTTTGTTACTGTTATTAGTTTCAAACGTTACATTCAAAGCAGTAGACCCCCTATACTCACGGGATTAAGGGTCACAGCCGGGGTCAAAGCTATCATCTGCGAATACTTAAGGGCCCCTTCAAAAATGCTTATATTTTAACAGTGGAAACACCAAATATGTTCTCAAATACTTTAATACGCACAGTGAAAACCCGTCTTACCAGAACTGCAGGAGTTAAAATCCACTCTTCCACCTTCTTGTAGGAACAACCAATCAGCGGCAAGAACGGCGCTCCTGGATTGGCTGCTTTGCAAGCACCATCCGAGAGCTTGCCAAGTAGCATTACACCTGGGAATTTCAGCTTCCGCCTCATTTTCTTTGGAACATTTTTGACACTTTCCAAAAAATTAAAAGAAATCCCAAAGCTTGTCAGATGGACATAGATGAAAAATACTTGAAATTGCATTTGGATATTTAGTGGTTTTTATTGTGATGATAGTGAATGGTACAAAGTGAAAATGTATTCTCATTGTCTTTTTGGCTTCAACTAGTGAACACTAGTGCAGCTACACAGCTGAACCTTAAACAATCATGCTATTGTGTTTGCAGACATAATTAGAGTTATTCAAACTGACCAGTTTTTGTCGTGAGAATCTATTTGCTGATTTTCATTACAGATTGTAATTTCAAGTCAGATTTAACTTAAGTAGGAAAGATGGGTGACAGTCCACAAATTTCCTCACCATGACCTTTTACTGCAAGGAGAAATTGAACCAAACAAACCTCTTTCTAGGAGGCCTAAAGGAAAGTTATAGGTGTCGTCTGCCAGCCAGCTGGCCGGCAGTGCACAGCAGCCCATGGAGGAGAGACGGTGTTGCTTCATTCTCCAACACCCGCTTCTTTCATGTCATTTCATGAGAAGGACTTTAAACCCCTTGGAACGGTGTGAGGGCAGATCTTTGCCGTTTTGAGAGCGTAACTTTTTAAAACATTAGCATACCTTGATGCTGGTAACTGGTCCACGCCTACTTGCCTTACTTCTTCTCCTTCCAGGCCTGTAACTAATTACCATTTTATTGGATGATAAACGTCTTGATGGCTGCGGTGATGTTGGCGATAATGAATTTTTGTAATCCTAATAAGAAAAAAAAAAAAAGCCCTACTCTCAAAAGTTTGTCATGTTATCACTTACTGTTATCTCTGTCTCACTCTGACACACTCTCTCTTTGACACACTCTCACTTGCACACATTGAATCTGACACTGTCATTCTGAGAAATTGATTCTTCACAGAAATTAATTAATTTTCATTTGGCCCCAAGCGGCAGCTTAAATCAGGACAAGCTCACTCACTCACTCGCTGATCCCCTTCGCTTTCTCTCCTTCGCCCATCTTCCTTGCTTCCCTCTCTCCCTCCTTAATAACTTGCTGTCTTATCATATCAACACTCTTTAGCCCTGAGCATCAGAACAGAGGAGATGATTAAATGAATTCTCTGTATTTATGATGCGATTATGTAAATGAGGTGTTTTGCAGAACTCCGGTGGTGACCAACTGCATGGGTCATCAGTTCCAGCGTGGCGCAGAGATGTTTGGATAAAGGGGACTAAATTGGCTGGGATTTGCGGCTTCCCGGTGCCTCGGCCTGCTGCTGTGCAGACCACATGCTCGTGACAGCGTGAGCTTGAATCCAGAGGAGTGTGGATTATCTCTGGTTTAGAGAACTCATATTGTTTGATGGTTAATCCTTGCTACTTGGAGCATGGATGATCCAATTTACACCTGCCATTAACTTTGGATGGAGGCCGCATCAAGATGTGCGCAGATGAACACGCGGAGGACGTGCGGAGCTTTTGCCTATTTCCGTAAATGTTCTCCTCTTTTTCAAAACCGAAGCAAGAAGTTCGGAGACAAGCCTTAACTTGTGGATTAACCACCTGCTCTTAAGCTTTTGCAGCCCTCCAACCAAGACAAAAATCCGGAATGCTTCTTCTTCTTCTGGTTGCTGCGGGATGTCTCCTGTGTCTGGTGTTAATGGGAGCGTTGTTATACAACCCCCCGAAAATACACAGCCGCTGCCGTCTCTAATTATCCACACAACACTCAAACAGCCTTTAGTTAATGAGATCTGAAAACATCACTCGTCTGAAATCTTCAAACAACTTGCCTGATTCTTTGTCTGAGGGCTTCAAATGTGCTGCGGTAGCCATTAGTATCAGTATCCCCACCTCCGCCGCCACCACCCCACCGAGTGCATTAGAAGTTTTTAAGTGATCCCTTGTGTGGAGACATACAGTAGCAGGTAAAATGAAAAAAGTGGAACTCAAAACGGTTTGGGTCAAAGACGGAAGGAAAGCCTAAAAGTTTCAAGAAGAGTCCCCGAGAATATGATGATGTGGCTTTTTGACAAACTCGCTCAGATTTCTGTTACTGATTAAGACACACATCACTTATTATTTTCCAGTTCAGGATAAAGGTTGGAAAGAGACACAGTCGAGATGCCTGATAGTTTTGCTAAATGTTTTTGGGTGCTTGTTTAATCATTGCTTTAATCACTCAGTGAATGTCAGAGCGTAGTGTGAAGCGCTTTGCAGTCCTCTGGACTAGATAAAGCAGTAAACAAGTACAGGCCATTTCGTATTTCTTCACTTTTTCAATATTGAAGCAAAGTCTTTGTTCATAACTGTTTTACTTTCTTTTCTTTGTCCTGCCATGTTCACACACACACACACACACAATCACACACACAGCCTGACCACTGACTCATCACACAATGAAGAAGAGCCAACTTCACCCTCCGCTCCAGTTCTAATTCATGCATAGGTGGCGCAGAAACACACCCTCTTTCCTCGCCGTCTGCTGGCGCGCACCAACTCGCACGGTCACGCCTGCGTGTTTTGCTGGCTTCGCCGCTAAATGACATTAGTTCCACCGAGGGAACACGGCATGTAGGAGGCAACCCGATCCGTCGTCTTTTGCTTGTCTGCCCCTCACAAAAGGAATAGTTTCATTCTCCATTTGGAGAGAGAGCACACCAAACAAACTCGCTCAGGTCAAACAGGGTGTATTCGTGACATGTATGTGTAGACATTATGTATGCAGTGTTAAAAATAGTCTTTCCCTCCATGTGTTACATTAAAATGTTCTGATGTACCGAGGAACAAGATCTCACTTTGTTTTGTTTTTTTACAGAAGAATATTTAAAGAGCAACACATGGGTTCTCTATTTGTGCTCATCAATCTTTTACACATGACATACTTAAGTTAAAGTTTCATTAAAACAGATAAAAATGCAGTAAGATTTGCACAAAATCAAGATTGATACATTTTTTTCATTTCTAGCTCATTTTCTTAAATTTATTTGTTCTATGGAACGTGAGATTGGTAGTCCATGACTTTCTGTGAGTGATGGCTGACACAGACTTGAAACTTTATCACAATATTTTGCTGGATTTGTTGCAATAAAGTGTAGATAAAATATTGTTCAAAAATCATAACCATCTTATCCTTATCGTATTTTAGCAGTACATTTATCTGAATACAGTCACTCACATACAGAAGAATGTGTACCAAAATTAGACCTAGCTCCTTATTGAATAGGTCTCTTCAGCAGTGTTGTTAAAGGAAGCAGTACAATTGCGTTTTAATTATATTTAGTTATATATCCAGATATATTGATGTTAATAAATGCTCATATGGAATCAACAATGGAAGGAAGTAGTTCAGACACCCAAGGTAACAATTCAAAC
Organism: Xiphophorus maculatus; assembly: GCF_002775205.1. Classification (NCBI taxonomy): domain Eukaryota; kingdom Metazoa; phylum Chordata; class Actinopteri; order Cyprinodontiformes; family Poeciliidae; genus Xiphophorus; species Xiphophorus maculatus. The sequence goes on from NC_036464.1 coordinate 18,397,339, forward strand.
TATATTGTAGCTTTTCGAGCTTTACAAACATCATAATTCAATTCAGAAATGCTTTATGAACTTTGTAACTCATCCAAGTTTCTTCAAAGAGTTGTTGTAGATTCTAATGGCCGTGGAAAAGAAGGATCCCACATGTAAAGGTTGTAAAATCCTAATGTGGTGTGAAACATATTCAATCAATCAATCAATCAAATTTTATTTGTATAGCACATTTCAGCATCAAGGCATTTCAAAGTGCTTTACATCATATCAAACACAGAAACACAATGCAACATAAAGTCAACAATCAAAACACGGCATTAAGTCAGGTTCCATCAATAAATTTATAATTGATTACGTTTCAAATACAATCCTAAACAGGTGGGTTTTTAGTCGAGTTTGGATCCATAAAAGAGTTACCTGCTACACTCCTACTGTGTATTTATCATATACAGTACAGACCAAAAGTTTGGACACACCTTCTAATTCAATGGGTTTTCTTTATTTCCATGACTATTTATAAGGCAAGAAATCCCACTTATTAACCTGACAGGGCACAGCTATGAAGTGAAAACTATTTCAGGTGGCGACCTCTTGAAGCTCATCAAGAAAATGCAGAGTGTGTGCAAAGCAGTAATCACAGCAAAAGATTGCTACTTTGAAGAAACTAGAATATAAGGGGTATTTTCAGTTGTTTAACACTTTTTTGTTTAGTGCATATTTCCACATGTGTTATTCATAGTTTTGATGCCTTCAGTGTGAATCTACAATGTCAATAGTCATGAAAATAAAGGAAACTCATTGAATTAAAAGGTGTGTCCAAACTTTTGGTCTGTACTGTATGTAAAAGTGCTTCATGCCCCCTGTATGGTGGAGGATCTTTGAGGCTGTGGGAAAGCATGGCATCATGAGAGCTTTGAAATAGCAGGCCATTGGAGAAAAAAATATCTGTGGCCTCTGCCAGGAAACTGTAAATGGGTTGTCATTAGCAGGATTGTGATCCAAAACATATGGCGAAATAAACACAGAAAAACAATTCCCCAGACTCAAATTTATTTTTTTCTGTGGCCATCTCGGTCCCCAGACCTAAATCCTGCAGAAAACTTATGGGATCAGCTGAAGAGACGATCCAGGACTCTGGCTGATCTAGAGAAATTGTGCAAAGTTCAAAGATCCCTCCATCTACTCGGTATGCGCCAACCGTGGTGTCCTGGTGGCAAAAGAGACTTATGTAAAGTGTTAGCAGCAGGAGTGTCGATAAATGTGCTACTGTTATTTGTTTTTTCTCAGATAAAAATGCTTTCTCTGATGAAATTGTGGATTTTACACAATTTTATTTGAAAGTGTTTTACCTGACTTTTACCATGGATGGAGGGAAATTTGTTCATGTCTGTGAAAATCTAGTAGCTTTGAACCGTTTCTTTGTTTTTCGGTGACAAAGTTTAGCCTCGCAACTTTTTGTGGGCGGTGTTCTGAGTGTGTGTGTGTTTGTGTGTGGGGGTGGTCACGTTCAGCAGTGTTGGGACAGAATCCAAGTTCAGATGCGTTCAAGTCTGACTCAACTTTAACCTCAATGCTCTTTTGATGTTTTATAGAGACGAGCGTGATGAGCTAAAGAGGGCCTCTCCGTCTCTTCTCTTGTGTCGGGTTTTAATGGAAAGCGCACACACACCCTTCACCCTTACACACACACAAATGCACGCACGCACACACACAGTCCTGACATCGTCCTGACCCTGGAATGCGGCGAAGGAATGCCCGACAGTATCGGTTTAGGAGATCTGAATTTTTTGCCCCGATCAAACGTCCTGTTAGCTTCTTTCACGACATCATCACACAGGCTAAAAAGAGTGATCCATCAAGTTTTTTTTTTTTTTTTTCAATTTATTTATCGCAACATCAATCTCTCCTTCTCTTTTCTCCAACCTGGAACATAAGTCTTCCTGCGAGCGGCGTCGACGTTATGATTTATCAAACCGGACCGTGACTGCGAATACAAGCCCGTGTGATAAACACAGATTGAAAGGATGGGAGCTGTAAACCGCTTCTAATGTATTCCAAACAAAATCCTGTTTGAGCAAGTTCTCCCTTTTCTCTCCCCCTGTTCTCTCACATAAACACACAGCTGCTACCTATCACCACCTCAGTCCCTCCAAGCCAGTAGCTGTTCCACTGTTTTGACTGTAACACTTCCTCTTCTTTCATTACTTTTCTTGACTCTCTGTGTGTGTGTGCGGTGTGTGTGTGTGCAAAGAGCAGAGAGATCTGTCATCTTGGATGTGTTTTTGTTTCTATTCCACCTGTGCTAAGCTCCAGCTGCCATGTTTGGCGTTTCATGTTTCAGGTAACACACTCCGGAGAAGCTCTGAGGGCAGAACTCTATGTGCAGGTTACCTTCCTATCCCTAAAAAAGAAAATGTGTGTGTGTGGTGTGTGTGTGTGTGTGGCCACAGTGTTGGCATGAAGGAGGACGTCTGGGTGAGATTTTAATTAAAGTTTGAGACAAAGAGGTCATAAGCCATACACCCCCTCCTCTACACACACATACACACACACATCCACACACAATGAACTGTTTTCTCTCTTCTAGCCCCCCCCACTCCCCTCCTTTCTCTCCCTCATTCCATCCCCTCAGCTTGATGACTTTTCCATGAAAGGCTTTTTCATTAATCCTACCTCAGGGAACCGGTGCTCTCCAACCTCTCACACACACACAAACACCCCTGCATGCACAACACACACATAAGACCTCCCTCTGTGGGTCACTTTGATGTATCAACGTACTTGCAGACTAAACACAAAATTAGGTTCCAGTTCTTTATGCCCCTTAAAAATGCAACATATACAAAGGCGCAGACAACGCACCCACCCACCAACAACACATACACACACACGCCGATGCGCACCCCGGCATACACACATACACACACACACTTAGAGAGGCCATTAATTAGTGAGTGCAAATAAACAGTAGTAAGGGAAAGGGAAGCGGCTGCAGTAAAAAACAAGGCAGGCTCTGATCTGTGTGCGTTTTATTTCCCCCTGCTGATCTTCACTTCTGCATCTGTGTGTGTTTGTGTGAATTTGACATGTTTCAACATCAGTTCCTGTCCAACTGTGTTGCTTTACCTCCAAACATGAAACCCAAAAATACATTTCCTGCTTTTGTTGAGCTCAGTGTGATGCTGAAGACAAATATTTGAATTCTAAGCAACACAAACACACACCACACACACGCATTCACAAGTAGTCACAACTGTGTCCCAGTCTTTCCCTTTTTTCTTTTTTTCTTTTTTCTTTTGAAATTTTTTTAGATTCCCCCCAAAATTTGGCCATAATAATGTTATTATGTTGTGCTAACCACTACAGGCTTTGATGGAAAAGTTATTATGGAAGACTTTTCAGCCATACTAAGATGTTTTACTTAGTCTTTTTGCCTGTTTACTAGGAATAGCAAGGCGAGACAACTTAAGTTGTTAAACAACTTTTATACATAGTATTATTCAAAGTAACTTTTGGGAAAAATATAGGAAAGGACATAGCGTACACTCTCTTTATATCTCAGGTTTTTAGAAGAATATTACTTTAATTTAGCAGTTTTTCTTAATCTGCATCTGATTTATTTGGGTGCAGAAAGAAGCCGGCTGCTAGGGGGTATTTGTTTGTTTGGAGATGTTTCATCAAAGGAACAAACTGGCCCAGTAACCAACTTCGGATAGCTTGTATCACAGTAAACCGGTCACTCATCAAAATATCGGATTTGACTAGTTTTTATTTCTAATTGAAATCAATTAAAGGTATTGTTTTGATACATAAATGTGAATCATCTTATATTCTACTGCACATTTTTTTCCTCTTTTGTCTTTTCACCTTAGAATAAAAAAAATATCTGATTTTGTGAAGTTTGGGATTAGCAGATCAGACCTAAAAATAAAAATAAAAATCTGTATCAGCCTGGAGAAACCTGATTGGTGCATTTCTGCCAGTTATTTTTACCATTGGTGGATTTTACTGTTATCAATGGCAGACATGCTAATTGTGCTAAAAGTAGCAAAACTTTCCATGTTAAATATTGACCAATCACAACAGGGAAGCTGGAAAGAAAAATGTTGAACGTTCTTAGTTGTAGTTTTCCAAAGATGAATTGGAATCTACTAAAACTGTGAGGAAGAGGTCAAAGCTTTACAAAAACCAGCCACAAATCTCTCGTTGCTCACTCTCTAGCTTCTTCTTTTTTTTCTCTCACTATATTTACATGCATCTGTGTGCATGTCGCTCCCTGTGCTCCTTTTGGCGTGAGTGTGGGTGTGTGTTTCTGTGAGATATCTGATGTCAGCTGTCACATCCCAGTCGGTCTGGGCCTATAATAAGAGACAATAATAACAACTCATTAAAACCGAGGGCAGGAACTGTGGAGCTCATCGGCTCATCAAATTAACCTTTGAACACTTCATACACACACATGCACGCGCACACACCAACACACACATACACATTCCAGCTACCTGTTTTTTCTCCCAGAGTTTGTGGCTACACATTCTTTCTCCCTGTCTTTTTGTGTCTCTTCATCTACCCCCTCTCAGCCAGTGGGTGTGTCAACAGGGGATTGGTCCTTTCTGGTGGGTAATTGATGAATTATATGCAACATGCAAATGAGGCGCCATTAATCTCCTGACTGACAGCTTCGTTTATGGGGCCTTAATGACGGCTGGATTAGATTCTAATTAAAATCTGCTCAAAGACACCCCACGCTAGGAAGCTGCTGCTTCTAGTCTATCTCTGCTTATTCCCCCTCCTCACCCTTTTCTTTTGCACCTTTTTTTTTAAACTTTTATGCACTTTCTCATTTTATGTCCCTCTTCATCTTTCTGTCTCACTTTACTCCTCTTTAACTTCGCGCTTCACTCAGGTTTCACCCCCTTCTCCGTCATTTTCCTCCTCCTCCTCCGTCCACCTTCTTTTGCTCACTGTCTTTTAATATCACGCAGCCTCAGACAGACGCACAGATTGCTGTTGTGTCAAGCTGCTGTGAAACGGAGATGAGGTACCCTGGTTGTCATTAGGCCTGATGTGGCCCGTGTCATTTCCACTGTCAGGACATTCACACCGTTTAGTCAGAGCCCGAGTGATGTCTGACAGCTTTGCATGTACTTCCTCCAGGATTGATCGAGCGCGGCCCGGCTCCGTCGAGCCTCACACGCAAACGCACAAGAACCCGCTTGCGTCTCGCCTTGTACTTACAGCTGTTGTCAAGCAAACTTGTGACACGACGGGGTGGGGGGGGAAGAAAAAGGGGAAACAAACGGCTAAACAAGGAGAGGACTGAAGGGGAAGGAGGCGGGCGAGCGCATTTAATAAGCAAACAAATGAATGAGTAAGCTGAACAGTAATGAGGTGCTTTATGGAGGCCATAGGGAAACTCCTTTTCTGCTTGCTCGTATCCACCGGGAGGTCAGATTTGCTGTACAGCAGCCTTCCTGGAGGCACTCATGTTTCAGTGTTTTTGCTTGTTGACACTTCAGCAGGATCAGAGGTTTACAGACTTGAAGGACACTTTAGTCTAACCGGGCCACCCATCTTAGTCCCAGCATGGAGAGCGGCCTAATGACTGACGCTAGCGCTGTGTTTTTCTGCCTACAGCTCGAGGCCCGGACGACCGCCCAAGAGGCTGCAGAGTGCGACAGAGGGCGGGACGCACCACATGCTGTCTCACGGCGGTCTGATTCACGCTGGGATCATGCCTCCTGCAGGTGACCACCCATGCCTCAGCATGCTCACGCTTTATATACATGAGCTGTGGAAACAATATCAGTGCATGGGGGAAAGAATAGCTTGACTGATCACTCTGTTTTTAATATAAAAATGCCAAATTTTGGAAAGTATTAGTGAAAAAAATAACAGTACTCAGTTATTTCTGTCATGTCTGACTGGGGTAATGAATCTATCAGTGACGCATCAAAGCTTTTGCATGAAAAGAGTGCTTGTTTTATTCATAGTATTTATAAGTTGAGAAAAATTTGGTAATTAAAAAGTACGTAACAATAAAATAAGCATGTTGCTGTTGGTGACTTGAGCTTCCTTCTGAAGCTAATGCTGTACACTGCAGATCAGCTGGCTTAAAGAAAACTACTAAACATCAAGCTACAATCTGCATTTCAGTGAAGGAGCTGACTGTTGGATGGCAACCTCAGTAGACAGCCTGACTAATCAACCAGCTCTTATCAGCTTGGTATACTTATTTACTCTGCAATGATGGTGGTCTGATATTTCTGACCTAATCTGTGATTGAAATTCAAAATAACTATAGTTAAATAGGCAATTGATTGTAATAAATATGTTGTTTTAGAGGCAGCACAGATAATCCGTGCTTGTCAGTTAAAAAAAAACAATTAAATCATTTTAATTAGACCTACATGATATTGGTAGAAACCGAAATTGCATTTTTTTTCTAATCCTATGATATCTATATTGCGAAATACAGGAAATTTTCTACATTGGTAAATATTACAATATATATATTGTATATATATATATGCCTGTTTTCTTATTTTCCCTACATATCATCTTTGCTTCCATTTCTTGTGACCTTTCGCATTTGGGCGGTGTCATTAGCGTCCGGTGTGAACATCTGCTGCCGTAAGACTCTGTCCAACTGGTTGAATATTACATTGGCGTGAAAAATACATGTTTATAACACCTGGAATATATCAGACAACAATTATTGAGATCCAAACAGTCTGTTGTGGTGTGAATATTGCACACACTGATGTTGTAACGCCGATATATTTGTGATATATTCATATATCATGAAACTGTGGTATCTGTCCTCAGGTTTATCATTATGTGAGAATCTTATATCACCCAATACTTAGACGAAAGTCTAAAATAAACAAAATAAAACAGTTAAAATACATTTACACCTACATTTTTCGAAGATGAAAATATAGCCTTTTACGATATTTGGTGATGTGCCTTTAACAGATTACAGAGCAGCACTTTATGAGTTTACTTCAATGTGCAGCGAAGATGACTTTAACGTCAAATAAATTTAATAAACATTTTAGATGTCTTCAAATTCCGCATCAATTTTTCGAAATCATCAGAAAGTCAGCCTCCATTAGCTTTACTACCTCAGCCACTAAACTCTGGATCATGTCTGGGGATCAAGGGCAATGAAAGTTCAACTAACAGGCCAGATATATTATAATTAATGCATGGCACTTGAAATTTAATAGCCTACCTAATATTGTATCCAAGCAGTCTGTTGGAGTTACAGTTCTGCACACATGGACATTGCAATTGTGATTGCAATTCAATATTCTGTCTAATATCTGCCACTTAAATATGCTGTAAAAACGCAAAAGATTTTAATTTCACTGTTTTTGTAAATCTAGAAATGTTGACATTCTTTTTTCTTTAGAAAGTCTAGCAGTTAGTCACAGTAGAAATTAGACCTGGTCATATTAGGAAATCTATATACCAATGCACGTCATTTGAAATATGATAGCCTGCAACTCTTCAAATACTTAACAGAAAGTTTCAAAATATCTCTAAAGTTAAATCAGTCCAACAGCATTCAAATTAGTTTTTTTTAAGCAAACTCTCATATCAACAGCAAGCTACGGCACAAGTTATTCTTCTGAAAGAGTTTCTGAAATTCTGCTCTAATGTTAGCTGCGAGAGAAAACATGTTCCTCGACGTCCCTGCTTCTACAGACATGACAGACTGAGGAGGTTTTCACTCTTTATTTTTATAATGACACATTTTTACCCATCATCAATCGCACGAAGGGGTGGAGAACCTGGGAGGCGATCGGTGAGTTGTTGAATGAAATTAGCATACAGACTGCTGACAAATCAGAAACAACTTGCAAACTTGGTGGGCTTTGTTTCCTCGACTTAAAAAATCTGCAAAGTTCAGTAAGTATCCTTATCTGTAGAACTTTAGATATATAATTGCATACAATTATATTTGAACCTTGTTGTTACTATAAGTAAATGTATGACTTTTCATCCTGTCAAACAATAGAATATTTAAATGTAAGTATTTTGTTGCCATGGTTTATCACAATGCAGCTTGTGTTTTTGTTTATTATAACTTCTGTGTGTCGGAGTGTGTGTGTGTGTGTTGGAAAAGCACAGAGAAAAGGGAGAGAAAAGTAATTGTTGGCACCTCACTGCTCTCAAAGTTGCCCTTGGCTTTGTGCTCTTCACTGAAACCTGATCTTTTCATTCCCTGCCTCAAAAGAAGCCATTTTCTATTAGCCTCCGCTTCCTCTCACTGTTCAAAGGTGCTCTACTGTGTGCGTGTGTGTGTGTGTGCGACTGGTGTGTGTGTTTTTTGCGTGAACGCTCGAGAGCATCTTTCTCAGTGGGGAAAGAAAAGAGCCTTTTTTTCCACCAAAGAAGAGGGCACGGCGGCAATGTCAGCGCCACTGATTAGAACTGGCCACATGAGAGGGGAGAAGGAGATGGGGAGAGCGAGGACATTTGAGCGTAAAAGGCAGGAAAGATCTTTGATGTCACCCTCCTTAGTCGCTGTTTCTCGCCTTCATGTGCTCGCGAGTGCGCACGCACACAGCAACGCGGTGGCTTACGTCCTGCTGTGATGCTGACATTTGAAAAGGTAAAGTAAGGAGAAGGGATGGGGACGAGAGGGCAGGGAAGAGAGGGAAAAAGGAGATGAGAGAGGAAGAGCAAACTGTCCGCTGCAGACGTCTATTATCTGAGAGGACGGGGCGGGATCAAGAACACAATGGTTAACTTGGTTGCAAATGTTTAGATGTATCCATGATCAGGAAATTAAGACTTACGGCTTGTTTGTGTTTCCACCGTTCGTGTTTGCACAGTTGTGTGCTTCGTCCTGACTTTAATAATTCACCATGTTTGTCTGCATTAGCGCAACAGATATTTAATTTTCTATTTTTAAGGCAGCTCTGAAGGGGAGTGGTGGTGGGGGGGGGGTGCCGTCAAGCTACGCTCCGAGGTTCAAACCATAAATTAAAATGTGCCTGGGCCCCCCCTTCGCCACATTTTGTCGCTCTCTATTACAGATTATTCGAAAGTGCACCACCTCTATTAAGAGGCATCTTCACCTCCTGTCTCCTGCTTCGGATTCTTTTATTCTGACAAAGAGGGCCTCTGTGGTTTAAAGGTGGAGCTCCTGCTGCTGTTTGGTGTCGCTCTGCGCTCTCTGCTGTGGGATGTGATAGCGTTGTGTGGGTGAGATGAATGTCTTGGCCTGTTTCTATCTCTGCTGATTCCCTGGCAGGCTAAATGGCCGGTGCAGCGGTGCAGTCAGAATGAATGGCTGGCCTCTGTCTTCCCCTGACAACCTCCAGCCTACCAACTGCTCTAATCCTCCACCGGGGGCCATTGATCTGGCTCTTATTGATTCTTTTTGCTTTCTTTCTTTGCCCTCCCCTCTCCTCTTTCCTCCTCTCGCTATATATCTGTTTCTCTGTCTCAGATCTTTCTGCGCTGGCCAAAAAGATCAAGCTGGAGGCAATGGCGGGTTACCATAGTAGTCAGCAACATAGTGGGCCAAACGGAGAGAACGGTGACCACAACCCTGGTCTGGGTAAGCTGTAACTTTCTTTTCTTTTCTTTTTTTTCTTATCTGCCCACAAACACACACACACACACGTGTGTGCAAAATGTGTAATTACGGCTGTATAACACGTTTCTCAGTTGTTGTCGATACACACCTGTCATACCCCCGTCAATACAAATTGAGCAGCTGTGGCGCCGCTGAATTGAGCTGATTAAGGCCAGGATGTGACATCGCCTCTCCTCTTTGTTTCCTTTGATGAAACAGTAGAAAGCAAAGCAGTTCAGCTAGGTGCCAGTTCTACTGATAAAAATTAGGTTGTCCAAACAGCTAGAAATTACAAAGCAAGTTCTGCTTCTTACTCACCTTGTGATATTCAGCATGATTCAGTTGTGTTTTGTGAAAGTATAGATTCTCCAGTTGACTGGCTCAAGTTTTATGGCAACAAATCATTCTTATGTATTAATCATCACACCAAGAGCATGTAGACTTTAATAACTGAGAGGCAGAGGCCTGTGAGAGTCACACAGTAAGATGAACTGAATAAAAGTACCACAGAATGAACCCGGGGTCAAGTTAACCGAACATTGTTTGTCTTTTGAACGTTTTTTTACATTGGTGGCGGAAAAACCTGATTGCCATCCGTCTTTTTGACGGATCACTATTCACATAGCTGACCACTTGGTGCAGACTCGCAGACATTTTCAACTTTACACACAGAGTAGATCATAAAAGTAACTAAATCACTCAATCAATTAAAAAAAAATTATAACTTGGACTGCATTGAATGTATCCTGTTTTTGAGGAGCTCAGCACGTTGGAGAGTTATTGACAGGAGCGCCTCAGGTGCAGCTGAATCACTGCTATGGGATTTCCTTCCACTAAAGCAGGGGCTTGTGGGATCATGAAACCCCACATTCAGAGAGTCTTGCCAACTTCTGATCACTTCAGTTGAAAAAATATTGCCTGTTTTGAAAAATTTGGCTGAAGCGGTACTTATCAGTGTGGCAGAAGAGCGCTGGTTCGTCCTATAGATCAACATCAACAACCTTCAGCTGGTAAGCTAAAGAGTGCAATGTTGGCGTTTGCAAAGGAGCCAATCCAGGAGCATCATTTATATTCTTTGGCATCGATTGGCCAAAGATCAAGCAATGAAAATGTAATTGTTTGTTTACTGTCTGCTTAGCGGACAGTAAAGGAAAACAGTAGAGGGTCTCAAGTGTTCACGCCAGCTTGATTACCAATTGAACGACTCAACGTAAACTGATCTGTTTTCAATATCTTGAAGATGTGAATACTAAAAATAGTTTCATTAAAATCGGGAACTTTGAGAGTCATTGCTTCTAACTTCAGAGATTTCCACAAGCTTAAAAAATTTGGTATTTCTTTATCAGTGTGACAAAAGCAAACACAGTGGTGAAATGTTGTACTTTCTAAACTTTTTTTTCTTATTTCTTAAACTACAAAACCTAATAGGCTACTGAGAAAAACAAATGTATTTTACATTGGAACGTATTTACATTTTATACTTTCCCATTTGTATTTTGTTTCTTCACTGACTGGATGCAGACTCAGCCAAAAACAAATTAAAGACATATAGTCTTGCCAGGACTTTTTCAATATTAGGACTTAGTACCTGCCCATACTATCATAAGTGCCAATACTTGCTTTAATGACCATCGAGTTACTGTACTTGACAAGCCAGCAAACTGACCTGACCTAAACCTTAGTGAGAAACTGTGGGCTATTGTTAAAAGGAAGATGAGAGACACCAGAACCCACAACGCAGGCATGATAAAGGTCACTGTTGAAAAAACTTGAGCTTCACCAGAGCCACAGACTGATCACTTTTATGCTGCATTTACACAGTAATTCATACTAAAGAAGCCCATTCCATGTACTGACTGCATGCTTATTATACAGCCTACTGAAATACGTACCTTTCAGTAGGCTGAAACTTTTGTTTGAAAAATCCTTTTTTGATCTAATATATATAATATTTCATTTTTTTGGGATGCACGATATATCAGCACTAACATTGATATCGACCAATATTAGTCATTTTTTAACATATCGGAATTTGTCCAGTAAATAAAACTGAGTCAATATGAACAACCAATATTTATTTTTATCTTGTTGCCCTCTGTCTCTGGGCTCTTTTTTTCTGAGCGGTGTCAAAACGATAGTGAAATATATCAATTATCAGCCATATCAGCAACATTAATATCGGAGAACAATATCGGCTCAAATTTTCATAATTGTGCATCCCTACTACTTTTCCATGAGCTCTACATCATTCAAGCCATAACATTCACAGCATATAAACATGCTGTCAGTGTTAAACATTCTCGCTGTAGGCAACGTTTGATATAGCATTGATTTATTCTGGCAGCTGCAGTGAAATAAAACAGAATTTAACTTTATTTTAGAGCTTAGTAAATAGTAATGTAGGGTTGAAAAGATTAATGGGATTAATCATGATGAATCTATTATTGAAATAATTGTCAACTAATTTACTAATCAATAAATTCCTAACTGGAGAATACAAATGCAAAAGAAAGTTGTTTGCTGAAAAAAGAACTTATTTAAAGCAGAAGTTAAGCCAAAACTGTACAAGAAAATATATACACATTTTGTATTTACGATTAATACGCCTTTGTGTGTAAATACAGTAAGTTATACCCAAAACTCCTCCACTGTCATAGTTTTAGCTTCGCCTGATTCAAATTCACTAAAGGAATGCTTTGTTATTGCATTTTAAGCAATAGCTATTTGTTTATTTGCATTTATATATTTTAATTCATTTCTAATATTGTGTAAACAATTACTACAATAATAATTAGTTACAATCCTATGCTAATCTATAGTCATGCAATGCACATAATGGGAATCACTTAATTATGGATCTCCTCCCTTTGGCTGCTGATGACGTCTCACTCATATGTTATTAGAGCATTTCCCTTAACCGCTCTCAGGCCTCGCTTTGATACGAGGGGTCGTAGCGGCGAAAGTGGACAGAAGCGAGTCTGGGTGATATTGAGATGAATAAGATGAGAGGCCGAAGCCAAATCAATAGTCTTCTCTAATTCACCATCCTGAATGCAAACGACAAACGCTAGACAATCAATGGCGTGACGGGCACGTGCACGTGCACACGCGCTCACGCAAACAGCTCAGGTTCACCGCGCCCCCACTGCTATCGACAGGTTAAAGCGACATCAGTGTGTTTAGACAGATGACGGGGCTTACGGAGGTCTGTGCGGAATATGCTATTAACCTGGGACATGCACACCTAGCATGTGGAGCACACCGTGAAGCTTCAGGAGAAACATGCATAGAACCAAAAAAAACCTGAAATTCTCCCGTTTTTCAAAAATTACATTAGCATCAAGGTCTTTCTCTTCATCTGAAGCGCTTTCCTCCTCGCGCCCTGACGATAAACACCGCCGGCATTAAGCTTTGTTTACCACTGTATACACTCGGTTACGACTGCCAGCATCTGTGTGCAGTTTGGTGGCTTGGTTACCACCAGCCATTATAAACCTGTAAAGCTTAATCACCGTTAATGATAGAGTCAAGTGGAAACACACACAAACACGCATGCACGCAGACTAAAAACGGTGTGTGTTTTTTTTCCGTACCGCCACCCACAGCCTTATGGGAAGGATGGGCCCCTACCAGCGCTCCAACCACTACAAAGGCCATCTCAGATTACACACACGCACACTCGCACAACTGCTGAGTGGGACACCTTATGGGCTGCAGAAGAGCAGAGAGAAGCCATTTCTGCGTTTAACAAGATCTTCTGGGAAATTTACAGTAACTGTTTGTTTACAGTAATGGTTTGTTTGGATAAACATAAGAGAAGCAGTTTGACTTTTGATGTTTTCTAATGAAACATGGGGAGAGAAAGTGAGGGGGGCAGAATGAGAGCGCAAATGAAATTTTAGTTGGTTGTGGGTTTGGACGGAGGGGCTGAAGTGAGTTCTGGGCTCCAAACCGAGGCTTAATATTTGGCTGCGAGTTGATTGTCAGAGCATCTGGTTATTCAGCTCCATTCAGACAGATCTTTTGTTTGGATTAGTTTATGGACTGGGCAAGTGACAGACTAATCTGCCAAAATGCACAAAGCACTACACATATGTCTAGCGAGGCTAACTCAAAAAGTCAACACCTTATGCTTTAAAGCCTACTTTGCCTGCTTTTTTTTCCGTGTCGTTTGCTTTTTTGTGTCTGTCTTTCTGTAACTTTTTTTTTTTTTTGCTTCCTCTAGTTCTATTATTTGTGACAATTGTGCGGAATAGAGTCCAAGATTTTTTCTTTTGTGTTTATAATTACCCAGCATGCATTGCTGGCCCAGCACCAAGACTGCCATCAGCTTCTTTTGTTCTACTTCCTCCCCGTGTTTCTTTTGTTTTTGTTTTTCTCCTTTTATTAAATGATAAATATTTATGTCATTTTCTCTCTCCTGCTCCCCCCCACTCAACAGGATTGTTTGTTTCATGAATAGAGGGACTGAAACAACCCACTGGGGTGCTGTTGAGAGGAAGGATTTTGTTTTCAGATAGTGGAGGCTTGTCCTAAAGAGAGGATTGTGAGCAGCAGATTGGGAGAGATAACAAGAGCTGAGTTTCAACTACTAAAAATGTATTGAATCATTTAGGGGTGAGCGATATGGAAAAATGAAAAATAGCATCATAATTTTTTTAGTTGTAAATTCCAGATGTTTTACAATTCCCTTATATAAAATGTTCAAAAAGCATTTAAAGCCCTAATAGATTTGAACCACCACTCAGGTAAAGTCTGCTCTTGCTACAGATAAGAAAATCTTTTACTATCAATACTGATTACAAATTTATTTTAGTTCCAATTCTAATTTCAGCGTTGGCATTAATGTTATTAGTAATGGTATCAGTAGATGTCATGTTTTTCATCATTTTATCAATCAGCACACTCTGAATGTTTTCTGATTTACAAACCTTTCAAAGGCAAATTATATCCTGCAGCCTGAACACACTTTGCACCCAGGATTGTGACTATTGTGTTTTTATGAGCTGATAGAATATTATAAAGTGTTTTATTTAAATTTAAAGAACACTTTTTGAAGTTCAGAAAGCATTATAGATAGGTGGGAGGCCAAAGTATCCATCTAGCTCTCTATAAACATGGCCTATGTGAAAAAAATAGCAAGGAAAAAGCCACTGTTAATTGGCTTAACGATTGTTGCACTCCATTAATCTATTAATACTGCCATGTATTAATATGGCCAAATTAACCTATTAATTTGGCCATATTCCTGAAGGCAGCATTCTTCTGTTAAAACAATGTGGTGGAAACGTCATGCTGTGGGGAAACATTTCTTCACTAGAGACTGAGAAGCAAAAACGCTTGTTGAGGTGGCACAGCAAAGACTTGAGACTGGGTCAAAGGTTAACCTTTAGGACAATAAGCTGACTGCGAGTGCTCTAATGACTTAGATCGAAGCACATACATGTATCAGAATGTATCTGAACACAAGTTTGAATCTGTGGCATGACTGGAAAATTACATTCTATATCCAGTCTGATTTTGTTTGAGCAACAGCAGCAGTTTCACAACGAACAAAACATGTAATCATATACTGTATGTGCAACATGGTTAAAATGTTGGAAGAGACGTGACCAAAAGACACTTGTGGTAATAATTGTTCTGAACGGCGATTCTCCAGTTTTGACTCACAAAGACTGAAAACAAATGCTCACACTTTTTCAATCTTTTTTGCAAAAAGTTTTGAAAACGATAATCATTGTATTATTATTATTATTATTATTATTATTATTATTATTATTATTATTATTATTATTATTATTATTATTATTATTATTATTATTATCCTTTCAGATTATGGTCCTGTAGTACTTTGAGTTGGTCTCATTTGAAATCTCAGTGAACAAATGAAGTTTGTTCATTGTTATCAAAAGAGAAAAAGTTCAAGGGGCGTGAATGCTTTCGCGAGCCACGGCAACTTATCCTTTAATACGCTCTCTAGCCTACCTGGTACAAATATTTTCAGCTACTTGTTAAATATTGTTAGGAATACATGACCTGAAATAACTTTATGTCATGATCCTACTAATGATTTCAAGTTAAAAAGGAACGTTTTCACGTTGATTGCATGGACGTTGCAGCCTTGATGGCTTTTAAAAATGACAATGAGGAAGGACAGAGATACAGAGTTGTTTTACTACAGTCTTCTTCTTTTTCTTTCTTCTTCAGTTTTGGACCAGTTGCCCTTCATGATGATGTCACATCCTCTGATTCCTGGCAGCCTGGCGCCAGCCTCTGTTTCCATGGCAATGGGCCAGATGAACCGACTGAGCACGCTGGCCAGCATGGCCAACGTGGCGCAACTCCACGCCAACCCACCTGCCAGGGCTCCCACCTCTGTCATTAAGGTGAGCTCAGATGCCCATCAACCTCTCAGACTTCGATGGTTAATGGCTTGTGGTCTGATCTGAGAAACCGACATAGAAATTGTTGCACTTCGAAATATTTTAGGTACTCGAATAAACTGCAGCTTTCTTAACCCTTCATTTCATGTTTTACTTTAAAGATTGGAGTTCTTTTGTTGTAGAAGTCTCTAAGGGCCGAGTCCTTAGGGCGTTATTACAGCATCAGTTACAGGAACATGCCTCTGATTTCACAGTTTTAACAATGCAGACTATTATTTTTATGACGGGGTCCCAAAGAGAGTTTAGAGCAAGCTTTTCCTGTAAACATTGCAGAGAGTTTTAAAGCCTTTCCTCTGTGCAAAAATAAATTTCTTTAGTGGTTTGCGGGATGCTTTGGCCCTGTAATATTGTGAAATAAAACAAAGTTAATTTCAGCTATAGATCAGTTGGCAGAAACTCCAGCCTTTCCGGAAACCAATTCTGACTGATAATCAACAAATAAAAACTATGTTACGTGGTTATTCATGTTTTTGTGTTTTCCTTACTTTCCCAAGTCATGGCAGTTTCATGTTGTAGTGTTGTTATGCCTTACATAAAAAACAATTTTCTAGGTTAACAATATTTCAGGCAGCCCAAATTTCTCCCCTTCCTTTTTGTCGTCCCAACGTCTGAATATCAAGCGTGAGTCACGCTTCGTTCACTTGCAAGCTTTTCATGTTTTGTTGTTTGCTAGGAGCGAGTACAGGACACTCCTTCCCCTTCTCCTTCTCTGGAAGAAGCTCAGATGTCATCCAATCACAGCAGCAGCGTGTCCAGTTCACCGCTACATAACGAGCGCACCGCAGAAACAACACGTACGTACTCACCTGTGTTACCGGCTGCAGCGTTCAACTTAAGAGTTGCTTGAGTCTCAAGTGTGAGCCAAGCTTCTTCCTGTCACATGTCAAAGTGTCCCTGGGCAAGGCACTTAAACCCTAGCTGCCTACTGACCTGCGTATCTGCGTATAAATGTGTGTGCATTTGTGAGAAAAAGCACTTTTTAAGTTCAGTCTGTTTATATCTGATCTTTGCGATTGGTCAAATTAAACACAATAATAGTTTTTACTTTTTACTTGATTTGATTAGCATCTATCACTTTTAAAGTACCAACATGATCTGATGCAACCTGCCTAATCACAGGAACAAAGTTATGTTTCAGGTTTAGCTATCAAACAGAATTGATTTATCTTTCATTTAAAAGGTCAAGAGGGTAAATTGTATAGCAGCTCCAGCATTTGTATATGCTCACATGTAGCTATTGGGGTGTTTGTGTTTTTTTGTTTGGGGACAACACCATTTTAGTTTTAGCATGACTTATTTAAATGCCTTAATTTATCTAAAACAACAACAGCTGCAAGTCCTTTTACAATGACGAAAGGTTTCAACCGATATCTCTTCTTTTTCCTCATTCTCATAATATACCTTCAGATCAACTTCATGACGGCCTGTCGTCGGGTCACAGCGTTCTGGGTCACTCTCCTGGCATGGTGCAGGGCGCCAGAGAGACAGATGGGACGCCAATGGATTACAACAAGGAGAACAAGAGAAATCACACCGACAGGGGTAATACTCACAAATAATAATAATAATGCATTTATGCAACCAGACTTGTGGTGCAGCAATTTTGGATCTGAATATTTCATTTACTTTTAAATCCTTGATTTTTAAACATCTTGCTCTGCTGGTAATGTATTCTCTCACACTTTAACCTTGATTCGCCCGGCAGCTCTCTTCTGATTTCTAAGAATTTCTTCTCAGAGTCAATGATTTAGCAGTCATAATGAGAAATGATTAGTTTTAGGAAGAATCCATCGACTTTTTCCAAATGTTGCCAATACCGAGCAGCAAACCTTAGACTTCCTAGCCGACCTGTTGTTCTCATTGAATTCAAACAGCTGTGCCAGGCGTACACGCTTCATTGTCGTTACTTATTTCAGGGGAAAGGGTTTTATCATTTACTAAGTAAGAGATTGATAAGAATTCACGGCCTCACCCTTTCTCCCCACTCCCTCTCCTCCTCTTCTTCTCTGTCAAGGCCCCCCCTTGGCGCGCAAAGACAAATAATTCTGCAAAACAGGACTCCATTAGACCAGGAAGCGGCGCTACATTAGCGAGCCATTTGCCAGGGCCGCGGCCTAACGAGCCGGGCGGCCTCCCGTGCTCTCAGCCGGACCTCATCTGCATAACGACCGCCTCTCTGTCGTTAGGGGCCCGCGTTGCAACGTCAGTTGTTTGGTTCTCTCTGTCAGGGAGGTTTGCATTAGCTTAATGAGGACTGCTCAAGGACAAACAGTCAGCAGAAATTTACAGCGAGTGAACAAGCGGAGGCAGACGGAGACTTGTTTGCATGTGGATATTTCTTTTCACGGGTGCAGATACTTTCTAATGCCGAATCACATTATTCACTAATTGAATCTAAAAAAATAAAAAATAAAAATCACAATGGCTTCATAGGTAGGGATTCAGATGCTGTCATGTAGCTGCAAACGTATCGACAAAAGCAGCGACGGCACCAGCGACGCGGACGCCGCGCACGGCACATCGCATTTGTGCGATTGATTTTCAATTGATTTTTTTTTTTTTTTTTTCCCGGCATGCAAATGAAACGCGTGTACATTTGGCGGATTGCGAGCTTTTGTGTTTGACCTAGAACATCACAGGATGGGTTCGGCGTGGATTGAACCGCGTTTCAAAGGGCTCCTCGGCGCTGTCATTCTGTCAATCCGTTGTATAATAATCTGCGCGTGTGAGAGAGACAGTTTTGGCTGTGTGTGCTGTTTTCAGTGGTCTTTGAACAACGCATCCATCCAGCAAAGATCAGAGGCCATCCCTGACACCTCACTCCCATTAACCAAACATCAGCAGAATTTCAGTCTCTCTCTCTTTCTCTTTCTCTGCCCCCTCCTTGCCTTTCTGTTCTCTTCCGCTGACTGGCAGTCTTCATGTTGTGAAGTTCATTAGCCCTGGGGACAGGTGGAGAGGAATGGGAGAGTGGGGGGGGAGAGAGAGACGAACTTGGGAGAAAAGAGAAAAACAGACAATGACCTTGGTTAGGGAGATAGGTAAATGATCAAACAAGCTGGCAGATGTGTGTGTGTGTGAGTGTGAGTGGGGTAAAGTAGGCGTAAAACAGTAACTCAATAAAGGATCAGTCACATCCAAGGAGTCGAGGGAGCCCACGCTGCTGACTGTGCACTTCAGCGGCTACAAATGTGTGCGTGTCTGAATGTGAGCTACGGGAGTGTAGTTGGATGCCCTCCGCTGAGCTCGCCAGCACCTGCTAATTACCTTTCTCTACAGAGCAATGCTTTTAGTGAGAAGCAGAGAGAAAGCGGAGAAGCGGGCGGAGGGGACGGGCGGGGAGAGGAGCGCCTTGCTTCCCGTATGCGAAACACCTTGAACGTGACAGTTGCCAAGACGCGAGGCCGCGGCAGAGAGGGAAGAGGTGGGCGGGTTTGGAGCCGAAGATGCTGTGGTCAGCTAAGTGGAGAAAACACCCTCATTTGTCACAGACGGAGAAAAGTGCCAGATATCGCATCGCACGTCCGTGGCCCCCCGTCCCCGCTCCGATAACTGCCCGCCCCGGCTCCCGGGACGTCTCTGTCCTCAGTGGCTCGGATGACAGTAAAGTGAGCAACCGGCTGATTCATAGGGAACAAAAAAGAAAAAATAAATAAATGCAGAAAATAGCTAATCTTCATATCCCCCCCCCACCCCTGTTCTCTGTCACCAATAGGGATCACACAGTTCTCAGGTTTACAAACAGATGGTCATCCATAATGCAGGTTCTTAGCTGCTTTTATGGGACGTGTCAAGCTGTGATGCATTATCAGCAGGCAGGATGCCATCTAATAAAGGGCAGACGGGTTTTTAAAACCCTAAAACAGAACTTCTGTGCATGCACGGCTGAAGTTGCATGCGGTAATTAGAGTAAACACCCTTTGTTCAGGGGGCTTGACATGTTGGTGGAAAATTAAGTCACAGAGTGCTTTGAGTTCGTGTTTCTCTTTAATTACACATTCGTGCAGTTATCGATCCTTCTGCAGATAGTACGCAAATGTAACTGCCAAAATGCTTGCGGGCAGAATGTCACACTAATTACTAAAATTTGTACTTGCATTAAGGAAAATGTGAAGATTAATACAAAGGACAGAGGGATCGTTTAAGAAAAGCTGATGCCTGGGATTCTGGGAACAGTAACCTGTTGGGGTCAATATCATTTATATTGTTTATTATTTGTTTATCTTGCTATGTTAGGCCTTAGTCTCCTACATGCAATCCTCTCATCAGTTATTGTCACCCAGGGTAAAAGTGAGTAAAGAAGCTTTAAAACATGTCCCACTGAAGACTTTTGAAAAATGAAAATTTCATTTAGAGTATATGTTGGTTTTTTTTGTACAAATTACATTTGCCACAGCTATTTGCAGCCCTAAGAATCTTTATGACACAAACTAACTCTTTTTTTTTTTAACTTTATTTAGAAAATAGTAATTAATGACTACATGGAAAACAGGTCCTACATTCGCAGCCACTTTTAAAAATGATTCTTCCTCTTCTAAAAAATGACCTCTTTAATCATGATTTTCAGATCCCCTCCAAATAATCAAGCTTTTCTGCTTGGCTTTTGAAAGCCTGAGCGAATTATTATATTATTAATCTTATGAGAGTACTGTGATTTAATTATTTTTTCTCATCTCTGTGTTGTGAATTCTTACCGATACGTTCATACGGATTTGGCTCTGTTTTATTTGTGGCGCTTTTATTCCTTTTTTTTTTTTCTTTTTGATATAAAGTTGCCTTGGCTTGTCGCAACAGAAAAATGTACAGTTTGATATTGTGGATTTTAAATAGAACTATATGATGTGACCAAGCAAGAGTAAGGTTTTCGGTGACAAAAAAACAAATCGAGGTGAGTCTCAAACACAGATTGAAGACGTGGAGAAGCACCTCATGCCCACTGTTTGGTGTGGTGGAGCATCACATCAGGAGGTGTGATGCTGTGGGCTTTGTTTATCAGGAACCCCCTTTAGAATGCATTGCTCCTTCTTGAAATACATATTAAATAATAAAAATCAGGCAGAAACTGAAATTTCCAAAACTTGTTGACAAATCAACACAGAAATAATGACAGTGTAAAAGAAGTTGACTTATTTCTTATTGTTTTAATAAGAAATTTGATGTTTTTTTATTTTATTTTGTTTTTCTGTGAGATTATGGCATTGAGGGAAAACAAAAATCAATTTATTTCCAGATCTTGTACACAGACAAGATATGTCTTCAACCATAAGAAAGTCAGGTAACGATTACTTTATAAGAGGATCAAATCAGCTTGGCGTGTTAGTCAGGAGTGAATCAGCCTCACTGACTAGACATCAAACCGTTTCTCTGCCCTCCAGACAACAGCTCCTTGGCTGCACAGACGACCAGGGAGAGCGGTGATAGACAAGTCTTCCAGAAAGCCCTGTTGGCCAGGGAGGGCTGCGAGAGGCTTTCTTACCCCGCAGGACAGAAGCTCCCAGCAGGTCTCCACCACACTCCCTTCATCTTCCCGGAAGGCCTGTCCTCCATAGAGACCCTGCTCACGAACATCCAGGTGAGCCTCTGCTGCGGCTTTGTTATTATGGCACCGCTGAGATGAATAGGAAGGGAGATGAGCCACTCTCTGGGATTTCCTGAAATCGTAAATAGCAGACGAGAAAGACATTTAGGATACGCTGTAATTGGGTTTGGGCGTGTGCTGACCTGCTTCTCAGATTGTACATGTCTTTGTTATCGAGGAGTTACAATGAACAGAAAGCCATTCTTTTGTTTGGTTTTCTCTGTATGCGTGTGTGTGTGTGTGTGTGTGGGCGTGTAGGGGTGTGTGTGTGTGTGTGTTGGCAGTTTCACTTTAACAAGGATAAAGTGTGGACT
Organism: Xiphophorus maculatus; assembly: GCF_002775205.1. Classification (NCBI taxonomy): domain Eukaryota; kingdom Metazoa; phylum Chordata; class Actinopteri; order Cyprinodontiformes; family Poeciliidae; genus Xiphophorus; species Xiphophorus maculatus. The sequence goes on from NC_036464.1 coordinate 18,419,251, forward strand.
TTCTTTGTGCTAGAAAAATGTCCTTTTCTACTTTTCGCTTATTTAAACATTCAAAACGTGACTAAAACTGATTCCATGTAATAAAGTTTGAACACCTGAGGAATTTGTTCTCCTGGATTTTGCTCAGTAGGTTAACTTGTCGGTCTCCGCCTGTGTTGTCTCCAAGCAGGGTCTGCTGAGGGTTGCCATAGAGAACGCCCGAGCGCAGGAGAAGCAGGACCAGCTGGAGAGGACGGAGCTGAAAATGGAGCTTGTCCGAGAGAGGGAGCTGAGGGAGACCTTGGAGAGACAGCTGAGCATGGAGCAGAAGAACAGAGGTAGCAGACTGGTAGAAAAGTTTAATGTTTACTTTGACATTCTGGCTGGAAAGTGCTGATAGAAGCGGCACATTTCCCTCCATCGACATCTTTCCCTGTAAACAAAGGCGATTCTGCCACACAGCTAAACGAGGTTTGGTTTAATCCACTTCGTAGCTGACAGGGTGTCCATTAAGTTGAAAATCAGATAAGGAAGTGAGGACACCAACAGTATATTACCCCTGAAAGCAGCTGCAGAGGTGAATTAGAGTGATGCTGGCAGAATACTACAAACTAAATCAAGTTTGGCAAGTTCACAGAAGCTGTCATCTGCAGCGCAGGCTGAGCAAATTCCAATCAAGGACATTTTGGGTATTGGGGTCACACAAGGTGTAGGAGACGTGATGATAAAGTGGTGAAAGGTGGACACCAAACAGACCACTGGCTCTCAGGCAAACACAGAGTGAATTTAGACCAAATATTAACTTTTCAACCTGCTTGTAAAATCAGTGCAGCTCACCCTAACAACACCACCCCCATGGTAAAACATGGTGGTGGGAGCATAATGCTGATGGGGATGGGGTTTTTTTTAATCTGGAAATGGGAAGCTGAGATTTAAAAAAATCAATATTCATAGATGTTCTTCATCCGTCTTACTGAGCTGAAGCTGTTTCATAAAGAAGCATGGGGAACAAAATGAATGCAGATGTACAAAAATGGTAGAAACATTCTCCAGCTGTGCATATTTCCATTCCACACTTTTCAGATTTTTATGCATATAAGCTTTTGGAACACATGTATCGTTTTTCTGCCACTTGAATAGATTTTTCACTTGGCATAGCAAATAAAATCACAGTTAAATACATTAAATGGGCGTCAATATATCTGTAAGACACTTTATTTACAAAAACAAATCTACACAAGTTGTGTGCATGTGCAAGATGTGTATTTATCTGACCACTTTTCTCATCTGTCTTCAGTTCTGATTCAGAAACGTCTAAAGAAAGAAAAGCGCAGCAAGCGGAAATTACAGGAGGCCTTGGAAGAGGAGGTCAAGCTGCGTGATCAGGCAGAGCACACACTGCTGCACACTGCCAACACACACATAGGTACAGAAACTGAACAAAAATATCAATCTCTTTTCTGTTTTGACTGTGAGCCTTAAAGTTACAGCGCTAATTCTCATTTTCATATTAAATGTCACCAAGCTTCTCGGTGCAACTTAGCCCTGAGTGTTCATTAGCCGCTAATTAAGCGTCCTTATTAATTAATGACCAAACAACAGGCCATCAATCACTGGCGGCGCCTGCTCACGCAGAATCTGTGACCCAGGACGCCGACGGGAGCGGCCACGACGACAGCAGGCTGGACAGCAAGGCGACACAAGGTACAGCTGTCCAGATAACAAACACTGCTGCTGCGGGGCGCAGCTGTGAAAACAGACTTTGATCAGGGAAAAAAAAAAAATTCAGCTACTGAATTTATTTGTATAAAAGCTGAAGTAATTTGTCACCAGAAGACAAGCTTGAGGAAAACTTGTTAAAGACTTCTTTTTTTTTGTTGTTGTTGTAGTAAAATTAGTTTTAAGGGAAAGTGCTGATGTTTGCTCATTAAAACAAAGCATGACAGTTAAAACTGTGTGTTACTAGAGAGAGAAAAAAATCTATTTCATTGTAAGAAAAGAGGTATTCCTGCTGGTTGGGATTTATTTAGCTCCTGTTGACTGAGCTAGAACAACAGATTTTATTATTTCACCTACTGGTTGCTTTTGATGCTTAACAGACCGATCTACTGGAAAGGTTTTGAAAGATTTCACAGCGAGGCCGCTCCTGAGAAATTGAGCAACATTAAATGAAGCGTGAAGCGGTTCACCGGGGCTGCCAGTTTAATGAAAACAGACGTTTAATATATTTATTTCACTAAGATCATTGTCTTCAGAGAGACAGGTAAAAAATAAGACAAAATGAATACATTTGAGATCTTAAAGTGACAGTGATCTCCAGTTCGGCTTCATCAAAAGAGAGAGTCGGTTCAGCCCACCTCGGCTCCGCGCTGTGCCAAGGACCACCAAACCAGACAGTGCGCTTGTTCAAAAGCAATTTTTAATTGAATGTCAGTGAAGCAAGAAGAGAACTGGCCACTAATTAATGGCTGTCTTAATTGTCCTCATGACGAGTTTGTTTGGACATCATTTGCATAATTAACACCCAGTAATAAATCATTTAAAGGGGAATTGTCTGTCAGACAGCGGGGCAGGATCTGCTCTTTGTGCCAGGAAGTTTTATCACCAAAAAAAAATAAAAAATGGAGAAACACGGAGGAGAATAAAAAAATGCTTTGAACTCAATAATACTTCTTTGTTAGGGATCAGCGGTCATGACTGCGTAGGAGCTTCGGTATTTATTATGAGCTGATTATTTCTTCTCTATAGAATTCTGTTATCGGGTTTTGTTGCAGATTAAATTATTAGATGAATCCTGTATCTATATAAAGCTGCTTATATTATTCTATTGCCTAAAAAAAAATCCCCTTCATAAATCAGCCAGAAGAGTTAAATAAGAATCAGGAGATTTTTGTATATTTTTCAGAATTCTATTTAAAAGAATCAACAATTAACCATTGGATATTTTTGTCAGTATCTTTTTAACCCAAGCAGAAACAAACCCAGAATGAAAACTGGCTCACGTTCTCTATGCCGATACTTAAACTGCTCAGTAAAAGAGGGAAGTTTAATGGCTAGGAAATACAGGTTCATAATACTATTACCTGAGGTTTCACAAGTCTCTCAGAAACCTAAAGAAACTATTTTTATGGCCTAGTTCAAAGTATTACTATGCAGCCATAACTAAAGAGAGAGAATTAAAGGGGGAGAGGAAACAAAGATTTAGAACTATCCCGAGGCTTCGAGGACGAGCCGGGTCATGGGAAAAAAATCTGGTTTGCAGGGAACAAGGAGGCTGGGCTGAGACTGGCAGGTGGAAGTGGTTTTCTCTGGCACTGGAATGTTTGAAAGTTTTATATATATATATATATATATAAAACTTATATATATATATATATATATATATATATATATATATATATATATATATATATATATATATATATATATATATATATATATATATATATATATATATACTGTATATATATATATATACTGTATATATATAGTTTACAACAAAATTGCTAAGATTAAAGAGGACAGCTCTCCTGGATACATTTATTATGATACTGCTGCATCTGACGGAAAAGCATAAATTCTCACTGGTACTTCACAAAAAAAGAGATAAATGAAAAGGTTGGGATAGTATATTTCTATCCGAGTTGCTGACTCAGCTCAAAGCAACACTTCCGGGGTAGGAGACGTCAAGAGAGACCGATCAGCCAATCAGAATTGACCTTCAGATGACGTAAAAACCACTGTACAACGATTAATGGATCCAGATAGACTCTAAACTCCAAAAAAAAAAAAAAATGCCAACAATCTGTCACTTTGAACATAACTATCTCATGAGACATTTTTCACATTCAACTGTTTTATTAAACATTTAGTCACTCCACTAAATAAAATATATTAATTTTCAAAGTTTGACACAAGAACAGTCAGTTTAAAAACATATGCTTAATTTTTGTTCATTTAAAATCTTTCTGGATTTCTAAATTAAAGAAACTCAAACTATTAACCTTAACTAAAATCTTTGATTTGTTTAATCTTAATAGGAAGTTTTCACATCTGTTGACAGCTTTCATAAAATCAGGCAGGACTATCACAACGAGCAAAGTCATAAAAAAAAAATCGTAGTTTTGAAAAAATGTCTGTCTTTTTAAACGCTCGGAACAACTAATTATTTAGCCATTTTAAAGTATGAAAGATCAAAATTAAGGGGTGTATGCACACAACAATATTTATTTCTCTTGGATTTCAGAGGCCAGAGTTTTCATGCAAACCACAGGGAGGTACTGAGGTTCAGGAACGAACAGATGGACGAATGGATGGACGGATGTATGGAGGAAACGGTGATGAAGATTCCTCATTTTTTGACACATACAATCAACAGGCATGCTCAGTCCGGCAGTGGCATCCGGGACACAAATCTCTGCTTCCCCTACATCGCGAGGGTGACGTCTGTGTGGTTTAATTTATTGCCTCTATCATCAATTCCCAACTGTGGTGGGCAGAGCATTTTATTCTGATGTTGTGTTAAAGTGTGTTTCTTTTAATCCAAGTTTTTAAATCGTAGATTAAAATGACCATAGTTTTTTTTCTGTCAGTGCTGTTTGTTTAAAGCAAGTGATGAACATAACTTGTAAGAGAGGTGTGTACATATATATAGTCATCATTTTTATTATTGTTATTATTATTATTATTATTATTAATATGAAAAACAAGGCATGTTGTACAGTCAGTAAATGACTCGTATTGTGTATGTTATGCAGTAGTGCAGTTTGACAATACAAACAATACAGATTCTTTTTATCATACTGTGTCATTGCTTGCTTTCAGATCGAGTTGTTGCTTTGATGACTCTTTAAAACCAAAATGACGGTGTGTGGATTTGCAAGAGGAACACAGGATGTTGAACTTTCTCCTGTCTTGTCCTTGTCTTGGAGAAGTGTGGCGGGTCTGGCCGCATTGCGGTGTGAGCTAACGTTGGCTCTACCGAGGGGAAAAAAGTGGGACGTTCCTCCTGTTGTGTGATAATTCGTTTTATTGACTGAAAAGCCTGACAGAACCTTTCCAATTCAAGTGGCAAAGTGCACAACTCACAGCACTTTTAAAGAGACAAAGATGACAGATAGGGCTAGGGGGAAAAAAAACAACTAAGCACAACTATGGTGACAAAACAGGACAAAGAGCTTCATGAATAAAAGAAAAAATAAGATTTTAAAGCTAAAGTAAAAAAAAAAAGGAAAATAAAATTGATGCTTTCATTTTTTTTTTGACCAGTGTTCCCCTCAGCATAAGAATACTGAATGACTTCACAGAATGAATGTCTGTTATCAAATATGGACCAATATAATTACAGGTTATAATTACAGGTGCAAGGTAATATAATAAAAAGTTAACTTGTTTCAGTAATTCTGTTGAAAACATGCGACTTACATAACTTAATTACAGTCAGAGTGATGCATCACTCTGACTGTAATTAAACTTCCTTGGTGGATGGCTGCTCTGACTTTGGACTTAATAAACACAGTGGACCAACACCAGCAGATGACATGACACCCCAAATCATTATCATTCAAAATTTACTTTCATCTAAAAAGATTTAAGACCACTGCACAACACTCCAGTAATTCTTTCCCTTTATCCCAGGTTAGACACTTCTTTCATGAATGTGGCTGCGGTGGCCTGAGTTTTGGACTCGTATGTTAGTGGTGTAAGCGCCGACTTTACCTCTAATTCAGGCCCTGTGACTCCTCCCCAGTCTATTGAATGGAGTTAGCTTGACAACCCTCTCAAGACTGCAGTTATCATTTTATCCTTTTGTACCACACCTGTCCTTCCACTAAACTTTCCATTCATATGCTTGTTTAAAGCCCTCTATGAACTGCCAGCTTCTTGAGCAATAATGCTTTGTGGCTAGACTCTTGGGAAGGATATCGGTGACTCTCTGCTTGACAACTTTTCAGCCCGCAGTCTTCCCCGTGATTATGTAGGCCATTCAAAAGTATTTCTGTATTAAAACTGCTTTTGTTGTGGGTCTAATGAAATGTTCTCATTCTTTAAGAAACTGAACATTAAGATTTTTAGTAGCTGTAAGCCATAGTCATTCAAATGAATGGTAATAAACCAGGGATTGACGATATATCAGTATTGGCAGAAATTAGTAATTTTTTAACATATTGATATTGGTTCGATGAATAAAACTGGGGTGATATTAACCACCAATATTTAATTCCATCTTGTTGCCTTATTTTATATATATATTAAACAATTCTTAAAAGTGATATATTTAAACTGTATAAACATTTTAAATATATCACTCTGCTTCTAATAAACATGCTTCACTTTTTTACCCAAATTACAGAAATAAATTATCTATAATAAATGAAAACTACAAAAAGATCATCTTGATTTTTTTTTAGATAAAGAGGCAGAATTGTGTTAAAAAATTCTATATCAAATCCTGTTTTCAACCCATATTTTGCACCAAGGTTTTCTTTGGAATGTGTGTGTGCGGGGGTCTTTTAGGTTTTACTCATGCAGTCTTGTCTACATTTGCAATGTGCCATTTCCTGGACACAGACAGATAAGCTGGGAAGCAGCACTAAAACAATACCTCTGCTGCAGGCCGTCGCTCCTGACTACACAGAGGCTGACTGGTGAAAAGCAATGATTCACAGAAACGTACATGTGAATGAGTCATCAGCTTTTCAGATGACCACCTCGGAGGCTGTCTTTGGCTGAAAAAGATTTGACTTCATTCATCGCCGCTCTGCTCTTTCACCGTCCTCTTCTATCTCTGTCTGTCTCACACACGCACACAAACACCAGCGCACACATAAATCTCTCACAATTCACCGAGCAGATTCGTCCTGCTGAGAGATGTGTAATGGAAAAGATAAATGGAGGATAAAGCTAAGGTGACAGGCCTGAGTTCATGCACGTTTGTGTATTTGCATGTGTGTTTGTGCGTGCCCGCGTGTGTGTGCCGCACAACAGACCAGCAAACCATCTGCTCATCTCCCCTTAATGAACAAAGCAAACAGCAGGAGTCAAGGCTGTCTCCAAATCTGGAGTCTCTTTATTGGTAAGCACACACACACACACACCCCTGCACACATCTCCGCATTGTTTAATCTGATTATCTTTGATTGAGAACAGGGGCGAAGCAACCTTTTTAAACCTCACTCCCACATCAGTGACAGAGAAGGTCTGAAACACAATTAGCAAGCTGTTACTGAGCTCTGCTTTGCAGTCACATCTGACCACAGGCAGCCAAATAGACCTAATGGGTGGGAACTAACCAATGGGAACTAATTTAACTGCATCTGCAGGATGATGGGGAAACGCAACACTGTTAGACAGCTGTTCGCCATATCTTTTCAAATGTACTTGGACGAAACATACGCGCTGGATCAAATGGCTGAGGGAGCGAGCACAGCCTGGCAACGGGGAACACGCACTGATGTGAATAAAACCGGCAGCCAGTGAACTTAAAGACAAAGCAGGCTCTCTGCAGAGGAAGTCTGGCCCTTGACGAGATACGACACTGTGCACATTGGGCCAGAGGACCAGAAGAAAAAGTAATTAATCTGGACTTTTTGTAGTCATATCCTGCTTTAGACCCTAAGGACAATTAACACTGTTACCCCCTCTGTCAGACAGTGAATCACATGACTTCAAGATATAAAACATTTCCTGCGCTGCTGGCCAAACAGTTATAAATACATCATAATACGCAAATGGCGGTCAACGACAACGTGGCTAAAGATGAAACATGATTACATCTGGGCTTCAGGGCATTAGAATACCCTGATATGGGTTAAATGATAATAGCAGGGTGGCATCATGGGTAAAATGAGCACTCAACAGGAGAACGATCTGGACACATGATCTGCCCTGATAAAATGCTTATGAACCTTACACTAAATTCCAGCTAAGAGAAGGGAGCGCATCGTTAGACGAGTGGAGCTTTCAGCCTGGGGGTTGGAGGTTTGCTAATAGAGACTGAAAGAAAAATTGTTGCATAAATGAAGGTTTCCGTTATAACCTCTGTGTGAGTGTAACAAAATGTAATTGGCAGGAAATTATTACATAAAAAATAAGAAACATAAAACAGTGTATTGATCATATTTAGAAAAACAGAATTTGTTCCATTTGCTTTTAGTATGTTGTGTTTATATCTTTGTTTTTGTAACAAATAGGGTCGTATTTTGATTGTTTCATATTTCCATGTGGTTGATTTTCATTAAAAAAATTATTTAGAAAAAGTTATACAATATCTATCTGCTTAATATAAATAAAAAAGCAGTAATTATTGTTACTGCTGCTACACTAACCACAAGGATAATCAAGAGTCGTATAGATTTTTATTGCTCTTACGGTAAAACTTAACACAATTTTTTAAGGTGTCATAAAAGAAACACGCTATGAAACACAAACTTAAATGCAGACAGACCTTAGCTGTTTTAATGTGGAACATGATGTTGGATGAATGAGAAGTAAGCTCCTGCCTTCAAATGATGTTAAGTGTGCACATCTGTGAGGGCAGTAGTTGGTGTGTGTGTGTGTCCACGTGTGTGCGCGCATTATTACAATCAGGCTAATGGTGTCTGTAAAAAATGTAATGACTTAGATTTTGATACAAAACTTCAGAAACAGTACAGTATAAATACTTAGTAGATTTAGTTGTCATTTTTAGTGCTTATTACACAGAATATTACACCTGGTTTGTGGTTCTGCTCCTTCTAAAGCAACACATACCAAGCTAACTGATCTTAGATGGCTTTTGTTCAACTATTTTTATTTTATTTTATGTTTTGCAGTCTGCTGCTTAACAGGGATGGCGCTCATTGCTTGACAATTTAAAAAAAACAATTACCTTAGTAGGAGCTATAAGCGGGTTTTATACCACAACTGTTTTTCAACCGGAATAAAGTTGTTCTGAACATTCACATAAGCATTTGAACTGAAATTAATAAATTGAAATTTGTGGTAACCTTCTTTTGATCTGCAGTGCACAGCAATGGGTGGAGGAGGGGAAACCGTGCATAACCCTAACGTCACTCTGTCACTTTCTTCAGCATCTATAAAAAGAAGCAACTTTAAATGACTTGTGAACACATATTTTTGTAGTCAAATAGACAAAAATGGCCCAATTGAAACATATAAATATGTTTATACACTGTCTAGAAAGACATTTTTTTTATTGTCACTGCGCTAGTTGCTGTTTGGTGTCAGTTTGGATTACCAAAATTATTTCATATTGCTAAGCGCCAGAAAAATGAGAGAGTGAAATAGAGAGAGATTCAGAATAGTCATCTGTTAGGATAATTATGTAAAAAAAGTATACATCATGGGTATATGCTTCCATCATATTGTCACACTTTGGGAACTTCTGTGGGAACCTTCATATCATGATGCTGCTGTTACACCTGAATTTCTCCACCGTAGGAAAATAAAAGTTGTTTTTATTATGGTTTTTTATTATTCTATTCTATTCCATTCTATTCTATTCATTGCCGTTTCATATAATACAACATGAAAGAGTTTAGTGGATAAGAATACATTTACAATACACTTAGCCCTATGATAAACAAATGATTTGTCCAAGGTCTAGCCTGCCTCTTGCCTATCGACTGTTGGATATAAGAGCTACAACAATCCTAGACGAGATCTGGTAGGCATTAAAACCAGAAAATTAATTAATTGGTAAATTAATGGATTAAGAAATGACCTGCTTCTTTACATGTTAAATCCTTTTTTAAATATAATAATAAACCAGTAAGTAAAACTACAAGTTATAATAAAAACACGATTTAATTAGATTTGATGGATAATTATTATTCAACGTAATGTGCCTACTGTACACAGTTGAAAGGTCAAGTTGGTAAAAACGAAGAATCACAACATGGTACGGCAGCGTCCTCTACCGTTCAACGACCTTCATTCAATCGAACTTTCCAAAGAACGCCTTTTTTCCCTTCTACGGCTTCCGTAGCAAATTCCTTCCTCCTCTCTCCTTTTCCTTATTGTGGCAACATGGATCCTCGTAACAACTTTATTGCGGTGTTTAGGAGTTAATTCCGCTTTGTCTGGGAGTTATTCACCTTTCTCCGGGTTCCTTCCCTCACCTGGACACCATGTTTACCACCACCGGCTCTCGGGGTCTGTGTAAGTGTCGCTCCTACTGAGCCCTGTCACCGCCTCATAGTTTAAAGCTAACTGGTGTTAGCATGCCGTTGTCATTCATTTACTCCATTCTGTTATCTGTCAGTTAACAGATTTGTGTTTCTGTCAAACGTCATGCGTCTCGCTTATTCAAACAGCCCGTCTATTTAGGGAAAGTGTTTTTGTTTAAGTGAATGTTTAGGTAAACTAGTGGACGGTTTTTTATCGTAAACTCTTGTTTTGTATTTGTGTGTGTGTGTGTGTTTTTCTCCAGACAAGGCTCCTCTGTGTAAAGGCCTCCTGCTGGTTCTCAATGGGCTGACTGTGATGCTCACCCTGCTGCCACAGTTCCAGGACATGTTCGTGTACAGCCTGCAGGCTGTTGCACATCAGCACCAGGCATGTCTGACATCCAGAGGCCAGATGTTCAGTTTTCACCCAATTATTACAACCCTTCCTCTGTCTCGTCTTCTGTCAACAGCTGAGCAAACCTTAGCTAATTAAATCACCAGGCTTTGTAGTAGGTGGTTATCGCAACCTACCTATTGGGTTTATATTCTAATCTTGAGTTGTTACAGATGTATAGTTTTCTGTATGTACATTTAGGAATACCATTTAAAAAAAAGTAGCTAGATCATGTTTTAAAGTTTTGTGCAAATAAAGTTTGGCCTAACGCAAAAATTGCACACTTGGTAACTTGAAAATAAGAGCATCGCTGAAACGGTTCGAGTAAACACAGGAAGATTGTGATCCTTTTCTAGAGCTTTGGAAGGATCCAGTGTGGGCCACACAATAATTCCTGAGCAGGAAATACATTTGAATGATGTGAAAATGCTTTTTATTTGATATTAAACGTTCATTGGGCGTTTAAGAAAACATTTGGTGATGTGTACGTAGATGTGAGAACACAGCTCTGCTCCTCTTTGTGCTGCAGGTTTGGAGGTTGTTGTGCGGCAGGTTGATCTGTCTGGACGTGAAGGACTCCTTCTGCAGCAGCCTGCTGATTTACAACTTTCGAATCTTTGAGAGGAGGTTTGGCACCAGGAAGTTTGCTGTAAGTATTAATAGTAGGCCTGAATATTGCCTGTAGTGGCAGCTGTAGATTATTCACAGGGTGCCAACTTGAAGAGTGATTATATTATCCCATGTAAATCCAGAATTTGAGTTGGCAACTTCAAAGACTTTCTGTTGTTATGAGCCATTCGGAGGAGGCTATACTCTACATCAGTGGTGCCCAAAGTTCTCTCCCTGGTGGTAATAACAACCTTTTCAGCATGTTCTTCTTAGACCTTCTAATGAGACATCATTTGATGCAGGTGCGTTAAACCAAGAAGAAAACTAAAACATGTAGGATGCCAGCCCTTGAGGACCGACTTTGGGCACCACTGCTCTAGATCATTGTGTTGCTGCATAACCCACGTGTACTTGGACTTAAGGTCACCAACTAGGTCCTAATGCAAAGTATCTACAGACCATCACACGATCACCAACATGTCTTTTGCTGATATTATGTGTTTTTTTTTTAAATTCTGGGTTAGTTTTACACTAGCTATCATGGCTCACCCTCCAAACAATTTCTGTTTTGTTCCGTCAGTCCAAAAAGGATTTTCCGATTCCCCCTAACCCCCCCAAAAGGTTTGGGGGATCATTAAGACGTTTTGTTGCAAATGAGAGACAGGCCTGTGTGTTCAGCCTTTGGTCAGCAGTTGGGTTTGGGTTAGGAACTTTTCCATTGATGTGATTTTTGCCCATTCTCTTTCTTGGAATGGAATCATGAACACTGATATTCACTAAAGTGAATGCAGATCTTCAGATGTTCTGGGTTCTTTTGTGACCTTCCAGATGAGAGGCCATAGGTCTCCTGGTCGGTCGAGTTCTCCTGGGATCTTTCACCATCGTAGGCAATTACCCTCACTGTGGTTCACTGGAAAATCCTAAAAGATAGCTTTGTAACCCTGACTAATGTCTTTAGATCCCAGACGACGTATTGCTATTTCAATTCTTGTCGCCTACTTTGTTGTCTGACTGGTCATATTTGGAGGATTTCTTGATTTGGGAGTATTCAGGCTAATGTTTGGTAAGTCAGAGTTAATTTTATTCTCACATGTTGCCAGAATACATGGCTTCTTTTATTAAACAAACCAAAAAAATTCCTCATATGAAAATTGTCTTTTGTATTTGCTCAGATTATCTTTGTTTGATATTAAAATGTACAGTAGTTAATGGTCTGAAACATTCAAATATGACAAAACAGAAAATCTGTCTGTGGATATTCACAGCACTGTGGCTTTTTTATTTATTTATTTATTATAATGACAAAAATGACTGAAAAAGCAGAACATTTTCATTCTAATACTAACGGAAGCATATTTGATCACCATCCAGTCTGTCTGTCATTAACGACTTTCAAAGGACGAGAACATTTTCACTTCCACATAGTGTTGCCTATTTTAGCATACCTCTGCTGGTTTTGTGCAGGTATGTTATTCTGATTATCATAAATGTTTTTCATTGTACTTCCAGTCCTTCCTGCTGGGCACTTGGTTTCTCTCTGCCCTGGTGGACTTCCTTCTGGCCCAAGCCTTCCAGTTCCTGTTTGAATATGAAGTGGAGGAACTACCAGCCGGACTGTGAGTAGAAGGCTGGTCCATTAAATATTTCTGCATGTAAAATTCATTTTGTTGTTTTGAAGGTCTGTTTAAACATGTTCATATTTAGAAGCTGTATATGTTTTTGGAATATTTAATAAATATCTTTATATTCTGTTAAACATAGGTGGCAAATCCTTTATTTTTAACAAGTAAGGATTAAACCACATCTATGTCAACACCAAATTTAGGGTTCTTTGACAGACTGTTAAATTATTAAGCCTTATTTGGTAAATTGATACATTAGGTTCAGTCCTTCTTGAATCATATTAACTCTTTGTGGTTTCCATCCACAGGCTCGCTCCAGTCTTCTCTCTGTTTGTGCCTTTCTACCAGTCGATCCCCAGAATGCCAGTCACTCAGGTCCTGGGACACATCCACATCACCAACAAGACTCTGGTTTACATAGTGGGCCTGCAGGTGAGCCCACATTTTGAGTCTGTACATTAATAATTTACTTGCCCTGTGTTTGAATTCTTCAAAACTACAAGTTTCCAATCAGCAGAACTTTTTAATTAAAAAAAAAAAAATTCTCTTTGAAATGTTCTCTGTTACAGCTGCTGACTTCCAGCCCCTTCATGTGGCTCCTTGCACTCAGTGGACTGGTTAGTGATCGTTCTGTTCTTTACTATGTCTTTAAAATGAGATGAAAGGGATTACAAGGCAGTATTCTCAGAAGTGTTTTAGGTCTTAGCGACTCTCTTTCAGACTAAAGAAGCAGGAAGGTCTCAAAATTTCTGCATGTTTTTGGTCATGTTTAAGTTGGGAAAAAAACAAAACTTTTGCATCAGAAGGTTGCAGTAAGCCAGGTAATCTTCCTTATTGCAACAGTTTTCAGTCTGTGTGCAAGGTTTCATTGCAAAACTGATATTCTCCCATTTTGCAATACAGGCTTTGCAACTCATTCTTTGTGTTTTTTATGATCTCTTAGCCCATGTAAGCATTATGACACAGTTGTATTGACATGAATTAGACTTTTTGTCTTATCGGTTCATATGTGTGCTTTTCAGATCTCGGGAGGATTGTACCACTCCAATGCTCTCTGGTTGCAGAAGGTCTTCTTTGTCCCTGTTTGGGTATCTTCTGTTGGAAAGTACATTCTGGAGCCGCTCTTCTCCAGTGAGTCCAATCGCTAATTATTAGGATATAAAACCATTCCTTAAGAGTTTGTTATAAGAAGTGTTTTAAAACCAAAAAAAGCATAGAGAAATGGTAACAACATTATGAGGTCACAACCTCTTCTGGTTTTTGTTTTACCAGAATTTATGCAGGTACGTTTCACAGGACTTCAATTTCAAGAGAGACCGGTTTCAAAACAGAAAGTAACAATATTGTCAAAACAGGAAATAATCAGTACTATGCCAATACAATTTGTGGACCCTAGTACGCAACCTTGTGTGACACCTTTTTTAATCATTCTGCTTAAGTTTGCAAAGATAATTTGATAAATAGCAGATGGTTCAGTGTAAAAAGTTTGTATCCAAAGACCGTGGTACATGCTATAATGTCGAGCAAGAGATTACATTGGGTAACATCGTTGGAGTCCAACATCAGAAAACAGCTAAAAAATATAGGGATATTTTTCACCATCATAAAATCTGCTGATGACCATTGTGGATCTTATTTGGGTCTATTGTATTGCGTCTTAGATTAGTTGCTACTTGATCACTGAGTGCTGGCTATATCTAAAGTAAAATGGTCCCAAAATGTTTAGGTTCAGTTATTGCTACATTGTAATGTTACAATATGTATATTTTTTGTTGCACTTAAAAGATAAAATGTCATTTGTTTTTTGAGGTTCTGTTTTTCTGATAATTTGTCATATTTACGATTAAGCATAAAGGTCCATTTAGAAACAACAAAAAAGTGTTGCAAATTATTAAAGTTATAGTACGTAGTAAAGCATCGTTTCAAAATATAAACAACAAAGCAGCTCTGCGTTTCATTCTCACAACGTCCCCGCTATCGTGTTCAGCTCTTAGCCAAATGTGTTGTTCACGTCTGTGCTGCTCCAGGTTCCCAGCCCAACGATGAGACGCCTATGGGGATGGGAGCCACTCTGGACATCCAGAGGCAGCAGAGAATGGATCTGCTCGACCAGCAGCTGCTACTGGCCCAGTACAACGAGGCCCGGAGGAACGTCAGACGTCAGCCACAGGTAGACTCACACACACACACACACACACACACACACACACACACACACACACACACACACACACCAGAGGTCCTCAGATCCAGACACACAAGGCTTTGTCTTTATGTTTATCATTTATATTCTAGTGCCATAAAACTCTATAGCTGTTTCTGTTCCCTGAATCTTGAAAATCCCTTTGTATACATTTTAATAAAAAGGTTATAAAAACACGTAAATTTATAAGTTTCTTAGCTTTGCACAGAGTTGGGTAGTAACTAATTATATTTACTCATTTACATTTACTTGAGTAGCTTTTTTGAAAAAAAAAATCAAACTTTTATGAATATTTTTACTATGCTGTACTTTTTACTTTTACTTGAGTAACTTTATTATGAAGTATATCCATTCTTACATGAGTAAAATTTCTGTATTCTCTACCCACTGTGAGTAGATTCACTGAAAAATTCACCAGACACAGACACACCTGCAGTTTTTCAAATTTCCTAATTTTTTTTTTTTTACTGATTTAGAAAATAAAATGTTTTGCCTTCTTTTGCTATTTTTTTACTATTTCTATGAATTCTTCTTTTGCTATTTTTTTTTACTACTTTTATGAATTTTTGTTATTTTTTTTCCCCCTTAAAATACCAGAATTTCCACCTAACATTGTATTTTGGTCCATCGGATTATGTCAGGGTGGGCTGCTGCAGTGGACCAGGTTATTTCCCTCTCTGAGACACAGAGGACAGAACAGACCTCCAGTCCAACCCCATCCTGAGGCCCAGACACACCAGTCCACACAACCTCCATTACTGGAAAACTCTCCTGTTCCAGAGGAACAGGTAGCACAGAAAAACCCCATGTCCTGCCTGATCTGTGTCAAAATGACTGCCAGTTTTATTGGCGTCCTGCTCTAACTGTGCAATTTTCCACAGGTTGCCCGGTTAGTGGAAATGGGCTTTTCCAGAATCGATGCCCTCGAGGCCCTCAGAGCTTCAAATAACGACATTAACATGGCGACCAACTTCCTCCTGCAGCACTGAGGAGAAAGAACCGTGGGCAAAAAAAAGAAAGAAGAGGAATAAAGACAGCACATGAAGCAAAAATAAATGTGTTGCTCCGAACCAAAGACTGGCAATGCTGGAGAATTGAAGAGAAGTCAAAAGAATATTTTAAGAGATCAATTGCAGGCAGCGCCTCTGCTCCCTGAAGCAGGGTTGAGCAAAGGTTACCTGAACTGAGGCCAACCGCAAAGTGGTTCATGGAGAAGTGTGAAGCACAAGGTGAAAAGTGGCATTGCTCTGTTACGGTCGCTATAGAGTAAAACTGAGGGCTCTCAACATAAGGCAGATACATTTCAGCTCTAACTGCAATGAATAGCCTGTCAACAATATAAGACACGAAGAAGATTTTAGCTGTCTACAAACATTTACCTAGAAAATACCAGCTCTAGGACAGCCTTGAGACAGACCCTTCATGTGGACACCATGTTAAAGCTGAGTATAAACAATTTTATTTATCCTGATGCCACACAGTACTGCTTTTCAAAATGGCTACATTGTGAGTTAAAATTTAGATTTGCTCCTTACACTAATTCGAAATTATGGGGAGGAAAAGACACCTGTTTTCAAAACAATGCATCAGGATTTTTATGCGATGTATGTCGCTCAGCTTCATGCTGTAATTGGTAAACTGGCACCTTTGGCCAGTCGTTGTAACGCAGACGTACAAAGGGATCTGAACGATGTGAGCACTGTGACCCATTTCACCAGGATTTTACCGCACTGGTGTTTGTTTGTCAGAGACGTAGCAGAGCTGAGCTTTTTCCTGATTTAGACGCTAGAAGCAGTTAGCCTGACTCACACTTAACTTACTGAGCCACACGTCTTCAAGCTGACTGGTTTGGCTCAGTTGAGCTCTGTTGTCGTGACGCTGGTTAGACGGGCTTTCTCGGGGTGTGCGAGGCCGCTTCTTCAGTCCGTAACATCGTATCGGTTGCAGAGCAGCCCATTTCGGCTTTATTTATTTTGTCTTAAAGTGAGTCCCCCCCCCCCCCCCCCCTCTGTTGGCACTCTGGTTTTGAGTCATCAGTCTTAAGGGTCTGTTGGTATTTATTATGCAATTCCATAACGAGAAATTTCTGGAAACTTTGCACTGCATAGTACCTGCTCTGTGTATTTGAACATTGATACAAAAGATGTTATATTGCAGCCACTGTGTATTGATGTCAAAGACAGATGCTAATTTTATATTTTGTGCATAATGTTGATTATATATATAAGTATATATGACCACTGAACTGAATCTTTGGTGTTTGTGACATTTTTGAGAGCGATGCTGTAATAAATGGCAGAGATGAGGGATTTGTTGCATGGACAACGTTCTGTTGTGCTGTAATGATTCAAATTTGATCTGTGAAATAAAAAAGACAAACTGTTATGAATTTCTTTCTGTTCATCTTGTCTTTAATATTTTTTAACATACTTTTATGTTGCTTATAAATAATTTAGCCATTTCTAACCATAAAATTAGAACTGCACTGCCCCAATCTAAAAAATTAGATGTTTTTGAGCAGTGAAAGCACCTTATGTTAGCACTATGAACTTACAATGAAGTCCGAGGAAACACTAAGGGAGTGAGAAGCTTTTTAAAATAATTACAACCTAGTGTCTTTCTCTGATTTACTCTTAAACCATTATAATAAATTTAAGCGTAGGCCTATTCTCATTTTCAATAAACGTTTTTTTTTTTTTTTTTTTGCTATTTGGAGCTAAACTTCCAAGCCTCAATTTAAAAGAAAAACACTAAGCTAATATTTTATGTTTTGATTCTATGTTTCTTTATTTTATAAATTACTAATGTTCAGCTGTCAAATAATTTAGCGTTTTGTTACGCATGGGCTTTCTGAACTATTTTTTTTCAACTCTGAAACATGTCCACAACTCCCGTGGGTTATCTATTTTTAGGTGTTGCAGTACTACTTTTAAACACACGGTGGCACTCATTTAATAAATAAAGACACTGGCTACTGTTAAACCTTTGTCCTGAGGATACACTACTGTATATTTTGCCACCTACCTGAATGATGTGCTCGTTGTCTTCTGCTGCTCTGATTTTATCTGGTTTCTAATAATAATAATAATAATAATTAATAAAAATAATAAAACACTTATTCAAAAAGCTGTGAAAAAATGTCCATATAACATGTTTTTAAAAAAATTTATTTAAATCACCATGCGACGATAAAAAGCCTCTTAAATAGGTTCACATTAAACCTTTTCGTTCTCAGCACTGTGATATTTTGTAAAAAGATTGTGAGTAATTTCATAGTCAAACTGGATTTAATAAGAAAATCGAGCATCAAATTTGGGTTTTTACTTTGAAGAAATCACCCCAATAACACAAATGAAACAGCAGCAATTTAACACTGAGGTACACTTTGATGAATATGGGAAATCGTGACTATGAATTAAAAAACAAAAACAACAACAACAACAAAAGTGCCCAGGAAATGGGACGCTCTGTTTTGTCGCTAGGTGGCGACAAGGGAGGCAGATCTGAGGTAGCGTTGTTGGGTTACATTGCCCTGCCACACCCACCGGTCACAGACAGCTCCAGCAGGCAGACACGCTGCAGGGTGGATAAATTTCAGCTCAGAAGATTTATGCACATCCTCACATCAGAGTTTTAAAATCTTACGACATCCCCGATATTTTCTGAAAGCACACGGAGAAAGTCTTTTATGCATAAATATATATATATATATATATATATATATATATATATTGTTGCTGTATGGCTCTGAAAGAGCAAAAGAGCTCAGAATTTCAGGAAGACTAGAGGCGATTTTAATGGCTGCTGGGCTGGAAAACAGCTTAAGCCAAAGTAAGCGTGTAGCTCTGAGTGCTGCTGCTTTTCTCTGTTTTTACAATGGTCCTCTGTTTTTTCAGAACATTGCTTTATAATGCAACGTAATCTTACATTCTTTATTAATTATAATATAAATGAGTCCAAGGGCAAGTTTTTACACAAGTCACTTACGTATATTCCAAAGCAGAAGAAAGCAAAAATCTTTTATTATTATTATTATTTTTATGTAATCCCAAATCTTTCTGGAATTTATTGTATTTCACAGAGAATTTGAGGAGCAAATGATGTGATGATGATATGTGGTGTTCAGCAGCGTTTCCCCTCTTTGTCTGGCAGAAAAGCCATTATCATTTATTGTGCACCCAGCCAAAGCCTTGGAAACCATCAGCACATTTTGAGCGTTATTTGTCATTCCAGGTTATTCGCCTGTGACTCTATTAGCCAATGCCTACTGTACTACATTACGATTTACCGCTGCTCTAAAGAAAAAGCATCTCTGTCGAGGTCAGTAAACTTAGTGAGAATTTTTATTTCCTTTTTATATTACTATTTCTTTTGTAACTTTCTTCAAGTTCAGAAGCTCACGTATATTTGGTCAGTATCAGGGATAGTTTGCTGGAGTTCTGGCTCATTCCTCCTGACAGAACAGGTGGAAGCGGGTCAGATCTGTAGGCCGCCTCATCCGCACACGCCTTTTCACAAATTCTCCACAGGTTTGAAATTGGGGATCAGTGACAGCCATGCCTAAATGAAGCCACTTCAAAACCACTTTGACTGTATTTGTAGGGTTATGACCATTACGCAAGCCAGCTTTTACTTGGTTCAATGTTCTTTTCTCATGATGCCACCTATTCAATAGCTGCACCACTTCCTCCTGCAGTAAGCAGGCCCACAACATGGGGATTCTGCCACCCCCATACTTCACATTTAGAATGGTAAGCATCTCCAAATGTAATTATAGCCAAACAGTTCTACTTCAGTTTTACCCAACTACAGGTTATGTCTCCAAAATCAAACGTCTTTGTTGGTGTGCGCCTGCCCACTGCAACCCGGCTTTTCGTGTTTCTTTTGACATAAAGGCTTCGTCCTTGATGACTGGCCCTTCAGCCCATGTCGATACAGGACGTGTTCCTCTGTGGATAATGATACCGTCTCAACGGCTTGAGCCAACATCTCCACATGGTCTTTGGATTTTGTTCTGGGGTCTATCGGCACATTTCAGAACCAAAGGACGTCCATCGCTGGGACACAGAACCCGTCTCCACCTTGAGCATTGTGATGGTTGGACATTCCCGTCATGTCTATGCTTGCACATAATTGTTTGCGTAGATTAAGGCGGCACCTTCAAGCATCAGTAAATTGTTCCCAAGGAGGAACCAGGCGTGTGCTGCTGCACAATTCAGTTCCTGATATCTTGACCTTCCAAACATGAAAGCAGGGTGTTCTAGGCGTGACCTTAAATATACCCGCAGGTGTGCCTCCAATTAACTCAAATGCGTCATTTTCATGTGGCCGATTCGTTGTTCAAGCTGATAGAAGCACCAATATAATAGTTGGGTTTTTTTTGTTTACTTTTTATACATTGTGAAATTTTGCTGGACTTTGCACGTAGGTTTAGTTAGGCTTGGCCGGAAACCTGAACCTGATATGAGTCAACGGGGGATCCAGGAGTTCAAAAGCTGGAGTAAAATTCAACATTAGAAGGTGGAATTTGATCTGGCTCAACGTGGAACAGAAAAGGCAAACAGTAAGGCATGCCGAAAATGTTTTCCTAAAGTTAAAACAATGAACAAATTTCCTCGTGTGACGAAGGGTGCCATTATCTGTATCTACGCTTCGCAACCCGCTGAGGGTTAATGTGTGTCGCCACTGACTGTTACGCTAGAGAGGCTAAACCTTCAAAAACAAACCTGAATTAAAAATCTTCCATCACATGAAAGTTTATAAGCTGGGGGAAAAAAAGTAGATCAAGGTTCACGCTTCCTCGTGGGAGGCGTGATTAGAAGAGCGTGTTGTTGAAAAATCTGGCTGTTTGTTTAAAAACAGCAAATATAAAGTCCAGTTTGCACTCTGCAACAAGCCAAGCAGGAGATTCAGTAAGCGTGTGGAGGAAGGTGCTGTGATCCATTCAGAGGCTGACTGAACGTTTTGACCTGATCTCCGCCATGACAACCGATAGTGGCTGAATCATGCTGTGGGGAAGCTTTCGTTCAGCGAGGACGGGTACGCTGGTCAGAGCTGGAGTGAAGAAATAAGGGAAAAACTGAAAGAAAACCTGTGGATATTTTTGCAGGGTGCTCCATCTCTTCACATGGCAAACAGCTGTTTGGTGTCTTATCGCAGATTTAATGTCTTTTGCACAGAGGAGATGTGGATCCAGATTTAAGCTGCTGCACCTGGAGTCCCCGGCCTTTGAAGGTTTCACCTCTCTGCTTCTCTCTCTTACTCGTCTTCATTTTGGGCGGATCAAAACGTACGCACGAGCGTTCTCGCCATAGTTTTAATTTTGGGTTGTTATGTCACTGCTGTCACGACTAAACTCAGAAAAAAGTGAGAAATTAGGGAACAGCATTACCCTCGTTTAAATAATCAACCTTTACTAAGAAAATCAGCTTTCTTGTTTATATGACCGCTGCTGGTGGAGAGCACGTCTCACTTCAAACACTCCGAGGTCATCACCAGCTCCAGCGCCATGTGCCCCCCCCCCTCACCAGCTCTGTTGCCATGGTGAGCGCATGTGGTTTTTGTGTGGTTGCCATGGGGACCTTGTATTACAGCCTGCCGCCTGCTCTCATCATGTTTCTGCACGATCATTTGTATGCCTGCTGTACGCCGATGCTTAAGAAACATCAGAGAACCGCCCTGCGGGACCGCCTTTCTGTGGAAACATGCCTCGTTTGTTCCTGTCGCTTTTTTTTTTTTTCCAACGCGTGGAAAAATACCAAAACAGCTGAACAGCGTTTCTCTCTTTCTCACTGTGACTTTGCATGATTTATTTTTATTTCTTTTGCATTTAGGATGGTAGGTGGGGGAGGGGGATAAAATGACATCAAATGAATGTGTGTCATTTGCAACAATAATGTTCTTATTTCTGTTCTGTCTCTGAGCACAGAGTTCACAGACTGGAAGGCGGGGATGCCAGATGCCTCCCACTGATACTCAGAATAATATGCAAGCTTGTGCACTTTGAGATAATGGCGCCATGTGTTTGCTTGATTCGCTTTAACAATTGCTTCTAAACAGCTGCAGACAAAATCTTTCACACTATGCGTTGCGCACTCCAAGATTTGTAAATGCGTTTGTACGTTGTGGAAGGAGGAGGGGGGTCGCTGGATCAGACTTCTGAGGCCGTGCAGCTGCCACTGTTTTATTTCACTCTTTTTATTTTTTATTTTTTGTACGTGCAACTTCTCAGTTAATGGAGCGCAGCGTTGTACCTGCCCTGCAGGCCAGCGAGAGGTCTGGCATTTCATTTCCATTGTGCGCCACTCGTGATCTGTTTAGTCTGAGCTCGCTCGTGTCACATCAAAAGAGAAGCAATTTTCTTTAATCATCAGGGGTATGGCTGAGTTCACCGCAAGAGATGTAGGCTTGCAAAACCTGCAAATCATGGATGTCTCCGAAAATCTGCATGCACGGATACGTAATATTTGATCACAAGAAACCTTTGGATTTTATTGATTGAATTGCTTTTTTATTAAATTGTCAGTATTTTTGATATTAGGCTTGGAGTCCGATATACAAAAGTAAATGGGTGCCATCAGGATTTGAATAAAAAATGTCTCAGAAATTTGAATGTGGTATATTTGTACTTACGTTTTCAGTGTTAAAATATGGAAAAAGTAAGTACAAATAAACAACATTCAAATTTCAGAGGCATTTGTAATTCAAGTCCTGATGGCACATATTTACTTCCATACAAATACCTCATAGATTTATTTTTTTTTTTTTGTGAAGTGTCTAAATTAAACACTTTACGGCTAACACAAACAAGAAGATTTTGTATGTTGCATAACACCGGGTGGGGGAAAAAAAAGGATTTTTAGAATAGAAATATTAGCTTTGTGAGAAGTATTTTCAGTTTATGCATGCGATGCTTGGCTGTGATCATTTTGTTGCCGCATCATGACATGGAGTGTATCAGTTTATGACTCTGCTGAGGTGAGGAAGCCTGAGTCGCATTAATGGAGGATTGTTGGGTCTGTTGTCTCTCATCTTCCTCCACAGAGCGGACCATATATATATATATATATATATATATATATATATATATATATATATATATATATTTATATATATATATATATATATATTGGTGTTTTGGCAGCGTGGACAGGTGCCAAAATCCTGCTGAAAAATCAAATCAGCTTCTCCACAAAGCTTGTCAGCAGAGGAAATTATGAATCACACGAATCAACCACTGAGCAACAACACAGTTCTTTTTCTTCTTCTGACATTGTCTCTGGTTCAGGAGTGACTTTACTAAAGGTACAGTGGCAGCTCACTTCCTGCGTAAGTCTGTGTCTGTTGGCCTTTTGTGGATTGCTCTCCCTGTGGAGAGTAACAGTGATTCTGTTATTGGCCATATGTCATATTCAAATGTGTAATAACCTCCCAGAATTTGTGGTTTTCATTTGCCGTACGTCGTAGCAAAATTAACACAAAAAACATTGAAATTTATCACTCTGTGTCTGTGTGTAATAAATCTGGATTGTTTTTTTTTTTCTGACACATTCATCTGTTTTTGTGGTTTGGTTGAACAGGAAAATATGTATTTTTCCAAATTTACATGCACTTAGGTGAAATGGCGTCACTTTTTCAATGGAAATATTGATACAGATCAAATGTTGTAGGATTTTCTGCTTTGTTGAGACGCAACAGTGGAAAACCACTCTATGAAACCTATTCAGAACGGTTTCATAGGGTCTCTCTCTGACCCTCAAAGCCGTCAGGAATCCCTCCTCTGCATCCTCTGACCTTTAATAAGGCTGCCTTCTCCTGTAATTGTACACACACAAGGTATGGTATGAGCGGCTGCTTGGTGGGCGGTGTGGGGGGGCGTTTATTTTTAAGTATATGTACACTAGCTTGCTTCTATAACCGTAATGAACACAGAGTTCACATCAAGACCCCCTAGTTAAGGTGAAGGTGTTAAGCTGATGAAAGTTTTCCCCTCTCACCTCTCCTCTATGCGAACAGTGACAAACGCTCCGACAGATCCATTACGTCCGACCTAAAACCAGCTTCCCCGAACACTTCCGACGTTGTCCTGACTGTGGAAGGCTCCAGCTGCCGGCGCATTCATCATGGAGGCTTTGAGCTGATTCCGCCTGTCTTTCTGCACCACTGACAAACAGCAAGCAGACTTTTCCTTGACTCAACAGCTATTAGGGAGGCGTTTCAGCAGACCGCTGTTTTTTTCCCCCACTCTGCCCCGTGCTTTCTGTCCGCTTGCTCTCAGAACACCGGTCTAGTTTTCAGCTCTTGTCAGTATTTCTAAGTAGTGAACACTGATACATTCTGTTTAAGAAAGCCCATTCGGTAATTTTGGTTAATTAAAATGCCATGGGGAGGGGGGGGGGGGGGGGGGGGGGGAGGGAGGGGAAGTGGATCCAAAGTTAGGAAACACATTTGATCTGGGAATTAAGAAAAAAACGAAGTTCAAATCCAATTAAATCTAGGAATGAATTTATCAAAAAGACTGATGCAAAACAAAATGACTAAAAAGCAACCAATATTTTACTGAGGCTAAAAATGATCAAGAAAATCACAAGTAAGTTGAAAACATCCAGACTCACAAAATAAAAAAATTATTGAAACATTCACTTATGTCAGTGACTAAATTCTCCAAGTGAACCACGTTACTACATCATTTACATTAATTACACATCGACTAATTACAAACTTCAATTTCTGCTAACTATTATGATTTTCTGCTTACAGTTAATGAAAACAGGACATTTGAGATTAGAATGTCACAACATACCAAGAAAAAAGCGTTCTTAATAAAGAAGAAGTATGTTTCATACCTGTCTAAATGTTGCTATTTCCAAAGAAATATTTAGTTATTTAGAGAATATGGATTATATTCATCATAATCCATATTCTAATAGTTTCAATATGGGCAAGAAAGGCAAAAGCAAAGCCAGACAAGTTAATATTTTTACAAATTTACAATCAAATGTCCCAAAAAGAAACAGTCGATCTCATATTCAATAAATAAAAGGCCTCAGAGAGCTCTTTAGATTTTATTATAGGTTTGAATTTCCCTCCGTAGGCAGGTGGACACCAAACTAAAAAAGGTTTGAACCCATTGCTCACATCACATACATTTGATGTGACACGCATGTGTGATTTCAATCATTTTATTTATATTGCTTGAATTTCTCAGTGCCGGAAAAGGTGCAAGTAAATTTGTATGTATGCAAATAAAAATACACATACTTTTAGGGGAGTTAAGCTGTCATAAAATGACCACAATGCTCTGATTTCAAATAGAAAATATTTTTTTTAAGTAAAAGCTAAAATGAATGCGTAGTTATTGATTCAGGTAGTCAAAAACCAAAGGGTTGGTGTTTCACTGGATGGAGCTTGGATGTTTTTGAATAACATTGATCACATTTTATGTAATATAGATTTTGTGACACTATTTGAATAAATAGCAAACATCTTTTCCCTCCATTCTCTGCTATTCTGTTTTGTCTGCATGTAGACGCAGGACTTTGATCACCACAGTGCTGGGAATATGATAACACAAAGCTCACAGTGGGGTTTTTTTTTATATTTTTTTGCTCATGTTTAAATACAAAACGATCCCCCCGCCACCCCTCCCACACCCATCTCCGTGCTGATTCACAACGGTCCGGAGCTAGCCGGCTCTGGAAGCTTGTCTCCATGGAGACAAGGGTGGGAAGGAGAGTGGTGATGTTGCTGGCAGAACAGCAGTACCGAATCAACCATGTGTTTCACTATGTGTTTGGGTGGATGTGTGGGCTTACCAGCGACAAACACGGAGGGAGATTCCTCAGCAGAAACAGCAATTGTGTCGTCTAGCAGCAGCGCGCAGTGGGACCTGTCAAATCCAGCAGACAGCTCGTAACGATAAGCTTTGGTGCTTTGGTCCACATTGATCGACGGTGCCCGTTGTGTCAAGCAGAGAGTGTGACCGATTTTGTACGTCAGCCGTGTTCTCAGATATTTACATCTGAGGGAGCAACACAGAGAAAAGGTACATTTATCAAACAGCTTCCAGGGTGTCAAAATAAAGGTTCATGTCACATCTTTCATCTTTTAACATGGCCAGGGGTTGGCCTGTAGGTGAGAAAAATGTCCAGTCAGAAATCCTTTGTGGGATCTGAATGAAATGTAAGAAAAAGGAGCACAAATGCGTAAAACCACTTCAAAGTATTTATGTCCTGTGATTCCGTCCCCCTGCCCATTTTGTTTCGTTACAACCACAGACTTCCCCTTATTTCAATGGGATTTTACAGCAACAACAAATAGAACATAGCTGTGAACGTTAAGGATAATGATGCCTGGTTTTTCAAGCTTTTTTACAAATGAAAAATTGAAATGCGTGGCATGCTTTTGTATTCATCCACATTTACTCTGACGTCCCTAACGTAAAACATGCAACCAAAGGCCCTCAGATGTACTAAATAGCATAATGAAGACTGAGGAACACAGAAGATGTGGAGACGTTCAACACGGGATTAGTTGAGAAAACAACATCCTAAAAATCTCACAGAGCAACATAAAACCCATCATTCCATCACCGAAAACAACCGGGTCTAAATCCAGGAGAGGAACTGTGTTGAAAATTGTTGTTTTCAGACATTCTCCTTTAAATCTGAACGAGTGTGAACAGTTTTGCAAAGAAAATTAAGTGGAAAGAGTTCTAAATGTTTGGAACTGTTAGAGACAAACAGTTCAAAACTTGTGACTGCAATTGCAGCAAAGTTTTGCTTTACAAAGCATTTAATCTGACTATTAATGCAGGACACATCTTTTGGAATATTATTTAAAAAATAAAGACCCTTTACATGCTTTTCCTTGCACTTTTCAATTATGCAATACACTTATTATTCCTGAACATCTTACTGTTATTCTTAGTAGAGACAGAGAATGTGTTTAGTTTTAATCTGACCAATTATTTTCAAACATTTTGACTACTTGCCTCTTTAAATGCCACTATTTGTCATTTTGATATTCACCTTTTTTTGTTTGTTTTTCAGAAAGAAACAGAGCTAAAGTGAAATAGTGGTGACATTGATGCAGCTGCACAAAGCTTTCACACAGAAAATGCTTTTTTTGTTGACCTGCTGTTCACCCACCTCACTAAAAGAAGTCTGAAAGCTCTGACGCCAAAGCAACAGAGAGGTGTAAATGCCAATTTAGCAGGAGGTGGAAAGTGTGGGGAGAAACAGTTAGTCATTGTTTAGGAAGGGTTGAGAGTATTTATGCAAAGTGTGAAGTCCCAAAGGCTTGAAGTCCCAAATTGTGTGTTACATGACACTGAAGAGTGTTTCTAATTTACAGTCTAACCTGTAGAGGTTAAACACGAGAGACTAACGATTATAATCACAGCTTTGGAACGTTTAAGGTCTTGTCTAAGATTTTTAACTTCTTTGATTTGTCAATGTCTCAACTTTATCCCCAGACAAACCTTTCTCCATATTCATATCCACAGCACTCTCATCGGTTATTGCATGTGGCGTTTATCCTTAAAATAAATGAATCTGCAGAATGTCGCACTGAGAAATGTTAGAAAGCCTATCCTTACATTTGAGCATTTTTATTCACTTGGAATTTCTTTTTTTTTAGATTAAAGATTATTGTTTTTACTTTAGTTCAGCTTTTTCTTAGTGATTCTAATTTATTATGTCTATTTCTTGTGTTTAGTTGATTTTGTTAACTCAGATTTAATTATGTTTCTTAAGTCTACTCATTCTTTAGTTATTTCCTAGTCCACTATCTGCTCTCTCTCGCCCTCTGTGCCATCTCTCTCTCTCTCTCCTCACACCGTGTAATGAAGAGATCTTCATTACTGGGACTATTTTACTGAAATCACTGTATTGCATTTTAAAGTATTTTTGCACTTTATTAACAAGCACTTTATTTAGCACTGCACTTTAATCATAGATTTGCACATCAGTAACAATTTGCACACAAGACGTTTTAATTGTATTTTTAGACATTAGCATGTAGCCTTTTGTTCTGGGCTCTGCACAGCTGCTCCTCATTGACGAGTGAGGTGGTTGCCTGTGGAGGGAGGATAATTGTTACGCAGAGCAATGAGCTACTAGTGGGTAAAACTGAGCAAATGTGTTGTGCATAATCTGTTGGGTGTGGAGTGCTAATGTAGAGTGACTCACCTGTCTTTTCTGTGTCCTCTCCAGGGTGTTTGGACAAATGCTGCCCCGGGGGTCCAGACACCATATATAGTCTCTGGGAGAGGCCATTGAAAAGTGTGTGGGGGGGGGAATTGTTTATGGGTTTTGTGGTGTTTCATCTGGTGTAATGATAAAACATAAAATATTTATAAAAAGTAAATAGAAATGTTTATATTTAGTAAAAGGTATTTTAATTAAATAACTGGATATTGATGAATTGAGATTCCCCTGTGAATTAAAGGTGGTTTGATCCGTCACAGCTGGGACTATTTAAGACTGCAGTTTTCACCTGTGAAGTTGTTGGTTGATGTGATGTGAAGAATAAAACAACTGCTGTTTTCCACCTGACTCTGCCTCAACGCTTCATCGTCACTGTAAAATCCTACCGCGAACGGCTACCTTGTTACACACCGACAATCAGTTAGCCAATCAGACCGGGTCCATTGTTCCACATTCACTCTCCCAGTACTTAAACACTTCTGCTCCTCTCACTTCTTGCTGGTTACTCCTGTTATCATTTTGTTTCTGGATCCCTGTGTTTTCCTCTGCCGTGGCTCCCTGCATTTCCTGTGTTTCCAGTAAGTTCTTGTTCTTCATTTTTCATTAAAAAACACAAAATCTACTTGATGCCTTCGCCTGCTGCTGCACTTGGGTCCCCCAACAAACACACATGTCACTAGAAAGTAGGAAGTGGGACGTTAAATTACAGTCTTTAACGTGATACCCTTAAATAAACCTTTGTGCAACTTCAGGAGCTATCTAATTAATAAATAAATGTCACCTCATTACTTCATCTCAGTAAAAGCAGCTGCTCTGGGAAAGCCTTGAGAAATAGTTAGAAAACAGCATCAAGACAGGCCAGTATACAACTCTGAAAATGTTTAAAAAAATTAGACTCTAAAGCAATATACCAAGTGTTAAAGCTCACAAGGTATCGCCATTATAAAAAATGGAAGAACTATGGCATAAATAATGATAAATGCAAATAATTTCCCCACTAATCCATCAAAGATTATGCAAAGCTGGAAAAATTCCAGGCCAGATTTTTCAGCTGGCCTGGAAAAAAGTATTAAGGTCAGATACAACCATGGTTGAATTGTTTGGCAAAGAAGGTTGCAAAAGTAAAAACCAAAACAAAACAAAAAACTTAAATGTATGCTGTTAGAAAACTGCATAATGTTTTGGGTGTGAAAAAGGGGAATGAGAGAAATATTGTAAACCTTTTTGCACACATTAATTTGTATTAGCCCAGATTTACAATCAGGGTAAGTAAAATGTTCATATTAATTTAATAGCCCTTTAAAATCAAACCCTAGGGACATAGTTTTTCTTGGCAATTTAGCAATTACAAAAAATTTATGTATCAGTTTGTTTATGACAAACTAATAGAAGTTGCTGGAGAGAAGAAAAAAAAAAGAAAATGACCTTTTTCTCAACTTTAGTCCTGCAAAAAACTTTCTATTTTTTTACCTTTAGCTCATCAAGTTTTTTGTCAGAGGTATTTAGTTGTAAAAAAAGTTTGCTGCCAGTAAGACTGAAAAAGCTGCGGGCTAGATAGATTCCACAAATTCTTTCCGAAATGAAATCCTTTCAGGGAATCAATCGCTGGATGTCAGACTCTATTAGTTAAAGATTTGTAAAATAAAGATTTTACACTCAGGTTTTAAAGACACAAACATAAACGTTCACGGTAACCCGACGGCCCTGAGGTTATTTGGTGTTTAATATGTTAATAATTACTCTAAACTGGAAAATCTTGAAGACAACTAACATATTTTTTTGTCACATTAGGACGTTTTATTTCCTCTTAAACGAACATGTAGACTTGAGAAAACATGAAACCCCTGAGGCTCATAATTAATGTTCCCCTCTTGCTTTGACAGGTCAGACTGCTGTGAACGTGATCAATTATCTCATAAAGCGACACGCAAGTAGAGCTGAGAGCTTTTGAAGTTATGAAACAAAATAACTGGACGATCTTTGTGAGACGGTGGAAGAAAAAAGTTCTACCATCGTCCCGAAGGCGGTACAGCACATGGTTAGTGATTATCGGTTCTGTTACGAAACAAAGACAACAAACTTCAGACACGTTCTACAGATTTTGGCACATTTTCTGTTATCAATTTGCTTTTGATTGATTTGTAATTCGGGTTATTTCTTGATTTAATTCTTTGCTATTCATTAATTTATTAGTTTTACCCTGTATTACTTATTACTTATCGATATCAGTGTAGCTACTTATGCTGTAAAGAATTAGCTGAAACTAAAATGCGAACTCCAGAAATTTGAGAAATTGAAAAACACGAGGTCTTGCCACAGAAAGTACACAAGAGCCCTTTGGGTATTGAATCTGATTTTTTTTTAAGTACATGATAAAAAGCCATAGGCTTTCATTACATTTGATTTCATGGCAAAACAAATGATCTAATTTTCATTGCCAACCAATTAGCTAATTTGTGAAAAGTTTGTTATCAAACAGGAAATGAAAATAAAATGGGACTGGGGTTTTGACTGCATAAAGATATTTTTTTATTTTCATGGTTAGATTATTTATTATTTATTTTCATGGTAAAATAGCGACCAGTCATTTGCAACCAGATTGGCTAATTTCTCAAACAGGAAATTAAAATTAAATGGGGAATGGGTTTTGACTGCATAAAGAGATTGTTTTTTTTAGCCAGTACTTTTTAAACAGTTTTCCACTAGCCATAAATCAAAAACTGGTCTCAAATCAAATCAGATGTACATTTCCTTCATCCTTGCAGAAGCAGTGTTCTGCAGACACACATTTAAATGAACGTGTTAATATTTGGTTCTTAATTTTTCGAGGACGTTGAAATGAACAATGCTGGGCTTTATATGACGGAGTGTTTGTTTTACACCCTCGTTTTATTTTTAATTAGCAGAGGACGCAGCCGAGACTTGCAGAGGAAGCTGTCACAGCACTGTTGGGTAATTCTCTCAGACCACCACACAGGTAAGTAGGACAGCAGGAGTTATCAAAACATGAGCACCGATCGAGTTCCTCTGTCACTTTATCCGAGGCTTCTTCAACGGTCAGTATCTGACACGTCGTCCATTTTAGAGGCTCCCACATACTCCAGTGTACTTCACTCCGCAGAGGTCCACGAGTACTCGAGACAGACCAATTTTTACAACCAAGTATGCAAACTCGTTGTTGCACAGTAAACTGCTCGGCAGAAAACAGTTTTCGCATCAAACTGTTTTGGATGAGGTTCTGACAATTGCCAAGGGCCCCAGCAATTCAGTGGGCCACAAAAAGGGGCAAGAAAAATAAAGTAACCTTAACTATTTTTAAAAACTTTCATCCATCCATCCATTTTCTAAACAGGCTGGTCCTCGCAATGTTCCAAAGGGGGACTGATGCCGACCTCCTGTAAGCAAATATGGATTATAAATGTTTCTAAATCTCTATTTTAGCAAGATATAATGCTATATTCTGTCTGCATGACATCTCTAATATCATATTGTTCCTCTCATCACCTCATCCATTGGTTTCTCCCTCTGCCTGCTGTACACAAAAACAGCTCTTTTAATGCGGTTCTCCATCTTCTGGGAATACTGTCAGGAGCATAATGGCCCATTAAGGCAAGGAAATATAACTCTCTGCCTTTTCAACATGTCGAGGTACGCAGTAATGGTGCTGCGTCCTGAGTCGTGGGGATGATTACAATTCCCAGCATGGATGGGTTGGATCCATATTCCGTCTTATTCAATAGTTTCATTACTCAGCTGCTATAGGTGTGGAGAGCAAACAAGCTGCAAAGCATCATTGATTGTCAGGATTGTTTACAATCACAACTGTGATTATTCTACACAGCCTTCAGGATGTTTTGGTTTTATAAATATAATGAATTTTTTTTTTTGTAGCCACACTAATAAAGAAATCCCAAATAAAGACCAACAGTCTGTAAGTTTTAGTCCTCTGATGCTCCCTGATTTTGTGCTTACTTGGTGCTGTTTTAATGCTGGTGTGATTTAGATCCAGTATTTCAGTCATTCATTAGGTTTTATTAGAAGCTTATTGCATCTGTCCCTCATTGTTCAACAATTGTTCTGTGAAATTTATCCATCAACTTTTCAGTTCTGTCAGTTCTTGCTCAACACCTGAACATATGAGCAAGTCAGACAATATAAAACTCTTACAAAATGACTACTGCAAAATGGTACGGTATTCTCTTCAACATAACATGTTTCTTTTTCCTTTTCTTTTATTACCTGCCAGTTGCTGTACTACATTTTGTCTAAAAGAGTTTGGATCTATGCTTAAGTGTCGTAGGGGACATCTGAACAACTAAAACTGGAGAACATCAGCTGAATTTTTGGCAATATCACCATAACTGGAGGATCCTAAAAAAGAAAAAGAAAAACAGTAAATATGTGCTAATTCTTTCAGACCTTTATTCTTTTATTTTTATTATAAGCTACAGGTCTCTGAACTTCTCTGACACTTTTAATTTACTTTAACATGATGGTTCATTTCTATTTTATATTGCACTACACCTGGACTGTCATTACCTTATTTTGGGAGTATCCCCAATATTATGATAGCAACAATTGTGCAAAAATAAGAGTAATTAGAGGTGTTTCTGTTGTCCCCTCATGTCTGAAGATGTTTGTCTGTTCATGTTGCGTATTTCTACTCTCCTGCTCCACCCTTACAGCTTCAACATGCTGAGACTCGACTGACTGGAAAAAGTACCCTCTGGACATTGCAATGTCAGCACCAAGCACTGCAAGTGCAAGACTCTCAGCAAATCTTCCCTTTGCACTTTGCAGACCACACGCGGCCCAGTACCGAGACGAACACACATCTTTGTCAAACAGCCATGGTTCCACTTAGGAAAAAAAAAAGAGACAAATAGAGATGCCTCCCAGAGCATGACCTCCTCACCCAGAGGAATGGGAAAAGCCTGAGCCACGGCCCCGATGAAACCATCTCAAGGGTAAAATCAAAATGCAGAAATCAATCGTTGGCTTTTTGTCATGTTTGCGCTGCATGTTGCGTCCACTTTCAGTGGGATGACATGCGGCTGTGATGTAAGTGATTGCCAAGAGGAACACTACACTAAATAATGCAATATATAACAATATAGATTTTTTTTTTTAGGAACGCTGCACCTTAGAAGATCAAATGTAAAATATAACGAACAAAATAAATGCATTAGAGTTTCTTCAGGGGTAGATGACCAAGAAAAATAAACAAATACAATACAAGTCATTTTAGATCTTTTAAAATGTATGGATATGTGGCATGCATGTCCAGTTTGTAAAAACAAACAACAAACAAAAACACCCATTAAATTAGACAGACAGGTTGCATATTCCCAGAATGGGAAGATTTTGTTTTTCTTAGCAGGGACAGATAAGGCCGGTCAGAGTTGATGGGAAGGATGGATTTAAATGCAGGATAATCGATAATCCTTAAAAAAAATCAACAGCACTGAGGTACAGGTTCATTTTCTTAAACCTTAATCATACAGCTACATCTTTTCCTGCAAAGCAAATAAAATCTGAAGCATCCTTCACCTTTCACCTTACATTTACACTCTACTTTGTTCAATGGGTATGAATAATTTTGCATTGTTGCACTGTGATGATGTATCTATGTGAGTTGAAGCTAACTTTATATATTCATCTGCCTGGATCAGCCATTAAGACAGTCTGGCTGCTTGTTGCTCTCATTTGTTCTCCGAAGCCACTGAGTTACCCAAAAATATTTTTCCAAATGGTAAAATCATCAATAAAACTGGAGTCCTCTATCCCCACAGCTCTTCATCAGTCAGGACGTACCTGTCTGGACCTGACCTGATTACAGAGAAAGTAGGTCTGATTTAACCCTTGCTGCAGCTGAACTACCCCAAAACGACTTATATGGGAGAACAGTCTGGGTTCATGTTTTTTGGAAAGGACTGAAACACTTAATAAAAGCTCTTTTTTTTTTTAATAGAGAGAAATAAATAGGAATATAAAAATTGCATGTAATTATGGTATATAAATGTTTGATTAAAAAATTAAATGGATGATTGCTGACATTTACTCATCCAAAGCTGAAGTCTTTTTTTTTTTTTCGTTATTTGCAAGCTAATTGGACTGTTTGAGTGAATAACTACTGAAACATTTGTTTGACATTTTATTACTTTGACCCAGATGATATCATTTTGTGCATAATTGCTTTACATATTAAAATTAATCTATTCCAGGAGTCTTGGATGAATCATTTCTGATTGAATTTGTAGGGTGCTGCCCATTTTAGACAGGGTGTATCTTTTTTTTATTTTAATTCTTCTTTGATGCTTAAAACGCTACAGGGTCATGTGTTTTGTCACTGCTATCAGTTTGACCACGTGCTGTGTAACAAAAGCATGCTAAATGGATAATCTTTATTTGAGAAATCCCTTTTAGTAATTGGTCTTAAAATCAGATTTGTTTTTCTTGCAGATTGTGACCCAGCGTGTAATCTGTGGATTACGACAGATCTGTCTGCTTCTGCTGGGAGGTGGATGGGTTCATAATGATTCAAATTACATTTTTGATTCCTATTTAAACACAAGTCACTTCGTATGCATAAGCTGAAAGTTGCAGTCTATCGTATTTTGTGATTCAGAGCCATTACTGAACTGGAGTTCTGCGAATTTAGGAGGGTGCTGTTATTATTATTATTATTATTATTCATTTTTTAAATTTCTTTTAGGCAAACTGGAGCCTGATTTGCACGGTGTGCCTTACATTGTGATTAGACGACAGAAACCCCGGGCAGCGCTGTCTGTCAGCCTCTATCTGGCCTCTGCTCAGAGCACTTTGATTAGAAATGTTCGATCGTGAGCATGATGGATGTGAGAAGACACTGTAGAGGCTTGTGGGGTGGCTTGAGCTGCAGACTGAGTAGCTGACACTGCTGAGTTACAGCTGTCATCAAGATTTCTCCCAACAATTTTATGTACATCAACAAAGCCACAACAGTGGGAACTGTCTGGTGCTAAAAGCTACTAAAATGACTGCGGAGTTAATTTATCCACAAATAACTGCATAGCTCCCAACATTCCAACCTCAATTGTTTAAGCGGTGAGGGTGAAAATTTAGTTGAGTGTTGCATCAGTTACTCTTTTTTTTTTTATTTTTATTTTTTTTTTACAATTACTGTACACATCCTTTTGGATTTTTGAAAATGCATTTATTTATTTTTTTGACAGGAAAAGATAAATCATAACTCAGTAAGTCAGGCTCCTAAGCATTTTTTGTACATGTCACAAATATTGTGAGAATTACAGTAAGTGCAAATTTGAGCCACTGCTGGAGAATTCAAACGGTACATCCAATTATACCATCTAATCTCATTCTACATTACTCAGACGCTCTGTCTGCATTGATGAATACTAACTCTCCTTGGCCATTTTCAATTAATTCAACTAATGATGAGTTGAGTACTTAAAGGCTCTTATAGGCAGTTTGTGGAACATTTTACTTTCATCCTTCATGGTGTGATAATGAGTAAGTATGAGGGCGAGGGACCGAAAACGAGATGTCATTCCAAAAAGTAACTAACTGTCTGCATTAGTGGACTGTAAAAGGTGAACCTTTCATCCCAATATATATGTATTATACAAAGTCCAGAAACTTCACAAGCATCATGCTTTACTTCATAGATGTGACAGGACTTAAGTTTCTTGAAATAAAAGTTAAATGTGTTTTAGATGTAAGTCGTGTTTCCAGTGTTTTGTGAGAAGACATTATGCAACACAATGAGAAAAACTTCTATAGTTTCTTCAGTAACATCAAAACATATTTTTGGCCTACACCAAAGTTTTTTTTTTTTGTCTTTTTTTTTTTTTTTTTTTTTTTTTTTACAGTATTTACAGTTAAATTTAAATGAAATCATTTCCAAATTATTACGTTGCTTTCAAAAGGCAACATTTTTATTTTATGTCTTTTCTCTCCTTTTCACAGCTCCATAAAGAAGGTGTTACGTGTCTAACCGCATTTTAGATCAAAGACACTTTATTATAAAATATATGACTACAGTCAAAAGGTCACCATTTCGTCTCGTGACATTGTCTGGACTGCGCCACAAGGACAGGACTCCAATACTGATGGATAATAGAAACACTATTTTCATTTAATCATCTCTAGTAATTTAGAAATCAGGCTGATGGTCAAGATGAGCGGTTTCTGATCAACTTTCAATGAAGGCCAGGCTGCGTTTTGCTAAGCATTTTATTCATTTTCTCACATTTGTGTGAAGTTGTCATAAAGGTGAGACTACCCAATAATACTAAGTGAAAACCATGAATCTGTGTTTATTATCTTTATTGGATTTTTAAAGTGGTGTCCTGTTTTGCATATTTATGAGTCTCCCCTGCCTCACACATTGCTGCAGTCACGTCCTTTCTATGTAATTAAAGATGACATGGGAACTGTAAGCCAGTTAATATTGATCAGCAATTGTAGGTGACCAGAATGACTGATGACCATGCAAACACATTGCTTACTGTCGTAAAGATAAGCTGTTTAGTGCACTCTCTGCTGCTCCATTGGTTTCAGTCTTCATGAAGCCGCCCATGTGCAGACAAGGGGAATCCTCTGTAGCTCAACATCTGAATTAGGGCGTGATATGTTGGATTTTGTGTCTTTTAAAACTCACGTCAAACTGATTGAAATACCAGTTATGAACAAACGAATTTAAAAATTAGCTAAAAAGAAAATGATGCTTAAATTTGAAAAAAGAAGCGCTACCCTTTTCTTTTCTTTATCATCTCAGTTGATTCAGAAAAGTGATATTTTCTGTCTCATCCTCATTTACTCCCACTATTTTGTAAGAAAATTAATAAAAGAGGAAAGAGGAAGGAGGTATATACTGTACAGCTGGTATATACTGTACCTGCATTAGCAATTTCCTTCTGCTTAAATTGAGTTGGTTTCTCATGGTTCACACAAAGAAAAAAAAAATTGGGAATGGCCTTAAATTTTGCATGAAAGTGAGGTTTTCCCTGCGTGAGTCGTGGTGCTTATAAATCCTAATAAACACCCGGCTGATGGAACTGCCTCCCAGCAATCAATAATAAACACAGTTGTCGCGGACGGGGAACAACACACACCAACGGAACAATGTGCACAGCGGCGGCAATATCCATCATAATCGCCAGCAGAATCAAATGTGCACATATCAACTTCGGTTAGCATTCAAACTGGAGTAAAAGTGGAGCTCTCCGGGTTTAGATTAATGTGCAGTGTTGGCCAATCCTACGTGGGGGTGGCACGGTGAGGAGAAGATGACAGTACGATAGATGAGGGTTGTCACTAGACGACTTGAAACGTTGCTGGGTCTTAGCTTTTGATTTCTCCCTGAACAGTGAAATGCAGGATATCTGTAATAAAAGCAAATCCTGGATTCAAACTCTTTCTGTTTGACTAAAGTCAAGTTTACAGTTTTCCTTCAGGTACAGGGTGTATTTTAATTTGATGTGGTAAACACATTTTCTACACACACAGTTTTAAAAGAAAAGGGTTACTTACCAGGTTTAAAAAAAAAAAAAAAATCTATACTATTTGTGTTGTTTGCGATAGTTTTATCCATTTTTATACCCTTAGTGACCGACCTTTTGACCTCTCTAGGCTCACCACTTGCACTTGTTTAACAGCTGGAAAAAGCTTGAGCAGCCTGTGATGCTGAACTACGTAAAGAAACGAAGATGTTCCAGTTGGGGATTTTTTGTCACAAAAAAAAAAATAAAAACTTGAGATACTTCAGATCAGGCATTTGTAGATGACGGGTCCCAAGACATTGTTATATTAATGTTAAGGTCAGCGTTCCTGATGTAACATTACATTTGAAAGAATATTGCATGACAGGAAGACTGCTGACCAAAAAGAACACATGGGCTTTTCTGTCTATGTCTATGGGCATGTCTATGGCCCATGCCCATAGACATGGGCTTTTCTGTCTGTGGTGGGCTGGGGAGATAATAGTGGAAGGTGTGCGTCTTATTGCATCTGGCATAAAACAATGACAGCATTTTAGAAAAAAGAACATCATGATAATAGGGAAACAAGTCGCCCATCTTTGCCGCCGCTGTGCACATCGTTCCGTTGGTGTGTGTTGTGTGTTCTCCGACGATTTGTTTGGAGAGGTTTCAACAAGTCTCAAACTGTTTTCCTGAAGAATCCCTGTTGAGTTTACGTTTAACAGCTTTAGGTTTCGCTGCTCTCATTTTTGGGGAGGGGAGGGATTTTGAACTAGAGGTGCACAACTGTGATCTGTATATCTTAGGAAAAAGTTACGTGATCAGCAGAACAAACAAGTAAGCGAAGTTTGTTCGCTTACTTGGTTAAGCGAACAAACCAAAGACAAAAACACACACAAAAAAGCATTTAAAACATGTTTTAATCATGTTATTCTGTTTCCATGCTGGGGTACCCAGGCCAAACTGATGCTTGGCGGAGATGGCAGCTCATCAGGAGGAGGGAGGGCAAGACGGGGTTAAAGGCATCGTGGTCCCCTGGAATAAAGAAAGTGTTGTTCGTAAGACAATCACAACAAATCTCTGGTTCTTCTCTTTGCCTCCGCCTGCTCCCCATTTGTTTTTGTTTTTTTCAATCCTTTTCCTTCACCATCCTCTCCTCAGCTCCTTGCTTTGACTGTTTGACTAATATCCCATTCTGCCCCCCCTCCCTCCTTCTTCTCTCATCCTCATTTCCCACCATAAATTCTCTCCTCCCGTTTTCCACACTCAACACACCCCACCCTTCGCCCTTCTCTCCTGTCTCGTTCCATTTCATCCGGTTGCTTTTTTTTCTTTTTTTCTCTCCATTCTTGCTCCTTCTCTCTGATTCCTACTGCCTCATTAGAAAGAGCTTCCTCCATGGGTGCAGCTTTCTGGAGCTCAGAAGATGACAGGTTTTTTTTCCAGTTGCCATTGATTGGATTATTGTTTGGCTAGTAGCAGTGTTAAATGCATGTTGCATGCCAGCTGTGTTTCCCCTTCCAACAAAATGACTTTTACACACTTCGGCCCAGTGACTGAGTCTGTTCCAGTTTTTGGTAAGCCGATCCTGCTGGCAGAGGCTACCAGAGACACTTCCTTTTCTGGAAGGACCTGATGCATCGTGTCAGTGATCCTCTGCCTCTTAACCCCGCTCCCTCTTGCCCCACCTCACTCCTCTCTCTTTCGCTCTATCTCTCTGCCAGGCTGTTTGTGGAGAGACTCGTTTCATTTCCCAACGTCTGTGGAGAGAGGAACAGCAGAAGTCAGCCAGTCGGCAGAGTGAGGAGATGGCGTGGATGACGCCTCTTTTTTCTCTCTTTCAGCCTTTCCTTTCTGCCACTAACACCAGTAGCTTTCTCTCTTCTCATCCACCATCTATTTCAATCTAATCTCCATCTCAGCTATTTATTTTTTGAGAGTGTCTCCAGTTTCCATGCTCAGGTAGGCAGCAGCACATTCCTCCAGCAACACACTCCTTCATTCTACTTTCTTCTATTTTCTCCTACTTTCCTCAGAATATACCAACGTACTCCTCCACCTTCTCATTCTCTTCCTCCATCTCTATTTTTCTCCTCTCCCTCTGCCTCCACACCCTCGCCTGAGAGGGTGCTGGTGAGATTCGCCAATTGTGCTCACCAAAGGCAGCAAGTGGGAGTGGACCACAAGCAAACCAGCAAAGCTTGCTCGCAAAAAGTGTGCGCTTTTGCAAATGTGGAGAGGAAGAAGAAGAGAGGAAGAGGGGGAGGAGGAGAAAGGGGAGTGAGAGAAAGAAAAGCATCAGCACAGTCTTCCCAGTCTCTCCTCTTTTCTCACACTGTACCCCCAGTCTGCATGGGAGCGAATCTGCCTCCTCTGCTCCTAAATGGACATTTCTGTGGCAACGTTGAGTCGCTGAAGGCAGCTCCGCTCCACAAGCTCCTACATGCTGGATTTTAACACAAGTGGGGAGCGGAGAGGAACTGGGGGAGATCTCTGAATATGAGTGAGGAGGCTAAGGAGAAAGCAGGCGGCGGGAAAGGAGCCCATCGCAAGAAGAAAGGCAAAAAGGTAAGAGAGCTTGAAAAGCTGCCTTGTATCTCTCTATGGCTGGGTTTGTTGTGAAAGAAGTCTGAGGTTTCTGCTTGAGGTGCGCCTCACTCGTAAGGTTGGCAAGGCAAAAGTGGCTGAAGACTTGTTTTGATTGATTTTATTTTCATTTGCTGTCTCTGATCACCAGGTTTTATAACAGGTGCAGATTTCTTGCCAGTATATTTGGAAGCACAGTGTGTGCGTCTGTTTTGTTTTTTCTCGTCTATTACTGCCCGTCTTCTGCGCGCGCTCTCAGACGGAGAGAGAAATATGCGCTCAGCCTCACCTTAGCATTCCCAACCAGCTTGGTTGGGAATGCTACCAAACCAAGCTGAGGAACCGTACATCAATCACCGCTTATTATTTTCCTGATGCTGCAACTGGTTGGTCTGGTTGTTTTGTTGTTGCTGAAAATGAGTGACTAAGAGAGCTGCGGTATGTGAAGTGGGTAGAGAGAGGGAGAGGGAGAAAGAGAGAGAGAGAACAGAGCATGGGGATGTCCTCAGGGGTTAGGGTGGGGGCAGCAAGACGCACGTAACACACAGGCATCTGTTGGGCTGTCAAACTCTCTCACAGCTGTGTGTGTGTGTGTGTGTGTGTAGGGGTGTTTGAGCCACATGCACTGTCTGGTAAACACTGTCCCGTTTTGCTCTGCCAGACCTGTTTTTAATGGTTTTATAATTGAAGGTGTTTGCTGCATGAACATGTTTTGACTTCTGACGTGGAATGTTTCGTTCTGTGATGAATTTTTTCTGGATGCGTTTCAGCACCCTGATTGTTTTTTTTTGTTTGTTTGTTTTTTTTCCCTCTCTCTTTCAAAATGGCTTGCTCCAGTTCCTCCAGTGCTTTTGGGTCAACAATTGACCCAAAAGACAAATTAATCCAATTCATATGCAGTCATTATTAATCATCCTTATTGGTCCAAATTCTGCTTCAATCAATCCACTTCATTACAGTACAATATTTGTTTGTATTCACAGCAAGATGAAACATATGGCTCTTTACCAGGGTGTCATTGTGTCAGGGGATGGTATGAATGCTCAAACATGGATAAATATATATATATAAATTTGGATTTATGTGAGTGAGTTACTCTACACTCATCTTGGGTTGCCTACCACTTTGTTTCAGCTTTCAAACCTATGGAGAAAGATATTTATTTTTCAAAACCCAGTTATATAATTGAACCACTTGTCACTTTTTCTAGCAAAGAATTGTCATTTAGGCAAGAGCTGTTACTGACTGCACTGTACTACTTACTGAATTTGCAATTACACATAGGTCTCATCATGGCAAAAAAATAGATCTATTAGTCAACAAATATTCCAAAAGGACCTCCTCTTCTAAAATACACTGGGAATCTTGTTAATCTTGTCCATATCATAAAAAAATACACATAAATCACCCTTCTTCCATCTCCAAGTCTAAAACCTATAGAAAAATGTTTATGTTCACTAGAGATAATCCAAGATGTGCTCCATCTAAACTCATCTTAACTGTTTTCAAAGGAGACCTTTGACACCAGGAAATCATAGAATGGAGAGAAAATCCAAAGGATAAAGACAAAGAGAGCAGAAATGACACAGACACATTCAGTGTGTCCCATTAAATAATTTATAGCAGTGCTTAGTGGTTTAAAAAAAAAGAAAAGAAAAGAAAAGCTGTCAATCTGTGTTCCTCTAACTAGATTTATGTAAAGAAAATGTTTTAACACTGCTGAAAGAACCAGCAAACAAATGCTTACTTAAAAACATCTATTTATATCTAGATGAACATTTGATTTTCTTCAAAGTACTTCGTACAAATTTAAGCACCGTTATTCATTCTGCTGATAAATATTTTTTCATCTTTGCGTATTATGGATCACTCCCTCTCATGACATCTTTTGCTAATCCCGGTCCCCAAGGCACTGTTATTTTAGATATTTAAAATGTTTTCCTGATTCAAAGGAATGAATTGCCTCAGCAGTTCACCATCGAGTTCTGCAACATGAATCAGGTGTTTTGAACCAGGGAACAATTTAAAACCTGCAGGGCAGTGAACCCAATGAACCCGGACTCAAAATAAAAAGGCCTTCATGGGTTTTATTTATGCAAGAAAGTCAGCATTAGTAGCAATGTAATCTCCTGTAGTGAAAAACCAGTAATTATTACAAATATGTCTTTTAACGTTATAAATTTAGAATGTGTTAGCCACAGCCACAAGAAAAATGTTCATGTTTAAAGTATTATTAAATTAAATTACATACTATTATATTCCTAAAAACTTTGTTAGACTATGTCTTCATATATTTGGGCTCCGATTCTTGCATGAACCTGTTGACTCTTACAAAATATGACAGATTATAACATTGGATGAAACCAAAATAACTGTTTAATGATCTCGTGTTGGTAATTGTTGTGTACTGAGCCTAAGTAAACCCATTTCCTTACTGCAGGCTACGTGTATAAAATAGAAAATGACCTTGTATCATCGGCTGTCAGAGCTGGTAACCATAAAATATCACATGCTGCACAGAAACATCCAAAAAAGCAAGAGACAGCAAGGTCAAAAAAGGACAAAAAGACCTGCCCTGATTCAACTTTTACTTTCCACTCAAGTAAAAATCGTGTCAAAGGTGGACATCAAACCACCACCAAAGCAGGAATATATCTGAGTGTGCTGGTACGCAGTCCAAAATGCATCGCTATTAGATGTGAAAAGCTCCAACAATAATTAGATCAATAATAAAAAAAAAAAAACAAAACAAAAAAAAAATGTCAGTGGGGATACAGGCTCTAGCTCAGAGAAAACAGATAGCGTGAATGCTGAATAGGACATAATTTCAGTATCATGGGGATTCTCCAGTTGCATCTCTCTTCCCTGTCATATGTAGATAAAAAAGGCTAAATTCAGCCATGGGATTAAGTCGGAGGCCCAAAGTTCTCACTGTTCTCCCCAACAAACCTCGACCCGTTATCTCCCGCTCACACACGAGCTGCGGACCTCAACCCTGAAACTGAGAGCAGCACAGAAAAAGTAATACATATTCATGTCCCCTCAGCCCCTGTCTTCTGCATGTGAAACCAAACCGTTTATTGTGCAAGCACATACCCATGTGGGTTTGTGTTTTGCCGCGTGTGAGCGCGCGCGCGTGCCCGATAAGTATGCCAGATGTGTTAATGACTGTAGCCATGGCAACTAGTTTCTGCTCTGAGCGAATGATGTCGACGGTGAGAGCAGGCAGGCAGGCAGGGGGAGGAGGTGAATACAGTGACCAGAAGATGGATATATTTTTCATGAGGCATCTCCAGTGACAGGTGGAAAGCTCAAGGATAAGATCAAACATCTTTTAGACTCAAGGTCCCAGACTGATTGTGATGACTCCGGACGCCATAAATCAACACACCCAACTCGAGTCGTTTTGTATGGAAGCCCGTTTCCGCCACTCTGTAAAAAAAAAAAAAAAAAAAAAATTATTTCATTATTTTGAGTTACTATTGCATTATTTTGAGATAGTATCTCATTATTTTGAGATACTATCTCAATATAATGAGATAATTTATTTTTATTTTTTTTAACAGAGTGGCGGAAACGGGCTTCCATAGTTTTGTCACCATTAGTTGCTTTTGAAGAATGTGTGTGTTAAGAACAACATGGCTGCTGTGTGTGCATTTCTGACTCTTGTTTGTTAATGTTTTGTGAAACACTTTGATGTTCCTCCGAGCGCCGGATGATCTCCGAGAGGCTTTAATAATAAGAATGCGATGTAGTTATAGAGATAATGAGGTTTACACAACACAAACGTTCGCACAAGCACAGAAACAGAAAATTCATTTGCTTGCATTGCTCGTCGTCACACAGAAGCTGCGGTTGGGTCAAGTTGAATCTTTTCATGGAACATTTTAATGTGCGGTTTGGCTGAGTGCTCACGAGTCAGAAGGCAATAAGACTCGAGTTGGTTTGTTTAGGTAGCTTACATTACACTTTTCTTTACCCACGTAAAACAGAAAAAAAAGGGAAGAAAGATGTGCTCGAAAAAAGAAACCAGTGGATGCACAAAGAGGAATGTCGGTTTCAGAATCTAAAATCAGGTTAACTATTTAGAGAGAGAAAATAGTAAAAT
The DNA here is from genome assembly GCF_002775205.1 of Xiphophorus maculatus. Classification (NCBI taxonomy): domain Eukaryota; kingdom Metazoa; phylum Chordata; class Actinopteri; order Cyprinodontiformes; family Poeciliidae; genus Xiphophorus; species Xiphophorus maculatus. Next base: position 18,463,611 of record NC_036464.1, read on the forward strand.
AAATGTACCTCCTTTATCCAACAAGCCAACTAGTACCAGGCATAATTCCACGATTTATTTCACAAATTTTGAGAGAGTGCCAACTATGGTTCAGCACCAATGAAACTGTCTGAACCCCCTTTTCTAACCAACCATCCATTCCACTGAGGGTTGGGGGGGAAAAAAAACAAAAGTGGTTTATATGATGATACAGATTGATACACACATTTTTTTAGCTTGTTTTTTATGTGCCTCATATATAAAAGCAGGATGTGCTCCAATAATAATGGCATTCTGGGATATGTAAAAGTCTCGCACTGGAATTCAAATTTAGGCTTGAACTACACTTTAGAGACTAATGCCTGTAATTTTAAGACTACAAAAGAATTACAAAACAATATTTAAACAGTTACTTTTTGTGTTTTTAGTGGGGATTTTGAACAAAGTAGACCACTAGCTACATGCTAATACCAATGCAAACTTAAGTAAAAGAGTTGCTGTTTCTGAGGTAAGTTAAAGTGAACACAACCCTGTGACACGATTATATGTCGTATGTTTTATCATCATGCCATTTCTTATTTCTTTGTGAAAGAGCCTCGACAAAATTTGATCAAGTTGTTGTTTACTTAAAAATTGAACTGAACTCTTAACTGAACAAACTGGGTCAAGTTTGTTTGTGTTTTTTAATATTTGAGTACAACAACCCAAGCTCTCTCTCAATAACATAAATCCATTATTTAGGGAAAAATAGCTCTTAATTTTTGTGATTATTTTAAAAATGCACATAAATGGAGTTCATATGTTGTATTGGACACCTGCAAAACTTCATTAAGACCAAATTCAGCACCATTTAGCCGAGCCAATCTGTGGACAGATTTATTCATAGGATTTGCTTAGCGAGAAAGGGTTGTGTAAGAAACAACGGTGCTTGTGTCAGAAAATAAAAAAAAACTCCTCAGTTGAACCTTCTGAATGTGTGCCTGTCAAGCATGCTGGCACAGGTAAGAAATGCGTTATCACTGCAACATTGGAATTCTGTCACAAACAAGTTGCTGCTGCTGCTGCTTTTGAGCAACCTGTGACACGAAAACTATATTTGTTAGAGAAAAAGGAAAAAAGCCTATGCTCGCCAACTGAACTTACCAGATAAAATCAACCAGTTAAACACAAAATGTGATGACTTAGCCTCTGTTTCTCCATTAGTCCATCTATCACTGGACTAAATACGTCCCCTCTCTTTTGTGTTGACTCAGTGTTGTCTTGCTCCTAATGAGACAGTCAGCCAGCCGGGCTTCCAAGCTCAGCTAGCCCTGTTCTTTGTCTTGAATGGAAAAACCCTGCCAGAGATGGAGAGGCCTGCGTCTGGAGGACAGGCGAAATAAAGCCGTTCTGTGACAGTGCCTTCAAAGAGAAATGGCACATCACATTCCCCAGATAACAGGAGGGGGGGAGCATTGGTAAATGTGCTGATGGAGGATGTGAAGTGTGTGTGTGTGTGAGAGAGAGAGAGAGCAAACGAGGTGCGGCTTTTGTTTTGGAGATTACGCTAATGGACTTGGCACAGAACAAATCCTTAAAGAGGCTATGCCTCATGGACCACTGGAGAGAAAATGTGGAAAAAGAAAAGAGGAAAACACTGAAATAGTCTGAGAGCAGCAGGTGAACCGTGCAGAGTGTGAGTGAATGAAGGGGTGAATGGATGAAAGTCTTGTTCCAGAAAATACTTTTTAAATAACTATTAAAGTGTGAATCGCAATAAAAACACATAGAGGCTCACATAGCGGCTTGCTTGTTTTTTCTTCTTTGGTCACAATACTAAACAAGGAATATTTTTCAATTTCTGAAATTAATTCGATTTTATTATGTTCCAAAATATAAAACTGACTTCCGGTTTGGTTGGAGCAGAGCAAATAACCGCTTGAAAAAAAATGTTCAAGGTTGATGTTTTGACATATATTTTTTAAATAAAACACGTTCACGTCACTTTGGAGCGACGTTGTGTTGACGTGTTGTCAACCTACGTGCCAGCTGTACCTGACGCAGCACGCACAGCTGTTGGGGAAATCCCCTTCCGTCCCAGGGGGATTCCTCCGACTGGCATCTGCAGCTACATGGAGTTTGCGCTAGCTGGACGCTACAGGTGGCCATTTGGACGTAAGTTGATTTTTTCTAAAGTATTCGTGATGTTTGCATTAAGCTTGTTTCGGGTGAGTAATTCAGTTGAGTGCAAAGATGGGTTGCTGTTGAAAGATGCGTGCACTGACATACAGTTGTAACTGCATGCAAAACCTTAATGTTCCTAAAAACGTAGAGTTTTACGATGCCAGAGAGTACTTTCTGTTGTTTTTGTTGTGTTTTTTTTTGTTGCAGGACAGAACGGTGCTTTTCTCACTAAACATTATGCGTTGAGGTAGAAAACAAGCTAATGGCTACTTGCCGTACAGTGGAGATGGCAACATGAAAATGATGGATCTTTTCTTAGTTCCCACACACTATAACTCTTCCTGTTTTTTGCAAGCAAAATATTATGAACAAAAACGTGTTATCCTTCATTCAGCCAACTGGGCAGTGCCATTCAGCAGCCAGAGGGAGAGCAGAATCACATTCTTGTGCTCTGAGTGCAGATGAAAATGATCAGAAACTCTTTGTCATCTTATTAAAACGACTTTATGCCAGCAGCAATGGAAACATACATGTCTACTTAGAAGTTGAACCTGATTGATATTACTTTTATGCATTAAAAGCCTAAGATTCTTAGCCCTATCTTCAACATGTTCCACATACAACACCAAAATGTGATTACTTATATAAAGCAGTCCACACACTTCCACAAGTCAGTGTGGAGGTGTGTGTGAGTCCACATGTGCCATTCCTCCGGAGCAATATAAATGCAGGCATGCATGCCCACGCGGGCGGCTGCGTTCCTGCCGTTTCTCTGTGGATGTGAGTTTTGGGTAGGTAGGCGTCCGGGAGCTTGGGCACAGCTGCAAGCCCTCAGGAGAGGGCAGAGGGATCAGCCTGTCAGAACTCCATCAATCTCAGATGAACCGTCCCTGATCTTGTGCTTCCGTCAAGTCGGGGAAGGAGGAGGAGGTGAAAATGAAGATGAGGAACCAGGGGAGAAGGTGAAATAGAGAGGGCTGAAAAGAGCGACAGGAGACGGAGACGTGAGGGTGAGGTGAGGTGACGGAGGAGAAGGGAAAAGCTTGTAATGGGAGTGATTCAGAGTCATTTTGCTCCGCTTAGCTTACGATGTCGTCAGAGTAACTTCTCAGTTCTGGCATCAGAATATTTAAATTTCCAACATTTTCAATATTTTGATTTTTAAATAATAACTATACATATCAGTTCAGTTCAATTCTTGATTAATTTACATATGTTTTATCATAGATAATTCTTAACAAAGTTATTTAAATCATATCTGGAATTTGATACAATCAACTTATTAAATAAGATATAAAACAGAAGAAAGTCCTGCATTATTGAGTTTTTATTTGTTACATTACTTCTTTAACTGCTAAAGTTAATATTAAACTGTTTTTTAGTGTGTTTAGCAGCTAACAGTTAGCCATTTTAGTATTTATACATCACATGGAAGCATTTTTAAGTGATGGAAGCTTTTTTTTGTGACCATTGGATGGCTCAGTTTTAGAGTACTGTACGCACATGATGTGCAGAGTCTGTATTCCTCCACATGGTCATCATGGATTCCGTTTCCAGTGTTGGAAACTGAATCAAGTTTCCGAATCCAGTTTACTGTGTTTATACTGTTCAATAAAGACCGCTTTATTGAGGCTAAAAGACTCTTTAAAAAAAAGTGGATGAGGCTTTTTAAGTATTTTGGTAATCAAGTGTTCAACACAATAGAAAAACTCAAGAAGTACTTCCTTTTGTCCTTCAAAATAAAAGGATGGCATCAGCTGAACAGGACTTCATGAGACAGACCTCACTTTGATGAGAACTACTGCAGAGTTGAAATACTGCCAGATGTTGCCATACACCTTGTGTTTCATGTAATCCAACATGTCTGGTCTGATTTTCTTGACCAGCTTTAAAGAAGTTATCCTTTTGAAATGATTTGGCACTGATTAACGGTGTTATTTCTGCTTTCTATGTATTAAGCTGACACTTCAAGTCCAGTCGCTGCAACACAACGTTAGAGACAGACAGGACACAGTCAGCTAACAAGCTCCTGAACTAGATCTAATCAACAAATATACTCAGCAGTGACAACCCACTCTTCAGTCTGTTTCAGTTCATTTTTCATATTTTCCTCCACATTCACGATGAAAAAACAAGCAATCTAAAAGGCCTTGGTTAGTTTTTTTTCCCTCTCGTTTTCTTTCATGTCTGTCTGCAAGAATGAATCAATAACACCGAGGCCAGAGAGTAATTTAAACGAGTGTTTTTCACCGTTTAACAAAAAGGGGTACCGAGCTGTAACGTAATGTCTAATTAAAAATTTGTGAAGACTTTTGTGTAATTAAAAATAGATTTGTTGAATTACTGGATAAGTCTGGATGTGAACTAGCTGAAGATTTTCAGCTGGGGCTGCTTGGTGACCCAGAATGCAGCTGCTTTGAGACATCTAGTGTAATGATGTGCGCTCGGATATCCACTTGACTGGTACTTTCCTCTGCTGGCAGCGACTCTAGACCGTTTTCCGTTCCCAGCAGCTCTGAGCATGAGGGCTTTTTTTTTTCTCCTTCTGTTAAGCTCTTTCTGTTCCTTCCTTTTCCTCAAATTTCTCTCTCCTCTTAGTACATGGCATTATGACACAAGAAATTTTAAAAAGAAACAAAGATTTTTCCTGTCAGATTCACAACTCTCATTGTTATCCAATTTGGGATTGATTCTTCCTGCACTGTTGCTATGGCAACTGTCAAGAGGAGCTAAGCAGGATGACAAAATTTGTTAAAAGTGGAGATGCATCCGTCAGACTTGGTGTACAGTTTCTAATCTCTTTTGTAAAGCCTATAAATATTTTTCTGTCAGAACTACAATTAACTAACATAAATATTTCTTCAAGCCTTCCTGTTCAAGGAGAGGCAACATCTCACCGCGTTTGCGAGAGAGCAGTCAAAGTAAAACAGGTCATGGCTCATTTAGATTTTACATGTTTTAAACACGTTATGTTGCCGTACATTGCATTAGGCATCAGTCTCTGTATGAGTTTCCTAGAGCAGTGGTTCCCTAACCTGGTCCTCTCGTACCCCTGCCCTGCATGTTTCAGGTGTCTCCTTGACTTAAGAAAACGGGTGATGGCAGGACAAAGTGGCAGATGGATGGATGGATTGTCTGCAGTATTGTGGGTGCTGCCCTGGTTTGTTGTGAAGAAGGAGCTGAGACAATAATGAGCTTCTGATTTATTGGTCTGTATATGTTCTGACACCAGCCACTGTCATCAGAAATGGATTATGACCGAAGGAATAACAGCTTGGACACTAGCGAGTGATACCAGCTTATTTAGTAGAGGTGTCTGGATTCATCCTTGGACATAGGGTGCAAGGTTATATCCCTCAGAGGAAGCTCTGAGGGACATAGTCTCTGAGTCTGTGTGGCAATACATAGATGATATATGGATATACTTAAATGACATATTTTTGACTTAGGCTGTCATATCATGCCTGAAGTTTAACATTTTAGTCATTCTTTTGAGTTAACTGGTGTAGATAAATTCATACGTTTTGACTTATAAGCAGCTTTATTTCAGGATTTCAAATGAGATAATTGATTCTTAAGTAGGTCTGCAAAAAATGGCAAAAATAAAATAGAACACATTAAAAATTTTGTTACAAATGTGTGCTTTAAGAACCTACCTAGTGTTGAGTGACCTAATTTCAAGATGCACTTTTGATACTCTAGTGTCTAGAAAATTATGAAACTTATAGAAAGAAGAAATCCATTAATCTAAATCGGTCATGCACTGAATTTTGAAATGTAATCAGTGTAGAAACTTGTACATTTATTTCTTAGTTGTTTCTCAGTTAGTCAGCCGAAAATGGCTCTGGTTTATTGTTCTTCTGCTTTTGAAAGAACTGGTTAACAATAACTAACTAGTTCTATGAACAAGTTCTATGAAAATAATTAGACAGAAAGTGACGACATTAACATGAAGACGTTAACAATGATCCCATTATTCCCACCCCAGTTTCCACAGTGAAGACATCATTGTCAAGTGAAGTGAATTCATGTCTTGTCATTTTTGAAGTGCAAATTGATTGTACTTGCAATAAATATTCATTGAAAGCACTGTGGGTGCGAACAGAACAGATGACAGATTCAAACGTTATAGCTGTGACCCTTCCATGACTTCCATCAGGCCGGTGACATTTATGATGCTGTTCATAACTGAGAAAAGATCATTTACTGTGAAGGACAGTAAATGATCTCCCTCGTAGCCAGTTTTTGTTCTCAGGTGTTGTTTATTGAAGTAGTGGATGTATTTTGGGATCGGGAAAACTTCCAGTGGAGCCGTTCCAGATGGCTCACTAGTGCTTCCTCCATTGGATGAAGAATAAGAGCCTCTTGGAGAGTAGGATGAATAAATAAAAGAAAATGAAGTGAAGGGAGATGGCTGTCTCACAGCGAATCTGCAGTTTGTTAAGACCCTGCTGTTGAACTTCCTGCTTGAAGATGCATTTAACGGCAGGGTCCTGGATTTTCTGGATAGGAAATTGAAAATATTTAAGGGAGAACACCAAAGAATCAAAATGTGTGCTTTGTAATAGAAAGCAGATTGCCAGTTTGGCACGATTCAGGATGAGGCAGTGCCAGAAAACCAGGTGAGGGAAATATCCAGGAAACATGCCGTGCAGTGTTTATTAAGAATCACCCTTTCTGTGTTTAAATCTATATTTCAGCATGATTCTGCTTTTCTAAAGGCTATCTATATAATTCTGTTCTGGTGGTTGTTTTAACAGGCTGGGTTTGACTTATTTAAATAGCTTATCAGAATAAAAAGTGTTCTTATGTTGTATAAAAGATGGCTGCTTGATGGTGGGCCCAGAGATAGTCACCTTCGCTCTGGATCCTACATCCTACCTGTGTTCAGACAATACATGTCATTTGAGGTTAGAACAATGTTCACTTTCTTTCATTCAGTGACTCAGATGTTTCTGTGCCCAAGAGACTGCTGCAGAGACAACTTTTACTTAAAGAAGTTGTAATTCTCTAAATTTACATCATGCTTCACCTTTCTAGAGAAGTTACCCAGCCAGATTCTGATCAGTCTCTTTAGTTTATGTTCAACAATCCTCTGTTAGATAATCTGTTATGGTGCAATTGGAAGATTACATCTCAGAAAGTTGCCGAAAGGAGCAATAATCTGAATGCTTCTGCTGTTTTGTTTCCGTTGATTCATCCATGTTAAATACTCTAAGCTAGGCCATAATCTTCATGGTGCTGTGTGCTTCACATATATGAGAGAGGGTTTGCTAAACAAGAAAGGTATGTCAGTGTATTTGGCAAAACGTTTGAGAGAAGAACCCAGGAAATTGAAGACAAATTCAAAGCTCAACCAGAATTTCTGTCTTCTGATAACAGCAAGGTGTCGAGCCACTGCTCCTCCGCATTGAAATGAGTCAACTGAGATGGTTTCAGTATCTGGTGCCTCCCCTCTAAGGTTTGTTCAGGCACATACCACCCTGAGGAGACCCAAGGGACAGAAGCAGAAGGACTGCGTTAGTCTCCTGGCCTGGGATTGCCTTGGGATCCTGCTGGAGACAGAGAGGGATTTCTGTTTCCTGCCTCTTACCCAAAACCTGACTGAAGAGGATCAGGGTGTTAGTTTTTAAGGACAGAGTTTCAGCCACAGAAGTAAGACTTCCTGCGGAGTATCCGAAACATCTGGCTCTGATTTAAAGTTGAAAAAAAAAAAAGAAGAAACGATCGAATAACTGTTTTTACTGAAGTAAAAATAAGTTTTCTGATTACATAGTAGAGTTGCAAAGGAAGGTTAGAAAGGGTAAATGATTCCTTGAATGTAGCCGACTGTTCTGAGCCTCTTGCGAAAGATCTGTATTTTTTTGAAAAGAAGGTTTCCTTAGAACGTCATTGCCCAATGAAATATTGAAGTATTCATTTCCATTGCGATTCTTGTGTTTACATATCAGACGTTTTGACTTTCCATCAGCTGTCAACAGAGGCTCTGCTGTAAAACCCACCTTTTGTGTTGTAGATTTTGAAGATTATTTTGTGGGTATAAAATTTTTTGTTTGGTTTATTTTGGGGCAGCCAGCTCTGGGTTGACAGGCTTATCATGTGAGCCCTGAGGCAACATGACCTGAACTACAGTACTGTCACACCTTTTGAAAAATGGATTGAAAGGACTAGGTCAGGGGTGTCAAACTCCAGTCCTCAAGGGCCGGTGTCCTGCAGTTTTTAGATGTGCCACAGGTACAAAACACTGGAATGAAATGACTTAATTGCCTCCTCCTTGTGTAGATCAGTTCTCCCAGCCTTGCTAATGACCTAATTATTCCATTCAGGTGTGGTGCAGCAGAGGCACATCTAAAAGTTGCAGGACAGCGGCCCTCGAGGACTGGAGTTTGACACCCCTGGACTAGGTAGTCTAGAGCAGCGTTTCCCAATTCCGGTCCTCAGGCCCCCCTGCTCTGCATGTTTTAGATGTGCCTCTATTCCAGAGCAGCTGATTCAAATGATTGCATGACCATCAAGTGCTGCAGAAACCTGTTGATCACCCATATATTCAATCCAGGTGTGTAGCAGAAGGGAAACACCTAAAACATGCAGGGCAGGGAGGCCTGAGGACCGGAGTTGGGAAACGCTGGTCTAGAGGAAGGTGGGTGAAGATAATGGATGAGTGTCATGAGAGACGTGAAGGGGGGGGGACATTTTTTAAGAGATAAAAGAACATAGATTCACAACAGGTACTGAATCCTTGGATGTAAACCTGAAATAGCTTTTGTTCAGGATATTCCCTGGGGCCTCTGTAATAGTCACAAAGGAGGTGTCTTTACCACAGTATTACATAAGAAGAAAAAATGTCTCCTCAGTATTCTGGTAAAACTTTGACATTTGTTGAGTTTTATTATGACAGAAAATAAAAATCTTTCTCCAACTCATCTGCTCTCCTTTCCTCAGAGCAGAGGAGCCAGACAGATGGGAATCACTTGATATTGATATCTCAATTTGTGCTGAAGACAGACTAATGTGGCTTTGATTTGATTATGCGCCATGCGCTTCTGGGAGAGAGTAAAGGTGGCCGTCTGCTTTGTTTGGATCTGTCCTTTTGTTTGCCTTGAGATATTTTTGTCTGTGTTAAACCCAGATGCTTTCTGTTTCTGGTCAGTGACTGATAGTGGCACTTTTTTTGTTGTTTATGAGCAAACATTTAAATGTATTCTCCCATCCACCACCAATTCTGATAGTCACTGATTTCATTGCCTACTTCATTTGGTTTAATTAATTTACTTTTTGCTACACAGGCCAGAATCATCAATTGTAGGCCGCATAAGTGGGCTTTTTTTAATGAGAGTCCACCATCAAATGTGTAACTTTGAGAGGATGTAAATGTAAAAATTAAGAATTAAATTAATAGAATGTTTTTCTGAATGTTTGTTTTACAAAAAAATATATGAGTTATGATTGTTCAATTTGTTGCTTTACCAGAATCAGGCCAAACGGGAGTCAAACGGGCAAAGCATGCAAGTCTCGTGTGTGTTGCGTGTTTTGTTGTGTGTGTTTGCTGTAGAATGTCCCTGTGTTTTCCTGGACAGCAGCAGGGTTTCTCCTGGCCTGGGGTCAGAGGCAGCAAACACACAATGTGACAAACTCCAGCTGTGAGGGTGTGAATCTGCTAATGAGATAGCCCTTGTATGTGGTTGCACGAGTGTGTGTTTGTCCATGAAATGACCTGAATGGACATTTTTACAAGAGGTGATCATTGTCATTATCTGCAGCATCAAACACCGTAATGATGTTGCAGATCCTTCAAATGCTCTACAAAATGGGACATTTTGAAAGAATATCAAATATCTTGTTTACAAAATGTGTTGTTTGTTTCAGCATTGACTGTTTATTGGCTTATTTACAGTCATATTCAACAAATTAGAGTTTAGATGAGGCCCATTTGTTTAGACCTTTAGAAAATGTCAACCTTTAAGCTGGTATTAAACATACTTTTCATTAAACTCTGATTTCTGTATAAAATATGTTATTCATTGGTCTAATCATGTAATATTCGAATTTTAAATTGCCTGTTTTTTAAAACATGCAAGTGTATTATCATCATTATCATAAATAACATCCTTTGTGTGTAATTAATCCATATAATGTGTTAAACATAGCAATAAAGTTCCTGAAATAAATTGGCTTTTCAGTAATATTCAAATTTATTGAATAGGTCTGTATTTATGGAAAATCTTAAAGTCAACTTGCCTTTTATTCTTGACTCAAACGTTTTGAAAAAGTGAACTTGTAATTTGTTCACATTTCCAATCCAATATTCTTTTTATTCTTTTCACTTATTGATCCTGCTAAAGCTCACTCTAAAAAATAAAACCAAAGTAATTTTAAGTCATATTTTTTAAAATTTGATTAAAATTTTTTATTACTAATCTGTTTCTGTTAGCCACTCTAACATGGGAAAGACAACAGGACATGCCACTAAGGTAAAGCAGCTGAGTCAGTCTTCACCAGTCAAGAACTGTATAAAAAAAAAAAAAACAGCTACATACCTAGAAACGGCCCTCACGTCTCTACAAATAAAAAGCTTGAAAGATTTTCACCAGAATGGTACGGAGACAAAAAAGTTTTAGTAAGCTAACTATCAGTTGAATTACAGGAGAAGGCTTTTGTACAATTTGTTCAACTCTCCTGGGGCATGAAGTGGAACCATGTGCTTCGCAGAAAGAGGCTAAGATTCGGTTTTACTGCAACACACATTGCAGGTGGGTTATAGAGCAAAACAGTCCTTTCCAGAAGTAAGAAACATACTTTCAGCAGCTGACACCTGAAGAAGTTACTAGTCGGACCATCTGCTAGTGATGGTTTCAGTCCGACTCGTAGACAACAACAGCAACGGTTAAAATAAAACAGCTACATATTTGTAGATTATTTCCTTTATTTGTTTTTCAAATTAAAAAGTCAAGTTGAAATAATTTCTCAATAATTCTGTCCTAAACTGAACATTTTTTTGATCACGGGAAGTTATAAACATTGACTTGCAGAGGCAAAGAGCTGCAGATGTCTCCTGATGATTAAATGCGACTAAAAGGAGTAGGTAGACAGAGAAGGAAGGGTTGTCAAAGGCTGCCAATATGGTGAGATTCAGCAGAGCACAGAGGAAGTGTAAAATGATGTGATTGTGTTGAGAGGAAGCTGCGGGAGCAAGGAGGGGAGAGGAAGGCTCAGCGTTCACCCACTTGTGTCATGAATAAATCACTGCTGATATCTTCTTGGTGTCTGGCCCAGTGCAGACCAGCATGCTTTCATAGTTATAGCTCATCCCAGATGGCCTAGTTTACCCACAGAGAATAAGCCAAGTCATAATTTACCAGCTGGGGACTATTTCTGATTGCTTCATCCATCATGAATTACCCGGCACAACTGAAGTCGACCCGAGGACCCCGGTCGAACAAAGAGGGCGTCCCCTGCCGCTGGAATCACTTGAACGAAAGACAAAACAATCGTATGATAGGGGAAGCAGCTGAAATGCACATTTCAGAGAGCCGACAAAAAGTTATTTGAGTTCTGCAGCATGAAGAATTTTTCTAAAAATTACTGACGTTACATCCACAGCGAAGGGTGTTATGTAAAAAGTGAGTGGGAAGATGAAATCACTGCCAAAAGGGAGGGAAAAAAGTCAAAATTACAGAATAATAAAGTTTTGTCAGCACTGTAGGGCTTTGCAATACTGATGACTAAGTTCTGAGGGAACAAAAAGACACATTTTTTTCCCTCGGTGTGATTAAACAATGGAGACATCCTCCTCACTGCTCAGCACAGAGAGGGATTGAGTAGTTCAAGGAAGATCTAGGCTCTGCTGTAACTGCAATATTCGCCACAGCTCTTCTTTTGTCTGTGATTTAGGATCATTAACAGCTTTGGACACTAATAAGGTGACAGAAAGTAAAGGTGTAAAATCTAATTTGAAAGTCTGGTTAGGTCTGACTTTTTCTCCTGCAAGGAGCGGCTAAAGCTTTCTGATTTGAGTCGTGAACATCAATTAGGGTTTATTCACCTCCAAATATAGTATACAGGTGAAACTGTTGTAGTTATAAATGGATTATTATCAAACATCACCGAAGCATTTCATCAGAGGTGGCAAAAATGCCACTAATTCCTCTTAACTCTTCCTGATGACCTGCCTGCTTCAGCCATATTATTTGTCCGAACACCTTCAGTGGAAGTCTTGCTTTCTTCAGGACTGTACTCCTATTGCACTAAAACGATGCGCATCCCTTACAGCTTAAACTGCCCAAACTACCAAACACACATCAAGTGGAGTGACATCTTGTCCTTGATCGAAATGTCTTAACATAATGTTGACCAACCTTTCGCAGCTGGAGCAGCTTCATCTCCTCTGCAAAGGCTTTTCGCAAGGTTTATGGTTTTTCTTCCACAGGTCAGACGTTGATGTTTGACCCCTGGCTCACAGTCTCTAATTTATCCCAAAGATGAGGTTACCATGTCGACATTGGTGTGCCCTCACGGCGGAAAAGGATGGGGTCATTCTCAAACTGCCCCAGCAAAGTTGGGAGGAGAATGTTGTCCTAAACGTCTCGGCGTGCTGAAGGCAGGAGAATTGAACATGCTTGCTCAAGTATCCACTTTATTTCATGCTCCATGACAACCCGCTGCAGGAAGCCTGTATTAAATCAAATAACATCACCGCCCAGAACGTTTCCATATTATCACAGCTTCAATAACGGTACTGCACGGGTCTGTCGGTGTGTGCTAAAGCGCCTCCTTTCCTAACAGAAGAAAGCAGCTTGCTGCATACGTTACCAGCATAATCACAGTTAAGAGTTTTGCAAGGGAAGCATTAGTATTGATTCTGCACAGTCCAGAGATAATGTCCAGGTAATGTGCTGAGAGCTGGGATTCATCGGCAGCCATAAATGAGGAATCACAGGAAACAAAAAGCTCATATAAGAACAATAACATAAAGAAAAACATTTGAGACCAAGACATTGTGGATGTTTTTATTGACTCTTTTTAGGTGAATCATGCAAATTTCTTCATATTAGAATATCTTTAGAATTCATGTATTCTTCTGTGTTATCATGATGTAATTAAAGACGTTTTTTTTTTTTTTCCAAAAGAGATTAGTTCAAGATCAATTTACTGCTTTGAGGTTTCCCATAATGGTCAGAAACAGACCACAAAACAGCACACTTTTAGGAAGGATATTAAAAGACCAAATGTAGCTTAATATATGTGGCATTTAAAATAAAAGAAAAATCTATATGGTCATATGTTGGGAATGTAAAAAGGCTCCAGAGCTTCTGTAGTAGATTGCATAATGTTGAGATACTGCATATATAACTTCACCAACTAGAAATATTCACCTTAAATGAAAAATACAACATATCTTATGCGACACGTTTCTTCACATTGTTGATCTTAATTTGATCCCCTCTCATCTGTCTTTATCTGCTTCAGTTGCCAAAACAGAATCCCCCTCCTCCGGGCAATCGTTCTCTCTGGCTCAGCGGAATAAAACATTGTCCACTGTGTGACCTCCTTTCCTCCTTACACTTTCAGCCCATATCTGTTGCTTTTTTCCCCTTTCTTTCATTTAAATTTTTTTTTTGTTTAATCTTTTCAGTTACCTTTCTTGGTGTAATCTTTCTTGTTTTTTTTTTTTGGTTTGTTTTGGCTGCGTTCTCATTGAGACACGGACTAAAACCTGAAGGAGAGTTCCGTTTTCCCTAAAGAAGCAGCAGCTCACGCAGGAGCCAGGCAAAGAAAGAACTGCCTGAACATCAAAGCCTCCTGCCATTCTCGGCCTGCTGGAAACCCAGAGCGCTGGCCAGAGAATAGGTGAAGGAGTAGGAGGTTGGAGAGGGGATGTAAAATAGACATCTTCCAGTGAAAAGTGTCTCTTCTCCTCCCCCCCTCACTGCAGGCATGTATATATGTGGCTGTCTGCATTTCAAAGTATTCAGTTCCAGGCCTTGCGTGTGTTCGCTAGCAGCCCTGCAGCCCAGCATGTGGCATCTCGAACCTGCCTGCAATCAAACTCCTAGTGTTTCTCTGCATTGGAGTCTCAGGGGTGAGAAAGTTTTTCCATGGATAAATATAAAAGACAGTGAAGATCTTGACTACTTGGTTGCTACTGCTGTGCACACTTCTGATTCCCTTAATAAAACATTATTTCTCAGCAATTTTGACTTGTTAAAATATATTTCTAGCTTTTTGCCCAGACAACATTTTAATGACCAATGAACAGCGTCCTATCTTTTTTCTGTGAGTTTGTTTGGAGTGCTGATAACTGGTATCAGAGCCTAGTGAGTTTTCTCTCTGGGTATGACACATTGGTTTCCTTTCCTCTTTCTAAGGTAAGAGTTTGTTAAAACTACATGTAGCAATCTATGAGCTTCATGTCTGTTAACCGGCTGATTGCAGGTTGGCAGAGTGAGCAGATAGCTTGACTTTGTTTTAACAAATTGAAATCTGCTTATTGTGCTTTTGTTACTTTTATAAAGGGCAGAGCAGAAAGAGGGATGACATTTAGAAATACACACTTGAAAAAATACTATTTTTAAGACTGTGTTACTTTGTGTGTTATATTATTTAGCAGTAAGAGGAATAATTGCTTTCTTTTCTGTTTAAAATAGAAGCAGTAAGATGATAATCAAATTTACATTGAATTATTGCCTAGACACCTTCATACTGCATACTTCAGCTTATTTACTTAAGATTATGACACAGTAAGAATCTCACAACAGTTAATATCAAGCTCATCTTGTACCTGAGTACAGTGTTGACCTGTGATTTTATTACGCTAACACTTCTCTCTTCTTCTCCTGTTCAAGAACTTTAACATTATTTTGACTTTATTATTTACTATGTGTTTTAGTCAGTTTTTCTATAAATTTACAAGTCATCCCAAGTTTTTCCCACAACGAAGTATTTTTTCTTATAGTTTTTTTTTTCTTGTTTGCAATAAATACAACCGACAGCCATCCAGGTCAGATTTGGAGGTCTGTGTTTGTTCTTTCGCTCCCTCATCTGTCTGGGTGAGCCACTGATATTTTGTTATCTGCTCCTTTTGCAAAGCATTTGTCACAGTGATGTTGTACAGCAGAAACAACATACGGCTGTCTGAAACAAAGAGAAGATAATTCATAACTTCCCCATGTTAAGGAGGCATAATTATAGCCATCTGTTTCAAAGTGAGAAGTGAATAACAATTAAAACATTTTAGGTAATGGTTTTCTTAGTACAACTTAAATGATTGCAATCCCTCCACATCATCAATTGTTGCTGTTTTTTGACCCCAAAGCTGAACAAGAACTGTGCTGTTCGTGAAGGCAGCTTTTGCTTGTCCACAAAAGATAAAGCCTGCATCTATTTTCTGTTTTTGCCCTTTTCTTATTCTGACGTTTGAGGCCAAATTTGCATAAGCTAGAAAAAGACGCCCCATCCCTCCATGAGTCAAGTTGAGTTAAAATATAAAATACCTGACAGTTCCTGCTATAAGATATTCCACACACTGTTATATCCAATGTATTTCTTTATTGTCTTCTTCATTTAAATTTTTTTTAAAATATTGAAGACTGAAATACATGAGCCATCTGATGTCTATGTTCAGTCTGTAGGTTATAAACAACACTTGGATCCCAGGAGATGTCCGGAGTGGCATCTGTGAAATTCCAGCAGCAGGAAGCGTGTTTTTCCTAATGCCTTGTGATGGCCTCTTCGCAGCCTCCTTGTTTCCATGGAGACCAAAAGAGGTGTGGAGAATCCTGAATCCCCGATGTGGTTGCTGAGTTTGTCTGCCACTGTCGCTTTTCCATTCCTGTCTAATCCACTCTCTTTGCTTTGCATCATGACAGCACTGAATAAGAGGAATGCAGAGGTGTGTTATGTTCTGCAACCTTGAACCCTCATTGACATATTTGATTATTTAAACAATCAAAAAATCAACCCCTTTAAAAATAAGTAGGAAAAAATGTTCTTTTACAGCAGCAAAAAAAATCCTAGTGCTTCTGCTGTACACTTGCCCTCATTCCCGTCTAAATTGTGACCCTGTCTATCATTCCCCTTGTTCTCTTCAACAATGGCGCTGACCTGCTGTATTGTCTAAAGCCGCGTCCTCCTTTTCCACTGTGAGAGGCTCATTTGTTGATCTCCTAACCAGATTAGCGCTTGTCTGATTAACAGCCTCCAACCAGTAATGCTGCTTCCATCCAGAGAGTGGTTCAGGAAGGGTTTCGCGCTCTTACTGTCCCAGCTAAGACCGCCTGGCGACGTACAACACGCTTTCCCTTTTTGCACCTGATGAGCTTGAGGACAATGTCAGACCCGGGTGAGATTAGCTGAAGATGAGGGGGGCTGAAAGGGTGAGTTTGAAGACACAACCACAAGGGCTTGTTTGTTTTTCTTCTACTGTTTTGGGATTTCCAGAACAAGATATTGCAACAAAGTGACTTACACAAAGCTACCGGTACAATGTCAGTACTCTGGCAACCTGTTTCTGTGTTTGTGGCGTGACTGTAGGGTTACTTTCAGGTTGTGTTGGATTAATCGGGACTCATGTCTCGAACTTATCAGACAGATCAGGTGAGATAAGATTGTAGTGTAGTGTAGTTTTATTTACCTGGGTTGTGCATGAGATAGGAAATAGTCCCTTGCAAAAGCATTCATACCCCTTCTTTTACTTTTTGCCATGCTACAACTTAAAATATCTGTTATTAAAAAAGAAACACAGCAAAGTTGCTCATAATTGTGAAAAAATATGCAGTTTTTACATTTTTGTGTCATGAATTTGCATTCAGCCCACCTGAATCTAAACTTTTTAGACCAACTGCGTTTAGTGCTGCCAGAATTTTAGGGTATGTTTCCACCATCTTTGCGTATTCTTGTTTGTAAAATCCATTAAGCTCAGTAAGAGTACCTGGAAACAATCATTTTCACATCCTGAATGATGTCAGCCTCTTGCTAGCTCCATCCATCCTCCTCATCAGTTCAAACCAGCTTCCCTGAAGGAAAGCATAATGATACCATCACAACATAAGAGGCATTAGTAGACCTCTGAAGGTTATTGATCGGGCTGGGTATCAAAGTAAAAGCAGCTGACTGTAAAATGCCTTCAGTTTTGGATTTTATTTAAAAAAAAATTCATAATAAAATACACAAGTTTGAGAAAATGTTACATTTTCATTCGAGCCACTGCAGCCAGTTATCTCTGTTTAATAAAACCTAATCTTCACGACCAGCTTCACTTTGGAGACTTCTGGAGAAATACATTTTGTTTCTGAATTTTCTTATCATCAGATCAGAGTAAGATCTATCCATAAATGCATCATGCTTGGAAACCTTGGAGAAATGGATTCAGCAAGGTGAACCCAAAGAGTTGAACTGCAAAGAGAAAAGAGGTGGAACAGTAATCTGTTCCCCTTTTCTCCTAAAGGGCATTCACAGGGGATCAGGCAGATTGAAATTACTTTTTTTTTTACTCAATATCCAACTGCAAGGTAGTATTAGCCTTTGAGATACAGAACGGTAGGATATTAATGTTCAGGGGCCCCTCCATTTTCTTGGCCTTTGACTCATCACCTTTTCATTTCGGCCTTCGTCTGAGTTATAATGACAGGCTGGGCAGCAACAATGTAACAGGTGAGGACACAATGTGAAGGGGTTGAGGCAAGCGAGTTGCAGAGGGGGTCTGAAATGGAGAGATACACGCATCGCCAGACAAAATTTTCCTCCATGCGCCGGAGCCGGGATGACAACCATCGTGTGGGGACTGGGGACAACTGGCTGAGGGCGGGGAGATCGTGTATGTAGGGTTGTGTGTGTGTGTGTGTCCATCTGTGCATGGCCTTTGCAGCGATACTCCCCATAGTACGCCATCACTCAGACTGCCTTGCTGGAGTGACAGATCAGGAAATTTCCACTGATGTGGGACTGGAGCCCAGCTGGTAGGCTGGAGCAGCAGGGGAGGGCCCAGTGGAGTGAAATGAGAAGGAAAGAGCGAGGAGCGTTTGGTGTTGCTTATCAGACCTGCTGAGATCGTGCAGCTTTTATGGCTTACAGAGGGGAACACTGATCGGTTCGCTGCCATCTTTTCTCTGCCTGTCTCTGTTATTGCTTTTAGTGATAAGAGAAAGCGATAGCCTCTGTGATGAAGGCAGCATGAGACTCATCAGGCAGGATGACCATTTTTTCTTTTTTCTGACTAAAGATGAGATAAACAGAGGTTATTGTGCCACATTTATTAATTCTTCCTTGTTAACTTTTATGTTCTTGTAACATTTATTCACCATCATAGCTTGATGTTTGATGTTATGTAACGTTTTCAATGAATAAAAGGTAAGAGAAATGGTAACAATACATTTATCTTACCTAAATTGTAGTACTTTATTCATATTTTTCTTAATTTATATTTGATCTGATCCAAATGTATCCCCCCCATATATTTGTATGACAGATTAGTATCAACATCAGCACCACAGGCTGATGTTGAACGTCTTTTTTTTTTTTTTTTCCAGAACAATGGTGTTAATACCCCAGTGTGCTGTAGGGTGTGTCCTCCTATTTCTGGGTTTCTCTACTTATGAACACCTGAAACAAATAATTAGTGCTGAGGAGGCAACTTAGCTGTAATTAAAGAGTGAGGGATCAATTTACCATTTTATGTTTTTTTTGCTACTTACTAAGAATACATCTGCCTGTGCCTGTCATCAGTTACCAGACATTGTCTCTTCCCATTTAAAGTCATACATCTCCATGGATTCATACTGCTGCCACATACTTATAACAGATAATGTTGCATCCTTCTCTGCTGTAAGCCTGTACCTTTCCTTGTGCTATTTGGGCTCAGGCTTTTGTCACTTTGATCGAATGCATGAATGCTGCTCCAGGTCAGATTAGACGTTTTCAGTCTAATTTAGTCTTTCTATTTCATGCCTCATGAGTAGTTTTCACCGTCCTGTTGAATGGACTGTAGTTGCTTTGTGAAAGCCTTTTCATTTAAGAAGACATGGATAATTTATACTTACCTCATAAAGAAAAGGTAAGAATGATTACGGTCCTTGGATCATCCATGGCGGTTGCCTTCTAATGACTCCAAGGACTTTTTATGAAGCAAAGCTCTCCACTTCGGTTCTTTTACCTTAATGTGCCAAATAGTTATTTTTTTCCTGTAATAAAAATCCTGTGTTGCTTTTCAAAAAGGAATTCTTTAAAACAGGAGATTTGTAAATGGTGAAAAGAAGGTGATCTACACCCTAAGTCAAATCTGTTTAATTTAAATTCAGTACTCTTTCTCCTCATTATGACTATACCGAAGATCTCTTCAACAGTGGCATTTCTAGAGGGCAAGGAACAAAAGAATGACCTATAAAAATACAAAATAAACAACAGTAAAAAACAGAAAAAATATTCCATTGTTTAATATTTTAAGTGAACCAAAGAGCCGCTTGTTGCTCAGAAGCTGCATGTTTCTGACCCCTGATCTAGCAGGTGATCCTTTCTTAATATGTCTGAAGCTAAAAGTGAATCACTTTCATTAAATTAAAACTGTAAAGTTAAATTATAAATTAAAGGTAACAAATTAGCTATAGCTTTCCTCATTAGAAATTGATTTTTTATAAATTTTTTATTATGTCTTTGGCACAAGGGTCACAAAAGGGGCCAGAACCAGTTCTACAGGGACACCGTCCCCTACTGGCCTCCTTCTACAACTGCCTATGCTCCTTATTTTCACCTCCTTCTTGGTGGAGTTTAAATTGACAGAAATCTCCTGCACCACTTTTGGTATGTGAAAGGAGTTGACATTTCCACCACCTCTGATTTGCCCTACCCTGCTAACCCAGGTCCACACTATTCAGTGGGTGTGTGCATGCATTCATGCATGATGATCATTGCAGAGGTGTGAGAAAGATCAAGGCGTTGGATACATATGAGCCAGACTGTGGCGGCGTTTTCGGGAACAGCATCTAAATGCCTGCTAATGCCGTTTGCTGCTTCGCTGTTAAACTGCAAACACAATTAGCTGATTTATGTCCATTTAAAACTTCAGCAAGCTATGTTGGTAACCTTTACATGCAGTCCAAGTTCCTGATACTGTATCAGATAGAATGTCAAGCGTTTGGCAGCGCTTTATAAGAAGTGGAATGAGCTCAGCGTAGTAGAACTACATTTCCATCACGGAGAGTCTTCTGTCTGGATAGTGAACATCTCTGGCTGACAGTTCAGCTTCCCTTTCCAGAGGATGGAAATGAATCCTGCATGTGATAAAACGCTCTAGCTGTTACTGCGACCGGGCGCAAGGTTACAACCGGAAAACCTGTGTTTAATTCCAGGCTTCGTGTTACACACGCCATGTGACAGAAAACACCGAACATCGTCAGGAGTGGAGAGTGTGATGTGGAGGTTAGGGGTGGGATGATGGGCAAAATCCATAAAAACCCACACTAGGTTTTTTTGCTACCTCATCTAGTGATGTGTAATTTGAACGAAGGCAGCTTGATATTAAGCACATGACTCATTTGGACAGATAATTAAGGGAAATTGCACACATCAAAGCATGGTTTACTTCGTTAGCAACGCATCAAAGCCTTACGTTTTCTGCTCAGGACTTATAATTGCTTTCCCCCACCCCCACTAAGAAAACTTGTTCTTAGTTAAGATGGTAATGGATAATACTTTATGTTAACTATGTTATTTATGTAATAAGTGTAGGGCTACATTTGGTGCACTGGACAACTAACTGAAAATTCATCATTGTGTCTCTTCAGAAAGATTGTGAATTTCTGTTAATGAGAAGTCAGTACTTCTAATGGAGTCTAGTTATCATCTGTTGAAATTTTATATCTTTCTGTACAGCTGGGGAAAGTTGCATAACTTATTTTTATTTTACCAAACCACAGAGACAACAATGCTGTACATGTTGTGTGTCAAGTTGCCATGACATCCAGTGTAATGGGAAGAAATTATTATGAGCTACTGGCCTGACGTTACCTTTCTGGTGCAAGGCTTTTTGAATTGTGTGGACTTAACTAAGGGTGTGATAGGATCTCGTGGCAACACATCTCAAGATATTGAAACACTGTGATATTTCTCATCAAAGTGAAGTCTGCTACGTAGGACGATACCCATTAGCTGTTGGCATGGGAGTTTATATGGTGAAGTAAGTGTGAACTATCATCACTGTTCTGGGATATGAAGATCACCCTGAATCTATGTTAAGACTCTTTTTTATGGGTAGAGTACAGCAACTGATTGCAGAAACATTCGAAAAGAAAACCCTTTA